>NW_026442133.1:3710000-6110000 GCF_026898425.1 Galleria mellonella
ATGAACCCACTGTGTTTTTGTCATATCCGGAAATTGTATCAACTTCATCCGGAACTTTTCTACAGGAGGTGTTTAGCACTTTGCGTTACAGCATCTCGCTTTGCACGTATGCGAGTTCTGCCTATTTAATTTACAAGTGCCGTAACGAGTATTATTATTATTTAACAGAAATTTATTATGACACCGACAACTAATACCAAAATTATATCGTATTATATAATGTTCAATAGAGTTTGACCTTATTTAAGGATTTAATCGCATTAACTACTCTGTTTTCCTTTATATTCATAGCTCAAGCACAGGGTGAGTCTAAACTCTATATTTTTAAATACAGATAAAACTTTAACAATAGTCTTTAATGTGTCTTAAAACATTTGGGAAATTAATGAGCTCACTGTATTTTTGTCGTTTCCAATAATTGTTTCGATTTATTCTGAATTCTTCTTCAAGGGGTATAAATATTTACGAGTATTATTATTATTTAACGGATATTTATTATGATACTGACTACTAATACCAAAATTATGTTGTATAATATATTTTGCAATGAAGTTTGACCTTACTGAAATGAGTGTAGACTTTATATTTTTAGATACAAATAAAACTTTAATAACAGCCGCTAATATGCCTATATGCATACGGCAAATTAATGAACTCACTGTGTTTTTGTCAATTGTTTCTACCTCATCCGGAAGTCACCTTCAGGAGGAGTTTAGGGCTTTGTGTCTTGCCTCGCACGTGTGCTAGTTTCACGTGTTTGTTTAACAAATGCAATAAATAATATAAACGAGTATCATTATTATATAACGAATATTTATTATGATACTTACACTTAATATCAAAATTATACCGTATTGTACAGTTTGCAATGCAGTTTAACCTTATTTAAAGGTTTAATCATATAAACTATTCTGTTTTTTTTTTCTGTTCATAGCTGAAGCACAAGGTGAGTTTAGACCTTTCATATTTAAATACAAATGAATTTTAATAACACAAAAAATTCATATGTATAAATATTATATCATTCAACCTTTAATATGTCTATATACACACGGGAAACTAATGAACTCACTGTGTATTTATCGTTTCCAACAATATAGTCTGTTTTTAATTCTTACTTTACACTTAATTTTTATTTTTTTACTTTTTTTTATATTAAATTACTTATAATTTTTTGTACTAGATTATAATTTTTACATATTCTATATAATCATAAATGATACCGTTTTTGGAAGAAAAGTGCATTTAATCCATCTAGCCATTAGGAACTATTCATGTTATGTAATACCGTTTTTGTGATGAAGTATTTGTTCAATATTAGTGTTAGGAATAAAATACCATTTTAATCAACTTAAACAATACAAAACGCAAAGTTAATACCATATGATTGCTATATTATCTAATAATCAGCCGTAATTAGAAATAATAGAAAATATAACTGAAAGTGGAACGTAGTGAGCAGATAGGAAACAGTGAGGTCTATCTTAACACAATATTATAAATGTGATTGTTTATTTGTTTGTTACTTATTTGCGCCTTAACGACTCAACGAATCTCCATGTTTGGTATAGACATACTATATGGAATGGAAAAGGATATAAGTTATATAGTTTTTTATCCCAATCAGTAAACATATTCCGATCACGCAGACGAAGTCGTGGGTTAAAAGCTGGTAGCAAATACAAAATTATTTTCATTTTCAATTTAAAAAGTAAAACAATGTATTTTTTTTTATTGTTTGTTTACATAAACATTATTGTTTATCTCTATAGCTGCATCAAACGGTGAGTTAACATTTAGTATATTATAAAAATAAATAAAAATACTAATTTGATTGAACGTAGATATATCTAAATTTTCAAACGAGCATAGCTATCAATTTATGTTATTTATTTTTATCTCTGTAGCAACAGCCACCGGTGAGTTAACATTTGGTGAATTAAATAAGTAAAAAAAATACTATTTTTGTTTGAAAATAGAAAAATCTTATTGTTAAAAGTTTCGTAAGTGCATATTATATTTTAATGTACTTATTTATATTGAAATATAATGTGATTAAGGACCCTGAATGGTTTCAAAACTTGTCGAGCTTCCTCGACCAAATAACACATAAATTAAACCAGTGGTAACTACTGGCAAAACCTCCCTTCTGGTAGAGATTTATGGCTAAATTGATAATCATGATTATATCTGTCATAAGATGATTTTGCTTCATACCTAGCAAATGCAAAAGCGGAGGAAAAACCTACTGGTTTTTGCTCACAAAAATATTGTAAGACGAACACGGAAGAATATTAAAAGGACAACATAACAAATACGTATTCTTTATGAAATAAACCTTTCGACAATGATTTAAATGATTAGCTTAGGATAAAATGTATATAGTCTAAGACATATCACAATATCAATATATTTAACTTTTTTTCCTAATTTTATACAAGAAGAAGAGTCTGGAGATGAAGGTATGTAGAGAGATTGAATCTTAAATACTAACTTAAAAAAACATATTTTATATAATTAACATATTTCGTTACGTAAAATAAAAAAAAAACCAGACAATACAGCGCCTACTGATCAAATAATTTGAATATTATTTGGCTTCAGAACCCGAAATATTGATTCAATAATTTTCTTCACACTCGTCAATATTTTGCTTCGAAAGAATGGGCATCTTCAATTGTCATTCTTATATTATTATGTTATAATCGTCAATAGCAGTCTTAAAAAAACAGCATATCGGTCATAATTTCACCTAGAACATTCACCTCTCTATTTGCCTCTTTGTTTTATGCTAATTAGGCATTTTTTAAAAACTTAAAAAGGTATATTAAGGTTTCTTCAGAATCGGCAATGCGCACATGATAGTCCTAGTGTTTCAGGTGTCCATAGGCTACAATAACTGTTTACTATCAGATGGGCTGTTTGAAATCTTCGTGGTAAAAATAAATAAATAAATAACCAAATACACCAAGCTTTTAACAATTATCTGACATATCAGATGAGGTTTGAACTTATTCGTATATAGTCTGTAACATAACAAAACACAATAAAATTAATATTTTCCCCAATTCCATAGAAAAAGATTCTGGAGATGAAGGTATAATATTCTAGAAGTAATATTCTTTTATACGATTTTAATCGGATAAAGTAATGCTAAGTAGATAGTCTTTAAAAAAACCAATGCATCAACATTTTAGCAATGGTCTGAAATTAGATTTGAATTTATATAGTCCACAGCAAAACAAACAATATAATCAATGTTGATTATATTGTTTGTTTTGCTGTAGACTGTATTAGATATATATCTAATTCATTATATCCATTACAATTAACAAACATACAGGCAGACAAAATTTATATAAATTATAGTTACGGCTTCTGTTACTTTAATTAAGATCCCATATATCATATCAATATTCCTTAAATAACTCCTACGCCTCGTCTAGTCATAATTGCATTACTTCATCAAGATTATAAATACTAATACAGTATATATGATATCGGTCGTTAACTGTCCACTGCTGAACGTAGGCCTCCCCCATAAAGAATATATACTTTATAATGAATACAATAAATATTTTTTCTAATTTCAACGAAAAATAAAATTAATCTCCTTTTAAAACGAACGAACGAAATTAACATATTTTAATAGAAAAAATTGAAACAAATATTTAAATCGTAACACAATACAGCGGCAAAAGATGAAATTTTTTGCAAAAGTTTGGACTTTGAGTGTGAAATTTTGAATACTAATTCACTCATACAAATCTGGGGTAAATAGCAGTAGATACAATAATTTAAAATAAAACTTTGCAAAAAAAATCAATTTTCTCTTATTCTTATGTGCATAAATATTAAAATATATTGTAAAAAGTTATTAAAAAATCGTTTAATAGCCTAGAACTCAATTAAAAACACACAGTGAGACTTTTTTCTAAGTACAGAAAATGGTATTTGGAAGAACAAAATACAAATTTTATTTATGCAACTATTAATATATAAATTCAAACGCTATAAGTATTCGCAATATCAAATTTTTCTTTGATTGTTATTGTAATGGCCATAGAATAACAATAATGTTATATTTAAAAGAAAAATTAACTAATAGAAATTTAATAATAAATATCAATATCCAAATTGACATTACACTTAAAATAAGGAAACTAGAGGAAAGTATCATACAATTTTTTTTTTCTTATTACAGGTCATGAATAATCGACCTGCGTTCCCTAGTAAAGAAGGTTTGTTGGACATAATATTAAAACAATATATCATATACGACCATAGATTTTATTTTAAAAGTTGCATTTAATATATAATATAAAATTTTATCAAACGTAAATATGTTAGAGCATTGTGGCCAACAGTTGTTATATTTAAATCTGTTGTTCACAAATCATCAAATACTTGTTGATATATGTAATTGTCCAATGATAAAAACTATCGTTTAAAATGTACGATTATTAGTAATTAGTTCTCCACTGCTAACAGCTAAGAGAGCTATTTGAAAACAATTTTATAATGGTCATTATTCTATATTTGGGATTTTAAATTTCGGTCAGAATAACGAGAGATTTGACTTCGAATTTTATTCTATCAAGCTGTCGCGAGACTATGTTTTCCAATATTAACAAACTAGTAACCTATTGATAGTTTGAGTTAAACAAAAAAATAACCGATACCAGAAATGGAAGGTAGGTGAGAATGAAAACAAATCATTTATCCTGTCGTGACGATTTCGCAATAGTTATTAACGACGGTTTCCAGGAGGGACCACGTGGAGGTCAACTGGCTGGTTGGGTATATTGCTAGCAATGGAGCCCTAAGTCTCCATTATTAACAATCCCTTCCCCCCAAAGCAGTGAGACTGTTAAACTCATTACTAAAAATCCCTTTCCCCCAAACTGAAATATTAACCAATATACACAATTTATAATACCTTCCTAATCAAGACAGCTAATATTTATTTAATAAGTATTCGCTGAGAAAGGATTTTTGAAAATTTCTACTTTAAGGCGACACCACGTGGACAATAGCTAGTGCTATATAAAATATAAAAAAAATTTACAGTATTAAATACGCATTTAATTAATAATACAATAATAATTTGTAAGGCAATGCTTCAGATATAAATAATTATTTCTTTTTTATATTTCCAGTACGAGACGACGACTGCACGCTACCTAGTTACATGGCATTGAAATACGGATATCGATCTAGACAATTATTATATTATATATTCCTTTTCGAATTTGTTATAGCTAAAAATTGTAAATCAAAATTCATGTAATAAAGAAGCATCCACAAAAAGTGTTTTATTTTTTGATGATCATTTATACGTCAATAAGCCAAAATATTGAACTAGTATAATACTAAAAATTGAGAAGATTGATTTTTGCATTTTCGCTTTTATACTAAATAGATTACCTAAACACACAAATAGTATAAATTTTAAATAAGAAATATATTTCATCGAACTAGGTATATCTGCTTGTACAGATCTGCGTATTCATGTTTTGCATATCAAAAAGAATTTTGTCCCTCAAAATACATTACGTTTTCTTTGAAAATAAAATGAGGTGTTTATAGTATAGCGACGCAGAAGCTCTGTCACTATTGAACGTAATAGCTATATTACGAATACAAAGCAGGAGAATATAGGCTACATCTGAAACAGAATCTAATTTAAAAATAAATAACCCTACGTCAGACATATACAGGATACGCGTTTACTTCTTCAAGTTTTTTAGTATTGTATTTGTATATTTTCTAAGTAATCAAAATTTATGGGTCTAATATAGCAAGTATCAAACACACAAAAAATACAGGCGAATAAAAACACGTTTCTTTTTAGAAGTAGCTTAAAAATATAGCACATAATCTTTGTCTAGTACTCATACGAATAGATACTATAAAGATTATACCACTGAGCACCATCTTGAGTATACTCAAAGTGTTTACCGTTTTTCAGAACTACAGTATTATAATACTGTTGTAAGGCAAGATACACCTTTACTTATTACGGTATTATAAACTAACTATATCGTACTCATATGTTTTATACAATTTATATGTCAAAGTACAATCAAAATTTTACAAAAAATAATGATTCACTTTCAAATCTTAATTAAGACTGTATATCATAATTTACGTTTGTTTACAAACTTTCAACCAACTTAAAAAAAAGGTTTTAAATTAGAATGTTTTTTTTTTATATTTTTATACCTCATAATTCCGTCAGTTGTAAGCCGATTTAGAAATTTTTTTTTTTTTATGTGGTAGAATACTTATAGATTAGTTCCATAGAAATTTTATCAAAATTAGTTGAGTAGTTTAGTTTTTAAATCAATATATTTATGGTTTTGCCACAAATGAAGTCGGTTTTTTATGAAACATAATTTAATTGTGACAATTTACCTACTTAGACAAATTCTTATAATTTTATATCATAAAGGGCAAAAAGTAGAATTTATTTTGCATACCTATCCATATGTTTCTGTCCTACTATTCCCACTTGGACAGAGAGAATTTCGTTTAGGCGACGAAATGGTGCATGTAACATGATGAAAGTAGCTGCACTACATCTGTACCTATAGGCAAATCTCATTTTTTATTTTTATTTTTTTATACAACTTAGAATGGCAAACAAGCTGACGGCCCACTTGATGGAAAGTGGTAACCGTTGCCTATAGACATGAGCAGTACCATGGACATAACAGAATATACTGTTTCGCCTCTGATACCCCCCATGCGTTGCCATTCCTGAAGACTCAGATGTTATTCCTCTGTACCCTGTAAATTCACGCCATATCCCACCCTTCAAACAGAAACACAGCCATGCAAACACAACTGCTTCACGTTCATTTAACTTTACTACATTCCTCATCCATCGAATTTGAAAATAACCTTTTATTATGATGACATAATAATGATCAAAATTAATATACTTTTCAAGGTATACAATATCATACAATACCACCTTTTATCATGCACTAGTACTATATATGTACATACCAAAAATTCCAGCAAATCCAGCATAAACCATTTTTACCTCATACAAAAATACAAGATGAAGTAAAAAGGAAAAGTCCGTTGTAAAAACATTATCTGTGCAGGTCTAATATCATATTTATATTGGGAAAGTAATTGCTAACAAAGTGGTTTAACAGCCCCGTTACTATATCCTAACAGATTGACCTGGGGGGAAAGGGGTTGATAGCAATGGAGTTTGACAGCCCCATTGCTAGCAATATGCCCTATCAGGTCGACCTCCACGTGGTTCCCCCTGGAAACCATCGTGAAGAATTCTTATTGAATTCGTCACGATGGGCTAACTGGCCTGCTTCATCCTCACCTATCATCTTTCACTGGTGCTACGCCGGTGTATACCGATAGCGCGGGTGGGGTTACCATTCCATTATCACCCATAAAACAGATCGACCTCCGCGCGGTTTCACTTGAAAACCACTATGTTTAATTATTGCTAAATTGGTCACGATAGGCTAACTGACCTGCTTTAATTTTCACCTATCATCTCTTTCTGGTAGGCATATACCATATATATGGTGCAGGCGGGGTTACCATTTCATCTTTGCCCATTGAAAAATATCATATTTATATACTTGAGAGAGCTAAAATATACCTCATTTGTAACATACATATACCTATTAATATAGTTTTTATAAAAATAAAAATGCCATATCATCATCATCATCATCATCATCATGTCGGCTATAAACTGACTACCGCTGAATATAGGCCTATTAAGACGCTTTGCCAGTAGTTGCCACGCTTGGCAGGCAGATTGGTAACCACAGGTTTTGATGATGTCTTAAGAGTGGCACTGCTGCCCATCCCTCAACTATTAAGTTCATTTCATTGCCTTTTATGATACCCACAAAAAGGAAGCTGTGGCCTTTTCTATGCCGGGACCACAAGCCAATATCATATGTGTAGGATAAAATTGATTACCAAATTAAAAGGATTAACAAAAATATCATCTTAAAAGATAAACTAAAATTTTTTACCAAAGAAAACAGGGTTGAAATATGGCAAAACATTATGAGCCTCTCATACTAACTTAATAGCTGAACGTATTTATTTCTTTTTTTTTTATATTTATTAAGCAATATTTTTTGGTGGAAATATTCATATTCTCTGGTAAACAAACAGTATAAAATTGTATAGTTTATTTAACTTTATATTACTACATACATTCCCATTCCAGCATTATACACGACATACATAAATTATTTGGAACCATACAATCTATTGACAGACAAGTCTAAAAAGACTGCTAGAATTATTTTACATAATTATTTTCAACTTGACTGTACCTAGTTTATCACAGATTTAAAATTTACAAATGTACATGTTTTGAATATACTATCTTTACATTATTGCACATAAATATATATATATGTGTATATATTACAAAATTATAACTTATTTAATATACATGACATGACATGAATCTGATTATTCACAATGGTTACATGTTCGTTAAATTATTTGTACATTTTTATATAATTTAGTTACTTGAAACACATTGTCTAATTTTCTTTTATCTTCTTAAAAAGAAGCCCTGGTAGAAGTATCTCGGCAGTGCGCGACCTGAAAAATTAAAATAAAATAAATGAAAACCATGAAAGTTACTGAAGCTTACGAAGCGGAATGTATATTTGTTCACTCAGGACCGACTCAGAGAGAAGGGCAAATTGTAATTTTTTTTATGCAACTTAGAATGGCAAATAAGCTGACAGCCTACCTGATGGAAAGTGCTAACCGTCGCCTATAGACATGAGCAGTACTATGTCCATGCGTTGTTATTCCTGAGGACTCAGATGTTCCTCTTTCTTCTTGAAGTCTTTGATAAAGTTTATTTCAATAATCTTAAAACTCTTAAACACGATAAAATCTGGTCTCCTCTCCGAGCCGTTCTGTGTGAATGGAACACTAAAATATGTGAATTTAATGTAGGTACATTATACAGGTTAAATCAAAATTATTATCATTATTATAAATCATTTTTATCAGATAAACTGAATATTTTTCCCAGAGAAACATAAGTAGAAAGATAGCAAAAACATTTTGAACCTCCCATATTAAAACGGCGCATCCAATTGTCAAGTTAGTATCATCGTATCATTTGTTATCTGTCCATTACTGGATCTATGTCTAGAGCTAGGCTAATGCTTCCCCCATAGACTGTCATAAGGAATAGTATAGAAAAAAATAATTTTTATAGCATTTCAAAGTTTCAGTTTTACTGATAAAAACTACATTTTTTTATGTAACTTAGAATGGTAAACAAGCTAACAACCCACCTGATGGAAAGTAATCATCGTCTATAGACATAAATAGTGTCATGGACATAATAGAGTATACTGGTTCACCCATGATACCCTCCATGCATTACCATTCCTTAAGACTAAAGTGTTATGCCTCTATACCCTGTAAATCTACTACCATATTCCACCCTTTAACCGAAACACAGCCATGCAAACACAACTGCTTTGAAACAAACAAACACGGTTGAAACACGAATAGGAATACCTACAATTATTTTAATTTCAACCTGTATGCCCATTAAAAAATAATACAATACTAGCTTCATACGTTTCAATATATTGTAATTAGTCAAGTGAAATAAATTTAATGCCAATTATATTTCGTAACTCGTTTCGTGCATCATGCATAAAGTTTTGACGTAATGTTAATTAAACTTAAGTTTAATAACAATTAATAACAGCTTCAATAAAATTGTTGTTTTTTGTAGTGTAAAAATAAGCAGTGAAACTGCCATAAGTGTCAAGAGCATGCATAAGCAATATTACTAGTTCATATCAACATTATGACTTATGGTACTGACTATAATTATATGACGTGGCTTCACCTACGTAAATCAGTATATAAAGTGCTAAGATATGATATAACCTAACCATATACTAAATTTCAATCAAATCTGTTCAGCATTTTTTATATGAAAAAGTAACAAACATCCAGCTATCAATCCATCGTTACAAACTTTCACATGTATATTATTAACAGGAACTCTGTTTTACTACTTATGTAAAAGTTACACAAATAAATGAAATATGAGATAAAAAATACTCCAGAACTTTAATATTACTACCGATATGGTTTTAACTGACTTGCACATATTTTTTAGCCTAAAGCGAAAAACAAGCCGTTTCTATTTGATATTTCATTGCAGTTAGAAATAAAGTCAAATACATTATATACCTGAATACCTACTTACTAATTTTTTTTAAATTTATTGCCTACTCATAAATAATATAAGCATATTAAAAAAAAATAAGATACACGGAAAATAAAACAATAAAATGTTAACAATGTAATTTTATAAACATTTTCAATATGAATTAGGAGAATAATCATTCAAGTTTAGTTGTACCAGAAAGCGTTCGAAGCCAGCCGAGCGAAAAAAGCGTTTCTGAATACAACTTTAAAGTAACAAATCGTTTGTTCACCACGCGCGTCGGATTTCACGCTCGTCGGTTCGGAAATGCACAAAGTTTCCTTTTGTGGCGTTTCTCATAACTTGATTTGTGACGGCGCAACCCTTCAGCCGAGTTCCGGCATGGCACGGCGCCGCAGTGGCGAGACGCGTCACTTCCTACGTGAGGCTCGGATATAGTACCGGCGCTTAAGACGTGTGAAGTAGCGGGTAAATAATATAGATAAAATGTTCCAACGTTACATTTGCCTCCGTAAAAAAATTGCAAGCTCAATCGCGACAAAATACTGTTAGTAAATTAATAAATAAAAATAAGAATATACATCATCGTCATAATATCAACCGTATTATTTATCGTATTATAACCTTGCATTCAGCAGTGGACAGTTAATGTCCACTGCTGAACATAAGCCTCCAGCATAAGAGAAGCTGCTACCTGTCTCTCGACCACTAAGTTAGAGTAGTAACTTCTTCAGACACCCACAGGAAAAGAAGGGGTATTCTTACTTTAAAAGGAACAAAATGTTCTTATATTAAAAATTATAAGACACATCGCAGGTATTATAAGAATAAGCGTATAAAAATATTCTACTAACAATCATTTCTACTAATAAAATTTTAAACAATTAGTTCAGATACATAACAAAAATTATTATTTATTTATTTTTAAGTATAACATTTGAGTCGATTGGTACTAATGTATGTTTAAAACGACAAAAAAACTGTCAGTTTATTAATCGTTTTAAATTTCTTTTAGAGATAAGCTCGATCTTGTGCTCTATTATGTTTAATTGTTTTTCTGATATAATTCCTTTTTATGTACAATAAAGAATAAAAAATAAAATTAGCGATTACAAACTTTTACTCGGAATTTTTAGTTTAAAGAATATGTTCGATATGTGATTGAAAATCTATCTTCTATGTGTACAAAGCGATTTACCTAGACTGACAAACCAAGTGATCCATCTAACTGCTGGGATTAGAAACTTAAAATTTACTAATGTTTTTCTAAGTCTCAAACCTATGCCTGTCTACCTTAGACTTCGTCTGTACCAAGAAAAGATTTTTTCAAAATTCTCACAAGACCATAATATAAATGTGTTGTGCAAATACTTGATTGATTGATAGTAAACGGATAGTATATAATTTACAAGGATCACTCATTAAAACACTAATATAAAAATAAATTTTTAGCAAACTTTTATTTAAAATTAGCAAATATTAAATTTATCGCATGTGACCCTGTATAAACGAACAAAATGTAAGACTATCTCTTACCGAAATGACAATATCAAATGTATTTTGATATTGTCAAACTAAGAGTTAGTGCATATAGGTGGCTTACGATAATATGGGGTGCCATATTCTGCAGCGAATTACTCAATGAATGTGATTGATGATTAATGTGTATCTACGATATATAAAAATAAACCAATAAAATGATTAAAATATAGCAATGATAAAAACTCCCATTAGGTATATACCTACTTTTACGCTTACGCTCAACATTATGTTGCCTACTTTACTATAGAGTAACAGTACTGAACAAGTATTACAGATGTGCAAAATATCAAGTAGACAAGAACCCTTGTTCATTAAAATGAGAACTATATATACTCATTGACGATGTGGGCTTCCAAATATGAATATATGTTATTTTAAGTTTAATCATTGTATATTTACAAAACGCACACAGAAGTTATTATTATTGGTTTAAAGTGATGATTAGTCATTCTCATCGTCATTTCAAATGTTCAGAGTTCGTCGTTAAATATCCCTTTTTTTGAAGCCCATCCTCCCCAAGTACTGGCACCAGGAATGATCCTGTGGTATTTGAAACTATCATGCAACATTCAAAATAAACATTTTTTACAAAATATTAATACTACATTTGCCTATTATAACTATAGCAATTACGACACTTGTCAGATTGACCTCCATAGAGGAAGGACTCTTGGAATTAATCATGGTTAATACACTCTTCACTCAGGTGATGACCCAACTAATCCTACCTCATCATCCTTCTTAATCTGGCACCCCGCCGCCAATTTAAATTAATAGTAGAGACGCTGTTACTATTCCATTTACATCTATTAAAAAAAAACTCTACCTAAACAACTAAGTTGTATGATTGAAAATGTATTTTATGTCTGTGTACTTCACAAAACGAAACAATTGTTTTAACAGAGGGTGGAAAAACGGATATGTCTCGAAAAGTTTCCCCAGAGTTTCCAACTTAAGACAGTTTCATAAGCTTTTTTGCTGTGACAGCTAAGACATGTATTTTCTCTTATAAAGAAAGGAATTGTTTGTTTTGTCTCGGACATAGTTCTGCTATCGTTCTCATGTCCACGTATTTTATTTAATTACATATATGTCAGTACTCTCTCTTTATAAAATAGAAACAGTCCAGTCAAATTATTAAATAACTTTAACATTGTAATGTTTGTCAAAAAATTGGAAATATTTTATAGATAAGCTAGTTTTCTGCCCGCTACCTCGTACACGTGAATTTTAGAAGAAGGAAAACTAGTGAAGTAGCTAAATTCTAAATGACGTATCTAGATAAAACATTCCAAACTATGTTGGAATAAAACTGTGAAAACTGTATTTAATTTAAAAGACATCATATATTTTCATATATTATTTATAGCAGTCATCATCACTATTATAGCATTCGTTGCAATATAATCATTTAAATCTACGTTCGTAATAAAGAGGCAAATTTTTACAAATGACTCACACCATACCTACATTTAAGGGATGAAATAGAGCCCCGTTTTCTAATGTGAATTAATTTAACAAACACACATGACAGAGAGCCCTTCGTTTTTGAGTGAGCAAACATATAAATATGCATTGAATAAACATCACAAAAAGCCGGACTAGAAATGGTACAGGCGGGCATGGAGTCGCAATTAATTTCATAAGTATAAACTCTTTTATTAAATCATAAAATGTGCGCGCCGCTGCACATTGACCCCGAACAATACTGGAGCGTATCCAGGGTGTTGAATTATATTGAAAGGTTCTGAGTTATGTCTTATGTCTATAATAATATTTCAATTCGATTTGTGTCTTTCTTCTGTACTATAATAAAATCTTAAGAATCTAAATGTGTCGATACTGAGTTATAATTTTATTGAACTGCAATAGAACTCAAGTCAGCCTGCCTAAGAATTTAAAGAAATGCTTCAATATATTTTAATTAAATTTTCTAATTAAGTAAGCGTAAGCTTTAAATAAAAACTGCTGTATATTATTTATTATATCAAAATCACAATCAACTGAATATACTGAACCTTTGATTGTATGAAATCTAATAGATAATTTCTGTAAAAATCTCATAATTATGTTTAATCATATTTAAATTGTTTTTGTATATGAAATTTATCTATATTTAATAATATTATAGTATCAATGTAATTCTAAAGAAATTAGAAATAACAAATTGTTTATAAAAAATAATCCTATCTTATTATTGTTTTAATGATTAACAATATTTTTTTATATTTTTGTCCTAAACCTGAATACAGCCCAGTAATGCTGGACTAGCGATATGTCAATTTCATAATTAAAATGCGTTTGACCGTGTTCCGAAGGGCCCACGAGATTAAGAGAGAGCGAAAATTGAATATTTCAGTGGACGGATAAAAACGATCCCCAAAATTTACCTAAATGAAGTTAACAAGGAATCTCTCTGAACGTAATTAAAAGTTTACCGATGAATAATTCAAATCTCGATAATAATATAAATTACTAACTGTGAATTGTGCTTTTTCTCATATGAATTATATAAAAAATTGTAACCATTCAAATCTCTATGCGTGATTAAGTAACAAATAGTTTGGATATTTCTTAACATATCAGCCGTTACCTGTCCAATACTAACATAGGCATCCCCAAAAATAGGGGGGGGGGGGGGGGGTTTGCTCGTAGTTGCCACACTTGTCAGACGAGTTGACAACCGCAGTTAAGCCTTAATGATATTTTAAGAGGGACGCTACTATCCAACCCTCGACCATAATTTCCCTTAGTCATCTCTTACGACGCCCACGAGAAGAGGTTAAAATCAATCAAGAATATAAATAAATATGTGAACAGATCTGATAAATACATTCGTTTCAAATACAGACAGCCGCAAAACATCTGAGACACTGTTACAAAAGACCGATCAACTATCGGTATCTAACAATTTGCCCTTGAATTAAAATATTTCGAACCATGTCACACAATCATTTTTAACATTTCCGTTACAACTCATGATATCTGATTGATTGCCTTTCCCTATCGTAATGTCTAAGCCTACAATCAACAATATAAGTAATAAAATATATGAATGTATTTCTATATACGAAAATGCTTGGTATAAATAATATATACTCTTAAATCCATATTATTACAATATCGGTGTATCTTTCATCCGTTAATAAATTTATTATTATGTATGATACATAATAAAATAAGTAATATCGAAGAGCGAAGAAAGTCCAATTTGGACGCGAAACATAATGCTCTTAAGGATAGACCACCTACGGTCATCACTACATAGTATAAAACAAAGTCGCTGTCGCTGTCTGTCCGTCCCTATGTATGCTTAAATCTTTAAAACTAACCAACGAATTTTAATAGTAGTAGTATTTTTTATAAACTGTAACTAATTGAGATAGGTTCTCTAACTATGGTTAGGATTTCAGTTATTTTAAATAACCGTGCAACGGAACGTAAAACCGGATCATGAAACCAAACAAAAATTTGTATTTTCTACCTGACTGCCTTCGCCTTACAGCATTCTCAAAGGTAACTTTTGTGTAGACGGATACGCGGTTGCATGAAAATTTCAATATGTATTCGCATAGTTCGACTTGTGTTCCTTAATGAAAATTGTTTAGTTATGACTACTTTCGCTGATTTTCAGCTTATAGTCCTTTATTCATTACATAAATAATATATTCTACTTTCCAACAATATTGTAAGTGTGAAATTCTGTAAACAGGACTAAATGTATTTTGATTGGTACATGAATACTTACTTATTTAGGTATTTTATCCCAGATCATTCCGGGATATACTTATAATTTATAGTGAATCAACACCTCAGCCGTTAACTGGCCACTGCTGAACATAGGCCTCTCCCATTAGGAAGGTTTTACCAGTTGTCCACCCGCCTACCAAGCGTGGTACCAAATGCATTTAGCCTTTGGTGATTTTTAAAGAGGGACGTTGCTACCCATCCCTCTTCGACTCTTCTGACACCCATGGGAAAGGAAAGGGTGGCCTATTGTATATCAAGACCACACAGCGATTAATAATGAATATGAGCCTTTATTTTCCAGTCGCTTAATGTAACTGTATATAAATAGTAAGAATAGATGTTACATCTTTCACAAATGTAAAACGACAAATTTACTTGAAATTTGTGACAATTTTTTTACTTAATAAAAAAACCGCAAATATTGTTAACGTTTCAAGTGTTTAAATTCCGAAATTGAACAAGCTCGTTATATATTACAGTAGTACATTTTTAAATACAGAACATAGATATATAAAAGAGATAAATAGTGAATGAAGTGACCTTCGCACTCGCAAATCGGTCTCCGGTTTCCCTCTATTTATTTAGACAATAAGTTATTTTCTTTTGTGGTCAATTGTTATATCTATATCAATCACGATTCGGTCTATTTGATTTTGTGACTAGTCGCTGCACGATTTTTTTTTTTACTTTTAATTCTAAAGACCAAAATAATTAGCATATAAGCTGTCCGTAAAGGTAAAGCTGTTAACGGAACTCTCCATTGAATTATAATTACAATAATATTCTACTATAATTCTTTGATATACAATATAATACAAAAAAGAAAGTCCATTAGATTTCAAGGTCACTTTATTTTTAAACAACTTTTAACAAAGAAGATTCTGAATTCATCTGTCTGTGTTAAACGACTAGGTACATTGACATTTCTGATAAATATTACTAGAATTAATGGGGGTTTACTCCCGTATTAGTTAATCTCGTATTAATTCTGTAATCACTGAAGTGCCTTTAAAGTATTTTTATTTGCGGATAAAAAATTGGTTATTGCAAATCAAAACCAATTTATCGCCCAATTCCATGTTGTAATTTGGATTATTTTTAATGTATTGTGTAAATAGTTTGGTTACTAACAATATAATAATTGGCTTTTTAATATAGATTTAAGAATTTGTAGTCATTAAAAAAAATCTCCCTAAATCTCATAAAAAATTTGACTAAAATCGGTTAAGGGGTTTAATCTGTTTCGAGCATCGTTAAAATAAGATATTTACATACAATTTTATTAATACCCGTCAGCATTATTTAGGTTTAATTAAGTACCATTACAACATAAAACCAACTATTTGAATATGTACACAACATTACAATAAAAAAAAAACTATTTACACCAGATAAGGAATACATAAAAATATCATGTAGGCATATTTCATAATAGCGATTTAGTAAAATGTCAAGTATATTTGTGCGATTTCCACTTCTAATAGGTACTTACCTAGTTTTAAATAGATAAAAATTATAAGCGGTTTGTCCAATTTCAACTAAATACTCTTGCAATATGTCTAATCATGTGAAATAAGCAAAAAACCGCTTTTTATTAGCATATTAGCTTTTCTCTACCTATTTTTTTTTTTATTTCCAATTAACGCTTGCGTTAATTGAGCGTAAAATGTATCAGAAATATCGATACAGTCCATCTGAGTAGGTATCTAGTAAAAAGAAGTATTTACTAGAGGGTAAGGATTATAGTAATAATAACCATATTCCCTGTTAGGTCGACCTCCACGCGGTTTCTCCTAGGAACAATCGTGATTAATTCTTGATGAATTCGTCACGATGAGCTAACTAACATGACTTCATCGTCATCTTTCGTCACTCACTGGTACTCTTCCAGCACTATATACCGAAAGCTAAGTTAACATTCCTTTTTCAAACCATTAAAATAGAAGGGAAAGGATTGTTGGTAATACGGACTGCCAGTCCTATTACTAACAATGTACCCTGTCAGATCGACCTCCACATGGTCCCTAAAAATTATAGTGGTGAATTCCAAATCATGCCAGCATATGCCAATAGCGCAGGCGGGAATTTTTTTTCAATCAGTGACGATAGAATTCACTGTGAGATATATAATATGTTTGTATAGTTGAGGATGAAAGTAGGTTGATTAGCTCATCGTAACGAATTCAACAAGAATTAACTACAATAGTTTTCAGGAGGAATCGCGTGAAAGTCGCCCTGATAGGGTGTTTTGATAGCAATGGAGCTAGAGATCCCATTACTAAGAATCCCTTTCCAACCGCACAGGCGGGGTTACCATTTCATGCAATAAAAAAAAAAAGGAAAATAAATTTTTACGTTTCATTCAGATCTGTTCAGCCATTTAAGAGTAATTGAATAAGAAAATTTCAAAGAACTTCACAAATTTCCCATTCAAATATAATATTAGTGATATTAATAGGATAACGACTTTTTTCTTTCAAAAGATACAACATTATGTAGGTATGTATTATATACTTACCATTATGACAGCTTTGATATATGTATGTATATAGAAATTACATTCTATTTTTAAAATATGTGCAAAATTCCTTAAAAAAATTTACTATATATCTATACAATAACCATTTCAATACCATACCTCACCATATATTAATACCAAACTGCATCACCTGCAACTTATATATACAACCTTAGTATCAGGCGCTTGCAATGTGCACACATGCTTATTACAGTGCAAATTAAAACTAAAGGGTCACCAATAAAACATATTACAATTCACGATATTTATTTATATAAAATATAATTACAATGGATCTATTTACAACCACATCCATAATAAAAAAAAACAACTACCTTTATACAATACAAAATTATTTCTTTTAAACCCTTGGGCTATATTCTTAACAATCAAGTTTTAATGAAATTGTATTAACCTTATCCAGGTGCCTACGTGTGGTGTGGGGATTCATGCAAAAACTATCCATGCACTTAAAGCTTCCATTAATTAACAAATAAATTATATTGAACTATACAGGTCTTTGTGTGTCATCAAAAAATTATATAGATTTAATTCAATGGAGTAATGTAGTGAAAATAAAAAATAATGAAATCTAAAAACAAAGAGCAATTAGAAATGTATATACAGGTTGATATTGAAATTTAAAATACCTTCTCAAGGTTGTATCCTGCTATTGATACACAACATGTTCTTCTAAGAAAAAAAAAACAATAACAACAAAACAATTGTTTACCTCTTATACTAACATGGCTTATCCAGCTAAATTAGTAGGAGAGACTCCAAATATTTGTCATTTTCTAATCACTTTCTTAAAAGGTATGATGTTTTTGATATCATTCTATATAAACTTAAATAGACTAATAAGAATAAACTTCTTTTCTTTGAGATTTGATGTCACACAAGGATAATGTATAGTATAATATTGTACCTAATCCAAGCAAATTAAAACAGAACAGTTAATTTGTACTAAGTTGACTAGGTTCATCGTCCATATGGTTTACCTTGGGAACCGGGCGGGACAAAGCCATATCCTGAAGCGCCTACAACGACGCCGCTAGTCTGGGATGGGTCTCCAGGCGGGGAGGGGGGGAACACTACTGGGCCTGGAAAATAAATTGTATAAATTACAATAAATGAAAATGTAATAATTTTTATTCTTGTATATTTAATACAGACCGAAGTCAATTCTACCGCACAAATAAAAATTCAGTTTATAATGAGAATATAGCATGACAATACGGAAGCAAAATGTAATCAATTAAAATAATTTAATATATTATTTAATATATGAATTAATTGTCCCAACAAGAAGAAACTCTTAAATAAAAAAAAACACCAACGTCAATCGTGGCAAAACCAGTTATTTTGATTTGTTTTACCGAACCGAATTTGATTAAGTACTAAGTATGTCCTTTCGGAAAAAGAACGTTTTCAAAATCGGTATATAAATGACGGGGTTATGAGGTAAAAAACAAAAAAAATCAATCGAATTTTTTATCTCCTACTTTTTTTAAGTTTTTTTAACCGATTAAAGATTTAGTAATAATAGATACCATTATACTTCTTATAATGCGACATCTAATTTCAAACTGAAAAGAACATATAATACTATTATTTTTGTAAATAGTAATAATAATTTGAAAGTCCCCCTTTTTCAAATTTGATTTTTTTTGACATAACCTTGTAATAACTAAGAAGATTTAATACCTTAATTTAAGGAGTATTTAATTGTCTACTAATCACAATTTATATTATTAAGCTAGCATTATTGTTTTTCGAGATTTATCGGTTTTTTAAGTGCCCTGGATTCATTGCTTTCGAGTGTATTTTATATATAGAAAACACCCAAACCAATACAAAACAAACATACTCATGAATACAAAATATTTATATGGTACAGTAATAAAACCCACGCAGGTGAGATATACATTGCTTCAGTGTGTTAATCACTAAATCACTAAGTAGTGACAGCAAGAAAAAATCCCCAACTCTTACGTATCTATGGATAAATATGAATGGCAAAAGATGACTTGAAAAAACCGGTACGATCCTTTCGACAATTTTTAATAACATAATATTGTTATAAAACGAAGCTTGTTTAATCAATTGCTATAATTTATTTACGTTTTCACTTACGATAATCGCATTAATGTTATGTGCATATTACGTAAAGTATCAGTAATCAAAACCAGCTTAAATATGAATTCTGCACAATCTGAAATTATAATTACATTTTTATACTTAGTAGATAATATTTGTGACAGAAAGTAGTAATTTATTTATGTAAATAAAAAATAGCCACATTTCCGAGCTATTGCGTAGTTACTAAGCTGGGACGGAAGCAGTGCTATAGGAAATCAGATTACAAACATCTAAGACCCATCTTAGAACACCCATACAAGTTAATTTCTTAATTAACCCATTTAAACGTTATTTACAAATTTTATAAATGTTAAAATACAAGCGGACTTGACTAAATTTAAATTACGACATAAATTGTGACGTAAATGTCAAACATATAATTTCCGCAATCGTAAACGGATCTTCTTTTAATTTTTATTTTTATTAATCTGTTTATAAATAAATATTAATATTTACTACAAATAAACAAAACTTGTAAGATGAATAATAGATGGCGCTATTGACACAAAATAAATATGAATACGTCCCTCTTAAAACATCATCAAAGGCTAACGGTAGCGGTTGCCAATCCGCCTGCTAAGCGTGGTAACTACTGGCGAAACCCCCCAAGGGGGAAGCTTTAGACCAGCAGAAGACAGTTAAAGGCTAATATAATGATGACATATAAATAGGTTTATTTTTACCATCGCAGTGGAAATAAAAACTAAATTTTCAAATTAAGATACTGTGTTATAAGGAACCACACAAAAAAAATTGGGACCCATTTATAAAAGTTTATTTCTTGCACTGACTTCCAAAACCATTATCTATATTTAAACTCCGAATGGACTTAAAGTGAGTTTAGGTTATGAAATAAACTGTGACATTTATAATGTACAACTTCCGTACCTACTATTTACGCCTTACGCGGAATTTTACTGTCCGATTTATTTGCAAATGAACTTGTATGAATTATAACTGATAATTTCCTTGCAAATTAATCAAAAACAAACGAAGTTGCAAAAGATGAATTGAAAATTCTCAATGAATTCAAATCATTTAAGATTTTGTTAAATAAAAGCATTACTGGCAATAACAAAGATTTTGATATAATTAAAGTGCTAAAAAGGATTCATTAAAAAAGATTAGAATCAGTACAGACAAGTAATACGCATACAGACAAATCCTCAATTTTTTGAAGACTGTTTAAAAAAAGACAAAAGTTATTAAGATTTGTTTTTAACTAGCCAATAATAAATATTTATTTAACTTAAGCGCGTTATCTAAAACAATATTCTGTTTCCATCTATTGTACATAAGAAAGAAACGGCAAAACACAATTCAAATTACACCACGAGCATTCTAAATAATTACAGTAGCTATGTTACAACATATACCCAAAAAACAAATACATTTAATACTTTCACGGCTACCTTGATTTAGTAAATTATATATTGGCTGTAGACATGTTAATGTTTAGAATGTTAAAAATATCATTGAACTGAATATAAGCCTGTTTTACAACATGGTCAATGGGCCTAGGCAAAAAAATAAACCAATTTTTTTTATACCTACTAGAGGTAGGTGAGGGGAGGGCTTGGTATTAATGCTGACTACCAGTACCATTGCTAGCAATATACCCCGTCCAGTCGACCTCTACGTGGTCCCCCTGGAAACCGTCGTGCTGAATTCCAAGTGTATTTATCACGATGGGCTAACTAACCTGCTCTATCGTTTTCACTTATCATTCACTGGTTCCCCGCCGGTGTATACCGATAGCACAGGCGGGGTTACCATTCTATAATCATCCATTAAAAAAAACTAGAGGTAGGTAAACGATATCTTATTCGTCGTCTCTATATGACAAATAAGATACTGGTTGTATTTATTTTTATTGCAGATATAAACTTTACCATGGACATCACAGCTTATATTGTGTCGTTAATTCCTGTGATCTAAGACGTTAGATATATCTATACCTGATATCAAAAATTATTTTTATTTCTTATTCTATAGGCCAAAACACAACAAAATAAGTTTCACAACAAAAATATGTAAAGCTATTCTATCGAGTTTACTGTAATCAATCTAAGAGTAAAGTATTTAAAAAATAACCAAGTTTTGTTGAAATTACTCACAGAAACACTCTAAGTGAAATTAGTAACGAGTTAAAACATTCAATGTCAAATGATTGAAATGAAATTGAGCATTAGCAGACTATCCTATAATTGTATTAAATATAAGTTAGTTTACATTTTCGACAAGATATATTGAAGCAAACTATTGCTTTACTATTTCAGCTAACGATACTTTAATGCAATTCAATTCAAAGTATAAAAATATTGCATTCTCTCTCTTTCTCTTCATGACGGGAAATGAACATTTAGCATTAATTTCAACAGTCAAGGATACAATAAAGTGCAGATACAAATAAAGTATGCAACTCGTTTTATTGCACTTTCGCTTATTTTAACCAAAACCGATTTAATATAGACTAAATAGGTATAGTTGTATTCGTGTTTCTTTAACATTAATTCTTGCCTTTTCCTGTATTACAATTAATTTTAACAGGACAAAAGGAAATGTTGAACTTAATTAACATGTTATAAACATATCATTATCCTTACTAATATTATTTATATAATAAACGTAAAAGTGAGTTCGTTTCTTTGTTTGCTACCTCTTAACGCCTTAACGACCATAATTGACTACTCATTATAAAATTTGCTATAAATGTACTAGATATATAAAATGAAGAAAGACATAAGCTACTCTTTATCCTAGGGGGAAGGGATTGTTAGTAATGCGGGCTACCAGTCACATTGCTAGCAATATACCTTGTCAGGTCGACCTCCGCGCGGTTCCCCTGGAAGCCATCGTGCTGAATTCCAAGTGTATCTATCATGGCCTGACTGACTGAGCTTTTTTATTATTCATTCCCCGTGCCCCCCAACGTATACCGTTAGCGCAGGCAGGGTTACCATTCCATTATCACCCATTGAAAAAAACTCTTTATCCTGATCGGTCAATATATCCCAATGGTTATAGTAAATCATATAAGTAACAAAGGTTTCATTAACATGTTACTGATAAATCTATAGCAATAACACCAGAACTTAAGAACAGATTAATAATAAATATAAGCTAGGAGTGTAAGTAAATCAGGTACACTATAGTAATGAAAATTCATTACTACTTTGTAGTTAAACTCATTTCTCACGAACGAAAAACCCAACTAGCGACCAACAAATGAACCGAAAAATTCTTAACGCGGCATTTCCGTATCGTGAATATATATAGATACTACCTGATAGATATCAGTGGCTTTGCCCACGTCCAGTTAATAAGTTACTAGTAGTTTTTTTTTTTTTTTATTATAGTTATTATAAGTTATATATATATATATATATATATATATATATATATATATATATATATATATATATATATATATATATATATATATATATATATATATATATATATATATATATATATATATATATATATATATATATATATATATATATATATATAACTTATAATATATATATATATATATTTCAGAAAAAAATTAATGATCTGTCCCATTCATGATTCTTACCCGACCCAAAGGTCCCCATGACACTTGCGGCATTTCCGCGTTGGATTGCTAGAGATATCCTTTGAGCCAGATACGAACCAGAACGGCAATCATGGCTAATGATGAATGTTATTTTATTATAATGTTATATTGTAATGTTTAGTAATAAATCTGAAATAATTTACTTTTTAATTGTTACTAAAAATTTGAAATTAAATGATTGTAACTTCTGTTTTTAACATTTGCATGCTTGATCTTGAATTTGTAAGATCTAATGTTTTATACTCAAAATCATAGCAAACAAAAGTATTATTATTATCATCAATTCACTCTCAGACATATTACAAAAGTCGATTGCTTGGGTACCTTTGTCCCATTCGTGTTTCTACCGTGAAGCAGTTGTGTCTGCATGGCTGTGTTTCGGTTTGAAGGGTGGGATATGGCGTGAATTTACAGGGTACAGAGAAATAACACCTGAATCCTCAGAAATGGCAACGCATGGGGGGTATCAGGGTCGAAACAGTTATGTCCATGGTACTGATCATGTCTATAGGCGACGGTTACCACTTTCCATCAGATGGGCCGTCAGCTTGTTTGTCATTCTAAGTCGTATATAAAAAAAAAATAAAACAACAGAGTGATTTCAAAATCATTGAGATAAATCGCCTATAAGTATATCTAATGTAATTGACATTTTATAATATGAGTAATAGTTTTCTTATGTACCGCTATATATAAAAATAATGATACTAAAACAATTACATTACAATTACCATGTCCATTATGTAAATAAATGATTTTTACGATCCGATTGATACTACTGACCTATATATTTAATTTGATTTATATAGTGCATGTTTTAAACATGTCGTTCAATATTAACTTATATTTGCTTGTAATTATGTATTCAAGGTTGAATTCTCTTTGTTTTATAATGATCACCATGCTTCCGTAGGCTGTTGTTTTAACCTACAAATACTTTGTACACGTTTATTCAAATAGTTTCATTTTTATCTTTATAAAAAACATAACTCTAAATAATAAGATTGTGTTTTTTCAAAACCAGTTAATTCGATTTAAAAACTAAACTCCTGAATCGACTTTGATAAATTTGTATGCGACCAATCTGAAAGTATATCCTTTCAGATAAAAAAAAATTACCAAATCGGTTTATTACTGACACCGTTATTAGGTGGCAAACATAAAACCGCAACCGAATTGTTATCAATCTTCTTTTTGAATTTGGTTGATATTCGAGCTTATTTAAGAGGTGACCGGGAGAGCCGTTCCCGACCCAGAATGCGAGCGAAGCTACAAAAAGACCCTGGAAAAAATCTTACCCGTAAATATGCCAAATAATAATTAGCGAAACTCTTTGTCTTTGAACCGCGAAGATGCCGTGAGGTAACAATGAAAGAACTCACATTCACAATTACAATTTGATGATGATTATTTAGCAAGACTCGTCTGCTACAATACAGAGATCTTGTGATAACATTTTGACATCAAATCACTACGAACCAGAGCGGACACTGTGATTGCAACCTGTAATTCACATTGCGTTCATAATACGACTTCCACAAGAAACAATTAAATGAAACATGTTCATATAAATTAACAGATAGGAACGGTGCTATTGTGAAATTGATTTAATATGTCTTTGTTTAATTACTATACAACAGTCGCAAATTATTTTGTCCTCATTATTTCTGATTGCAATTTTGAAACGTCCGAAAATGTAATTTAAATTATTAATATCAAACCAAAGAGTTTACTCATTATTCTTTTCATATATACCCACCTCGGTGTTTATATGAAAACAAGTCCATTTAACAGAATTCCAATCAAAAGCAATTATATTTATTTTTAATTGTTTGCCATTGGTATACAAAACACCGACATACAAAATCCCACGCATAAGTTACACATAAAATTCCAATATTTAATATATATTTTTATAAAATTTAAATGAATATTTCTTTAGGTTTAATTACAAATGTCACTGGAAAGTTAAATATATATATGACCAAAAATGAGTGAACGAAATTTAATGAAATGTGTTTTATTTTAGTGCAATTTTTTGTCTGTTCACTCAAAGATTCATCATTTATTAAACATTATTATTTTCTGATGATGTCATGATGATTTACTTTATTACATCTTCACTAGATTGATATTTCCAAACATTCCTTTCACTGGCAAAATTGTTATGTATATCACATAATATAATGGCACACCAAATTAATATAAATACATAAATTAAAGATATTGATACTGTCAATATCTTTCACATATATACATATTAAATACTTTATCTATATGTTAACTACCGTGATTAAGTATACTTCCTTATTTATAAGATAAAACATATGGAAGTAAAAATACCTTCCCATATTTTTTTCGCTTGTCTACTCGTATTTATTTTAATATATTATAACTTTAAATGAAGCTATTAGTAAGTAGATACATTTATTTTTATACTAATCGTATACAAAATACATAATATATATTTAAAACAGGCTAGAAATGTAAACTAAAAATAAAACCGACCAAATGCGAGTTAAACTTTCAAGCAGAGGGTTCCGTATGTAAAAAAAATATTAAATAGGATTTCAATTTCTTAAATACCAGTAAAATATTATTTAAGTATAAAGATATGAAATAAAATATCCTAACATACATGTACAAAAGTCGATTGCTTGGGTACCTCTGTCCTATTCGTGTTTCAACCGTGAAGCAGTTGTGTTTGCACGGCTGTGTTTCGGTTTGAAGGGTGGGATATGGCGTGAATTTACTGGGTACAGAGGAATAACACCTGAGTCCTCAGGAATGGCAACGCATGGGGGTATCATGAGCGAAACAGTATACTCTGTTATGTCCATGATACTGCTTATGTCTATAGGCGACGGTTACCACTTGCCGTCAGGTGAACCGTCAACTTCTTTGCCATTCTAAGTTGTATAAAAAAAAACTTAGACCATTATTAATATTGACATTTAAAATTCCTTATTTTGTGTCTCTAAACTGTTATAACAATATTACAACCGACCGTATGACTAAGTTTGTCAAAAACAATGCTAGTGTTAAGCATTGTTTTGTTTTTCCTGTGATATAAAAAAAAAACAACCCTTGATTGTAACGCTGTGATTCACAAAACAAACAGGAGCTACCAATTATTTATCAATGTCGTTATTTTTATCGTATTGCAACTCAGAATTGCTAACGACTAGACAATCGTGAATGACCACACGAGTTAATAAAGCTTATCACCCACCATCGTAATATAGGATGCATCATATATTATAACATGATACAAATCAAAATACAAATTACACCACCATAATATAGTATAATAATATGATAGAAATCAAAATACAAATTACTGTTTATAATAACTATATAGCAAGAATAGCACCTATGTTATTTGAAGTGTAAATAATAATAAAAATGATTCCTTATCGTGAGCTATGAATATAATCATAATAATCAGCTATAAATTGTCTTTTTGTAACAGATAGGTAGCATTTGTAATAATTGTTACAAATGGTACCTATTATAATATTTTATGAACTTACTATGTTTATTATTTTCGACATGAAATAGAGATAATCGTCAGGTAAGTTCATTAACTTCACATACACACACACACATATATATATATATATATATATATATATATATATATATATATATATATATATATATATATATATATATATATATATATATATATATATATATATATATATATATATATATTATAATCAATTAGAAGACTTTGCGTTTTCTATATTAATGTTTCAGACTTAGAATAATTATGGTATGGTAGAATATTGCCACCATTTATTTTACAGTTCCTAATATAAAAAATAATATATAGCAACGCTCAGTGGAAAAACATCCCAAAATAATACCTACAGAG
Organism: Galleria mellonella; assembly: GCF_026898425.1. NCBI lineage: Eukaryota > Metazoa > Arthropoda > Insecta > Lepidoptera > Pyralidae > Galleria > Galleria mellonella. The sequence continues at coordinate 3,737,659 of NW_026442133.1, forward strand.
TACAGAGCAGCATCAAATGCCGCCAACAAACAATGTCAAAACGTTAGAAGGGTCGTTTAATGACAGAATCATGCTCGGCTGAGCAAAAACTTGCGAGGACATTGCACAAGTGTTCGCCGCAGTATACTGTGTCCCTCAATCAGAATTAATTATGGCCGACAAACATTAACAGGCACCGAAATAAATATTATTAAACTACCCTTCTATTTGATATTTAATCTGTTAATGGAAATTTCGAATCGTATTCCATCTATTCGTTCTTAATTTGAATAGCGTAGTTTTCAAAAAAAGATTTCAATTTTAAATGTATCTTGTAAATTTTTAATAAGTATTATTTCAATTTTAACACGATTCAATTATTAATTTGGCTTTGAAGAATTCAACTAACAAGTTTTATTTCATATTATTCAGTGACAATTTCTCAGAATTCTGATTCGTATTATAATTTGAATATTTATCTTTTCTATACAATAAGAGTTTGCTGAGAGCGTTGAAGCCTACTAATTTAACCAAATATGAAATTTCAAATGTAATCTTTTTTTAATAGCTCTTTTTTTATGTGTCTCGCTGTTGAACAAAAGCCAGATTTCTATCCCTAGTCAATGTTTGCCATGCCTTTTCAAAGCTTAGTCTTGACTGACAAAAAATATAATAAGTTGACGTTACAGCGTATCTTCGGCACAATATAACCGAAAGTAACAAATTGTACGCAATTACCATAACCTATCATTACTCACGGACTTATTGTCCCAAATGAAGATGTACATTTTTACTCAATCACAGTCTATATTTTTTTAAACACAGCTATATCGGTAACTTTTTCGACCGTCTGATCCCGGCATAGAATAGGCCATCCATTCCTTCCCCATGGGTGTCCTAAGAGGCGACTAAAGAAACTTAATGGTAGAGGAAAGGGCAGCAGCGTCCTTCTTAAAACATCTCGAAAAGCCAATATGCTGTTGCCAACATGCCTATCAAGCGTGGCAACTACTGGCAAAAATCCTGTATTGGGAAAGGTTTATGTTCAGCAGTAGACAGTTAACGGCTAAAACGATAGCCGCGACTTCGACCACATGATATGCTAAAAATATTTCATGGGTTAATTAGGCAATTTAGCATTTGCTTGTCAATTAGTTGAACTAATAATGCGTCATGAAATAATAAACGAATTCGTTTTTTTAACATTAGTTAGGATAAGGATGAGAAAAATGGAATTAAAAAGGAAATGAAATCAGTTTTATCTTTAAGAAAACTAAGCATGTCAGTACTATGTACTTGCCATACGTACATACATACATATCTGTTACGCCTGTCTCAGAATGCCGCTCTCTCACGCCAAATGCTTCGATTCAAACAAACCTCTTTCGCTTCTTCCACATTCATCAATGAAATGAATGAATGAATGTGTACTTGCCATGATGTTACAAAATTCTTATTCTATTCTTATTGATAGCACAGCTTGAAAACATTTCTTGGCCAATGTACAAGATTGGATATAGGTATATGGTAGTAACTAATTATACCAGCATTTAAACAACATTGTCACATGAGCCCTATTTTCTAATTTTAATTTAATTTCATTCAATAATTACACTAATTAATATTCGTTACTTTCTGTTACTATATCCTTACTAATATTATAAATGTGAAAATGAGTTTGTTTTTTACCTCTTAACACCTTAGTGGTTTAATCAATGACTATGAAATTTAGTATATATGTACTACTAGCAACCCGTCCTGACTTCGCACGAGTATAACGTAGAAACAATGTGGTATCGGTGGGGAGTGATTAAAAATATTACTATTGTATCTATCTAAATAGCTTTCCAAACTCCACATAATTTGTACCTATAAATGTTTTTAAACATTAAAATGGTTATAGAAAGCTGTGTAAAATAGAATGTCATCGTTGGATTTTTAAGGTCCTAATAAAGAGCAATAATTCCATCATATATTATTAGGTATGTTATATTTCAGCATTTTCGATGAAAGCTCTCAGTCGACTTGATTTTTTCAAACACCTTGAGCAATTATCGGCATATTTCAACAAATTAACACGAAACAATATTGAATCATACATATATACCTTCCTCTTAAATCACTCTATCTATTAATGAAAACTGTATTAAAATCCGTTGCACAGTTTAAAAGATCTTAGTGTACAGACAGCGGCAAGCAAGTTTATTTTATACTATGTAGAGCTAAGAGACGAAGAAGAACATAGATAAATAGATAGATACACTTTATTGTCTTTTCCATAAGATTACAATAGTAAACTAATTATAAATATAAACAATTACAAGAAAAAAATTACACAGAAAATAATGGGCGGCCTTTGGATGGAAGTGTAATACTTATACATAGGTTACCTTTTACCCCAGTAAACATATTCCCATGTATTAAATCATTCTTTTTCATTGATTATAATATAGACAAAATTTCAAAATGACCAAATAATTATATTTTCGTGCTTTTAATTACAAATAACTAGCTATATTACAGGTTATTTACTAACCATTTTCTGGAGTCTCACGAACTAGTATATTAATTTTGCGGGCGACACGACGCGGCCAATTGGCCGTTACAGAAATAATTAAAGTAAATTATTCTTATCTATAGGAATAAATACCTAATTACTAAGTGTTTATTTACTATGTACAGTATCGTATAATTGAAACGTTTGCGACACCTCACGCTATTTGCATGCTTATATTTAATAACTTAATTTTGTAATGAAATCAGAATCTAATCTAAAATTTATAAAATATATTTACTTTTAAATGTGTTATTTAGTTTAGTTAATAGTTATCAAACTTGTATAAATCTGTACACGTATGCCTTAAACATATACCTACTACACACTACTTGAAAGAATGGCGTTTACTTTGTGTAAATTTGAAAATAATTGTCCTCTCCCCCCCTTCCTTTTTTTTACATGTGAAAATCTCATCTGAATCTCAATGACAGATTTCTCCATGTAAAAATGGGATTCGCGGAATTTTAGCGGGTTGTAGACCTATCTCGTGGTGCCGGGACCTACGGTTCACTTTTCTTTCTATCGCAACCCCATCATATTACTACCTACCTATTGACAACCGGTATTATAATTCACAAAGTATTGCCTATAACATTATTATAATAAAAATAAGTGTCAAACGCACACAATAATACTAACTGCCTAGTCATTAAACTAGAATACCCTATGTTATGAAAAACTAGGCAAAACCAGGCAACAAAGATTTGAGAGCACAACCCAGAACGCCCAGACACGAACCAATTCGGTGAAATTGACCTGATCGGAAATCGAACCCGTAACCTAATTTACGCAAAACAAAGTGCCCACCACTGCACCACGGAGGTCGTCAATTGTTAATTAATTAAATTATATTCAAATACAATTAAACTTGATCGTCGCCATTCCCTATATTTCAATATGATGCCTTAAGTCAATTTACTTTGATTATACAAGAAATGATAGAAATTTAACCCGCCCGTACTCATCAGTAGGTACATCTTCATTGCATATTAATTCATTTGTAGAATATTAAAGATAAGTAAACCGTGCTAAGTTTTCTAATATTACTCAACTGCTATAAAGTTTGCTTTCGGTAGGTAACCTGTTATTAAGCAATCACTTACAAGTCAATTTATTAGCACTTCAGCATTATTTAAAAGTATTTAATAACATTTAATTATACTAGTCTATGATCATCTAATTATGTAGGTACATTTTTGTTTTTTTTTATTTATCTATATTACACATTTCGTAATCATTACAATTAACATCTTCATATGCCGTGCCTTAAGTGTCCACTGCTGAACATAGGCCTCTTCGTTTGGCAATTTTGCCAGCAGTTTCTACGCTTAGTAGGCGAATTGGCAACCTATGAGAATGGAAGGAATAGCCCATTTTATGCCGGGATCACAGATGTTTATTGCCTAGTTCCCATTAAGAACATTGCAGAATATCCATACACGAGCTAATTAAATGCAGAAAGGTTCATTTTCTAAATTGACCCGACAGGCAATCGAAATCGAGGATCTGATTTACACAAAGCAACATACCCACTACTGCGCGGGGAGAAAGGGTTTGTTAGTAATAGGTTCCAATAGTTCCATTGCTAGCAATATACCCTATCAGGTCAACCTTCACGCGGTTCCCCCTGGAAATCATCATGGTTAATTCTTGTCGTATTCTTTAAGATGGCCGACTGACCTGCCTTCATCTTCAACTATCATCTATCACTGGTACCCCGCCAGCATACCGATAACGTAGACAGGGTTACCATTCCATTTTCAATTATTAAAAAAACCCACTACTGCGCCGCTGCGATCGTATATCAATCATCAAAGTAGAATGTCGATCGAATCGACGTCTACAATGAATGTGGTGCATATATCATATTATATTAGATACAATCTTTAAAAATGATCAGTTCCCAAAACTATTTTACCCTCTTATTAGGCAAAAATGTAATAAAAATAGTCATAACATACCTGCATATTTTAATAAAATATACATTCATCGCGATATTATATATCAAAATAATTGCGCGTTAACTTGAATTATCGTCACTAGTATAGTTGTTAAGCGCAATAATCTAATAAAATATAAACATTAACTATTAAAATAATTCGAATGCAACACTCTGATGTCGTAAGAAAAGGGTCTAGCCCTTGGACTAACAAATGCATTATACATAAACATAAGGTCATTTACTATTTACTTCTGTACAAATTGCACGATGTAAAAGCAACTTATCGCTACAAATTAGTGGTTTATCAATCATTCACGAATTAGTTGCAAAAACTTCGGTTGTCTCTTTATCTGAGACGGCTACTTAACGAAATACCTAGCTTGGAAATTAATTACATCGACAGAAGTAACGTATTGTGCAGACGAACTTAAGTTTACTATAATACGCCGTCAAATATGTATTCTTAAAAGACAAATTCAATAATGTAATTAATACAAGATAATTTCTAAATAGGGTTAACAATACATATTTTTGAAAATAAATAAAACATATACTATAACATACTATATCAGCTATTAATTATCCATTGCTGAGCATCGACCTCCCTCGCGGATTGGGCCTGTCAAGCGAGGCAACTACTGGCAACCAAATTCACGCCTTAGAGATATTTTAAGAAGGACGTTTTTGCTCATCCCTCTATCATTAAGTTTCATTTGTCACCTCACACGGTACCCAATGGAAAGGATGGAGTGGCCTATTCTATGCTGGTACCACACAACAAGGCAATAAAGTAATTGGCATTAATAAAAAAAAATATAATAATTAAAATATTATTCATAATATTAAATTAATTAATTATATACGAAAAACGATATCTAATACTCTGATACTACCGCCGCCTCTTTCTGCTTTTTTTATTAAAATTTTCTATAATATTTTCACAAAAATATCCAATTTGATAGACCCTATGTTATGAAATATTTTTCTTTTATTTAAAGTACATCAATGGTTTATTATTTTTGATAAATTGTTTAGATACCATTCTATATAATGTATTTATAGATAAGTATACCACTTAGCGTACTAAGATATATTTCCTCCCACGTCGTTCCCAAGTGATTACGACCGCGCCCATTGGAAATTATCATACATTAAGCAACTTCCAAATAATGTTCGTAACAATGACATTTGCGCTCCTTAACTGACAGTATTTACGTAATTGTAATAAGTTCTTTATGGTGCGCGTAAACGTCAAGATATGAATCTGTACACTAGCCATGGTCAAATTATTTTCGAGTGTTATTGTGAAATATTTCAAGTTAGCGGTGTTTGATTGAATATTTATTTGTTTCGTTAAGACACCATTGTGACTGATTGTTATAAATGCGCAAAAAAGAAATAGGATTCCTAGACAATGAGTTACTAAAAAGAAGCATCAAAAATAGATCAAGATGAACCAAAATGCAAGAAAAATAATATTAAATAAAAACGCACTCGTTTCTATAGACGCCAAAGGCGGCAGTGTTCTTTAAAAAATTATAATAACATACCATAATGTTCAAAATACTGAAATAATGACATTTCATATTTTTGGTAAATGCACTTTTTTTATTTTTATATCTCTGTTTAAATAAAACAATTTCTGATTGATTAGTTCTGAATTCTAAATCTTATTTTTGTATAGTAATGTAAAACTTGTATTTTTTTTTTTTACATATAATTCACTCATTATGTGACCGATGAGTCAGATTATCGTAAATTCATAACGACACTTCCTTATTATATTCGACTTTTACAAACTATACGAGATATTGCGATTCGCAATACCGAAAACACAAGTCATTGGACTTGTTTATTATGGGAAGTATTCGTGTATTCTAATATTATGAAATAATTTGTATTCAAATAATAAAAACTGATCGAAAGAAATATTCAGGAAATATTTTCTTTATGCAACTTAGAATGACATGATCTGCCTGATGAAAAAGTGTCGTCTCAAGATATGAACGTGCATTGAACAATCAAGAATACTATGTGATTGTCCATAGTAGATACCTGAGTACAATAAATAGTATTTTTTTTAACGGATGATAATGGAATGGTACCTGGACTATTGGTATATACTGGCGGGGCACCAGTAATATATGACAGGTGAGGATGAAGCAGGTCAGTTAGCCCAACTGTTTGTCCCAAAGGTTGACTGGTAGAGCACTAGCTTCAAGTTCGGCTTTTGTACCTTATTTTATTTTGGTCAATAAAGTTATTTAAATAAATAAAACCGTCTATCATTTATCTATTCATTATAATCATAATCCTATCAGCTTTTAACTATTCACGGCTGAACATAAGCCTCCCCCTAGGGGAGTTTTGCCAGTAGTTGTCACGTTTGACAGGTGGATTGACAATCGGAGTTAAGCTTTGAAGATGTTTTAAGAGGGACTCTGCTGCCCATCCCTCGCCATCCCTTAGTCGCCTCTTACGACACCCCCGGAAAAAGAAGGGGTGGCCTATTCTATGCCGAGACCACACCACATTATATACATGAAGAATAAATGATTTTTGAATTTTGAATTTTGAAGCATTTCTAAACATTCTCCACAACATTTAATTGGTACATTTAAAAGTAATTACTCAGAATTTAATCAATTTACATGCTGATAATTTACTTTTAAATTTACAATTTATAGAAACAAATGGTCATTCAGACGTTAGACAGAGTTAAGAAAACAATTAAATACCTAAGTAATTAATTAATGAAATCTTTAAGTTTAATTTAGACTACTAATATTTAATGGATTTTACTATTCATTGGACTCATCTCTATACTGATTTTAAAAGAAAATAAACACGACTATTAGAAAACCATATTATTTCTGGATATATTAATTCTAATGATAGGTATTCAATATACTTTTCAGTTAATTATATCAATTATATTATCCTATTATTATCGCTAAAGCATTTATTTTATTTATATTATAAAAACAAAAACATAAGAGGTACTATTAATTTTTTAATGACATACTCGTATAACAGAAATAACAAAGTATTTGTTATATTGAATTGGTTAGAGATCTGATGAAAAAAGAATTTGTATATAGGTACCGAACTATATTTATCCTCTGAGTGTACATTGTAATTAAAATGGAAATACCTAATAGATTCTAACCGATTTAAATTGCGTGTAATTAAGTTTTTACATAATTATTTATCCAATGCTTCGAACACTACAATTTTCTTAGTCGCCAGATAAACTAAGATGTTTGAACTTAAATACTATTAATACTCTATTTTTATTTATGTTATGGTATTTTTACTCGTGAAAACTGAGAAATATATAGTTATTATGTACATATATATTTATGTCATGTATGTGTATTAATTGCATAATTATGACAGTACCTAAAATATTTGTCTGTATGAATGTATTTCTTAAGTTTTTATGGTTGTAATATTTTCCTGTGTTCTCTCTTCACTTTCCTTTATCATTCTCTCCTGTTGTATATATGCGCCACCTACTCTTTGTCTTTTTCTCAATGTCCCAAAGGGTAGACCCAAAGGTTGTCTGTAAGAGATTGCTTAACGATAAGGCTGCCTTTTGTATCACTTCTGATTAATATTTACTGTATTTATTATTATTTTTTTACTTGGTGCAATAAAGTAAAATAAAACAAATAAATAAAGTAAACTACTCATATTTTGATTTAAAAAACATTATTAAAATTCAGTATTATCGAATATAATATGCGACTTATATAAAAATATTCTCCTTCCGTCTCCTTCCTTTGAGAGAACTTCCGCCTTCTTGAAGTCGCTTAAAAATAAATGTAATCAAACTAATCCTCGTATGACCTTCACTCGCTATTGCCCACTAATATGTGCAATTATATACTCAATGAAGGAAGGGCAAGTGTTTGACATTGCGCTTATTGCATCACATTGCGGAACTGATTATTACAAGTTGCAGCGAACATCATCGTTAAAAAAACGGAGAAGTACGAATAGGGTCATTATTACGTCATATTTTCGTTTCATTTTATACAAATTATGTATGTGTGTGTATATATATATATATATATATATATATATATATATATATATATATATATATATATATATATATATATATATATATATATATATATATATATATAAAATATAATGACGAAGGAAAATGAAGAGAAAACACAGACACAGAGGTTTAGACGCTAGTGACTTTGAGCGCACCGAATAGAGGCAGGTCGTCAGTTCCACAGGCAAATTGCCTGGATAGTAAAGGATTTACAATTTGCGGGCAATTTCCCTCATTTTTTTTCCTTATTAGAACCTTCCTCGCACTTTAACAATTATTTTAAAAAAAATAATAAACTGAATTCGTCCAACCATTTTCCAGATTTACACTTAGCAATAGCGATTAATTTTGATTTATATACGGGTTTTTATCCACTACTTCATCCACGTGACCGGGATATATCAATTGACCGGGATAAATGGGATTTCCTTCTCCATTCCGCATAGTACGTTTATATCAAATTTAATGACGTTAGGTTCAGCTGTTAAAACAAGAGATAACAATCAAACGAGTTTTCGCCTTTATAATATTAGTAGAGACATTAACCAACTTATATATTTATTTATGCAATTAAAATGTATATTAAACTTAATATATTTAACTACATGCTTCATTATCCCCTTTAATTACCCAATAAAATGTTCATACTTCATAAGTATTAACAAAATATCGTACATATTTTATTAAATTGTTATGACAATAACGTAACAAAACTTATATGTACTCGTAAACTTATTTTATTTTAATAAATAATTTGGATATTTTAGTCACATTTTCTTTTATAAATTTATGGAGAATTTAAAAAAAATATAAAATATAATGAATACAGCTACAGTTGTAAAAAAATGTTATTAATATTTATTTAAATATCTCTGATTGAATAATAAAGGTTTTGTTGAATATTATTAATCTACGTATATACAACATCGGTTGCCGAATGTAATGCTAATTTTTTTTTATTTTGTTTTTTATTATCAAGACAAAGTTTGTATGAAAGAAAATGTTTGAAAAATCATATATATAATATAAATAGGTAATCGCACTCATAGTCCCCAAGATACAGGTCTGGCCTAGTTTGGGGACTGATGTTTAAAAAAAATAAACTTTACTATTTACTAAAAAAATATTTTTTTTTATATTTACCAATATTTAAATATAGATCTACCTAGGTAGAATCAGTAACAGACAGGAAGTATCCAACATTCATTTTAATACGTCAAATTTTTTATTATAAATGTCAAATGTCATGTGTATCATGTATCATGAATAAAATATGTGTACATTATAATTTAAGATGTACAAAAATGTACTACAGTGAAATTACGTAATACGTGATATATTTTATTTTACAAATTATCACCTAATATGTTTTATATATAATATGTTTACTACTCGCGTAAGGGTATCACCCTCTGGTGTCAAGAGTCTTCAGGCCGTCTACATTGTATATTAAAGCCTCTTTAATATACTATATATAAATATTCTTAAGTGCAAAGCAAATAAAAACAATTTATTAATGATCTTTACATAAATTTAGAAATCCAAAGATTTTGACTCAGATTAATAACCTGCCTCCACTTCCGATGGTTATGTTACCTCACAATACAAAAGTTTGTACTCATGAGTATCATTTAATTAGTCTAGGTTTTTTTCTATATTAGAAAATAAAGAATTTTAATCAGTTGTTTGCTTAGGTTGGGGCTAGATGGCGCTATGTAATATAGTGGTATTTATTTATTTATATTTATTGTTATAATAACAAGATTTTATATTACTTACCCGTGTTGGCTCTGGGATCTCTCGCGGCTGCTGCTGAAAAGGTGTTGAAGCTTGGAGACCCGAAACTAGTGAGGTAATCGGCTGAGTAGTCATTCAAGCCGAATTGTGCTAAGCTTAGTGCTAAACACGCACATAACACTACCGCCTGTAACAAAGATAATAACTAATTAATAAATTAAATAATTTAATTATTTACTTATTCTTTATTGACCATATTACAAAAAAATTTTAGGTACTAAAGACGGATTTAATGCTACGTAACATTCTCTAGCAGTCAACCTTTGGCAAAACAGCAATATAATTATGGGGTAATCTAAAATTGAAAATTGTTTTAGATAAATAGTTACAGATGTATCTGTATTAACTTACAAATCATTAATAATATAATGTATTATAAAAAAAAGCATGCTCACAGATGTTATCACTAATGGGATAGTCAGAAATCTTTGCCGGCTCTGATAAAGAGCATAGCATATATAACTCGAAATACCCTTGAAATTACATAATATCTTTGTTATTATAATTAGGATCGGATTAAAAAAGACTCATGAATCGATTCAGAATTAGCAAGATTAGTTTACTTAATAAATACACAAAAAAAAAACAAATACATATCTAAGGTCCAGCTATTAACTTCAACTATTGCATTACCTATGCCTTAATTTCATATAGTTATAAAAACTTAAAAACTATTGCATTACCTATGCCTTAATTTCATATAGTTATAAAAACCTTGACAATGTCCGAACGTCATATTTAATATTTAAATTTACATAATTAATTCAATATCAATATCTCCATACAAAAATACTTGATAATGAACTAGACCTTCACCTGAATGGACGTAATAATTATAAGTAAAAAAACTCGGAAGTTATGAAGGAGCTTTTATCGGACCGCTAATCTTAAGAAGGCATAGCAAGCAATAATAGGAAATATTAACACCACAGTCCTTACATCTTATATAAGTATATATAATATTATACATACGAAGGCATGTTTATTTGTATATCCTCTTACTACCTTAAGAACATAAAATTTGTTGTACCAATAGTATTTGGAATTGAGAACATAATAGAATACTTTTTCTCCTTCAGTTAAACTTTGTTCCGTTAAGACATGTATAAGTATAATATCAAAGAACAGTATAACGATTAACAAACGCATTAATGCAATTAAAAAAAAATGCAATCGTCAATCAAATAAACTAATAGGTAAGACATACTTAATAGGTTATGAAGAAATTTTAATAATACGTAATTTATCGACTTCAAATTGACTGATACAATTAAGTAACGCGTAACATATCATTTATTTAATCGTATAACCAATCAATCTATTGTGATTATAAACTACAACAGTGCTTGGTCTTCAACGGCCTTGTGTACTTTCAAATCGTTATGCTCAATACACATGCTCCATATTACTTAAGTATTGACGAAATTATATCATATAGAAGAAACCACGTATTAGATACATCAAAGTATTGATTTGAGATTATAAATGAAATAGTTTTTTACCACGACTGCAGGGGAGAAAGGGATTGTTAGTAATGGATTTTAACAGCCCCATTACTAGCAATATACGCAATATATTCTCGCTGGAAACCATCGTGGTTAATTCTTGTTGAATTCTTCACGATGAGCCAACTGACCTGCTTTCGTCCTCACCTATCACCATCATCTATCACTGGAGCTCCGTCAGCGTATACCGATAGCGAATAAGGGGTTACTGTTCCCTTTTCACCCATTAAAAAAACTGCGACTGCATAACCAGAATATCTTGATAAACTGGGATAAAGGCTATCCTACTCGTATTAAGTTCTCCGTCCTAAATGGTACGTATATTCATGGAGTCATTTAAACGCCAGAGAGGTTATAAATAAAGTCACATTTGTACTTTTTAAAATACTTAGATAAACATTAAAATAACGTCGTTAAATCAAATATACATGTATATATATATATATATATATATATATATATATATATGGCCGTGGCTTTGTCCATGTGAATCAATATATAAAGTATGCTATGAGTTAAGTTACAATATAACCTACCCATGTACCAAATTTCATTAAAATCCGTTCAGCCGTTTAAACATAATTGAAGAAAAAACATACAAACATCTAAACATCTTTATAAAATTTCATATTTTAATAGGATATATAACATTCCTTCAAAGCTCCCGCTTTTCAAAACAGCACCGCCGCTATTTATAGATACAAAAATAAAGGAAGGAAATCGCACGGAAATATAACTTTGAACATTACGTAATATGGTCCAGCACTTGTTCATGTCATATGCACCAGTCCAACTGGTTTAAAACGAAACAAGTGCCTGAACTTGATATGTGACCTCAGCTAAGGTCTCCAGCCGAAGGCGTGTGCATATGGCGAACTCTACGTATGCACGATGTCACAATATATGTCGTTGCAGACTAGCGACTGTGTTATTTATAAAACTTATGTACATTTTTAACGATACCTATATTTATTTATTTATAAGTACATATATGTATACATGGCGGACTTAGTGCTAAAATCATTCTCTCCTAGTCAATCTTAGGGAAGTGTCAGAATACTCGAATACGGTTTTAGTAATTATTGATATGCTAAAATTACATACATAAACGAATCAATATATATGAACATCAAATATACTTACACATATATTAAATATACTATATTATACACGAAAATGAGAATAATATACTTACTGCTCGAATAAACTAAAAAAGTGAGCATGAACGTTTTATTTGAAAGACGGTTTAGTTATTAGTCTCTTAATGGGATATCAGAAATATTTATTAAAAGTACATACATCATTTGATTCACCATTGGATTTATATCAAAAACATATGTTTTATTTTATAGCATATGTTTTATGAAAATTTATACGATTTTAACTACGTTTATGTAGAATTACTACATACGAATGCATATTTTACATAAATTATAATAAACTGTTACAAAATACTTACATATTTTTTCGGTTACAAATTACTAAGTTTATGTAAAATTACATTTTAATAACAATAATTTTGTACAGTTATTATTTATTACTTAAACATAAAAATATGAATAAATAAAATCATTTGTTTATAATATCACTTGAATTATTTAAAGCGACTATTGTGCGTATCACCTTGAACATTAAAGGACTTATTTCTGATTCTTTTATTATTACAAAATTGTTAATAAAAACGAAAGCCTATTTAATGACAATAATAAAAAGCATTGTAAGTTTCAATAACTCACACCGTTTTCTATTGCGTCTTTCGTAACTGGCCCGCCGGCTTTATCCAGATGCCCGTCTGTGTTGGCAAGCTGTTAGTGATGTATCGAATTAAAATTTATCGGTATTCGATTATTTCAGTATTCATAAAAAAAATCAAATACTGACTCGAACTTCAAACTTGAGATATTCGAGTATTTTATCAAAGTTTACTAATTTCACAATTGATTTCTAAGCTTATTTTAATGAATATATAAAATTTTCAATAATCTAATTATTTTTCTTATGGAAATTAAGGAGAAAATCAATAAAATAAAAACAAAAAAATATAATAGAATTGAAGTGTCACAAGTTCTCTTAACCTATAATTGAATACCGTGTATTCGAATTCTGTAAATTGAGTACTAGAGTAACCGAGTACCTTGTAGGTATTCGAGTTAATACTCGAGTCAGTTTGACTCGCACAACACTCCAAGCTACGCAATATACCTATTACCATATTGGGATTCGTTGCAACTGCGCTATGAATAATCTAACAGTTTTCTTACTTGAATTTATAGCTGTCCGTGTGAATTGCGAATCTATTAACAACATTAATTGGGGCACTAAACCAGGAAATATAAAATGTCCTCTCATTTTCTAAATAAGGTAATGGTGTAATACAACTATTTAGGTAATTAAAATACTCATTAATTATCTTTAAATCGCGTGATCGACTTTGTAAATATATCTTATTTACTTCTATACCTTGCTCAGTAATATGAAATAAAACTATTAGAATCCTCAAGAGCTCAATTATTTACCAGTCTGCACATAATACTAATTTATACATAATCTAATTATAACCTCTATATCTTATAATATTAACAAGTACTTAAACAATATATAGTCATTGTTTTATATCTTTAATAACGTAAAAATAAAAAGTAATAAAAATAATGGCATAATAATTTACTTTTACTATCGGCTCCTTTTTAATATTTCGTATTTAAATTACAAAAAAAAACGGAATATTTATGTGTTTACACTAATATCTTCTATATGTAATAAATATTTTTTAAGATCATTTTATTTCGTAGTATATTGATTTAAATTATATGTAATCGCATTGAACAGATAAGTAAAGAGTTAAATATAAAATTCTCATCTTTGTAATTAGTATTAAAAATTTAAGGGAGTTTAAAATTGTTAAATTATCTAAGACAGAACAAGCCTTTTTATTATATATAATTCAAGAAATTTATATTTCGTAATTAAATGAAAACCATATATTGTAAATGATGTAACACACATACCGTTATTTAGAGACAACGGTAAAATATTAAAGGCTTCTTTAAAAGAGTTATCTTTTAAAAATCAAACAATCACACTTTCCAATGTAACAGTTTTAAGTAATACTCGTAAAATCAAATATGACGTAAGATTATGGAAGCATATCTACATTTAAAATTTTAAGCCAGTTTGCTAACAATATGCGGGCATTTGTGTCGGCGAGTGATAGGTACGGTCTAGGAAATATAACGAAATAGTGGTGTAATGAAACAGCAGTTCTAGATGGTTAAGATCAAATTTACATTAAGAATATAAGGTATTGCTTTTACACGCGACTTTGTCCGCTACCTACTTGATCGGAATATATAGTGGGATAAAAGTCTATGTTCTTCTCCTAAATGTATATCGAATGACCTGTATAATGATTAAGGCATTCAGACGCCAAAATGTGACGAACAAACTCACTTTCACGTTTACATTTATAAATCTAGTAAAAACTAGTCAGGATTATGTTTTCATTTTAAAATAATAAAATAACTTACTGTGAAATGTGTGTGTAATAAAATAAAATATACACTACTTTTTAAATTAAACCTTCTATAACATAACAGTGGAAACCGGGGGGAAAGGGATTGTTAGTGATGAGATTTAACAGTCCCATTGCTAGCAATACACACCATCAGATCGACCTCCACGCGGTTCCCCCTGGAAACCATAGTGGTTAATTGTTGTTCAATCGGTTACTATGGGCCAACTGACCTGCCTTCATCCTCATATGTCACCCTTCACTGGTGCCCCGCTTGTGTATACCAATAGCGTAGGCGGGGTTACCATTCCATCTTCATCCATTAAAAAAAACAGTAGAAACCGCATTCGATTGGCTGCAGTAATTTTTATACGATGCCAGAACAAACAGACAAATAGAGAGACAGATAGCGACAGATACACCAAAATTTCTAAAAAATATTATTTGTCTTCTATCATATTAAAACCTTTTTAATGATGTTGTTTTTATTTCCCATGTACAAATATCATACTTTTTATAATTTATTTATGTTAGTAAGATAGGATATTAAATATATATAGAAATAGGGTCAGATATACGTCACAAAAGATATGTATATATTTGTACCAAAATAAATAAGATTATTATTCATTGACTAAACTCGACTATATTTATCATGCTTTTGCAAGAAGTACTACTAGCGACTACTCCACTCCAGGTTTATTTGTACATTCTGATAAATCGTAACTTGCTAAATTCACAGCTGTACAGGCATACACAGCCTACGTTTGGTAACTAAGCAAAGATATCGAATAACCTGACTGCGGTCAAAACTTTAGATTAAATCGTGTCAAATATTTCCAAATATTTTTTTTTCTAGTTATATATATGATTTAATGTTTTTTCATGGTTTATATCCAAAATTATGGTAATAAATAAATATACGATTAAAATATAATGCTAAAAACGCTATTTTATTTAAAAATTCCATTGTAAAAAAAATATACGTGATAGAAAACTTTTTATACTATATTTCTATTTAGTACTATAATTAAAATTAATACATAGTCAAATTAATTGTGAACTTATTTACTTACATAAAACTAATATACTTTTTAGAATCATATTATATTAAAATATTACTCCAAAAAAACTGCTACTTTAACCGTGACCAAACTTTTATGTTACTATTTTTATGTTATTAAAATAAACTGATTGTAAAAAAAATCGATATAAAATCAGCAAAGATAATATACACACCGTATAATCCCGGCCACCCCTTCCTTTGCCATGGGTGTCGTAAGAGGCGATTAAGGGAATTTAATATTTGAGGAATGGGCAAGAATCCCCCTCTAAAAAGTCACCAAAACCTAACTGCGTATGCCAAACAAAATACTGGCAAACCCCGTCACCCCATTATGACCAAGAGGGAGGCCTATGTTCAGCTGTGGACAGATAACTGATATGATGATACAAGGACACAAGTAATACAAGCAAATTGAGAACATCCTATGTTTGCAAAGAATATTTTATTTCATTCATTGTTTTTTTTTTTTTTTTACTTATTCATAAAATAATAATAGCAAGTGTGAGAAAATCATACTAATTGTTTAGTCCTCACGCAAGGTCACCCTCTGTTATAAGAAACCAAAGATCTGGTACAACTAGAACACCCAAACCTAAGCCAATTAAAAAAAAAATGTATCCCAAAGTAGCCCGACCGGCAATAAAACCCGGAACTTTATTAGGTTACCCACCACAGATATTATCAATAATTTTATTTATTCTTATTGACATTTAAAAGTCAAAATAAAATTTTATTTAATTAGGTTTATCCAAAACATCTTTTAATCATGGGCGAAAAAACTCTGTTATGTCCATGGTTTAAATCATAATTTCCATCAGGTGGACCGTCAGCTTGTTTGCCATTCTAAGTTGTATAAAAAAAAATCATAATTTGTTGTTGTTTATGTTATTTACTACAGTTATAAACGTGAAAGTTTGTTTGTCTGTTAACTCTTCGTATTTTAACAGTTCAGTCGATTAAAAGTATATAGGCTACTTTTTATTCCGGTCGATTAACATATCCTGGTGATGCGGACAAAGTCGCGGCTAAAAACTAGCTGTTCATAAATCAAAAGACTTTAACGGCAACGATAAACGCTGTAGGCAAACACACCGGTTTTACAACCGGGCCCACCCCCTACTATGGGCCAACGTTTAATATATGGTTGAAACTTGATTTCCGCACTGTACTGCCTTCACATCGGCATTCAATAAGACATTTACAATACATTCAACTCGTAATAATCTTTTTTGTCTTAAAAATTTAACCTGTCTTTAGAAACAATTACACAAAGAATTGTTGTAGTTACTTTCTATCAATATTAATTTCCCCATAATGGGGGTTAATAATAAAGGGGGTTGGGAATGTGGCCCCTTAACACACATATTACCTTTTGAGGAGCCCAGTTCTAAAACCACAATTACTGTACCCTTTTAAAACTATAATATTAATATCGGGAACTACAGTTATGTTTTTTACGAATAATTCACATTTCTTTTAAAAACAAAAAATAAATATCGATCACATACATCAGAAAACTTTGAGGAAAACCTATGTACAGCATACAGAGATACAGGCTGAAATGAAGATATTTAAATTAAAAAAAAAATGAGAATCTGGGAACACTAATTTTAATATCTATACAATATGTACTACTCAAAAGTCGTAATTAAAGCCTTAAATAAAATTGTTCGAATCAAAAATTAAGTTAAAAGTGTCAAAATATAATTTAATTTTTGAAAAAGTTGGGAATAGTTTTTTTTTTTTATTATTTATCGGAATTATTGTAGTAGAAATGAGAAGCTTACTGCCAAATTATTAAAATAAAGGTGCTATTGTATTATAACGTCATAAACTCGATCTTTGCTAAAGCAGAATAAATTCTTTACTACAATATAATGCGAAATGCGAAAATAAAAACTATATTTTCCCATAGTTATATATTTTTTTTTAATTTACTCTTTGTCAATATATTACCAAATGGCGCCACATTCGCAAAGTCTTGCGTAATTAAGCATGCCTATTGAGAGAATAGAGATTATTAGTAATGGGAACTATGTCCCCATTGCTAGCAATATACCGAATCAGGTCACCCTCCACGCATTCCGCTCTGTAAACCATCGTAGTTAATTCTGGTTGAGTTAGACACAATAAGCCAATTAATCTGACTTCATCATCACTTATCATGCCGTATGGTCCCAGCATAGAATAGGTCACCCCTTCTTTTCCCATGGATGTCGTAAAAGCCGACTAAGGAAGGGCGAGAGAGCAGTTATCCTCATTAAAACATCTCCAAAGCCTAACTGCGGTTGCCGGATTGGCAAGCCTGCCAAGCGTGACAACTACTAGCAAAACACCCCAAGGGGACCTCCCTCTTATGTCCAGAAGTGGACAGTTATGATTATATAATTATATACAGGCTGATATGAGACCATTTGATCTGACTTGATCCTCACTTACCATCCCTCACTGACGATCTAATTACACCGTTTGCCCAGGAGGAGTTACCATAACATTAAAGAAAAGCTTCCTGATTACAATTGGTTCCTGCATATTTCAACTCGTTGGGTAATCCAATCTAGTAATCTTGTAATTGTTACTGAACTATAAAATTAAATTGCTTATTCAGTTCACTGCTGCACTATTAGATTCGCCACGTTGTATCTTGAATAATTCAAGCCGAAACCACGCATTATGTGTGTTTTAAAGTTTTTGTTTTCTAATTGATCTTAAACGTATACGCATTCTGGTTCGTCCTGCTATGATCAATTACGATAACAACATGCGTGGATATAATAAATATGTATGTAATAATCTGGCTATTTAATTACATTAAAATTCATATATCTAGCTGTAGGTTAATTCACTTCATCTCATAGGTTTTTTTTTTCTTAATATAGCAAATAAGCTAACTTAACTAGATGAAATTATTTACTTATTATATAAACATGAAATAAAAAAGCAATTATAATTATGTAATTTAGAGAAAATTATGATACATTAATTTTAAATTTGTATATAAATATATAATATCATGTACATATACTAAAAATAGTATTTATGCAATCATCTGTTTTACATATTCACAACATTAAAAATACATTAGCGTAACACATTTGGGGACATGAACAAATCAGATAATTAACTAGTAATGAAATGACAACATTAAATAAATAAAAATAAAGAAAATAGAGAACAAGTATCAACGAGTAATGTATTTTTAAATCCGCTTGATAAAGAATAAAAATCTATTAGAAAAATATAACGGGTATCAAATAAACGACTTTCCCATCTCGGAATAGATTAGCGGTTATATAATCTCTTTTAATAGCATTTAAGGAAAGGTAAATAATTTTTGTTATAATTATCAGAAAAATGCTCACTAAATGAAATTATTGCCGTGTGGTCCCGGCATAGAATGGGCCACATATTCCTTTCCCGTGGGTGTCGTAAGAGACGGATAGGGAAACTTATGATCGAGGGATGGATAGCAGCGTCCCTCTTAAAACATCCCCAAAGCCTTACTGTGTTTGCCAACCCGCTTGCTAAGCGTGACAACTACTATCATAATTCCCCTTATGGAGGTCTATATTCAGCAGTGGACAGTTAACGGCCGATATGGTGATGATGATGATGAAATGAAATTGTTAATGAAACATTCAATCGAGTAATTAATTTTTGATGATTTATACATCTATTGGACATTAGTAGATTGTCTTATGGTCGTATTAACTGTTTAATTGTTTACATTCTTAAACTCCATTCAAACAGACTATACAAGGTTATATTCCCGTGGAATGCGAATGCAGTAGATTCATTCAAATCAAGTGCATGCGTGCTGTGAAACCGAATCGAGTGTGACCGCACTTTGCTATGGTTGCGACACTATGACGAAACAGTGGACGTCGGACCATTGTCCTAAGATCTTGTATCCACAACCAACGTTAAACATTATACAACCTAGCTAAGGACATATACATACTATTCTAATATAGAGTGTGCTCTGTTTTTATTGTAGTAATAATATTACGGTTACGATGACCGTTTCCACTTTCCATCAGGTGGGCCTTCAGCTTCTTTGTCATTTTTAGTGTCATAAAAAACTTAATTATGTCAAATTTATAGATTTTGCAATACTTAAAATAGCAAATAATCTAACAGTTCATCTGATGAATCGTAAAACCATCGCCTATTGAATGTTCAAATTTAAACTGCTGGAGATCTACCTCAATATTGTTAGACTATGATCAATCAACTCTGAGAGGCTGGAAATACATGTGATGCAGGATTGTCTAGTTAACGTGTATCATGGCACAAATATTAGTTTTTCACATGATATGCAATTTTAGTCAAGTTTGGGCACTCTTTGCCTATAGACATAAACAGCGCCTGGTTGAAATATGGTAGTAATAAGAGTTTAGATTTACTATTTTTTTTTATTATTTTTATTCAAACATAATATGACACAGATAAAGAATATTTTATCTCTGTTTTTTTTCATCTGTTACATATAGAATATACTTGATTATGAGTATATTAATAGGTACAAAATATTAGATCAAACAACAAATATTATATGTAAAAGAATAGAAACGATTTGTATCTCCATAAAAGGATGCCATACATTTAAACTTTATTAACAGACTAACAATACGGTCCGGTCTCGCACGGATAAACAGAATTTTCGAAAATAATATATATCCTATGTTATTTGATGATAATATAAGTTTCTATAGGAGAAAGAATTTTTAAAGTCCATTAAATAGTTTTGAGTTTATCCATTACAAACAAACAGTCAAATCTTTCCTCTTTATATAATAATAACTCTCGAGATTTGTAATACTTGTCCGCAAATACTGTTTCAGCTATAACAATGAACACTTTAACAGCTATGAAATATAGAGTAATATAGTTAATAATACTATATTGCCCTACTTGTTTAGTTAAAACATTACAACAAGTATCGTAGCAAACGAATACGTAATGGTAGCATTAGCTATAGATAAATCTATATTGTGTAACTATAAGATATATGACCACTATATAGTTGTGCACATAGTTGCGTCTTGTGAATACATTAAAATTTTCATTTGTGCCGAATCAAATGTAAATACAAGAATTTACCAACTAAGAAAGGATTTCCTGACTAGAATTTAAAATTAATAGTAAGTGTACGATGGTATCTCCATTACATATTGGCCGTGTGATCCCGGCATAGAATGCAACTTAATGGTCGAGGGACGGGCGGCAGCTTCAAATCTTGCCAAACCGACTGCCAACGTGGCAAACGTGGTAACTACTGGCATACAACCCTAATGGACGAGGCGTAAATTCAAGGGTGGACAGTTGACGGGTAATAAATATGCTTAGAGATATTTGGTACATATAATACATCGTAGCATGGCACGACACGACACGATTTTACCGTTACAATATAATGCAAAAACAATCGTATAAGGCAGTATTTAAATATTCATGGAAGTCCTGTTGTGCACGTTTAAAATATTGTCATTTATAAATTATAAACATTCCCATATAGATCACATTTTTGCTCTCATATTATATCGTGACGATAAAATCGGGCCATAAAGTGCTATACTACGATATTTTACTAGAGATACAAACAGAATGGAGGTTAAGAATAACGTATTATCATTCGTATCACGCTGTTCGTCCTCAATATAGATTTCCTGATTTGTAATAAAATTAAGGAAAAATAAAACATTTAAAATTTCGATAATTTTTGAAGATTTAAATAAATAATTTAGATGAAGTATTAAATGTAGAAATTATAATGTATTTTCCATTGTATGAATTAAGTAAAAACGCGATAAGATACATGCCTATAAACAAAATTATCAGAATACAGAATTCATGGCGTGTAATTCTGACTAATCAAGCTTGCACTTGACCGGTTTTCGTAGTAAATAGGCACAGGGTATGTATTACAATTACAATCAGATGATAATTGGTGTAATGTGAAACTACGCGCGGATCTTCAAGGTTGAATCGTGTTTACTCAACAGAATTTTGCCGTGAGTTACTCGCAAAAACGGAAGTTGACGTGTTTTGAATACAAACGAAGAAGATATCCGCATTTCCTTTATCGTGGGAATTTGAATTTCCTAATGTAAAGTAATAATGAGATTTATAAAAAAAACATTGACATTAAAAAAATAATTGTCATTCAAAAATTATCGTATAGTCTTATGCATAAAATGGGCAACCCCTTCCTATCCTGTGGGTGTCGTAAGAGGCTACTAAAAGAATTTAATCTTTGAGGAATGGGTAGCAGTGTCTCTCTAAAAACATCACCGAAACCTAACTAAACTTGCCAACTCGCCTGGCTTACAACTATTTTTTTATGCAACTAAGAATAGCAAACAAGCTGAGGTCCCACCTGATTGAAAGTGGTAACCGTCACCCGTATAGACACGAGCAGTACCATGGACATAACAAAGTATACTGTTTCCGTCCATGATACTCCCCATGCGTTGCCATTCCTGAGGACTCAGGTATCATTTTTCTGTACCCTGTCACTGCCATATCCCACCCTTCAAACCGTAAGTAATGGTAAAACCCTCCAAGAGAGGAGCCTATCTTCAGCTATGGACAGTTAACGGCTAATATAATTATAATAAAAAAAATGACGATGAGTTTGTAAGACGTGAACAGAATTCTGCTATAAAACAATCAGTTTCTATATAATATAAACAAACGAATAATTAAACCTAACCAGAAGACGATATACCAGTAGAGCATACTGATATCCAATAGTAGCACAAATAAAAAATCGATTAATTGATTATATGTTTCGATTTATTATTAATATCCTTCAAATAATGTTTCTGTGATAATTTCAATAAAACTTGGTTACATTATTTTAATATATTTAAATAAACTATAACAACATTAATGATTTTATTAATATAAAAAAAAATACAGTACCATACACGACACTAAGAGAGAGAAACACATGTATTAAGTATGTCTAATTGTTCCAGCTTGAAATGTATATTGATTCTTAATTTTCAATGACTTTTGATCTGTCTCCAAGATTTTATAATACAGAATTTTACATTAAACTAGATAATTTTGACATAAAATATGATAAGTAATAAGTTAGTGATGGGATCTCGCTGGGAGTCGATCGCAATCGACTAGTGATGAACCTGAATACGAATCAACTTTTGAAGAACTATATACGAAACATAAAAGTATCTTAAATATTGTATTTTATTGATACTTCGTGTTCTTAAAATAAGTGATCATAATATCAACCGCCCGATATAATTACTTAATCTACTCATGTTAATTATTTATATGTAATAAAAAAGACGAATCGATTTGCCAAACAAAATATATTAATATCCTGTTTAAACTAAGTTTTAAAATAGACACTTAATTGAAATCAATTTATACAATCAATTAATAGTAATAAATGAAAAAAATAAAGGATAAGTAGGTATCTATATGTGTTTACAATATCAATATTGATTTCCATAGTCATCTGAGTTAACTTTGATAAAGAAGAATAACAACATCACAAATGTTAACGTTTCAGCTATACATATAAGTATACATACAAGCTGTTGCCCGCGGCTTTGCACGCGTGGTGCCGTGGTTCTCTTTAAGGTTGAAATTTTCAAAAATTCTTTCTTAGCGGATGATTAGATCATACAATAAATATATATTTCAAATTTCAGCTTTCTAGATTTAATAGTTTCGACTGTGTTGTTAGTCAGACAGAAGAAACTATTTTATAAGACGAATACATACATAATAAGGAGTAGTGTGTGTGGTCTTGGCATAGAATGGACCATCCCTTCCTTTATTGTCCATAAGTGTCATGAAAGGCGGCTAAGGGAACTTAATAATCGAGGAATGAACATCAGCGTTCCTTTTATCACCAAATCCTAATTGCGTTTGCCAACCCGCCTGCTAAGCGTAGCAAGTACCGGCAAATCCCATCTTATGGGGGAACCTTATATTTAGCACTGGTTAATAGTTGATATGATTATGATAATGATGAAGTAGAGGCAATGAGAAGATTCAATTTATAATGAACACCGAGCATTTAAGCTATGACTGATCTTATTAAAGAATAATTGAAACATTACTTATAGTATATACCGAATAAAGGAAATAGAAACTAATTAAAGTCAACATTCCTGTTCATACCATCTTATATGGTTTTAGTATTGGCACTTGTTAATTTCCGCACTGCCGTCTTCCTATAGTGCGAAATATAGAAGTTCCTCTAGAAACTCTTGATTTGAAGCGACACTACTAAATCAATTATAGTTATAAATGGATTACTAACTTAAACAAGGAAAATTCGGAATGAGCCAGAATAACCAGTTTGTTCCTCTACCAAATTTCACGATGGACTAGTCTATCTGCGTACAGGAAAGAAATTCGACATCAAATGAATATATATCATCTTCGCTTCTGCCTTCATGGCAAAGTTTCGTTTAAAAATGGTTTATGACAATGAAACTACAGAGTACGAAGACTTTGACACCTTGAGTTTCAAAAAGATAATGCAATGCATAAAATATCTATGACATTGTTTGATATCATGTAGACGTTTCCTATTGGATGGGCCGACAAATTATTTACAATTCCAAGTTGTAGTAAAAAAGTTAAATTTTTTGGTGTCTACGAAACGGCACTATTGTACTAAAGCAAAATTTAATTAACAATCTTTGGATACATAGCATTCCTATTTAAAATTAATGAAGAACTTGACAAAAACCTTGATTATATACATAATGTCGGTGTTTCTGCATAAATGCATTGTCACCTACATACCGAAGGTTACGTCAAAACCCATTATTACTGGTCTTGTAGAAACCACGCAACTGACGTCGTATTTGCTACCACGCCTATATATTTAAAGTCATTAAAAGATCTATACAGCAATTTACTTGTTAAAATCAATTATGTAGAATTGTAAGCATCGAAATCAATTGATGGTGGAAGGTCACAAAACGACCGCGAAATACGCATTTGTGTCCACTTTTTCATAAAACTATTTATGGCGTTAGACAGACAAAGTACAAGAAATATAATCAAAAATAATAAAAATGATGTAAGTGTCGAAAATAATTGAAAATAATTGTCAAAAAGTAACCACTAAATAAAATCTTTATTTTTCATAAAAAAAATTGTGATGTTAATTAAATAGAGAGTAAAAAAACAGAACAATATGTGTGTAAGATGATATAAATGTTAAAGTAATTCAGTCATCTTCTAGTCCGGATTTATTTAACTCGCAAAAAAAAATTGTGAATTTCCTATTTTACAAAATCGCTTAAAATGTCGTCCTATCCTATTCACTAATTTTCTATACCTATGTGGATTATGTTCTAAAACTTTAAATGTTACAAAATTACGCATTGATAGTTGAGTAAATTTGATAAGACCCTATATATTCACTCGAATAAAGCCGCAATTTACAACTAGTTTAAAATAAACGCTAGTAACAATATATACATATAGTATATGGGCTTTGAAACCGGCTTTTCTTCACACAATTTAGTTCCGTGCCCACATTGTAGTGCTGACAAAACGTCATATACTGTGTCAGCGGCGGTAAGTAGTTACCTTCAAGCACGTGCCGGATTTGGCGGCATCCGTCTTAATTTAACACGAATGATTCATTTATGAACTATATTTATAAACTGAATGGTTAATTTATATGTAAAGCGTTGATTCAGTTAATATGATACGGTAGAACTATACAACTTAGAGTGGGAAACAAGCAGATGGCTCGCTTGATGAAAAGGACTAATCGTCGCCTATAGACATGAATAACACCATCGATATCACAAAGTATACTATGACTCCCATAATATACTACTTACTTTACCATTTCTAATCTTATTTGTAATCAGTAGGTAACAAGTTTAATCTCGAATTTGAATTCACACTAATGTTATCCCACACATTAATATTTACCAGAGGGAGACTTTGTACAAAAGTCGTTTGCTTGAGCACCTCTCTCCCATTCGTATTTCTACCGTGAAGCAGTTGTGTTTACATGAGTGTGTTTCGATTTTAAGGGTGGGATATGGCCGTAAATTTACAGGCTACAGAGGAATAATACCTGAGTCCTCAGGAATGGCAACGCATACCCCGCATGCATGGGCGAAACAGTATATTCTGTTATGTCCATGATACTGCTCATGTCTATAAGCAGCGGTTACCACTTTGGCCATCACGTTGGCCGTCAGATTATTTACCATTCTAACTTGCATAAAAAAATCCCATAAAGCTATTTTTTGCATAACATATATTTAACCCTGTATTATCCCTATGGCAAACAATAATGTATTGTTGAATAGCAACATTGATGATTGGCAGTATTGATTGCAACAAAATAAATTAAATAGTCTAGCTCCTAAAGTGCACGCCCCTTGCAACCTATAATTGAGGTTTTTACTTTTACTCAACATTCAATTTGAAGTATTATGAGATATTATGCATGTCGATATTTGCAACAAGCGACATTTAACTGTCATAACCCAGTTGTAACGTTTAATTTTCAATTTAATCAATGTAACTGGCCTCTATTTGACATACTTCTACAATGCCTTGATATTTGAAATAATTAAAAAATGAACACGCAAATAGTTTTAAAAAATCATACAACAGTCGTCTGTATTTGTAACTATTTAAAACATGTTATTATATTATTTAAAAAGTAATAAATTTATTATATATAAAACTATTTAAAATTTTGATTCGCAAAAAAAAACAGCAATCGTGAGAAATGGAAAAATTAAGAAGCTTCTCCTTTTGAAATCGCATAAAAAGTTATACTAATAAAGACAAAATCAAATATCTAATTAATTACACTTTAATTAGAACTTGGCGTATTTTCAGAAACAATTCGATAAATATTGGAAGAGATTAAAATATATTTTGCGTAAGCAAAGTTACTTCGCGCAGTAATTTTCGCGCTGCACTTTTTATTGAATTGACGCTTTTGCATATGGGCAACCGTGTGGAACGACGTTTCGGTTTGCCGTCATTGGCAATACGCACTGGTTTTTGGAGCACTAGTTTAGTTGGAGGATTAGTGCTAATATTAAATAAGGGCAAACATAGCAAATTGCAACAACATGATTAATTATCCAGTTTCTATTACTATGTGCATAGCAATTTGAATAACAATGTCGCACTATTGGTAAGAATCACGTGCCGCGCAGTTCTTGGCTAACTTATAACCTAAATACATTTTTACGAAATCCATTAGTAATTTAATTTACAATTGAAAGTATTAATTACGTCTTTAATAAAATACGGAATGGCACTAACCAGTAAGTAATAAAGTGTTCTAGCACCGTTATGATTCGATAAATTAACATAATGATTAAATAATTAAGGCTCGGTAACTTTAAACGGTTTTACTATAAAAATAAAACATTGCTTGTCTAAATATCGATTAATAAAACACTGTCTAAGTGATTAGACATTGTTCAGTCTAAATTAATAAATATTGTTCAAATGTTTATTTGCAATTTTATGTTCCAAAATCTCTAAATTATTCTAATAAAATTTATTACTTTAAACATTTTTAATTTTTAAGAGGACAAACTTTCTTTTGTTTAGACATAAACAAATATTAGAGAGCATTTTGTAGTAAGAGCATGTATTTTATACGAGTTTATTATTATTTAACTTTTAAATAATTTAAAACTCAAATATAATAAGCGAATACGGTGTATTAACTATGAGACATTAAAATTCAAAAATTCAAAATTCAAAATTCAAAAATCATTTATTCATGTAGGACATTTTAGCCGCTTATGAACGTCAAATTTTTACATTATAATTTTATTTTTTTCCCTACCGTCCAGTTCGGTATATAGATCCAATTGAGAAGAACTGGCAAGAAACTCAATTGAATTACTTTTTTTTTAAAGCCAGTTTATTTACAATGTATATTTATATAGGTGTCTATGTCTAACATTAAATGAAAATTCAGTGCATGAACAACTATTGCCATGCACTCGTCATTCAAGTAATCGTTTAGTGAGTAATAGGCTTTGCTCAGTAAATATGATTTAACAGATGTTTTGAATTTATTTAAGGGTAATTCCAACATATCCTTTGGTATCTTATTGTAAATTTTTATACCTATTCCCATAAAAGACCTATTAACTTTTTCTAAACGATACTTGGGGACAGCAAGTTTGTCTTTAAATCTAGTATTAATATTATGAATATTGCTGTTTTTTGGAAATAAGTCAAGATTTTTATGAACATATAGGATATTTGAATATATAAATTGAGAAGCAACGGTGAGAATATTTGCCTCTTTGAATTTCTCTCTTAATGAGTCACGACTCTTCATACAGTAGATCGCTCGAACGGCACGTTTTTGTAATATGAATATATTCTTAATATCTGCCGCTTTTCCCCATAGTAATATTCCATAAGAGAGTAAACTATGAAAATAACTAAAATAGACTAATCTAGCAGTATCAGTATCAGTGTACTGTCTAACCTTACGCACGGCAAAAGCTGCTGAACTTAGTTTCGCTGCAAGGCTTTGAATTTGTGCACCCCATTGTGTTTTATTATCTAGTGTGATTCCTAGAAAGACAGTAGATTCTATATATTCGAGAGATTCGTCATTTAATTTAATATTGCAATTCAATTATTAAAAAAATTTACATACATATATATACGAAATCATTTGTATGATAAACTAAACAGGTTTACTACATATCTTTTTTTTTTATTACTGCATAATTAAAATTAACTCTGAAAAAATTCCACTATTAAAAATTAAGAGTAGTGTATAATTAATTAGACATTTTATACACATGCTTTCACTCGGCCGTCTAGTCCTCTTGTAATCTGTCGAGAGCTGGCGCTCGACATTCAAGTACGTTATTAGTCTACAATGAAAATCTTGTATAATATTTTGATGACGAATAACAAAGAACGAAGTCCAATCTCAACTATCGTCGACTGCACTACACCCACTTTAACTACTTTTCACCTAAGTTTAACAACAGTTTGAGACTCGGCAATTATAAAAAAAATCGGAAGCTAATTTATATTTTCCCTTTTTTATTATACAACTTAGAATGACAAACAACCTACCGACCCACCTGATGGAAAGTGTTAACCATCGTCTATAGGTATGAACAGTGCCATGGACATAACAGAGTATACCTGTCGTATGGGCGGCAGCGTCCCTCTAAAATATCTCCAAAGCCTAACTGCGGTTGCCAATCCACCTGCCAAGCGCAGTTACTACTGGCAAAACCCCTCAAGACGGAGACTTATGTTCAGCAATGAAAAGTTAAAGGTTATATATTATGATGATATATATACGCATTTACGGTAAAGAATTAAGTTATAAATGATATAACATTATATCAGACTATGGCTGAATTTCGCATCGTGTACAATATGATATGTATAATGAATGCGCGACATAACCACAATATGTAAATCTAAAACATACATATAAACATATAAGTGTGTAAAGAAGCTATAAATTTAATGACGGTAGTGAGTCGGAAAGTCAGAAAGCGGAAGTTGGCTAGCGGTCTGGGCTGACCGGTCATGTTGGTGAGTGAGTGAGACCGCATCTGTCACATACCAGTCGCATGAGTACGAAATGTGCAGTGCAACCATTGATCATATACCTCTAGATAGAATGATTCAATACAACCGCTTTGTGACTAACAGATCAACGTTATTCTTAATAAAATATAAAAACAATACAATATTTTCTCCATATTTAGAACAATGAGATAGAGAAAGCCGTGATGTTTAACGATACTTCTCTTTAGTTTACTTTAATCGATAACTGTAAATAGACTTGAAATGAGTATTTATTTATTTACGAAATCATTGAAAGGATAATAACGAATTAATACACGGATTTTAGTTTGTATACAATATAATATTTATATTTAATGAGTAAAAATAATGGTTATTTCGTATTACAAAAAATCGTTTTTTATAGTCGATGTTTCATCTTGAGGTATGTAATCTATGTGCAGAATGTGCAATGTAACATGTGCCCGCGCAACCTTACGCCACACATATGACGCCGCCGACTTCCCGCTGAGTGGCGCGTGCTATGCTCATTCATCGCTTTTTTAACACGTTTGCGTCTAAGGACCCGCATACACTAAACGCAAGGTTGCTTATTCGTTATTGTAATCAACTTAATGCATAATTTGTTTCATATGATAACCTAGTATGTTAAGGTGCAGTAGTTCAAGGTATAAATCTGAATAACTAGCATCCTTTTAAAAAAAAGTTCTATTCGGGAAACTGAACATTTTTTCCAATTAAACATAAACATTAAATATATGTCAGAAGAAGACTGCATGAAACTCATCTGCGTGGATACCTCTGTCTGTTCTGCATGGCTATGTTTCGATATGGCAACGAAATTATGGTGAATAAAAATATGTATATATTTGTTATCTTTTGTTTTGCCTCTGTACCCACTAAAGATTACCTTTATATATAGTAAGAACTAGCAAAATATCCCTACTACACACTACAATGCGCAAAATATAATTATTAAGTGTAAAACTGCTCGATACATAGGACTCCAAAGATTGTACATTGTTGATTACATAGAATGTGGGATCCGACTGAGGTCACCGATTATATAAATACACACAATGACAAGGCCTCGATAGACATTAAAACAAGTGCACATTTAAACCTGCCTTGACTCGTATACAGAGGCCGATGACGAGAATATTTTGCAAAGGAAGCGTGGACATCTCACAATGGAGAGTTCGGCTATTCACAATTAACGATAAAAAGCAATTTACAAGTTACCACTTAAGACATATACTATAGACAAGCATTCTTTCGACCTCTTCTTGTATCATTTATTCAGTAGCTCCTACTTTATTTCCATAATTAATCATTACATTACATTGAACATTACAATAAATTGTTAAAATACATTAACAACAAAAATCATATTATAAGAATCCATTTCATTTATTATATGGTATGAAAGTGGAATGATAACCCACTCATATAAACTGGCAAGTTATCAGTGAGTGGTGATAACTAAGAATGAAGTCAGATTAGTTAGCCATTGACTTCATAGAATGCACACGGAGGGTAACCATTTCATTATCAACAAAGAAATTTCATATTCGACTCTTACAATTTCCCGAGAATAAAAAGAGAGATGGCATTATAATATTCTGACTCAGTCACCACGACCAGCAAATAAAATGCTATAAAATATTAAAAACACGTATAAAAACACAAATTATGTAAGAATGATGCCATGTCATAACACAAATAAAACCATAGTGGTTTTCGCGTATACCTCGAGATATTATATGGAACAGTCAGCTACTTCGCTTTCTGTATTACACAATGTTTAGAAATTACCAAACAGATTTTTAAACTAGACATATCATTAGAGGCCTATTATTTTGGACCAAGTTTTTTTACATTCGTCAACAGAACAAATTGTCGCGTGCTATTGTCGTGAAGGACAATAAAGCCATTAGAGTAGAGTCTGTGCAAATTTTTTTAGTTAAATATTTTATATAAATATTTTTGCGTACCCTTTTTTTGTTCTCTTCACTGTAAAAACATTAATTTAATAAAGGATCTAGATAATTTAGTAGCTATTGTAAGTACAAAGTTTTTACAACAATTATAAAATGAAAAACGTGTTGTTAACGACACGGAAATTCCACAAAATATATAATTAACAGATACGTCTATAAAAAGTGAAATTTGAAAAAAACAATATATTCATAGAATTGATATGCAAAAACCTAAGATTTAAAAATACATATAAAAGTTTCATTTAAAATTGTTTTAAATTGTAGATTGAAAACAGAAATAGTAACAATAGACCAGAGCATAAGTGAAGAATATAATTAAAAGCTATTTGACAAAAAAGTCACTGGCTGGTTATAAATGAGTGCCGTTTTTTAGTCTCCAATTGTATACATCTAGGGTTTTTTTACATATCAATGATTTTTAAGCTAACAAATTAGGTCGTTCACCCATCGCACGTGAGGTCGCGAAGGTCGCTTTTTACATATCTCGGTCACGAACACAGCTGATGTTCATCAAAACGTGTACGAATTACAATAGTTGAGTATACCACAAAACTCACAATTCTACGTTTATGCATTACGGAACCATTTTCAATGTCAGACATTTTGAAATAATTTCATTATAATAGTGCATTAATAAATTATTCTACTTTGCCTTCATGTTAATTATTTCGTGACTGTTTGTATTTCAATGATAGATGTAATTAAAATAGCCTTTTTTATCTCACTTTTTATGTTTGCAATTTTTTTCTGTGTTTATAATACGAAGGTTAAATCATGTAAGTATTTACCAAATAATTAACAGATGTTGATAATAAATTATTTATATTTATGCTATAAAAGTAAATCCACTTAAAATAAATTTAAACAATACATTTTAAAATAAAGTTAATATAATGCATTCTTGTCTATTGACTAGAAACTAAGCAAGTATAATTATAGATTTTATACGCTAATAATTTTCTTTATGGTGGAAGCAAATATTGATCATACTAATTTGAATTAATCTTGTCGTGATACGACCATAACCGGATTAGTTTGACAAGATATGACTATAATTATAATAATTGTAATATATATACGCAAATTTTATACAACGCAAAAAAAGCCCTATTATAGTACATACATAATTAAAGCTACGATTATTTCCTGAATTTATAATTTGAGTTTTTATACGGTATTTACTACATTGATTTTATAAATAAATAATAATTTTAATAAATAAATTTACAGGGCACAGAGGAATTACACCTGAGTCCTCAGGAATGATAACGCATAGGGGGGGGGGGGGGGGTATCATGGGCGAAACAGTATACTCTGTTATGTTCATAGTACTGCTCATGCCTATAGAAAACGGTTACCACTTTCCATCAGGTGGGCCGTCAGCTTGTTTGCTATTCTAAGTTGAAAAAAATTTATAGTATTATGATAATATTTTTTTATGATACTTAAAATGGAAAATCAGCTTATTTTCCATTTTGAGTATCATAAAAACAATATTTTGTTACAACTATGTATTTTTTCTGAATATAAACCTTTTTAGTTAACAAAATAGGTAATATACATCAGCTTTAATTGTCCACTGCCGAACATAAACGTCCCCTTTGGGGGTTTTACCAGTAGGTGTCATGCTAAACAGGCGGATTGACAACTGCAACCAAGCTTCAAGTTTCATGTTTCAAGAGAGGCGCTGCTCTCTCTCCCTCCCTTGGTCGTCTCTTACGATACCCACGGGAAATGTAAGGGATTGCTCATTCCTATGCCTGGACCACATGGCATTTTTTAATAATATAATTAAAATATTATTTTAGTTATATTATGATCTAAAATAATATTGAAATATTAAAAAAAAATATGTTAAATATATAATAACAAAGCTATCACAAACAAATACTTACACCCTTATTCATAAAAAACCAGTCAAGTGCGAGCCGGACTCGCGAAACGAGGATACCGTACAAAATCGTCCAGTTTAAACTTTTTTCGGATTTTTTCTTTACATTTGCTATATGATTCTAGGTCAACGGGAAGTACCCTA
Source organism: Galleria mellonella (assembly GCF_026898425.1). NCBI lineage: Eukaryota > Metazoa > Arthropoda > Insecta > Lepidoptera > Pyralidae > Galleria > Galleria mellonella. The sequence continues at coordinate 3,771,692 of NW_026442133.1, forward strand.
TAAATTTTTATTCCTTTCGCGAATGTCAAAATATGCAATATAAATAGCCGTATCTTTCGATAGCGTTGATTTAGAAGCTTAATTTTTTCACTGCTTTAAGATATTGCAGATCTGAGTATATGATATTTAATTTCAACTTACTATCTTTGCGCGTTTTTAAGAAAAAGGATCTTGACAGACGTACGGACGGATAGCGAAATGATACCCTATAAGGGTTCCGTTTTTCCCTTTGGAGGTACGAAACCCTAAAAACTAAAATATTCTACAAATCTATTTTAACTATTATACTGTTTTGATACTTCCTTTCAAATTGGGAATTTAACACAAATAAAGAGACAAAACAGTTCAATAGCTAAAATAGGTTTATGGGAGGTTTGATATTTTTATGAATAAAAAGGTTAGTCTACAGTACTTTTTTTAGGTTGCTCTTACAAATTATTTAGGCGTTAATAGAGCATAAAACAAAATATAGCAGCAATTATAGTTTCCAGTCATTATCTAGAGATAATAATAGCGTTTCGTGCAAAATTGGACTTAATTAAATCTTGGTTCTTTAATGCATAAAAAAGATTTTTTATTGAAATTGATTAGTTTCTGTACACGCTAAACAGACACTCCTGCTTAAATGATAACATTTGTGAAAACTTTCGGCTGTAATAACTCTAACTTCACCAGAGGTATTAAAGTATGCTCCAAAAGGACATCCTATTATTTTGTCGGGAACAGTATCTGATTTAAATAAGTTTTATAACAACAAAAGGAATCAACTTCAATCGTGATAATTATAAATAAAAAACAATCATCAAATTTCATTAAAAATTTACAAAAATACCACATAAAAATATCGTTGAATTGATACTTCTATATCGATATAGGTGATTGATTATTTATCAAAAATATTTAATATTTCAATATATTGTTTCTGTTTTAAAAATTTGAGAACCGCTGGTCTCCAACGCTATGGCAAATATACACATAACCTACATAGCAAGCAACATGTAAACTCTCATCGGATAATCCAATTAATTATCTCAATGCGCCGACATTACTTAACGAGGAAACGTGTAAGAAGCAATGATGTAATGAGAGGCTAACCAAAGATTTATTTTTTTATTTATGACCACTCTTTATGTACTGGTTATAATAATCGTCGCACGTAATTTTATCTTTACGCGGATGTTGGATCAGTGGAATGTTACTATATCGTTTTTTACATCACACAAATGAAAGGAAGATTCATGTGTTTCCGTTTGCGTCTATGGATATAAAGAACCATATTTATCTTGCCAAAAATGGAAGCGATTTCTCTATTGACTCTAGCTGAATTATGTTAAAAATATTATTGATTACTTTTTGGATACAAAAATGAAATTAAATTTTATAATATATGTATTATTACGTATATAACATAAAATATTGTGGATGTCTTAAAAGGCGACTAAGAGAATGTAATGATCGAAGGTTCATCTTTCGAATATTACATTCCTTTAGTGACCTCTTATCACATAGCAGTAATCCTCTAACGCATCATCAAGACCTAACTGCAGTTACCAACTCGCCTGCCAAGCCTGACAACTACTGGCAAATCCTCCCTTATTGAAAGGCCTATGTTCAGAAAAGACAGTTAACGGCTGATATGATGATGACGATGATGTAATATTACTGGATCATATATATAACAAAATAATGATGTAATTAAATGGAAAAATGGAAAAGAATAATCATACATATAGTGATGAAGAATATGCAAATATATGTAATAAGGACGCGACAAAAGCATACATAGATAATAATTATAATAATAAAAACAAATAAAAGAATTATTTTAAACTAACGCTCTCTAACAAAGAAAATAAGAAACTATCTAGCCAAATAAAACACTTTATGTTGAATATGTTGAAAAATCTTCATTAAATACGAAATAATACAAATTGCTTATAAGTTAATTAATTTATTAGTTTAATTGATTTATAGCTGGTCACGCATTTTTTGGATCTTACATCAGTTGAACTTGTAAGACTTGTATTAATCGTATGAACGACCCGAGTCAGATGATCGGCTATCAACAATCCGTCACTAACATTCTACTGTAAGTGGACGAATCACCTTGGACCGTTCCCAATCGTCTTTCTCTCCCATACATACATCCGCCATAACATCTAGGTCTTTTAGTGTTTTTGCTTGTTCATTTTATATTTGTTTTTTTTTTTTCTTTGCAGTGCGTGTTTATAACAACTCGTTAACTACAGGGTTTTATTCACTGTTACTTTCATATCAATGTTTTTTGCCATAAAAGTAAGAGATTCTGCATTTTTTTATGTATTATTACTGACTACTCCATCAATTGTGGATCGATTTTGAATTTTTTTTTTTTTTTTACTTTTAGTTAAAATATATCCTTGTCTGTAGTAAATAATAAATGGAGAAAATTTACACGTCGTTCATTATACATGTCATTAATATTTTAATGTACATTGTCTATTACAATGACTATTACAGTCATAGTTCAAAAATAAAGGGATTTTTCTAATAAAAATTTTAATTGTACCCCTCAAATCAATCTGTGACTTTCAACCCTATTCATCTAAACTCAACCCAAAATCTATCTCGCCAAGGATGATAATCGATGGATAATTTGATAATGAAATAATCAAATTAACGAGGCAAAATATGTATTATACGCTAAACTAGCTTATTAAAAAATCGGCATTATTATGTCTAATGAATATTGAACTATACAACATTACGTTAGACAATTATGATCTAATCCGCTCTAATAAATATTTCTCGGGCCGTCAAGTATCCGGTCGACCCGAACATTGGTAAATAGAAACATTATATGAAAATTTCATTGATTACATTTTACACATCGTTACACTGTAACCTGATCAAGTATGTATTGCGTTCTCTTTGTAATAAACGCACTATTTTAAATGAGATAATCCTATTAATATTTATAATTGCGAAAACTTGTAACGTTTAATTGATGGATGTTTGTTACTCTTTCATGGCAAAACTACTGAACGGATTTTAATAAAATTTATAACACGTATAGACCATATCCTAATTTAGCAGATAGAGTATTTTTTGTACTAATTTACACAGAAGAAGTCGCGGAATACAGCTAGTTTTATATACAGAGTGAAACCGAAATCGATAACATCTTTTTAAGAGCAACTAAATATTTTTCTCAAAGAAATATACGCTGAAAACGATAAAAAATGTTGAGTGTTATCTAAAGTTAGCTTTCGGAATATTGAAGCTTTTTTTCAGAATTTTCCAGCATATAAGGCAAAATGTTCAACTTCATATATAGAACACTACTTTAAAATGATGCCAATTACCTGTATTTTAATTTCCTTGTATATTTTTGTGTTAAATATTATTATGTCACCCGTTAACTATCTACTGCTGAACATAGACCTTCCCCAAAAGGGGTGTTTTGCTAGTAGTTGCCACACTTAGCAGGCGGGTTGGCAATTGGGCTTTGATGATGTTTTGCCCTGGGACGCTGCTACCCATCCCTCGATCATTAAGTTCTATTCGTCTTACGATACCCACGAAAAAGATATTTTTGCGTACAATTTGAAATATAGACATAGCTATCTGATTCTATAAATATTGCCTATTATGTATCTATCTACTCTAAGTGATATAATAAGTCGATGATATTTTCAACAATCAAGGCCGTTTATGACGTTTCGATCGATCTCTATTTTTATTTAGTTTACTTATATAACTGATTGAAGTAATACCACTTATTAATAATATCCACTTAATTATTTTAGATAGTTAATGAAAAAGTCTACCTTTTCAACAGACAAACTCTGCTAAGTGCATTCCAATTTTATAATTTGAACATTTATACATGATTAAAAGAAGTATTTTGTCAAGAATAAGACAATGTATAGACATTAATATACAAAATATAGTTTGTTTGTTTATGAAATGTTAACTTGTATATAGATTAGTTAAGCATTTCACAATTATACATACACAAACCAAATTACGTTATAAATATAGATACTTTCGTTTAAGTAGATGCTACCTATATAACGCGATGCGCTACATTTACTGTTGCGAACATTTAATTCGACACTCCATTGAGTAACGTTATTATTATAAGTAAAACTCATTGAATGCATTTCAAAGCAAAAAATAAACTCTTTGATTTTTCACAACACTCCTAATTCTAGTAAACGTTTATACTAATAATTATAATAACACACAGATACACACACTATATGTGTGTGTGCGTGCGTGTGTGCGTGCTCATGTGCGTGCGTGGGTGCGTGCGTACGTGCGTGCGGTGTATGTGTGTGTGCGGGGTGGTTTTTTAATAGTTGTAAATGAAATGGCATCTCTGTCTGCGCTATCAGTATACGATGGCACGAGTAAGAGTTAATAGGTGAAAATGATAGCAGGTCAGTTAGGCCATCATGACGAATTTATCGATAATTAAACACAATAACTTCCAGAGAGAATCACGTGGAGGTCGAACTGTTAATGTATATTGCTAATAATGGGCTGTTAGACTCCATTACTAACAATTGATGTTCCCCCCCCCCCCAACCCTGTGTTCGGCTGTTTCTTCAGGATCAACAACGCACACGTAACATCCCGTAACATGATGCTGCAGTCGTCCATAGGCTAATGTGGCAATTTAAATTTCCGATTGACTCACCGGTAATTGAAAACACCGATAACAAATTAAATGAATCCGAGTGACGACTAATACTTATGTTTGGCGAAGTTTGTGCATGTAGAGTGTTACGTTCACCACAATGCTAACAGAAAGCGGATGCCTTTGAATACCCCATTAAGAATTTATTTTAATGGATGACAATGGAATGGTAACTATGCCCGCGCTTACGGTATACACTGATAGGGCACTAGTGAGGGATGATAGGTGGAATGAAACGGTAGATCCGTTAGCCCATCGTGATGAATTTGGGGGATCAGAAGGGATCACTTGGAGGTCTGAAAGGATATATTACTGGCAATGGGACTGGTAGTCCGCATTACTAACAATCACTTCCCCCCCCCCCCACCACCACTATAAATTTACTCGTTCATATTTTTGACCTATTTCCTTTGTAACTCGATCGATTATAAACAATGTCAAAACTAGGAAATCCGTAATAAAACTGTTACTTTACTGATTAATATCTATCAATTGATACTGTTACCTATAATAAGCCTTTTATCTAAAAACAAAAGTACCTACTTCATCTAATTTGATATATATTATAGAAATCCAGGCAATGCTATTTATATAAAATGCTTTGAAGGAATTTTCAATTACACTGCTCGATTTATGTGTTGTACGTTATATTAAATTGAATATGTTCCTGAGGTGAATGTATTACCACTTCACTGCGCTCATTATGAACGTAAATTATAGACAATTTTTTTTTTATTCACTATAATTCTTTATATTAATTTTAACATGAGTAATCAACAAAACTTGGTTACATAATAGAAACAATGACCAAAATACATTGATTGACTGTAATAAAAAGTACTTTTTAATTCGCAAACTAAAAAACACGACTGTCTTCTATCAAAACCGAATTATATAAAAAAAATATAGCCAGTGTCATCTAGGATATAAAGATTATAACGATATTCCATACATCCAAATCTGGTCAAGAATTTAAAATTAATAGTAGAATAAAAACTCACATACTTACGTGAACATTACACTATTTTTTTGAGCAATTGTGTAAAAAGTAGTGTATGTCCTTCTCCATTTCAAATTATGAGTATGTATGTATATTATGACGACTGATTATACGTTATACTTATTTTTATAATAATAATATACTCGTATACCTAATCACTCATTTGTAAATTATAGAAATTTATAATATCTAATCAAACAAAACAAAACCCTATTATAATAAGATTTAATAGACGTTGATAAAACTATATTTTACCTATTTACTTAATAATGTATACATTGTCACGTTTAATTTTTGTTATCACCTCTTGTCAATCTAATCAGAGACCTCTGTGGGAAATGCCATTTATGGAATTTTATTGCACATTACATTGTATCGCGATCCATGTCCGAGGACAAGTTTATACGAAACAATTGTTTATTAATTTGTATAATATACAAATTCACATATTCTCCCATTTTTAATAAATTTTAAAAAGTTATTTATCTATTCAAAATTTACATACTAAACAATTACTTACTTTAAATTAGAATTCAGTTCATTTCAAATTAGAGCCGTACTTTATTTTTCCGATTTATAACTTAACTTTTGTATTGGCATGATAATGAACTTACGATTTTGACGTAGCTATTCATGTTGCTTGATATCTCGAACGTTACAGGCACTGTCACTGTATCACTAGGGGGCGCTGCTGAGCCCGAGCGGTGCGTACGCGCAGACTGACGCGCTCGTAAAACTTGGCCGCACCAGCTGCAACCAAACGAATGGTGGTGGTACAATTGCAACCAATGTCGCCCGCCATACGAACGTTGCACGTAATAATTATTTAGAGAAAAAAAAATGTGGTAGGTAACACATTTGTGACCTTGACCGTTCGATTGTGATTTTGTACGTACTGGTTGGGGAGTTGGTGGATGTTGGCGGTTTGCGCGTGAGTCGGGTTGTAAGCTGATCGGCGGTGTGTTGTCGTTATATAGGACAGACCGCGACCTCCGTCATTGGCACAGCGCGGGTAGTGCTGCCGCCACTAATTCCTTGCTGGACATATCGGAGGCTGGGATTCGAACGGTCCCCGAAAATCTAAACTAAATTTGTCCAACAGTTCAAGCTTATTATAAGCTCAGACAGTAAAAAATATATGTTTTGACATCTATGCGTAGTTGTCTATAACTACCAGGTGCCATTACCATTTAAAAAATATTCAAAAACGATATCGTTACAGTTTTATTATGTAATGTATAATATTTTGAGTAAAATATTTAAATTTGCTTATACGAATATATGTATATAAATCTTAAAATATAATTATGGGTTTTGGTGTTATATCCGCCATGAAAGGTACACTATTACATACATGAAAGTTAAATAAATAAAAATTGCAAAATTTTAAAGACTAAGTCCCTAAAAATAAAACTAAAATGAAAACGGTAAACTAAAAGTACAGACGTAGACATTTTAACATTTATTATTATTTTACAAAATTATTCCTTTTATTTTGTTATGCGTCATACAATCATTTTAAACGACCACATCCCGTGACACGTAACTGTATATAAAATATTCAAAACCCATTTGTAGTCCAAAAACCCATTAGTCAACATTTGTTTTAAAGATTTAGATGCTATGGGAAAATACAAATTAATTATTTATTTACACAAAAACCGTAACACGATTTGAAGAAGGTATTACTATACCTATTCTAATCCTTATTAATATTATAAATGTGAAAGTGAGTACGTTTTTTCTTTACCTTATAGCGCCTTGTCGGCTTAACCAATCACTATGAAATTTGGTATACATGTACTATATGAGATGGAAATGAGTATAGGCTACTTTTATCCTGATTAGTAAACAGGGTATGTTTATATGGTCACGCGGACAAAGTCACGGGTAAAAGTTAGTAATAATTTAATTGTGAACCTTTGTACAAATGTTTTAATTAATGCATAGATAATTTTAAATAAAATATATAAAATCATAAAATTTATCAAACAGATAACAACAAAAATATAGGTAACGTAACATAGATTCAATTAAAACATAAAATATTATTTTATCTGCGAGAAACAATTAAATATAAGCGTAATGGAAAGAAATTGTTTTGAAAATTATTAATATTTTTTATATAAAGGAAAAATTATATATTTAGGTTGTCAAAAACATATCACCCTAAAATACTTTATAAAATAAACCTATTTTCCAAATTTCCGCTTTCTAGACTAAGTAGCTTCAGCTGTGTGTTGATAGTCAATCAGGACGAGCGATTTTATAAGTATAATTACCTCAAAAAAGTGATCCAAAAAAAATATTGTATCAAATTGAATACGGTTTCCGTAGTTATATTCCTAAAGTCTAAAATTTAACGTATATGTAATCTTAACATAGAATGGATACCTACTTTCAAAATTTAGGCGGACAAATTGCAAGCAAAAGGCTACTCATGCCGATCATTTTTAGGCAAAAGCACCACAAACATGTGAATCTGTTTACAAATAATCAATTATCAATAAAAACACAGTGTTTTCATTACGATTTTAATAATATTACATTAAATGTCAATCAATGCAGTTGCATTCATTTTTACCTAAGTACTTCCTAATCTATGTTGTAATAAGTCGTTGGCCGTGACATCTGCGAGAGTTCTTTTTTATTCTGTAATTTAAATTTTGAATCTTATAGAGATTTCTGTTTGAGTTGAGCAGTACAGTTGAAATACGTCTTTGAAAATTCTATTAAAATCCCTCTATTACTTTCAACGCAATGCTTACACAAACACGATCTAAATGAAGTTAAAAAAACAACCATTTTTTCACTTTTTCTTCAAAAGTTGGACAATATTAATTAATTCTATACGTATTACCTACTCTATTTAGGCTACGGAACACTGCACGTAGACAAACTGCCTCATCACATAACACACTCGTGTTGGTCATATCAACAAACAGTTGTGTAATCGTTCTAGCATGCGGAACCCATTTGCGAATACAATAAATACAGATCATCTTATGAAGAAATCTAGCGTCTTTCGTTTATACTACTAACCGTACTTGATAGTTAACTTGTATTGATATTACTGTCATAATGTATCGTTTACTTATCAGCAACCGATACTATTGAATCGATATAAGATATATTATCGTAGATCTATGTACGGTCAGCACCAAAAGTCAATGAACACAGTATCATTTTCAAAACTCTTATATTTCATAGCAAACACATGCCATTGTGCATATTCTATTAATTTTGACTTTAAACAATTTTATACAATCGTGGAATCTTTTTGAGTTCTAATATACTCGTCGGTAATTACTAATTTTAAAAATCGGTTGATGTTCATCTAGTTTTAATGCTGACTATACTTACTGCTGACTTTGTATAAAAATAAATATCCATAACGATTACTAAAGGAATCACCATCATCATATCAGCGTTATCTGTCCACTGCTGAACATATGCCCATAGACAGCCATAAGGAACACACCCGAGCCAACTGCACCCACTGATTCTTTGCAATGCATTTGAGGTCATCACTCCATCTAGTAGGGGTCGTCCTACACTGCGTTTGCCTATACGTGGTCGCCACTCAAGAACAATTCTTTCCCATCGGTGGTCGGTTCTTTGAACAATGTGACCATCCCATTGTCGCTTCAGTGTGTTTATCCTTCAGGCCATGTCGGTCACTTTGGTATTTTTACGGAATTCCGCATTTCGAATTATATTGAGCGAGAAAACTCCAAGTATAGCCCTTTTTAAAGCTCGCTAAGTAAAGCTTTTGCATATGAGCTTTATTTTACTAAAGGAATATGAGTCTCTTTCTATGGACCAGTAATGTTGATTATTTGTTATAACGGCCATTATTAATTTTATTGTTACTTTATGTCGCATTGTTTAAATAATACACTAAGTTTTAATATGTCGTTACATAAAATTATGTCGTTAATTTATTTGCCTTGCCTTTCATGGTCCAATAGTAAAAGAACTACACAATTTTTTTTTTATAAATTCACATGTACCTACAATACATGTATACAAACATCGTTAGTGGAGGGAGGAATTATTAGTAATGGGGTCTAACTGTGTGGAAATCATTGTGGTTAATTAATTGTTTAATTCAACGCCCTGAGCCAGCTTAACCAGAGGGAGACTTTGTACAAAAGTCGATTGCTTGGGTACCTCTGTCCCATTCGTGTTTCAACCGTGAAGCAGCTGTGTTTGCATGGCTGTGTTTTGGTTTGAAAGGTGGGATATGGCGTGATTTTACTGGGTACAGAGGAATAACACCTTAGTCCTCAGGAATAGCAGCGTATGGGGGGTATCATGGGCGAAACAGAATACTCTGTTATGTCCATGGTACTGCTCATGTCTATAGGCGACGGTTACCACTTTCCATCAGGTGGGCCGTCAGCTTGTTTGCCATTCTAAGTTTGTATAAAAAAACTAACCTGTTTCGTCCTCACCTATCACCGTTCACTGGTGCCCTGCCAATATATACCGATAGTGCAGCTGGTCATTATTTCATTTTCACCTATTAAAAATCATACATACATCGTGGTGGCGTTCATTCACCACTCACATAATTACACTGTACATAGATACACGCTGCAAATTAAGGCATAAGATCTGTAAGTCCATATAAAACAAAAGCTTGTACACACTTATACTAAGATTTTTTTACCAATGTGTGAACTCGAACACGTCTTTCTATATTCAACTACATGTAAAATAATTTCGACAATTTCTGAACATGCCTTGCCCTGCCATGGACTTGTGAAAACTTATTTCACAAGTCCCTACTAAGTAAATCGAACCATTCGTTTGGAAATTACGATTCCAAAATATAGAAGATAACGGGACTGATTCAGAGGTGCCATTTTTCTAAAACTAATCTTCTATTTTAATTTGATAATTTTGCAAAATTACTGTTTTATAGACCATCATAAACTAAAATTTAACTTAATTCTATTAGAAAATTAGTTCATATTGATGCTTAAAATAAAGATTTTTTTATAATATTGAATTTAAATTTTAGAGATAGATTTAGAGAAACGACGCCTGAGAATCGTCCTGGATAAGCTATATATATATATATATATATATATATATATATATATATATATATATATATATATATATATATATATATATATATATATATATATATATATATATATATATATATATACATTTTATATATAACACATTTTATGAGTAAATTAAAAATATAAAACAATATATACAAAATTTTTACTCACGATATAAAAACTTGTTAAGCGATTTATATAGTTACATAAAAAAAAAATTGTTTAAATTTATTACCTTATTATTTTATATACAAATGTGCACACAACCTAACAAGTAAAACACAACAACAGTACTTTCTAATAAAAACACAGCTATAAATAGCCTCCGTAAACTTGATAAATTATTACTTCACACATTTAAACTTTTATTTATATACACTGTATTTCTGTGATAGTGTATCACTATTACAGAAATACTACGTGAGAAATAATACTTTACGTAAATTTACTATGAAAAATATTTTATTTACTAAATAATAGATAGATTATTTTTTATGCAATGTGATATGGGAAACAAGCTGACCTAATGGAGCGTGATAACAGTTACATATAAACGTGCTATATTAATAATACCATGGGCATCACAAAATACTCTGAAGATACCTCTTTTGGACGGGAACCATGTGTGGCAAAACGTGCTTAGACAAAATGGCGGTCGGAAATTTATGGCTAATTGTAAAACTTCTGGTAACAAGAATAGTAGTCAATGTTTGAAATAAATCTGGCCCATAATGCGGGATGTAAGCCGCCCTTGCTCCAGTTGAAATAAAAAAAAATGTCTCGATAACCGACAAATACTTCCGCATGGTCCAGCACCGAAGGTGAACGCCCGGAGGCTGGATACTGGACAATGTCAGTGAATGGGACATGAAATCCTTCTTTGCATATTTTTATTCAAGATATTGTATTATTGGCAGCATTACAATATCTCGAACTTAAAATATATATTTTAAAGTAGGTCATTTCAGATAAAAAGTATTTCAAGTGTTAATTTGGATGTAGCCTATATACCAAGTTACATTCAAGCAACAATTTTTTGTTGCATAAAAATTTATTGTTAATAAAAATTAAATACCATTAGACAAAACGTCATCCAATCCCAAATTAAGCAGAACTGGTTTATGGATTATTAGATAACTGTCAGAAATATATAAATAAATTTTAGGGTTCCGTACTTAGGAAGTCCAAAGGAAAAACGGAACTGAAAACCGTAAATTTATAATTAATTCACAAAAAAATTAAACTTGATGATGTTATACGGAACCCGCGTAGCGCAAGTCCGACTCGCAATTGACTAGCTTTTTTGTAAATAAATGGGTACATATTATAGAAATTTCCGTGTTGTCCCGACATAGAATGGGCCACCCCTTCTTTTCCCGTGGGTGTTGTAAAAGGCAACAAAGGAAACTTAATGGTGGAGGAATAGGCAGCAGCGTCCTTCTTTAAACATCACCAAAGCCTAACTGCGCTTGCCAACCCGCCTGCCAAGCATGACAACTACTGGCAAACTTCCTCTTATGGGGGAGGCTTATGTTGAGCAATAGACATTTAACGGCTGATATAAATATGAATAATAATAAAAGGAAATAAAGAAAAAAAAAGAAAACACCAAAACTACTACAAATAGATAAACTCATAAATACAAATATCTGTGTTGTGCGGGGATCGAACCCGTAACTATCAGACTGTGAGGAATCGTATTAAACTACTACACCACCAAGGCCTAAAAGGCCGGCAGCACACCTGCAATGCCGCTGGTGTTGTGGGTGATCATGGGCGGCGGTAGTCACTTACCATCAGGTGAGCCGCATGCTCGTTTGCCCCCTGTGTTGTAAAAAAAAAAAAAAAAAAAAACCAAGGTCGTCAAGAGTTTCGTAAAGACACATAACAATAAGAATAAACAGATTTACAAATATTTTTGTCGATAATGCTCGACTAATTTCGGGATCATCCGGAACCCTTAATCGTCAGTGGTTATAATGCAAGTATTTTTTGTTTATCGTTATAGTAAAAGTGCACTTTACGAATTTATTATATAATAATGTTATATACGAGTAAATAATAAATAACGCCCAATTACATAGGTATTTGCAAAAAAAGATGCTCTACTAACCGCGAGCGTGTATCTATTTAAATCAGATAAAAATCTCAAATCTAAAGTACGTAACATTATTTTACATGTTTATTAGCTTCATTTTCACTTCATTTAAGAAAAAAGAAATAAATTTCAGGTAATGTCGACGTAGTTATGATACCTCATATATTATATCTCAATTGATAATTTTCATATTTACTTATAATATTCCTTTATTTCCCAATAAATAAATTCATTTAAGTCACAAAATAACGGAATTTTAGGTTTTAATAATGTTTATAGAAACAAAAAGGATCATTATTTTATATAAGTAAGCCTCGGGGCCTAGGAAAACGAATTTCTAAATTAAACAAGTTTTTACGAAGTACTTGAATAAAAACAAAATTAAAATCATTTTACCATTCCATTACCATACATTAAAAAAAAAACTATACAACGGGGACGCATGAGAGGTCATAATTCATTACCAAAGATGAGCCTACCATTATCTCTCGAACTTATTTGTATTACATTGTAAGTTGTACTATTTAATCGGGTTTGTTAACCGATGTTTTATCATATTTAAAATGTGAAAGTACAAAAAACCAAGAATTTTACATCAACCTTTTTTCCAACTAAACTCTTATATTCATGTTATATTAAATTATAGATTTATTTCTAATTATTATTAGGAAAAACCTAGTGCACGAACGCGAAACAATGAACTTGAGGATCTGATATTGACCTAATTGTAATCCATGGTTCAATGAACCAAGAAACCTTTGCAAATACTTCTCATCAATTTCATAAGCATTGTTATCTAATCGAATGTAATAATTGTTGGCATATTTAGTTCTGTTATATTACTTCTTTTATTATCAATATTATACAAAACGGTGACCAGCCCCGGATTCGCACGAATGCATTTAGTCAATATGTAGTATACGAGTATAGTATTTAGTATATATATAGTATTTAGTAAAATTATATGATCTCATAGGTATAGCGCCTGAAATTCATTTAAATTTTTGCACCTTGGTTATAAAGTTATAAAAAAGATATCATAATTAATTCCTGGTCAATTCATTACCAATGACCAAGAGATGTGACTTCATCTTTACCTGTCATCACTCACTGGTAGCATAAACTATCTCATTATCACCCCATAAAAAATTATACCATTAACGGATACGTACAGAAGGTTCGTTATCGAATTTTTAGCTGCAGAATCCTAACAAAGGCGTGCACAATACTGAATACGTTTGGCCCCGTTTCCATGAAAAATAATTAGTGTCATAGAACGCCTTTTAGATCAACTAGAGTCCCATCGTTTTTTACATCCTAGGCTTAATGAGAACTATTTCTAACAATGTCGCACTGCAATCTTAATTACTTGGCGTCACGGTGTTAAGTAATTAAAAATTATAAAACATAAATTTGCAAATCAATCATTAATTTTTAAAATACTCAATAATGGACTGAGTTTATAGCAGACAGAGATTGATAATTACATAATAAATCATGCAATCATGCTTCCTCATTTTTTTGTTGTATTAATAGAGGCACAGAAATCCGCAAGCATTATTAATAAATTATATACTACATGGTGTCTTTTAATACAATACTGGTGTTTGCCTGCGACTTCGTACACGTGAATTTTGGAAATAGGAGGACCAATGAAATAAATTACATATATCAAAATAAATGTAATAAAACAAAAGGAGGCCTACGTTCAGCATAGTACAGTTAAGGGTTGATATGACAATAATGATCAAGATAAAACACATAGATTTTAAATTCTTTTCCGAGGTTTTCCCAAGAGACTACAGCATGGGGTTCTTCAAAAGGAGGGTAAAGAGGTTTCTTCAGGGTCGGCAACGCGCGCGTAATACCTCTGGTATTGCAGGGGTTCATAGGCTACGGTAACCGCTTACCATCAGGTGGGTCGTATGCTTGTTTGCCACCTCAGTGGTATAAAATAAATTCTTCAAATTTTAAAATTGCATCCAATTTGGTACATAAGCTTTTCAATGAGCTCGAAACAAACATACAGACAGAAAAACAAATATTGTAAAGAATATTTTACCTTCTATTGCTCTTATTAAGACCCCTTTTATTTATTTTTTTAATATCGCCTCGATCTACACAAACATCATCTAGCTCCAATTTTATTATATGTACTCGTAGATACAAATTATATTTCGACACGTTTTTATGTATTAATTTCCCAAGCCACAAGTTAAATAATAGGCATTGTAAAAAATATATACCTACCTACGAACATTTCATATCTAATTCAATTAATCGACTTGTAAAAGAAGAAGAGCCTTTTTTTTCGATCTGTTCTCACTGTTGGCCACAGATGGCCTTTACAGCTTCACCGGGCGCGTACAGGGGCGTGTACAGATGACACTCCAAGCAAAAACAAAAATTTGTCAGAAGAGGGATTCGAACCCTCGCCCAGAGAACTGGACTGCGACCTGAACGCAGCGCCTTAGACCGCTCGGCCATCCTGACTGTCTATGGAGCTTCTCAATTCTTGTTTTTTGTATATTACGGGAAATCTTTGCCAATTCTGAAATGATTGATAAATCTTGTTTCAGTGATGTAAATTCCATTGTCAGGTAAATGTGGCTGTTTTATTCTAAATCACTATCCTATCTGCATCAAGTACCAAATGATACAAGAGGTTGAATAGTAGAAAAAGCATTATACCTATACATACATACATAATCCACATTTTGTATGTGGATTGCCCATATTTAATATATAATAGTGTAGTTTGTATAAATACGTAAAATGACCAATTTATTGTAGATTAGCGATTTGATTGAAAAGTGAAAATTTTTATGTGAAATTCAAGAGGCTTTTAGAAATTTGCACTTGATTGTATTTTTTCCGGATGTAACTGGAAACCCATTCGGCTTGGACAGTTAAGAGATACGGAACCGAATCTTGCTCGAATCCTTATGGAAAAACCTGTAGTACTTAGGATATACCTGTAGTACTATACAGAAAAACAAAAGTACAAAAGTAACGCTGTAATACATTATTATAATTATGATGGCTTACTGGTTACAATTTATCATCACAACGATCCAAAGGAACGTTAACATTCACATGAACTATAGTATAGATCCATGACCCCCACGTAAGTTCTCGTATGTAAGATCAACAAATAGTACGGAAAATCACTTGAACTAGAAGAACATATCATATCATCACACGTAATAAAAGTGGACCTTCACCTTGCAAATGCCAATTTGATTCCAAATCAACCGTGAATTCACGTAAAAAGTTATTACTTAATAATCCCAATTATTTAGGCCAAGTTCAGTAGACACGCTCTTCGATATTGTTTGGGCGACTATTTTGAATTATTCACAGCTGATCAACACAATAGAAATGAGAAATTGTGTTGATGGCACAACATTGAAAGGAACAACGCCTCTTTTATCACACAATATATATACGCGTAACAAGTTTATTATTATTTATTTAGACTATATTATACTATATTCATATATTATAGGCGAAACAGTATACTCTGTTATGTCCATGTACTGCTCATGTCTATAGGCGACGGTTACCACTTTTCATCAGGTGGGCCGTCAGCTTGTTTGCCATTATACTCGTAAGTTGCACAAAAAAAAAAAGATAGAGATCTATCTTGCCGATATGTGATGGTTTTGGGGATGTAGCGATTTAACACACTGTATCACATTTCGATAGTTGCAGTAGGCTCGAAGAGAAAAGTAGATTCTGATCATATTTAAAATTAAAGTTTTAGAATATTGAGATTAGGTAAACTTTTGCATTTCATTTTTTGTCGACTCTCAAACGTTCTGATATAATAAAAGAAATGACATGTAAAAGTAAACCTTGTTTTAATGATTTTAAAACTCTAAACGCGATCACAATCAGCTCTTCTTCTTTGAATCGACCTGTGTAAACGGACATTTACTCCGTTATCACACGGAACACGAATTCGTAGTGTCGTAAGCGGTATCTGATGGATACGATACACGATTATAAGTTTAATTGAAACAGCATATTATTAGAATAATAATCATTGCGGAAGGAAGGATGAGGTCTGTAACGAGACCTTGCTACCACTTCCGAGCTTTAGTCGGAAACAGCGGGATCAATTTCCGACCTTCTAATGTCCATTAATGAAATTAATGTATGGATTAATTTGTAATACAGCGGCGTGACATGACTCGAAAGCAATGTCAGGTTATTATCGGTTTATGAAAAACCTCGTTCACTAATACTTGTTTATCTTGAAAAATAAACTGTCACCGCAATATCTACTGTAAATGCTGTACAAGATCGATTTATGTTTTTTAAACTTAATAAAAAAACTGACTTAAGTACGTATGTACCGACATTGGTATTAATGTGTAGAAATAAATTATGGGCTGAACCAGGACGATAGTTATTATTTATGAGCCGGTAAATAGGTAGTACTATTTTTAGTTTCGAAAATAAAACACAAGCAAAAAACATGGAAAACAAAACCAAACAAATCACCGTAAAAATTAAGTACCTATACATACAAAGGTCGCCTTAGCTACATCTGAACTAAACCTTTTCGATTAAAGAAATCATCAAAATTTGATTTAGAATTAATGAAGATGGCTATGGCGTCCTATAATAATATATATTTAAAAAAATAAGTTTAAATTGTAAATCTGAATTAAAATTGTTGAAAACTTGAACCCATTAAAGCAAAAACCTACCTACAAGTCTGCATAATTATGTAGAATTGTTTTTATACTTCCTTGTCTTCGATAATATTAAAAATATCTTTATATATAGTATAAAAGCGTCTTATCTCCCCTTTTATTTACCTTGTTTATCAACAATATCACGTCTCAACTTCTATCTTCCTATCATCTTTATGCAATAAGTACAATAAACGAAGATCTTGGACGTATATCTGTCTGGAGCAAATTCTATGGTCTTGCTGTAAATCCGACCAAGAGCCAGATTATAATCATTGGTTAGGCAGGCCTAGTTACATTACTCTCTATATATCTATCCATTTTTCCGTCTATCTATCTATCCATCTATCCGTCTATCTATCTATCCATCCATCCATCTATCCAAATCCAAAAATAGTACAAAATAAAAAAATATATTATTACTCTGGTACTTACAGTAGTAGTAATCGATGACAAAAATATGGCCAATAAGTGTGATTGTAAATAAATAATTGAAAGTATTTAATTTTATTTTAATATACAACTACTAGTTAATTTTAAACTTTCGCGTTGTTTACACATATTTTAAATACACAATCGGGACTTAACGCAATGAAAAAGCTTTTACAGGTAACACGTCATTGTCGACGTGCATGCACCACGTCGTGACCACGACGTCGAGCAATCCACGTCGAAACGTCGGCAATAAAGAAGCAGATATGTAGGTACTATTTACCTGTAAAAACTTTTTCATTACGTTAAATCCTAATTGTGTATTTAAAATATATAGAATAACTAGTTTTTACCCGAAACTTCGTCCGCGTATCCGGGATATGGGTAATCAACAGCCTATATCATTCTCCATCCCGAATATATATTAATACTGTAAAGGGTAAAGATTTAAACATAAGCATAAGAAAGTTAAAGTAATTTATCTCAAGGGTTTTTAACCGTCGCCTATAAACATGAACAGTATCGTGGACAGAAACAGAATATACTGTTTCGCCCACGATACCCCCCCATGAGTTGCCATTCCTGAGGACTCAGGTGTTATTCCTTTGTACCCTGTAAATTCACTGTAAAAAATTAAAGGCATCAAAAATTTGTCTATTAAAGCTAATATAATATGCTAATTTATCTTCTCGTGCAAAGCCAGGGCGGATAACATATAAACAAACTTACTTTCACATTTGTAATATCGGTAAGGAAGTAAACATTTTAGCGTTATTTATATTAAAAAATAAATAGGTAAGGATATATATTTTTGATTAAATTGTGTACCTGACACAGGTTATATGAGAAAAACCTACTTGAGTCGAATTTTCATAAATCTAAAGCTTCAGTGCGGAATCCTTGATCTTGCATTTACAATGCAGGCTTACGTGACTACCAGCACGGTCGAACTAACAGCACTGTTTAGTGTTAAATTGTACCTTAACACAACCGCATACGATTAATTTTACAAAATGGTAATAATAATAAAATCGAAAGCGTCGTCGTTTAGTTAGTCTCTGACTACTATACAGACTCTGACTGAAAGAGAGGAGGATTGTTAGTAATAGTAACAAACGATCCCATTCCTGTCAACAGGTCTACTCCGTTAGCGCCGCTATGGAGTCCCCTTTTAAAAACCACCGTGGTTAATTCCTAATAAATTAATCACAATGAGTCAACTCACTTGACTTCATCCTCACTTATCATCCCTCACTGGTGCCCTGCTAGCTCATACTGATAGCACAGGCGAGGTTTCAATATTATTCATAACAACCATCCCTTATTGGTACGCCTCCAGCGTAAACCAATAGCGCAGATGGAGTACCGTTTCGACTTACCATTTTTAACATTATAAATACTATGGAAACATCTGCCGTAGGTTCTAAATTATAACCTGACCAATACTTTAAAATATTTATTAATTAAAATTTTTTAACAACTTGCTAACTATAATAAGAGACTACCGACTAAACCGTCTTTCAAAAAAAGCGTTAACGCACACTTTTTATTTTTATCCGACCAGTAAGTACTTTATATTATTCTCAATTTCGTGTATAATATAGTATATGTCATATATGTGTAAGTATATTTGTTATTTATATATATTTATTCGTTTATATATGTAATTTTAGTATGTATGTATATCAATAATTAGTAGTACCGCATTTGAGTATTCTGACACTTCCCTATGGTTGACTGGGAAAGAATGCTTTTAGCATTAAGTCCGCCATGTACACATATTTGTACTAATGAATAAATAAAATAAATAAATACATCATAATAATCCTAAGTATATTTATACTTAGCTTATTAGCTTAGCTTTTAATAAGCTTATTCCTTGTCACATTTCGTTGAGCATATTGAAATCTGACATTCCAATGTCCTAATAACTATGGATAATAGTGATTAGTGGGGGGAAAGGGATTGTTAGTAATAGAGACTAAGAATCCTATTGCTAGCAATATACCTAACCAGGTGGACCTCCACGCGGTTCCCCCTGGAAACTATCATGGTTAATTCCTGATGAATTCATCATGATGGGCTAATTGGCCCGTTTTCATTTTCATCGATCACCCTTCACTGGTGCCCCACCAGCGTATATCGTTAGCGCAGGCGGGGTTATCATTCCATTTTCACCTATCAAAAAAAAAAGTGATTAGTGCACTATAACTATAATATGTAGTTGACAAACTGCCTCTAACTAATATGCTAGTGTATCCTGTGATGTCCATGTTTGGGCAGTCTTTTCTAATGCATTAAAATAAATGGTTACCACATGCACTGTCGGTAAAGGCTGGTGGGGCACCGGTAAGAGATGATAAGAATGAGGATCAGTTCAGAAAGCGGGTTAGTCGGCCTATCATGAAAAATTCATTAAAAAATAATCACAATGGTTTCTAGAGGGAACTGGGTGGAAGTCTATCTTTTAGGATATATAGCTAACAATAGGGTTTATAAACCCCATTACTACCAATCCCTTTCCCCTGTCCACAATGTTATTCATGCCTACAGGTGATGGTGCAACATTTATCACTTTACATCAATGGACTTTCAAGTATCATAAAAAAACATCAGAGATTACAATAAAGTTCACATTTTTTTGTTTGTAGATTATTATTAGATAAATTAGATAGCTAATTACACACTGCGGTTTTACCACCTCTGTTACTTTAGTAGCCCTGGGAGTACCCAAAACTGAGTACATAAGTTACAAGAGATTTTTTTACAAAATTTTCAAATTTATATACTTTACGAGACTGCGTGATTACTCATAGAGCGGTAGATATTGAAAAACTTTAAAACCATACGCTGACAAGCATTTTGTCCGTAGAGCAATAGTACATTTCTCTTTGTAAACCGCACAGGCTTGTGCCCGCTATTTAATGTTTTATGATGACGGGCCAAAATGTACGCCGAGGGTTATTCATCATCTCACCAGGCCTTAACAATGGCAGATAGCAAACAATTTCAGTAGAAATATGAAAGTTTCATATTTAGGTGAATACCTATGTCCTAAGAAATTATTTTTTCCTATAAAGATCAATACAAATAGATGAAAGGCGAGTCTGTGATGAATAATATCGGACTATTCTAAATACAATGCACTTGTAAATTATGTTTATTGTTCCACAGTACTATGGAAAAATTATCTGTCGTGCAATTATGTCAAATATCTAGGTCTCATTATCCCTAGAAGAGTGGATAATTTTAAATTTAAATTATCAATTGCATGCAATAATTTTTTCGTGCGGCCTCCCGCAGGTATTGTATAATTCATATGCACCACCTTGTCAATACGATGTCAAGGTAAAAATTGGATGGAAACATGGGAAATTGTTCTCGTGTTTAGTGATGCATTACTCAATTTTTATGTTAACGATTAGTGTTGAAAGTCGGCGATTCTCAAAATATATTTTGAATAGGTAACTGTGTAGGTTCTGAGGAACCATTCTCAAAAATTTAAGGTTTCAAGCCATTGAAGTCAATTCTGAGGTAATATTTCTCTAATCCTACCCCTAAAATTATATTTAGTTTCGTTCACATGCTGATTTGTTGGGAGAAACATCAGACGGTTAGAAGTTAAACCAGCTCCACAACACACTGGCTTACTGTGTAGAACTGGATCACCCCATTAAAATTAAAATTTTAATTCGACATCACTACGAAATCTTTATTCTAAGAGGCAATATGAGCTGAATTTCTAGTAGATTTAAGTCAAAATTATTATAAATTTTGTTTATGGTGGTTCATAAACTAGTAATTTCACAACATTATTCTCCTTTCTTGTTAAATAATGGATTCATGCCTTCAAAACTTTTTTTTTTCTGTAACCAATATAAAAACAAAATAAGCTAGTAACACATTTTTGTTCAGAACTTGCAATAATTATAATATTAAATTTACTAGTATAAATCTATTAAACTGTAAGGTCCTTTCCTACAGGAAATATCTTAGAGAAGTATTTATACCTAATTATGTATTTGTAGTTACTTAATTCTCTGTGATCATTATAACGAAGAACTCGCTGTAAAGTTGAACTCAAAATTTAAGAGATAGAAATGACGTAGCTCAATTGACCCCAGTAAAATATGTAATATTACATTTATTTCTACCAAAAAATAGAGAAGCACTCATAACAAAGACGTGAACAAAATTTATCATATTTTAATCGCAATTAGATAAGTGCTCAGAACACAATGCTTTGACAAATATATTTAATGTTGTTTTAACCTTATGACTGTTCATATATATTTTTATTTATACTGGTGAACCGACTTCAAAAGAGATTCTAAATTAGTTGTATTCTTTTAATTTTGTTGCCTCATAACTACATCAGTTAAAAAATTATTTGGAAATTTCTTTTTTATCTGAAAATTTATATAGGATATAAAAAAAATATATAAAAAATAACTTTCCAGATCAGTCAGATTTCTTTCAGTTCAGTCCCATAGAGGTTTTAACGAAACTGATTTCGCAATTTAGTTTTTAGATTAAAGTAACTAGTGTTGAGAAAATTAAGTCGGCTTTATTTTGTAGGGCATAATTTTATTTATTAGTATTTCAGCTCACAATTGGACACTCAACAAAATTTTTTATATTTTAATTGGTTACATATAAGTAATGAATTAAAAAATTTGATATTAATCTGTAAACATGGATTTATATTTGGAACAAGTAGGTCTAGGAATAATGAAACAAATTTATTTTATAGGTAAATTTAATTATAAAATGTTACCTGGAACAGTATTTATTATATTACCTGGGACATTGATATTAATTTATAAAATGGCTATCCTGCAAACACTAAACTACCGTAATAGCTTTTTATGGTATTTTCTGTAGTATGGAATAGTGATCAATGTAAAAAATCCTAACAACTATATCTAAACTATTTATCTCTATGAACTCGAAAACGAATTATGTATTTTTATAGATAAAAATAGGTCAAAACGCTTGTCTTTGACAATTTTTTTTTTTACCATATTTCTCTTACGGTAATTTAGTTTGTAGGACAACAGGTTAGATATAACAATCAAAATAAACACATTAATTGCAATATGAAAACAAAGTTATTTTTCCTAACCATATTTAATAATTTTGAAATTGATAGTTTAACAATTTTTTTTTATACCACTGAGGTGGCAAACAAGCATACGGCCCACCTGATGGCAAGTGGTTACCATAGCCTATGAACACCTGCAATACCAGAGGTATTACGCGTGCGTTGCCGACCCTGAAAAAACCTCTTTATCCCCTTTTGAAGAACCCCATGCTGTAGTCTCTGGGGAAAATCTCGGCAGGGAGCTCATTCCACATCCTGAGTGTTCGTGGGAGGAAACATCTCTGAAACCGCGCAGTACGCAATAATACAAATCTAACTACGAAACAATATTTTCAGTCGATCTTCCAAAATGCAATTAATTCCAATTAGCTACATGTTCAAACTCAATCACGAAACGAAATCAATTTTCTTCCTTACACCATGTTTATGAAGTAGGTTTAGTTTATTTTTAAGAATTTACAAAAAACAAAAAAAAATGCTATACAATCACCAAACTACCAACCGCCTGGTTCTAATCTGAGATACCCTGTATTATAAGGAACCAGTCAAAGAATATATATTATTATTAAAAAAAAGTAGAAATAAAAATGAAAATAAACACTAAATAAAAAAAAAATATTAAAATACGCCGATTGAAGGGCATGTAACAAGCATAAAAATATAACGAAATTCATAACAGATATCATTCAAGTCATGGAATTTCATCACAATATTGTTTTTGTGATTGAAAGATAATCATACCACTTTTTTACTTGAACTATCCACTGCTGAACATAAATCTCCCCCTTGGGGGGTTTTGCCAGTAGTTGGCACACTTGGCAGGCAGGTTGGTAACAGCAGTTAGGCTTTGGAGATGTTTTAAGAGAGATGCTGCTGCCCATCTCTCGCCCTCCCTTAGTCGCCTCTTACAAAATCCACGGGATAGGAAGGGGTGGCCTATTCTATGCCGGGACCACACGGCGGATAGAAAGATGAATGATGAATGATTATAAATAACATGAATATTATAAGGGCAAAAAGGCCGCGCGGTCTTAGCGATCTATCAAAATTTTTAGATTTAATAAATACAAAAAAGGATTTATACCTTCTTTAACATCTCAATTTTCAATTTAAAACCCATAAACAAATGGTATACAAACACGACTAAACAAACAAATATAAAAAGCAATGTCAAAGCATAAAATAATAAATTAATTTAAACAAACATATTTTACTATACAAATTAAACATATCTATAATAATCAAGTCTTTTTTTTTAAGGATTATTTAATTATTTTATTATTTTTTTATTTTATTTATTATTGTTTTTAATTATTAAAATGCAATTTTATACTTATTTTAAAAGTTAATCAATTATAAGATTACAAAAACTGAATAGAATAAAAATATTATAAACGACAGCATAAGGATAAGAAAAAAAGGAATCTTTTTTCTTAAGGTTAGAAACGATGATCACTAGGAATTACAAATTCTGTATTTTCTCTTAAGTGCCCCCATCATTTTCACAAATTCACATACGAAAAACGAACAAGGACACAAAGTTCAAAATTTAAAGTGCCCGTCAAAAAAAAATAATTATGTGCCGCATACATGTCGATCATATAACCCGATTCCATAACGGTGCCGTAACGACAAAATATAACTTGTACAATGAGTAATTATTATCAAAGTTGTATATTATTAATTTTGCAAAATCATTATCATAAACAATACAAATATAAATATTATTTTGCAGTCTCAATACACATTATTTATTGAATATAATTTATAATCATAGACATTACAAAATGTGTATGAACGATTCTTAACTTTATAATTGATATTGTCGAAGAATCGAGCTCTAGATTAGCAAAGCAGTTTCATTCTTTTGGCCGGCGCTATGATTTTTGAACCGAACATATTCTTTACAAAGAAAAATACATTATGAGTAACATACAATGTTATGTTATATTACTAAATATTTATTATTTTAATGATTACACAATAAAATGTATTATAAAATAGAATACAGTTTTATTTTTAATCTATAGGTATATAAACGAATTGCTAGGAAATCAAAAGCAACTCATTTACTACAGTAAAATCGTTTAATAGTACATTACTGCAGCGGCCAGCAACTGAAGCATTGATGAACGAACATTCAAATGTGGGCCGAGACGTAGCCGAGGCACACATACGTGAATCCATCAATGGCTAGTTGTGGCCAAGGCTTGTATAGTACTTTTCTCAAACAATGCGCGGAAATAAAAAACACAATTTAACTTTTTAAGTTCAATGACGACTAACGAACAATAATAATTTTTCACGCGCCATAATGTTCCTTTGTTTTTTTTTTTTCAATAAACAGCTTTCTATTTGCAAACCAGTTCGAAATTTAAATTTATTTATTTTATTAGTTATCTCCTTAGTAGCCATGTTTCGAAGTAAAAGGTCATTCCATTTTTAAATTACAGGACAGATATGAGTATACATAGTAATTTATCTGGCCGCAAAACAAGACAGATATGGATTTTCATACAACTTTAGCCGGCCGCTGCCCGCATGTATCTAGCCAGTACGGCAATTTTGATTTATCTCAAAGAAGATTGTCAAAATAATGCTAATATTTCCAAGTATGTTTGAGAAAACATTATTTTTTTTCAAAGATTATTTATACGAAGAACATTCTGCTCAACTGCAAGATGCTATCCATTACGTGCAAACGCTTTGGTTGTTTTTCTAACTGACTGTTGTCATACTTGTCACCGCTGTAAAGATAAAAAAAAATTGTAAAATACATAATTAATTATGCTGTATTTATGTACGATAAAAATTTATTTTTCAAAAAAATAGCCACTTAAATAGTAATAAAATTAGTGTAAAATTACTATGGATTGAAAAAGAAACTATTCTAAACTATTGTTGGAAATAACTTATAAATTAATATTGATATATCTGAAATAAAGCGTAACTTTGTATAAGTGGCCACTGGATAGCACTGTAAAATATCGAAACCACAGATCATCAAATGGATATACATATATTTGTTCACTTTAAACATAATTACATGGCAATAGTCAATAGGAACATTTTATTCTCGTATGTGGCAATAAATCAATCATTGGAGATAAAAGAAAATTATCCATTCCCTTAAACTGAAATATTAACATTTTTCTTTGTCGTTTTTAAATAAGAAAAGGTAACAAATCTAGTTCCACAATCTTAAAACATATAGGGAATTTATTGCCGTTCTTATTGTCGATTTCAATTATACAAATAGTCAGCTGGTTTGTCGTTAAAAAGACACTTCAAGATTCGAACCTCTATAGGAACTTTCAAGATCAAACCCTTAGTATTTACAACATTTACGGATAATCTCAGGTAACCTTATCATTTTGTTTTAGGGAACTGAGCGATCTGAGTACATATGTTATTGTCCGAGGAATTTCGCAAATAAAATGGTAAGTCTTCTGACCATTGTTTGAATCGCATTTTCGTGTCTAATTTATTTTTAAACTTTATCACAGTCACTTAGTATTTTCACTTTACATCGCAATATCATACCCCTCAAACTGTAACACAGCCTTGCAAAATTATTTAGTAGCAGAAACACGAGTGTTGTATAAGATACTCATGTAAACAACTTTTATACAGTCTTATGATATACAAATATAACTATATATATATAAAAGGCAAGAGATTTGCAGAATTTTGCTGTTTATAATAGTAATACATACTGAGTAAGAGATTTTGCACGGAGACACGCCAAATGCGCGTAATAAGTCGGCGTGGGGTACGAGACGGCCCGCATACAGCGCGAGTACAAATGACATAAATAGTACGTCAATTGCTCCACTTCGTCGGAGGGGATCATGCCGTCGTTGCACACTGCGTGGTAGCGAGTCGGACGGGCCGTTCCCTTTATAGCTTGGTGGGAAACCTGGGAAATAAAATAGAACATAAATATATTTAAATTAATACTTTTAAGAGAAAAAATTATATTTATTAGTTTGTAATGGATAAACCCAAAATAAATATAACCGTTTTTTTTTTCACCTATAGAAAGCTACGTTATCAAAGAAAAACAGGGCTTCTAAAAAAACTTTGCTTAGAAGAAGCGGTATGATTCGTAAAAAGCGATATCGATCGCTTATTGGGCTATGTTTATTTGAAAAAAAAATCTGTATTACTGGTAAACCAATCCCTTAAAAGATTTTTTTATGATACTTAAAATGGCAAACAAGTTAACAGTCCAGATGTAGCCCTCAGGAATGTACGTGGTACTGCTCATGTCTATAGGCGATAGTTACCACTTTCCATCAGGTAGGTACTTGTTTGCCATTCTAAGTCGTATAAAAAAAAAACTATCAATCATAAAATTTTATACACACATAGTGTATGAGATGGAGAAAGACATTATTACACCAGTCAATCAATACAACAAGATTAAGCGGAAAAGAAGCGGGCAAAGACTAGTATATAAATAAATACACACCAAATAAAAGTCCAGTTCGCTCGCGTGAACAATGTCCTTATCAACAACAGTACCAGGTTCCACGTTGTACTTACTGTTTGGTACGAACATTCTGAAAGAAATGCCATTATTTTTAACATTGTTATCACCTTGACTACGGACTTAACCTTTATTAATAAAAACTAAAACCTTTTTGCTAAATTATTTTTTACTATTACACTGTTTTGTCACTTTCATTCAAATTGGGAATTATAATTATCTTTATAATAATAATCTTTATTTCAAACAGTAGATTACATAATTGATTAACAACGGTCCCCATATGGGTCGAGCCTGTATCTGGGGAACCTATTAACTAATATGGATAAATATAATTTTAATATAAATGTATATAATTTGTAATAGTTTGTGTGTGTAGTTGTGTGTGTGCGTATGCGTGTGCGTGTGTGTGTGTTTAATTTAATTCAAAAGAAAGACTAAACAGTTCAATACCTAAAAACTATTTATGTTTGGCGTTTTTATGAATTTTATATATTTATGGGTTAGTTATAGGTCAAGGATATGACCTGGGATAGAACTGGCTGAAGGAAGATGCATGAATTAGTTGCACCGACAAGAGGAAACTCTTAAATTAAAAGAAGAGATACTAACCCATAAATAAACCAAACGAAACAACGTGACTAGATTAGAGACTAAAGGCTACTGGGTATACAAATGCAAAGTCATATAAAATTAAAATAAATAAATTAACAAAATAAAACTAATATGTTCAAAAATAGTTAATTCAATATGATCTAAAAGTAGTAAAAGTAGTAAGTACTATTTATAGTAGCCAAATGTTAGTAATTTTTTTTTTGTTTTTACTGACACGTAAAAAAAGTTACAGTATTTATACAAAAAGTAATTTATTTTTTAAAAAGTTGTTTTAATAAATAAAGTTAATGTAAGTATTCCGTTCCTAATTACATTTTATATCAATTGTCAGATAATATGGATATATGTAATATAATTACATTATGGTGATTAAGTAATAAATAACTAAACATCTTTACATCAATATTTTATATGTATGTATTTGGAGCACAATAGGACTCGTAATATTGTTTATCTCGATCAATCAATAAGTAAAAAAAGTCGCGAGCATAAAATAAAAAAAATATAAAACAATACCTGGTATGGTGTCGTTTTTGAACGAGTAAAAATAATACTTCGGGCTTCATATTTGGATTTCCGGTCATCCTTTGATACGCATTATGCACAGCAGTAAGTTCGCTAGCCATCACCTAAAAATTCACATTTTCGTTTAAAAATAAAAGTATTAATATTTTCTAGAGCGTATACTTTGTACAAAACGCACGTATTTCTATCGTGAAGTAAGAGTACTTGTAAAGTGAATATAACAGTACGTGGTACGGAAGCATAACATTATAGTCTTCAGGAAATGATAATGCATGAGGGATGACAGTTTATTCTGTGATGCCCATGGTACTGTCCATGTCTGTGAGCGATAGTTATCACTTTTTATCAAGTGGGTAATCAGACTTACTCAACTTCCTAAGTCACATAAAAAATATAAAATTATTTAGCAATTATGATATAGATATTGGGTTTGCCAAATAAGTGAAATGGTTTGTCAGTTAAATTTCTAGCTTGACAAGTGATAAGCAGCGTGGACTTTTTCAAAAGACCGATACAAAATATTACGCCAAATACCTCAGCAAACTGGCCTTCTGAAACACCGTCGCGGTAAACATATATCTTTCGAGGC
Organism: Galleria mellonella; assembly: GCF_026898425.1. Taxonomy (NCBI): domain Eukaryota; kingdom Metazoa; phylum Arthropoda; class Insecta; order Lepidoptera; family Pyralidae; genus Galleria; species Galleria mellonella. The sequence goes on from NW_026442133.1 coordinate 3,801,015, forward strand.
AACTTGTTCTGCCGCTGTTTGTACACCTTCAGATGATCCACCATCATGTCTTCAAACTGCATAATCATCTCTTTCTGTAAAATATACAATAAATAACGTCAAGACACAGGTGAAGAAAATATATGTACATAACAGTAAACTTCCTGCCATAAATTCCATGCGCAATTGCCTACTATGAAAATTAATCTGATATTTCGGAACTGAACGATATGGTTCAGGTACTATATGATATCATGTATGACGAACGTATTTTTACTGTCTGTGTACTGACTTAATTTCAATATAAACGTGTTGTATTAAACACAGGCTCGAAAACTTCGTTTGAACGACCTCAGATCTTCCAAAAAAGGTAGATACAGCCAGATCGCTATAGTGTCATATCCACGCGGTTTCAAGACTTATCTCTTAGACAAGTGGCAAAGGATATTATAGTAGAATCATTAATATTAGCGAATCCATGAGACAGAAAAATAATAAGTAGTATATTGTTATACTAATTGTATATTCCAGTATTATATGGCCTAGTTTCTAGATATAAACGTAATTAAAAAATAACTAAAGATAAATAAATAAATTAAATAAAATTCTAAAAGATAATTCTAAATCTCCTACAATGAAGATTTTAAAAAATTACATATACAATTGTAATTATTTACATATAATATAAATTATAGTCATCGCTTCTGGGTTTTTAATTTTAGGAAAATTAAAGTGACAAGAACAGTAACCCCAAGGCGCTTTTTGAGGTAATGTGGTTTCTTAGTCCTATAAACTTAACGATACTATCGTAAATAAATTTTTATTGATTTACGCACAGAAAAGAACATGATACCGGACGTTGATTGCTCGTTTAATCTGGTGTGCTTGCGATATCAGTAAGATCCTAACGATACTGTATTTTATATATAAACCGATTTTTAAAAAAAATACTTTTAAATGGATAAAATTTATTCCTATCATAATTGAAGTCAATATTGAAAGTAAGTTTAATTGTACTTAGAACAACTTATAACTACATATTACATAATTACAAACACATTACATGCCCACTGTAGACTAACTTCGACTATCCCATATGAGATCTGAAGTAAACATTAAGTATAACTGTCTTAACACTTAACTCTAATTTATAATTTTATATATCTACAATAAACTAAGAATAAATTATAAATAATATATTTACCTTGGGAGTTTGTATGCTAAGCTCTATATTATATTGATAACATTGGGGATCTATTGAAGCTGTCACAGCAGCAATACTCGGTATGGAAGACTGAAATAAAGTAAATATTAATACATACATGTAAATTGCAAACAACCTAATGGCTGATAAAATGGAAAATATTAACAGTTACCGATATGAACAGTACCATTATCATCATATCAGCCGTTAACTGTCCAATGCTGAACATAGGCCTCCCCCACAAGGAAGGTTTTGCAGATAGTTGTCACACTTGGCAGGCAGATAAGCGGGCAATCGTAGTTAGGATTTGGTGACGTTTTAAAAGGGAAGCTGCTGTTCGTCCCTCGACCATTAAATTCCTTTAGTCGCCAATTACGACGCCCGTGGGCAAGGAAGGGGTGACCCACTCTATACAGGAACCACATGACATCAAAACCATGGACATTACAAAATACTGTGTAATATAGTATAATTTCATTGCCATATCCCGGCCTTCAATTCGAATCACTTTCAATTTTTCGTCGACGAAACCATGATTATACAGTGAATTTGCACTTAAAAACGTATATAAGGATACTCTTTTATAGGAATAAATGCAGATATAACAATATGTATATTTTGTAGTTAAAATATCTATATATTGACCTAATAATTAACATTAAATATTCATTATCCAATATATAATATCGAAATGTTTTTTTATAAGAATTGTTAATATTTATTTCAAATTTTGCATGCCTAATTGTGGCGAAATATGTGGACTTAATATTATTTTATCTATCTGTATATTTACCATATTTCTTGCAAATAAATATTCATTCATTCATTCATTCATTCAACGACTACACTATACCCGATCAAAATGAATATAAAAATGCGACTGATATGAGCGATATCGAAATAGGTGATGACTTTTTATTCAGCCATCAAAGTTCAGAGAAAGCCAACATATAGATATTGGAGCGGTACCCATATTACCCATGCCTACTCTTTTAAATTATGTAAAGATAATCAACCAACCAACGATAAAGCTGTGTGTTAAGCCATTAGGTCAATAATATACCTGGTCTGGCGACGGATGCGTGACGTCAGCACCCACCACCATAACATCACCGCCGGCCAAACATCGCGGCGTGCTGCGATTGTCTAGTACTTGGTTTATACCCATCAACTTAGAATTTACCTAGAAATAAAGATTTCAAAATTATTTATTGACTAGCTCTGATTATCTGACAAGCGTTGTTTTACTCCTACCGCCATCTCTCGGGACCTTTTCTTCTAATCGAAATAAAAACCATAGTGTCTTCCCAGTTCGAGCAAAAAATATACATTTGCAATTTCATCAAAATCGATACAACTTCGGAAATTAACGTGAATGAACATCATATAACACGGGATTTTTATACTAAGTTATGTTATGTACCAATAAATCACTCAGCAAATACAGAAATATGTAAGAATTCAAAAATAATCAATTATAATTAAATTTTCACCTTCTCTTACACCACACACTGAACTTTAGATTTGAATATTTAATTAACTGTAATCTTCTAGTTAAACTTTAATTTCTTTTTTTTTCTTTATTCATTCTGTTTTATTTATATTGTAACTTAACATTGTTAATTTCTGCATGTACAAATACATAATGTAAGTATTAGTTCCTGTATGTTGCAAGCTTACAAGGCACCTGTTACCCTAATTTGTAAGGCAGGACAAAAAATATATAATAATTCAACCCTGTATTTGTTAAAAGGTTTTATTATTATTAACATACCTTTAGAAGTATATTACGAGCAGTTTGAGGGTTCATACGACGAGCAGCTGTAACTTCTTTTATGCATTGTGTTAAAATACCGATATCTCGTTCCGCAGTTCTCTTGACCTGAAAAGTAAGTTTTATATTTAAACGCTAAGACACATCACAGAGACATGGAAATGTTAATAAAAACTCCCATCTAAGCCCTTCGTTGAATGTGCATGGAAAATAAATATCAATAAAAATATTATTTAGTGAAACATATGTAAAGTGAAAGCAAACTATAGCTAGTATATAGTATAATTTAAAATTACCTTATGATATAAGTCACGCGCACGTGTTCCTACTATCACAAATAAGAACTTAATGCCTTTTTTCAAAGCGTTGAAAAGAATATTTTCAAAATCTCTCATTGTTGCATTGAAATACGTCATATCAGGCCTTGAGGCGGACATGCCCATTTCTCCCGCCATTTTCATCATCTGTGTGAAAAAAAAATAGATAGATAGATACTCTTTATTATTTCCTCCAAAAGATTACAATAATAAACTTATTATAAATATAAATAATTACAAGAAATAATCACAATAAGAAAACAATGGGCGACCTTATCGCCACGAGCGATCTCTTCCAGGCAACCTTTGGATAGAGAGGAGTAATTATAAACAATTTGGTGGGAGGCACGATGAAAAATTTTGTAAGTTCTAAATATGGGAGATGTGATACATACGAGGTTTGTCCGGAAAGTACGTATAAAAGTTTTTTAAAAATTTTATTTTACAATTATTCAGGTAAATCAATTTTATCCCCTTCAAAGTACTCCCCCTGTGACATAATGAACTTGTGCCAACGCCGTTTCCACTGTGAGAAGGCTCCTTGAAAGTAAATATATAGGTTTCTCAGCTGCCCCGTCGTAGCTTTTTTTATCTCATGTATGTCCCCCAAATGCCGCCCCCGAAGTACCAATTTGGTTTTTGGGAACAAGAAGAAGTCACACGGGGCCAAATCCGGCGAATAGGGGGGTGTTCGGTCACCGTAATGGAATTTTTACTCAAAAACTCACGGACAACAAGAGAGGTGTGGGCAGGGGCATTGTCGTGGTGAAGAATTAACGCCCCTCTCGCGCCAATTATTAAAATGACGAACTCGTGCCACACGAGCTTTGAGGCGTCTGAGCACATCGACGTAGAATTTTCCATCAACTGTCTGGCCTGGAGGGACGAATTCTTGATGCTTTCTCGGCCCTCTCTGAATCTTTTTAGCCACTTGTGGATCCTTCACAGCATCATCCCCATAAACTGTTCTGAGATCGGCAAAAATTTCACGGCCATTCTTGCCGAGTTTCGAGAGACAACTTGATTACGACGCGCTGCTCTTCAACGGAAGCGGGCTCCATGCCGACGGGGTTTCGTTAAAATAACTTCACAGATGGCGTGACAAGCCATGGAATATAATAGAAATATTATAACCGCACGGCGGTCAGACCAGAACTGAAGCATTGTTAGGGACATAAGGAAGGGGTATCCTCTTTCTCGCATTCCAGAACACTTTTATACGAACTTTCCGGACAGACATCGTATAATAATATAAATATTATCCCTACTCATTATTACATATATATACACACACAAAATAGTTTCTCATCACGCCATATATCCACTGATAAAACAAAATAATAATATTGGTTAAGTAAATTTAGTATTTACTCTTTTTTTATCACTGGTTTTACTGCACTGATTTATTTAAGACATGATATATGGTTATTTATATTAAAAGTCTATCTTTTTTGCAAGTTGGCTAAGGATTGCAGCTTAATTATAAATATATAAAATATCTTTTCAAATAAATCCTAACTAAAAAGCACTCTTCGATTGCCTTTGCCTGCCCTCAGAACCACCACCTAGTTACATACGACCATTTTTTATTATAGGAAAACCTATGTTGTCGTAAAGAAATAATAAATAAACATACGTTAAGTTTTATAAAAAAAAAACCTGTAACTACCGTACCATCATGTAGAATAAAACTAGATGTTGGCATTATATTTTCGTTGATATTTTATTTAAACCAAGTTTCATTAGTCTTATGCCTACAGTAGTAAGCAGCGGAATCTTAAGCTATAATACAAATAATATGTGTACATAATACCCCGTAGGGTTCAGAAATGTTCTGATAATATAACACTGGACTACCATTGAGGCGGTTATCGTCACTATAATATTATGATAAGGTAAATTATACATATACCTTTCAAATAATAAAAATATTAAAATCTACGATTGTCTGGTAGAGACTACCATATGGTGTTAAATCCGCCATTTATACTGTCTAGGTGCATTAGTGTAATAAATAAATAAATGATTAAAAAATAATAAATATAAAATCTTACCAATGATATAATATTTTGAAAATCACAAGTGGGCGCCGTATCTATTGCTATGAATCCCCATGATCGCAAAGGCTCCGGTTTCAAAAGGCCATTTGTTTGCCATACTCCTAATCTGTTGAATAAATATAATAATTAAAAGACATATATTATTATAAATATAATAATAAATAATGAAATCGAATTAAAAAGAAACACATTATTGTATTGTATAGATAATGCAGCTGATTTAAAAAGTGTTTTCATTTTAGAAAATAAGCTGGTGGTTGTCTAAATTTTTCACATATCTAAATTTATCAATATAATATACTCAAATAACGTAATGCAGTACCTTGACATGACGTTTTCACTTCTATTTAGAAGAACGGATGGAAAATAATAGAAATACTAGCCACTGAGGCCCTCTCTTTTATATTTATAGACAAGGAATAAGGTGAAAATAGAAACTTTAATAAATATTCAAAACAAAACTAACCTGGGTGTGACTGTTCTTCCAGGGGCGACCTCCAATTGAGGAGGCGCAAGTACCTTAGCATCCACTAAATGGAATTGGTCATCTATTGTTAATCCAAACTTCTTGAAGTTTTCATTTTTGGAATAATTCATCTGGAATAAAATAATAAATATTACATTCCATATGCCATCGTGACATTGACCTAATACTAATACCGAAACCCGGCGTTGTACGCTTTCTTCCTGCATTATAATCAGCTGTCTGTCCTACAGTTTTTATATACGTATATCAAATTACAAGTCTGCATGTTTGCCTCTGTCCGACTCATATTACAAAAGAAAATCCAATCCAATCTGTAGGGAGGAAAAGGATTGTTAGCAATGGAGTTTGACAGCCCCATTGCTAGCAATATGCCTTATTAGGTCGACCTCCACGTGGTTCCCCCTGGAAACCATCGTGAACCATTCTTGTTGAATTCGTCACGATGGGCTAACTGACCTACTTCATCCTCACCTATCATCCTTCACTGGTGCCCCGCCGGTGTATACCGATAGCGCGGTGGGGTTGCCATTCCATTATTATCCATTGAAAAAAAAAATCCAATCTGTATTATATAATTTGGTCTACAGTACTATTTTTGTGTGAAACGGCTTTGCTTACATGGCTGTGACTCATCATCATATCAGCCGTTAACTCTTTACTGCTAAACATAGGCCTCCCTATTAAGGAGGGTTTTGCCAGGAGCTGCCACGCTTGGCAGACAAATTGGCATTGATGTTTTAAGAGGATCGCTGATGTCCATCACTCGCCTTCCCTTAGGTGTCTTTTACGACACTCGCGGGAAAGAAAGGGATGACCTATCCTATGCTGGGACCACTCGGTAATGAACAATAGGATATAGAAGAGAAATTATAGGATAACAGACAAGGCCTAATGGGGTACCGTGTGTATAATAATCTATTTTGCAATATCCATGACTGTTTAGGTCTATAGGCGACGATTACCTCTTTCCATTTGGTGGACCTTAAACTTGTTCGACATTCGAAGAATCGTTGAAAAAAACCATATATGAACTTATCATAGTCTTTTAGCCCAATAAATTTAAGATATTTTACGAACAAAACAAAACAACTGTACTTACGGCTCTTATCACGTCCTCAATTTTACGTTTGCGATCGTCTGGCGGCGTTGCCGCCTCCTTTACCATCGTCGCTAATTGCCTTTCATTAAGCTGTTTACTATTAACCTAAAGGATATTATAAAAATATTATAATAAAATTATTTTTACAAATCAAAACAATCCAAAATTATTAAGGTTAACACATCATATTTACCTGTCCGTAGGCTACTTCCAGTAACTCCATGGGATAGTAAATTGTCTTATCCCTCGGGCCTACCCAAATACAATTTAGATTTGGATATTTGATTCTAAAAAGCATAACACACATTAAGAATTAAAAATATAAAATAATATTTATTTTACTGTGAACAATTTGGATATTAAAAGCTTGATTTAGGGAGAACGCTCTGTACTCACTACACTTAATAATAAACTGTTATTTTATTGCATTAAAAACAGTAAGTCATTAATAGTCTAAGACTGAATGAATCATTTTCTGAATAAAAAGAAACACAATTCTTTCACTAGGTTAGTAGAGTAACTATTAGGTACGCAGATTAGGAAAGATATAAAAATTAAAAATTGTTAAAGATATAAAAAGTAATAATGTGACTATGACAGTCACATTATTATTATCTCTATTATAATGAGTACACTTTATTTGTATTATTTGAAAAGTGAGTTTGTTTGTTACCTCTTAGTGTAGTAACGGCTTAACCAATCACTATACGTAATATTTCTATTTTCATCCCATTAAGATGAAAATGGAATAAAAGGCCCGTCGTTAACACCCCGTTTTTATGCCGCGTTTTTTTAAATCGCGTGCATAGCTAATAGGGAATCAAAAGCAAAAATAATATCATGAATTTGAAGTGCACTTAGAGGTTAGACTTGTGTTTTTGAATGTTTTTATTTCATATTTCTTTTATTAGCCATATAAAAACTCCCATTGCATTTTTATTTTGCAGTAAAGGAAATCAATCAGCGTAAAATAATACAGCACAAACATGGGGGAAACAATAGTGATTAACAAATAGAATTATCAAAATCACTCCATATTGGCAACAAAATCGGATAACGTAACCAAATAAAAAAACTCAGGAAGAACCATGAAAAGTCACATACATTCATCAAAATATCACGTTTATAGGCGACAGTTACCACTTTCCATCAGATGAGGCGCTAGTTTGTTTGACATTCTAAGTTGAAAAAAAATAATCACTTATAATTTACCTGCACCCTTTGATTTTAGTGAAGAAATCGGCAACTGTGATTTTTTGTTGTCTCCCAGTATTAGGGTCGGTGTAATCAAATTTTTCCTGATTAGCGGGGCCCACTGCGCCGTTGCAAATGAATTCTCGCCTCTGTCCGCCGGATGACGTGTCCCCACCTATTGCGGCGATCACCTACCGCAAAGATATATAATAAACTAGCGATCCGACCCGTATTCGCACGAATAGACAGAATTGTCTAAAATCAATACATATAATAAAAAAATTGTTTCAGTTTCATGTGATTTTTTTAATTGATAAACTTTTTTATTTATAAACCGATTGAAATAAAACAAATACTAAATAAAAAAAAAATGGATCAAACAGCAACGCATTACTGAAAACCGCATTCAAATCGATTAAGCTGTTTCTGAGATTAGCGTAAAGATAAAAATTCTAAAAATCATTGTTTTGGATTCTGTTGCGTTTATAATATTTTTTTTTTTTTATATATATATTTCATATACAGACAGCAACCAGTTACGATTTTGAAGTGAAATTTTTTTCATCGGTAAAGAGGATATTTCTGTGCCTTTCACCTGCGTATCGCGACAGAAGGCGTTTTGATCGATCCACTCTCTTTAATTGTAAAGATTGATTTAGGGCATGTCCTGTATGTCGACGATAAGCGCCAAGCTTCAAGTCTTGTTTTATAATACACAATTAAGTCCTAGCGGGAATCTTCATTTCTCGAGATAAGATTTTTTGCTTCCTAATGGGGTTTCGACGAATTTTGGCTTTAACAACATTAACAGCCTTTGTAGTCCTAACAGCACGCGGCCGCCCCGATCTTTTCTGGTCTTCGACAGAGGAAGTGTTGTTTGTATCTGTTGATAGTACTATATACAAGCATATGTGCAAGGCGATCACTGAAATCCTATTTTTTTAACACCCCATTCCATATTGTAATTTGATAATAAACACGAAAAATATGTGAAGTGGCGCGAAATCGAAAGAAGTTTTTAAAATAATAAACGTGTTTCAAATTCAAAATAATTAAATTGTTGTAAAAAAAAAAGTTTTTATGTAACAGTATTTATGGCTAGACTAGTTAGTTGTATATACCCTTAGGCCTTTAAGAAAATCTTGAAATGCAGAAGTATTCCAATTTCTCTGCTGCAAATTCTGGGTTGGATCTAATCCAAAGTCCTTCGTGAATGTGGTTAACAAGGATTGGCATTTTGGAAACCCTTTATGGACAACTGAAATAAAAAAATAAAAAAATAAATATTTTAGACACCGTACAGCACTATCTAGTCCCGAATTAGGTAAGGGTATTGCTGGCTTTTTTCCTATGTTCATAATGAAATACTAACCTCGCCTCCCCTAAGAGTATACGATGAAGAGGTACCAGTTATTGATATTGCAGAGATGAAAACACGTAGCAATGATTTAGCCATTTTATTTTGAGAAAGAGCAATCATAAAGAATAGAATACAGGTAAATAGACAACATAAACATTGTAGTGCGGAAACCATACATACACTCCTCGCAAAAATTAAGGGAACATAAAAATTTTTGAAATTTTTGGGTGATTTTCAACAGGCTGTATTTCAGTGAAAAATAATCGTACAGGAAATTTAAAAAAAGGGTTTTGAAGCTTGAAAACTCTAGTTTTCAGATTTTTTGGTGAAAAAATTTTTTGAGCTCCTGTTTCCATGCAATTCTTAAACAAAGCTGAAAATAAAATTTCTAAATTTTCTAGGTTTCGTTTTTCACTCTATGGGCATGGAAAAATTTTTTCGAGCTACTCCATTGTATAGGTCTCTTAGCGTGTTTATTCAGCTTCAAAAATCGCTTTGGATGGCTTCATTACGACCATTTGTCTCCGAGATCGAACTATCGATTAATTTTGAATGCAAAAGCATCCTTTTCCATTCAACTGCTAATATCTCTGGAACTACTGGTCGCACAGCAAGCGGGCGCCGAGTTTCTTTATCCCTTCTCCCCCAAGAATTGTTAGAGTTAGTATAGGGATCTCATTTGTAGCAATATAACATATATATAATATTAGGCAGGTTAAACTGTTTAAAGTTTCCCTTGAAAACCTTTCTGATTAATGCTTCATGTATTCATCACGACGAGCCAACTAGCCTACATCGGGGGGAAAGGGATTGTTAGTAATGGAGACTGAGAATCCCATTGCTAGCAATATACCTAACCAGGTCGATCTCCTCGCGGTTCCCCCTGGAAACTATCATGGTTAATTCCTGATAAATTCGTCATGATGGGCTAACTGGCCTGTTTTCATTCTCATCTATCACCCTTCACTGGTGCTTCGCCAGCGTATCCCGGCAGCGCAGGCGGAGTTACCATACCATTTTCACCCATCAAAAAAAAACTAACCTTCTATCACTCCTCATCTATCACCCCCACTGTTACTATCAAGCATAAACCGGTAGCGCAGGTAGGGTTATCGTTTTATTATTATGATTTTGGAAAAAGTACAGCTAGTATTACTTAATAGTCAAGGGATGGGGAACTATTGGCAATACCCCCCCCCCCCCCCTCTTTATGGTGGGAGGCCTATGTTCTACAGTGGACAGTTAACGGCTGATATAATGATGATGATATAACAGTATTAAACAACTGGATAAGATACTTATATGCCTATGTCCTATTCCAGCAGAACTTTAAGAAAACATAAACTAAGAAATAATTGACCCGACCATAAAACGGTCTGATGATGTACAATAGTACAATAGTTCAAATATAAAAAAAAAAACATTAACTGATTTAAATTTCGAATTTGTTAATGATTTCAGTCCAGTTTCTCCATAAAACTAATCTCAATCTTATTTATTTATTTAATAAGGTTCACATACAACTTTTACATTTTACATGCAACTTAATAACACAAAAAAAGAATTTTGCCTAATGTAAAAGTCTTTTACAGGCGAACACCACATGCACTATATAATATATAATAAATTATTAACAATGACAATAAGATTATCTGAGTAATAAGTAGATTAAGAACTTATGTCTAAAATTTTCCTCAATAAGTTATATTTGCTGTTGGTGGGTAAGTGGTGGGGATCTTGACAAAATGAATATAAAATCATCAGTAAAAAAAACGATATATTTACTTATTGATTCTAATTTATTTCTATGAGCCCAGTCATAAGGTCATAAGTAAAAAACAATGCCAAGATTACCTATACCCCATTTAGTTTATGTCGAAATGGTGCTTCAGAATATGAATAAAAACTACAGTTTTAAATAAACGTTCACTTACCATCTACGTTTATAAAAGGTCTGCTTGTAAATATAGCCGACTGGAATAATCCGGTCCACATCTCGAGACCACCTGTTAGGTCAATTGGCGCCGGAGGACGCTTGTAAAATTGACGGCCGCACTGTAAAAGTAAATATACAAATTGTATTATATCATAATCAATTTAGATTTATTAATGAATAGTATATTCTGATATCTATGATGCCATTCACGTGTATAGATGACAATCATGATTTTATGGGCATATTATTATTATCTTTATAGAATTATTGTTTATAATTTATAATTAAAATATACATATCTCTTTTTCAAAATCATTAAATAGTGTGGGTTTCTTTCTGTAACTATTTAATCTCTGCCTATATCAACAACTAAGATGAATACACCTATCTCCCGATTTACACGGTAGATACGTTCCTGAGAAAAACGTGTAAATCGAAAATTAAAAATTTTCAAGTCAAAACCGTGTAAATCGAAAAGCTTGCAGAAAATGCATAATTTTGCTATTTAAAAATTGTGATTTTTTTCAATATTTTTAGGTGTACACAGAAATAAAAATAAAAATTTTAATTTGTTCTTATTGTAGCTACGTTCATGTTATATGATTTTGCAACATCTACTACTCTATCTCCCTTTCGTAAGGGATCCAAAATTTCGATTTTAGTTTCTAAAGAAATAACTTTTCTTTTAACTTCTTTCGACATTATAAGCCTATATATTTTTTTTTAATTTATGTTAATTTATAAAAATCTTAATTATGTACTCACTTGTAATTTACGAATATGAAAAATTAAATCTTTCTGACACTGTGAAACTTTCACACAAATACAATTTTCCGTAGATAAAACTTTAATTTTATGCGAAGAAATACAGCCACAGTGTGCATGTGCAGCAAGTCAGCACATAAGCTCGGGATTCCCTGTGAAATGTGTACACAGCGCACATGTTCAAACACAGTAGCATTTAGTACAGTGCGATAAAAACAAAAAAAAATACTTATTTGGAAAACCGTGTAAAAGCGAAAACGTGTAAAACAAGTACCGTGTAAATCGGGGGATAGGTGTATTATGAATATTAACATGAGCGAAGCCGCGGGTTAAACTTAGTTATAAAAAAAAAGTACCTTAACGTAGGACTCTAAGGTACCCTGCCTTAATATAACGTCGATGCATTGTATAGCTTCAGTAGGCGGATTCAATGAAGTACCTCCCGTTTTTATATAACTGAAAAAATTTACAATAAACGTGACATCGTGGTTCATTATTGATAATACTTAGTTGCCATTTTTATAAATATATAAAAAAAGTATAAAATTAAAGTAATATAACTTTTACAATTCTTATTAATATTTTAATGTGACAGAAATGTGTTTGTTTATGCAGGTCAGTCAATTAATTCTCATTAAATTTAATATATATTATACATGTCCTTTCTCTCCAATTTAATAGTATTTGGACAACAAATCGTTTATTTAACAGAGCTTTTCCCATTTTATATTATCGTTTTAATAATGATTGGCCCAAATGTAACAACACTTTGACCCTTCTATCAATATAAATAAGTATGAATTGTGCAATGATATAAATGGTGTGATAATCATGTATTAAACACTTACAAAAATGCAATTAATTTTACTGTCATGTTAACAAAACTTTTTAAAAAAATGTATAATAACTTACGTCACTATTCTTCCCAAGTCAACAATTCCTGTATGTTTGAAAGATACGTCAAAGGGTACGTTTCTTCCATTGTTATCGACTACCTCCACCTACAAACATCTTTAACATTAGCATCACAGAAAGATTCATCATTTATCAGAGATTACATAATATCATCTAAAACATAAAACATTAAAAAGTAAACCAACCTTAGTAATTAAGCGGTCATTTTCTGGTACACCTGGTAGTGGATCCAGGGTATAACAATTCTTCATTTGATCAAAAGCAATAAAAGCTTTTGGAAAAAGTAAAGTTTTAGCTAGAGCAAACGCTTTGGGAATCAACTTTTTCACTCGGTCTGGTTTAAATGACACGTCATAGCGGTGCTGAAAAGAGAAAATTTTATATTGGAACTGGTCATAGACAATTTTTACACAATTAAAATAATAAATTAAATTAATTACTTTAACTTACAATTTTTCGAGGCTCCATATTCATTTTGAGGTAATTTGTCAATACTTTAGTTGGTTTAGAATATACAGTTGGTTGTTTGCTAATAATTTTAGGTGGTATTTTGAACCGACTCGGTTGAGCTGGATGTTGCATTTGTGATTGTATTGTACCTGCTGTAGGTACAGATGTTGTTTCAGTCGGAGTCACTGCAGGTGCAGTGTCTATTTTTTTTCGTTGAAGTTTTTTACCTCCTAATCCTAAACCTGTATCATGGTCATCAGGTTCTGGAGGTTTCGTAGACGTTCCAGCTGTAGGTAGAAAGCCTGAAGTAGATGGTGTTTCGCCCAAAGTCAATGAGCCCATTAATTGTTCAGTTTGGTGTACTGTTATTGATTCTGTAAAATGAAAATGTCTTAAAAGAAGTTTATAATAATAAATAATTACAACGCTTATCAGGTTTTGTCTTTTATTATCATCTGTTTGTACTTTGAGTAGGTACTACGTATTTAGTGCCTCTTTTTCACCGCTTCATTTTTAGCTCATACACAACGATATCAACACTCAATGCATCAGTAACTGATTGTTAATAAAAAACAGTTTTTTAACTCACGGAAATAAATTTAAAAAGACATTAACGCAATGCACATATATATTTTCTCTAAGTTATGAAAAAATGCCCACATAAACTAAATGTTTACCCTGAGTTACTACATGAAATTAGTATTAATAAAATTGAAATGACTGTCAACTTGCAACAACAGCAGTGTTTGTATTTAGAGGGTATAATTTAGCAATTTAGATGATAGAATATGGAAGTGAAATTACAGGGTATGGAGACGCAACATCTTATTTCTTAGAAATGGCGACAAATAAAGTATAAATGCATCAACATGTATTCTGTAATGTCCATGGTAATGCTAATGTATATAAGCGCCAGTTATCAATTTCTATTAAATGGACAGTAAACTTATTTACTACTTTATAATTTTTTTTTTTGTTATGATATCAGCCGTTGCAATGAGGAGGGGACCAAGTATCACAACTGGACACTGCTGCACATTAGGTCTCCTTAAGTCCCCTTTAGGGGTTTTGCCCATAGTTGCCACTTTAGCAGTGTTTTAAGAAAAGTGTTACTGCCCATCCCTCGAACATTAAATTCATTAAATTTTCTCGCACTCCCTTAGTCGCCTCTTAAGACACCCATGAGAAAGGAAAGGATGGCCTATTCTATGCAGAGACCACATGGCAACTACAGGGTTTTGTTATTTGCAGATGGTATTTTTAATTTTTGTTAACAATTTTCATTAGAGCACAATAAGAATAACAAATAATTTTTAATTTAGATTTGCCAACTTTTGTAACTTATTTCTCGAGGTGTGTGTGCTATAATGTAACATAAGTTTTTAATATGGACACTGCCATTTTATGTATCCTTTCAGCAATGTTAGTTTCGTTTCATGTTGAATAAGTAAGAGGCAAAGATATTCCTGTTATGAGACACAACACAAAAGAGTCCACAAAAGAGGTACAATAGAGGTGAATATGGGCATTACAAATTAATATTCTGTAGTCTATAGTAATGTTTATATATCTACAGATTGATAGTTACCACTTTCTTGTACAGAAGGTAGTGATGAGGATGCTGGTTTAGCAACTGCAGATGCAGCCTCTTTTTTCTTTTTTCGTTGTCGTTTTTTACTCTCTAAACCTAACCCCACATCTTCATCTTCGGGTTCTGGAGGTTTAGTTGTTTCCTCTGGTAGATTTTCAGAAGTAGAAGGTGTCTCACTGACTGGTACTACCTCCTCAGCCTCCTTCTTCTTCCCCCCTTTTTTCTTTCCTATAGCATAAAAATTTCATAAAATGCCTATTCAATTAGAATGACAATGAGATCAACTCTAAAGCAAGATTCCCTAAATGTATTTCAACAATTAAAATTTCAATAATGACAGTTTAGCAAAATTACTATGTTATGAATCAACAAAAATTAAAAGTAAATATGTAGTTCTGGACCAAATCTTTAAATTTATAAATTTAATTCATACCCGTTTTTAGAAAAAATATTATGAAAACAATGGGATTGATTTTTAATAGATTTGAGTTAAAATTATTATAAATTTAGTTTAGATTTTAGACCATAAAATTGTATTTTTTTTTTTAACTATAAAATTAAAATATTAATTTTTGAGATAGGTTTACAGAATTGCGCCTCAGAAACAAAGTCAAGAGATATTTTGCAATACAAAAATATAATTAATAGGTGGGTGCTACAAATTCCATCTCAATATCACCAAATCTTCGAGACTAACACTAGTCCTGAATAGAAATCCAAAATTCTACTCACTCACTGAACTTTTCTAAAACCAAAATTGGTTAATTGATAAGTACTACATATAATATTTCTCTCCTACAGATTGCTAGGGGTGTTCACCTCTAATGAACTGTTTAGTTCTAAAGTAAGGGAATACAGGTATACGAGCTCACCCTCCTGAACCATAGCAATTTTTGACTAGTTTCAGACCAAGACCTGACTCCACAAGGGAAAAAAGGGGTATCCCTTGATCCTTTACACCATAAATCCTTCATTCCTCTTTTTCTAACTTTCTTTATTAACACCCAACTCAATTAATCAAGCAGCAAGGAAACATGGCATTCCTTCCACACTCTGTAGGTGGATAGACTATGCTTAAAGGCAGAGTTATAGAATCTGAGTTACTAGGGGCAAAAATAAAAGCACTACTAAGGGATGTCCCCAGGGAGGGATACTGTCACCTATACTATAGAGTCTTGTAGTGCATTCTCTTATGACATTATTAAATGAAGGGCCAGTCTATACTAGTGGATATGCAGATGATATGGTTATAATGGTGAATGGAAAATCCTCAAATACGGTACCACGATTGATACAAACAGCTCTACAGAAAGTAGAACAATGGTGTGTAACGCATCATCTCTCAGTAAATCCTGGGAAGACTACGGTTATACCTTTTACCTGACAGAGAAACCTAAAGGGACTCACAACTACAAGCGTATATGGAAAGAGACTAGTATGGTCAAATGAGGTCAAATATCTTGGTTTAATACTTGATAGAGGACTCATGTGGAAAACGCATGTGGACGGGGCTATTAAAAAGACACTAAGACTCCTGGATATGTCTGGTAAAGCTTATGACATTATTAAATGAAGGGCCAGTCTATACTAGTGGATATGCAGATGATATGGTTATAATGGTGAATGGAAAATCCTCAAATACGGTACCACGGCGATTGATACAAACAGCTCTACAGAAAGTAGAACAATGGTGTGTAGTTTACGGGTTGCATCATCTATTCAGAAAATCCTGGGAAGACAGAGATACGCAGTTATACGGACTTTTACCTGACAGAGAAACCTAAAGTGAGGATTCCATGTGTCACAACTACAAGCGTTATATGGAAAGAGACTAGTATGGTCAAATGAGGTCAAATATCTTGGTTTAATACTTGATAGAGGACTCATGTGGAAAACGCATGTGGACGGGGCTATTAAAAAGACACTAAGACTCCTGGATATGTGCAGATCATCATATGGTAAAGCATAGGAACTGAAACCACAAATAATGAAATGGATCTATGAAATGATGGTGAAACCCATTTTTACATATGGAGCCTCATCTGGTGGCCTATAACTAAGTTAGTAACATACAGAAATACACTTAGTAAAGTACAAAGAACTGCATGTCTGGCAATATCTGGTGCTTTTAAAAACACACCAACAGTGGCAATGATGATAGATGATATTGAATCTCCTTCCACTGCATATAGTGATTGAAAAGGAAGCAAGAAAGGCGCTTCTTAGATTGCAAGAGAGAGAATTATGGAACAGATCTATGCCACTTACAAATCACACAAAAATAGAGGTCGATAAAGACCTGGACATTTATATGGGCATAAGATGTGACAAAATAACACCTAAATACATCTACAAAAAGAACTTCAAAGTTCATATACCACAGAGAGAAGAGTGGGAACATGGCCCGTCATCTCTAAAGAAGAATGACCTATATTAGTATATGGATCGCTCCAAAATGGCAACAGGTACTGGAGCTGGAATCTTTTCAAGTGAAAACGAAATAAGTCAAAGCACAGGGAAATACTCTACTATTTTCCAAACAGAAATATATGCTGTTGCCACCTGTGCAGCTATGAATCTGGATAATCATGTAGAAAACAAAAATATCTATATTTTGAGTTACAGTCAAGCTACTATCAAAGCACTTGCATCAACAAGGTAAACAATTTGGGTAGGCATAATAGAGTTAGTTTGGTATGGGTTCCTGGACATATAGGGACTAAAGGTAATGAAAGAGCCCATGAGTTGGCGAGAAGGAGATCAGAATCAAAAACGATAGGTCCTAAGCCATATGTTGCACTTGCATCAAGTGTTGTTAACTCTGCTCTTGAGGAGTATATGAGAAAAAAACAGCAAAAGGAATGGAGGACTTTAAAAGGTCTTATATATATACTAAAAAGTTTTTAAATGACAATGCTGAAGGATGAGATGAGATAAACTCATCTACAGTGGTGGTAAACAACAGGCAAGACTCATTATGAGTGCCCTAACTGAGCATATACCAGCAAGGCATATACTATACAAAATGAATTTATCTTCAGAAACAATGTGCAAACTATGCGATGAGCAATCGGACTCCATGGAACACTTGATGTGCAACTGTAATTCATTGGCAAATATGCATATGAGTCTACTGGGAACAGCTTATCCAGAGCCAGGGGACTATAGATATGTTAAACCGTGGGATATTGTTAAGGTAACATATAGTATCTATAAAATGATGGTATAAGGCAGGAGGAAGCACAAAATATCGGAATGGACATACAACAGCTTAGCTGACCCCATATGTGAAAATAAGATAACACCCAATGTAGCCCTCCTTTTACTCAATTCTTTAATCCATACCACAAATGATGCATACCACCAATAAAACATTCCTAAAGAGGTGAATTCAAGTGATGATAGGTCATAATGTTCCAAGACACTTATTTGGTAAAGTCAGGCAGGTTGTAAAACCAAAAGACAAAATGGTGGATAATTTAAATAAAACAATATTACAGCAACCTCAAATAACTGGGATAAAGGCAGCAAGAGGATAAAGATGATAATAAATATTTATAAAGCAATCCATTAAATAAATACTACTAATCAATTCTATTTTATTACATGTTATTCTGTAGAAATCAATATCACTGATTAGTTGATTAAAATTATCTTATTTAATTCTACTGTCATTCATATATATGAGTAATAAGATAATAACTTAATATTAATAAAAATATATGAATAATAACATTCTAGAATGATTCAAGCCTTCATATATGTCAAATATAATGTAATAAAGCAGTTTTTCAGTTTGAAGGATTTTTAATGGGTGATAATGGTATGGTAACCCCACCCACACTATTGGTATACACCGGCGGGGCACCGGTGAAGGATGATAGGTGACGATGAAGCAAGTCAGTTAGCCACATCCTGACGAATTCCACAAGAATTGTTCACAATGGTTTCCAGGGGGAACCACATGGAGGTAGACCCTATGGGGCATACTGCTAGTAATGGGGCTGTCAAACTCCTTTGCTAACGATCCCTTTCCCCCCGGTTTGAAGGGTGGGATATGGTGTGAATTTACAGGATAGAGGAATAACACCTGAGTCCTCAGGAATGGCAATACATGGGGGTATCATGAGCAAAACAATATACTCTGTTATGTCCATGGTACTGCTCATTTCTATAGGTGACGGTTACCACTGTCCATCAGGTGGGCCGTCGGCTTGTTTGCCATTCTAAGTTGTACAAAAAAAAATATATAACACAATAAGTGTATTATTAGGCAAATATACAGAAATAAGTTTTTTTATATATAAAATCATATTATAAAGAGAAAAGATTTGATTGTTTGTAACAGAGAAACTGAAAGAAATTAAGCAATTTTAAAAATTCTTACATGTATAGAAAAATACATTACAACAGTAATATAGGTATTAAAAAAAATAATCAAATAAGCTAAGCAAGTGATTAAAGTAACATCAGTCACAGTAATCAGGAGAACATATCTATGTACATAAATCTTACACAAGTAGAATTAAGTTACCACTCACCTCCTCCTCTCCCCATTTTTAGTATTCACTGAATTTGACTCAATAAAAAACTGATCTGAAAAGGAAAAAACAAATTGTATTACTACACCATAGCCACTGGCTAGCAGAATCAGAAAGACTATAATTAGCTGAAAACAATGGGAAATAAAAAGGTCTCTTTTATACAATTGAACAAAGTAATGAGAGCATCTACCTATAACTAAAAATTTATATCCACTGAACACGTTGACATTTAGGGAAATTCCCGTGCCTATGAAAAATTGTTACGAAATTAAGTTATGAAACAAAATGTTAATAGGAAAAATTCACTAAATACCTAGTGAACAAAATTAGCTACAATCGACATCACAGATGTAATAATTGGAATGATATTATGATAGGAACGAAAATTATGGTGCAATAGTCATGGCTCTAGCTCACAATACACAAAATCCAATATTCTGATGGTTCTAGAAAATGTAAACAAGTGCATTCATTAACATTAACAAATAGTCCTTACTATAATCAACTACTCAAATAGATATACATTTGAATTAATAGTAAATACCAATTAAATAATAAGACACTGATGAAGACAAAATTAAAAATTTTAAAGAAAATAATTTCTTACCAAATAGTAAACACACACAAGGAGAAACAAAACAGCACTAGGGGTATTCGATATATATCGATAAAAAATATAGGTATTAGCTTTCGATATATCGAATTGATTTGATATTATCAAATAACTAAATATCGATATAAAAATCGATATATTTTTTTCGATACAAAAAATTGTCTCTAATACTTGATCTGATGTGGTATTACTCTATGGTAGGCTTACATTATGATATAACATTATGATTTGGAGTAGTAGTTGCCTTTGTGGCAGTGTACAAATAGGGCTGCTCGACCGGCGAAATGCCAACCTCTTACAGAATCTCGTTGTGAAATAACAGTACTTGTACTGCCGTGTTTCGTTCGGTAAGTGAGAGTTCCGAAAGCCCAAACTCCTGATCCCCTTACTTGTTCAAATGCCGTAAATAAAATTAAAGAGATGGTCAGATCAAATCGACAAGAGGATTTATGTGCTGCTGCGGGATCGGATTCTGATAGTTCATCAGACAAACTTTCTCAGAG
Source organism: Galleria mellonella (assembly GCF_026898425.1). Taxonomy (NCBI): domain Eukaryota; kingdom Metazoa; phylum Arthropoda; class Insecta; order Lepidoptera; family Pyralidae; genus Galleria; species Galleria mellonella. Next base: position 3,821,806 of record NW_026442133.1, read on the forward strand.
AGAGTTTCGTCTCTGGAGTGATCATCACAAATTAGTTCAGTGGAATTGGAAAACCAATAAAACTGACCAAAGCTTTTCAGATGAGATAACGCTTTATTTAAGGGCTCCAGTTAGTAGATTTAATGAAAATCCTTTGGAAGTATAGATGGATTACAAGGTACAGCTCTGTTCCAACTGAAAGGCTTTTTTCAAAGGCCGCGCAGGTCTTAACATAACAGAAAAATCGACTGCAAGCTAAACGAGTCAATAAAATTTTATTTATGCAAGGGTTAAATAAGAAATATTGGGATCTTTAAATATTTTTCTTGAAATTAAAGTTGATTGAAATATTTACATGGTTTAATTCTCTACTCTTAATTAATTTTTATCTTTCCTTTTTTGATTAATAATTGAATATTATATATGATATATCGAAAATATCGATATTTTGAAACGATATATCGCATAATATCGATACGACAATTTGATATATCGAAAAAAATATCGATATATTTTTCAGGTGACATCCCTAAACAGCACAAATTAGAAAGAATAAGTCCACAGAGTGAGCAATTTACCACAGATTAGGAAACTATATTACATATGTCAAATGAACATATTGTTATAGAACGATTTAGAGTGTGACGAATAGTGCAAGTAATCACAGAGAGAGTATTTTCTGTATTCATTATTTAATTTATTTAAATTTAAGTAATCACTACGTTAAAAAAGATTAATCTGTGTGGTATTATATTATCTGTGGTGGCCAACAGTTTCACTACAGCTGAAAGTTATTTTATTATTGATTTATATAGAATTATCCAGAAATAATAATAAAAAAATTCTGTCACATCTTGTTGAAGGAAGATTTATTAACTTAACTGAAATACATAATTTTGATATTAATATTAAAAAAAATAGAAATGATAAATTTAAAAAAATAAATTCTTTTTATAGTTATTTGAATCTGTTTCTCTTATAATAGACCAACAGTAATCTCCTAACATGTTCTCATCCCAAAATCCTTGATGTCATTCTTCAAAAACTTTTAAATCTTGGTGAAAACGTACCCCTTCCTATCACTCGTATTTTCTAAATTTTCAGAGAAAAAGCTCAGATGTATGTAGAAAATGAATCTTTAACGACATATTTATAAATCGAAAACTTCTGTTTCTGAAAAACGTAACTTTTGTGTCTAGTACTAACAAGTTCGATTGTTGTAAGCGAAAACCAAGAAACTCTGCTTTAAATCTAAATAATTGTAAATGTCTTATAAGATAAATTAATTTAGCTTGGTTAATTAAATGTGGAGTATTTTCTTGAAGTGACAACTCGTCAGAATCATTAGAAATCGATTGGAATTCAACATCACTTTCATCGTCATCTAGTACAGTTGCACTCGAATTACCGGGACAAACTGGATATACTTAGTAGATCTTTTGAATATAATATGGGCTTAGTAATAGACGGAACTTCGACATATGCCTTATTTTTTTATTATATCCCAATATCCTTTATGTCTACGTAACACAAAAGTAACAATCATTTTCATGATTACTAGGTTTTCTCTATAACATTGTTGAACCAAATGGAAGGAATGCTCTACAAATTGCAAATCCGGCCTCACATGGAGTATTGCTGTCACTTATGGGCCGAAGCACCTAAATACCAGGTTGAACCTTTCGACTCGTCGATGATCCCAGGCTCAAAAGAGGTATCGAACCCTCGAGTCTTAGGAGAGATTTTGCCTCACTCTGCGTGTTCTACCGCCTGTACAATAGATTGTGCTAAAAGGAATTGTTCAATATGATGCCCACAGCCACTTTCTACCATCGTACGGCTCGCCATCGACAGGGAGTTCATCCTCATGTCCTACAGCCTCAATGGTCGCGTACTGCGCGGTTACAGAGATGTTTCCTCCCACGAACACTCAGATTGTGGAATGAACTCCCTGCCGAGGTTTTCCCAAAAGACTACAGCATCGGGTTCTTCAAAAGGGAATAAAGAGGTTTCTTCAGGGTCGGCAACGCACGCGTAATACCTCTGGTATTGCAGGTGTTCATAGGCTACGGTAACTACTTACCATCAGGTGGGCCGTATGCTTGTTTGCCACCTCAGTGGTATAAAAAAAGGTAAACGTTATCTCCTGATGGCTACTGGAGTAATACAATTCTACAGCTTTCGCAAAATATATGAAGCACCCACTTTTTATCCAGATTTGCAACAGAAAATGCAAAATAATGAAGATATGCACTTTTTAAAGAATATATAATGAGTCTTTTCTTTTTTGAGAATATAAACTACCCACAAACACAACAAAATGATCAGAATTTTATTTGCATTTTATACTTGATATTTTAAGTCAATCCGAAACAAGATAATTATCGTTTGAAGCGGACGAATTAACATTAAACTGTTGTCAACACATTAGGTAGTTAAAAAAATCAATTGCCTACAGGAAGAAATTGTGACGTGATAAAATATTTCAGCTAACACTTTTAGATTTAACGAAGGTAGATTACCTATTTATATACATTTATTTTGGGGTATAAAAAAAAGTTCAATTTTGTAGTGTTATTTGTCAATAATAATTTTTACATTACTAGATTATATATTCGACACAGTTTATGTAGGAAGTACGCAAGCATGTTGTCTGAATTTGGTAAAGTTTACAGCCGTACGAGTATAACATTTTCTGTACACTATCCTGCTATGAATTGACAATTTTATCACTCATTCTATGTAATTCTTGTTTTTTGAAAAAAGTAACTCATCTATTGATGGAGGAGTAGTGATTACTTGCTCTGTGGTGTTGATGAATGATTGACGGCTGTGACTGATGTGATAACTGATTGACTGACTGCATCTAATGTATATAGTAGAAACTTCATAATTCTCTTTTAATATTTTTATGTGTTTTTCTTGTTTTTTACTGAATGTGTGTAAAATTATTACTATTACCAGACATAATGGACTAATACACTTGTATTTTACAAGACACAATTGCATACCTTGAAAAATACAGACAACTAATGTAGCATTCTGTATCACAAATTGAATGCTACAGTCATGAGTATTGTAATGTTTACTATCCCGGCCTTTGCTAGTAATTTTGTGCTTTCGAATGAAATATGGCCTGTAATTCTCGTCAAAGTGATGTAAATTCAAGCACTATATCCGATTTAACTGATGAAAACAATATTGTTGATGATTTATCAATAATTCCTCTCGAAAAAGACAGTTTTGGTGAGTCCATGAACACGATTTGGTATTTCATTGATTTTCAGAGTTTACTGAAAATCAAACCACGAAACCTATCTTTAAGTTTTTTTAAAGTGTTCATATTTTAAGTACTTATCATTTTGTTTCTAGAAGATTATTATCGACAATAACTTATTTTGATTTGGCCTTAACAAACAGCAATACATGAGACATAAAAATTAATTATACATACTTAAATGAATTTTTTTTTTTACTGATAAATATTACCTGTTTCTTTATTGTCTTTTTTTCGATGTGGATTGAATCATGTAGCTTGGTAGTCTATACATAGGTACTGTAACACTAGGTGTTTAAAAGATAGACTGTACCTGTATTAGCTCATATATAGGCCAAACTAAATGGACCATAGATGAAAGGCTCAAAAAACACATAGCAGCAGTCAAAAATAAACAAATATATGGGGGATTGCAAAACATTTATTACCATTAGAAAGATGAAAAAATCTATTTACTTACAAGGATGGTTACTGGTCAAATGACTGCCTGAATTTAATAATTTTTTTTTTTTTATTTAAGTGCTAAAAATGGTAACTATAGTAATAAGACAGAGTATAATGTATGATTGATTATTTAATTTACACAAAATTTTTACATTTTAACATTTTGTTTTTGCTACAACAGCTGCAAAGTTGCTATTTGCAAGTGTTTCATACTGTATTAATTTTATTTTTGCACTTCTGTATATAACACCCTCACCTTTTTTGAATTTCTAGAGTTTGAAGAAGATCGGAAAGTAGAAGGTGTGGATTCTTTAGGCAAGGGTTCGGTTTCAGAGAGTCTCACTTTACTAGTCTGCTCCTAAGTTCACTTGCTAAACTTAGTATGAAATTCCTTCGTTAGATGTTGGTACCTAAGATTTTCTTATACAAAATGAAGAAAGTTATCCCTAGTAGGTCTAAAATATTGAAAAAAAAAAACTTGTACAGGCTACCTTCAACATACTGCTTTGACATCATATTTTTTTGCCAGCCTCATCCACACTTTACTTGGTTGCTTGTAAAGTCATAATTTCTGACTTTTTCTTAGGTTATTAGCGTCTATTTCAACATTGTCATGTAAGTGTGAATTCTTGTTTCATTTCCCTTGATAAATTATAAGAGTACATCTATTAGATTTCAGCATAACAATGGATTCACCGAGGCTTTGATTTTGTGGCCTGCTTTCTTCCTTTCCTAAGTAAGGAAAGCCGTTGAGCATAAATTTGGAATTTACATCAACATAAAGCCAAAATTTTATTCCAAACTTATCAGGATTATTAGCAATTTATTGAAGGAACCTACATCTAACCTTAGTAGAAAATAAAAAAAAAAAACAGTTTGTCTATTGTAATGTTTTCTTCTGGCTTGTAGCAAGATAAGCAGTTCTGAATTATTTTTTCCAAATGTCGGATATTAGTGCAAATTTATCTTGTTAGTCATGAACTTCTCTGATCTGTTATCAAATCGCAAAAACTTAGTTATTTCTTTGAGTCTGTTACAGGCATAACTTTCGAAAAAAATGTATTCACCAAATATTATTACACAACTCATTTACTTGAATATTTTTTGCATTATAAGCACTTCCAGCGTAGCATATAGCAATAAAACTTACCACTTGTTCCAAAGTTAGTATCCAGTTGTTGTGTCCTAGTTGCTTCTTCTAGAGTACATTTTTGAATGTCTCAATATGGATCCATCAATCAGAAGCCTCGATGATTTTGATAAATTTCCTGTGAAATTTCTTCATGTATATGAGATAGGTGCCTGCTTGCTCAGTTATGATATTGTAGGGTACTCGGCGACCACTTTAAGTAGATTCCATTTGAAGTGTCCATGACGTCGTGGTAGACCGTTGATAGAAGTGATAAGACCTCGAAGCTCAGAATCTTTCGAATTATGACTCCTACCACGAGCACGGCTATGACCACGGCCACGAGATCTCGACCTGTCAACGTTTTATAAGGTTGCATGAGGTATCTGGTCATCCAGGTCACTTTCTTCTATAGAAGAACTCGAACTGATAACTGGTACCGCATAATCATCATCGCTATCGCGTTCTGTACTTTCAGAGCCCTAATCGGATTCATCTTAACGTATATTTTATGTATGTATGTATATATTACGTTATAAAATATACTTTATTTTGCAAGGTTGAAAGTATTTCTTCATTTGGAAGACTTCGAGACATTTTCCACGAATTACTTACAATAATTTGGAAAAAATTCACATGCAGTCAAAACTATACTGACTCATTTGACTAGCGAACTTCAACCAATGGATAAGCGTACATTATTTGTATTCTACCTTCTTATATTACAAGTAAACGCTTATCGAATGTCTGCCTCCCGTCTTCGTTAGTATATAAAAATTTTAAATAATAAACAAAAGGGTGATGTAAGTTATTTTCATACATAGTTTTATTTAACTAGTAATATTAATAAATGTCACCAAGTCTCAGAACATTAAGTCGAATGGTTTTTGAGTTATACAACATTTAAATTCAAATTTTAATCAAATAACTGCACCCGTGTTTCTAGTGTTAAACAGCTCTAACAGATATAGGCTTTCAATAGCATGGAATGGAACCCCGTGATTGGTACGTTAAAAACACGCGATAATTTGTTTAATTATAGTGTAGATATCATGCGTTTTTTTATACAACTTAAAATGGCAAATAAGCTGACGGCCCACCTGATGAAAAGTGGTAACCGTCGCCTATAAACATGAGCAGTACCATGGACATAACAGAGCATACTGTTTCCCCCATGATACCCCCCTGTGTGTGTGTGTGTGTGTGTGTGTGTGTGTGATGTGTGGGGTGGACCTAGACAATAATAGTAACACTTGAGTGTGCCTGAAGTGAATGCGCGGGTTGCCAGATGAAGATGCCGCTTACTTCAATCCTGTTGTGATTCACGTCGAAATGTCGGCAATAAAAAGCAGGTTTGTAGGTATCTACTATTTGCCTACAAATAATTTTTAATCGCGTTAAGTCCCGATAGTGTCTTTAAAATATGTGTAAACAACGCGAAAATTTCAAATTAATTACCTATATGAACTGTTTATTTCAGCAATATGTGAATTATGTGGACGCGTTGGTCGCCGTACTCATTTTTACCAGCGCAATAATAAATTCTGTTCATTACGATGTTCTAACAGTAGTGCTAGGCGTAGGCATTGTAACTGGAGATTCAAACTCATGGAAGGCACGGAACACATGGCGGGGATGATCCCATTGGAGCCCTTACCACAGCTGCAGCAATGGCAGACTACATTAAATGATTTGCAGGTAATTTATAAATAAACAAAAATTACCTTTATTTCTCTGACTTGTTTATAAATTATTGCATTTATGCAGCTAGGTATATTTTTTAGTACCTGTTAACATATTTTTCTTTATTTCTGTCTGGCCTCTCAGATCATCTCACCTTTCTTTTTTAATCTCTTCTAACTTTTTTTGGGTATTACAAAGGTATATTTAGGAAAGATGTGCTCATCCCAGAATCGGGAGGGAAGGGATCGTTAGTGATGGGTACTTATCAACCCCATTGCTAGCAATATACTATGTCAAGTTGACCTTCATGCTTAATCCAGGTAAATTTATTACTATGTTACCTGACCTGCCTTTTAATTCCTCACTGGTACTCTGCTAACACATATCGTTAGTGCAGATGGTACTGTTATTCCATTTTCATCCATTAAAAAAAATCTTAGAATTATCTAGTACTTTTTAAAATTTCTGTGACCTCAAAGTTTAAATATCACAGTAATTATAAAAGAAGCCTGGGGATGAAAATATATGAAGACACATTGTTTTACTGTAACTATATGAGATGAACTACTATGTATGTATGTTTAACATTTTTTTTTTATTATAACATTCCTTTTTGCAAAAGAAGAAATCACTTTCAATTTTAAGTTTTTATTTACAATAGTATAAAAATTTGTATTCATTTTTGTACTTTTATACACAAATATTTTTTATTGTCTTCAAAAGTCACACAGAGATCATTGTTTTGGGATTACAATAAAAATTAGTTTACAAAATATTTGTCCTAATATATTATATATAATATGAGTATCTTCTTATTTTTTTCTTTTCTTAGTATTACATATGGTTAAGGACTTCAGTTTACATTTTTATAATGAAGACACTGTTTATGAAATTGTTTTATAGGCTGGTCCAATAAAGCAGTCAGCATCATTGGTGGCAAATAGTTATGAATGGAAAGATGAACTGTTTGGCTGCGATTTTTTAGCTGCTCCAGTCAGTTTGTTTAAACATGCACCATTACACGAAATGTGGGACAATACTTTTGAAGGCATGAAAGTGGAAGTGAAGAACACTGATTGTGATAATTCATCTGAAAAGTTAAATGATTATTTTTGGGTTGCCACTGTATTAAAAGTATGTAATGTTCTTATTTCACATAAATTACTATTATTATTTTACAAATGTATTAATATTATTGAAGTTTTGAAATAAAACATGAGACTGAATAATGTATACATTGTTAGTATTTTTTATAATGTTTTGATTAATAAGATTCTTATTTATCTAAATACTTAATTATAATTTAAATACTTTTTTCTAAACACAACATTAGATTCAATATTGGAAAGGTTATATGAAATTAACAAAGGAACAAATCCTTTTAATTAAAACAGAATCTTCTAGATCAGTGGTGGTTAACGAATCGATCGCGACTATTAGTCCAGTCGATCGTGGCAAGGCAAAACATTTTTTGCTAATCTAGCGGAAGATGCTCAGACGCAATGCTCACACTAATATAAATAAGTATTGGCCGCCCCTGCTCTAGATCATTTAATAGTTTAACACTTTAGCTAATTTTTCAAATAGGTAAGAGTATTAAATAAAAATAGAATAAATTATTTACTAAATATACTAATATATTTGTTCTTAGTTATAGACCAAATTTTATTTTTACAGGTAAAAGGCTATATGGGTTTATTAAGATATGAAGGTTTTGGAAGTGATGACTCAAAGGATTTTTGGGTGAATTTGTGTTGTTCTGAAGTCCATCCAGTAGGTTGGTGCGCGACTAGAGGAAAACCGCTCATACCCCCTCGTACTATAGAGGACAAATATACTGATTGGAAGAAGTAAGAATGTAGAATGAATCAAATAGCTCTTTATTAAATCCAGCAATATAACATATAAAAATGCATTTTTATCGACGTTCTATTTATCAATTTATAGTTTTTGTTTATTTGGGATAATATATGGTTTAATATGAAAGTCACATTAAAAGAACATTTTGACTATTATTGATATGATATTCTATTTTTAATATCCCTTTTTGGTGTGTGATTATGGCCTAGGATTTTATGTATACATATATCTATGTGTGATTTTTTTTTAGATTTTTAGTGAAGCAGCTTACTGGTGCTCGTACATTACCAGCTAACTTCTATAGTAAATTAAATGACAGCTTAATATCAAGATTTTCTATCGGCTCTATCATGGAGGTTGTGGACAAAAATAGAATTTCACAAGTAAAGGTTAGTTTGTCTGGACAGACATATGACCATTCCGTTTGTTTTAGGGTGGCCCTATATTGTGGGATTTTTTATATATATATTTTTTTTTATTTTTAAGGCGAGGGATAGGTAGTATGTCCTCTTAAAATATCTCCATAATTTAACTGCGATTCCCATTCCGCCTGCCAAGCATGGTAACTACGGACAAAACCCCCAAGGGAGAGGCTTGTGTTCAGCAATGGATAGTTAAAGGCTGATATGTTGAAGATGATGACATATGTTGACGATCGACACAATCTGTTAGTCTTCTAAATGGCACTCATTTAGTCTGTGCTTATTTATTTTGAATGCGGCTTCCTTTTAATAAAATTATAATTCTGTGTTACTCATATAAGATGTACTACGAAAAGTAAAAGAAGTGTTTTTTTTAATCTTCAAATAATGGGTATGATAATAATATTTATGTAACTATTCTAATATATAATAATCCTGTGTTACAATGTTTATTCGTGCTAATCTCTGATACAGCTTAACCGATTCTAATGGAATTTTGTATACACATATACACTTACTTACTTTTTAGTACATAGTTTTATTCCATTAAGAAAAATGAAACCAATAGATTGTAGTAAGGAGCAAAACAATTTTTGATATGTTAACTAGTTTAATATATGACGTTATATCCCATTATATTGTATTATATATTTTTGTTTAGGTGGCTAGTGTGTGTGAAATTGTGGGGAAGAGGTTGCACGTGAAATATTATGACAGTTCTCCGGAAGACAACGGATTTTGGTGTCATGAAGACTCGCCCCTTATACACCCAGTGGGCTGGGCGTTTCGGATCGGTCATCCCTTGGACGCGCCACAGAGCTACTGTCAAAGGGTAGCGGCGGGACGATTCATACCAAGTGACTCCACTCCCGATATGTTTCATAAATATCCTAGCAATGAACCTCCATTGTTTGCCAAGGGAATGAAATTGGAAGCAATAGATCCCCTTAACTTGTCAGCTATTTGTTCAGCAACTGTAATGCAGATTTTAAATGAGGGTTACATGATGATCAGAATAGATTTCTATCCAGCTGACGCATCGGGTGCTGATTGGTTCTGCTATCATCAGCGGTCGCCGTGTATATTTCCAGTTGGTTTTGCATTAGCAAACAATATACCTCTAGTTCCTCCTGCTGGGTAAGTATGCCTACATAATGTATTTCTTTTATTATTAGCTCAACGGCCTAGAGCGTACTATACTATAAGTAAATAAACACATAGCGACATGTCAAATTAAGTATGCTATAAAAATGATAAAAAGGTTTGTTTTTCTCATACTAACTTTTTGTTTTTTTTTTACATTAATTTTCAACCGACTTCAAAAAGAAGGAGGTTTTCAATTCAGTTGTATTTTTTTTTGTTTGTTACCTCATAATTTCAACAGTTGTAAACCGATTTGGAAAATTATTTTTTTTTTATCTGAAAGGATATACTCGTAGATTAGTCCCGTAGAAATTTTATTAAAATTGTTTCATTAGTTTAGTTTTTAAATCAAAATGATTTTGCCACAATTGAAGTTGATTTCTTTTTGTGGAACATAAATATGTATATGGGACAGATAAAAGAAACACTAGGTGTCATGTCGTATAGGGAGGTCACGGATATGGCCTGGGATAGAGCTGGCTGGCATGAATTAGTTGCATCGACAAGAGGAAACTCTTAAATGAAAAGAGAGAAATATATACAATCATAATATTCGCTAGTATTAATCCTATGTCCTTGTTTAATTAATATATATATATGGCTTACCGATAGCGAAGATGGGGTAACTATTTAATTTTCATCCATAAAAAAGTTGAAGTAGTTAAAAGAAGTAAAGTGGTGTGATAACCAGTTATCACCCTCACTTATCATCCCTCTCTAGTATCCTGCCAGCGTAAATTGCATACAGAAACCTAAGCGAGGTACAATATTCTACCTCCTCTTTTCTCATCTGTCGTAGATTTACACCTGAGGAGTTCAGTTGGGAGCAATATCTATCGATGACCGGTAGTCGCGCGGCCAGTCGGTCACTGTTTGCGGCGCGTGGTCACGTGGTCTCGCATGGGTTCGTAGCAGGTATGCGGCTCGAGTGCGCCGACCTTATGGATCCACGGTTAGTCTGCGTCGCCACTATAGCGAGGGTGGTCGCCGACCTTCTCAAGGTAAGCATTGGAAGAATTAATGAAATTTGAATTAATAAATTTTATTGCCACTATTAGGAGTCGATACTTTTAGGCCTCGAACCTTTCTACAGGATTTACTGATGATAGACTTAACAGCCGAATTTTTTGCAACTTAGAATGGCAAACAAGCTGACGGCCCACCTAATGGAAAGTAGTAACTGTCACCTAGAGATAACCAGAGATGACGCAAAACCGTCGGAAGTAACGTAAAAGGAAGAGCTAACCCCAAATAGCGAAACAGCCAGAATATTGATTGATTGCTACTGTTAGGAGTATTAATTACGATAAAATTTTTAATTAAATTACATTTCAGTAAAATTTATATTTAAAAAAATATTCAAGGTTGATAACGCACACGTGATAGCCCTGGTATTGTAAACTATATTAACTGATAAAGCTCAATACTTTTATTTCCAAAGAGTCGATACTACACAGACCATGTTACCATTACCAGAGGGAGACTTTGTACAAAAGTCGAATGCTTGGGTACCTCTGTCCCATTCGTGTTTCAACCGTGAAGCAGTTGTGTTTGCATGGCTGTGTTTCGGTTTGAAGGGTGGGATATGGCGTCAATTTACTGGGTACAGAAGAATAACACCTGAGTCCTCAGGAATGGCAACGCATGGAAGGTATCATGGGCGAAACAGTATACTCTGTTATGTCCATGGTACTGCTCATGTCTATAGGCGACGGTTACCACTTTCCATCAGGTGGACCGTCAGTTTGTTTGCCATTCTAAGTTGTATAAAGAAAAAAAAAATGTTACCGGCGGGTAGTACACTATCAGTTGCACGGTTGCTTATAACACTAGGGTTGTTACGTAAGACATAGCAGATGATTTTTGTATCGTTTTCCTTAGTAAAGGACACACTGTGTGAAATTGCTGTGTGTACCTGTCTTAAAGGGATTATGTGTATATGTGTGATAGGTACACTTCGACGGTTGGGGCACGGAGTACGACCAGTGGTTGTGGGCGCACAGCACAGACGTGTACCCGGTGGGATGGTGTCGCGCCGTAGGGCATCGCCTCGAGGGGCCGCTGCAGCCGCCGCCACGGCTGCAGAGGCTCGCCCGCAAGCCGCCGCCCAAGCAGCAGCGACGCCGTCGTCGTCCGCACGGTAATTATCATGTTTTTAAGTAACACAGTAGATTAGTAACAATTCAGTTAGATGCACGTTGACCCTTATTTTGAGATTATGAATGCGATGTACTGTTGTTCAAATGAACCCCCGCTTTTTCTTGTTAGAACCAGTTTGTTGGTAATAAATCCTACTGCTAGCAATATTCCTCATCAGGATGACCTCCCCATGGCCCCCTTTAGAAAACCATCGTGGTTTTTTCGTCACGATGGGCTAACTAACCTAACTTCATCTTCACTTATCATCCTTCATTGGTCTCCAACCAGTGTATATTGATAACGCAAGTGGAGTTATGATACCACTTTCACCTAAAAGAAATGTGTTCACTTTACAGAGTACTAAGCGTATACCGTATAAAAGTCTAGTATATTATTAATTAATTACGAATGTTTGTTTTTTATAGTCACAAAAATAACCAGCCAACCACCAAACACAACAGAAGAAAGCTCTCAGAATTCTGATATGGGCGATACCAAAAGTCTTTCGCCTCCGACTAGTGTATCGGAAGTGTCTGCTGACAATGAGCCTAGGACGGATACGGAAACCGCAACAAATAAAATGGAAGTAGACACAGAAACGAAGAATGATATAGTGCCCACTCAGGAAGCCCCTGAAGAGCATGTACCCGATATCAGCCAGGATTTCTCGGTAGGTTTAACTGCCGAAGTCTTTTGAATATTATGCTTTAGATAGTTAAACTATAATTAATAATTAAATACATTATTTAGAGATACAATAAGGTTTCTTATCTATTTTCCTCAGCTGGAACTGTATCCCGAGTTGAGCTGTGGTATTTGTAAAGTCTAATCGAAAATACCGGAGAGTTTACTTAAATAAAAATAATATTTCTATTTGATTTCAGAATCTTCCTGCAGACATATCACAAGATTCAGGTCAACTCGTCGCCCAGCCTTCCCCTGAAGTGCCATCGGAGATTAACGAGAAGGTGATACCTAGACTAGTCAACACCACTGTGCCCTTAGATGTACTAAATACAGTCGACCCAGAAAACTGGACAACCGCAGACGTAGCGAAATTTCTCACCGTCAACGATTGCCAACCATACTGTGTTAATTTTGGTCACATAACAGGACCAATGATGTTACAGTTATCAAAAGATGAAATCATAGAGTTATTGGAAATGAAAGTAGGTCCATCATTAAAGATTTTCGACTTAATACAACAATTGAAATGCAAAATAAAACAACCGCAATGTAGATTGTTAAGTAGCTTTAAGTAGTTTTTAATATATTAGCTGCTTCGCTCTATGTATATTAAAGGGCTCTTTTGATAAAATTGGCAATGTTGCTATCCTCTGTCATTTTAATGACTTTTCATTATCAATTACCCATAGGTACAATACGTTGTCCTATATTGTAGCTTTCTATAAATAAATTATTTGGAATCGATTTCATAATTTCGAGTATTGCTTCCTACATACCTATATCTCCAATGTATAAGACAGTATTTTAGAATAATACTAAAATAGTGTGCAATTTTTTATAAGTGTATTATAATTAAAAAGTACAAAACACATTGCCATTAATATTCAAAAGGGCTTCGTTCATTTTGGAAGGTACGGAACTGATTATATAATTGTGGCCTTTAATACTTCCAAAATTGTTTGATGTATCTCGCAGTTTGTATATACATGCAGCGAAGGAGATACCATTACAAACTATCGTTTATTTACTCCCACCTCATTTTTATATAATGTAAGTGGGCGAATATTCTTAACATTTCATTTACAATAATTTAATGCGGTAAATGTGAAGCATATTTGTTGTATTCGCTTTTTATTATATTATTCAGAGTTTTTTTTTTTGTGAAGCCCTGTTTACGAATTGACAACAAATCATGTTCTAAACAATTGAATCACCTATATCGAAAATAAACTTTAAATCACAATTAAGTTTGCGCAGAGTCAACACGAGAAGGCTATGTTAAGGCCCATACTTGTACGGATTATGATGGATACAAATGTACACTAACCGATAGTTCATTGTCCGCGCAGACTTTTAGCAATTATTTTTATTATAAAAATACAAATCTCAATAGGATAATAGGATTACTTTTAGTATAAAAGTAGTAACAATGTGGCATCAGAAGTTATCTATTTATGAATAAATAGTGTGTCGTTCAGTGATATGTGATTTACAATCAACAAATTCCGTGTTATTTATTAGTATATTTTTTTTAAGCTTTGACTGTTTTCATAGTAGTAATGGATCGAATAATTAATTCTGGACAGCTAATTACATTTAGGTTTTTTAACTAAATCATCAATAAAAAAAAAGATCATTAATATTTTTAATTTTCATCTCAACTACATCACAAATTGCTAGCATTTGATTAAATTATTTTTCAAGATATAAATACTCTTGTACTATTATTATTTTATAATAGATAGGTACTGAATAGATTTCTAAGTCATAAAAAATATAAGGGTTTATTAAACTCTACAAGGATACGCTTGAACTTGGAGCTTAGTTTTTTTAACATTTCTTATTTTTGGAATGTAGAAATGCAATTGTGTTTAATACTGTGTTGTACATGATGTACACACAATTACACTCAAATAATAACATCACGTATGGGCAACTTATGCGCTTTTGGCGGAAATATGGGCAACATGTGACTGTTTCACTCTAATGCAAGCTGTTCAGTGCATGTTACCTTTGTCCGCATATCTTTAGTGTAAGAAATTCATCAAATCCATCTAAATAAATACGTACCTATCTAGAAGTTTTACGTACATTTTTAATCCGTATATTTTCGGTGGAGAGCCTTGATACAGTTTTGCTGTACGTAAGGTATATAATTTATTCAAGTGTGATTTAGTATATATAATTGTACTCGACGTAATATTTATTAATTAGACTGAAAAATCAGATCAGTAGGTTTTTGCCTAATAATAGGAAGCTGCGTTTATTTTACTAGTACTTTTTGACATCAGTATTTTCTAAGTTCGAAAACTTTTGAACAATTTAGATTCATGAGTTTATATTATAATCTAGTGGGTCAAGCTTTGGGATAGATAATTCTATTAATGGCTTTCTCTTAATACTACTAAGTGATGCAAATTTAGTAGATTTTGATTTTAAAATTTTAAAATGTTTAAGCAAAATGTTTTTATACTTCAAATTAAGACTTGTGGGGTTAAAATAACTTTATGCGATTTTCGTATACGCAAGCCGCTGCAACTATTAGTACTGCTTTGGCAGTACATGTACCAATGATTAGTTAGAGTCATCAACAAAAGTATCAGATTAAAACTGAAGTCAGTATTAATAGTTGAAGGTAAATTATTATTAGTGACTACTTTAACCCCTCCCCTTTTTGCTAAATCACAAAATATTCGCGTCAAGTGTCGTTTATCACCAATATATCCATTGTATATATTATTATGTTGTTGTGATCAATATTACTTATATACAAAATTGCCTTAGTGATTTATAATGAATGGTCATCACATTATTGTGTGTAATAGAATTGGAATGTTCTGGTACAGTGCATTGAATAGAAATAAATTATTTCAGCAATTTCATGTTTTTTTTTTTATTTGGACGGATTTTACAATTTTTATAAATTAAATTTATCACCAATATATTTCTTTGTTTGTATTCAACTCTTGCAGAATTTGATTGGTAATCATCCTGTAACAAAAGTAAAATATACATTATAACAATAAACAGTTATGATTAATTTATGACAGTTTTGTCTTTACTAAAATATTACTACTTTTATGGAAGTGTGTTTTATTACTTCTTGGTATCTTAATGTTGATTACATAAAGAAAGAAAATATAGAGGAATAATTACCAAATATATATTGTATACCCCGGTTTTGGGGAAAAATTATTTCTCTTATACTTTGCTATCATTTGCTACTTATATTTTGCTATCATTGACAAAGTCATCGATTGTAGTAGCGTAATTTTTATAAAGGAACTAATATTTTCATTAATTGGATCTTTTCATTAGAAATATCTATAGATAATATTGATCAGCGGCGGTAAGCTCGCTCGCTCATGTTGGATCCTAATATGCTTTGTGAAATGTGGTTATGTTCACCACAATGCTGGATAAATATCTCTATGTAATTAGGGATTATTGATGTATTGAGCATATTAATTTTGTACTAGCTTTTACACGAAACTTCATCTGCATGACCGGGATATATTTACCTGACCAAGATAAAATTTAGCTTATACACTTTTTCCATCCCATTATACTGTATTTTCCACACAAATTAGATAGAGGTTTGTTAAGTCATTAAGGCACTATAAGGCAATAAACAAACTGATTTTCAAATTTATAATATTGTAAGCATATTGTATACACTTATTACCTCATGGTGTGAATGTGAACGGTAGATGCATAAAGCACACAGCACAACATATTTCCAGATCTTTGTCCATGGCACTTGTGGTATTCAGAAGTCCAATATGTTTCACATATACAATCCTCTTGATCCTGAACTGTCGAACCTCCTGCTTCTGAAATTGTATTCCAGGTACAAGGTCAAAATTTGATCTATTACAAAATATTCGTGCAGTGATATATAAAGGTTCCAGGTTTATTTCACAGACAACCTAAAATACCCCAATTTGATACTATGGGTTGTTTCCACAAAAAATTGTTCTTAGTTTCTTATAACATTACCATAAAAATAGACTATCCTGTAAGTTTAATATTAGACAATTGATGTAAACATGTAATTTTCTAGACAAAGTTGTGATGAAGTTGTCACGATGGGTCAATCTGTCTTCATCGTCACTGGTACCTTGCCAGCATATACCGATATCTCAGACGGGGTCACCACTCAATAGTCATCTAATATTAAATTATGTTTTAAGAAAAATATATAAGTAATCACCTTCACTCTTATGCACTTTAACTTTTAATTCTGGTGCTAAATCTCTGGCAGTTGTGACGTAGAACGTGCGTAAAATGTCCATCCGATGAGCACCCGATATGCTACGACTTTTTTGATTTAGTGTGTGCAAGTGACGAGAAAAGACACATCTTCGCTTGTTTATGTTTATTAAAAGAATTCTGTAATCAAAATTACATCGTTTCTCCTAAATTACGAAACAAAGCCAGTTGTTTAATATATATTATTGTACAAATGTGTTTTAAAACAATGATTATAAACTAAAAATTCCACTTGGTTGTTGCATAATGCTTTGGAATGGTAAATAAGTTGATCGCTCAACTGATAAAAGGTAGCAATCGTCACTTATAGACATGAGCAACACATGCATATGACAGAATATACTGTGTATCTCATAGATGGGTTTATAATTAAAGAACATATCACGTAAAATAACTATACAAAAATATACGACAATTAAGAATCTTCTTCTTTCGTTATCGCTTAAAACTAAACAACATAATAACTGTCTTTACCCCAAAACACTGCTCTCAAATGTAATGCTCATAGGAAAATTCCTTGGATAAACCAGTTTGGCTTCTTTTATTATTTGGGCGTAACTTTCCCAGCATTGGAGAACTATTTCGTCTATTTGTGAAAGGGGGGGCGTTGCACCACATATCACTATCACATAGACATCGGCCAACAATTTGCAAGTAACTGCTCGGAATGCTACCTGGAACAGAGTTAAGTATAATGTACACTTTTATTAATATATCTTGTTGTGTTCGTCTGTTGTCTTCGGTAAGCCAAAATTAGGAACACTTAAGGAGCAAAATATTATGAATACATACATCTGGACTCATTTGCGGCAAATAAACGGGCGTGTCTCTTAGTGGAGCGCCATCTTGCGCAGCTGCTAGTAGGAGCATCAGTCGAGCCTCTCTTGGATCCAGTTCAGTGAAATCAGAGCTGGTCGCAACTAAATGTCCATGAATGGCGAGACATGCCCATCGACCTGTTACATTTTCCGCATAAATGTCTAATGCTTGCTAGAATGAAAAAGTTTATTTAATTTTCATAACGGCTAGAGAGTAGTGACTGATTATTTTTTTGTTCATCTTTCGATAAGCTTTTAATAAATTGAGTATGGATTTTCGTGGTTGTACTTATTCTTAATATTCCAAGACCTTGCTGTAAATTCGTTTACTTCCCAAGAGGCTCAGCTGTAAGTTTTGCATATTATATATAAAACAGATATATAAAGTAATCAAGCATTCAGATAAATAAGTTTCTTTTCCAAATAACTTACCTGTAATTGTTGAGCCTGCGGGCATAAAATACTTTGAATGAGATCAAGCACTAATGTTGGAAATGGACTGGAGACTACATTGGGATCTAATGATTCTAATAGATAGTCCAAAATTGGATAGCACTGCCGCAGGTCTCTTTTCAATTGGTCTATATTTTTGATATTTTCTAACTCTTTCTTGCCAACGGAGAACACCATAACATCGTGAACACAGGATAGTAAAAGTTCAAGGTCACACTCGAGGCCCCCTGTAGCTATCCCAATTAATGTGACACTGAAATTCAATTCAGAATCAAACAATTTTGTACACTGAGTCTTTTTAAATAGAATTGAATAAAAAGTATTAGGATATATACAAATTATATATGCATTTTATATTAAGTCATTTCCCTTACTCAATGTATAGCAACATTAATTCAACTGCTGTTGATTACTTTACAAAATATTATCTGTAAACAAAGTCTATTTTGAGCTTATAATTATATCCAATATTTATTTAAAAACCTTGAGAACATAAGACTTCCGAGGTTTTCCCAAGAGACTACAGCATGGGGTTTTACAAAAGGGGGGTAAAGAGGTTTCTTCAGGGTCGGCAACGCACGCGTAATACCTCTGGTATTGCAGGTGTTCATAGGCTACGGTAACCACTTACTATCAAGTGGGCCGTATGCTTGTTTGCCACCTCAGTGGTATAAAAAGACTATTTTCAAATAACATATTAATTGCAAGTTCCTGTTTCTTTTTTATATACATAATAATAATTAATGCGCACAGTAGAGATGCAAGTATTTTCCTATTTGCAGGATTTCATAGTTTTTTTTTTTTTATATACATAATAATAATAATAAATTATAATAATAATAATAAAAATAATCTTTATTGCCATCGCTTAACAGTAGAGATGTATAGTTTCTCTCAACTCGGGAAGATCTATTTATACAGAATGTGCATATACCAAATTCCGACGAAAACTCTTAACCGTCGTTTAATACCTTAATTTTGCTAAGAAACGAACTTCAAATGAAAAAAATTTGGATTTCGTGAGTTTTTGAGTAAAAATTCCATAGAACACCCCCTATTCGCCGGATTTGGCCCCGTGTTTTTTCTTGTTAATGTTGTAGATGAGATAAAAAAATGCCATTAACAATCAGGAAATTTTGAATTTGTAAAATTTTTATTTCAAATATATACCGTTTATGTGACATACTGTCTATTGTTCTTCTAGTAATAGTGTCAATAACCAACTTCTATGGAGTAAATTAAATACAAGCTGGACATAAATATAGTCTATGGAATTCACTGGTAATAATAATAAAAAAATACAATTTTACCTTTTACAATATTCTTTCCAAATTATTGTTCCACTATCTACATGAGTGTCTACCATTGATAAATTGTGGCATTTACTAAACATATTTATGCCATGTAGGGAAGCAATAGTTGAAAACTGTATCTGGAAGAAATAGTAACAATCTTTAAAATATAAATATGAAATTGTATACTTTTAAAATTTATAGCTGCTATTTGAATCATCAAATTAGTTTGTGTATGAAATTGAGTTTCTTTTTTTTTATGTAATTTAGAATAGCAAACACACTGATGGGATGCGAGGCTCCGGGTGGTAGGTCTTTGCGAGGCCATTTGTCCTTCGTGAAAAGTATGTGCTGCAAAACTAGGTCTGGTTATTTGGTTTAGGTATTTGTCATGTTTATTGAGAAATGTTAAAGTTATACAAGAAATATAATATTATATATATATATATATATATATATATATATGTTCGCCACCCCCTAAGGCCGCTACTGTGATAACCATTACCACTATAGGCATTAGGCATTACAGAATACACTGTAACATCCATAGTATTACTCCTACATTGACTATTCCTAAGAACTACTAATTTGTTATGCTTCCATGCTCTTAAATACCACTGACCACCATTTAAGTCGAAATTTAAAAATTAATAAAATAATGAGCACCTAGGCAATTGTAAAAATAAAAATATGAATAGTGTAATTTCAGTTTCAGAGAAGGAAGTAGAACCTTCTGTTAATGATAAATACACATGTAAAAATTAGATCTAAAGCTAGGTATCAAGAACTTTTTCTTTTATTAATTTCAATAATTTATTTATTTATATTAAATTTATTAAGTACTTACATTTTCATTGTTACCGCGTTTTCTTGAAAATATTGGTACACCACTTTCACTAGCAATCGCTATTACTATTACAGACATTGTTTTTATGCTTTATATAAATAATATATATTTTTATTAGTATTTATCAGAAGTTATCTCTTTACTTTTTATTTCCCATCTTATTATTTATTAAATCTTATAAATTATAAATATTTATAAAGAAAAATATTTTGGAATAAAATTAACAATGAATAAACATAAAAAACGAAAGCATAAATGGTTTTTAACTATTTCAAACAAAATAAGTAAGACAAAAAAGTTACTACATGCCGAAGAATTTCATAATTATCAGTTTACTTGCTCAGTAATTGTTTTCTTAACTATTATTCTTTTGTTTGTTAATAAAATTACAAATCAAATAAAGAAAAGTAGAAATTAAGTCAAAACTTTATTTCTACTGCCAAAGTTTTGTTATATATCAAAAAGTAAACGTTGTTTAAAAGTTGGCACTATTTTTATATTGACGAAACTTGAAAATAAATCTATGCAACCTACTAAAGCAAACGAGCTGACGACCTATCTGATGGAAAGTGGTAATCGTCGCCTATAGCCATGAGCTATACCATGGATATAACAGAGTATACTGTTTCGTCTATGATACCCTCCCACGCGCTGCCCTTTCTGAGGACTCAGGTGTTATTTTTCTGTACCTTGTAAATTCACTGCCATATCCCACCCTTCAAATCGAAATACAGTCATATATGGAAATTTGTAGCTGCTGCAAAATTATTATATTCAGTGAACTGGTTGCATAGATTGTTTTTCTAACTAAAGTGATTTAAATCTCAATATTTCTTGTAGTAGCGATGGGCCAACTCGTATAGTTTTGAATTCGAATAAACCGAATTGAAATGGTGGCTGATTCGAATCGCAGCTCGAATCAGCTCGCATTCACTTCGTATAGAGTCAATATTGCAGTTGAATATGAACTCAGTAGGTCGGTTACTTAACTCGCTTTAGATTTAAATCGTCGATAGCGCGAACTCGCGGGTTTAAATCAATTCGAATATAATATACTAGTGTAACGTAGTAAACACTCAGAATTCATATTATCAATCTATTTTAGTTATAGAACAGTTTTGTTCTTTACTTTCGAGCTATTAATTTGAAAGAAAAATACAAAATACTAATATTTAAAATATAGGTTTTTATTTTTAACCGACTTCCAAAAAAGGAGGTGGTTCTCAATTCGACTAATATTGTATGTTTTTTTATATGTTTGTTACGTGATTACTCCGTCAATTGTAGACCAATTTTGAAAATTATTTTTTTGTCGGAAGAGGTATTATCTTGAGGTGGTCCCATTGTCACTATGTCAGGATCTGATGATGGGATCCCAGGGAAATCGAGGGCAACTCTCTATACTTTATAGACACCTACAATATTTTTCATGTACTTTCTAAAACTATTCAGATATTTGCGTCTGGTAGTCATCATCTTATGTTGTTTAACTGATGATGGGAGGTACAACTCCTTAACGGTTAGGAGTTAAGAGGTAATTCCTGAAATTTTAGGCACGTTTAGATCGTTAGTAGTATTTTTTCAAGTAATATTCAGATGAGCTGATGATGAAGTACAACTCCTTAACGGTTAGGAATTAAGGGATAATTCTTTAAATATTATAGGCAATCGTTATCGCAAAAAAAGATTATGAAAATTCTTTTTTTGTCACCAAGTCAGAATCTGGATCCCATGAAAATGGAGGGAAATCCTCAAAATTTGTAATGTAAATATAAAAATATACTAAAAATGGAAAAATAAATAAATTCGAAATAAAATCAACAGACTTCAAAAAAAAAAACAAAACGTAAAAAATACAAAAAATAAAAAATAACAAAATATAAATTTAATCTAATTCAAATAAATTTCATTTCATTTTATAAAAATTTAAATAGTTATGTAATCACCTAAGAAAATACATAAAAGTTTAATACTTATATTTTTACTATTTATTTTAACATTAATTAATTAACTAAATATTAAAAAACGGAACAGTAACATTTCTAAGAAAAAAAGCTCGTCGTCAGCCAATCATGAATCAATCGCCTTCTCTTCCTTTAACTTGCGCCTCATGTGATGTTACTATCTCATTCTGCTTCGCAGCTTGTTCGGTTGGTGTAGTTATGTCGAGTATTATACACCACACGCTATGGCATGGTGCAGTGCAGGTAATAGGTACATACACATATCAGTATATAATTCAAAATACTTGTACAACGCAAACAGTAAAGCATAGATAATTTACAAAAGTTCATTGTATGCGACAAATCTATGGATCGGTAACAGTAACTTGCTTTTCCAGTCATATAAAAATAATAAATATATAATTAGATTGACTTTGACTCCATAAATCTCACTCAACACTATTCTGTTAATTTATAATAAAAAGTGCCAAAATCTCAACTATCACCGCACCATGATATAGCGCGCGGAGTGTAACTGTAAAACACGCTGACAGAAATATCACGCACACGAGAGTCTTGCTCGTTGTATAATGTTTCTGTTGCGTCGCACGCACACAGCCACGCAGCATTCACAGCAACCGAATCGAGTTGACGTTATGACGAAGTACGAACACAGTCGGCCGAGTTGCGTGCTATAGTGATCCGAGCATAGATCGCATTCATATCACGGTTGTAACGTAGGTAGCGCCGTATTGGCTTTATACGAGTTGATTCGAATTGATAGAAAAGCTAATTCGAATTGAGCCGGCGGCAATGCAGCTCGAGTAACTCGAGTTTTTTGATTCGAATCGCCCATCGTTATCTTGTAGTGTAGCCAAAATTAATTCAAGAATGTCAATACTGTGTCTTGAAAATTAGAATTGAAATCTAATAGACTGTACATTACATGATCATCAGATTTAGTAAAACACATTGTTGGCGTGCAAACAAATTAAAAAGCTTAGTTTTTGTTATATACTTAGATTTAATAAGTACGTCTATGGTACCTATATAAAATATCCTGTGTGTTGAGTTAGAATATAACCTACCTGTGAATCAGGACAATTGTCTGTTATATTAAATTTCATTCAAATTTGGTCAGCCGTTTAAATATGACCGAGTAGTTAATATATCTACTAACTATGTAAATATACATACATCTTTATAAACTTTGTTTAGGAATACGTTAATAAAAAATAATGAACAGGATGTGTTTAGAATTGACCAATATACCATGTAATATACCATATATAAATATCAGTGATCATATTACACAATGCCATCGAGTCCTATAGTAAGTACAATGTACTACGGATACTAGACAACCTTACCTCATTACTCGTAAAAAGTAAAACGTCCTACAAACCTATTTTAATTATACGAATGATTTATTATTGTATTTCAAATTCATATCGAGAAATTAATGCATAGCTAAAATAGGTGTATAATTTAGGTTTATAAAAGGTTTGGCATTTTTATGAATAAAAGGGTTAATATTAGAAGCCGAATAATAGGTAACTGATACACATATTTTTTTTTATAAACGCCTAAGGTAAATACAAATTATTCAAAGAAATCATCCAGACTAATATATATAGATATACTCATAATTACAAATATTTGTATTGTGTGAAATTCAAAATTTATTAACAATGCGAACTCCTAATCCCCCTTCCTTCTTCGTGGTCCTCCCTGGAAACTATAGTGCTGAATTCTAGGTGTATTCATCGTGATGGGCTTACTGACCTGCATTTTCATTCTTACCTATCATCCCTTACTGGTGCTCCATCAGCGTATACCGTTAACGCAGGAGGATTCGATTATAATGTATTTAAAAAAAGAATTTGGTTAGTTAAGCCATTAAATTCACAAAGGTAATAAAGCAACAGTCGAATTACTTGCCAGTTCTTCTCAGCTGAGAAATGTATTAGCAATAGATTCATAAAAATGTTTTTTAAAAATCTTTATAATTACTTTATAGTCGTATAATTAGTTTATAGTTTACTTAAATAAAACTTATTTGGAGTCGGTTAAATATATTATAATCAAGTGATCATGATATATGTATAAGAAAAAAAGGGGTTATGAGGACTGGATGCTTAGAAACATGAAAAATATTTTTCAGTATATAAGGATCTTATGAAAGAAAGGGATATTGTTTTATTATAGTATGTGATCACGCCATTCTGAGCGAACACAGAGACAAGTTTATGAATATGATCAACCGAAAAGAGAATGATTCACTCTCAACTATTAATCGCACTATGCCGGCTTACTAAAAACACTACGTTTGCAGAAATTTTATTTAGATATAAGCAATCATTTTTAAAATAATATATAGGAACCTTGAGGATATATTTACAGTCTGTTATAATAAAATAATGTTTTTACTTAATGTTTAATAAATTAAGTAGGTAAGTATTATTTAATATATAAGTACATTCACAAAAACACACAAATACAACATACGTAATGTTTATTATATACAAAGATTTATTTATTTAAAATATAATAATAAAAATTGATGTTCGCTATATTTTATTAGATATAAATAGGAGTATGATGATTATAATACATAGTACTCTGTTTCCACACGGAATACATAGTTAAATAGTATCATTCACTTATTTTTAGTAGTAAGTACCGGGATTTCATATTTTCGTCACAAATAAGTACTTAATATCTACGACAGTTTATAAATTAAGTAACGATTTAATAAAGCAAATAAAACAGATCATTGAAATATTTACTTAAAATTCTTAAGTATCTATGTGTAAATCTAATTTTATAATTAGTATAAAAAATAGATAAGTCGTTATACTCGTATGTGTTACCACTCCACATAAATCTAACAATATTTTAGGTATTTCTATCATTGCCATTTCGTGTTTGAGATTTTATTTAAAATATAAGTATTAGATATATTTAAGTACATTAGCTACAATTTTAATATAATTTAATTATATGAACGAGTAAATAAGGGCCCCCACAGTAAAAAAAAGTAATACGTGGATTAATACAGGCACCTTCAATCCAACGCGCTATATTTTATAAAGATAATTATTTTAATAAAAGATTTTTTACTTTTAAAATTTATACAAAGAATACAATATATTAAATTCGTTAAATTAACGACAACCGTTATTATTAAATTACAATAAATTACATGGGTTTAACAATTATATAATGGTGAAGTTAGATAGGTTTAGGTTTTTGTGACTAGTAGCAAAGTAAATGTGGAGATAAAAGGTAGGCACTATTATAACATTCTGCATATTTTGACTATAAAGTTTGGAAATTCTAATATAGATCTTTTTATGAGCTACAAGACAAGGTTTTATAATTGAGTATCGATCCTTTGTCCAATGTCGCCATCTTCCAGATTTTTAGAATCATTACCTGTGAATACGATAAATTATTTTACTAAAAGACGTAAAAGTTGATGTTTCAATTGGTTTAAAATGAATTTCTAGCTCCTTTTGCATCATTGATATACGCTGGCGAGTTACCAGTAAGCGATACGGCCGAAGCCAGGTCGGTTGCGTACAGAATTCACTAGAAATTAGTATAATTATTCTAAGGCTTCTTCTGTAAAGCTCACTCAGTGAATGTAATAAATAAATAAATAAATATCGCGATTAATTCCTGCACCCCACCTTACTTTGGATACGCTGGTAATTTAATTTGTTAAATTTCTACTCAAATGAAAACTTGACAAACAAATGTCCCTTGTTGTACATTAAGCATAACTAAACTGATTTTGCGGTATAATCACGGCATGGAATGGACCATCCTATCCTTTCCCGTGAGTATCGTAAGAGGCGACTAAGGAAACTTAATTGCCGAGGAATGACCAGCAGCTTCCTTTAAATATCACAATAATTTAATTAGCCTAGCTCTGGTTGCTTACCCGCTTACCAAGTTTTTTTTTTTTTTTTTTTTTTTTACAACACAGGGGGCAAACGAGCATGCGGCTCACCTGATGGTAAGTGACTACCGCCGCCCATGGTCACCCACAACACCTACGGCATTGCAGGTGTGCTGCCGGCCTTTTAAAAAGGAATATGCTCTTTTCTTGAAGGTTATGTTGTCGTATCGGTTCGGAAATACTGCTGCTGGAAGTTGATTCCAAAGAGTGGTTGTGCGAGGAAGAAAGTGCCTTGAAAAACGCACGGTGGAGGACCGCCACTCGTCCAGATGGTTGGGATGAAATTTTAGTTTATGGCGGGTTGTACGATGGTGAAAATTTGCAGCAGGTATCAATCCGAACAATTCTTCAGAGCACTCCCCATGATAAATTCGGTAGAAGATGCACAGAGATGCAACATCTCTACGCAGTTTCAGTGGGTCGAGCCGGACAGTAAGACGCCGATCGTCAACAATTCGAGCTGCCCGACTTTGAATGCGGTCTAACGGAAGGAGTTGGTACTGTGGCGCTCCTGCCCACAGGTGAGAACAGTATTCCATGTGTGGCCTCACTTGAGCTTTATACAGTTTCAGGCGGTTTTCTGGCGTGAAATACCGTCTCACCCTATTGAGCACCCCCAACTTTTGGAAGCTATCTTAGCTTTTTCCTCCAGATGACCGCAAAACTGGACGTCGCTAGATATATCGACGCCAAGAATCCCCAGACTCGACTTATTATCAAGGGAAGTGCCCTGAAAGTGAGGTGATACGACAAACGGTGTCTTTTTTGCGGTGAACGCGCAGACTTGTGTCTTCTTAGGGTTAAAGTGAACAAGATTGCGTTCACCCCAGATCGAAACTTTATCGAGTGAAGTTTCGATTTCAGACACAAGTCTGTTCCGGAGCTCATCGGTATGTGCCCGCGAGATCTTTGCATGACCGGTGTATAATGCATCTCCTGTACTGTCGTCCGCATAACAATGAATATCACTGATCTGTAACATATCATTGATATGCAGGAGAAACAGTGTTGGAGATAGTACACAGCCTTGCGGGACACCAGCATTCACAGGTTTTAAGTCAGAGCATGCTCCGTCGACTACGACCTTAATGCTACGTTCCTTAAGAAAGCTGGCGACCCAACTGCACAATCTCGCAGGCAACCCAAACGAAGGTAGTTTTGAGATTAGTGCCCTATGCCACACCCGATCAAAGGCTTTCGCAATATCCAGACTAACAGCTAAGGCCTCTCCCTTATTCTCGATTGCCACTGCCCATCGGTGTGTTAAATAAACTAAAAGATCACCAGCCGAGCGTCCCCGTCGAAAGCCGTACTGGCGGTCTGAGATCAGCTGGCGATCCTCTAGGTACCGGAGCAGTTGATGGTTAATAACTGATTCCATGACTTTCGAGAATAAGGAAGTGATAGCTATGGGCCTATAGTTAGCTGGATTAGCGGTCTCCTTTTTTAGGGATCGGATGCACCAAAGCAGTCTTCCAAAACTTTGGGACTATACCTAACAGAGCCGAAAAAGACGCGTAAGAACCGGAGCCAACTCTGGTGCGCACGTCCTTAGCACAATTGGAGGAATGCCATCGGCCCCGCTCGACTTATGGATTTCAAGGGAGAGAAGTGCTCTACGCACTGATCTTTGCGTGAATTTAACATCCGGCATAGAGCTCCTACAACGCGGGATGGTCGGCGGTAGTTTCTCCCCGTCATCCAATGTCGAGTTTGATGCAAAGAGAGATCCAAGGAGATCGGCCTTCTCTTTGGCGTTCAGAGCCAACGAGTTATCCTCCCTGCGCAACGGTGGAAAAGATGACTGACAGAAATTCCCTTGTGCAGCTTTGGCAAGAGACCAGAAAGCTCGAGATCCCGAAGGTAAACTAGCCAATCTCTTGGCAATTCTACCAATATGCTCTGACTTCGCTGTGGCCAAAACTCTTTTGAAGGACCTAGAGGCAAAGTTATACTTCTTTTTAAGGGCACTGATGTTAGGAGAACACCTTTGGCCCAGGCTAGGAAGCACTCCTGTTTCAGGCGAGATGCTATTCTACAAGAGGCTCCATACCAGGGCTGGGATTTCCCACCGACAGGTACCACACAGAGTTAGGAATGAATAATTCCATTCCCTGAAGCACCACATCGGCGATGGAATTGGCGATGGCGTTGGGATCCCCCAGTGCGAAGCAAACCTGCCTCCATGGGTAAGATGCGAAAAAAATCCGCATCTCATCCCAATCTGCCGACCTGTAGTGCCAAACACGACGTCTACCCGTAGAACGTGGTGGAATCGGACTTATGAGAGGCACCTCACTCCGCACCAGACAGTGATCCGACGATCCAAGCGGAGCTTCGACGGAAATCACATAGTTGTCTGGGTGGGTGGTCAGCAGAAGGTCCAGCAGTGAAGGTGAATGGTCCAACACATCAGGTATTCGCGTGGGCGAGGAAACAAGCTGCGTCAGACCATTCATGAACAGATCTTCCCGCATAGTCGGTTGTACGTGAACCAAGCCATTCGGTATGGTGGGCATTAAAATCGCCAAGAATCACGACTTCAGCGGAAGGAATCTGTTCGAGCAGGGAATCTGTAGCCATTTGGACGTGCTCAATGAGTTGGTCGGTTTCGATGTTACCGCTGTGGGACCTGTATAGGCATGTATAGACGCGAGGATGGTCATTGCAGTCTACACGCAGCCATAAAATAGACAGGTCCGTTCCTTCAAGAGTTCCAAGGCGGCGACAACAGATATCCTCTCTGACATACGCGCATACACCGGCACGCGAAACAAAACAATGTTCAAGTTTATAGCCCGGGTACGTCAGGTATGAAGTTTCGTTTGGAGAGGATATCTGTGTCTCCGTTAGAAAGAGCAATGCCGGCCGCGCCGTTTCTAGGTGATGGTGGACAGCGTTTAAGTTAGAATGTAATCCCCTGATGTTGCAGAAGCTCACATTGAGCGAAGGGGATGCCGTAGAAATCTTGCTCCGTTTGCCCTTGGTTCCAAAGAGCGGAATTTTGCCCCCCCCAGAATACGCAGGGCAGCCCGAGCGTGGTTGCTCGAGGGAGGATTCTCCAGCAACATGGTTACTGGTACCTCCCTGGGGTATGTTATTTTTTTTTAATTCCACTGCCATGGTTGCGTGTTGTAAGATAGGGGGACGGGGTTGGGGAAAGGATTTTAGGAATAGGAAAGGGATGGGTATGGGATGGGCCTCCGGACTCCCTCACTCACCATACGGAATGTGATCGCACTAAAAGTGCAACCACTTAGCGTCGGTATTCTGTGAGGGTGTGGTACTTCCCCGGTCGAGCCGGCCCATTCATGCTGTAATACCATATAGGATTACAGCGTGGCTCTACCACAGTAAAAGTAAGTTTGGCAACTACTGGCAAAAAGTTGGCACGCTTCCAATAGAGGGAGGCCTGTGTTCGGTAGTGGACAATCAACGACTAATATAAACAGATTTTGATAATTTTAGACAACTATAAGTAGATATAGCCTTGTTGTGTTTGTACATATTTGTTTATTTATATGCATTTGTACATTCGCCTTTAATACAGATTATACTAATTTTTATAACAAAATTAACACAGGTTATAACAAAAATGTAGACAGACGGACTTATTCCTTAAAGTGATTTCTTCCAGTCAGCCTTAGCTAAATTGTAGGAATTGTACGACTGGTTTAACGTATTAAGGTTAAAAAATAGTTGTCTATAATTTTTTATTATTTCGGGATACTAATTTCACCAAGAATTCAATAGTTCCCTCATAATGTCGCATACATAAATAAAACATTACAGTTTAATTAAATTCAGTAATTCCTTACCATCACCTTTCGTCAGTAGCCGTGGGCCAGTTATAGCAATTAGGATTGCCCCCAGTGGAGCCGATATTATCACACTGAGTACGCTTACAGCCAAAAGCGCCTTGGAATGTTTTTCTTCATCTGATGGAAGAATACCTGATGTCTGACCGCTGTTCACAAGGTCCAATGCAGCGGGACCTAACGCTGCCTGTAGAGAGGAAAGGGATTGTTATTAATAACATCTGGCAGGGTCATTGCTAGCAATTATACCCTAACAAGTTTACCTCCACGCAGTTTACCCTGAAAACCACCGTGGTTTTGATGAATTCATAACAATGGGCCAACTGACCTGCTTCATCCTCATCTATCATCCCTCACTGGTACACCGTCAGCGTATACCGATAGCGCAGGC
Organism: Galleria mellonella; assembly: GCF_026898425.1. Taxonomy (NCBI): domain Eukaryota; kingdom Metazoa; phylum Arthropoda; class Insecta; order Lepidoptera; family Pyralidae; genus Galleria; species Galleria mellonella. The sequence continues at coordinate 3,852,370 of NW_026442133.1, forward strand.
GGGGCTACCATTCCATTTTTAACCACCAAGAAAAAACTGTCTGTAAAATTATAATACTATTGAAGGTATAACGAATATTGACTATGGTACGATAAGGTAAGCTATACTAGAGAACACTACCACAATAGTAATCTATGGTAATCCATGTCTAGCTTATACTAGCAGCATAATGTTGAACTTCTGCGAAAATACAAAGATGCCATAGGAGGCATAGTATATTCATTGTCTTGTCAAGTTGTACATTATAACATTTGACGTATCAATAGTATAAATTAATACAAATTACTTTATTTTAAAATAGGATATAAGTTATTTGAAAAATAGCTATAGCCACTAGTTTGGTTTACTTAAGTAACATAAATTAAGTAAATATTATATAATTGAAATAAAAAGGATCATTTAATTTGTATTGTAGAATGTAACACATGTAATGACACTTATTTTTTTTTATTAAAACATAAAATTGCAGAATGTTTTAGAATTCGGTACTCGTTAATTTTACCTGTACAGTAGCTTTAGCGAGCCAAGTTACGCCGATAAATAGCTTTTCTTTTTTGTTAAGTCCGCAGCCGAAGCTGACCAAGAAGGTTGCTATAACACGTAATACTAAGCAGGAGATGAGACATATTGCACCCATTTTTATCACTTCAGGATCCAAGGCACTAATCTGTGGACAATTTTGTTCATGATATTACAATAAAACAAATACCAAATGTTATGTGCATCAGAACTGAAACTGAATGTATTCTGAACTAGTAATATCCTGGCTTAGAAGGACCAAGTCTCGTCTACACAAAAGATTTCTTGTCAATTTTTAATAAATTCTTTAAAGATACTGAATAATTTATAAATTAGTAAAAAATAAAAATATGACCAATTTTCAAGAGAAAATGGTGACAGCATTCCTCCTATTTGTGAGTTGGTAAGTTGAATGACTACTTCAACAGGAATTATAGTAGTAAGCATATTTATTTAGTTTTTAATAGCACTTTACTTACGGTAATTTGTGCTCCAGTGAAAGCAAAAAGTATAGGTTCAAAGAATATCCATAAAATTCTGAATATATTGCTAACTGGATTCTTATTGACCGGCCATCCTTGTTTTTCCCAGTACAAGGCTGCAACAAATCCTGATGAAACTATGGCAAGGGGTCCTAAAACGACAATAAAATAAATATAAATGTATCATATAATATAGTAATATAAATAAATAATATTTAAATAACAATATAATAGGAAAAAAAAATGTATACGAATACATGAACACTTTAAATTCTCCATGGACTATAACACCATGTCATAGATTTGGGTGATTGAAATATAAAAACATCTCTACTTTCAATTTATACAACTGAGGATGCCATTCTGTTATAATGTAAAAAATCTTCATCTCTGCTTAATTCGATAGTAGGCGGGAAAATAAATGATGAAAGACTTTATTTTCCTGCAGTTATGGAATTTATGAAAATCACTCTTTGTTGTTTGAATTCCATATTTGCTGCTGTTTATATCGCTATTTAGCAATAAGGCCGCCAATTATTTTTTTATCTTGCTTTTATGTAATTAAGTATTAATTTTGTTTGTATACATATCGTCATAGTCGTAGAATACTGACGGATATGTATATTTAAAGTTTGTCAGATTCGTCAGTATTCTACGACTTTGACAATATTGTTAATCTTTATTATCTGTGTCATTCTTTGAAGAGAAAAATAAAAAGAATTTTGAATTAAATTAAATAGTAACACGGTGGCGCCAACTTCGTAGAACTTTGTTTAAGGTACTCTGTTATATACATTTTTATTTTTAATCTAGTGAATTAAGAACAAAAAAAGTATATAACATATATACAATAATATAGTTATTATGATGATAAGAACGTGTTTACGTATCGTGCTACGATAATTACAGCCCAATAAGTGTACAAAAACAAATATTATATACATAAAGTCTCACCAGCTCCGCTCCAACCGACAAGGCTTGATATAAATAAAGAGAATAATCCTCCCAAAAATAAAGCTAAAAATCTCAAAGGCACCATGTATACATCGCCTTTCTCTGGTATAATTGCAAGTATTGCCCCCCATAACCCTCCACATACAACGCCAACGATAATTGACAGAGGCCCCTAAAAATAATAAAAACGTTTGTTATATTATTTGATAGTTCAAAGTTGCAGAATATTATATAAATACTGTATATTTTAAGCTTATATGTATGCTTAATAATTAATAGTAAATACATGTACGTCAATTCGATTATTTTACCATTTAAATGAAAATTTGTTATACGGAATTTTTTTATTTAATCTCACCTTTATAATATTGAAGGTGACAGATCCCGGGGCGAACATAGCGTTCAAAATTATAGCAAAAATGGCAACACTGATGGAGTCATCTATGGCTGCAGCAGCCAGAAGCAAAGTCGGAATTCCTTTAGAGACTCCATAACCCACGTCTCTTAGCCTGAAGAGACAAGGGACGACCACAGCTGGAGATACTGAAGCTATCATCGACCCTAAGAGGAAACCTACAAATAAATAAATTTATGTTAAAACCTTTCGAAATTTAGGGGATTATTAGTAATAGAGACTAGTGTCTAAGAACAAAAGAGTACTTTCATCAAGTATAGTTGTACCAGCGACTATGCTGTTGAAGAATTATCTCAGTGCAACCACGTTGCCTTGTGGTCCCGGCATAGAATGGGCCATCCTTTCCTTTCCCATGGGTGACGTAAAAGGCGACTAAAGGAATTTAATGGTTGAGGGATGAGCAGCAGCATCCCCCCTCTTAAAACATTACAAATGCCTAACTGCGGTTGCCAATCCGCCTACCAAGCGTGGCAACTACTGGCAAAATCCCGTAAAAAAGAGGCCTATATTCAGCAGTGGACAGTTAACGGCTAATGTGAATGTAAATGAATGAACTACGTTATACGTATTGAAAATTTTAAGTTTCTAACGTAAGGGAATAGATCGTGCGTTGATAGACCACCCAGTTCCAACAACTCCTTTTATTTTACGTAAAAATATATATTTAAACTCATATAATTTTCTTTTCAAATATTCCCAGTACGAATAAACACCTACACAATGCTCTCTTAAGGCTGCATATCGTTAGCTTGTTTACCCAGATACAAGCCACAATACGTGATGCTCATGTAAACGAGGCACCATGAGTGTTTTTTTTGGTGCCCAATCTAAGTCACTAGATAGCTAGGTATTTAGAATAAGAGGACGAACAGACATCACATAGTAATTTACTTATACTTTACTAGCTATGCCTGAGAATCAAGGTATGATATATTATTATTATAAATACGAAAGTTTATAACGATAGATGGATGTTTGTTGCTTTTTAATGCATAAACTACTGAATGGATTGGAATGAAATTTGATAAAGGAGTAGGTTCTGTCCTAAATTAGCAGATAAGATTCTTTATGTAATGATTCTCATGGGTGAAACTTGGGGTACAGTTATTTTATAATATTTTGAACCATGTATGTTAGTATGTCAAATTATGTGGTCATTACAGTTATACTCTTAACTTATGCGATAGGAGATACTTGGCAACAACTGCGTAAGTCGGGTATAATTTCACATATAAATAGGTACATAATATACAAACTAGTTATCCACTAGTCCCCTCGCAAAATACTCTTAATGAGATATATATTTTAATCATAAAATAATTTTAAATGAAAATTTTTTTAATAACAAATACTGAAAGGAATATGACTATAATTTAAGTTTAGATACTCGTAGAAGTACGCAGAGATACTACCGCCGTACATAACACTCTACATGCCATGTAAACATATTAAAACATAGTATTTTAATGAGTCTACCAAGGATTAATTTGTTTTATTAATCTCGTCGAAATTTTTATTAAGCCGCACAGTTTCAGTATCGGCCAGAATCTACTTATGGCCGTAAGTATCTATTTTAAGGTGGTAAATTATTAGGATACGTCGCTCTCAAAATGCAGGGAGAGCATTGTCCCCTGTCAGATCGAGATCCAATTCTATTAATTCTTTACGAATTCGTCACAAGGAGCAGCGGTAGTGCAGGCTTGTTTACCATTCTATTTTCAATGTATTAAAAAAACTTACACAAATGTTTAATGTTTTTCGTGATAATATTGTACCTAGTTTTAATTATAAATAAAAAACTTACCCCAAATCCAAGGCAGTCCTAATAGGAAATGTGAAGTAACGCTAATAGCTATGCATTCGACTAGCCACGGCAGTAAACCTAGTTGTAGAACAGCAACATAGTGCTTTCTTAAAATTGCAGCGTCCAGACCCAGACCTGCTCTAGTCAAAATTATTACTAATGCTACTTTCCTGAAAAAAAAAAAAAAGAAATAATATCAAATAATTCTGATAGTGGATTTAGAACTGGAAGACTACCTAAGTAGGCACTATTAGATTTTCTGTGGTGATACTGTTACTACAGGTCAACTATAAAGTCAGACCAATGGATTTAGAAACAACCTTCAAACGCATCATGGCCATTGAGGTGATGGATAAAAATACAACATGTTACTACTTATTAAATAAAACACGAGTGCAGCAGATGGAAAATTTAAAGGACAACATGGTAATACGAATAGTTGACTAATATCTCTATGAGTAGAGACGCATTCGAGGGTCTACCCATGCCAAAAAATGAGATGAAATAAATTAATAAAAGGGAGAGCCTTGACATACTGGAAGACAAGTTTTGTATATATTTTTATGAAGAAAAAAATGCCATTGTATTTTTACCGCGTGGAACGCGATTGGAGCAATACGTAATTTTGTTCTTAAAGCTTAATATTTCAGACAAATAATGGAGAAGATATCTAGTGCATTTTTTATCAGAATAGGTAAGTATCTCTTTCGATCCCTGAGAACTAAGGTTAGTTCTAAGGGGTAATACTATATAGTGATATCTGTTATGTTTTTTTTTCATAAAGCAAGTTGATAGCTTAGATGAGCTATTGACCAGTTAAATTGTTTCAACATTTAAATCAGTACTATTATGTTGTGATAAGATTTTGTAAAATTAAAATCACAGTCAGTAGGTATCTAATTTTCTTTATCAATGTTGAAACTATCAAAAACATTGACCCACAGTGATAAGATTATATACAGGATAATTACTTATAAATTTATTGGGCAATTAAGTATTGGTCTTGCATACTAATAATTTTTTTTATGTAAAGGATGTATGTTTCAAAGACGATATCGAACGTAAACAATTAATTAATGTAAAGGAAAAGGAAGAAAAAAGGGATGGACTATAATAGGTGATATACATAAAAGAGTGGAAGTATAAAGTCTGATAAAGATCAATGAAATAAGAAAACATACTAACCCGACTTCAAATAAAGTAACAAAGCTAAGGTAATGATTGTGATTCTAGTGTTTTTTTTGTAGTGATACATAAAATACAGCGACCGTTTACCATCTGACGGGCTGAATGTTTGTTTGTCACCTTTGTGTTGATGTTGTCCCAAATAAGGTACTAAAACATTTTGCAATAAAGAAGTATCAAAGCTGCAATAATCTTACTATTAAAGGTCGACTAGGGATAGTGAAAACTATAAGAATGGGTTTTTAGATAAGTACCTTAAATCTTGGTTTAGCTTCCTATAAGTGTCGGTCATGTGTATTATATTTAGGTTTTGGAACAAAATCCCTGTTACTAGCATGCCTATAAGAGCCGGTAATGTAGTGATTTTTAACCACAGCCATCCAACTAAGTATGCCGATATGACTAAAATCGTCATGCCGAGTAGTTCGCCATTCAAGCCCACCGACTCTCCCAACTCTGCATATAAGATACCCCAACTTAGCAGAACTGGAATGGAAATACAAAATATTGTCTCTATAATTAATAATATTATTTATTGTTAATTTTATATACAATTAACATATTTTTTATCAAATTTTTCTATATAGCAAAATGTTACTGTCTACTATCACAACATGTAATTTGTTAATACTTATTATTCGAGAACGAAACGTAAAATTCCACACACAAGTCTGTGGTACTAAAAATGTGTATCCTACCCTTTTTATGTACTTGTATAGTAATAAAATAAAAAAAAAATCACTAATGTAAAATGCATATATGGTATCCTACCCTGTTTTAAAACATCAAACATAGTAAGTTAATTAAACTCCTGCCCCCTCCCTAGGTAAATGGTAAATAAATCCGTTAGTGGAATCGTCATTGCTGAGTCCATTAGAGTGAGATATCGAAGGACGTCATCTCATTCTATCTCATACACTTGCTGGCGATAATGATTCTATTAATGGATTCTCTTGCCACTTGTTTAGAAGGCTTTTTTTCTAGTTAGATATAAATTCTAGCACAGGTTTATATGGTTTCGTTCTGGTGTAGCATAGATGCAGTTACCTCGATAATTTACCTTGACAAAAATAATACTTGAAATATAATATACTATCTGATTAACTTATATCGTTAGGTATACATAGTGAATGATAAGTAGTATGCTCTATAGAGATCAACATAAGGTAAACATCATAGATTCTTGTTTATATAATAATAATTTTTATTTCGGACTTTTTTGGTCCATTAAATATTTATTATTAACATTATTATTAAAACTAATGTTATATAAATTTACATACACAATACACACACACACACACACACACACACACACACATAATATATTAAATAATATACAGATAATCACCGCTGCACAATTCCATTGAAAATTGCGGAGCAGTGATTAACGTACACTCAGTCGAGCCTGCTTTCTATCATACTCAGTTTGATGCTGTTAGCGCTGGTATATCTGCGCACTTAGGGATGCACACCTTTTAGCAAATCGTGGCATAAAAATTATCTACACGATGCTAAAAGAACATCTCTGACGCGCTACGGTTCGTGGCAGCCCCATCAATTACCCTGAACGCGTAATATACTGGATACGGAGGTCGCTGTTATATATATATATATATATATATATATATACACAAATGTATACAAAGGTGCTTTATAGATATACAAATGTATTAAATGGGTTTCGAAAGCCAAAATCTCTTATTTATTAATTTCTGATTATTAAAACAAAAGTTAAATATAAATAAGAGCTAAATTGGTGCTTACATAAGTGTTTTCATTTGTTGACATTTTCGTTTCATTAGACATTAGGTAAGTGTTCTAGCTTCATTATCAATTTAATATTATCTTTGTACAAATATGTGCCGAGAAAACGAATATTTGAACTGGTTTATATACACAAAATTGCATTTGCCAAGTTTCTTTCTAGTTTCGTTTGTTTTATTAGGTATGTTTGTATATTTACGCTTATATGTACTTATAGTATATTAGCAAACATGTTTAATGTATTATGTATCTACGAAATTAATATAAAAGTAACTTCTGTCAGCCACTGTTTGTGAGTGGTTATAAATTATATCAGTGGAGAGCAATATTTACGACTAGCTGTATCTCACGGCTTCTCCCGTAGTCGTGTCATGATGTTGAACAGATATCAGCTAAATGAAAAAGAATTTTTCAAATCCGATTGAGAGTTCCAGAGACTAGCGCGTTTAAACAAACGAAGTATAGGTACGTTACTTACGTACCTATACTTCGTTTGTTTAAACGCGTTATATTAACTTATCTCTACCGCCGTGTCGGCCCGGCATGAGAATGGGCCACCCCTTCCTTTCCTGTAGGTGTCGTAAGAAGCGACTGAGGGAACTAAATGGTAGAGGGATGGGCAGCAGTTCTTAAAACGTCACTTAAAGTCTAACTGCGGTTGTTAACCTGCCTGCTAAAAGTGGTAACTACTGGCAAAACTCCCCTTATGGGGGAGACTTAGTCCTCTAGGCCTTTTAGTCGCCTTTTACGACACCTACGGAAAAGGAAGGGGGTGGCCTATTCTATGCCGGGACCTACACGGTTAAATTATAATATTAGGAGGTTACATTTAAAACTATATTTTACTTACAAAACATAATAATGCAGAGTTGTTGTGCAGTTTGTCTATAAGTAGAAAAGAAGGGGAAAGGGAACACTTTCGACCACCAAGACGGCTGCCAGGACGGTGACGAGTCTTCTTGATGACATCGTAAACATAATTTCTCCCACCAACTAAAATATTGTAATAAGTAAATTAGAAAATGAATCAGTTTAATGAATAATTTAGTATTATATCGTATGCCAGACTTGGCGGGGTACAGGCGTACTTTCAGGTATCGAGATATTTTTTACGCATCTTGAAATATCAAATTTACTTTATTTTATTGTTTGAAATTACGCCCTCAATTTTTATCGTCGCACCGCTCGCAATCGACAGGGAATTCATCCTCACACGCTTGAACCTAAATGGTCACTAACAGTGTGCTTTTAAAAGAATTTTCTCCGGCGAACGCTCAAACCCTGGTTTTCTTTAGACACTACAGTACAAGGTTCTTTAAAAAAGTTATATTAAGATTTCTTCGTGGTAAGCAACACGTATGTGACACCTCTAGTGTTGCAGGCGTTCATAGGTTACAGTAACCGTTTACCATTAGATGGGCTATATGCTTGTTTGCCATCTTCGTGGTTTAAAAAAAATCTTATCAGTCGTCCTCCACTAGTGTTTCGCTATTGTATACCATTAGCATAGGCAGGTGCACCACTCCATCTTCATCCTTTATAAAAACTGGTGAGAACTGTAAACCGTCATCTGTATGTCTACAGATGAATACTACTATAGATATTTAGACAGGGTTTGATTACAAGACGCCATTTTCTAAACCTTACTATAAAATTAAAATTTCAATTTTAAATTACAGTAAAATCTTTGTTCTATAATTAAAGTTGTGTTCCACAAAATATATATATATATATATATATAGCAAAAAAAAATTGGTCTAAAAACTCAACTATCAAATTGATTATAATAAAATTTCTATGGGATTAATCTGTATGTCTTTAGACAAAAAAAAAAAAATTGTTTAAATCGTTTTAGAACTGATGGAGGTATGAGGTAACAAACAAGAATAAAATAACCGAATTGAGAAGTCACCTTTCCACCGGGAAATTATTATGATGGTTCATAAAATTGTACTCCCAAGCAGGGTACTCACATCTATGTTATGCCGGGATCAGTGTTCTTAACGATTTAATTGACTTTATTACAAATCTAACTTAAAATTATAATTTGTGTATTAAAAATAAATTCAATGTTTATACCTGTCACTGGAATCCTCGTTTTTATTATCTGTGGATATAAATAATTTTTTTAATTATTTTTTTAAAGAATACTTGATGAACAGTCCAGGAGTGATAGATTAGAATACAAGTACTTACAAACGTATGAGCTTACCTGATAATAGATAAAAGTAATAAAATATAAAAAGACAATCGGCGTTGCTCTGATTTTAGATAAAAAAAATAATACAGTATGAGTAAGGCCGTTATAAATAATCTGTGATTCAACATGACTTTTGATATTTTATAATCTTACTAATATTTTTTAAAAAAAAAAAAATAACAACTTGGTTTATTATTTCTTGGCATGTTAAATGTACAATATATTTTTTATTAGTTCTTAACACACAACTGTCCACATAACATAGCATGTATTGGTTGACTTATGCCGTTTTTAATCCCATATTTTATAAAGATTATTTGAACGGTTCAGGCGTTCAGAAATAAGGAAAAACAAACAAAATCACTTTAACATTTATAATATTTGTAAGAATTAATAATTTTGCAAGTTGCAACCATTACCGATATTTTATCCTCCACCTTAGAAGCTAAATAATTACCATTGTGATTTTGATAAAATGGGAACCATTTTGAAACTTCATTCTCTAAACCCATCTCTAAAATTAATATTTTAATTTGATAACTTACTATATATAAATTAAGTTTATATTATTGTAAATTATTTATTTATTTATATCTATTACAAAATTAGTTTATATTAGTTCTATGAATAAAGATTTTGCTGTGATATCAATTTAAAATTTTGATTTTAGAGATAGGCTTAGAAAATAGTATATCAGAATTGTTTAACTTTTGGGAATATGGACCTGAAAATTTTTATACTATAAGTGCAAAAAAATATATAAAAATATGTATATACTTGTATTAGCGAAAAAAAAAATATATTACACCGAAGTGTGAATGCCGTAACCAATATGCCCCAAGATCTAAAATTTATATATGTATTTATTTGTGCAAAAAAATGCATATATTTGCAAAAATATTACAGTATTACAGCGAAGTGAGATAACCATTACCGATATGAATATGCCGCATGGTATCTGATTTCAAAACCTGTGGTCTACATAAATTAAATAATTATGAAAATATACTAAATCTGTGAATGATAACGTTACCGTTTTATATATAAACATATTATAATTCTATCAAGCTTATAGTGCAATATAGCAAAATCGTGCTATAAAAATCCAGCAAAAAAATTGTTTACCTACGAACGTATATACTCGAACACCTATAAACATAAATTTATTCTTATAATTAACAATTTATATATGTACAAATATTTTGTGCAAGGTGTGTGCTTATGTGCATTCAAATTATTAAACACAATATCTGTACACGATGTTTGTACATGGGAGATATAAATCAATATTTTTTAGATATTTTATCTGTCTGTTAAAAACTATTGCACCAAATTGGATGCGATTTTCATAGTTGTATTCCTGAAGGTCTATCGATATCGTCCATCTAGAAGTGGTCTCTTTTAATGGTTTTCAAAACCTTTGAAATATATTATACAACTTAGAATGGCAAACAAGCTGACGGCCTACCTGATGAAAAGTGGTAACTGTCGCTTATAGACATGAGCAGTATCATGGACATAACAGAGTATACTGTTTCGTCCATGATACCCCCCATGCGTTGCCATTCCTGAGGACTCAGATGTTAATCCTCTGTACCCAGTAAATTCACGCTATATCCCACCCTTCAAACCGAAACAGCCATGCAAACACAACTGCTTTCGGCTTTCCAGTCTCCCTCTGGTATATATATATATATATATATATATATATATATATATATATATATATATATATATATATATATATATATATATATATAAATAATAATGAAAATTTATTAAAATTTAATAGTGTACTTAGCTTACCTATTATGTTGGAATTACTTTCCATCTTCCTCAAACGTCATACATTTCCTGAGGAAAGAGAACAAAATATAGTAACAGTTGTGTGGTCCTGACATAAAATGGGCCACCCCTTCCTTTCTTGTGGGTGAAGAACCAAGGGAACTTAATGGTCTAAGGATGGGTAGTAGCATCCCATGGAAAACATCACCAAAACCTTACTACGGTTGCCAATCAGTGGCAACTAGTCGCAAAACCTTTATGGTGGAGGCCTATGTTCAGCAGAGGATAGTTAACGGCTGATATGATGATGATAATGCAATAAAGAGTTAAATAAATAATATTTTAAACGTGAAAATGAGTTTCTTTGTTATATCGTACCTTAACGGTACAATCATTTCAAAATTTGGTATGATATACTATTTGTTATAATATGTGGGAGACATATCGATAACACAGGATACATCTCAATAACACAGATGGAGTTTCGGGTAAAAGTTTTTTATAGATTCTGGTTCTCTTTATGGCCGGAGTAAGTGCACTAACGTTCTCTCCTGCCAGGGTTGTAGTAGTTATTAAAAAATTTTATATGTACAAAAAAATATTAGTGTTAATAGAGTTCATCAGTTCAGAAAGCTTAAAAATCAACTTTACGGGTATCATAATAAGATTCATTTTGTATAACCTAGTGAAACTGTACTAGTTCATATAAAATTACTCCATCAATGCAAGATGACTATTAAATTCGGTATGTTATATAAAATACACGGTGCATTTGATTACGATTCATAGAAAGTGACTGACTAGGCCAATTATATTTTTCAATAAGTTAAGAATTTATTAAAAAAAAGTAGAGTAGATAAAATAGTAAAAGACTGACCAGAGGTAGACTTTGTACAAATGTCTATTGCATGGGTACCTCTGTCCCATCCGTGTTTTTGCCATGAAGCGGTTATGTTTACATAGTTATGTTTCGGTCTGAAGGGTGGAATACGGCAATGAAATTACAGGATATAGAGGAATAACACCTTAATCTACAGGAGGGGCAACATATGTATCATGGGTATCATGGGCGATACAGTATACTCTGTTGTGCCCATGGTATAGTTACAGTTATCACTTTCCGTCAGCTTGTTTGCCATTCTAAGTCGCATAAAAAAAGAGTTAAAAAAATCGATTGTAAAAAGATTATTAAAATCGGTTCACAATTGTCGAAAGTTATGTACACATACACATAAATATGTAAACACAAATTCCACTTTTTAAAGTTGATTCAAAATAGGCATTACACTTTTTGTTACAGATTTTGTAAAAATAAAACAGGAATTTAAGTTGTATGAAATACCTCTAAAAATTATAGTGTTATGTAGTAGTCTCTATAAAAACGAGGTAATTTTTTTTGTACAGGAACCTTAAAAATCACCTTAACAGTTTCAGATTTGTAACTGCACTGTCGTAACACTATACTCCGCTTCAGTACTTGTACACATTAATATATTATGTACACTGAAGACGCTATGTAAACTGACGAAGGCCGTTTAAGTCAGAAGTCAATATGATAAATTTGTATCTAAACGAAAACACGAGATTACCATGTGCCGTCGTTGCGGTTGTGACATAGATAAAGAAAACAATTATTTTATCTATGGTCGTGACGATGTAGGTAGCTGTCTTTTTAGAGAAATAAAGTTTGTAGGTGACATTTTTATCCGCGATGAAATGACACGATAAAAATATTTCAAACGAAGACGTTTTGAAAAGTTTAAATATTATAATACACTTTTATAATAAATTAATAACTGTGTTTTTTTTTTATTAAGACTTATTACTTGTGTACTGTACTTAGTCAAAAAGAGACAAATGTTCATACCTAACAGATACTATGGTACGAGCTAAGGGTCCTAGTATGAAAACGGGATAAGTCTCACAAGGGTTTTCGATTAAAAATGTTATATTGGTTCCTAAATGGCGAACACATTGGATAATATACATATATATATACATAAGTTACCACATTCTATGAGGTGGGCCGTCAGCTTCCTTGCCATTCTAAGTTACATAAAAAAAAACAAATGTAAATTTGTTTCATTAATTTCATTACAAATGTGAAAGTGACTTTGTTTGTTATCATTTAAAGGCGCAACCAATCGTCATGAAATTTGACATATACATACTATTGGGATAGAGACGGACATGTGTACCTATGCTATTTACTTTATATCCACACCAAATGATTATGGTCAAGCGAATGAAGTCGCAAATAAAGTTTAATTAAATTAATTAAAAAAATTAAATTGTTACATACTTTTCAAAAGTATTGATTTTTTAAGATATAAGCATACAAGTAATTTGATAATTTTATTTTATTAAGTCGGTTAAAACAAAATACTAGTACACACATATTATTATTATCATATTATTTATGGATTTTTTATTAAAAATTCATATATATTTAATTCAAAATTATGTCAAGAATGGAGCATTGACCTATTATTTATTTACTTATTTCGTGCTCATGTGACGGCGATGAATGAGTCATTGCTCTACATGCGTAAGTCACTGTAGGATATTAATTTGATTATTTTATATGCCAATAATATCTAGTTTCTGTATCAAATACATGACTGATTCATAATGTTGTGCAATTTGTCCAAAATAGTTTAAAAAGTTATGACATAATATTCTGTCAGTATAATATCTTCACGCCAATTTCTTAGTAGGCGTATATTTTCTAATAACAATGGGCTTGAGGGCTTGGGCCTTGGGCTTATGACTGGCTTTTTTGGCTATTCCATAATATTGGAAACAGTATGATGTAATATAGATAGGTATGCACAGTAAAAGTCCGTGTGAAAGTATGGTAAAAAAATAATTAATACTTTTATTTTTGTATTCAGTGTACCACACTAACCGACATCACAACAATATGATGATGATTTGCTTATTCGCCACCTGTTCATCCGAATAAAACCAATAAGAACAGAAAAATCGCGTCATCTTGCTCCAAATGATTTAACCCTCTAAGTAAATTTGTGTGTATAATATGATTATATATATATATATATATATATATATATATATATATATATATAAATAATTATATATATTACATATAGATATCTATGAGAAGAAAAAACTAAAAAACATAAATTAATAATGTGTATCAAAGTGCACACTAAATAAATTTTACTTACTGTCAAAAACTTGCAACAAATATATATATATATATATATATATATATATATATATATATATATATATATATATATATATATATATATATATATATATATATATATATATATATATATATATATATATATATTTGAAGTCCACTTGTTGGTTTATTCATATATTATTTATTTACTATTTATTACAAATAGGGCCAGACGCATTAAGATAGATTTAGAGTAGCATTGCCATGCTCACAGATTTTGGCAGATTAATATTAAATACAAAGCGTAATACTTTACTATGTACTCAACTAGTTTAATTCCATTACTAAATATAAAAAAAATATTATATTCTTAATGTATTGATATGGAAACTGATGAGTATAGGTTATGTTTTGTTAGGTTATCTAATGTAAGTTGTTAATTTCATCACACTATTTATAAATAACTTGTTAATAAGTTACATTATGCAAAGTTATGTAGACAATATAAAAATTGTAAACAATTTTCAGTAACTTTCTTACGTAGATTGTAAATATTGTAGTATTTATACATACCTTCTACACAATTAATCTGTGTTTTACGTTAATTAAATTAAAATTATTTAGAAAAAAAAAGAAATATACAAAACTGAAGTAAGTACATAACTAAAATACCAAAATAAATTAATATTAACCTCACATCACAATATGTTTTGACATTTCACTGTTACTTGTAAATAATATATGTTTGAGCAGAGTGATATACAGTTTTAAAAAACTTTACCAGATGGCGTGTTAAGTCATACACACTGTATAAGATATTAAATTTAAATCTAAGAGTGCAAATTCCATTATGATATTCAATAATTTACTTTTTATCATAATTTATAAATAACTGTATAGTATTTGGCTAAATATATGCAACATTATTTATGAAATAAATTTTTACATTACCGTTATCATGCTTATGCCAATTTTTTGGTGTCGTTTATGATCACTAGATGGTGACGGTGGTCAAATTAATGTTCGTATCAGATACAAAAAAAATTATATTATGCATTTTAGTGTTGTACTACATTGTTGCATAAATTTTATAAATGAATTTTTTGTATAAAATTTTTATTGTAGGAAAATGTTTGTTGTCATTTCGCCTTTATTTATTTTTGAGTGAATTTTATATCTACGAATACAAGATCGGTTTGCACTTGATCTTACTTCACCTGTTGGTAAGTGATGATAAGATCTAGTATGGAGCGAAGAGTGCCAGATTGTATATCTACAGAAACATTATCATATTAATAGTATGAAATGTATTCCATTCTTTAGCAGATCGCTTTAGAAATGAAGAGTGGAATCCCTTCGTGAGGATGTGTGGAATTTCTACTTCTGCTTATTATTCGTAATTCGATTGTAGAAAGAATATGGTAAGATTATATCGTGCAGCTCGTGCGCTCACTCTCCAAAGTGTATTCTGTAGAACACTGATAAGCTAACCCCTCTGTACAAATGTTCCAGAGTCTGAAATCTAGCCTTTCTTAGTACGTCATCTCTATATAACCTAGATATTTAACTATAGTGCAACGATCGACTTTAGAACAATCGGCTGGTACTGGTGCTGGTACTTGGCTGGTTCTTAGCAGCAGTTTCTGATTTTGTCTCAATTGAGCGGCCGAAGATAATTGATTAATGAACAAATCCTGGCCTAAACCGTTGACGCCGCGACTAAATGGTACAGATACACCTTGAAAGTAGGATAAAGATTGCTTTGGTAAGAGGTATCTAAACTAATTTTAATATTTACATTTTGAAATCGATTAGGTTTTTTAGATTTTAAATCCATGTTAGTTTTGTAAAGAAATATAGTGAAATGTTAGTTGTGTATTTCTTCTAATATTTATGTTATAATTTAATCTTGGAAGTCACGCACGATAGAAATAGTGGTACTTATAATTTGTATGCATGGTAGTGTAAGATCTTGTACTCCTATGCAAGAAACTCATAAAAAATAGGTACATTATTTTTTTTATTTTCAATATTTAAAAAGTATTTTAATCTTTTTATTATTTCGACAGGAATTTAACTCAAACTGTGAAAAAAGTTATAGTTATTAAAGTGGCGTCGATTTAAACAACTCTAAAAGTCTCATCAATATAAATAATTCTTAATTTTTTTACGTATGCAAATCTGTTAAATTTTACTTTTTTTTGGCTTGTCGCGGTCAGGGACAGGCATTAACATTTCACTGTCGACAGGTATATGTTAAGAGATGAAAGGATACTTAAAAGAATGTGACCAGGACAGAAGCATAGCCGTAATGTGCTCCAATACTTTAGTAGGCGCGCGTCTTTCCCATAATCGTGGCGGCAAAATGTATGCGATAAACCGGTGCTTTCTAAACAAGATCTCGTAATTGTTTGTTAAGTTTATAATGTGAAGTGTTTTGAGAATTTATTTAAAACAGTAATTAAAAAATAAGACAATTCGTGTGCCAATATGTTTTTATTTAAGTGTGGAATATCAGTGTTTATAATATTAATTATGTATACAGAAGTTGGTAAGTTTCCTATAATTTCGTATTTTAAAAGTTTTAGATGGTTTAAGGAAATCTTTGTCCTCTACATTAATTGATTTCTATTTTTAATATAATAAATGCGAACGTTTGTAACGAGGAATGGATGTATAAACACGCAAAAACGAATAAACGTATTTGAATCAAGTTTGGTACACGGGTAGGTTATTTCACTAACATAGAATATTTTATATATTGATTTTCGCGGGTAAAGGCGCGTGATAAAGCTAGTAATATATATTTTGTAAATATTGAAATAAGTTTATAGTGTATATAATTTAACACAAAACTTTATTAATATGAGAATAACAATGTAAGTGCACTGAAAAAATAGAGCTAAAAAGTACTGTTCCTATATAGATACATTTTAAGGCACTGTTATTGCTTTATGAATCGATGATTAATTAAAATATAACAATTTATTTAAACTAAAACTAATATTTTTTGTTGTATTTTGTATTACTGTTTATATTTATTAATACCATTCCAAAGCATCAGAACGTTCCGAGTTAACCGATTTTATGCTCTGGTGAGCAGTACAATGCGTAGGAGAAATTGTGATCTTATTACTAGCATCTAATAGAGATTTCAATATATGTGCATTTTTTATTTACATCTGAATTGGGAACTAAGTTGTACTATTAATAGATTCTTTTAGAAAAAGTATGCTTCCGAAAAAAGTGGCCTCTTTGCACACTTTTATTAGACACTTGGCATTTTTTTACATAGTGTATTTTATAGAAACTCTTCAAGTTTTCTTCATATTGTGTCATACGGCTCTGGAATGTATGACTAAGTTCCTCCATATTACTCGACAACTTGTTGTATAGATCCATTGCTGACACTTATGTTATCCAGAGGTTGTGAAATGTGAGAGGATTAGGTGCAGAGGTGACTATTGTACAATATTAGCACGTATGTACCATATACATTTAATTTCTATAATTTTAAATTAAATTGAGGAGCTCAAATTTTTACTGTGCGTATACCAACTACCCGCAAAACGCCAATCTTATATATTGCCACTTTATATATTGAGTAAAGGCGCCTAGTAATATATATTTTGTAATATAATAAATATTATTAAGATATCTAAATGAAGACAAAAATTAGTAATTAAATTTGTTTGTTTTAGACTTAAAATTATAGATTTATTATGTTATCTAATATTTTTTTACACGTGGTTAACAATAAATGCTCTAAACATAACTAGGTAATATAGTTTCTTTTTTTTACTTTTACGAGCATTGGAAGATTAACGGTAGTATGATTGAACTATTAATTTAAGTATATATCATGATTTCTCATTATTTAATACTTAGATTAATTTTCAAGAATTTCAAATTCAAGAACGACTTTTCATAATCGAGTCTAGAAAATCGATTTTTTACTAAAGGTTCGTATTAAAAAAATGTAAAATAATCGATTACTCAATATTATGGTAATCATTGGTCGAAAGTAAAAGTGAAAAAGTATACAAACCAGCTTTCTTTTATTAACTAAAAAGAGAGCAAATCATCACAATTGTTCGTGATCTCATTTTTTTCCAATCACGCTATTCGCGGTTCTCACCATAAATAAAATTAAAACGATGCACCTGTCATTAATTCGCAACTATAAAACGGGTTTATATTTAATATTTTTAACCAATTTAAAAAGATGTAGGTTCTCAAATCTGTTTACATTTTTTGTTAATATTACGTGATATCTTTGACGATCGAACAAACTGATTTTGATAACTAATTCCTTTATTAAAAGTGTTGCTTACTATCTGAATGCCTTAAAACAATTAGATAATTACAGGAGGGTTTTTTGTTAAAAATATAAGTTTATTTAAAGACTGATAAACGAATTATTGTTCTGTTTCATATAAATATAATAGCGGGGATTAAGTTAATTTAGGGATATTTGATACTTTAGCAAACAGTGTTATTATTGTCATAATTTCGGCTGTTTGTTTTTGTCACTGAATATAGGCCTTCTACATGGACGGTCATAAGAAATAGTTATGCGCCACGTACATCTGTTAATTTTCTTCAATAAATTATAACAGCGATTATACATATTAACCTTTAAATACCCACTGTTAATTTTCACTAATATTATAAGTGTGAAAACCATTTGGTGCATCAACAGCTCAATCAAACATCGTAAAATTTGATACATCTTTGTATAGTATTTCGGTTGGAGTGGGAGGACGTGAGCTACTTATATCCTAATCAATCAACAAACTCTGGTCACATGGACAATGTCACAAGTCAAAGATAGTATTATAATAGGAAGCAAAAAACAACTGGTTCGCAAAGTATTCGCAACGGTGGTCAACCCTAGCAATAATTATAACAGACAGTGAAAGTGGTTGGGGCAGTTAGGCCACTTCGTTTAAATCCTGAACATGCTACCAGGAATTTTTAAGATACTTTTCTTTTTTAAATTTACTAGACAAATATATAAAATAATAAATTATATATAGAACAGAATACAGAAGAATTCATTCTTATAAAAGGAAGTAGGTCCAATGTAAGATAT
Organism: Galleria mellonella; assembly: GCF_026898425.1. Lineage (NCBI taxonomy): Eukaryota > Metazoa > Arthropoda > Insecta > Lepidoptera > Pyralidae > Galleria > Galleria mellonella. The sequence goes on from NW_026442133.1 coordinate 3,871,730, forward strand.
ATTATAGACAAGATCTTAAATTTTCTTGAGATTTGACCGATATCAAAAGATGTCAAACACGTTTTTTATACGATCAAAAACGGTAAATAAGTTGGCGATACATCCGATGGAAAGTATAGTGAAAAGTGGTAATCGTACAACATGGAACGTAGTGTTGTATATACATTAATAAATATGTAATATTTATATTAAGAGATTCGTATTTATTTTAAAATTTGTTACGTTATTTAGATTTCCATTTAGGTACTGAATATCCTTTTCTTTATATATGGTTTATTTTGTATATGATAAGTTACGATAAAAAGCAATATAATTGGTACAAGATGCGAAGAATTTCTGGCTTTTTATTAGAGTCAAGTCTTTATCATCATTCATGAGTTTAGACGCTGTTAAGGTGCACATATCGGCTCCAAGGTATATTGGTAGGTTATATTGTTTTCGCCCTAGAAAGTAAAAATAATTCTAAACGTTGTAGTTTTAGAGTTCATTTTTGTTTAGAGATGTTGCTCTTAAAGAATGTACTTTCAATCTTAAGAAAATAAGTATGGAACCGAGTCGAATATGGTCACAATCGAGTAGGTATCATACTCACGATCAAAGACAAGTTTATAATTGTCGAGTATTATTATTTTAAACTAGCCGTTTCACGCGGCGCTGCCCGCGTGTATCGGTATATAAAATATCCTATGTGTTAAAATATTATATATAATCTACCTTCATAAAGTTTCGGCCAATTCAACTGAGTGGTTATTTTATAGGATTTTATGTGTGATTCTTTAGATTTATATAACTTTTTTAATTATGAACCAATTGAAATAAAACAAACACTATATGTTAAGAATAGTAAACCGCAACGCATTAGTGAAAACCGCATTTAAATCGATTAAGCCGTTTCTAAGATTAGCGTGCACAAACGTACAGATAAATAGACAAAAGTTCTAAAAATCATTGTTTTAGGTTCTATTGCGTTCATAAAGCATATGATACAGACAGCGACCAGTTACGATTTTATTATATGTTTTGATTAGTGATTGATATATAAATAAAATTATTAGGTATTTAATAGTATTATATTATTTATTAGTAATATATTATAGGTATTTAATATTAATATATTATATATTTGTTTATATGTAATAAGGCCCAACTACTCTTTGTTTTTCTTTCTTTTCTCAATGTCCTCTACCCAAAGGTTGTCTGGAAGAGATTGCTTAGCCATAAGACCGCCTTTTGTATCATTTCCTATTACAGTTAAATGTATTTACTATTTTATAAATGGTGCAATAAAGTGTAAATAAATAAATAAATAAATACATATTATTTTTTTATTTTCAGTACCAGAAGCAGAAGGCAGTTTAATGTCTATGATAGACTTCCGTTACTTTAGATGTGTAATGAAACGGGACTGGCAGTGTCCGAATGGAGAGATCAACTTCTATATGTTTACTCCGTAAGTAAAATTCAATTGTTCTTATGTTTTTTTTTTTTATCGATTGTCTTTTTTTATAGATAGTTTTTTTTTTAATGTATGCACCTGCCAGTAAATAAGCAACAAACGAGACGGTCCACCTAAAGAAAAGTTGTAACTGTCGCTTATAGGCATGCACCACCATTATATCGCCATGGATATTATAGAACATACTATAATACCCACGATTCTTGACAAGGACTAGGATGTTACGCCTATATGTTAAGTCAGTACCCGGTACCTTGGATTTCACTGTCATATTCAAACTAAAATATAGCCATGCAAGTACAGACACTTTTGGATATGTTTTTTAAAAATATTTCTAAAATATCATCTACGTTACAGACGTTGAACAGTATTAAGACCTGTAAATATCAATTAGCAAATGATGACTCATTATCAAAGTGATTTAATTATTCTAGTTTACTATGTTGTAAATATGCAATTGGTATGTGCACAAAATATATTTGCTGATACATATTTTCCAAGGATGCGATGAAATAAAAAAATATATTTTGAAATTTGAACTACAAACCACATTCAGGTGACCTGTCAAAGTTTAAAATTAATTTCATATACTTATAAGAATTATTCTTATGGTTTTGTTTGTTCAAATTATGGCAAAATGTAATCTATGTTTCAATACGGTATATAGATTATGTCTTGTCCAAAGGGAAAAGAGATTGTCAGTAATAGAGCCTAACAGCTCCTCTGCTAGCAATACACCTTGTCAGGTCGACATGCACGAGGTTCCTTCTGGAAACCATCGTGGTTAATTTTGTCGACTTCCTTACGATGGGTTAACTAGCCTGCTTTCATTCTCATTATTAATCTCTCACCAGTGCCCTGCAAATGTAGTATAATGTTTACAGTGACGGATAATTGATAGTGCAATCCAGGTTACCATTTAATATATATCCGTTAGGTACTAAGAAAAAAACCAATCATCCAAGTGTCTTTACAAATTTTCACCTTTATAATTATAGTAAGATGTATGAAGTTAGTTTTCTCAAAGAACTTATCGATTTCATGAATGCTATCGGTGCGTTTTGGGTTTTGTTAATTTTTATATAATTTTGGTCTATTTCTTATTTATGTATATCAGTATTTCGTGAGCAGGGAGAGACCATTCCAACAATGGGTGGACGTCCGTCATACGAGGCACCTCAAGGATCACGGCTGGAAGAAGACCAGAAAAAATGTTCTTATCATCCACGGCTTCAATGGCACCTATTCGAAGACACCGATGACCTTTATACGTGATGGTAATCATTAAATTTGAAATTTTACTTACAGTAACAATGGGACAGTTAAGGATTTTATATAACAGTTACACACTTTTGACGGTACAGAATGAATATAAATCTATGAATATAAATACATTAAAATTACAACAACACTGTAGATACTAATATACTTTTAGAATATATAGCGGCAATATATTTCGAAAGTAAACATTACTTCGCTTGCATATTGAGTAAAGATCGAAAAAAATATTAGGTACTTGTCTTGTACCTATCTATTAATTTTTTTATTTTTCATATAAAAAAAATAATACTATAAAGATATGGAAATTCGCATAACCATATGATCTTATAATAATTTAAGATCTTGTTCCACAAAAAAAAACAGGCTTTAATTATGGAAAAACCTGTTATTTTGATTTAAAAATAAAACTACAGAACAAGTTTTGATAAAATTTCTATGGGATCAATCTAAAGGCATATTCAGATAAAAAAGAATTTTTCAAATCGGTTTACAACTGACAGAATCATGACGTAACATAAAAATGAAAAAAAGATTCTACCGAATTGACAGCTTCTTTTTAAAGTCGGTTGAAAATGTATAGATAAATATATGTGGTTCTTGAGGATCTTACTTGTAGAAAAGGCAAAGTGGGATAAAATGAAAATAAATAAATAAATATCAAGATTCTAATACCTAATCTAGTAATCAGAGTAGATTTTTTGCTATTGCAGTGAATATTGGGAGTTCATAGGCCCAAAGTTTATGTGATTAATGTTTTACAGCATATCTGTCCCGTAAAGATTACAACGTGTTCATGGTGGACTGGTCGCCGCTATCCCGGTTTCCATGTTACCTCTCATCACTCTCCAATATGAAGTAAGTCCATACAAAAATATATTACTTTTTAAGCGACTACCAAAACGTAAAGATTATAGTTTCATCTGTATTTTTTGTGGCTATATTACGCAAGTATGCCATCAATTCTGAACTGGTTTTGATAATTTCTTTAACAATCGATAAGGTTGATGCCTATGATGTTAAGCCATCTGTATCCTCACTTTCGCATTATGTAATCAGAGGGCCTACCGTGAAATATTTTCCGAAATTTCGGTGCTGAATGAAGCATGAATTTGATGTTAAAATTATATAATATACTCGTAACATACCGTTTAAAAATGTTAATATATTGTTTCTTTGAACTTATTATGGTAGAATTTATGACGAAATGTTAAACTCCATTTACTGCACTGATTTCGGTTTGTTGGAACAAAAACATGAAATTGAGTTCGAAAATTCGGAATTGAATTTCATAGTAGACCCCCAGAACTGGCCTTAACCTACCTGAAGCCCCGGAAAATTATTAATTATAATTGTTAATGAAAATTATTTAAATATATAATTGGTAATTATGATTGATTATAAAAGTAATATGTCTTTTAAGTAAAAATAATTAATAATAAATAAACGATGCGTGAGTTAAAAATATATATCATTTAAAAAAAATACGATATCTATACGATTCTCATAAAGTCCATAATTAATAATTATAAAAGAAACTGACAGCTGTCTATTACATATGTATAACGGGAAACCTTATAAACTTACTATGTTTGTTGTTAAAAAATAAACATAAGTTTTAAAAATAAAACTGACAGTTCTTACACAATAAATTAAAGTTAAATCTCTTTTAATATTATGTTAATTAGCCTACATTCTATATGTTACAAATGTTTCACTCGACCAATTTCCGTGACGTTATGGTAAAAGTTCGCAACGATCAAAGAGAAAGTGACGGAGATAATTTGCAGGTGGAACTAATTATTATTTATATGATACCGTAGATATGGTAGATTTTATGGTCTTTAATTAAAATATATAATACACTAGTGACCCGCCCCGGTTTCGCATGGGTTGCAAATAAAATTCATTCCATGTTACAGCTAATAATGCAGCATAATATAGGCGAAAGAATTTTTAAAATCATTTAAGAATTTTTTCAAGAAAATTTGTTTAGGAATTGTATATTATATATATATATATATATATATATATATATATATATATATATATATATATATATATATATATATATATATATATATATATATATATATAATATAAAAATGAATCGCTGAATGTGTTGCTAAGCGCAAATCTCAACAGCTAAATCGATTTCGCTAATTATTTCTTTAGAATATTCCTTGTACTATGAGGATGGTCTTACGAAGAGAAAATTTAAAAAATTGCCTAAAAAAGTCTAAAAATAACATTTTTCTATACTCCTATACAAACGATTCGTAATACTTTTAACTCAATTTAAACTTTAATACTATTACATAAAGTTCAAGTGGAGATGTTCCGGAAAGGCAAAAAAATTAAGTGTCGATAGTATGGTATAGGGGGGGAAGGGATTGTTAGTAATGCGGATTATCAGTCTCATTGCTAACAATATACCCTATCAGGTCGACCTCCACGTGGTCCCCCCTGGAAACTATCGTGTTGAATTCCAAGCGTATTCATCACGATAGGCTAACTGATCTGCCCTTTTATCCTCACTTATCACCTCTCACTGGTGCCCCGCCAGCGTATACCGTTAGCGCAGGCGGAGTTGCCATTTCATTATCATCCATTGCAAAAAAAAATAGTATGGTATAAATATTGATGTCAATAATTATATGATGGTAACATTAGTCAAACACAAATTGTCTGTGGTTTTTTTTTAATGGGTGATAATGAAATGGTAAACCCCGTCTGCGCTATCGGTATACACCGGCAGGGCACCAATGAGAAATGATATGTGAGGATGAAGCAGGTCAGTTAGTCCATCGTGACGAATTCAACAAGAATTATTCACGATGGTTTTCAGGGGGAACCACGTGGAGGTCAACTTGACAGGGTATATTGTTAGCAATTGGATTGGTAGCCCGCATTACTAACAATCCCTTCCCCCCAATTGTCTGTGGTTAAGCGGTACGAAATTTGCGGGGCCAGCTAGTATATATATATATATATATATATATATATATATATATATATAAACACTGATCTTGACCTTAAGATTACGCATCGACATTGATTATAAACCATCTCAAGAGAAAGTAAAACTGGTATAAAATGATACGTTCTATGTGAAAATTTTCATTGAAATCTGTTATAGCTGAACAAATTTAGATGAAATGTAATTGACTACATTGAAATAAAATTGTACGTCAACGTAGTGAACACAACATCTATAACACCCACAGACTTAGTATAACGTACTTGATAATATGGAAAAATTTTATAATTATTATGGGTAATTTAAATAAATTATAACAATTCAGCAACTTATTACTGACACGGGTTTTCTACCTTTAACCCTTAAAATCCTGATTTTTAAATCAAATTAAAAAATATATAAGTGTACCCTTTACTGTGTTAACTAATAGTAAAAAATACTGAAATAATCAAAACTATATTTTTATATATTTATTTTGAAAAAAACATTTGATAACATGTAAACAGCCAAATATTAAAATAAAATCGATTGTAGGCGCCTAATGCGATTCATAACCCCGGTATCAAATTAGAAACTTCAGGTATTTAAGGGTTAAAGGAGGAGATAAGCCTATGACTATATTGATCAGATAGCTTAGTTTTAGATGTTATTCAATACATATTGCCATGAGAAGGGGTAATACATTCTTATATTATTACTACGAGGGAAGGATTTTTTAGTACAGGGTCTAATAGTCCCATTGCTAGCAGTATATCTTATCAGGTGGACCTCCATGCGGTTATCCTTGGCAACCATTGATGTTGAATTCGTCACAATATACTTTCATCCCCATCCAATATTCCTCACTAATGTCCCACCAGTATATACCAATAGTGCAGGTACTATTTCAATTACACCAATAAAACAAAATTTTATTTTATCACCACAGGTTATTTTATGTGCAGCGTTTAGCGCAAGAATACCATACTTAGACAGCTACAGGAAATTAATTATAATAATTAACTAGTTTTTACCCGCGACTTCGTCCGTGTGATCGGTATATGTTCATTGACTGAAAAAAAAGTAGCCTATATCCTTTTCAATCCTTTGTGGTACGTGTATATTAAATTTAAACCATTATGACGCTGTTTAGTAAAAAACAAACTCACTTTTATTTTTATAATATTAATAAAGATACAATTGCATAAAGTAGATATTAGATACACCCATGTTTTTAATAAATCCAAACTTTGGTCATTTCAGATTAACAGCGCAATGCACTGCACAGCTGTACTCTCAAATAACGCAGGCTGGAGCCCTCGCCAAGATGATCACATGTGTCGGTCATTCTCTCGGAGCGCACATATGTGGCATGATATCCAATCATCTTACAGAGAAACAGTACAAAATTGTTGGTAAGTCTTCATTTATTTAATAACAACCTCGTAGTCGGTCTTGAGGCAAATTTTAGGATAAACTTCCTAATTTATTCTAAAATTTATCAAACTGCCTATTTTCTTTAATATTATATTAAAGATAAGAAAAAAATTATTCATTATTAAAAATAATATTGTTTATATACTAGTTATACGTAGAGAACTTGGGAGAATTTGACTTTGCATCTAAATTGTCGTATGAAAAAAGTAATTTTTCGTTAGCATTGAAATTATACGAATAGTAAAAGGGTTGCCAAAATAGTAACGATTTTGTTACACGAAAAAATGCTTCATCAGTTCTATTCGATTGGAATGAAAGAATTATTACAATTATGACGAATTTTATTGGGTTACTTGTTAATTTTTTTTATTTTTACAATAACGAGAATAGAATCGAAAATAAGAAGAAATATTGAAAAATCAAGTATTTAATTAACAGCCATTAGTATTACAATAACGTTTTTATGTAAATGTAGTAAAAAATAACAAAATATAAGCAGGCACACATAGTTTACTTATTAATAATACATAAGGTTATCAGGTTTTGTATGACAGGTGAAAATATGGCGTTTAAAATTGGGACACTTTTGGCAAATTCAATGTTACAGTCTTGCATTCTAAATACTGATTGATACCATCTTCTCCTCTGAAAAATTAAATACATGGTTATAATAAAAATCTCTATCAATAAAAGCAATTTCACTTATTTTTGTATATATTATATAATTGATTTAGGTTCAAAATTTTAGTTTTAATTTAATGAATTCAATATTGTGAAAGCACATAGATATATTATTCTATTTATTATTAGAATTCAATTAGTTAATAAGTAATCATTATGTAAAATATAAATTGAAACAAACATTTATAATTATTGAAACGATAGTTATTTTGATTTAATAATAACGTAAGGCAAACTTACAACTCCCTGCCGAGGCCGGATTCCTTGAAACCACCGAATGGAGTTTGACTTGTTAAATGGTCATATGTATTTATCCTGCAAAAATGAAGAATGATAATAAACATACATATTGAATACATGTCTAATTACTTATATATATGAGAGACAATTATCTGAGTACTTTTTTATCTACCAAATTTCATTTATTTTAGGGAGGTTCCGTATATATTCGTACAGTATTTTCGTACAGTTTTTCATGTTCCATGTGTACCCAAGACTTCGTTCGAATGGCTTGGATGTGTTCATCAATTGAAATAAAAGGTAGACTATATCTTTCTCCATACTAAATAGCACGTGTATACCAAATGCCATATGGTCTAGCCTTTAGTCAAGCGATAACAAACAAACACACTTTTACATTTATAGTACGTAAATGTCAGTGATGTGGGTTTGATATTTTGAGTGAGAAAAATGTACAGGATTGCCCATCACTTATGGAACTGTTAGTATTATAAAGAAGTTATTATTTAGTTTTATTCTTTAAAGAACTTACCAAACGGATCCAGATTTTACATGCTTAGCGAAAGTTAAGGCTCTTGTGATATCGTTTGTGATAATACCAGATGCAAGTCCATAGTTTGTGTCGTTGGCCCGATCGATTACTTCTTCTAAAGTCTCGAATTTGAAAATACTTTGTACGGGGCCAAAGATCTGTTAACAAAAAAAAAATATTTGTATAATAATGGTTTTATCTTTACAATGACATGTACATTTACCAGAGGTAGACTTTGTACAAAAGTCGATTGCCCTTTGTCCCATTTGTGTTTCAACTGTAAAGCAGTTGTGTCTGCATGGCTGTGTTATAGTTTGAAGGGTGGGATATAGCGTGAATTTACTGGGTACAGAGGAATAACACCTGAGTCCTCAGGAATGGCAATGCATGGGGGTTATCATGGGCGAAACAGTATACTCTATTATATCCATGGTTACTGCTCATGTCTATAGGTTACCACTTTCCATCAGGTGGGCCGTCAGATTGTTTGCCATTTGATGTAGTATAAAAAAAAAATTGTAAAAATAAAACGTTTAATAAATGGACTACTCAGTTGACCAATATTTTTCAATTCCAAGATTGAATCTCAGCTAGCTAGTAGCCAACTAGCAAACATGTTTAGATCATTGACAAATGATTGTCGTCAAGTCGTCGTTCGATAAACTATGTATGAAACCTTCGTATATGACAAGGACGATATATTATTGAATCATAGAAGTGGTATGTAGTTGTATTAGAAAAAATTTATCTAGATTTTATCATCAGATCAAGTCTAATGCACTATCATTTTGATAACTCGTTGTATGCAAACTCGCCAGTTGCCACTTCTGTAGATAATAGTGAAATCCTTAAACATACTATTAGGTTATTAGGCCGTTTCGTAAATGAGTTGTGAGTTAGGAAGTCAGTCAATGAGTCAAGTGGCCATTTTAGACCGGCTATAAAACTTTTGACTTCTCTCTCAGTCAGTACATGATATATGAGATATAAATATTTATTGTATTGTATTGTATGTACAAATTGTATATTAAGTTTTTAATGTATTCAGTATAAATTATGTATAATAAAGATTTTACAATACAATACAATTTATACATAGTAAGCGGCATTTTTAACCTTTTATTTCCTTATTAAAAAAACCTCTAATACAATGCTGCTTGTTGAGCTATTTTGTTTTCTTCTTTTGACCTCTTTAATAGTAATATAGTATAACTTTGGTTATATAACCCAAAGAGGGTTGACGTCAGGCAGGCGACCAGTCGTAAAACTAAGCCAAATCTTTTTGTAATATGGAATAAAACATTACGCCGACCCCATATAATAATTGGGATAAGGGTAGGAAAATGATGATGATAGTATAACTTTGGTAACTAAATCAAAAAGTTTCTTTAAAACAATTAATTCTATCTCCGCAGAATTAACTTTTATATATTTATTATATATATATTCTATATCGGTGACATATTTTCCATATTTATTGAATAAGCATCGAAGATATAATCATTAACTCAGTTTAGGCGTTTGCTGCGGAAGTTAGATCAAACTTGGAACATTCACCATATCTTTTTATGCAATTTGGAATAGAAAGTAGATTGATATTATAAAAAAAGAATTGAATCTTACCTCTTCTCTAGCTATTTTCATATCATCCTTGACATCAGCGAAGACGGTGGGCTGAATGTAGTATCCTTTATTTCCTAGCTTGTCACCGCCAGCAATACATCTTGCGCCTCCTTGCTTTCCCGCCTCTATGTAGGCAAGCACCTTATTGTACATCTCTTTGTCGATCTGGAAAAATATTTATTTTCTTTATTATAATTTGTGCATTTTTTATTATCTATGAAACTTGTTTGTAGCCGGTCATCGTCAAATACATCCTACTAGTCATATCCCGCGGTTTCGCGTTTTGTGTGAATTATTATATAAGGTAGTCTACGATTATGGCAGACATAATACTTAGTCTAACTAGAATAATCTATAAGATTGTATGTAGAATTTAAAACAAAATATTCGTAATTTTAATAGTTTGGCGACTACAAACAATTTTTAGTACAGTAAGTTTTTGGATAGTTGCCCATTCAGTATTTTCGACCAATTATTATCTTACTGTCCATTTCAGTATATCGTATGTCTGTAAGTCGAAACAATAGAATAAATGAAGCAAAACTGCAAACATCTGCAGTTTATATTTGTATAAAAAGAATTAACAGTTGTTATTACTCGTTCGTTATACATAATATAATTTCATTATCATATTTCACGCTTCATATTGAAGTATTTGTAATTGTCATGACAAGGTTTGTATAAATGAAAACGTTATAAAAATCATATGGAAGAGGATATATCTATAATCTACAGACATCTAGATGGAGTATAGTGTTAAAAAACGTAATAAATCGCTTAAAACGGTAAAAGGTTGTTGATTAGATAGTTTTATCTAAAGATATTTATGAAAGTCATTATCTGTGCTGTAACTTCTTAATGTAATTACATCAATTATAGGGTATTATACCTGTTATCACACTAAATCCTTTAAAGATCGCTCGCCTGCATGCAGAGATATGATATCATTGACAATACTGGTACTTAGTTCAACTTCTTTTAATGTAAATTCGCTTCGGCTATCATTCTTTGTAATAAAATTCCTCACTAATATTATAAATTTGAAAATGAGTTTGATTGTTTGTTACTATGAAATATGAAAAATACTATGAAATTTGGTATACTTATACTGGATTGGAGACGGACATAGGCTTTTATTCTGATCGATGAATCTTGTCATATAGGTGAAGTCGTAAATAAAAGCTAGTGAGTAAAAAATAACTTTCACACCTGAGGTCCCTGTTGAACATTCTCGAAGGGATTTCCGACGGACCGCTTCTTAGCGATTTCAGCTGCCTTCGCAATGAATTGGTCGTATATGCCGGACTGGACATAAGTTCTGGTACCAGCACAGCAGCACTGTCCTGCATTTTCAAAAGCAGCTGCGTGTGCAATTTGAGCTGCTTTTTCCACTGGAAAGACAGTAAAGAGATTTTTTTAAATTTTATATATAAATTAATTCTAAAGCATAACTCGATTCATAAATTATAATATATAAGAGTGTAACTACGTAATAAATAATGAATATATAACGAAATACATTAATGAAAATTCATGTGAACTGTTACACTGTTTTACTCGATTTTTTGCTGCATAACAGCTGTACCTGTAAGGCTGTATTTCGGTTTGAAGGGTGAAATATGGCAGTGAAATTATAGGATAATAGAGGTATAATACTTTAGTTCTTAGGAATAGCAATACATGACTGGAACCATGGACGTCACTATGTAATCTATTACGTCAATGGTACTGTTCATTTCTTTAACCAACGAGTACCACATTCAATCAGATGAGCCGTCAGTTTATCTTGTTACTTGATATGTAATAAAGCATGAATATAAAAAGACGATTTTTATGTAACTTAGAATGTCAAATAAGTTGTCGGCTCACCAGATGGAAAGTGGTAAACGGCGCCAATAAACATGAGCAGTACCATGGACATAACTGAGTATATTATTTAACTCATGTCTTGCCATTCTTGAAGACTAAGATGTTATGCCTCTGTACCCTGTAAATTCACTGCCATATCCCACCATTCAAATCGAAACACAACCATGCAAATACAACTGCTTCACTGTTGAAACACGAATGGGACATAGGTACCCAAGCAAATGAACACGCAATACGAACGCACACACAAATCACAATCTGGAACATTTGTAAAGTGTGATTTAAAATGTAGAAAATTTGAAAAACTATTTATGACTTCAAAATAATATTATCAAAAGAGTTCATGAAATGATTTGGGAGTTAATTAATACTATAGACTTCTTAAACTTAAACAATTAAGTTAAACATAAAGTATGTGTTAAAAATATTATACCATCAGCATCATTGAATATCACCAATGGACTTTTCCCGCCGAGCTCCAAAGCCACTCGTTTCAGATTCACAGAAGGAGCAGCTCCCAATATAATACGACCGACCTGAAGGATAATAAGTGTCATACATGATGTTGATGTATTACATCCATTTTACTTGTATTTTTCGAGTTTATTCACTACAAACAAAACATTAAGTCTTTTCTCTTTATAGTACATGTTTCTTCAGATAAATTTGGTAAATCCTGGTCAAAGGTCAAATACATCGACTTATTGTTAGATTACATTAATTGGTTGTACAGGAAAACAAACAAAATGTTTTATCAAATATCCAGTTATTAAGAGAGAAGATTAAGAGAGAGAGAGAGAAAGTTTTATTTTGAATCTTAACAGCATACTTGGCCACTACGAAGTCATTATGTCTTTAGTGTTGGCTAGTTGGCTAGCTATTTATTTCAAATATGAAATTCAATAATTTTCAAATTCACAAATTTTCTGGTGTGATATTATAACGTCACATTATTTTAAACTAATTTTCTTTGTTAATTTTTATTTAAATCCATTCAATAATTTATTAGAAAGCTTAAGCTTATTTTTGCAGTTAATAATGTAATCGCTAAGCAATTAGTACCTCAGTAGAGCCAGTGAATGCAACTTTGTCAACGTCTGGATGATGCGTAAGGGCAGCGCCAGCAGTAGGCCCATAGCCTGGGACGACGTTTACAACTCCAGGAGGAAACCGGCCTCCTTAATAAGAGTAGCCACAGCGAGAGCTGTCAGAGGAGTCTGTTCAGCGGGTTTTACCACCACTGTGCAACCTTGAGTAGCAAACATGTCTTTTTATAAATGCACAAAAAAAAAGTACTTAGAAAATACATCATATAATTAGACCTCACTCTAAAGACAGCGTAAATAATAGTAACTACTACTTTGCTCTAAGTACAGAGTCAAGCTGTTAATAAAACTTATCAGTAGATATATGTCTCAGATCACAATTCATTCAGTTTTTGCAAAATTACGTTGAAGATGTATTGTAGTATATTTCGAATAAATGTTGGACCAATGTTATTTTAATTCAATGATACCAAAACAATCGACCCGTGCGTATTGAGTATTTTAGAAATAATGCATAATAAAAATATCAAACCTACTAGTGACAATTGGCTATACGAGTATTCGGGTAAGATCAGATATTTACGAGAAAATTGCAAGACCCTAGGTACCATTCTGATCACATTATTCACGATAGTCTTTTCGCGTTCAATATTAGAGCAATTACTTCATTAAACTAAAAATGTTTCTCAATAAAAGAATCACCTGCAGCTAAAGCTGGAGCAATCTTCCATGACATCATTAATATGGGATAGTTCCATGGTATGATTTGTGCACAAACTCCCACGGGCTCTTTTAACGTAAAGGTTAGAACTTCACCGTCTGTAATTACAAATTAAAATCAACTATATAGTAAATAAACACTAAATTAGTTTTCTAATAAGAAAACTAATTTAGTGACCTTGCCCAGAGAAACATCCGGAGCATCATTTTTTGCTCCTACATGGTGATCACGCTTATTATCTAGTACACAGCATACGTCAACATTTATCTTGAATAACTATAAAAATGTAATATACGTTCAAAACAATAAATGATAAATGAATCTCTTTTAGAGAAAGTTCAATCAAGCTATCCTGTTAATTAATGCAATTAAAATGGCAATTCTGAGAGAGACAGTGATTATAAAAAAGGGACCTTGATCGGTACATGTTTAGGTCTAGCATTGTTGCTTATTGATCTATTGGTGGATTTATTGAATACTTGTTTGTGATATTAGATTTTATTTGTAAACATTTATTACTATTAATATCATTATTAATAATTTTTAACCCAATATGTAAAGCAGAAAAAAATCATACCTGCAGGTATTGTATTTCCTAAAATTTTATCGGCTTTCCCAGCGTAATATCTTAGTACTGAAGCGGAAAAATACACATCATACTCAGCATTTTTAACAGGTTTCCCAGTATCTAAGGTCTCAAGTTCTGCTAGATATCGGGCTTGTGATTCAATGAGTTCCGCTAATTTAAGTAATAGAAGACCACGTCGTGACGCATCCATGGTACGCCATTCTGAGTACCGGTGGAAGGCTTTTTTGGCTGCTGCTACTGCTTTGTCTACATCAGCCTGAATTGATAAAATTCAGTATATCAGTGTTTAATATTGAAGGTTAAGATTAATAATTAACTAAACTAAACACTTGGGGGATAAAAGTAGTGACTTATGTATATGTTTTTTATAAAGGTGTGAATCACGTGTCTAAGAACATGAATGTTCCTTATGCTTACACTATTGTTCGAGTAGCATAAAATGCAGCAATATTGTTCTATCTTTTTTGTGCCTGTTTATTTATGGTTGTTCTTCTGTATTGTAGGTAGTTACAAATAAAGTTTTTATTCATCTATCTATCAAAATGAAATGCTGTTAATCAAGAAAATTTTGTTTGTATTTTTTTGTTTTATTTTTTAATACCTATATGACTGTGCGTCATCAACACACGTGCAATAAAGTTAAAAAAAAAAAAACTAATCTATTTAAATTTGGTTTGTAAATTGTATTGCACGTGCGACGATAATGTGAGGTTTAACAAACATTATTATCAAATATCTTGTGTTATTTTTGGATTTGAATAAACGTTTATATACGTGATATTGTTATTTAAATTTGATGACACGGAATTGATACTGGAAAAAAAAAGAAAAGACTGAAGTGGCATTTTAAAGTTTCAATAGATATTAATCAAGTTGCTTGTAATAAAATGTAAATTGAAAGTAAGTTACAAGACTTCAAAGACTTTTATTTGTACTTTGAAAGTATAATAAAAAAAACTTTATCGCGAAACTAGTTCAAAACAATTGTAAAATTTTGTAGAGTGGTTCAAAGGTACGTTACTATATTTTTAGATGGACCTTATCCGCCTATACAAACGGCAAATAAATTTATTGATAGAGACGTTTACATTACTATATATATTCAACAAAATGTAATAATAATTTTTAACTATAATATTTGAATGTGTGATATACATGTGTATGCGTGAATTGCGTATTTAAGTGTATACAGAATAAGACAAATAATAAATAAAATAATAGTACAATAAGTGTAAGTTAACCATCAGTTAACCGAAGATTGTAGATATTGCCCTTACATTATAAGCAACTTGTTGTTTCGAGTCGCATTATGTTTTATAATTTTTATAAAATGAAGGTAGTTTCACATTATGTTTTATTTTTAGTTGATGTTTAATAAATTACGCTCGTTAACAGTAGATATTAAGTGCATGCTCATAATTTTAAATTTCTCATTTAAATGATTTATGTAAATCTTTAGAGAAATAAATGTCTTAAACCGTATAGTAATATCAGGCGTATTGATCTTACTCATGTACGCTTTTATTTGTCGAATGTCCAGAGAGCTGGATTGTGGGTGATTTTGTTCATTACGAATTACAGATTTGTTTTCTATTTTCGTCCTCTAAATTGTCCACTTTACTTACCTTGTCTCCTTCTGCAATATTAGCAATGACAGTTTCATCTTGAGGATTTATGGTGGGGAAAGTCTTTTTGCTAACCGCATCCGTCCACTCATTGTTGATAAACAACTAAAAGACAGAAAGGTATTAAATTAATAGTTTGTCTATAGTAAAGCAATTGTTTGCATGTCTGTTTCGGTTTGAAAGGTTAGATATGGCAATGAATTTGCAGGATACGGAGGCGTAACACCTTAATTCTCAGGAATGGCAATACATTAGGTTGTGGGGAGGGTATTATAGACGAAACAGTATACTCTGTTATGTCCATGGTATCGCTCATGTCTATAGACAAAGGTTACCACTTTCCATATGGTGGGCCGTCAGCTTGTTTGCCATTATAAGTTGTACAAAAAAAATACATTTTGATTATATGGCTTTGTTTGTATGGAGAACATTTATTTATGTTTATGCGAGAAACTAAATGCTTAGGTTAATTCCCATCTCTTATAAATCATAAAACATGCAGCGTGAAAGTTTTAAATTTACTATTGTCCTGAAGTAATGGTTTCAACGAAATATAATTTGGACAAAATAAAGTATTTTTATAAAGAAATTATTCTTTTAAGTTGGTTACTTATAAACTATTTTTAAATGAAACCGGTTCTCAATTACTTTGAATTACCTTATTATACGATCGCGTCGCTAATTCTAAACCAATTTTCACAATTCTTTCAAAAATTGACAGACTTTACTTATTTTAATCTCTGTAAGAGTGAAGTTACCGTTTATTTGCGGAGCAAAAAACTGCATGTTGTATAAAATTTATATGTAAATACGCAATATTTAAAATGTAGGATATCTAAGAAATGTTGTCTGTTTGTCAAAACCGCGACATGTTTCGTGTGTATATTTATTACGATTGAAGTTGTTTTTATTTCAGGGCAATATTACTTTTGTAGTTAAGTATTAGTTAAGGTAAGTACTAGGTTTTTTAATGGCATTGTAACCCCATCTGCGCATTGGTATACGTATATGGGGCACCAGTGAGATGATAGGTGAGCATGAACGCATGTCAGTTGGCCCATCGCGATGAATATATAAAGAAAAGACCACGATAGTTTCCAGGAGGAACTACGTGGAGGTCGACCTAATACGAGTAGAGCACATTGATAGCAATGAGGCGATCATTACTAACTATTCCTTCTTCCTCCTACTTACTAGATTTACAATAATTTTATTTTTTACGTGGGTAATATTATAAAATTGCAACGTGTGGGTGGATTTTGGATTAAATACTATTTGGAGTGAACAGACAAAATACCTATTAGAACAAACGAATTAAGCAATCTAGTTAACTGAATAACTAATTTATTATTGTTGACAAATAGCAAAGATGCACACAATATTATGACCTAGATAGATTAGGTGTAAGGTGCATCCAATCATCAATCATAAAAAAAAATATTCAATCAAGAATATATTTCTTGTCAATTTTATTTTTACAACAAATATAACAACAAATATATTGCTAACTGTATCCCGCAGTTCCTTCGTTATGTTAGGATATAATCTACCCGTATATCAAATTTCATTCAATACTATTCAGTTTTTGCGTGAAAGAGTAACAAACATCCATCCATCAAAGTTTGTAACAATACAAACTTTCGCATTTATCATATTATAAATAAAAGGATAGGATAAACTATATTTTAATTGTTACAATAGAATAGTTAATTTGTTTAGAAATATTATTATAACTATTTTATGTATTCAGTGAGTACCTGCTTACGATAAAAATATTAAAATATTTTAAAGAATATCATGATTATTTTATAAAAATTACCAAATAATCACGAATTTAATAAAAAATATTTGGTAAAACACTATCGAACGGCCAGCATAGCCGGCATAAACATAAATCTTATCACGTTTTAGTTTGTTAAAATGAGTTTTTTAGTTTATAAAATTGAAAAATCATTATTATGTTACTATTTATAGCATACCTTTGTATATTTAACGTCTACTTTCACCATTTTGATAATAATTTTACTTCTAATTGAACTTATAGAAAACACGTACACACCCTATGTCGAATAACAATGAACTGAACTTATTCACTAATGGAACTTGGCCTGTCAGAACGCTTTAAATATAATACGGATAATAAAATTTAGAACGTATATCTAAGGAATAAGAGCGATTTTTGTATTTCAGTTTATATGCCACTAACTTGTTCTTTTGTACAATATTTCTGTTTATGATTGTCTTCCCGTTGTTCCATTTCGAACTCTACTGTTTAGAGCATAACGTTTCTTTCCGGACATTTAAACTAAAATAATATACTGGAGTGAAGTTATCTAGAATACTGGTGCTGCGGTGCTCAGTACATCGACTTTTAAATTTATGTTGTTAATTGTTTGTTATTGTTTCTTTCTGCTTAATGATTTGGACTTGTTGTAAATTCATATCTAATATAAAAAAAAAAAGCAATAAATCAAAAACATTTTCGTAGCCACAAAATTTGTAGTCATTATCTACTATTTTCTTTAACATTTTATAAGTAGGTAGATACGTCTCTAGTTACTTAATACGCAGTAGCAAAACGTGAAAAAGAAAACATACCATTGAGATATTTTGTTTTCATTACTTTAAATATGCAAAGATAGTGCTAAACCTGTATAGTTACAAGATTTATATTATTTTTATAAAATAGATTTTTATTATTTTTGTATATCAAAAAAAAAAAACTGAACATCTAAGTACAATAGCAAACATAGTACAGAGGGCAAATATTATTTTACGCCGGCTTATTTTTCTTGCTTCATCATCTGGAAAATAATTACTTTCAGATATTTTTATATTATTCGGGGTTTCTTCCTTTTTTCGTCGGACCATCTAGGTCATTCATGTGTTTTTTTTCCAATTAGTTTTATTTTTCATTTCTCTAGTATGGGCAAATCATCTCAAAAAAATTAATATGCAATTTACGAAATTCAGATGGAGCTTCGTTTCTTAGTTCCAGTCGAAGATAATTATCACCATTCCATTGCGTATAATATGCGTAAATTTATACAAGTAAAATATTTCTATTAGTTGTCTAGTATCCATAAATAAGCTTAGCTTAGTCTGTGACCAGAAGTTGCTGTGTAATATGTTTTATAAAAGACGGGAAATATCAAGTAATGTTTATTTATTGATTATATTCTTTTTTAATACAAATAATTCAGTACGTTATGTAGTTACAAAACGTTATTTTAATTTACAATTGACTGTATGACTTAGTTCTTTTTTTAATTAGTGTATATTTTGGTTGTATCAATATTTTGGGTGTGTGTACATCTTAAGTATGCAAAACTATACCTATCAGTAGTCTAATTATTCTATATGGAATAGTCACGTGCTTGTTACATATGTCTGAGATAATTGTTTTATGAACAATGTTGATATCAACGTAGAAAAATTATATATACCTACTCACTATGTATCCAGTCATAAGTTATGTAACTATATCAACCAACACAAACACACTTTTTTTATACTACTTAGAACGGCAAACAAGCTGACGGCCCACCTGATGGAAAGTGGTAACCGTCGCCTATAAAAAAGAGCAGTACCATGGACATAACAGAGTATACTGTTTCGCCCAATA
The DNA here is from genome assembly GCF_026898425.1 of Galleria mellonella. NCBI lineage: Eukaryota > Metazoa > Arthropoda > Insecta > Lepidoptera > Pyralidae > Galleria > Galleria mellonella. The sequence continues at coordinate 3,891,411 of NW_026442133.1, forward strand.
TACCCCCCAGGCGTCGCCATTCCTAAGGCCTCAGATGTTAGCCCTCTGTACCCAGTAAATGACGCCATATCCCACCCTTCAAACCGAAACACAGCCATGCAAACACAACTGCTTCACGGTTGAAACACGAATGGGACAGAGGTACCCAAGCGATCGATTTTTGTACAAAGTCTCCCTCTGGCACTTATCTTCGTTACAAAATAATAAATGTTTATGATTAGTGTTATAATAGTATCTACATTAGACTTTCACTCATTATATCTACAAATGTAATACCAACTGTTTAGTCTATGAGTTGATAAATCAGTTTGTTCATCTGTCTAGTATGAGCAAGTTGTAGATACATTCTAGATAAAGGGTTGACAATTTTTACGAATAAGACGTTTAGCATAAAACTACCTTTTTGTTCGCTACTTCGTACGTGTGAATTTCAGAAGTAAGAAAACTTATGAAATAGGCCACTCATAGATGGTGTGGCGTATTAATCACATCAGTTTTTAGAAGACAACTGTGAGAACCGTATCCGATTTGGTGCAGTAGTTTTTGCGTAATGCTGGAACTAATATATATACATACAGAGAAATGAATATATAAAAAAATATTGCCTTGGTTTCTATTTTTCTTTTAGATTTAAATTTTATGATGACCCCTCACATCAGTTTTCCTTAAAAATCTTTCATATCTAGTTTCAATTTTATTACATGTATTACTAAGATACAAATTAAAAATACTTCTCTTTATTACAATCATTCGAATTAAAACTTCACTATGATTTTATATATATTTTATTAGGTATAACTACTTTATACCCAGGACTTTGACCACGTGACCAACATTTGTTTATTGACCACTATCACAGATAATATACTTGTACCTGTATAAAATGTAATCTATGTATATTTTTATATTACAAGGGCAAAGAGATTGTTAGTAATGGGGATTAGCGGACCCAATGCTAGCAATATACCCTATCACGTCGACATCTATCATGTTGCCTCTGGAAACAATCTTGGTCAATTCTTTATAAATTTTTCACTGTGAGTTGCTTTCATCATCACCTATCATCCCCCACTGGCATCTTATTAGCGTATATCGATAGCGCAGGCAAAGTTTACCATTCCATTATCACACACAAACTATATACCACAATTGTCTTAGGCTTGAAAGGGTAAAAAAAATAACAAACAAATTTACTTTCAATTTTATTTTTTTTAAACCACTTTTATAATAATTGTAAGAAAAATAAGGATAAAGACACTTAGAATTAAAGGTAATTCAACTGGTGAGAGTACTGGCAACATGACGTAGAAAGTATGGCTTGTATATAACCTTGCCAGCTTCGGATAATTTTCATTCCCACAATAATTATTGAGCATAATGCTTGTATTTTTAATATAATATTTATACCCCAATGCAATAGTATACTAGGTTAGAAATGCTGAAGGTTTTTATTTATTTATATTTGAGGATTCTTAGGCAGGTTTATAGTGACAGTTTTGGTTTCAAGGTATTGCAGAATACCGTCTTCTCCCCTGAAACAGAAAAAAAGGTAGTTTATATTATTGATTTGATACAGTGTCTCATCACCCAATGATTCGATGAGGGTTCGATCCTCATACAATGAAATATTTATATTTATGAGTCTATTAGTATTGGTCTGGGTGTTTTCTATGTAGATATATATTTATAAAAAGTATTTAAGTACGTTTATCAGTTTTATATCATATATACCAATAATACAAGTTCTATTGAAATACATGCAAGACAAATAATATCCTTTCTAATATTATAAATGTGAAAATGAGTTTATTTCTTGGCGCTTTTACAGCTTAACCGATCACAGCAAAATTTGATATACAGATTCTATAAGGGATAAAGAAGGACATAGGCTTCGTTTTAGCCTATCACGCAGACGAAGAAGAAGCCAGTGACAATAAATAATAGACGACCCTATCAGTCTTTAGTAGCTCTTTACTTACAATTCGCGTCCAAAGCCAGATTCTTTGAATCCTCCGAATGGTGTCTGAGCAACGATATGCAAATATGTATTGATCCTGAAAAATATGTAACAGCATAAATATATTTTTCTCTTTTTTCCTCTATCCAAAGGTTGTCTGGAAGAGATTGTTTTAGTGATAAGACCGCTTTCTGTGCTTCATAAATGTAATATATATATTTGTGTTATTCTTTAAGTGGTATAATACAGAGTAAATAAATAAATATTTCATTATTAATAAAGAAATATATTACTTCACTGATGAAAAAATATTCTGTAACACTGTCATCTGCGTAGATACGCCTGAAAATAAATTATGAAAGAAATCATAATTTATTTTTTGTTTCTTTGATTTTTATTCAAGCACTCATTTCTATTATATTATATTGTTATATAGAAAAAATACAGGGATTTTATGTCAGTCTTCATTTTAAATCAGGGGTACTCAAATGGTTGTTCGTGATCTACTCGTCAACCTTTGGATCTTGACTAAAATAATTCATAATGTGAGGAAAACTATACCACGTCGAAGGCCATAAATATAGACATATTTATGCCACGATATACCCTAGATGATGATCATCGCACATACAGCCTCTCAGAGTCGATAGATCGTAGTCTAACAATATTGAGGTAGATCGCCGACAGTTCAAGTTTGATATACTTGCTTTACCGGATTGTAGTGAATATTCTATAACTGGGTTTAAAATTTTTAATAAGTAACTTACCATGTAGATCCAGCACGGGCGTACTTGGCGAAGGCAAGAGCCTTCGTAATGTCATTAGTAATGACACCAGCCCCAAGTCCGTAATTACTGTTATTAGCACGATCCAACACTTCTTCGAAAGTATCAAACTTTAATATACACTGAACTGGACCAAAGATCTGAAATTATTATTATTTTATATTTTTTTTTTATACAACTTAGAATGGCAAACAAGCTGACGGCCCACCTGATGGAAAGTGGTAACCGTCGCCTATAGACATGAGCAGTACCATGGACATAACAGAGCATTCCTACTGTTTCGCCCATGATACCCACCATGCGTTGCCATTCCTGAGGACTAAGATGTTATTCCTCTGTATCCAATAAATTCACGCCATATCCCACCCTTCAAACCGAAACACAGCCATGCAAACACAACTGCTTCACAGTTGAAACTGACGGTTGAAATGAATGGGAGTTACAATTTTTTTATCATATTTTAAATACATTTAAATACCTCTACTCTCTAAATATATAATCTATATATCTCTCTAAATAATCTACTCTAAATATAAGTACCTCTTCTCTAGCAATTTTCATATCATCTTTAACATCAGCAAATACCGTAGGTTGTACATAATATCCAATATTGCCGAAACGGTCACCACCAGCAATACATTTAGCACTACTTTTCTTCCCGGCGTCAATATAACTCATCACTTTATCGAACATATCTTTATCTATCTGTAATCATAAAAAGATGTACATACATACCATATTTGGGTATTAGTCTAAGTTACAATGTCTAAAAAAAGACCTGTTAGGCTTTATGTATAGAATATTATATACTAGATGTATCTCTTGACTTTATCCACGTGGAACAGTGTATGAAGTATTCTATGTGCTAAGTTAGGATACAATCTATTCATATACCAAACTTCACTAAATTCGTTTAATCGAATTCATTTTTTTACTCCCATTTCATAACATTTAATTTCATTCTGTTTAATTCCATTTCTTTTTATTTAATTTAAATTAATTCCGTTACATGCAAATTAAATAGAGCGGAGCACAAAATGTTATACGTACCAGGGGTCCTTGATCTACTTCTTTAAAAGGGTTCCCAACAGTTCTCTTTTTCGCTATTTCTGCAGCCTTAACAATGAATTCGTCGTAAATTCCAGATTGAACGTATATTCTTGTGCCAGCAACGCAGCATTGTCCAGCGTTAGTAAAAGTAGCATTGTGTGCAATTTTAACTGCATTTTCCACTGAATTTAAATGAAATAATATTTTATTTTGATATGCCTGTTTTATTTTCATAAGCGATAGGTATTAGAAGCTGATATAACAGATATTTTTTTTGTAAATATTGCAGAAATCTAAATAATTATAATAAAGAAAGATTGTTTTGATTGTAGTTGATTAACTCAAAAATATTTAATAGATTTCAAAAGTATTTATTTTTAATTTTGAACAAGACTTATGAGTACATAGCGTACATTAGCAGACAGATTATTATAATAAATCTAAATGTTGCAAGGGAGATTTCTTGTTGAATCATTTAACGTTCGTATGTAAAACAATATTAGATACGGATATTAATTGTAGGTTTGGTGTAAAATATGAATGTATTTATCTACAAAAAAACATGCAGATATTAATATAATCATCTCAGTTATTATCTGTTCACACCTGAACATAGGCCTCCCCCATGGACTGCCATAAGGAATGGTCCTGAGTCATTTGCAACTATTGTCTCCCTACAATGCATTTGATCTCGTAACTTTACCTGGTGTTTCTTTCTTCAATGCAGCTATGATTAACCACTGTTATTGTTAATCTATAATCAGCTACTTAATTGTAATACAAATTATTTATTATCATTAAGTGGTATGTATAATATATGTCTAGTCATCCACGATAATTTGTATAATAGAACCACTCAGATTTAAGTGTCAAACAACAGTATACAATAGGTATCTACTTACAATTAGCGTCATTGAAGACGATAAGCGGACTCTTGCCACCAAGTTCAAGGGTGACGCGTTTCAGATTCACAGCAGCAGCTGTTGACATTATAACGCGTCCCACCTTCGAAGATAAGATTTTTTTATCATACCCACATAATAAGTAACTATCTGAAGAGTTGACACTGTATTTATAGTAGACGAAACTGTAAAATAAATCTATGCATCCATTGTGTTGATACTTCTAAATGTATCAACACAATAAAGTCCATGAATATTTATATTCTTATACAACTATTTGTAATATATCTCTGAGGAAAATCGGTACTGATAGATATCATAAAAATCTTAGATACTTTAAAATGTAAAATTGTCAAATTCAATGAACTGGTTGCATAGATTTGATATAAACATCTTTTTCAAAGTGATGTGGGCCAGATCGTACCTAATGTGTTGAGTGTAAGTTATTGTAGTTCGTCCCCCCAGACATCCATAGACTGGTTTCTCAAAGCACGCGGTATACTTAAGGACCAGGTGTTTGTGTGGTATATAATATATTTATAAACAAATATTGGTTCAAATAAAAATAGAATGTTATTTTGATTCCTAAGCTATGAATATATTTTTATATTAGTTTATTTTGTATCATGGGATGATCAATTATTTGACCTAACTTGTTACTTATGTTTTAAAAGAGATCGGTACGTCATTTATTATGTTTATCGTTACTGCATAATTAATTGCTTAAGATAAAAATGACAGAAGCACAGATATTTATTTTAGGGCAGTTGACTAATAAAGAGACTGTATGCGAGGGTTGCGACTGCATACTGTCTCTCTCATTGACATTGCAGGCTTTACGAGGTCGATCAAATAGATAGTGTGGGGGGTAATATTGAAAATATTAAATTATGTTTGTACCTCGGTAGATCCTGTGAAAGCAACTTTGTCTATATCAGGATGATGAGTAATAGCAGATCCAGCAGTGTGGCCGTATCCTGGGATTACATTGACCACTCCTGGGGGAAAGCCTGCCTCTTTTATTAAAGCGGCAATAGCTAATGCAGTCAATGGTGTCTGCTCCGCGGGTTTCACTACCGTTGTACAACCTGACGTATGGTGAAATAAATTAAGTTCATTAATATCTTAAAGAATTGTTAAAAAAAATTATAAAACTAATACATACCTGCGGCTAATGCAGGTGAAATTTTCCATATCAGCAATGGAATAGGGTAGTTCCAAGGTAGAATTTGTCCGCAAACACCAACAGGCTCTTTCAATGTAAAACTCAAGACTTCGCCATCTAAAATAAAGTTACGAATTATGTACTATGAGGGTACATTTAATTATTTTGAGAGCATTCAAATTATACGAAGTACCTATATTTGACAGATTTTAAACATAAAAAGTAAGATATACTTCTTTTTTTATGAGAGGTAATACAAACGTCGGGGCAATAGTATGCTGGGTTTATATGATAGTGACTTTGATTATCAGTGATGCTTTTAAGTATCTAGCGAGACGCTGGGGATCTGTTATTGGCATTTGGAGACAATATTATACTGAATATTCTTAAGTAGTCCACGTAAAAGCAACAATGGGTCCAGAGGGAGTTTGTATAAAAGTTGTTTGCGCAGATTTTTTATTTTTTATTAAAGATACACTAACAATATGTTCACAATAATTAAACAGACTAGATATAATGCTATAAGTAAGCTTTAATGAAATGAACATATCAATCAGAGGCGTATACAATTTTCACAGATAAGTGGTAATTTATTCTAAGGTGACAATTATACAATTAGTGAACACTCAATTATTAATCTATACTATTAATAAGTTAAATAAATTGCATTAAAAAATTACAAAAGTCAAACTAATAATGTCATTAAACTAACATAGTTCTATATATGTATAATGTATGTTTACCTGCAGGAATAGTGTTGCCAAGAATTTTATCTGCTTTCCCAGCGTAGTATCTGATAACTTTAACACACCGAACAATATCAGCTTCTGCGTTTTTCACTGGTTTTCCGCAGTCTAAAGTTTCTAATTCTGCTAGATATTTAGCATCTCTTTCAATGAGATCCGCTAATTTTAAAAGAAGACGTCCTCTTTGGGACGCATCGAGGGTGCGCCATTCGGAGTAACGATGAAAAGCTTTTTTAGCTGCGATGACTGCCAGATCAACATCAGCCTTGAAAAAATTATCAAGTTAGATAAATGAACACTTTATTTACATCAAGAGATACACAAAAATAGTGACAATAGTAATAAAAAAATAAATAGTGTTTAAAAAAAAGAGCGATATATATAAAAAAATGTGTTACAGTAATGCAAAAAGGCGATATCTTAGTGAGTTGTTTGCACAACAAGCAAACCTCTGATTTTATGTTACTGCTTGAAAAAAAAAGTTTCCAAAAGCACGCGTAACGATACCGTTGTGTCTGATATATTTTGATAAATATACAACTGAAGATACAAATACAATTTATTCAATAACATTAGATAAAATTTTTCTTTATTTATATATTCTTCAGCAAAAGTCACATCTTTTAAATAGGAGACGACAATACTGTGTCGACAATGCCTATAGTGAATTCAATATCTTTTGGTGTGGTGTTACCGTTCCATATAAATTCCAAGACGCATCCTGATTTTTATGGCAGTAAGAAGCCACTAAGCGCACTAAGTATATATCAATACAAGAGCAAAAACTCAAAATAAATACTGTTTAAATGTAATTTATTATAAACTTAAATAAGTGAATAATTGATCTATTAAAAAATAATTAAAATTGAGTGTTTTGATTTACTAATCTCATTTAGAGAGTATTTTTATATTAATTTCGACTAAATTTGGTTATTAAAGTTTCTTTAAAATAGACTGACATGTCCATAATGCCTAGTCATAAGTTTACATAAATGAATTTTTGCAAATTATTATTATTGAATATATATATATATATATATATATATATATATATATATATATATATATATATATATATATATATATAATGTTATCGTTTATTAAAAAACAAAAAATCGAGAATTACCAGTCGTGACCATATATTAATTTTATACTTTGTTACGTCTTACCTTATCACCTTCAGCTACTTGGGCGATAATAGTCTCATCTTGTGGGTTAATAGTAGGGAAAGTCTTCTTGCTCACCGCATCCACCCATTCGTTGTTTATAAACAACTGTTATTGAATATTTATAAAACGGAATTAATTTAAATATTTAAGATTCGTATAGTACGAAGTATGGATAAGAAAGCCAATGTAACATTTTATCTGTGGGTAGGTAGTACAAACAAGCACATATAATAAAATTGTAATCAACGTTGTATGTACATAAGAGATACTCGTATTAATGAAAAACAGATATTAGGGGATTTAATACGTAGAAGAATAATAGAATTCAAAACAATTACTTTTAGAATCTTTGTCAGTTTATCTATATTATGTTTACTTCTTCTGAAGGTTAAACTTAAAATCTGGTGCGTTTTATCTTCATATACCGTCTAGATATGGTTTATTTCTTTGATTTTCCTACTTCGGAAATCCGTGAATAGGAATTTATAAGTAAAATCTAATATTTTAATTAATTTGTAAATTAGTTTTTTTTTATTTTTAATTTTCAAAAAAAAATGTTCAAATTAATAAAAATTTTAATTTAACTTATTTCAGATTTATATTTCTAAAAATAATAAACTACGTATATATTCGTAATATAATTACTGTATCCTTGTGATATCTACATACTCTAAATAATTTAAAATCGTTCATACCCGTATTATTATTTGACTCAAATTCATCATATAATATTTTTTTCCAATTTTAATTTGTTTAAAAAATCTATATAATTTGTGATAGAATTAATTTATAATTTATAACCCAAATATCTATAGATTGGAAAAATCATCATCAAAATCAGCAAAAATGACACGTAATATTAAAAAAGATAATTCAAAACCTCTTCAATTTTAAATAAAAATTAAATAAGTTAATAAAAATGTGGTATAGAAAATATTTCACCTACCTTAGTATATTTAATGTCCACTGCCATCTTTATTTAATTATTGCCTTGCAAATGAACTATCAGATGTCTTTCTCCTCAGTGCACTGAATGTATTATAATCAATTTCATCGAGTCAGTTAAAACGTTAGTTAATATTTCTTGAGGTGGTGGTAGGTCAAGGTATAGGTAATATCTATATTACCCACCTTTAGAAATATTAATAAAACTATAGCAGTATCTATATATTTTAGTTAAAATATTTGATATATTGTCCCAATTTCGGATATGTTAAATATGGGTTATCCATTATATGCAATTTTTTTCATGCAACTTAGAATGGCAAGCAAGCTGGCGGCCCACCTGATGGAAAGTAGTGACCGTCGCCTATATATATAACAGAGTATACTGTTTCGCCCATGATACTCCCCATGCGTTGCTATTCCTGAGAACTCAGGTGTTATTCCTCTGTACTCTGTGAATTCACTGCCATATCCCACCCTTCAAGCCTAAACTCAACTAATTCACAAACCACTTTTGTACAAAGTCTCCATCTAGTATTTTCCACCATTAACAGGGGTATCCAATATATAGATACTGGAGCGGTACCGATATTTCTCATTTATTTAATATCATATATTAGGTCCTTACATATGAAATTTGCGTTTTGTCGTACTGACCACTTTGATCTGAAATATCTTTTCTTTGGTTAAGAATCCCAAATTCAAATTTATAAATTCATTTAGCTGGTACACTTGAGTTTTGAAAACAGTTATTCATTTGTTTTGTTCCTCATTATTTTTTTCTTTGGCTTCGCTTATTACCGCACAATGGAAAACATGAAATATCGGTATATTTACGAGTATGAGTTCTACTGTGGCACCAGTGCTGCAGAAACAGCTCAAAGAATTAATGGTGTCACAAAAGAAAGCATGGTACGTTTTTGGTTTCAACGTTTCCGTTCTGGAAATTTCGACCTTCAGAACTAACCCCGTGGACGGCCAGAGACCAAAGTGGAAAATAAAGAATTAAAGGCTATAGTGGAAGTGGATCCATCACAAAGCACTTCAGAGATAGCTGCAGGCTTCGGGGTAAGTAATAAAACTGTATTAATCCACTTGAAGCAAATCGGGAAAGTAAAAATACTTGAACGATGGGTATCTCATGAATTGAGTGAATCGAACTTGCAAACACGCGTCCACTGCTGTGTTACTTTGCTCAACCAACATTTTAAATCGAATCATTACTTGTAATGAGAAGCGCATACTGTACGATAATCGGAAGCGCTCGTCGCAATTTCTGAACTCTGGAGACCCAGCCAAATCCTGTTCTAAACGAAAATTGATTTAGAAAAAGTGTGAGTGTTTGGTGGACTACCGCCGATGTCGTTCACTACAGCTTTCTAAAATCTGGCCAAACGATTACGGCAGATATCTATTGTCAGCAATTGCAAACCATGAAGGAAGAACTAGCTGCTAAAAAACCGAGATTGGTCAATCGCTCTAGGCCACTGCTGCTTCACGACAACGCAAGACCACACACTGCACAACAAACAAACCACTAAGTTAGATGAGCTACAATTGGAATGTCTGCGACATCCACCGTACTCCCCGGATCTTGCTCCAACAGATTACCATTTTTTCCGGAATTTGGACATATATAATATATTCCATATAGTTACCAAGTGTGTTTATTGATGAAAGAACATTAGAATATTCTTTTTATGATACTTAGACGGGCAAACAAGTTGACGAACTACATGAAGGAAAGTGATAGTTGTCATCTTTAAATATGATATATATTTTGGCCGTCACAGAATACATAGTGAATTACCCCTCATCCGTTACTAATCCTGAGAACTATGGTTTAATGCTTTCATACACTACATAACATCTTAGTCCTTGGGAAAGGAATTTTAAGCAATGGGGTCTAGAAGCCACATTGCTGTGTACTTTGTCAGGTCGAACTCCATGCGTTTCTCCCTGAAAACCATCATGGTAGATTTTTTAATTCATCATGTTTGCCATATATAATATTCATCTTGTTAACCTGCTTTCATTCTCACCTATTATCTCTCACTGATGTCCCGCACAGCATATACCGATAGCGCAGGTGGGGTTATTATTCCATTTTCACACAAAAAAAGTCTTCAAGATTGGCACTCTATTCTATAATATCCACGGTTTTCTTATTTACAGAGAATTTACCACTTTCCATTGAGAGAGCTCTTTATTTGTCTGCGTGAAAAACATGTATTATCTACAATATGTATGTATGTATGTACAAATTACAAAATATATTTATATTTACATCTACTTAATCTATTCTGTTCTTGTATTGTTTACCACACAAGAAACTAACTACAAACTACGAAGCATTTTTATCGTTTAATTAAAAATTATCATTTTTAAATATAATTGAAAGGTCACAAACCTCACATTGAATTGTTACAGATATTATTTCTCCTTGGTGTTATCTATAACACTAGCAAGGCAGAAATAAAAAAAATATGTTTGTATACTTTATATTTTGTATTTAGTGGAATCTTACAATGAAACCTTATAATTTTGGAGATCAATTAAAATTCGAATTTTATAAAATGGGCAATGGTTAGCTAGGCGGTTTGAGAAATTTTGAAGTCGCATAATAATTTTAAAATAATTTCCAATTTTTAAACTCGGTTTGAATAAAGTCAGACATTTTAAATCGCAACCCAGTGTGGTTAAAAAACCTCTTTATGCCATTCATAATATGATTAATTATGCATTTGCATGTAACATGACTGGGTTCAATACCCGTAGATGTCTAAGAAGGTGTAATATCTCAAAATATAGATACAGCTTAAGGAGATAATCAATAAAAAAAAATAGAGCGTGATATTTTTTAATGGATTTTAATGAAATGGTAACCCCTAACGCTACACTTGCTCACGGTTTACGCTGGCCCATCGTGATAAATACACATGCAATTAATGGTTTCCAGGGGTGACCATGTGTAGGTCGATATGACAGGGTATATTGCTAGCAATGGAACTGATAGTCCGCATTACAAACAATCCCTTTCCCCCAGCCTGTGATATGGGTAGCATATATTTATCAGCGGGCTGTAATAAAATTGTACTATGATGTATGAGTATTTATATTGCTTCATAATAATTAAGGGATAACAAAAAAGAACAGTAATATATGTATAATATGTATATTATTATTTTATAATAATTAATATAATAATTGTGTCATAAATGCAGTAGCGATACTTCATATTCCGTGATGTTAGTGAGATTGTTTATTACTGTAGAAACGGCTTCTTTGGCAGACTTATCGTGACAGTCTTGTTTTCTAAATATTGCTGGATACCTTCTTCGCCCCTGTAATAACAAAAATATGAACACCTATATATATCATATGTTTAAAATATTATGACAAATTATAATAGTGCAGGGATAAGGCAAGGGATAAATGTTAGTAATGGGGATTAAGCATCTCTATTGTTAGCAATACACTCTGTCAGTCAACTTTCACACGATTCCTCCTGGAAACTATCATGGATAATTCTTGTACAATTCATCACGATGAGCTAACTTGTTTTCATCCTCTCTCATCTGTCACTGGTGTCAAGATATTTTTTATGTATATATTTTTTATGTAACTTCAAATTTTAAGATTAGAAACTTATAAGAGTTGTTTATATATAAGTTGAATCTTTTAAAATAAATAATTATTCTAAGCTGATGCGATAAAGATAACTTAAGATTATGTCACACAAGAAAAAATAAAATAAATTCAATAATACTCATAAAATCAATGTATAGTCCTTGATATAAGAATAAATCCAATCGATTGCATAATAATTATTAATAATAACAATGAACTCTTTATTGCGCACAAAAGACATTTATATAATAAGTATTTATACAGTTGGTGCATATACAAAAGGTGGCCTTATTGCTCAAAGCAATCTTACAGACCATCTGGCATAAATAATAAATAACTACAGAAAGAAAGGTAGGATCTTTTTGTATTTATTTACATTTTAAATGAACATTCTTTATATTTGTATAGATCTCTTTTATACATAAACATACATATATAATATATATAATAGCACATAAACATAAATATATTAAATAGATCAAGTTGAGTAACACGTAGTAAACATCAAGGCAATTTAGAAAGATGGTAATGAGATTTTACCTGCCTCTTAAACGAAGCAAGAGATTGCGTTGATCTAATGTAATGGGTTAAGGAATTCTTAAGTTGATTATGGAAATCAGAGATGTGGTCATGTTCGCAACGATTAAATATAAACCGTGTACAAATATTTTGAAGTCGCTCTTATTATCATAACAAGAATTGGCGTATTATTCTATTAAACGATTCAAAATAAGTTAGGATATTGCGTTAATGAATAGCTTAAGAATAAATAATCCTATAGTTCTTATTCTTAGAACCATTTTAAAGGTGTAATGTATAACTATCAATTACTAAGATGTTATTGCAATTGATAAGGAGATTGCCATTGGTTAGTCACTGATATTTTATAAGGCTACATAGTTTTACATAATGGTATTCTATTAATTCATATTGAGGTAAAATTATAAAGCTTTTACATTGTCGGGCTTGGTAATGAATATTTTTAATTTGATTATTATGAAAGCTACACGAAACATGTTATTTCTCTTTTCTGTAGGATTTTCTATAGACCCTTTTCATCAAATGTTTACATCAGATATTTTTATACCACTTGCAATGCCACATACGCTGACGGGATATGGTAACTGTTGACTAAAGATTTTACACATATATTTTCGTATATTTTTTTAACGTTTATTTAATATACTTACATTTCACGTCCGAGACCAGATTGTTTGAATCCTCCAAATGGTGTCTGAGCAACAACGTGTTCATATAAGTTAATCCTGTAAAGGAGATAAGATAAATGTAAACAAAAATAGTTACTTTTATTTTAAAATTTGTGTACAAGTAAAACCTATATGAATTTTATGTTTAGAGAACATTCTTTATTTAATAAATTGATTTTATAAATATTATCAGATTTTACATTAATATAAATGTGAAAGTTTGTAATTTTTTTTTGTATGTTTGTTACTTAATCACGCTTAAACGCCTTAAGACTAATAGATTAGAATGATATTTAGTGAACGGGTATATAATTAAGTACAAAGGATACCTTATATACTAATCCACATGGGCAAACCCGGGAAATAGCTAGTAAAATAAAAGATAAATTAATAATGATTCGGATGTTTATATATTACTGTATTTTAATATAAAATGACTAACCAGGTAGAACCAGCTCGCACGTGTTTGACGAATGTAAGGGCAGCCGTGATATCATTGGTGACGATTCCAGCTCCAAGTCCGTAGTCAGTGTCATTAGCACGATCGATCATTTCCTCCAAAGTATCGAATTTCAAAATGCTTTGAACTGGGCCGAAGATCTGAGAGAATTAAATAATATTAAACAATACGTTGCATCCAATAATTAGATGTATTACGATGACGTACCTATTGGTTATAAATAAAGATTCTTATTTTTTATGTAACTTGGAATAGTAAATAAGTTGACGCCCATCTGATGGGAATTGGTAACCATCACTTATAGACATGAAAAGCACCATAGACATCTTTATATGTTAAGTTAGAAAAAAACAGAATTTTTCACTAAGTCTTTCTAAGATAATTCAAAATTGGAGTACAAAAGTATAATGTAGGCAGGTATTAACGTCAATTTTATATGAGTCCTTGCCGTTACCTCTTCCCTAGCGATCTTCATATCGTCTTTTACATCAGCAAAGACAGTTGGCTGGATGTAGTATCCAACTTGACCAATGCGACCACCGCCCACTACGCATTTAGCACCAGCTTTCTTTCCAGCATCAATGTAGCCCATTACTTTGTCGAACATATCTTGATCGATCTAAAAATTATGAAGATGTATTTATATTTAGTGTATGATGTGTATATATACGATAACAAATCTCTTATATTTAATTTATATATAAATTTTTGACATTTATGTACATTATTAATTTTCATTATTAATGGTAAATTTCAGTGTACTATTAGAGCCTCTCTAGATTTTAAATGATAACAATGATAAGGAATTCTAACCTGGGGTCCTTGGTCTACGTTTTCAAAGGGATTTCCAACGCTTCTTTTTCTAGCAATTTCGGCAGCTTTCTCCACAAATTTGTCGTAAATACCAGACTGAACGTATGTTCTTGTACCAGCGACACAGCATTGTCCGCCGTTGGAGAATGCAGCATTGTGAGCAAGTATAGCTGCCTTCTCGACTGAAATTATAGTTAAAGTTTATATTATTATTCTCTTCTTGACATTATTAGGTTATTCTGGTAATGAGAGTAGACAATTTTTATAGTTTATTATTATATATAGTCAGTTATTATTAGCTAATTATCACGATACTATTATGTGACTTTTTTTGTTGAATGAACTTAAGATCTTTTTCAAATCGATCTAAATTTTGGACTTTTTCATTAATGAGATATTAAAGTTTTTTTTTTACATGAAATTTTCTAGGGTTTCTAATATTAGGGGAAGTATATTTACCATCAGCATCATTACAGATGACTAGAGGACTCTTGCCTCCCAGTTCAAGAGTAATGCGTTTCAGGTTAACAGCGGCTGCTGCCGACATGATAATACGACCAACCTGAAACAATAGTTTTCTGTATTTAAAATATATTTTTTACTTGAATTTTATTAAAATTCATAAAAAAAGAATATGCTTAATTTGGTACATTATTACTCTTGAAATGATACTATATTCTGATTTTCACCTCTGTGGAACCAGTAAAGGCGACTTTGTCGACATCCGGGTGGTGGGTAATAGCTGCTCCGGCTGTAGGACCATAACCAGGCACGACATTAACCACGCCTGCTGGTACACCGGCTTCCTTAATCAAGGCGGCCAGAGCTAAAGCCGTTAGAGGACTTTGTTCTGCAGGTTTTATAACTGTTGTGCAACCTGATGGATAAATAGGGATTTTTTATTTAATAGGAATTATACAAGATTTATCATTATCACTGTAACTACCATTTCATTAATGAAGACGGGTCTTCCCTTAAAAGAAGAGAATACTAACTTCTTACCATGCTAGACTGGTGGCTTACTTCAAAGTTTTATATCAAGTTTTTCTTTGCCTAGACATTTTGCGAATAAGAACAAGTAGGGAAACTTTGGTACAATCCTTATTCCATCAAAATATGGAGTATGGACATTTATTTATAAATGATTAGCTGTAAGATCACGGCCTTTATATTAATCTATAATCTGTATGTTCATCAAATTTTAATCAAAAGGATTCTGCTGTTTACGCGTGGCTGTGTAAAAAACATCCGATTTTTTTTGTATATTTATTTACATAATATTAGAAAGATGAGAGAAAAGTAAAAAAAAAAATTGCTCATGACTTGAATCTCTAATAAAGTAGACAGACGCAATGGTCTACTATTGCCATAACACCCAGAAAAAACAACTCTCTTATAAGATTATTTACCTGTGGCCAGTACAGGGGCAACTTTCCATATAAACATTGGGATAGGATAGTTCCATGGCAAGATTTGACCGCAAACACCAACTGGTTCTTTCAAAGTAAAAGTCAATACTTCACCATCTAAAACAATTGATATAGAATTATATTTACAAATAAGAGTTGAAAAATTACATTTTTAATTGTTATTTATTGACATAATAGTTGTAAAATAGATTATAGTTGTATTATATAGAATTAATAACCTTGTAATGAATGTGTAGGTAAATAAAATACTTTGAAACAGCGCTTATTATATAATTACACTGTAACAGCGTTTATAATACCATTTGGAATCTTAACAAATATTTTATTTATCATCTAAAAATATGACGGTATTAGAGTCACAATATTCACATTAGGTACCCTTCATATAATTCTCATATCAATTTCTAATTTTATCCAATTGTATGCATATTATGTTTTTAAGTTGGACTCTAACGTAATTTGTTTGAAACCCATTATAAATTATGAGTGTCAGTGATTTCAATCAAGCTAGTTTTTATCAGTGGCTTAGTTCAATTTACCCTCATTTGAATCTATTTATTTGTATGTCATTTGTGTGAATTTAAGGTATTTCTATATCTATTATATTTTATTAAAGTCAATTTACTAATTTAACTGCAAAGTCATGCAGAGCAAATGTTATATTAATTGATAATATTAGAGTAAAACAATTACCTGCTGGAATTGTATTGCCAAGGATCTTATCCGCTTTACCAGCGTAATATCTAACAACACCAGCCGACCAAAGAATTTCATTCTCAGCATTTTTAACCGGTTTTCCACAATCCAGAGTCTCTAATTGTGCTAGATATTTCACGTCTCTTTCCATAAGATCAGCCAGTTTAAGGAGCAAGCGACCTCTTTGGGAGGCATCGAGGGTACGCCATTCGGAGTATCGGTGGAAAGCTTTTTTAGCGGCACTTACCGCTTTGTCAATGTCCGCCTAGAAAAGTATTAATTTTGAATGATTTGATTATATCGACAGATAAATATAAAAAGTATGTTTCTAGAAAAGTATGACACAAAAATGTATAAAAAAATGCTTTTACGGAATATATAAAACAAACTTGGTGTGGAATTTGAAATATTATAACTAAACTAAAGAATTAAATGATTCTTTTTGAATAATAAATTACTAGTTTAAGGGATATTTTAAAATAGTTTCAAATATGAAGTTGTAATTTGTGTTATATATACGTTACTTGAAAACTTGCTATTGAAAAAAAAATTGCTTGAAAAGTGCGGAATTTTCTATACCTTGTCTCCTTCGGCTACTTGTGTGATCACGGTCTCATCCTGAGGGTTAATGGTCGGAAATGTTTTCTTGCTGACAGCGTCCACCCACTCGTTGTTGATGAACAACTTAAATATAAATACATAATTAATGAGTCTACTGTAGACTAACATTAATTAATATAAGGAAATAACAATTTAATATGACCTTAAATTAATATATGTAGTTTTTGCTGTGTAAACTTGGATATTAATAACTATAAAATGAGTGAGAACAATTTTATTTTAATACATATTTTTATTAGTATTACCACAGATTATACAATATTTTTAAAGAAGTATTGTCTACTAATACAAAGTTATTTCAACATTTGCCATCAGTCTCTTAGTGTAAAAATAATTAAAAAACTTTAAATATTTTACTACTAATTTTGATAGACACAGATCAACATCTTCATAAACGACGACGATTTTTATAAATGAAAACTGTCATCTTTACTGATTATATTATAGATACAGTTATATAGTTGCCATGATATTTATCATACAATGAAATCACTATTTTAAAACGAGATTGAAACAATTTTATATAGGAACTACTAGAAAGATTTTTTTTATTTTAGAAACTAGTAAACAACAGATACAAAGCGATTATCATTTCTTTTTATATTGCGTTTATTTATTTCAGATATTATTATTGCATGAACGTATTATCTTATCTTACTTCTTACTAATATCATAAAATTCTAACTAGATGATGTCTGTACATGGAAGGTGTTTAAGAAAAATTTATATGAATGGTCTTAACAAGAGCGAAAACAATATTATTTAGGAATTTTCTCTGTTTGTCTGGCTTTGTGTTTGTTCCGGCATCACGCATAAAATACTGTAAAAGATTAGATACAATGTTCACTGTTGTATTCCTAAAGGTCTAACTTTACAGCTGATGTTTTCATATACGCTCTCTAGAAGTAGTCTAATTCACGGGTTTTCATACTTCTGAAATCCATGCGTACGAAGTAACGGACAAAAAGTTAGTCCATCTAAGTATTTTTTATTTCATGAGAGTGTACTGCTATTTCTCGAATTAATTGGTTTGATAATGTTGTTTATTCTTGCCAAGTTATTTTTAAATTAAAATTTCCACACGATTCTACATTCAGTTAGTCAAAATAAAGTGAAAAACAAAACATACGTGTAGATAAAAGTTATAATAATACCCAAATCTGATCCTGTCGTATAGGTTTGTCTATATGTTTCGTCTATAGTAATAATAATTTTATTTGCAATGATAATAGGTATAAAACATTTGATTTTATAAATTAAAAGTACCTTACAAATTCTACTTAGATCAAGCGTACATATATTGAAAACAAAAATTACAATAGTATATTTATCTAAATACCTATTTATTGTGGCGTTGTGTAAGCTATCTACAATACTGGTATTTTTCTAATACTGTACATATTTTAGTTGGCTGATTAAAAAAAGTAATAATTGTCACTTATATATGTATAAACAGCATCAAGAATACCATAGATGTGTCTCCATGATGACCTTGACAGTGTTGTCATGGCATGTCATGCGATAATGGAATGGTAACCCCGCCTGCGCTATCGGTATATGTTGGTCGGATACCAGTGAGAGATGATGAGGACGAAATAGGTCAGTTGTTCGATAGTAACAAATTCATAAAGAAGTATCCAAAAAAATTAAAGGGGGGGGGACTGCATGGAAGTCGTCTTGATACAATATATTGCTGACATTCAGGCTATTAAATCTCCTTTACTAACAATCCCTTTCCACCATTCTTCAATCATTACCATTACTGAGGACTATGGTATTGTCTCTGTACCTTGTAATTTTACTGTTAAATCGCACTCTTCAAATTCTTTTTTGTGAGTACATAAAACGAATAAGCGAACATCTTTATCCATTTTAAATATTATGTATAATAAATATATACTAAGAAACAAATTTACTTTCATATATATAACGAAAATAAAGACGTACACAAAGCAACAGTGGGAATTTTGTGATGGTATACAATTTAAATGGCTTGATTGTCCAACTACCAATGATATTGTGCTGCAGCTTGTGGGCATTAATCTATTGTAGCAATTGAAACGAATCAACAATACGCGGGCTTTTATTAGGTACTTTGATACAAGTATGGTCAACCATAGAAATTTTATTTGGTGATCTGTTCATTAGGTGTAACCATCTTATTGTTAAAAGTTTCGAAAGTATACATTATATTTTAATGTAATAAATACCGGTTTAAATTAATTATAATTTGGTCTAGAAAGCTAGACTAGTTACGGGGCCATTTGGGACCCTTAATCTTGAGCGGCGGTGAAGCGAGCACGAAATTATCTGCGTGCCGGTAGTAATATAACCAGTAATTATTACATTAAAATATAGGTGTAACCAATTTCTAGGTCCAAGTCAACATGAATAACATCTTAGAAAATACAGTAGCTCTCATAATTTGCTGTTCTTCTGATGAGTAAAGTACGAATACAAGTAATGCATCGGCTATTTTACCATATATAATATAATATCAATATGTTGCATTCACATAAGGAATTCTATTTACATAATATGCATAATAACTTGACAAATCATCGTCTAACTATGTAAAATGGTGGCCAATCAAATGCTTTATACAGAAGTCTACTGCAATCTGAATAACAGTCATTAGTATAGGTATCATGTCCATAGCATTAATTTATGTACGGAAGTTGAAATGTCACTCTGCATGGTCTGATTACAGCGTAACATATGTACCTCATTTAAGTGTTACTTGTTCTGAACAATGGTGTTGATATGATGTTGATATTGTGTTGGATTATATGGTTAACGATTTTTCTTTATAGGTATTACGAGTATATATTTATAAAAGCTAATACAATAAGGAAAATAATGTATTAATTATAAAAATATACCTTTTCAAGAATACCTAATTGCGAAGTGCGTATAGTTTCATATACCTATTTTAATATTATTTCTTTGGATTTATTAATATAAATATTAAGCGCATTTGAAGGTCAATACCTACCTATAATATTTATATAAAAAAATATCAAGTAAATACTTATCTATTTACATTATTTTGTATTTCTTATTTAAAAAAAATAATAGTATATTGAGTTTTGTTAGTGAAAAAGGAGTTTTAATTAATACTGTATATTTATTTAAAGTTAAACGACATTTAAAAATAAATGTAGTAAATACATTTGAGAATGACTAGAAATTGTTAAAAAATGGTCAATAACAATCAATAAAATATTTCATCGTGATATAGATTTTATGTCGTATCGACAAACTATCATTTATCAAGAGTGATAAACGATAATTAAGAAGTTAAATAAGATTTTGCGTAATATATTTATTTATTACGAAATATTTATTGATAAGAAATTTATACATACATATAATATATACACATTACTAGCTTTTCTCAGCAACTTATACGCTAGGTTTTAAACTAACCAAATATGAGTAGATGGTATATTAAGATAAAACGTACTCCAGACTAAATCACTAGTTTTACACTTGAATTTAATATTCTTATCAATCCGATCTATTTTCCATAACAATTTTATACTATACTCATGAAACAACAATTAGGAATTAGGTTAGAATTGGGATTGGTTTACAATAGTTTGTATTGGCAAGTTATACTAATATGCATCTCTCAAAATAATATGGAACTATTATGTAGCACTTCGAGAGTGCGAAATGTGTTGCGAAATTCCAATATTCTATTGCAATCTATTTTAAAAGCATCCCCACAAACATTTAATTTGGATCAGTAGTAAAAAATTATACTAAAAAAATTCTAAAAGTTACTGTTTTGGCTTTTATTGCAGTACATATATTATCTTGTTACAATTTTATTATATGTATATATGTTTTTATTTGTTTATAAAATACAAAAAGGTATATTTGCTTATAGATTTCAGATATGTGCCTACATAATATTTACTTATGTAAATGAATAAATATATTTTATAGGTAACTATAGCAATATTGGTTTTATAGACACATAAATCTTTACATGATTATATAATATAATACCATTTGTTATACGATGTCTGTGATATATGCGGCACCAAAGAGTATAAAAATAAATATCATAATATAAGTAAATGAATTTACAGTGTATGATGGAAAATGTGAATAATATTTTATGATAACTACTGAATTTTTATGTATTACAATACAATACAATACTTATTCTTTTACAAAATAAACATTATAAAAAATGAGAAATGCTCACTCACCTTGGTGTATTTAATTTCAACTCTAGTCATTTTTGCTTGGACTATTCTCGACACGTCTATACCGACTCGATATCTCCCGCCGAGTGTGTGTTTCTCGGCGTTCCATGTTGAGTATATCAAATTTCTACTCTATGGTATAAACACATGTTCTAAAATTGATAATATTTGGGTAACAACAATGATTACATCGCGTCACGTAGACGCGGCGACGTCCGCCGCATTAAGATCAAAAGGTGATATTGTTTTTGCAGAAATTGTTTGATTGGGTATGAAATTTAAATGGTAATTGTCCTATATATTCAGATAGGCGGAATAGGAATATAAATTCAATTTTGACAATAGTTTAAATGACAAACAAGCGACGCTTGGCCGAGCGTGTTTTAATATAAGAACAATGATTTGAATTCAAAACTTCGGAACCAAAAACTACCTTATTATAAAAATATCGTCTACTTGGATAATTTCAGTCGTGTTACTATCGTGACGATGTCGTATTTGCGTAGCTATGTTCTTTTGAAGGGTGATATCATATGGCGGTGAAATCGGCGTCACAGTATATTTTTTTTGATGGATGAAAATGGTATGGTAACCCCGCCTGCGTTAACGGGATACGCTGGCGGAGCACCAGTGAAGGGTGATAGATGAGAATAAAAACAGGCCAGTTAGCCCATCATGATGAATTCATCAGGAATTAACCATGATAGTTTCCAGAGAAAACCGCGGGGAGGTCGACCTGGTTGGGTATATTGCTAGCAATAGGATTCTCAGTCTCCATTACTAACAATCCCTTTCCCCCAGTCACAGTATATTCTGTGATGTTCATGTTGCTCTTTATGTCTGTACATGACGATTATCGCTTTCCATCAGGTGGACGTTAATTCGTTTGCTATTCTAAAGTGCATAAAAAATCTTATAACCAGATCTTACAAATTAGATTATATTTCTTAGTATAAGAAAATTTTATATACCATATATATATTTGTACATACTTATATATATCATGATTACTATTTCAAGAATAACAAATTACAGTAATAAAAATAATATCCATATATCTATACATATAACTAGACTTAATTTTATATATCGATCATAAAGAAGTTCCAATAATATATACAAACTAAGAGTTCTGAACTAACAATGTGGTTAATATAGAAGACACGTTTATCATCAATGGTATTTTTTGGGTTGGCGACTGATTTGTGTGTATTTAAAAAAAATATTTTGTTATCTTATCATAACCAAGCGCTAAATGAATAGCAGAAATAACTGAAAGTCATTTTGTCATTTAAAATAATTACACCTATGAGTAGTGGTTACACATACGAATACAAAGTTTGACTAACTGTGTTCGCGGCTTTGTCTGCATAATCAAGATAAAAGTAATCCTTCTTTATAATAAGTACTATATGTATGTAATAAACATTTGTACTCTAATTGTAATGTTAAGAGGCCAAGAAGTAACAAGTGCATAATGTTAGTCGATCATGCACGGACTTTTTTTTTATACAACTTAGAATGGCAAACATGTTGACGGCCCACCTAATGGAAAGTGGTAACCGTCGCCTATAGACATGAGCAGTACCATGGACATAACAGAGTATATTGTTTCGCCCATGATACCCCCTATGCGTAGGAACAGCATTCCTGAGGTCTCAGGTGTTATTCCTCTGTACCCAGTAAATTCACGTCATATCCCACCCTTCAAACCGAAACACAGCCATGCAACACAACTGCTTCACGGTTGAAACACGAATGGGACAGAGGTACCCAAGCAATCGACTTTTGTGCAAAGTTTTGTGCAAAGGTAAATTAAATTAATTAATCCCTCTGGTTAATTTTAGACGTAGCATATTTTAATGTCCTACCATATCAGCCGTTCACTATCTACTGGTTAACATAGGCCTCCCCCTTGGGAAGTTTTGCCAATAGTTACTACGCTTGGCACACAGTTTGCCAACCGCAATTAGGTTTTGATGGTGTTTTCAAAGGGGCAGTGCTGCTAATTTCCTTAGTGACCTCTTACGACACCTTACACTTAATGTTAACAGACATTTAAAAGATTAGCTGTCGATTTTTTTGCGAGTTCTTCTTAGCAAATACTTTTTTACATGCAAAAGAACTGTTTACTTGCACCCATAGCAGTTCGTGTGGAATTCCAAAAGATCAATATTTTATTCATATTTTAAATTCACGATCGGGACATAACGCGACGCGATTACAGGTAAATAGTATCTACCTTGTTTTTATATATTTTTGTAAGGCCGCCTTTTGTATCATTTCTCATTAATATTTACTGTATTTGTTATTGAACTAGCCGTTTCCCGTGGCGTTGCTCGCTTCTAACTATGTAGTTCCCGTATATCATTCCCAGTGGAACTTTTCATGAATCCGCTCTTATATTGTATTACACACCTAATACCTTCATAAAGTTTCAGCCAATTCAACTGATTGGTTATTTTATAGCATTTTATATCTGTTTCTTTTGATTAATATAACTTTTTTATTTATGAACCGATTGAAATAAAACATGTTAAATGAAGTAAACCACAACGCATTAGTGAAATCGGTTAAGCTGTTTCTGAGAATAGCGCGCAAAAACTTACAGACAAACAGACAAAAATTCTAAAAATCGTTGTTTCGGGTTCTATTGCGTTTATAAAGCCCCCTACAATAGTTTTTTTTTATATATTTCTATGTACAGACAGCGACCAGTTACGATTTTATTATTTGTATTGATTGATGATGTGTAAACAAGGCGAAAGTTTATAATTAATGATTATGTCTCACAAAAAAAAGCAACTTCAATTGTGACAAAACAAATTATTTTGATCTAGAAACTAAACTACTGAATCTATTTTTATAAAATTTCTATGGAACCAATCTATAAGGATATATATATATATATATCCTATCAGAAAATAAAAGAATTTTCGAAATCGGTTTAGAACCGACAGAGTTATGAGGTACAGAGGAATAACACCTGAGTCCTCAGGAATGGCAACGTATCATGGGCGAAATAGTATACTCTGTTATGTCCATGGTACTGCTCATGTCTATAGGCGACGGCTACCACTTTCCATCAGGTGGGCCGTCAGCTTGTTTGCCATTCTAAGATGTATAAAAAAAGGCCTGTAAATAAAAAGGGTATACGGTGTTTTCGGAGAAAGTATTATGCGAAAATAAAATTCATCTCCAACATTCAATGTTATTTGGAGTATTATCTATTTTTATACGATGATTCCAGACATTATTTTCGTCTAATTTTATCTGTTTTCTATTTTTGTGATTAGTTTTTTAAACACATGTTATGAAGGTAAAAAGTGAAGTAAATACATTCACATAATAAGTATAAGATAAAAGAACTGTCTCGTCATTATTTACGGATAAAAACATTCGATGTTTGTTTCATTACTTGTTGATAATTGTTAAAGATAACCTTAAAGTTGTGCGGGGTATCAATGTGAAGTTAAATTTAGTTATAACTGTAGTGCCGTTATAATTTATTGGTTGCTGTCTATTATAGCTATAGACATTTATTTATATTTATACATTATATATAATAATGTAGATAGTAAATATCCTGATAGGTAGACACGATGTGCTGATTCTACTAATATTACTAACTAACTTAAAGCCTAGTAATTTATTTAGTTATATTTTTGCACAGATTAGAAAGTGTCTACAGGGCGGACTTAATGCCGAATGGCATTCTCTACTACTCAAACATTACGATAAACAGGGAGAGTAAATGGCGGTGCATAAATAAAAAAAAAATTTACTATTTATTTTACTATTTATACTTAACAAGTTTCTGTACATTCTACACTTGGATATTTAATTTTTTATCATAGAAAGAGTTCTGAGTCTTGATTCAACATATGTTTTAATAGTAGGTGGTTAGAAATGAATGTCATGACAGACTAATTTTTATTATGATTATTAAAATTGGGTCAGATTTTGTAAAGAAAAATAAAGGAAATGAAACCCCCCTCCTTTCGAGAGTTGCATAAAAAGTTATGTAGTATATTTAAAAGTTACCATCAAGCTCTTGCTTGTTTACTTTTTCCCTATAGAACCTGAGGTGGAGACAACACAATTTTAACTTTTTTTTATTAGGTCTTGATCCAGCCCGTCCTCTCATCAATGCGTACGGTTCCAAACTGTTCCGTCTGGGGAGAGACGATGCTCACGTTGTTCAAGTATTACATACAAATGCTGGATTCCTAGGAGAAAGCGGTCAAGTAGGCCATGCTGACTTTTGCTTTAACGGAGGCAGATTACAGCCAGGTTGTAAAGGACATTTGATGCGTAAGTAATTTTTTAAATTCTTTTTAGTCCAACTATTTCCCTATTGATAAAAAAAAATAACAAATCATATTATTTCTAAAAACGGTCATGGCATCATCCTCTGTTACTATTTATTCAAATATGCTCGGCAGCTTATTTGCCACGCCAAATGTGGTAAGAAAGGTTTTTTGATGAGAGAAAATGGAATGGTAACCCCGCCTGCGCTAACAGGATTCGCTGGTGGGGCACCAGTGAAGGGTGATAGATGGAAATGAAAATAGGCTAGTTAGCCTATCATGATGAATTCATTAGGAATTAACCATTATAGTTTCCAGGAGGAACCGCGAGGAGGTCGACCTGGTTAGGTATATTGTTAGCAATAGGATTCTCAGTCTCCATTACTAACAATCCCTTTCCCCCCGGTAAGAAAGGTACAACCAGTGTGATAAGAAATGAATTATGTACGTGAATAAGTGCGAGGAAGACCTAGAAAGAAATGAATTGATTAGCAAGGGAGTGACTAGTTAATTGACTAAAATAGTTGACAATGGAAAAAGTAAACATGTTATGCTGACCCAAATTGATATGAGATAAGTGCAGGAAGAAGAAGAAATTAACGGCTTACCTGATGAAAGTGGTAATTGTCGCCTATAAACATGAACAGTATCTGCCTTTGAATCCTGTAATTGTTGTTTTATTTTCTATTTATATTTTGTAAGTTTTATTGACGACCTCCTTACCTTATTATTTTAGGTATATCCCGTTGTAGTCACTTCAAGAGCTCTTGCTACTTCGCGGCGAGTATTCGACGGCGCCTTCGTATGGTGGCAGTGCCTTGTGACACCACATGTCCAAAAGAGAGTGGCCGTTGGGGTATCAAGTTCGATAGACGAGCGGTGCGAATAGGTGAAGATACACCAGAGTCGTGAGTATTCAATATCATCATTATCATTCCACCCCATCATTGCCAATCCTAAATATGAAATTCCATAAAATGACATAAATAATGGTAATGGGATTTAAAAAAGTTAGTATAATATTACTAACTTTTACCTGCGGCTTCGTACGTATTACCGAGATATGTTCATAGAGCAGGAGTAAAGTAGCCTATAATCGTATTCAGAGTTCCATCTATTTCTGTATCAAAAGTAATTATTATCGGTCAAGCGGTTTAGACGTGAAAGCGTAATAAACAAACTCACTTTCGCGTTTATAATATCAGTCAAGGGTTATAAAATAATAAATATTTTCAAATAATATCAGTTTTCCGGTCAAACAAAACAAACATTTGTATGATGACCAACGTAAATTATATCTATATATAACATTTGAAATATTTTTACCTCTAACGTATGGAAACCTTGGTTTTAAGTATCTTATAGTACCTTTTTAGTACCTTATTTGGCTTTGGTAATAAAGTCACATTTAAGTCTTTGATCTTGGTTTAAATCTTGACTAATAATGATTGTATATATGTAATGTGTATGTTTTATGAAAAATAATGTTTTTCTTTTTTTATTAGATACATTTCTTGCGTCAAACAGGTACCGTAATTTTTCTTGGGTAGACCCGAAGTTTGTCTGCAAGAGATTGCTTAAGCGATAAGATTGCCTTTTGTACTCTATTAATGTAAATATTTATCTTTGTATTATTTTTAAAGTGGTGCAATAAAGTGTAAATAAATAAATGAACTGGTCCTGAATTAGACAGAAAATCAAATTGATCTTTTGTGAAAATAATGCGGGTTTAATAGGTACTTCGTCAGTGGTAACACAGAATTTATACCATATTTTAAGGTTCAGTAGATTTACATAATCATAGCATAATACACTAAATAGATTTTTTGTTTCAGTTCCCGAGGGATGTACTGCGTGAGCGTAGACCAGGAGGAAGACTGTCCTTTTGATTAATACAAATAAAATAATTATTTAATTATGATTAATTTTTTTAAGATAAATTATTGTTTTACGAGTATCTAAATTAAATTAAAATAGTGTCATTTGTAATATATTTTTAATAAAAGCTTTAATCTTAAATTTTTTGTTCAGTAACTGCATAATAAATCCAGATAGAACTCTTTTTTCCCCTTTAATGGAATTTATGTGTCGTATTGAAACTATAAATTATTAATATCATTTCAAATAGCATTGTAAATATAAATAAATAAGAATCAGAATTATGGAATTATTAAATTTCAATTAATTAGCTCTTACAATAAATTTTTGGTGACTTCGATTTTAAATAGGTTTGACCAGAAGAATGTATGCGAGTCAACAAATATACGGGTTTGTAATATTTACTTAACAATAGATTTATACCACTATATACATTAAGTACTTGTTGTGTTTTTTGGGTAAAATTTCATGTGAAAGACACCACAGAACAAATTACAATTGTTGTTGTTAAAAGCTGATTTGAATGTCAAATTTCCGTATAAGAATGACCCCCCATAGTAATTTTGAGCAGCTTTTTCAATATCCACTTCAAATGCGTAGTGTCCCTGAAAAATTAAAAATTGTTGTTAGTAATGTAATTAAAAAGGACTGGTTTTATATGTTAAAAAAAAAAAAACTATTTTTTTCTTAAACAGATACTGGCACTCTGAGTATGACTTTTAGTGTAAAGAATTAGATGAAGTAATTAATGATTTTGCTGCACTGCGGATTCGATTTAAAAGTTATGAAAGTTAAATCTTTTAAAGCAGGTATCATAAAATTTTATTTTGAAAATCCCTCTTCATTGAGCCAATTGTAAATATATGTATTTATTATGTATACATGTATGTGTATGTAGGAGTGTATATATGTATGTGTATGTATGTATATATATATATATGTATATGTATGTGTGTATATGTGTATATATGTATGTGTATGTGAAAAAATAATTATTATAATCGATTTAAAAGTTATGAAATACTTTACCTAGCGATTTTACCTGCGATTTCGTCTGCGTGACTGACCTATGTTCACTGACCGGAATAAATATGGGGATAAATAATAGCTTATATCTTTCTCAATCCCTTATAGTACATATATACTGTATTTCATAGTGATTGATTAAGCCATTAAGACGCTAACAGGTAACAAACAAACCAATTCATATTTATAATTAATTAGGAAATAAGGATATTGTGTAATACACATATTTAAAGACGCAGAAAATACGTAATGAGAATATTCTTCTTATTGATATTGCTTAAAAATTATAATTTGTGGTAAAAATATAACCTTATGTTGATTAAAGATAGAAAGAGAGTTCATAAAGAATTTGCAAGTAATACATTTATTCACTTTTACCTTCATAATAACGCAATTGGTTGTAAAATTTAAAAATGTCTTAACCATCGGCCCCACAAAAAGATGGTCGCATAGCTTATTCATTTGTAATCTGAAAAGTTCTTTACCATTCATAGATACTACGACTTTACCCTGAAATAAAAGTAATATCAAATATGTGGAAGTAATTAGTTGCTATATTTTATTGCATTTAAAAATCTTATTTCTATCAAAGGATGATTTTTGTCCCATCATTTGATATGAGGTTATGACTATATAGTCATAATTAAATTATAATTTCAATCAAATAAGTTTATCATTTATCTAAACATAGATTTATAACAATTTTATATACGGTTATTGTAAAATATTATATATGCATGCAGCACTATGTTTTGTTGTCTTCTGGCGTTAAAATATTATTACATTATTATTTATGCATGATACAATATTTATTATATAATAAATAGATATTTTATACTAGTTATCCGGCTCAAATTCCCATGGTTAGATAAAATTTTCGAAAATAATATATACCTACCCTATATGTTACTTGTTAATAATGTAGCTCTTTATAGCTGAATGAATTATTAAAATCGGTTTTGTAGTTTTTAACAATAAAAGTTGTTCTCTTTACAATATTAGTATACAGTAGATATATTCAAAGCTTTACTTACTTTCACAGATGGCATATTTTCTTTTAAATCCGCTTCAAAAAAGAAAACACGTTCATTTTCTGAACGATACACCCATGTGCAACAATCTTTAGATTTAGGTCCATTACATATATGAAAGTCAGTAACAGCTATATTGAATTTTCCCTAGAAATTGTTGTGTAAGATACTAGTAGATATGTAAAACAGCTTGATCCTTAAGAGTGTATATAAGTTTCAAAAATAATTAAACATTTTTCAATGATTCTGACTGATGATTCAAAAAGAGGTACTAAAATGCTAATCAGATAATACATTATCTATAAATGTACAATTAAATTAATTATGCATCTACTTTTTGTTTTTCTAATTTTTCATATAGGCTTTTGCCGTCAAAATTAAAATTTTCGATGACTGCTTAATTTTTGCGTAATTAATATTTTTGTTCGATAATCAAGCACTTTAAACAATCAATCAGAAACATTGAAAATTTTTCAATTGTTTATTAAAATTGACAGATAATTGCCACGTAGCTGTATTTTCTTATGAACACTTTTAAGACATAAAACTATGATACTGATTGCCGTATGTTCCCGCCATAGATAGGCCACCCCATCCTTTTTCGTGGGTGTCGTGGGCGACAGAGGGAACTTAGTGGTCGAGAGATAGGGAACAGCGTTTCTCTTAAAACGTTAACAAGGTAACTGCGGTTGCCAATTCGCCTGCCTAGCGTGGCAACTACTAACAACATCCCCCCCCCCCCCCCCTCAAATAGGAGAAGGCCTATGTTCAGCAGTGGAGAGATAACGGCTGATATGATGATGTTAATGATTATCATACTTTATTGTAGAAGTGTAAAATATCTGGAGATATAATTCAGAAGACATGAAGCAGATCAGTTTCTGAATTGTTTTGATTGAAAATTAAAGTTAATATCACTTTACACAAAGCAACGTACACATGTCGTCGAAATGATAAAAAGAAATTATTTACAAGACCATTCCAATATTTATTTATAGAGATATTTAATGACTAATTCAAAATCAACTTACATAATCTTTTTGTGGTGATGAAATAATATTCGTCAATAAAATTAAGCCACAAAATATGCTAAATTTGGTAAACATACTTGGCAGCCACGGCTCCAAATTGGAGAACTTTTGAAAAATACAAAAGAAAAAAAACTAATAGTTTTGAACGTTATGGATCGTTACTTTAAAATATTTACAATTATGTATTTTACTTAATCGGTTATATTTATTTGAACGAGTAGATAAATAGACGATTTATTAGATGTACAGATAAAATAATAATTGGTATACTTATATATATAATGGCAAAGTAGTGATATGCCGATTATACACATATATACTAGTAGTGTGTTTTATATTTAACAGCCAACACAGTGATGTTGTTTAAGTAGCATATTCTTATATTTTCCCATAGAGGAGTGAGACATGTCTCCATATTAAAAAGAATCTTATTCAATAGATTCAGGTATGCTATCATTTAATTATTAAATTTCATCAAATTTCAGTAGTACCTAATATTTAATAATATTATCATAGAGATGCAAAAATTCTCTACAGGTAGTAATGAAAAACAATTATAAAGTAAATATTTAATAGGTGACAAATTTCAAGAGGTTACACAGCATTATAACACCATACTTGTTAAGTACTTTTTCTTTTTTCTGGAAGAAAATTCAAATAAGAGAGACCACAGAAAAAGTTGCAGTTATTGTTGCTGAACATTGTTCTGAATGTTAAATTTCCGTATATGAATGAGCCTCCATAATAATTTTGCATGATTTTCTCGAAATCCGCCTTGAAACCATAGAGTCCCTGAAATATTTTTTGATAGCTCATTAATATGTTACTTGAAATACCAAGCAAGTAAACGGGCCACCTAATAGAAAAATATGAACAGAGTTATAAAGATCACGGCAGTACATCGTTATATTCATGTTATCTCTCGTGCGTTGTATTCCTGAGGACTAGATTTATGCCTTTCTATCTTGTAATTTCACTTGCATATTGGGATACCTTTCACCCAAAACACATTTATTTTGAAAACTTATATTCTTTTCTTATACATTTATATATAACTGGATAATGGGAGTATAATAAACGTATTCAGTTTTTTGTATTCACAATTGTTTCGACTTAATCTAGCAGTCTCCTTTAGATTCGGTTTGCTCAGGTGATTGCAGTAGTGAAGACGAGAATCCTTCACAGACAACTATCACGACACCAGAAACAATTATTTATCTCTAACAACAATATTGTCGTCTACTGCTACCACTGTTACCTCTAATCGTATTTTCGACAACGTCATGACGGTTACTGTAAGCTGCGGAATATGAAGAATGATGTTACGTCGAAAAATCCTATTTTACCACGAAGAAAACATTTAGATGAAACCATAATAATTGTCAGATCCCAGGATTACAAGCGGTATTGTATACCCTTAAGTCTTAGGAGAGATTTTGCCTCACTCGGTGTGTTCTACCGCTTGTACAACGGATTGTGCTCAGAGGAATTGTTCAGTATGATGTCCATAGCTACTTTCTACCATCGTACGGCTCGCCATCGACAGAGAGTTCACCCTCATACCTTACAGCCTAAATGGTCGCGTACAGCGCGGTTTCAGAGATGTTTCCTCCGACGCACACTCAAGTTATGGAATGGGGAGATCACCGAAGTTTTACCAAGAGACTACAGCATAGGGTTCTTCAAAAGGGGGGTAAACACTACTACTACGGTAACCACTTACCATCAGGTGGGCTGTATGCTTGTTTGCCACCTCAGTAGTATAAAAAAAAGACAAACAAAGTAAGTACATTGAAATTCCTCTTATTAAATATAAAGTACAGTTAAGCAAACACCTACTTAACAAACTTTTAAATATGATTTTTATTACCAAAAAAGAACTCTTATGATACGACTGCTGCCATTAGTTCGTTTATTACAGTGTTATAATTCAGCTACTAAAAACTAAAATTGAATTTTTTAAGATTTTCTTCTACAAAAAAAGCCGACTTCAAAGTGGCAAAACTAACTTATAAATTAAGCTACTGAACTAATTTTGATAAAAATTCTATAAAATAAATCTAAAAGTATAGACTTTCAGATAATAAAAAGAAAACAAATCGGTTTATTAAAGAACAACAATATACAATGGACATGAGATGTTCTTCTTTTTTAAAGTCAGTTGAAAAATACGTAATTTTTTTTTGTAAGAGGTTTTAAACATATATCTTTATTAATGATTAACAATTCTACGATCCATAATTATTTGGGATAAGGATATTAAAACTCATAATATAATAGGCACCTTTACCTTCTGAATAACGCAATTTTTTGACAGATTAAAAAAATTTTTGACCAAAGGTTCCACAAACAGATGATCGCAAAGTTTGTTCATCTGTAATCTGATTGTCTCTTTCCCATGCATAGACACTAAAACTTTACCCTGAAATTCAAATCTTTATATAGGTATATAATAAATTTGTAAACTTTAAAAGAAAATATGAGAGAGGGAACTTAATAAGATTGTTCCTATTAAGATCTCTCTCACAAAATTTTCCTTTGAGAATTTAAAACTTCTATTGAGAAGAAAAAATAATAATCTTTAGAATTTTATCTGTAAAACAAATATACATTTTAGCATCAAGCAAAAATGCAATCAAATTGGATGTAATTTTTACAGAATTAATATCGAAGATCAAACTTAAATTGTGGCGTACGTTACATCTTGATATGCCATCTAAAAATTGTCCGTTTCATCGGTTTTTTCTACTTTCAAAATCTAGTAATCTAAGTAGAAATTGTGGGCAAAATCTAGTATTAAAGGTGCCTCAAATATAGTTGATCTTTGGCTGTAAGGGCGTGGGTTTACGTTTTTTCAGAGCTACCCGCTAATAATTATCATGATGACAAAGAGTAGTGCAGAGTGAGTAGTTTTTGTTAAAATTATTAGTAATTAATGTTAAAAATGTATGGTAGTTGATTAATGAACTAATAAATATTCTTGCTAGTATTATAAACATGGCAATAAGTTTGTTTGTAACATTTTGGCATCTTACCAATTTAACCAATCATTATAACATTTGGTTTACAAGTATATGTCGTGATGGAGTAGGCCACAATGAATACTTCATTGTTAGAAAAGGTAAGGCTTTTTTTCTTATTTTTTAGTCAACAAGTTTTAAAAGCCTAGTTATAATTTTAATAACAATAAATAAATAAAATAATATTATTTATAATTCTATTTTATTGTATATTGAGTTATATATTATTTTAATATTTCTTTTTACTTTTAAATTTACTTATTTTATTTTAAGTAAGTATACATATATATATATATATATATATATATATATATATATATATATATATATATATATATATATATATATATATATATATATATATATATATATATATATATAACTTTTAAAACAGTAATAAATTGTATTTACTTAATATATTTTATATTTAATGCAAATAGGTTAATTTCATACACACATATTGTAGTTAGGGGATAAAATTTTATTATAATATATATATTAATGAATAATATTTTGTTAATAATTATACTTAAATTTAAGTAAATTGTGGAAGATACATATATACATACATACATATATAAATTATTATTAAGAAATTTATTTGCGGCATGTAATTGATAAATATGAACTTTGACTACCACGGTGTTTGACCACAAAATACAAAATAATAATAAAAAAAAATATGTAATTAAAAGTACTTACTTTTACAGACGGAATACTTTCATTTATATGCACTTCAAAGACTACGGAATTATTATTTTCTAAGTGATATTTCCAGGTGCAACACTCTTTGGTTTTAGGTCCTTTACATATCTCAAATTTATTTATGGTTACACCAAATTTTCCCTAGAAATTTTGCCAAACCTTGAGATATTTCGCAGACATACATAGTACGACTATGTTACGTGTATATATTCTTAATTTAGAACCGATTTTAAAATTTATTTTACTGTCAGAACGCTATATATATATATATATATATATATATATATATATATATATATATATATATATATATATATATATATATATATATATATATATATATATATTTGTTTTTTCTTTTTTTATACAACTTAGAATGGCAAACAAGCTGATGGCCTACCTGATGGAAAGTGGTAACCGTCGCCTATAGACATGAGCAGTACCATGAACATAACAGAGTATACTGTTACGCCCATGATAACCCCCATGCGTTGCCATTCTTGAGGACTCAGGTGTTATTCCTCTGTACCCAGTAAATTCACGCCATATCCCACCCCTCAAACCGAAACACAGCCACGCAAACACAACTGCTTCACGGTTGAAATACGAATTAAATAAAAATGTGACCCACACTGGAATAAAATATTCTGACAGTAAAATAAGCTTCGTAAATCGATTCTGAATTGAGAACCTCCTCGCGTAACATAGTCGTAATTAATCTATAAATAAAAAAAAAAAAAAACACGCAGATCACGGCAAAACCATCTATTTTAATTTAAAACCCAAACTACTGAACTGATTTTGATGAAATGTGTATGGGACGAATTTGAAAGTATAACAATGAATTTTCCAAATCGGTTATAAATACAAAAAGACGGAGATATAAGATAACAAATATAAAAAAGCAACTGTATTGGGAACCATTGTTTTTGAAATCAGTTGAAAAAAATAAATAAGACGAACTGAGAACTTTCTTTTGGATATTACTTAAAAAACCACTTACGTAATTGTTTTTCGGCGCCGTAATTGAAGTTATCACAAATATTAATCCATAAAATAAAGCGAGTTTGCCAAACATGACTGCCAGTTAAGTCTCTTGTAAAGGGTTCATAAAATATACAAAGTTATACAAATCAACTAATAATTTTGTCTATTTTGTTGGTCAAGGGTCGTTACTCTAAAATGTTTAGAATTACACTCGTATGTACATATGTACCATATACATATTTGTAATAATTTGAATATAATTGATATTGTATCATGTATTGTTATAATTATATATAAATATATCGTTAAGTACGTACGTATGTAAAAACTATAACTTTATTACACATCATCATCATCATCATCATCATCTCCCTGCTCTTATCCCAATTATTTGAGGTCGGCGTTGTATGTTTTTATCAATGTTATCCAAGATTTTGGCTTTTAGTTTTACGACCGGCTGCCAGTTTGATGACAAACTTCCTTAGGAAAGCATTTGTTGGTGGTATCCGCTGCTTACGATATAGAGGAAAGCATGGAGGAAAAAAAGAGAGGTCCAGAAGTCCACTCTTTTTGTTAGTAGTGTGTAAAGAAAGTTGGTAAAAAAGGAAACGAAGCATTTATGGGGAGAATGGAAAGGGGAATACAGGTCAGAAACTGCAGTGGCTCCAGAGATCTGGGTCGCATATCCAGGTGACGTTACTCTAGAACTGTACAGGTCACTAGAAGAGAATATCCTTAGCATATAACTTTACTAGACTTGGATGATATATGCGCGCCTTTTTACAAATCTCCGTATGAATGTGGAGTCATTTCACATTCATTACTTACACGCCATTCTCCCACATTTATTATTGATGAGTAGAAGAGAGGGATTGTTATTAATAGGGGATCTACTTTGTCAGGTCGACTGCTCCGCGGTTCCACCCTGTAAACCTACATTAGTTCCTATCGTAATTGCCACGATGGGCTTGATTTCATTTGTACTGTTAGCATAGGTGGGTGCAACACTGGTATATTGCACTCACCTATGCTAACGATGAAGATATTTCTTCATTTTTTTTTTAAATAAAAAGCAGAGAACGAGTACGGCTTGTGGCTCGAAGTAGGCTCGCAACGAGCTACGCGGTTACGCACCGTTTGCGTGGGAATCACCTAATCAGAGATTTGTCGTCAAACCTGTGACTACCGCAATGTACGTTAATTCATATCGTAGTACTATTATAAATGCGAAGGTTTGTTAGATGATATGGATGGATACAGATGGATGTTTATTATTCTTTGATATAAAAATGACTGAACTATTTGAATTAAGTTTAGTTCACGGATAAATAATACACACGCAAGCACACGTAGACGGAACTTATTTGATGTTCCGTTAAGAAAAATAGAGTTGGCTAAGCAAGCTGCCCTATCTCTTGCATTGAAATTACTCAATGATATTTTGAGCCGGTATCCACAAATAGACGTGTTTGCCTCCAGCTTGCT
The DNA here is from genome assembly GCF_026898425.1 of Galleria mellonella. NCBI lineage: Eukaryota > Metazoa > Arthropoda > Insecta > Lepidoptera > Pyralidae > Galleria > Galleria mellonella. The sequence continues at coordinate 3,928,681 of NW_026442133.1, forward strand.
GGAGTTTCGTCGGATGACCACGGAGTGTTTGTGTTCAGGAATAAAAAACCTAATGTTATTTTAATTATTGTTAAATCATATTAATTTTATTACATTTAATTATAAAGTATGTAATATTGTACTGCTGAATGTAAAGTTGATGAGATAAATAAATAAATAATGCACATATTGAAAAATTTACATACATTAAAAATACATAGGCAGCGGTTCTTATAATTTATTGTATGTACATTAATATATTATAGTTTTAAGGATAGATTTAGGTTTAGTTTAAACTTCTGTATTGTGCGATGATTTCTCGGAGTGATGACTACACTCCATGTTCTTAGAGGACAGATTGTTCGAGCATGTTTTTTGCACTCCTTGTTGTGAAGGGAGGCGTTGCCATCTCAGTAAATGTAGAACCACCCAATTGTGTCTAAATAAAAATCAGTCTGTTTAAAAACATTTTAAAAAATAAGCTTTTATAATATTATCCTTCATTAGGGCAAAAACCATATTGCATTTAATATACTATCAATAAAAATATCATTTACTTTAAGTCTTTTTATTGGTTTAATTAGATGAATTGAGAAAATGGATATAATCTGCCATCTTGAAACGGCAGCCATTTTAAAATTATTACTATGTTCAGTATTGCTTTGCACTGTCATCAGAATTAAAGGTGTGTGTATACAAAAATTTCAGCTCAATCGGACGTCAAGAAGTGATTCTAATTCAGCTTGCGAGATTTGGCCTAAACAAACTATCATACATTCTAAGTTGTAAAAATACCTTTTCACAAGATTCTATAAATAAAGAAGAGTATACCATAAGAAATACCAGACTCACATTTGGACTGCTGATTTGATCTGGGTGTCATAGCACACTGAGAAAGCTAGAGTAAAAAGAGATTCTCCCGAAGCTTCTATCTGCGTTCTCCTCATGAGCAGGAGAAGAGCCGTCTTCGTCTCGTTCAGTGTTTTTAATATGCGATATTCTGTTGAATTTTATGTTGTAATTGTTAAATATATATTTTAAATATTCTTGTTGTTTTTCTTACAATAATACCAGTGCAAGAAAAGTCGAAATAAAGTTTCATACTAAACCATCTTGCTAGAGTAGTATAATAGAGTATATTTTCTTTGAGAGAAATCGGTACCAAGAAATAAGATATTAAATGGGTGTTAAAGTAAGGTAAGGTTAAATGTCTAACTGATTCTAACCGTCCAGCTTCCTTAGACTATTGGCAAATTAGCATATCCATAAACAAGAATAAGATGTTGGATGTTGTTGTTTCGTTTTACATCATACAGTAGTAGCGATAACGTATCTACTATTTCATTGGTATATTTTTTTAAACAACTTAGAAGGGTAAACAAGTTGATGGCCCACCTGATAAAAAGTGGTAACCGTCGCAATCATGAGCAGTACCATGGACATAACAGAGTATACTATTTCATTCATGATCCCCCCCATGCGTTGCCATTCCTGAGGACTCAGGTGTTATTCCTCTGTACCCAATCAATTCACGCCAGATCCCCCCCTTCAAACCGAAACACAGCCATGCGAACATAACTGCTTCACGGTTGAAACACGAATAGGACAGAGGTACCCAAGTAATCGACTTTTGTACAAAGTCTCCCTCTGGTCGTATCTACTATTTCATTGGTATATAAACAAGTTCTGTTAATTTATAGATATATATTGAGTTTTCAATTAACTTCAAAAAGAAGAAGATTCTCAATTCGATTGTATTTTTTTAGTGTGTTACCTCATAACTTCGTCCGTTGTAAATTGGTTTGGAGTTAATTATTTATCTATGTAAAAATATTTCATTAACTACTAGCATATAATATAGGTATATATAGAATAGCGGAAAATAGCATTCTTTCAAGTTTATTTATATTCTATTTTTATTTCAATAATTACGTATTTGTGTACATAAAATGTGTTTGTAAATCATAAATTTCTAATGTATAGTGTAAGATCACACCTAAATAAATAGAATATTGTAATATCTCCATAATTTATATGACTTAAATTACTACAAGCAGGTATATTATGAATACATATTCATGGCCTATTTACACTGATAATTACGACTTACTTTATAAAGATTTGACAAGATATGGAATAGAATAAATAGGTCGTATTATAAGAGAGCAAAATTGTATTTTATAGAATTTTAATAGAATAAAGCTTTTCGGGTTAACTAGAGACAAATATGTATGTGAAATCGTTTACTAACCAGTTACATATTAAATTATATTTATACATAATGTAAATTATAGTGGATTAGTATTATCACAGAATTATTTATTAAGAAACAATAAACTTTAGCAATATATTAATCGATTTTTTTTATTAATTTCAGTTAAAATAAATTTACTATGTTTACACACATATACACATAAATTTTCTACACCTTATTAGTATTAAAACAAATATTATAAAGAAAATAAAGGTTTGATTCTTTGTAAATATAAAAAAAAAAACTTAATCGATTTTAAAAATAAAAAGAAGGATCCGGGACAAGTCGCTAGTAAATTAAAACGTAACTGTAATAAGTATTTTATATTTTGCTTTATTTATAATTTTTTTGGATATAAATTTACATGAATGATGGCACAGGATAAATTGCACACATTGTTATTAAAAACTGATTTGAATGTTAAATTTCCGTATATAAACGACCCTCCGTAGTAATTCTGCGCAATTTTTTCAATATCCGCTGCAAAGAAGTAACGACCCTATAATAAAAATAAAATAAAGTAAGTAATTTAAATCATAAGTTTTTAAATATTATTTCTTTTAGCCTTCAGCAGTAAACAGATAAATGGCTGAAATAATAATGATTAATTTTTAAAATTTAAATATTTCATAGTATTTTAATTTAAGCCTTTTATCATCACCAACTTAGACCCGGAGGTGTTTGTATGAGAGACTTAAATTTTTTATCCTTTTTTTTTCTTGGAAATAGTACATTACTGCAGCGGCCAGCAACTGATGCATTGATGGACGAACGTGCAAATGTGGGCCGAGGTGTAGCTGAGGCACACATACGTGAGTCCATCAATGCCTAGTTGTCGCCAAGGCTTGTATAGTACTTTTCTGAAACAATGCACGGAAATCAAAAACACAATTTTACTTTTTAAGTTCAATGACGAATAACGAACAATAATAATTTTTCATGCGCCATAATGTTCCTTTGTTTTTTTTTTTAATTAAACAGCTTTCTTGCAAGCATTCTATTTGCAGTTCGAAATTTAAATAAAACCTTTTATTAGTTACTAGTGATGATGGTGTTGTAATTATTTGCTACACTTTTAAGTTTACTAATATTTACTACTATTTTTACTAATCATCATCGTCATCATATCAGCTTTTAACTGTCCACTGCTAAACGTAAGCCTCCCCTAGGGGAGTTTTGCCAGTAGCTGCCACGCTTGGCAGGTGAATTGGCAACCCCAGTTAGGCTTTAGAGATGTTTTAAAAAGGTTGCTGCTGCCTATCCCTCGCCTTCCCTTAGTCGCCTCTTACGACTCCCACATGAAAGGAAAGAGTAGCCTATTCCAATTTTTACTTATTGGTACTTATCACATGGTGAAAGATGACTGCAGGTACAAGTGTTATCTATAACCTATTTTACATACCTTCTGAATGATACATTCACGTGTAACATTGAAAAATGATTCCAAGAGAGGCCTCAGATAGAGATGTTCGCACATTTTATTTGTTTGCAGTCTGAACATCACCTTATCATTCGATGACATTATGATTTTAACCTGAAATTGTATTTGTTAAAATTAAAAAAATTGTTTAAATTTATTTGTTAGAAATATATTGTTCTTAGGGGATAGACACACTGTTAAATAAAGGTAGCCAACTATTAGAGTAAATGTTATTCCTTAATCATACAAGATATAATATTAGAATAGTAAGTCGTTATTCTTTTTTACAGTAATATAATTTAGCGAAAGAGTTTATTTCTTTGAATAATAATTATTTTTGAGGGTATTTTGATAAAATATTTTTTTTTATACCACGAAAGTAGCAAACAAGTATACAGCCTGTCTGATGGTAAACGGTTACTGTAGCCTATGGACGACTGCAACACTAGGGATGTCACGTGCGTGCGTTAGTTCGGAGAGATTTCGAGAAATTTTTACGTTGTGACGGCTGCTATGAAGATACAATCAAGGTAGAAAATTTTCTATGTATAAATAGATGTACATATAGCGCAAGAGGTATGATTTATCAACATTATATGACAAAATTTTACTGAACTAGGTATTATTTTGTGAAAGTCTATAATTGGGTATTTGATTAGAATTATTTTAATTCTGCTACCATTAGTACGCTCGCGCCAACGCTCGAAGATTGACTACTATTCTTATTACCAAGAGTTCTACAACCTGCCATATGAGCCTTTGATTTTCGACTGCCATTTTGTCCATGCACGTTTTGCAATAATTGTTTTACCTCTAAACGAGGTATTTTCAGGGAAATAAATTATATGAAAATTTCAACCAACCATTAAGTCTGATTGTGTAACAAATATGTAAATCTTCAGACAACTTTACAAATTTACGAAGAAACTAATTCGACTTCTGCAGCTTTGTGTTTATGTCAAGGTTCCAGGTTCGACTTCTAAACAGGTTACTTGACTAGTTTCTCATAAATATAGAGTTGTAGCTTCAGGATCAGGTAATTGGTATGATAGTGTTACATTTACAAACCTTTGTAAATGTAACACTATCATTACCTACATTTGTAAATAGTAAATTATTAGACTATAGATTTAGAACTAAAAAATAAATAAATATTACGATGTCTACTTACTTTCAGAGATGGTACACTTTCCGTTATATTTGATTCGAAAGTCAAATATGTTTCGTTTACTAAACGATAACTCCATACGCTACAATTTTTACTTTTAGGACCTTTACACATGTTAAATTTGGTTATAGCTATGCCAAATTTTCCCTAAAAATAAAGAATTAGGTTAAACCTTTGCAATACAATAAACTGTTAACTGTATTCTTTGAGAATCTTAAATTTCTTATAATATAATATTATTATATTGTTAAACAAATTTTCTTTGTTTCAGAAAAATAATCCCGTTTTGTTTTTGTTTGCTTTTTTGCGTGTTTCAAAAATTTATAACCAGAAAAATGCCTATATTTTCATAATATTCCATAAACTTACATAATTATTTTCAGAAGTCGAAATATTATTAATTATAAAAATGAAGACACAAAAAATAGCAATTCTATAGAACATGTTTAAGAATATGTGTTTTGAGTATAACACAAAACTATTTTGAATATTATTTTCCAAACGTTTTGAAGTAAGTACCTATATCCGCCAATTAAAAGGTTATGGGTTATTACCCGAATATAAATACGATCATTTATTATAAATAATTGAGTATGTTTATTTTGATAGATGGAATTAAATATATTACCTAAATACAGACAATAAAGTTTGTGCTGAATTTTTTTAAATACTATATAGCTATCACTATATGTTTCCTATAGTACACTACTGTAGCGGCCAGCAACTGAGGCATTGATGGACGAACGTGCAAATGTGGGCCGAGGCGTAGCCGAGGCACACATACGTGAGTCCATCAATGCCTAGTTGTGGCCAAGGCTTGTATAGTACTTTTCTCAAACAATGCGCGGAAATCAAAAACACAATTTTACTTTTTAAGTTTAATAACGAACAAAAATAATTTTTCACGCGCCATAATGTTCCTTTGTTTTTTTTTTCAATAGATAGCTTTCTGTTTGCAAGCCAGTTCGAAATTGAAATAAAACCTTTTATTAGTTATCTTCTTGGTAGTCATGTTTCGAAGTAAAAGGTCATTCCATTTTTAAATTACAGGACAGATTTGAGTTTACATAGTAATTTATCTGGCTGCAAAACATGACAGATATGGATTTTCATACAACATTTGCCGGCCTCTGCCCGTATGTATCTGGCCATTACGGCAATTTTGATTTATCTTGAAGAAGATTGTCAAAATAATGCTCACATTTCCAAGCATGTTTGAGAAAAAAACATTAAATTGTAAGTTAATAACAAATAAAAAATAAGCTTACAGGCGTATATTGTGACGGTCTTTAACTACAACCTTAAACTCGATTAGTTCTGTTTATTCTTAATCTATGTGCAATATTATAGTAGTTCTGTAGATAAGGAATAAGTATAATTGATCTTTGTTGATCTTTATACCCACTATATTTTGTTATCTGTTACATCTAACCTACAATATTGTTTATAAATATTTTATTATGAAATTTTTACATTCAAATTGTCCAAACGAGACTTAAATACATTAAATACTTGGATTATAAATACAAATGATCAAAAGATACGTTAGTATAGTATTAAAGTTATTTGGTTTAGGAATGGTGATAGGGACTGGTGGTCTTTGGGCAGGGGCGGCAGTGAAAACCAGATCTAAATACAGAGACGAGCAAACTTTAGTTGGAGGTGCTATATGGAGTCAAACAATTATACCTATTGGATTTATGATATCTAAGATAGCTAAAGAGGAATTGGATAAGTTCGTCCAAGCTTACTTTTTGGTGTCGGGCGTAATTATTTTAGTATCTACAGGAGCATTTTTGGTAAGTATATTCATTTGTAGGTATTTGTGGACTATAAGTGTGTTTTGTTTCATTAGTCTCCTCTTACGACATCTTGAGCATGATGAAGTAGTGACATATTGTATTCGTCACTCTACGGAATTAAGCCTGCCTGCCAAGAGGGTTTTGCTAGTAGTTGCCACAACTACTAGCAAAACCCCCCTAAGGGGGAGGCTTATGTTCAGCAGTGGACAGTTAAAGGCTGATATGGTGATGATGATGATGATGATGAGGTTGGTATAATTGTTTTTAGTTGATAATGTATTTTGCAGGATCGATTCATTGAAGATACTTGTAAGAATAAAAATAACATAGATATAATTTTATCAGTTGTTAAGTGTCTACATAGGAGCGAGGAGGGGGGTTTCCCGTAATTGCCACGCTTGACAGGCGGGTTGGCAACCGCAGTTAGGTTTTGGTAACATTTTAAGATGGACTGTGCTGCCCATTTCTCCGCCATTAGATTTTCACTTCTCATGGCACATTTTCTATGAATAGACAACTGACATGAGAAAGAATAACAACTGGGGGCAATCGAAATTACTAGCATATACTTCTTTAAAGAACATATATTTTTTAATGAGTACCGAATTATTTAAATTTTAAGAAAAACTAACTCAGAACACCAATATCCCGTCTAAACTTGATAATATGTCTTATTAGTCAATTTTAGAGGCCCAAAATGTTTTGTAGACTTGTTTTGTAGACTTTTAAACTACGTCCCTTTTGAAAAAAAATCGGATTCACTATCATACTCTTTTAATAGGATGGTTATGTATATATAATAATGTCATAACCATACCTTTTCAGATTTACGGCGAATGTAAAACAATGAAAACATGCGTACGGAGAGAAATAGAATTATCTATAACACAGTTACGAGTTATTGAAACATACGACAGAATATATCTTAGCATAGGAATTTTATGCTTGCTAGCTGGATTGTTGGCTCTGGCAGATTTAGTTATTCTACTTTGTTGACAACATATACACACAGTTATCTAAAATTGATGATATTTTTTCGAATAGGTAATAATCCTTGCTTTAGTTTCAGATGTTTTTAATCGGTAATCAATGTAATAACAATATATATATATATATAATATATATATATATATATATATATATATATATATATATATATATATATATATATATATATATATATATATATATATATATATATATATATATATATATATATATATATTACAAGCATTAATATATAAGTAGGTACTTTTATATGCAATCGACAACAGATTTTTTTTTATACCACGATGGTGGCTAAGAAGCATACAACCCTTCTGATGGTAAATGGTTACTGTAACCTATGGACGCCTGCATAGGTTAGACTAGGGGTGTCACGTGGGCCCCCGGGATCCCAACACTAAGGCACGGTAAGTGTGGTGGTTTTTAGCCGGTAGGAGGGCTCCCCCGGATGTGTGGGTCTGCATGGCATCCCAAAAAAAAGGGGTGTCACGTGCGCATTAATTACCCTGAAGAAACCTTAATATACCTTTTTTGAAAACCCCCATACCTTAATTTAAAATTCTTCAACCCACTATTGACGGTTAGTTAGGAATCTTCTAACTAACATGGATATAATTTTACAGAAGTCACAGAAAACTTCCTATTACTGAATTGATTTTTAATACAATGATACCAAAATATAAAGTAGTAATGGTTTAATGTAAATTTTTACATCAACACACTTAATATAATGATGTAAATATTAGTTATCCATTTAGGAGATAGGCAAGTTAGCAAAAATTGCATTTTTTTTTAATGTTTTTAATTCTATTCATATAACCACAATGTCTTAGTTTGTTAACTAAGACATATTGTGGTTATATGAAAATGCATTTCTATATGCTGCCTAAACGCATTTTTTTTTTATTGGAAAACATACATCCTTATTAATATTATAAATGTGAAAGTGAGTTTTTGTTTACTTGTTATTTCTTGGCTCCTTAACGGTTTAACCGATTACTATGTTTGGTATATGGTTGCCACGAGATGGAGAACGATATAGGTTAGTTTTTATCCCGATTAGTTAACATATTTCGGTCACAGGTAAATGTTAGCTGATATATTCATTTGAACCATTTATAAAAGGTTTAATATTTGATTTTTTAATCAATCTATTTTTAAATTGTAGCTACTATGTGAAGTTTGATGATAGGAATTAATATTTTGATACTTTTAGTATGCATCCACATGATAATATGAAGTCAAAGTTACTACTTTCCATCACGCTGGCCGTCAGCTTGTTTACTAAGTATAATAAAAAAGTCTATATAACAAAACTTTTGCTTGACATTATTTTGAATAGCAGAGTGAGATATTATTTTATAACAATCCATTTTGGGGGGAAAGGGATTGTTAGTAATGGAGACTGAGAATCCCATTGCTAGCAATATACCCAACCAGGTCGACCTCCTCGCGGTTCTCCCTAGAAACTATCATGGTTAATTTCTGATGAATTCATCATGATGGGCTAACTGGCCTGTTTTCATTCTCATCGATCACCGTTCACTGTTGCTCCGCCAGCGTATCCCGTTAGCGCAGACGGGGTTACCATACTATTTTCATCGATAAAAAAAAAACAATCCATTTTGTCTTATAGATATATATTATAATTATTATCAACTCAGAGATATTATGATTTATTGCTGTATATTTATATTTTCAGACATTTGATGCTACGAATAATATTTGTTCAACACCGAGTACTGTTGGGTCGGCCATAAATAAAGAGTGGTACTCATGAATGCATTTATCAATATATTGTTTCACTCAATTATCACTAATCGAAAATCAATTTTCAATAGATTTTAAAAAAATAAGGTTCTCAAGTTCGTTGTATTTTTTTACGTTTGTTGTCTCATAACTCTGTCGGTTGTAAACCGATTTGGATTTTTTTTTGTCTGAAAAGATATACTTACAGATTGGTCTCATAATTTTTTTATCAAAATTGGTTCTTCAGTAATTTAATTATATAACTGGTTTTATCATGATTGAAGACGATTTTTTTTTGGGAACATAACCTTAAATTATAATAATTCTTTTTACAATATAGGGTTTTATATTTGTGTCATCGTCGTCATCATTATCATGATCTTGACACAAATGGTTTTACATCTGTGTACCCAATATTAATTTTGTCCTTAATAATATAATTATGAAATTGATTCTTTTTTTTATGAATTGTTTTACTAATAATTATAATCTTACTACTAATATATTGTAAATTGTAACTAGAAGATGTCTGTACATAGGAAATATTTAAGAATAATTAGTATAAATGGTCTCAATAAGACTAATGGATATCAAAACAATAATTTATAAAAAAAATTGTTTGTCTAACTGTGTGTAACGTTTGTTGAAGCATCATACAAAAACTGCTGCACCAAATTGGACGCGGTTTTCACAGTTGTATTTCTAAAGGTCAAACCTAAAAATGTGTTTTATCTAAATACACTATTTAGAAGTGGTCTATTTAATTGATTTTCATACTTCTAAAAATTACGCATATGATGTAGTGGACAGAAAATTAGTCTAAACTGATATAATAAAGCAAAATTGTTTGTTTGATGGAGTCAATCTATGAAACTGTCAATTGGCTTTCAAAAAATATTTCTGCATTGAATAGATCATTTCTTCTTATATAACTTATATAGATGATTCAATATTATGATACAATTATGGACGAAATCGCGAGGTATAGCTAGTTTTAGTCTATTAATTAATATCTTTATTTATTTTATATTTCTATCCATTTATTTATATAGAGGATATAATGAATTAATAACGTTCCATTACTAGATATAGATCTTCCCCATGTATAAGCAGGATTTTACCTTTATATTTAACTATAGTTAAATAATAAACATGTACCTGATACTTTGTAGGGTAGGGTGGAGTCTATATTTAGAAATCCGGGACAAAACTGACTACACTAGGCTTACATGACCAATAACTTACATTATATTGATATATGCTGATAAAAATTTGAAAACGTATTTCAAATAATATTTTTACATATGAACGTATTTAAAATATGAATAACATTGTTTGCTATTACAGGTTTATGATTGGTTTATAATGGGTTCATGGACCATTTATATCAGAAATATAGTTATGCGTTTATGAATATAGATTTTTATAAACACGTCATTTCCTTGTCGTAGAAGGCTTGTATTGGGTTGATAATTTTTATGAGTAAAACAATTTTTTTTATACCAATGAGGTGACAAACAAGCATACGGCCCACCTGATAATAAGCGGTTACCGAAGCGTATAAAAGTCTGCAATACTTCCTGCCCCTGCCCCTGCCCCTCGGGCATTATTCGCGTGTTGCCGACCCTAAATAAACTATTTCTATTTTTAAAAAACTCCATACTGTAGTTTCTTGAAAAAGCCTCGTCAGGAAAAAAGACTCGACCTCATTTCATAACTTGAGCGTTCGTGAGAAAGACTAATCTAAAAGTTATTTATATAAATAAACCCATTTTTAAAAAGTAAAAGTAAAATATTTGTTCTAAATTTAAAATGTAGGTAGAAGAATTTTGTTCCATTGCCTTTTTACAACATTATAGTAGATATACACTCCTCGCAAAAATTAAGGGAATATAAAAATTTTTGAAATTTTTGGGTGATTTTCAACAGGCTGTATTTCAGTGAAAAATAATCGTACAGGAAATTTAAAAAAAGGGTTTTGAAGCTTGAAAACTCTAGTTTTCAGATTTTTTGGTGAAAAAATTTTTTGAGCTCCGGTTTCCATGCAATTCTTAAACAAAGCTGAAAATATTTTTTTTAAAAATTTTCTAGGTTTCGTTTTTCACTCTATGGGCATGGAAAAATTTTTTCGAACTCCATTGTATAGGTCTCTTAGCGTGTTTATTCAGCTTCAAAAATCGCTTTGGATGGCTCAATTACGACCATTTGTCTCCGAGATATCGAACTTTGAATGCAAAAGCATCCTTTTCCATTCAACTGCTAATATCTCTGGAACTACTGGTCGCACAGCAAGCGGGCGCCGAGTTTCTTTATTTGCATAAAATTTCCAATTAAGCACAGTCAAGAGTTAGTGAAGAAAAAAATTTTTTCCACCTCTAACATTGAATTGAAAAAAGTGGAAAAAAGTGACTTTTTCTCCTTTTTTGGTTACTTGGCTGTATCTTCGCTAATATGGGCGGGAAAGCTAAGGTTTGAGGAAAATTTTACAGTCTATTGTTCCTTAAAGAACCCCTAAATGGAGCGATCGGTTCAACGGTTTTCCCGGACCAATTGATTGAAATTTTGGAAAAAATAAGGGAACAAGGTTTTTGTCCCTTAAACTCACCCTAATCCATTAAAAAATCAATAATTTCATTTGTTTTTCACTTTTTACTCATTTTTTTGTTTTTTAAAAATTCATTATCAAAAAAAAAATCGAAAAAAATCAAGAAAATTTTTAAGAAAAATTTTTTTTTGAAAAGTCGAAAAAAGTTTACAAAAAAATTTTTTTTTCGTTTTTAAGGAAATCAAAGTTTTTGACAAAAACTTTGATTGATGATCGATTTACCGCCGGCATTAGTGTTACCCAAAGCATACCACGTGGAGAAACACACACACACACACACTTTAGAAAATGAGTTTGGAGTCATTAAATACTGCGGAGCTGACGAACCACGGGGTCTCATTTCTTCTAAAAATTACTTACACAACACTAACACACACACTCTTCAGAAAATGAGTTTGGAGTCACGAAATACTGCGGAGCTGACGAACCACAGGGTCTCATTTTTTCTGAAGAATCCCATATCATAAACACGTGCGTAAGCACAAAAGAAGCGTAAATCCGACCGTGCAACCTCCACGTGGTATGCTTTGGGTAACGCTAATGCCGGCGGTAAATCGATCATCAATCAAAGTTTTTGTCAAAAACTTTGATTTCCTTAAAAACGAAAAAAAAATTTTTTGTAAACTTTTTTCGACTTTTGAAAAAAAAAATTTTCTTAAAAATTTTCTTGATTTTTTTCGATTTTTTTTTTGATAATGAATTTTTAAAAAACAAAAAATTGAGTAAAAAGTGAAAAACAAATGAAATTATTTATTTTTGAATGGATTAGGTTGAGTTTAAGGGACAAAAACCTTGTTCCCTTATTTTTTCCAAAATTTCAATCAATTGGTCCGGGAAAAACCGTTGAACCAATCGCTCCAGGGATTTAGGGGGTTCTTTAAGGAACAATAGACTGTAAAATTTTCCTCAAACCTTAGCTTTCCCGCCCATATTAGCGAAGATACAGCCAATAACCAAAAAAGGAGAAAAAGTCACTTTTTTCCACTTTTTTCAATTCAATGTTAGAGGTGGAAAAAAATTTTTTCTTCACTAACTCTTGACTGTGCTTAATTGGAAATTTTATGCAGATAAAGAAACTCGGCGCCCGCTTGCTGTGCGACCAGTAGTTCCAGAGATATTAGCAGTTGAATGGAAAAGGATGCTTTTGCATTCAAAGTTCGATATCTCGGAGACAAATGGTCGTAATTGAGCCATCCAAAGCGATTTTTGAAGCTGAATAAACACGCTAAGAGACCTATACAATGGAGTAGCTCGAAAAAATTTTTCCATGCCCATAGAGTGAAAAACGAAACCTAGAAAATTTAGAAAAAAATTATTTTCAGCTTTGTTTAAGAATTGCATGGAAACCGGAGCTCAAAAAATTTTTTCACCAAAAAATCTGAAAACTAGAGTTTTCAAGCTTCAAAACTCTTTTTTTAAATTTCCTGTACGATTATTTTTCACTGAAATGCAGCCTGTTGAAAATCACCCAAAAATTTCAAAAATTTTTATGTTCCCTTAATTTTTGCGAGGAGTGTAGAAAATTTAAAATATAACTTTTACAAAGTTATTATACAAATATTAAACGTATTATTTATAATTTAAAATGTAAGGTCTTTTAATTGTAAAGTCATTTACATTTGTTTATTTATAAAACAAATTTCAAATTACGTGTTTCGTCTTCAGTGAGTACTAGGCTTAATTTTGGTATTCTTTAAATAAAATTTCATTGTAATGCCATACTATTTCAATAGTACGATTGTTGATGACCAAGTGACTTCTTTTTCGGTTATAGTTCTAACAAATAAAAAGTAAAAAAATGGCTCTTGGATTGTAAGTACTCTTTCAACATATTAATACAAGAAAAATTAAACAATTAAATAGATAAATTTCTTTTATATTCACATGGCAATGACAAACAAGTTTTATAGAAAATGAGGGTAGGTGCCCTCAAAAATTACATCGTAAATAAAGTACTGCCTATAGCATTATTTACAATGTAATTTTTGAGAAAAACATAAGAGAAAATATTGCAATTTCGCGGTGTCGTACGCGCAATAATTTTTTATATTCACTCTGTGGAATAAAATATTTTACCAGAATAAAAATATTCAAATTTGCAGCAAATTTTGTCAAAATCTTTCCAGTAGTTTTCATGTTATTCATTATGATCTCTTAAGTTATATTAGACTATATGTGCAGTCAAATATAACTTTAAAAAATCTGACTTTATTTTCTTGATTAATTCAGGATTGAACCAATAAGAGAAGTAAACCATTTCGATTAAAAATAGAATTCTCAAATCGGTTCATAAGTGATAAAAATATAGTGAACCTCTTTCTTTTTTATTCTTGCTACCCTTATCCGAATTATTATTTGTGGTTGGCGTAATATGTTTTTATCCATATTACAAAAAGATTTGGCTTAGTTTGACGACCGGCCGCTTGCCTGACGTCAACCTTCTTTGGGAGTGCATTTGTTGGTGGTTTCCGCCACCTACGGTATGGCGGAAAGGATTGAGGAAAAAAGGAAGGGAACGTTGGAAATGCGTAAAGGAAATTGGTAAATAAGAGGAATAAGAGATTTATGTGGGAAAGGAAATGGAGGGGCACTGCAGTCGTGGAAAGGACTGAGACACTCTAGTGGCTTGGGAGGCTGGGGTTGCATACCCGTATCTGATTGATTCTAGAATAAGGGCTTAATCTAAAATCAGTCAGATTTCTAGAGAAGGATACCCCTGATACTAGTGAACCTGTTGCTTTATTAGTTGCAAATTAGAGCATATTAATAAAATTTATTTTCTTTCAGCATACTTATTACTGGATTGTTAGCTTTTGGTGCTTATTGGACGACAAAGTACCTAATGAATATGCCTGAAGCAACTATACTTGTTACAAATTCAACCAGTACGATGATGCCGGCAAAATTGTAGCGATATTGACTTCATAAATGACGTTATAACGTGCATAGCTACTATAAAGTTTGTATGAGACAAAGGACAATGTAGGTAACTTAAGTATTGTAAAAATGTTGGAACCATTTATTATATGACTTCAACCACTTCAAATGTAATTATTTTGTATTTTAGCCCTATAAAATGGTTGTGAAAAAGTTGTAAAATAATAAATTTGTATAAAGAAATTATAATATTATTAACATAAATTATTAATATGCATTTTTTTAAGATAAAATAATTATAATTTTGATAAATACTGGTATTTTTCTTTACTCGGAAATTGCAATACTATACTCTCTTCATTTGGAGACACTTGTATTATGACAAGTTAAAATACAACTTAACCGTGTATCAAATTTCTTGCAAATTCGTTCAGTAGTTTTTGCTTTCATCCATTCATTATTACTTAACTAACTTGAACTTTGATGGGGGAAAGGAATTACTAGTAAAGTCGAGGTTAGTCTCCATTGCTATTAATGTACCCTATCAGATCCATTTCCACTAGGTTCTCCCTGGAAACTATTGAGTTTAATTTATCATTGAACTTGTCACGATGGGCTAACCGACCTGCCTTTTCATCCTCACTGGTGTCTCATTCTTCACTGGTGCCCCGTTAGTGTATATCCATAGTGCAGGGGAGTTACCATGTCATTATCATCCAATAAAAAAACAAACTTTAACTTTCGTATTTATTTTATTAATAGGATTATACCTGTAGATAGATAGGTAGTTACCTAAGGTACACAAACACACAATGTTGCTATAACGTCACCCGACGATAACATTTACTTTCTGAGGTCATTCGCAATGCAAATTTATTTTGTTACCAATTGGCAAATTACGGAATTTTTTATTTCGAATAGTTACTTTAGTTTTACCGCCGCCTTTAGACATTAATAGCACTACAAACAGCACGTTTTGATGCCCATGGTGTCACTCACGCGTTGCTATTTCTGAGAAATATGGTATTATGGCTATATATTTTGTAATTTTATTGGCATCAAACTGAAATACAGTCATACAAACGCATATGGTCGCGTGGTGCCCGGCATATAATAGGCCGTCCCTTCCTCTCCCGTGGGCGTCGTAGGAGGAGAATAAGGGAGGAAGAGGGATGAGCAACAGCGTCCCTCTTAAAACATCTCCTAAACCTAACTGTGAATGCCAATCCGCCTGCCAAACGTGGCAACTAAACAGTTAAAGGCTGATATGATGATGAGACACATAACTGATTGGCGATAGGTTTAACCTATAATAATATTTTTATTATTGTTTTTTTATTAACTGTTTCGGTTTGAAGGGTGGAATATGGTAGTGAATTTACAGAGTATAGAGGACCACCTGAGTCCTCAGGAATGGCAACGCATGGGGGTATCATAGGCGAAACAGTATACTCTGTTATGTCCATGGTATTGCTCATGTCTATAGGCGACGGTTGCCACTTTCTATCAGGTGAGTCGTCAGCTTGTTTGCAATTCTTAGTAGCATAAAAATGTGTTTAATTGGGACACACAAAGGTTTTATTACTAACTAAATACAAATTCAAAAACTTGTGGCTGTCAACGTTCTAAATTTATTAATGTGTGGACAAGTTTTTAGAATACTTATTGTACTACTTGTATCTCAATTAAATCCATCCATTAAGATGTTTGCATTGAAACAGATTATGTTGTTTTATAACTTTATATTCGTTATAGCTTCATGTTAATTGAAAAAGTATAGTAAATATTTTTATAATACGTGTCCTTTTAAAAATGGCATTTGGAATGTAAGTAAATGTTTTAAAACTTTACTTTTAAATATCCATAATATCCGTAATTTTCACCATCGTACAACTAATCACAAACTAAGGTTCCATCCCAACCATTTGAATGAACAGCAGTCTTCCACCGTGTGTTTTTCAAGACAGTTTCTTCCATGTATTCAACCACGCTTTGAAATCAACTTCCAACAGCAGTATTTCCGAACTGATTCGACATCGTAATCTTTAAAGAAAAGAACTTATTCTTTTTGAGGTGCTTGAGAATGGCGGTAGTCTTTTACCATCAGGTTAGTCGCATGTTCGTTTGAATATCTGATTAGACATCGTAAACATTATTTATTTAATTATTTGATCAACTATCGCTTAGTTACAATCTCACAATACGGACACCCAGGAAAGAATCAGTACAATAACAAATACTGTATAACTATAAATAACAATAAGAAAAAATACTATGTAACAAACAAACATAGAATAAGTAAGCAATTAAGTTTATAAAAGTGACAAACGACTATATATTTGGCATAGAGAAGAATAAAAATAGAAGAAATGAGAATTTTAAGATTTTATGTTATTATTATTTGTGTATTTGGGCATTTTATTTTATTCAGACTGGTATGGCAAACACGTTAACTAAGAAAGCTTATTTAGTGGAAAGTAGTAACCATAGCCTATAGACATAAAAAGTATACCCTAAATATCGGAATATAATGTGACACTCATGATACTCCTCAGAGGTTGCTATCCCTAGGGACTAAGTACCCTGTGATTTCACTGTATAGATTCGTCTTAATTGTAAGATTTTTATAGGTATAAAAATTAATATATCACTATCAACTGTCAAACTAATAAAATATTTTAGATGTGGTAAAGGCATATAAATTGCGAACCAATTTTATCTGACCAAGTACGAAAAGCCTTATTTCTGTCTAGCTGAATATAAACTCGAAATTCTAAAATATTTATGTGGTAAAAAGTTTATAAAGGACAGTGTTAACAATTCTATTTTTGAATGGGTCTAGCGCGGTAGGAGTTTGTTATCAAAAATAGCAGTAAGTATTTTAGTAGAAACATAAATTATTGTGTGATGTTTGCGTCTTTCTATTTGTTAGTATGGTATCTAGTGTGTACTATATATGTTTATGTGTCTAGGTATAGTTGTGATTAAAAATGTACGGAATACAACAGGTACATTTTTTGTGAGTTTGTTACAGTCATTTATAGGTAGGTATACACACATTTTGATAAGCCATTCTTAATAAATGTAAATTATCTATCATATGGAAGCATCTCCCAGATGGTAATGCTCTCGAATGTTTGTTGATTGATACATAGAAAATCTAATTCTAGTTTGACCAGCCAATTAGTGTGACTGTATGGCACTTATTATTATTTGTATTATGTTTCTTTTTGTGTAATAATTGAATACCACGTCTATTTTCTATCATGAAGCAGCTGTGCTTGTATGGCTATATTTCGGTTTGGAGGGTAGGTTATGATAGTGGGGAGGCCTAACACTTTAGTCTTGATGATTAGTAGCACATGATGGGTATCATGGACAATACAGTATACTTGCTCTTTGTGACGTCCATGTTGCTATATAGTATGTTTATAGACGACGGTCACCGCTTTCTACCAGGTAGGCTATCAGCTTGAAATTTAGAATGGCAAACCATTCTAAATTTCATAAAGAAAAATGCCATATTACACAGTATGGGTTGCACCCCGTAAGTGAAGGGAAACAATATACTCTGTTATATCGATGGTATTGTTCATGTCTATTGGCGACGGTTATTACTTTCCATCAGGTGGACCGTTTACTTGTTTGCCATTTAATGGATGATATATAATGTAATGCTTGCCCCGTCTGCGCCAATGACATACACTGCTGGGGCATTAGTGAAGAATGATAGTTGCGGATGAAATCAGATTAGTTGACTCAGCGTGATGAATTAATTATGATGGATTCCAAGGGGGACCGCGTGAAGGTCCACCTGACAGATTGATTATTAGCAATAGAGACTAATTTTCTCATTGATAATAATTCCTTCCCCCGTTTGCGATATTGTCATTGACCCGGACAAAAAGTAGCCCATGTTTTTCTTCATCTCAAATAATATATTATACAGGTTTTATACAAAATTTCATAACGATTTGTTAAGTTATTAAAATACCAAGAGATAATAATTCATTTTAAACCGACTTCAAAAAAAGGAGATTCTCAATTCGATTGTATTTTGTGTTCATAACCTTCAGTTTTAAATCGATTTGGGAAAATATTTTTTTTTTATCTGAAAGAATAAACTTGCAGATTGATTCCACAGAAATTTTATCAAAATCAGTTCAGTACTTTAGTTTTTAGATCAAAATTACTAGTTTTGTCACAAATCGATTTCATTGTCACAGTATAATATTAGTAATGATATTTTTTTCTTACATCAATCAATTTTTAAATACTTTTATTTCAGATTATTAGTATTCGTCATGTTAGTGTTTGGCGTATATTGGACTACGAAATATATGTTATCATCAAAAGAAGAAACAGAGGTACCGACTACAGTAAAGGGCGAAGAAATACCCACTCCTAAGGGCGATGAGAAACTGCCACCAAAATCTGAATCATCTAGTGACGAAGATGAAAAATCGACAAATATGGAAAGTGGTAACCGTCGCCTATAGACATGAGCAGTACCATGGACATAACAGAGTATACTGTTTCGCCCATGATACTCCCCATGCGTTGCCATTCCTGAGGACTTAGGTGTTATTTCTCTGTAACCAGTAAATTCACGCCATATTCCACCCTTCAAACCGAAACACAGCCATGCAAACACAACTGCTTCACGGTTGAAATACGAATGGGACAGAGGTACCCAAGCATTCGACTTTTCTCCCTCTGGTACTGAACTGCATTTTCATTCTCAGCTATCATCCCTCACAGGTGCCCCGCCATATATATACCGATAGCGTAGGCAGGGTTACTATTACGTTATCACCCATTCAAAAAAACACCTAATTGATTCCCCGCCAATGTAAACTAATAGGGCTCAGTGATGTACCATTTCAATATTAACCATTCAAAATAGATATACAACTGAGATGAGACAATAGTATAAACAACAACAATAAATACCATTTAGTTGATTGATAAACTTGCATAATCACACAATGCATGTTTATTAACTGTCAGTCACCATTAAGGAGAGTTCTAGATCATTCGTGAGAGTGATTTAAACAATGCCTGGTGGACTTGGCCTGTGAGTATTATTAATTTAATGTTTATTTATTTATCTTTACACCAAACCCCTTGTGAGATAGCCAAAGAGAACTGCGTGCTAAAGGCATTTACATATATCCCTTGCATCATGCACATTCATAATTTTCCTTATTAATTAAGCATTTAATATTATATAAATTAAAAATAAATTATACCTTAACACTCTAGTTTTTATTATAGCAACACAAGATATAAAGGTAGTTATCTTATCTTATATTCGCATATGGGGTCAGCTAAGCTGTTGCACGTCGACCCATTGAGATCTTTTGTGCTTCCCCCTGCCTTATACCATCATTTCATAGATCCTTTGTGTTACCTTGAGGATATCCCGCGGTTTAAGATATCTGTAGTCCCCTGGTTCTGGATAAGCCGTTCCCAGTAGACTCATACGCATACTTGCCAACGAATTGCAGTTGCACATCGAGTGTTCCATGGATTCCGATTTCTCCCCGCACAATCTGCACAGTGTGTCCGAAGATAGACCCATCTTGTGTAGTATATGCCTTATTGGCATATGATATAAAGGTAGTTACAAATGTATGAAGTTTATATGATAAGAATACTACTATACACTACAAATAAGTCTCTTTCCATCAATAATAAGCTACTACTATCTCAGTACTGTATAAGGTTTTTTTTTCCAAAATACTTATTTATTGGTAATGGTAATTCCTATACGACACAAGTAATTAAATGAATAAAAGATATACATATCAAACAATATTACACTAGACTAGCAATTCAATATTACTAGGTGTATTCATTCAAAATGCACATATTAGTAAGCACTTATTAACTAGGCAATATAAAAGTATGTACTTAAATAAATATGTTACAATATACTACCGTTCTTTACAAAAAAAAAAAAATCAAGAAAAAATACTGTAAGGATTTATTGGAAGCTTTTTGTTAACGTCGCTTTATGTTCACGCATTACAGAGCATTAGTATTGGGTGCATTCGCATTTTCTGTATTTTGGACGACCAAGTTTATACAGAAAGTTTACTACACTACCGATAATAAAACTTCGAAATTCAATGAAGGCAAAATATTATTTACATTACCTGTAGAATATGTTGAGTATAAAGACTGATGCTTTGTCTACACGATTCTATATAATGTACGTATGCGCTTATCTACAATGTAATTAGTAAAATTTGTATATAATTTCTTTACAGTAACGTGACATTTTTATTTCCTGTTATGTATTAACCATTTCTTTCTTTACATTCCTTTCATTTACACCTTCATCATCAACATCATATCAGTCATTATCTGCCCACTGCTGAAGGACCTTCCCCATAGCTAGTATAGTATTATATTATCTGTGCCCATAGACTGCCATAAGGAACATTCCTGAGCCGCTTGCACTGACTTCCTACAATGCATTTGAAGTCGTAATTCCATTTAGTGAGGTGTCGTCCTACACCGCGTTTGCTTTTGCCTTTCTCGATCTAATTACACGTAAATTAAACCGGTAGTTATTACATTAAAATATAATGTGTGCTTACGAAATTTTTAACCTCTAGTAGAACAAACTCTCATATTTCATTAATTTTAACTAAATTATTCTGGCGTTTCTATATATTATATGTATTTATATAAAAAAATATTTATATATCTCACTTATTTAATACCTACAGTAAAAACTTTACTTAATTTAGATACTGATCCGCAACAATAATAAATTCACGGCTATTTTTTTTATTATTATTAACTTATATTTATTTTATACGTGAAATTATTAATTTATATTTATATTTTCAGGGTACTCTTGACTGGAACAATATTATTTACCCAATATATGGTAACACAAGATAAAAAATTATTAAGTAATGTAAGGTTCCTATTAACTGATGATTATTATGCAGAACCGTTCCAAATTAGTGATGGAAGGTTTACAAACAACAATAAAAGTATAATGCTTTGAATGTTGCTCGAGATTTTTTTATCTTTAAAGATTATTTTATAACTAAATTAGTAAAGTTACAAAACTTTTAAGATAATTAAGGATGTTCAAATAAAATAAAACAAAGTTATAAATATTGACATATCATTTAATTTTATTAAAATGTTCTTACAAATTTCGTCATTACTTTAAATACATATATTTACAGACGCAAGTGTAATATTATGTATATATTACTAGGCATTATTATAAGATATGTATAAAATAAATAAAAACAATCTTTATAATAATATAAAACATATTAAATATCTTTTTTAATTTATACTGTACATTATTATTTACTAATTGTTCAACAAAAAATTACATCATAATATAAAATAAAATTCAATAAAAACAATAAATATATTAGTTTCAGATACATTAGAAATTGCGTCTGTGTAGTTGCATTAAATATGATTGTTAACAATATATTTTGACTAAAATATCACTAAATTATTTATTTTCCATTTAATGGGGATATAATTAGTTTTTGCTCCCTTAAGTACCGTTGAACACTGTAAACTCGATTGATTCATTCAGACCAACCACACTATAACTAACACTATTGATCTATTTACCTGACGTAAACACTAGCAGGTACGTGTTGACAAGGAGGAATTTTTTGATGTAACACATTAGTGGCAAGGCGTAAAGGCATTAACAATAGGTATAGTATAATTTTTACTGTACAAAATAAGTAATATTAAAAAAAAATGCATGTCTTTAAAAAAAACAAACACTTTCACAGCAAGATAAATCGTTGAGAATTTTAAATTAATTAATTAAAAAAAAAGTCAATTGATATTAAAAATATTGTTAGAGCTCTTAAATTAAATGTTTTGATATTATTTTTACACATTAATACTCATAATAAATTTATAAATTTAAAAATATTTAAACAGTAAATATACAGCTATATTATTAGCTAAATATTGCGAAATCTTGGTAAATATTGACAAACATCTAAACCAATTTAGAATAATTGAGAAATGTTTAACACAAAAAGAATTCTAGAAATTAGGAATTCTATATTAGGGTGACAAGGCTGTGGTCCTGTGGTTTGCCTAAAATTAAACAGTATAATTATGTACGTTTATTCTAATCTAATTAGTATATATATATATATATATATATATATATATATATATATATATATATATATATATATATATATATATATATATATATATATATATTAAGCCAAAAGTGTTTTTAAAGTTCATTTTATGAATAATTTCTTTTTATTATCGTTAGTACCCATTTTTTTCAAAGGGTTACATTTAGGTTGTTAATGAAAGATACAGTCACTAAACAGAATCAAGCAAAGGATGTTCCTTCATTTATTTATAATAACTTGAGCAACAAATTGTTGTTGTAATTACCTGTTATATTATTGATGCATTTCTCAATTATGTATAATGCATTAATACGTACATTTATGAAAGCTTGTGATACTTATGTAGTTACCTACTATTACCATACCTAAAATTGTATTATATACATTAATATAAAATTGTGCGTTTTACAATCTAATTGTGCTATTTTTATTTATAATCATACTTCAAGTTAATAATGATTTATAGACATCTAAATTTCAAGTAAATAAATAAATATTACAAACTAGGGACAGGCTTATGTGATTTGTTTAAGTAAATACCACCATCTATTTCTGTTATCAAGTAACAATGAGGGAATTACAATATATTGGTAAAATGGTGACTATAATCTTTAATACAAAAACCATAAACTTTAGTCTTAATAATATAAACAAAAATGTGTATTTTGTGATGTCTTAGTGTAGTACGAGTATGATTATAGGTAGCGGTTACCAAATTTGGCTTGATGTGAATATAAATATCACAAAGTAAGTCTGAGGTAGCAAATATATATAGCATTTGTTGCCTATTTGTGGTCATTTAATAATACTAAAGAAACATTTATCAATAAAATCTAAGGAAACATGACGTGTATCTGTAAATAA
This sequence comes from Galleria mellonella, assembly GCF_026898425.1. Lineage (NCBI taxonomy): Eukaryota > Metazoa > Arthropoda > Insecta > Lepidoptera > Pyralidae > Galleria > Galleria mellonella. Next base: position 3,952,566 of record NW_026442133.1, read on the forward strand.
GTACCTATTTTAGAAATAACGTGATTAAAAGATTACATTATTAGAATAATTATATTAGTTCTAAAAACATGGTAAACAAATATTGGGCATAGAATGTTTTGTTAATTATAGTCTAGGGAAATTAAATATGATTTTGATTTACATATAGATATAGTCATGTACTATATATTATATTTATTATAATTATTTGTATTTTGATTCGTAAATTGAGAGATATCAACAAAATTTTTGCTTTTTTTTTAAATGAAAAAGCAAAATATATATAAAAATGAGAAATTAACTGAGGCTATCAAATATATATTTTATTTTAAGATTAATGGAGACTTATTGGAGTTTGGAGACGTATGCGGACGATTGACTTTAAAACACAATAATAAATTAGAAAATAGAATGGAGGTTAATATGCTAATTATTAGTTAGATAATTGTTTTATATTTAATGCCAACACGAAATTATCATATAATCAGAAATATAAATCTATTTATCATTCTATCATCTTCTGTTGAAATTTTTATTTCTACTTACGTCCACAATAATTTTCAGTATTTATATTCACATAAGAAAATAATATCGTATTCTGTTAACACTTTATAAATTTGACACTATATTTTAATATTATGACCATACCTACTCTCTATTAGTTAATGGAGAGTATGGATGGCCACAATTTTTAACATAATAGTTGCACGGATAATTAACAACTATACGAATGGTTAAATTACATGTGAGGAAGCCATGATAATTTCTTTCACTAGTAGGTAATTAATATCTTAGAATATTGATATAACTGTTTACACAATATCACTTGTCGATTACATTGAAAACAAAATCTGTTATTTTTATTGTCTTTAACAATAGAAATCAAACATCTGCAGGCATTACATGATGCTTACAAAATCAGAGTGTATAATAATAATATTAGTATCTGCTACTAAACGTCCTAATTAATTAGTACTATAACCATAAAATATTAGCACGCTAAGTTTATTTCTGCAATAGTATCAGAAATATACAATAGTGCGCTTAGATTAATCGTCAAGAAACAAAACAATGTTAAAAGTAATTATTTAGTTGTCATGTTCGTCAGATCGTATTCCAAAATCATATAAATCATTTTACTATGCCACTAACGGTAATTACTACCTACTAGAGATGTGATAATTGGACTTTTCTTAATAACTAAATGTGCAGGCACATTACTTGGAATTCTTCACAACATTCTTCTTGCCTTTCGGGTATAGACCATCGACGCCTTTACCGAACGGCGGTTTTGAATTCGTTGTCAGGTAGTATGAACCTCGGGCACTGGAACATAAGAAAGAATTATGTGAAGGTAACATAAGTTTATAAATTAATTATTAATTAATGCAGGATATAAAACAGTAATAGAAGAAAACCAGCCCGAAAATAATGTATAGGTAAATCATTTACGGATACTTAAAAAATATGTCCTGTATGCAAAGTAAGAGGTCGAAAGGATATGAATAGTTAATTATGGATATTTACTTTCATTTAATATTCCTAGAAATGACAAACAAACTCTCCTAATGGAAAATGGAATCGTTTATACAAACGATAAATATCATATAGCTTAGAGATTTTAGTATAATATGAGATGTTATGCATTAAATTTATGTCAACAAGTCTTGAGTAGTAATGGATAAGATCTGGGCAGATAATAGATAATCCTCTGCATAAGTACTTTTTCATCTGTCATAACAAAATAAATTTACTTGTATTTTAAAATGACTGTCATATGCGCAGACCTTTATATCTGTTACATCATGATTGCAATAGCAATCAAATATTTACGCATAGTTCTTAATAATATTTTTAGATAACACTTACCTAGTATCACAGTTAATTCCCATGTAAATCATTCCAACCTCCGGCGTAGGATTTTCCCTAAATTTCTGGTACGAACTCGCAGGAGACGCTGGAAACGCCTCAGGGTTTCGTACTGATTCCGCGTAGAATCGCCACGATCTCCAATGACTACATAAATCTGGAATTATAAAAATGCATTATATTTCATATCCGTAAGTAGTTTACATTTATCAATATGTCAATATTCAGAGAGCTTTCTAGTTTATATTTGTCGAGAGACTACAGCATGGGGTTCTTCAAAAGGGGGATAAAGAGGTTTCTTCAGGGTCTTTATTGCAGGCGTTTCTACTGCTTACCATCAGGTGGGCCGTATGCTTGTTTGCCACCTCAGTGGTATAAAAAAAATGTATTCTTTATTGCATTTGTGAATTACAAAGGTAGGACAGTTATAAATATTGTGGGCAAGGCGGACTTTTCTCTGAAAGAGATCTCTGTACGAATAACATAGATACTAATACATACGGTACAAATAAATAGATAAATAGAATATTATCTACCTACATACACAATCCCTTTAAGGGATAAGTCCGCCTGTGTACATTTCTGTTATAATCTAATATCTATAAGTTTTTAAAATGAATGTACAAAAGCACATATTATATATATATATATATATATATATATATATATATATATATATATATATATATATATATATATATATTAATGAACCAAATTTGACTTTCATTTTGTAATATTAGTAAGGATTATACTAGTTTCACCCACGATTTCTCCCACATACATTTATTAGGATACTTGTCAACCTTACAAGTAAAGACCTCTAACTTCCAAGTAATTTAAATAAATATAATTTTACATATACTTCTTTACTTTTTATATAAATTTTTGCTACTTATTTTTACTCTTAATATAAGATACTAATGTGCAAAATATTATGCTTTTATGTTCAATTTAGTAAAGATTATTTTTATTAAGTTAATAATAACTTACTGTCATCTGTAAGCGGTATAGGCGCAAATCTTGGACATCCTGGTTGTACGCTCTTGCCACCATTAGGCCAGAAGTCCACGGTGCCCGTCCTTACAGGCGCACCGTAGCCACCAGCATCTGTATGGATGACGTCGACAAACTCGGCGTCCTTCTCATTTATGTGTTCCATCACAACTCCATCGGGGTAGAACGCTGGAAAAGCAGGGTCGAGTGCTGTTACTCTGAAACGCATAATTATAGGAAGATTTGTAGAAATAGATGCAAGGAGGACTTTCAGATGTCCTTTAATAATTACATAAAAATGGTTAAGACTACGAAAGTTGTGTCAAACAGTTTGAATGAGAAAAAAATGGTTTCTGCAAGCAGAATTCATTCTTGAGGATGATTATTTAATAATTAGATACATAGAATTAATTTGCATGATTTACAGCACACAAATAATAATACAAACATACACATAATACAGACATATACAGTAAAAAGAGATAAAAGAATGCATATACAAAAAAAAAATCAAAATATATAAAGCAATCATTTTCTTCTTTCAAGCGTGTGCTATAGTAACACAAAATGGCCACAACACAGTTTATTGTTTTGCTTTCAAAAGACACTGATATTCTGTTGTGGCCAAAAGCTAGTCGCGAAATTCTTTAATAAAAATAGTAATAAAAACAAAAGAAATATGAATAAAATACATTGTGTGCGTACGTTGAAATCAGTGATGATAAGTGAAGATGAATGCAGGTCAGTTGATCCATCGTAGCAAATTCTTTAAGAATTAATTACGATAGTTTCCAGGGGGACCGCGTGGAGGCCGACCATGGTATTGTTAGTAATAGACATTAGATTATTTTACTGGTCTAAGTATTTAACTTGTGAAAGCCCATATCACTGAATATTTGATTAAAATTATTTTGTTTCAATGGTAGCGGAATTAAACAAAATAAATGTAATAAAATAACCAGTGATAAAGATTAGAGTCTCTATTACTAACAAGTTCTTTTACTCTTAATAAATTAATATATCTATTTTATTTATATATGATTAAAAGAAACAAAAGATACAATAGATATATAATTATGTTTAACCTAAGAAACTTACACTATAAGTTAATTTCACTTCAATGAGGCAGTTACTTATAAAAGCAATGATAACAAATAGAGATAGTAGTAAATAGGAGGTTATTGTAATTTATAATAGGATAATAAATAAAGAATGCTATTTTAATCAATTGCACGTTACCATTTTATAAATTCCTCATTAAGAGAATCTACGAGTATATTGTTGAAAATCTATCTACAAGCAAATATTATATAAGCTAATAAAAAAATTATAGTAAACTAACTAACTTTTGTCCGTAGTTTAGTACGCGTGGATTTTGGAAGTAGGAAACCACTTCTAGACAGCGCATAACAAAATAAAATATACGCTAGATTTTAAGTTAGTCCTCGAAAAACATAGTTGTGAAAACATTTGATATGCTGGAACAAACATACAGACAGACATTATTGTTTTGATTGCTCTTACTATGATATAAGGGATAACAATTTCTTATATATCTCTATGTACATATATTGTCTAGATACCAGTTAATTTTATTATATTAGTAATTATTTTTTATGCAAATTAAAGAAAATCAATAGAACAATGACATGTCTATGTGTTATACGAACCTTTTAATAATTTTATTATATTTATTTTTCAGTTCTCTAGCAGTATATCCCGCCACATGGCTGCCAAGAGAGTGTCCTATAAGGTGAAGTTTATCCAAAAGTAGTCCGCTATCTAACAAAGTTTTAAGATGTTCTGCTGTCGTGATTCCTACCTAAAAATAAAAGAGAACATTTTTAACTTCTCATTACTATAATAATAAAAACATTTAAATCTATTATATCAGAAAGAAAAGTATTTTTTTCCATCGTCACATTCATGTAATATCAATTACAATATATAATCGCCTTTATTAATAGGGAACAAAGTCGAATATATGTATGATGTACTAACAAAAATTTTTATTTTGTTAATAGAAGCAGATACATAGTCTATAGCAGAATGATTTTCCTCATAGATATATGTAGACAAGAATGGTTTCGAGCCACTTGCAAGTACTGATTTCCTGCATTACATTTGAAAATATAACTCCATTTATTGGGAGGTTTGAAGTGTAAACACTCCATATGCCTACAAGGAGTCATCATACTAAAAATTATTCCCATGATTTGTTTTAAGTTATTTAAACAATATGATAAGTAAAACATGATATTCAAGTATCAACATATACAAACACACAATCTATCAATATATAATATAAATCCATTATATATCTAAAAAGCGTCTATTTTTAGAAAAAACAAAAAGCTGCCTTAAGCAACAAAAAACAATAATAAATTATTCATTAAATTTATTTATATATTTGATGTTATCGGCTCTAATCGATTATCGAATAAAATAATATTATAATTTGACTGGTTATAAGCAAAACAATGTTTTAAAAATACGGTTCGGTTATCCAACAACATCATAAAATAATTTCTTGTTTTAAGATGAATGGAGGTAATTTGTATGTGTTAAACGAATACAAATCACCTCCATTCTGTGTCTATTAGAAAACAATATTGTGGTTTCAAAATGGAATAAGTGCTTAATTTGAGTGGAAGATTATACTTGTATATATATATACTTACTCGTATATATATATAGTACTTGTTAAAACTTTGGTAAAAGTAGTCACACATAAATTTAAAATATCTGATACTTTAAAAAAAATTATATCACAATAGCACAAGCAAATCATTATTGCACACATATATCATAACACTAATACTGAAAACAATATCATCAATATAATCATTATCATCATCGTATCAACAGATATCTATTTACTGCTGAACGTAAGCCTCCCCGATTGACTGTCATAAGGAATGGATCTGAGCCCCGTGCCTCTACTGACTCCCTGTAATGCATTTGAGATCGTCACTCCATCTGATAGGGGGTCGTCCTATACTACGTTTGCCGTAGGAGATCACCACTCTAAAAGCTTTCTTCCCAATGGGTCGCTGGTTATTCTTCGTGCTATGTCACGTGTATGTGCTCTGTGGTTGTTCTGCGGATATACTTATTTTGTATTCCATCACGCAATGAAACTCCGAGCATAGTGCTCACCATAGCTCACTAAATATTATGAAGTTTTGCATACGAGCAACTTTGTATGACCATGTTTCGGTTTCCTAGGTCATTATTAGCAACATGTACTGGTTAAAGACTTTCGTCTACAAACTTTGAGGTGCTTTAAAATTCAATAGTTAAAAAAAAGTTTAAAAAGTTAATATTACATATTTGATAAGTGATCCCCCTGTGTTGTAAAAAAAGTAAAATAACTCCATAAGTACACGTTTGTTATTTTGTTGAGGTAGTAATTAGTAGAATTGGGGCTCAACTCGTAAAGTTTTATACAAGTATGTTACATAAATAGACAATTATTCGTTGAGAAATGACACGAATGTGATCAATAAAGAACAAATAATTAAATCATGAAAAACAACATTGTTCGTTTGAATAAGATATCGTTCCACTAAAAAAAACACCAATTTCAATTAAAGTAAAACCAGTTACTTTGATTAAAAAACGAAACTACTGATTTTGATAAAATTTCTATGAAACCATTGTGAAAATATTTCCTTTCCTGTTAAAAAAAGAATTTTCAAATAATGGAGTTATGAGGCATTCATTATTATAATAATTAAGGCAAAAATATAAAACAACTAAACGGTTGAAATACTGGCAGTTGATATTCAAAGAGTTTCATAGTTTAATCTTGTTAAGATTATTAATAATATTATATCTTCTAGTCTTCTAATACTAAAAGTATACGGCGTTAACTATCCGTTTCAAATTATTATTATGTATAGTTTTCAGAAATAATTTTCTTTTTATGTAAGTACCGTGGCTCGTAAAAGATTGGTGATCATCATGGGGAAAAATAATTTTACATTACGTATATTAGTTGCACCGACAAGAGGAAAATCTTAAATGAAAAAAAAATATTAAAGGACAGATTTATTATATTATTTATATTTATTATTTATAATTAATAAGACATTATTTAATAAGAAGATAATATGATAATGAATATATATTTTTTATTCACGTAAACTATTGTGAAAATGAGCATTTTTGAATAGTCATTTTTATGATCGTACCACCTATTCGAAATGCAGTTGAAAAGAACGGATACGAAACTCAACTGTTGTATACAACAACAAAATAGTATAATAAACTTTCCGCAGTATCTAAACTATTTTTATTTGACCATAAATAGTTTTTTTTTTTAATATAGAGACCTAGCTAAGAAAAATAAACTGTTAGGTAATACGTACTTATTAGCATTTATAATTATTTTACGATCTTTCTATTTTTCCTTTTCAAAATTTTACTATTCTTAATATGAAAATTGTAATGAACATTACGAGCCAATTCACCGCCTTATATGGTCAAATTGCGACCAGCTAAGCTGTCTAAAAAGACATTTGAGTTCGACAGTTGGTCGACGACGCAATTGACGTCATTATGTGCCTATATTGTTTGTTACGTAACAATTGTCTGATATAAATTTATTTGTATCTGTGTTATTTTTGGACATTAAATCCAATTAATTATACAGGATATAGTATTTTCTTCTTAAATTGATAAACCATACAATAAAACAGTACATATACAGTAAAACTGTACAAGATGTTGATTCGGACTTACGCTGCAGAAATTTAGAATTATTTGAAATTTAAAAAATTCAGAGCTGTTTAAATACGATTGAACAATAGACATAAAATAGCTTCACAAACTTTCAAGTCTATAAAATTAGGTAGGTAGTTTGAATGCATAATAGAGAGAATGCATAAATAGAGAGCACGACTCACTATATGTGATTATCTTTTATTAGCGCTTAAATATAAATGTAGATGTTAGCTATTACACGTGCATCATTGTTACAGTATTGTGCACAATAGACAATTTGTATGATTTCATTTCTCTGTCTGACTCACTATATGCAAAATATATATTCTTGATTATCTTTATATCTAGTTTCGCAACATACTATAATATATTATTATAATACAAGTTTTACTAATATTATGTGCGAAAACATCATCGAAAGTCAAACAAAGTTAACGATTACCATTTCTATTGAATTAGATATAGGTCAGCTTTCTGGTCTTAGTAGTTCCTAGCAGCCAGTGTTACTATCCGACATTATTACGGCGTTAGGTCCCCACGGGCCTAGAGTCTCAATTTCAAACGCGGCTGATATTATGTATATCCATTCCCAAGAGTTAAATACTTGCGGCGCTTGATAGCCTTCTCTGTCGTGCTGAGCAATTCTAATCATAATTATATTATAAAATTGTCTCCAGATTCAGTTGCAATTAAAAAATAGTATTTAACAAAATTAGGTAATATTTAACAAGTTTAATGGGCGAGGGATGGGCAGCAGCCTTCCTTTGAAAACATCATCGAAAGTCAAACAACGATTACCATTTCGCGTGCCAAGCGTGGTGCTGGTAAAATTCCTCCAATTGTAAAATGCTATAAGGAATGGTCCCGTTCCTTATGGCAGTCTATGGAGGACATTTACGTTCAAGAGTGGACATGATAACGATTGAGATAGATGATGATTTAACAAAATATTTGACTTAGTATCTGTTAATTAATAAATCAAGTTGTAGATTTTTCTTGCCATGTGGGAAGACAAATATATTCTGTAATTTTCCGTTATAAAATAAAATACATATAGCTGTATAGAAATATGTATGTGCTTTTAAATATTTCTGTTATATGCATATAAGATATTTAAAAAGCATTTATTTAAATATCAATTCCATTATTCCATGTTAACTTACTCTCTCTTCGTAGCAACATGTCAGTAATTTTATTACGAAGCACGTCGACGGATGGACAGTGGAATTTTTACGAGAAACGCAATTGCTAATACTAGTCACATTATGTGCTTATATGGCTTTGGTAATTTATGTTGTATTTATAGTGATTCTTTCCATTGGCTATAAACACCATGAACATACTTTATTTGTTCCATTATATTAATTCTTAGTTTTACACTGTGACAAGCTTCCTACTGTTTATCTTATTTGTGTAGAGGTAAGAACTATATAGGAATCAGTAGCAAAAGTGCCCAGTTTTAAGCTGAAAATAACAGTTCCAAATCCTTCTAGAAAAGCTTTAGAGTAGCATAAGTTGTTAATGAAGTGAAGTGTGCTGATTTAAAAAAAAATATCTTTATTTGTTATTTAATGCATAATTAAAAATTTATCAATGATATTTAATATAACATTAATACCTACATATATAAACAATAGATTATAAAAATCTGTAGATTCAAAGACTTCTAATGAGGGCTGTACCTAGTTCTTTAGAGGTACATCTGATATGTGTCTGAAGGAAATGCGAATGCTTCGAAACCGTAACGTTACTCGTGTATAATCAGTGGAGTTATGACCGTGACTTGTTACCGTTGTGGATTTCAAGGTCTGTCGACATTAAACAAAACCATTATCTTTTTTTTTTTATACAACTAAGAATGGCAAATAAGCTGACGGCCCATCTGATGGAAAGTGGTAACCGTCACGTATAGACATGGGCAGTACCATGGACATAATAGAGTATACTGTTTCGCCCATGATACCTCCCATGCGTTGCCATTCCTGAGGACTCAGATGTTATTCCTCTGTACCCTTTAAATTCACGCCATATCCCATTCTTCAAACCAAAACACAGCCATGCAAACATGCAAACACAAACACAACTGCTTTACGGTTGAAACACGAATGGGACAGAGGTACCAAGCAAACGACTTTTGTACAAAGTCTCCCTCTGGTCTTCTATATTTCTTCTATCTTTTATAAATTGTAAAATAAGATTCGCGTATGTATTGCGACAATATAAGTACATTAGGAATTTATTATTTTCACAACATATCTTTATGTACTATAGTTCATAGTTACCAACTTTTGACTGTGTACTAACTTATATCTATCCGTATATGTCTTGTATCTCCTTATTATTAATTTCTCTCACCTATTGAGGGAGAAAGAATGACTGTTAGTAAAGAACATGATTGTCCCCATTGATAGCAATGTACCCTGTCAAGTCAACCTCCACGTGGGGAAAAGGGATTGTTAGTAATGCGGATTACCAGCCCCATTACTAGCAATATACACTGTCAGGTCGACCTCCACGTGGTCCCCACTTGAAACTATTGTGCTGAATTCTAGATGTATTCATTATGATGGCTGACCTGCCTTTTCATTCTCATCTATTATCCCACATTGGTCCCCCGCCACCGTCTACGTATATATAATAAATGTTATATATAATATTGTATCAATTTTATTTTTCAAATTAACCAGAAAATATAAATTTCTCCCATATACTTAGTACTAAGAAGAAAGTACACTCTGGTATCCCGATTACGCATGCACACACGGAAAAAAGTTGACCTATATTTGACGAAGCATTTGTATGAAGGCACTCCATTTATAAAATCTAAGACTACCATGAAGTTGTTTACGAACAGAATGAATATCAAAACGTAAGATCCGTCTAAACCTTGTATGGAGGTATTTTAAAATATGCAATTGCTCAATAATATTATATGACTTCTTGGTAAGACAGACAATTAGTCACCTTTAGGATAAGTGCAACATAACTAAATGGTTAAATAGCGTCTAGTTGAGAAATTAATCATGAATTGTTGTTTAGAAAGTAGATTTAACTAGAGACACACTTGGTGAAAACATATCTCCATACATCATCTTTTTTTTTATATTTGAAAAAATTTAAATAATCTGATTGTATAAACTTATTTGTTAATTTACGTGTGTCATAAATAACTCAAATAAAGTGTTTATCTATCTATATATCTATCTAGATTATGTTCTCAGCGAAATCCGAGGCAGTCATATTATATAATATATATGTACTTATAATCACTGTGTTGTTCCGGCTCGCAAATGGGTCACCTTTTTCCTTTCCTGTAAGTGTCGTAAGAGACGACAAAGAGAATTTAATGGTCGAGAGATAGCCAGCAGCGTCCGTATTAAAAACATCACCAAAGCCTCGTTGCGATTGCCAACCTGCCTGCCAGGCGTGGCAACTATTGGTGAAACTCTCCCAATGGGAAGACCTATGTTCAGCAGCGAACAATCAACAGCTGATATGATGATGATACTTATAATAAATTATTGTGTTACCTTTTTCGTATTTCCAACAGCGTTGACCAAGTAAGATCCATGCGACATGTTTGACCAGTCAAGTAGGACGACGTTTGTGTCTGGTTTCGCTTCTAGATATGCATTTGCTACGACCTATAACAAAATATAATAGTAGGATAACGTAATAAAATAAGAGGGCTGACAAACCTCACTTAACCACCCCAGATAGGTGGGAAAGGATTGTTAGTAATGCGAACTACCAGTCCCAGTCAGCAATATACCCTGTCAGATCGATCTCAACAATTGTCCCCCTTGAAACCATCGTGCTGAATTTCAGAAGTATTCATCATGATGGGCTAACTGATCTGCCTTTTCATTCTCACCTATCATCCTTCACTGATGTCCTGCTAGTGTATATTGTTAGTGCAAGTGGGGTTACCATTCCATTATCATTCATTAAAAAAAAACATCCCAGATAAATGGCAAACAAATCTGTCGATAGATAAGTTTTTGTTACCGAATGTTTTAGATAGAATGAGTCAATAAGTTCCGATGTTATGTTTTTTATGCGTGTAGATAACCGACAGGTTTGTTTGCAATTTAGGACAAACGTTAGACATACAAAACTCTACCGAAATGTATAGTAAGTGTTAAAAGTCGTTGAACATATCCATATCTTTAAAATTACTACGTAGTTATATACATAAATAACTCCTTAATTAATATTAGTACCAGAATCTGAGCATTATAAAATGTACAAGTTAGTTAAATATATGTTATATATGTATACAATTGCGTTTTGAAAGTCTGGATATGTTTATCGAGTTTTGGTTGTAACTATATCACTTGTACCAATACATACATTCTTTTTTTAAATTTGTATGGGAGCTTCAAAATTGTTTAATTTTTCACTAACCGGAAATATTATAAATAAATTTAAATCATTCATTGATATAAAAAGTAATCAATAATTGTTCGTTCACAAATTATAAGAGATTAGGTTTAAATAGATACATTTAAGCTCTAATCTCTAAGTCATTTTCTGTTAATATTATAAAAAATATATATTAAATTATATATTATTTAGTAATTAATATAACATAGAATGTACGAAGATATTTATTGTAAATTTAAAAATAATTATTGATATAAAAGTTTATTATATTTAATCTCTATTTTATTAAATTAATCTATTATATATACCTGGACACTTTCCTGCTGTGCCGTTTCGATAAATCCATGAAAGTACAGAACGGTGGGGTTGTTTTTGTTGAAACCTTTTGTGTCCAGAATTTGGGATGCTTGAGATAGCGGGATGTCCACATATTCGGTGGCAGAATTTCTGTAATAATATAATATAGAAATATTACCATTCTGATGTTATACCTAACACCCATAGGAAAGGAAGAGGTGGACCATTCTATGCTGGGACCACACGACTATGACATATAAATTTAAATTGGACTCTATCTCTCATTTGGGCCGTTGTGCGTATGAATCATGACTAGCACAGCCAGCCTATCTCCGCACAGAAGCACGGAAGCTTCTTGGGATCTTCACAGGCCTCACGGAGCAATCTGTCTGTTCCGAGGATTTCTAAACATTCCCCTCAGGACATAGCTTCACAGAGTGCAGTCTGTGGCTCCTATTGTGTATAAATGTTTGTTTAATGGGCAATAGTCCGTTATTGTCACTATCATTATGTTAAGGTTTTAAAATAATAGACGTTTTGATAGGATAATATCAAAACTCTATGACATATATATACATATATCTATTGTAAAAAATACATTTCACGGAATTCAGCAATGTTCTATATTTAGAATCCACCCGATGTGATTTTGCTCAGTGTTGTGATCTTTCTAGACGAATGAAGCCCACAAGATACGTATCTAGATATATATAATGAGACATTAATAACATTTTTTCTTAACGGTCTTATTAATAAAAAAGTTAATGAGTCTTAAATAAAACTACATAAACATCCGTATAATTCCTACAATTAAGACTACTACTTACAATAAATTATATTTTATTGATATTTATATAAAATCTATACGTCAGTCGTTCTAGTTTATTAAAAATGTAATATTATGGATTAACGGGTCACAATGGGTACTTAATAGTTGGTACTTAATATTTTTTTAAAGCATCTTTTTTTAAAAGCTATTCAATCGTTCATATACTTATGTTTAGTATGTTACAGTATATCTTTTATATATATGTTAAATAGAATTAAATTGATATTTGTCAAAATTAATACGAGACTTACACGAGACGGGGATGTTCTGTATATATTATTTGTATATTGTCTATAGTTCCATGTTAATTCGGTCACGATTGACTGGATAATAAATGTATATATAATAAACGAAATAATATATAAACGATGTTTAGTCAGCATAGTAATGCAGACACTTTTTGTCCAGGTAAAAAATAAAGGAAATAAAACCAAGGCATATGGGTAGTGTGGGAATAGTGAGCAGAAAGACAGGTAGTTTTTTTTTAATGGGAGAAAATGGACTGGTAACCCCGCCTGCGCTAATGGAATACGCTGGCGGAGCACCAGTGAAGGGTGATCGATGAGAATGAAAACAGGCCAGTTAGTCCATCATGATGAATTCATCAGGAATTAACCATGATAGTTTCCAGGGAGAACCGCGAGGAGGTCGACCTGGTTGAGTATATTGCTAGCAATGGGATTCTAAGTCTCCATTACTAACAATCCCTTTCCCCCCAAGAGAGACAGGTAGTAATAGTAGTGAGATTTATGCCAAGCAGTAGGACATTACTCTGTCGTCAAGGTAAGGTGGCGAAGGAATAAAAATATATAACCTGATTTATGTATACTAGCTCCGATTCATTCACAACATGAGACGTTCGTATCATTTCATATTGGCATAAAAAAAAAAAAATATATATATATATATATATATATATATATATATATATATATATATATATATATATATATATATATATAAAATAAATTTGTCTGTCTCTGTCTATCTCGACATTTGTTCCGGCATCATGACTACTAAACCTAATTAGATTCGGTTTTCACAATTGTGTTTCTAAATCTGATATATGTTTCATCTTGATCTACTCTATTGGTTTTTCTACCTCTAAAATCCACACATACGAAGTAGCGGGCAAAAAGCTACTGAAAAGTTAAAAAAATCTTATTTTGTTTTTGACTCATTGGCAAAGTTTATCATTGTTAGCTCGTAACCGCGGATGTTAAGATAACCTTAGGTAAATGATTATATTTTACCTAAATGATGGAGTTAATGAAATTCTCATCTCTTTTAAACCGTTTATGCAACTAGAGTCTTAAAGGGAACTACTAACTAAATGAACACTTGATATAATACCTTATTTATATTAACATATTATTATATATATATTATTATATAACTTAGAGTCAGTTTCTATTGAATTAAATATAAAGGTAGATAACCAAAATTTGTTGAAATTATTAATTTTAAAAGTAGTAATAAAATAATAATTAATATAGTTACTAGATTACAGATCGGATTCGTTAAAATTTTATTATTGTATCTTTCATCATAATGAGTTTAGTAGTTATCCGTATAGACGGATATAATTTTACAGTTTTATTGTGGAAAACTTTATATACAAACAAATTATCCTAATGATATTATAAATGAGTAAACTTTTAAAAGGTTTTAAAAGACAAACATGTTTGTTACTCAGTTATGCTCAAAAGATTGGAAATTTAAATGATATTTGGTTTACGGTTAGGGTATATTCTTATAACTTAATAAGATACTTTTTATGCTGATGCACGCGGACAAGACCGTGGGAAATAGCTAGTTGAAAATAATGGGCGTAAGTAGTGTAACAACGTGTCTTAAATTCGTCAACGTTAAGAAATACTGACCTGGTTTATTTGGTCAGATCTATGGTCGTGTTACGAACAAGGTCAAATTAAATTATGCTATACTTTTACTTTCATTCCAACAAACAAAACAATAGTGAGCTGATATACAAAAAGCAAATTAATATGTATACATATTGCAATAAGTGTTTATACAATTTTGAACTAGATGATATCATAGACTATACTGTGGCACCCGTGGTACTCTTTACGCATTGTTATTCTTGAGGATTTGATTGTATGCTATTATACCATCTCAATTTATTGCTTAATCTTACCCTTGAATATTCAAGTACAGCTACTTTGAGGAAGAAGCACCCATGAGGAAAATTTTTGATTAAATTCTTTATCTAGTGTTTACGTTATGTTAAAAAATACATATAACCGGAATCAATATATACACATAATTACACCTTTGTTCGATAGTATAGAAAGCCTATGGGATTGGAAACATTTTTTTTTATGCTGTAGGTATCGAACATTCGTGAAAGATTTTCCAAACAAAGATTTTTCGGATCAAAAGTTTGTGCAAAAATCTGCAAATAATAACTGGGAATTACAAAACATTAATATATTAAAAATTATATTAAGTTATCTTAAAAATATGTTTATGACTGTACTAACTGTCAAGTTTTACCACAATGATAATGAATATATTGCCAAGCATATGAGTATCCAATGTTCGCATCCGGATTAATTAGATTTTTTTAGTAATTGATTGTATTGCCGAGCTGATATTTCAGAATTTCTTAGTAAGAATACAGTATGAATACAGAAAAAAAGAGATTGCTTTTATATACTCTTACTATCAAAGTTAGTCACGCATGTTCATTTAACAAAAACATTTAAATAAATAAATAAATAATAAATAATAAATAATAAATTTATTTCTTTATACAAAGGTAATTAGTTACATTACAGGGTTTGGTATCTCCTGTTAAGCAAAGATTGCTTGTGTTAGAAGAAACCGCTTTTTCATAACAATAATTACATTTCATAATCATTACAATTTACTTTTTTTTTTAATCAGCAATAAAAATTTTACTTTGTTTTACTTTTATACAATAATACTAAAAAAAATTACATATCATAAAAAAGAAAAATTTATGATAATAAATATGCTCGTGTATATGTGCTTGTTCTTTTGTGTATGTGTGTGTCTTTAATGTGTGTATTTAAAAAAAAAACCTTTGAACGTGTTCACTATTCACTGTCCAGCCAATTTGTTTCCTTGATCAATAGGGAAAAACTCTTTTGTTTGGAAGTCTTAGGAAGCTTAATGCTTTGTGACTTTAAATTATCTCTACAGTTGACCATCGAGTATCGAAACTGTTGCTTCTAAGTTCGTGTGCACGAGCATAGGTTTCGACACTTCAACATTTTCATACCAAATAAGAAGGAGATTTCTTAACTTATCTCAAACGGTATTTAGAATCAAAATGTAAGAGGTGTTTTGATGTGGTACAAGGCGAACCATACTGCTGTCAACGGTACATCGCTATTATATACCGTTTGTAGTTGAAATAATAATGGAAAATTAACTTTACTTACCCATTATAAAATCGTAGGTAAATATCCTCGACCCTGTTGCTTCTATCTGGCAGTATACCTGTAACAAAATATTATATCAATATTATTCATTATGTCTTTATGATTATGTTAAAAATTTGTTATCCAGTAATATTCCTTTGTAGACCAATTGCGAAAAAACTAGGTCGGAATATAATTGCGTTTTTTTCAGTGGATAATAAAGGTAAAATAAATAAATCGTAAAATCGCTTGCGCTATTAGTTTACGCTCAGTCGTATCATGAACACCGCATTGTCTTTCAATTTTAAAAGAGAAAAAGTTTTGAAGTTCTATCTTATCCTTCTAATTATATAAGTTTTATATTTAAATATCTAATATAATTATAAAGTTTTAAAAAAATATTATGCTCAGGTATATAGCAGAGCTTAATAACTTACGAATTACCCTGGTAGCGCCCAACTCATACATTCGTGTGGTAGTCGTAGATGAGGACGAAGACAGGTGATCAACTCACATGTGACAAATTTATGTTTTTGGGAGAACCATGTAGGGGTCAACATGGCAGGGTATATGACTAGCAATGGAATCATTAATTGCCATTACTTACAATCCCTTAGCCCCAAAAGATGCAGGTTCGAATCCTTCCGGATCAAGTGGTCAAGAAGTTAATTGTTCAACCTATAACATCTAACACGAGTATTACTATATCTTAAAGGTGCTGATAGTCTTAAGTATGTAAATAAATAGTGTAATAACCTATATTATCTGTAACTAACTGGATAATTGAACTAACATCGATTTATTAACAAACAACCTTTGGCCTTTGTATTGAATTTATATCTGAGTTATTTATTTAATTAATTATATTGTTGCATACGGATACATATATTTGATTTTTAAACATTGTTTTATGCTAATCAAAATTTGTTTATATTACCATATATAAAAAAAATTATGTTTGGATATTTATTAATCGACCGCGCTTGAATGAAGTTTGGTATATAGATAGCCTATATAATCCTAGACGAGCGACCAGCCTCGGCTTCGCACGGTTTTTTTTTTAAATAAAATACAACCAATGTTATTTATTTGTTGATAATTTATTTTTCAATACGTGTAACATGTATTTAAAATCGGTTAAATTGTTTTTGAATTTATCTATTACAAAAAAATCTTTCTTCTTTATAATTAGTATCATCATTATGATTTATATCTACCATTAACTGTCCACTGCTAAACAAAGACCTCCCTTTAGGGAGGTTTTGTTTTTAGTTGCCAAGCTTGGCAGGCGGATTGGAAACAGTGATAAAGCTTTGGTGATGTTTGAAGAGAAACGCTTTATAATATTACGTTAAATTAATACATTATGACTTTCAAATAATTCAAGTGATTTAAGCTGTCTCCAATGTCTCCATCTGTTAAATATTATGAATCTAGGTGATATATTTTGAGGTATAAATAATAATTGTTTTCAAATTATAAGATTATGTAGATGATGTAGACTAAAATGTTTACTACATAAGTTTATAGTTCTCTAAAATTCTATTAATATAATTAATGCGAAAGTTTGTAATGATAGATGAATGTACAGATTGATGGATATTTGTTTCTTTCACGCAAAAAAACTATTAATCGAATAAAATTAGTATATGGATAGTTTATATCCTAACTTAGTACATAGGATACTTTATTTATCGATTTACGCAGACAGATACAGCTAGTGAAAAAATAAAAAAAGATGAAAAATGTACGAAATGTTTACGAATACAAATTTTTAAATCAAACATATAACACAAATTTATATAAAGCAAATCATTCAATTACCGAAGTCAGATCCTGTCTCAGGATACGCAGAGGTATATTCGGCTACGTACGAGTTGTAAAGAGTTATCAGATGTAGGAAAAATAAGTAAACTAACCACGACATTGTGAACTGTACAAAGCACTGCTCATTACTAATGTAATGAGCCCATCAGTTCTACTGGAAAACTGTTACCACTATGCGTCATAATATGGTCATTTATCTTATATTATTTTGATTCAATCTTGAGAATTACATTTGAATTATACAATTTTCTTCGGGTACTTTACATACACAATAAGAAAAAAAGTAATGTGTGTCCCCACTCAGGTATCGCTGCAATCTTCTCGATATCAAATACTCATGATGATGCAATTTAGCCATTAAGATACTAAGAGTTGAGAACGTCACGTGAAAGATGTCGTGAGTAAAAGTTAGTAATCAATAAAACAGAATACAGTAATTATGTGTTCAAACAAATTTTCAGAATTATTTTAGGCATAGAAATTGTTTACTGCCGTATTAGTCCTATTTTAATTTAGTAACGAATGCAGTTGGCATTTCTTTGTACAAAAAAACTATTTGTCACGAAGCAAAATATATTTTTGTAGACATGCGACTCTACATTATTCGAGTATTTTATTTCAATCAAACATGTCTACCAAACATCTCGTTTATCTGTGTGTTATACATTTTTTTATGTTACTTAAGGGCAAATTGAAGGCGTTATTGTTTGGAAGACTTGTTTGTTTATGCTCCGATTCTGGTGTACCATTATTTTGATACCTATTGTGATTATCAAGCAATTCTAACACGTAAATATCAACCTGTTACCCTTGTGACAGCTTCATAAATAATTCACAGACAGTCTCTTGGTTAGCTGTCAAAGTTTTGTTTAGAGGCACAAGCGGAAGACGTCTGGGATGAATTTTTAATCACTCAATCCGGGTCAACCTCTTGTCTCGTCGAGGTCAACCACGTTATGTTCACCATCACATGGTATTTAGTAGGCGTATTAACTTATTCAAATTATATTTAATGACTTTAAATCGAACAATCAAAGTAACATTAAATACTACATTAATAACATGTTGTTACGAAAATTTTATAACAAGTATTTGCCATGGACAAGTGTATGGTGAGTCAATTAAAAAACTCCCCTTGTTATTTGTATGCATACAAAATTACCCTCTTTGATAAGATATGTAGGTACTTATTTATTTACATACTTATATTAGTATAGGTTATACTAGTATAGGTAGAGGTAGAAATCCAAAAAAAATTATTTGCACTGCACGTGTGCGTTGCATTCGCGTCATGCAATCATAGGGGTTTTATTAATTAATGGACTAATATTTACAACGAAGATTATATTTTATCGGACTTAAAGGCATAGAAATTCGAGGCAAACATAAAGGAAACTGTAAGTGACTAAATTTCCTTCGTCTGTGCAGTTTATAATATTTGAATCACAGTTCGTGTTTGGATTATTTACATATATTATTACGAGTAACACTTAGTTACAGTATCACTCTAGAGAAGACATAAAGTCCTTATCCATTAATATACATTAGAGGATTTTGTGTACGATAAAGTAGCGAAAGTCTGGAATCTTTGTTATTCGGGGACTTTACCGTCATTACTAAAGATACAGACTAAAGTACTATAAATAAAAAACCTAAGATAGACTGGCTTTTATTTTAATTTTATACTTGAGAACGTGAAGCAGATTAAAATTAAAGTTGGTTTATAATAAATAGGAACAAAAAAAGGCCTATTTAAGTAGATTTTTTAATTGAATGTCAATTCTTGAGTTGATTCCATATTAATATTTTTAATATATGTATGTATATTATTTTTTAAGTAATATCTTAATTTCAAATATATAAGTTATTCTGTTTAATTGATTAATATCATAGGCAAGTCACATTCGTATTAACATTGAACTGTCAGTACTTATCTAATGACAAGTTCGTGACTAGATTCATAATAGAGATAAAATATAACTCACATTAATTGTTTGTTGTTATTTTGGTTATTTTACTTACTTCAAATACTTTGTTTATGGAAATAAACAAAATAATAAAATAACTTTGAAGAATATTGCGAACATAAAAATATGATAAACATTTGAAGTTTATTATTTATATATATAGAAATAGTCATAATGTGTATATTGAACAGAAACCCAACGGTAGTGAGGTATAATAGGACCAAGGATCATAGATTAGATAGATGGCGGTAGACTCGCCTCTTAACACGTTGGATTCTAACATGCATCTACAATAACTACAGCCTTCAAATGCATTTAATTACATTAGAGATTATATTCGTGGGCATATTTATTTAATGTTTCATCTGAAATGGAACATGTAAATAAATTATATACTTATATGGGGTTTTTTTTTATGCAACTTAGAATGGCAAACGTCGCCTATAGACATGAGCAATACCATGGACATATAACAGAGTATACTGTTTCGCCCATGATACCCTCCATGCGTTGCCATTCCTGAGGACTCAGGTGTTATTCCTCTGTACCCTGTAAATTCACGCCATATCCCACCCTTCAAACCGAAACACAGCCATGCAAATACAACTGCTTCACGGTTGAAACACGAATGGGACAGAGGTACCCAAGCAATCGACTTTTGTACAAAGTCTCCCTCTGGAAATGAATTGTCAATAATAGGGTATCAAGTCGACCCCCTCGCGGTTCGGTCTGCAAACCATCGTAATTGAAATATTATTTGTTTTATCTTCATCTATTATCTCTCACTGGTGCTCCGCCAGTGTATACGCAGGTGGAGTTACTGTTTCATTATCACGCATTAAAAATATAAATACTCATATATATATATATATATATATATATATATATATATATATATATATATATATATATATATATATATATATATATATATATATATAAAGTAGAGATGTATATGAGTTAATATTAATTGTGAAGGTCAAAGCACGATACAAGGTGTGGCGATAACAATTGTATATGATAGCGAAGATAACAAAACAAATAATGTTGAACGATATTTACGCGCACACATATTTGCACAAGACTGACAGGGTTAGGATATAACAGTCTAAAACACAGCAATATTATTTACTAGCTGTATCCCATAGCTTCGCTCGTGATTAATAAATAAAATATCCTATGTGCTAAGTTAAAATTAACCTGCCCCATTTGCCAAATTTAAATTCATTAAGCAGTTTTTGCATGAGAGAGTAACAAACATACTAGATGTATGTTTGTTATTCATCATGACAAATTTTTGCATTTATTATATTAATAACAATAGGATGATTAATTATTTTCTCTCTTTCAGAGAGATAAGCCCTTCCTTGCTAACAAGTTGTTAAACTAATCACTATATGTATTGTTCAAGTGCAATAAAGAATATATATACGATATATTTTTATCAAAGAAATAAAAAGTTGAAATTTTACTAATATTGTAATTATATATCTTACTATATATTTTCCATCTTTTTAGATTATTTAGATGGAAATAAAAATCGTTAACCATATGTAAAATTAAGAATTTACCCGTGATATGGAACATATTAAGACAGAAATTCCTGAATCAATAAATTAAAAAACGATGAGTTCCTCTCAAGAACAGTGTCCTAACCCAATTGTTGTAAGCGCCGTGTTAGTATGGACGGTTCAAAATTTTTTGTTACTTTTCCACCCATATTTCTTGGGAGGGAAGGGCTTATTGGTAATGCGACTACCAGTCCCATTGCTAGTAATATACCATTTTGCTTTTTTTAATGGATTTTCATTCTTAATGGCATGGTACGATGGAAATCCCTAGACATTAACAGTACCTTAGACATTAGAATATACAGTGATATTTACAGCATTGTTATTTCTGAGGATTCAGTTTTTATTTAAAACGAAGTACAGCTATGCAAGCAAGTTGCTTACACAGTTGCTGAAATACGAACAGTAAAAAGCTAAAGAAGCCAAGAGTATATATAAAATAAATCTATAATATCCACCATGGATTTCAGGAAACCTTATAATGCGAATTAAAATTTAACGTAAACTGATAAGAGGAATGTATTTGTAAATATTGGTGAATAGACGAAGAAGTCGATAATTTTTTTTTATAATATACAAGATCATAAAGTACGAAGTTTAATTTGCTACTGGCGGATACGTAAGATAAGGCCATTGAAGTAACACGTTTTAAAACCAAATGATCGTCTATCGATTTTGAAGGAAACCTATTGTTAGAATTTGTAATGACGCACTTACAGAACATGAGTTCGTGCCGATTTTCATTTCATATCATGTTTATTCATTCCGTAGAGCTAGGTTTATGGTAAATGATAAATAATAAGATTCATGCGTATAAATTATTGCACAAATATTAAGTGTAGATTGTTTTAAGACTCGAAGATATTCAAGTTATTGTTAAAGAGAACAACCCTTACTAATATTGTAAATGTGAAAGTAAGTTTGTTTTTTACCTCATAGTGCCTTACACAGGGCTTTTCAAACTAGTAAGTACAAGATAATGGATAGAAATATTTAGTTTATTTTTAAAATGCATACATACTATATATGGATGCAGATGTAATATTTGAATGCACAATATGACTGAAGAAATTTATAAAATATACAAAACTTATCTTTAATAATTTTCTTAAAATAAATTATAATAATTAATTAAATGAATAATAAAATAAATAATTAAATTCTATTTAAATGTGTGTAATGAGATTGCACCGAATTAGGTTAATGTGTTAAATTAATTAATTTGTAAACTCAATTTGCTGTTAACTGTACGTACTATATACAGTAAGGAGATTGTTTTCACTTGAGAAAATATGCATGTACCTTAAATTTGAGATAGGTAGTCAATAATTAATATTCATAATAGAAGCTAATTAATTAGTGGGTTTTGTGGTACATAATTACCCCCGCCCCCCCTTCTCCTGAAGTACACAGTACATGCGGTGTGGCATAGGAAAAAGGTGGCACTACACGAGCTCAGAACATTTAGATCTCATTCGTGGCGTGTGAACGTGCCCTTTGAGTTGTGTGCTTTAGAGTTCAGCTATTAATACTCTCTAATTGATTACAGCCATTAATAAAATATATAAACATAACAGGTTTGTATCATGCTCATTATACATTTGGGCAATACAAGTGTATTAAGTTACAAGTTTTTTTTTTAATTCAATAAATTCATATTAAATTTATAAATGCCATACCATACTACAAACTTCTTGTAGAGATTCGAGAACTTTTATACAGAACGAATTCGCAACCTATACCTACAAACGTACCTCAAATAGTGTTGTAGATAACTATTATGTTATCGTCTGTGACAGAAGTATCAAAAAAAAAACAAATTTAATTAATAATACGCATAATAATTTATGTGTTCTTATCACGATCATTTATTTATTTGAACACGCCGATATTTCATGGTCACGACGCATGCGGTCAGTTGCGCTGATTATATATATTAAGAGGCCCATCTTCCTCTTCACAATCGCAACGTTGCGAGTTCTTATTAAAAATAATTTTCATTTGTATATAAATAGCAAAATAGTATTCACTTACTCGTTCATTGGTTGGTTCAAAGGTCGTCCCTTCAGTGGTGGGCACGTGTTTAGTATAAATGAGGTTTCAAGTTCGATTACCGGTCCGGTCAATTTATTTAGAAAAACTAATTTTTCTGAATTGACTCCAATTTGAATGTTCTGAGTCGTGTTCTCGGATGTTCATTGTTTGATTCCTTATAACACTACGTGCTCTAGTTTGAGGTTTAAGTCTTTGGTGTGATTGTGTGGCACTTATATCACGATATCACTATACATATTATTATTTTTTTTTTATTTTAGCCGTTAACTGTCCATTGCTAAACATAAACATAAATAAGGGGAGTTTTGCCAGTAGTTGCCACGCTTAGAAAGTGGGTTGACAACTGCAGTTACGCTTTTTAAAGATGTTATAAGAGAAAAGCTACTGCCCATCCCTCGACTATAAGTTCCCCTAGTCGCCTCTTACGACACCTATGGGAAAGAAAGGAGTGACGAAATCTATGCCCGGACACATACGATTGTATATAGTCCTTGTAAAAAAAAAAAATTACTTCTAATTGCGCAAGATTAAAAAATTTACTCCCTTACTATAATACTGTCATTTACACAATATATATTACACACAATACACTACTGTCACTTACACAAGTTCACAACATCTGTGCTCATCATAATATGCTTATAAATTTTCAAAGAACAAGTGTTTTGTGTTTACTGCATTATCAAAGTGAAGTTAAATATTAAAATACAAATTGGTAGTGTTTTGGAAACTCGTAATACTATAAAGCAGCAATAATTTAGCAAAATTAAATTGGAACTGACGAACTCAAGTTTTTACAAATTTTTAAATCTACCCACAATATTTTTCTTTTTTGCGTGCCAAAGTAATACTTTTGTTAGTTGTCAAAACCAGTGTTGCCTGTATAATATTATAATTTTTTACCATAATGGCAAAGTTTGGTGGATGTGGAAATTTTTTATCGTCTTCAACATCCGACTCAATAGTATGCTGCCGTTGTAAATCATGTTATCATCGGGACTGCGTTCGACTGAACCGCAATTCTAAGATTATTCAGGACTGGACATGCCCCTCATGTACTTCCAAATTGCCACGCCAGGATAATACTGATATGCCTGTGAGGGGTCTGGAAGTTGCTGTGTTTGAACCTTCTGCCTCTGCGGAAACTACACCCAAAAAAAAATATTGTGGATGCTGCACTGTTGGAAATGATTCGTCTTGAGGTCTTGCAATCAGTAATTTCTTCACAAATAACGGTATCAGTTAGCTTATCTTTACTTATACTTTAAATGTATAGAATGGATTTTGATGCAGTTTTTTTTTAATAGATAGAGTGATTCAAGAGGAAGGTTTATATGTATAATACGTACATAATGTAGTAGAGAAACATTGATAATTTTAGAGGTTTCTAATGTGATTTGATAATGTGTTGCTAGTTATTTATAAAGAGTTTGATTTGAACTACCGAGCAATGAAATGCATTAAATTGATTCAAATAGGCATATAGTGGTAGGTACCAATCAAATCAATCAGAGAATGTATGATGTTCGATATGTCGTATCGATGGAAACATGGAAACTTATTGATCAGTTGGCATAACACGAAAATGAAACACGAAAGGAGTTGCTTGCGCTATGTATATATATATATATATATATGTATATATTATTTATTTTTAACAATAAATAACTTCTATAAAATCAGTTATATCAGTCTCTATATAAATACCAGATTACTTTTCTCTCTCTGCTCTACTTTTTCATGTCACTCTTCATTAACAATCAATCCGTCAAAAATTTTCCATGTTACAAAATGTAGTCGAATCTGTTACACTCGTTACGTTTCATTAATCATACACTGAACATTCTCAAAGAAACCTCTATAATGCCAGACGTGGTCGTTCAACAAGATTTCACATTTATTTACGGTGAGAGCTTGGTGAGATTGACTGATTTCACTGATAACAATGTAATGTAGTAATAATATTTATGTGTTTATACAATATATGCAGATCGTATGACTGCCTATTTTTATTTTTAAAATAACACAATGTACATGAAAATGTTTTGCTGGAAGAAATCTCTTATTAGAGATAAGCTCGCCTTTGTACATTATGTTTATAATGAATTGTGATTAACATTATGTTTTGTGTACAATAAAAAAAAAGAAAGAATAAAGAATCCTTTTGTTACTGTATTTTTTCTCTCTTTAATATATATATATATATATATATATATATATATATATATATATATATATATATATATATATATATATATATATATATATATATATATATATATATATATATATATATATATATCTGCTTTCCAAAGTGGAAAGCAAATGACAATTATTCGAAGAAAGAGATTGTTAAGAAAGAGGTTAGAAGATTCATTATTAGCGATATATTCTGGCTGGTTCATCTCTTCGGTTGATCTCCAGAGTGTAAAGCATTATTTGACTGACCAGCCACCACTCAAATTGTTATATATTGTAATTTATACAGATACTTTTGAATGTCGATAAAAATTATAGATTAAATTCAATATAATATAAACAGCTGATAAGATACAATACTGCAAATTTTTATATTTTAAAAAAAGAAGAGGTAAGTATTTTCTAGATTACGCACAATATAGTGACGCACGTATGACTCAGCACATTTTTCATTAAAAATATTAATATAATTTAACACGTAATCATATAATAATCTCATAACACAATAACTATAAAATATTATAACTAATGGTAATTGAAAAACGCTAATTCAAGGATAAAATGATGGGATACTAAGTGCTGCTGAAACCGGTTAGTGGAAAAGTACGCGAACCGGGTAAGTTATGTAGACAAGGCAAAGGCTATATTTTTTTCTTGTAATTTCGTATGAAAATTTTAACTTAGTTAATAATTTATATCAGAAATGCACTACTGTGATTACGTAGTCTCCATTATATCAATATTTAAAGAGAATTTGCGAAAATATTACACAACACAAACTAAAAAAAATTACAAGCGAAATAAAAACCCGTTTCTTACAAAAATATTAAATACTGGCGACCTGTTCACCTTTGAACGGTTTTTTTTTTAAATAAAATACTGCTATTATTAGAAATATGTAAAAGAATAGAAGCGGTTGAGATTTCCATAAAGAGCAGATTTACTTTAAACTTTATTAATAGACTAGCGATCTGGCCTAGTAGACTCATGGGTAGATAGAATATATAGTAGCTGATAACGTACTCGTAGCTTCCTATAGGTTACAGAATTTTTTAATTCGGTTGTTTTTTATACAGCTTAGAATGGCAAACAAGCTGACAGCCCACCTGATAGAAAGTGGTAACTGTCGCCTATAGACGTGAGGAGTACCATGGACATAACAGAGTATACTATTTCGCCCAAGATACCACCGAAGCGTTGCCATTCCTGAGGACTCAGCTGTTATTCCTCTGTACCATGTAAATTCACTGCCATATCCCACCCTTCAAACCGAAACATAGCCATGCAAACACAATTGATTCACGGTAGAAACATGAAGGGACAAACGTGTTCAAGCAAACGACTTTTATACAAAGTCTCTCTCTGGTGATTATTAAGTATTTATTAAATTCATTATAAAAAATATGCAATCTTTCCACTATGTATTATTAATTTAAACAATAGAAAAGTTAAGTAAGAAGACCTTCTGGAAATTAATATAATAAAAGGTAGTTGATTATTAGTAATAGATAGGTTTCAAAGGATATGACTAAAGACGTTGCGTAAATGCTTTACAACCGATACTTGAGCAATTAATGTTCATATGGGTGGAAATAATTACACGCATTGCTCACCACTCGCATAATTTCGAATAAAGAAAAAAAATGTGATGAAAATCGAAAAATCACTATGTAGTACGTTTACAAACACCGACGCTAGAAATAGAGCGATCAATAGGAATATTGGATTGAATAACTGGTATCAATCCTACACAGTGACATGTGTCAAATAAATCTACTAGTACGAGGCAAACCTATTACTTATACGATCAGATTAATACCAACGAGTATATTTGGAGTGAAATTGAAATATTTTGCATATAAAGATATTAGGTGCATGTATCGATAAAGGAGTTCATTACAATACCAAATAATCATTTGTATATAAAATTTTTTAAGTATTCTAATTTCAATTGACTTCGAAAAGAAGGAGTCAATTTGGTTGTATTTTTTAATGTTTGTTATCTCATAACTCTGTTAGTTGTAAAACTATTTTTTTATCTGAAAGGATATACAGTTAAGTTTCACAGAAATAATATCAAAATTGGTTCAATATTACAGTTTTTAAATGAAAACACTTGGCATTGGCACAATTGAAGTTAGTTTTATGTGAAATAGAATCTTAATCATTTGTATTAATTTTGCAATCTCTTAAATGTCCAACAATTATGTGTTATCCTACATCTCTTTACTACTCGAGAAATGATACTGAATATTTTTCTTAAAGGTATATGAATCGTAAATGATAATTTAAACTCACCGACAGGTGGATGTGTCGTGTAAGAACGTGGAATAATCCAAACTTTACGTTGTTTTTTAACATTTTTCCAAAAGAACAGGTCTAAAAACAACTTTTTTTCCATTTAAGTTTTGTTTTTTAGTAAACTGTTTAGTTTTTAACAATTTCGATTTCACTTTGTATTATGTTAAACATCTTTTAGATTCATTATATAGATTGCACGACACTCCCACTGAATTCCATAGAGATGAAATATTCTCGATTCCATCATGGCGAAGAGGTGGGCCGTAAAGTTTTTACCATTCCGTGTTGCATAAAAAATATTCGATGGCATTTTTATGGGTACAAGTATTTAACGCGCCATCTTCATTAACTCTAAATTGGTTTTGATCGAAAATGTTAATTCAATTTGTACCAAATTTTATTACAAGTAAGAAATATCTTAATGTGTATACAAAATTTTTGGAATTACGAAGTAGAATTAACATTTCATTTCATCATCAATTCACTCTCAAATATTTAGATTTATTTAATTTTATATTAATTAAATTGAAATGCGTGTCTCAGGTATTACTTACGTTGCTAGCATTATGGGTGTGATGCCACCTACCAATGTGTGACCATCAATCCATTATGAGGTTAAATCAATCACTAGAAGAGTTTATGGTGTATATGTATGTATAGTAATAATGCATTTACCATTATGAAAGTTAGATAATTTAAAAGAGAGAAAGAGTGAGGTACACTTTCAAGTTATAAAAAAGAATGAAACATAAGATGTTTTATGAGCGTTGATATTCGGTAACCTCTACTACCTTGTTCAACATATTTTTCTATAGCCTACCCATATATCATTTTAACTTACCCATATATATCAAGGTTTTTGTTAATAATACTAATTCAGTAGTAATTTGAAGCAAGTGGCATTCTTACCTCACTTTCGAAAGGTCTGAGTTTAAGCATATTTATTGAATTCCTTTTCAATTTCTTTAAATTTCCATTATTTCTTTGAACGAAGGCAACTCAATTAATACATTTAATATTAGTTAAAACGTCCAAGTATCAATTTTCCCTAATTCATCGCATCAATATTATTAGATCAAAATGGCCGGCTCCTTCGAGGGCGCATTACGACTGAGTTCATTAATATAGGAGCGTTGACAAAACGCGACTTTCTCTTGGGGAAAAAAGAAGAAACTTCTAAACTTTGGCTTTATTACTCATGAAAAATGTAGTAGTTCGATGCTGTTACGGTAATTGGATAGATTATCGCTATAAACTATAAGAAAGTTTTTATACGAGATAATTGAATATTTCAACGTATTGAATTCTACATGTGCATAAACAATTTTATTAAAGTGTATAGGATATGTTATTTATAATCAGATTTGTTCTACATTATTAATAAATTTCTGAGTCCACAGGTTATTCTTATATAATATCTAGTTCAACTAAATTATGTAGGTATTAACATTTTAAAATAATTATTTATAGCGTGAGTTTTTTTTGGTCAAGTAGCCGGATTCGGAATCTTATTCTCTGTCGAAAACTACCAGTAACATGTTATTATCTATATTTTTGGTCAGGTTATTACGTATTTGAAAAATTAAGTCTGGTAACTAATTAATACTCGCATTGAGTATTTTTAAGTAGTTTAAAAATTTTAGTATATAAATTAATCATTATTATTTTTTTAAATTTAATTGTTAATACACTTTTATCGTTTATTAATCTGTATTACGGAATAGATATTGACAGTTTCAAGTATTCATCAGGTTTATTTGTATACCATAAAAATTTATTCGGTGTTCCAACCCCGAAAGAAACCACACAATTGATATTATATTGAGAAAATTCTATAAAAAATATGTATAATGTTATGCATACTGACTTTATCAAGAGTTTATGATTATGTGGAATAAAATTCATTACGCAAATGAAATTTTACAATTACTTACGTTTCATGTATTTTTTTCTTTAATAGGTCCTCTTGTTATACTATTACCTTTTTTATCTTCCATAAGATAATCGTGTTTCGCTCCTTATAAATGAAATAAAATTACCTGTCGGCTCCCTTTCAATAGGTACAACATACATGTAAAAGGCTCTAATACAATGTAAGAAGGAATGACGAGGGTTTTGTATCTTGTAAATATATATTTTTTTATACTGAAGCGTAAAAACCTATAAACTTAGATAAGGGACATAAAATATTTAATATTACTATTTTAGTAAAGGATTTTTGCTATTTTTTTATGCAAATTAGAATGGCAAACAAGCTGATAGCCCACCTGATGAAAAGTGGACATAACAGAGTATACTGTTTCGCCCATGATACCCTCCATGCGTTGCCATTCTTGAGGACTCAGGTGTTATTCCTCTGTACCCTGTAAATTCACAGCCATATCTCCTCCCCCCACACTGCCATATATTGTTATAAAGGTATAATGATAAAGAACCATGTGGACATAAATTTTGAAACTGATTTTAACAAAAAAATTAGTTTACGTATACTTTAATAAGAATACAGAAAAATAGCGTGGAATATATTAAAATTTTATAGGTACTCAATTAAAATAAATTTATGATAGACTAAAAACCTGTCGTACGACATTGAAGTAAATTAATATGCGCAATATTTTATAAGGAATTTTATAGGTATAATATTTATGTTAAGTATTTAAAACTGATTCATGAATGGTATAATCGTGGTTATGGATTGTACAAATACAATAGTCTTCGAAATATTAATTACTAGTATTTGTATTAGATACTTAACCGTCGAATTGTTTATCGTGACCGGGATATATCGTTTGATTCAAATAAAAAAATAACCTACGCCATTCTCAATTCGAAATAGGTGTGTTTAAATTTCATGCTAATTGGTTGGACTGTTAAAGTAGTAAGAGAAAATAAACATATTAATCTTGTCCCAGAAAAAAAAAAATATTGACTTCAATCGTAAAAAAATCAGTTATTTTGATTTAGAAACGAAACTACAAAAACGATTTTATTGAAATTTCTACAGAACTTATCTAAAAATATATACTTTCAAACAAAAAAAGAAACAATTTTAAAGCCAGTTTTTAAATAACAATAAAAAATACAATCGACTTGAGAACTTCCTCTCTTTTTTGAAGTTGACTAATAAACAAAGAAATTATTTTACTTTCATGTTTATAATTAGAAAGTATTGCTAGGTTTTTCTTTTTTATAAATAGGCACCACAATTTGTACAAAAGTCGTCCTCATGGCAATTCTGTGCCATTCCTCTTTCTATTGCGAAACAGCTATGTCAGCACAGCGAATTCGACAGAATTACCATCGCGTTGATGTCATATTATTTTTTTTTTTACGTATGAAGTTGCTGATTTTTAACGAAACAAAGAACTTCTTGTTGCGAGTTAAAAATTCATGTATATATATATATATATATATATATATATATATATATATATATATATATATATATATATATATATATAAATATATATAAACACAAATATATATATAAACATATATATATATATATATATATTTTATGATAATATTTATATTGTGTAGCAGTTCTCCATTGTATAGATATATTTTATATAATTAGTGAGTCAATATAGAGTATCTGTAACTATTTACGCATAACAATTTTCAATATTTTTCACGATATAATTACATTTCTGTTTTTCCAAAAGTTAACTGGGAGAGAATGCTGTATACGCAATTCCGCCTTGTAAATGCGTGATATTGCCTTATAGATACCAGATTCCCCCTGGTAGATACTCGATTCCGCCTTGTTGATACGCAACTTCGCCATATAGATACGTGATTCCGCCTTGTATATACGCGATACCGCCTTGTAAATTTAAATATACGAATATTTAATGTAATATTATTATGTAACTTATTATTTGCAATTAGCTTTTTCCTTTCTATTACCTATTTATTATTTGTTTAATTATTTTTCATTTATCGCATATGATTAAGCGCTATTTTATCTTATTTATTAAGTATTACTTATTATAAATATGAGTACATCCACTTTTATAATTTTATTAGTAATAAACATTTTTTCATTGCATTAGTACATAATTACAATTTACAATAATCTGTTTAGTGTGAAGAATGCGAAATGGACAATTAATGAGTATATAATAATATTATCTCGTTTTTGCACGTATAAAACACTCAAAACATTGTATCTCACATAGTAGGTATAAATACCTGTACGGGTCCTCCCATGACTACTTTAAGGCAAAACCGGTTACACACCTGTATCTTATATGTAAGAATATAAAAAAAGACTTGTGGAATAGTATAAAGTGATCTTTAAATTATAATATATAAAAAATCTACCTATCAACTATGTATTAATATCTACGTAGATAGGTAACATACTTTATTGTGCTCGTAGACTTACAAAGTATATTTATAGATATGTATACAGGTATGAACTAAATTTATAGGGGGCAAATGGATTGTTAGTAATGTTAGTTACTAACTGATCTATTGCTAGCAATACACCCTATCAGGTCAACCTCCACGTGGTTCCCCCTGGAAACCATCGTGAACAATTCTCGTTGAATTCGTCATGACGGGCTAACTGACTTGTTTCACCCTCGTCTATTATCCTTCATTGGTGCTCTATCAGCGTATATCGATAGCGCTATTTCATTATCACCTATAAAAAAAAACTACACTGTTTTCATACCGATAGAGCAGACGGAGTTACCATTCCATTATCAGTTATTTAAAAAAATCTATATTTATATACCTAGGTATCTAATAAGTTATTGTAAGTATAAAGTGTAATTAAGTGCCAGTATATTAGCAGATATTTACAAGCTTAGGTATTTTACCTACATAATTGTTTCAATTTAGGTATATAATTATATAATAGTTATGTAGACATAGAATTCAAGTACATAATTAACTATAACGACTGTTTTGATTTTATAATAAAAAAATGTATAATTAACCATGATTATTGTGTTGTATTAAAACTAATATTGATTATTTTTTTTAAAAGATTCTATAATTTGTAAAAAAAAGTCAAACTGTACCCTTAACTTATCCCGAAAGGTAAATTCTATTCATAACAATGGATATATTCCATTTACATGAAATTATATCTAAAAATAAATATGTTTATTCCAGCAGTGACATATTTGATAATAATTCAAGAGAAAATAAAAATAAACCAAAAAATGCCTCATTCCAGATCGTCGTAAACACAATTCAGCCGCTATAGCGCTGTATTTTGTAAGATGCGATCGAATCATCAAGGTCATTAGCATATGTAAACCTTTAATTAGGTACTTCACACTGAACTTGGTAACGGTGTTAATAGATAAGTAATTTATTACTAATACATTATTATCTACTGATGTCTAATAAATTAATGATAACGAAAATGTAAGTGCAAATTCCTTATCAATACCTTTAGCAATCTAATTGCCGGTTACCAATTTCAACCACGTGCGCCGGAATTACACGAAAGCGCGCCGAAGTATACCGAGCAGCAGACGTAAATAGTTACAACTCTAGTTGTAAGTAGTATTTTGTTAGCTATTTTACTTTCTTAGTACACTTTCTCACCGCGTTAAATTTTTCATTCAATAGTACGAAATTTAAAATAATAAACTGGTCCGGTGCATTGACCTACTTACAACTAGAGATGTCTATTATCTTAAGGCGCTAATGAGAAATACGCGTACATGAAACGGTACCGCGGAAAAAATATTATGTCACGCGGGAAATGCAGAAAAATCGTATCCCTACGACCATGTTTTCTCACATTGGTACAGATAATTTGGTACTTTATTGAGGAAGTCGTGATTGCTTGTTCCGTACCTGTTCCCCACCAATACCGCTTCCAACTGTCTGACACTGCGCGAAACATGGCGCTATGGGCCAAACGTGCGACGCGGAGAGCGCGCGGCCGCTTACTGACTGACATACCTTCAAACAACTACAGACATTCCAATTCCAAAACATTGAATTCCAAATTTTCAATTGAATGCAACAGATTATTCTAAAGAATAAGAAATCGTAGTGGCACACTACCTAACTACTCACGGCGCAGATAATCGAGCACTTATTTTTGGGGTTTGGTTTGATGAAGAGGGTCTTTTATGTAGTAACCGACAAAGGGCTCTCTGACGCACCCTGATTCAATTAATCTCTAATTAGAGACGAGAGTGCTCTTAATGTAGAGTAGATACGGATTTGACATCATGGGCTGTCACTGAAGTAATGGAAATCTGACAGCGATGGGTGTCGTAACGTCAGCTATATTAAAATTTATTGTCAACTATCAACAATCAAAAGTAATTAGTAAGTTACATAACACAAACAAAACCGGTATAAGATATATACATTCTTTAAACAAAACAATGAATAATGTTACAATAACACAGTGGCGGTCGACAAATGACTTTGAATACCCTGTCAGAGGTTATATACGTGAGCATATACAGGTGAAATATTTTTTTATATATTCATATTACTAGAATAAAATAAAAAGCATCACACTACCTTAAAAAGAGGCTATCCTTAAAAAAGTGCATTCCTTTTAAGCCAAGTAGGTAGAGCTCTGTCAATGAAATTCTATATTTATGGCAAAGAAATATGAGTCGAAAAACGTCAAAAAAGAAAGTTTTCCCATACCGATCTACTAGCTTGAATTAAAGCTAATACAAGAGATTGCATTTTTTAATATTTTTACAATTTGTTCGTTTTTATACCTATCTGTTTCTTTGGCAATATTTTCTAGTTTCGTTGTTGAAATACTCTCTTAAAAGAATACTAATGATTTCCATTTCAACCTGTATATATAGCAAATTTTAGATGTAAATGAAATACTTACTGACAGTTTTTACACTTATTAGAGATGTACTTAATTTTCTTAGAAAGATTACCTATAATTATTGTAAAAAAAGAATAAATTTCATTAAACGTAGTTATGATAAGACAATTACAGTATCTTCTTGTCCGGATCACTGATTCATTACACACACAATTATGTTTATTAACCTGATAAATTTTAAACGAAAATTTAATTACTTTTATAAGTCCATGGGGTGTCATGAAGAAAATGATAAATTATCTGATAGCTATTGTCTCATCCTCTTGATATAGTTAATAACTACAGAATTATTTATTATACTTTTTGTCTACTATAACTATGATTCCAATGATATACTTACGTCGGTAAACTTGTTTTTTTTAAGATAACTTTTTAAATAATTTATTAAAATAAATAAACAACCAACAAATGTCTTACGCGTTTATCCGTCTCGGAAATATTACAAATTTTTTTTACATAAATCCTCATAAAAGATCCATATTAAACATGAAATTATATTCATTATTTTTGCTTAGCTGACTTTTTTCATTGTTTTTGTCTGACTTCTTTTGGCAAAAGGTGTGCCAGAGACATCAAAATTGGCTCTGGTTATACACATATATCATTGAAATCAGTTGTGATTTTCCTATTTTGATACCAATTAATTTATTATATGTATTATTTAATAAATTAATCGATAGATGTACCATTTAATGAATTAATCGAAGCAAGTTGGCCAACAAAATAGTCAACCACAGAAATTTCTTTCGTTTACAATCCGCAACTATTAATTTTTTTTATTTATTAAAAATATAAAGACGTAATATTACTTGTTTTACTTAGCCAGACAGCAGTGCCGATTCTGAAGCGCCATTCCTCGAAACCAATTTCTCAATCTAATATTTTAATTTGATAATTTCGCGAAACTACTATTTTATGGACCATTATAAATACAATGTAAAAAAAAAAAAATGAAAAATTATAATAACTTTTATTTAAACCTGTTAGAATTTTTTTTATTTTCGACTCGCCATCGACAAGGAGTTCACCCTCATACCTTACAGCCTAAATGGTCGTGTACAACGCGGTTTCAGAGATGTTTTCTCCCACGAATACTTAGGTTATGGAATGAGCTCCCTGCCAAGGTTTTCCCAAAAGACTACAGCATGGGGTACTTCAAGAGGGGGGGAAAAGAGATTTTTTCAGGGTCGGCAACGCGAGCGTAATACCTCTGGTATTGCAGGCGTTCATAGGCTACGGTAAACGCTTATCATCAGGTGGGCCGTATGCTTGTTTGCCACCTCAGTAGTATAAAAAAAATATTTCATATTGGTCCTTACAATAAAGATTCTACTAGTGATATTAAATTAAAATTTTAGTTTAAAAATAGGTTTAGAGAAGTGGTGCTTCAGAATTAATACCCATTTACTACCGATTATCATTCATTTTTCCTTTTCAGTTCGTTTTATTATTTGATCACCTATAAAATCCCCTAAATGTACATTTTGCCAAGTGCTTAAAGAGTATTCAATTTTGTTTAAATTTGTTGTAGTTGCTTGTCTATCTGTCTGACTGTATAGACATTACGGTTTAAATTGGTTAAATTTTCTTGAAAATTTGGACCTAATAAAAGAGTGCGTCAATCTTGCGTCATAGCAAAGGAAACCACAGCGATAAATGCGTGTATTTCCAACGCTTGCATCGGTTTTACATTAAACATAGTTTTCTTAGAATTCTGTCATAGTCATTGCATAATAATGAATTTTCAATGATTAGGTCGGATTGAACCATGAGGGGAACGCTGTAACTTACGCTGTAAATGCTATACGCTGTAAATGTAATAAAGTTATACTTGCATAAGCTTGTGTTCCAATTAAAATGTATTTACGAGTAATTACATACGGCAATAAAACACTTTCCGCACGTACGAGTAATATCCTTAATCAAAGTTTGGTTTTGTGTGTATATATATATATATATATATATATATATATATATATATATATATATATATATATATATATATATATATATATATATATATATATATATATATATATATATATATATATATATATATATATATATATATCGAATTGATTTTATTAAAAAAAACCGATGAAGTGTGAGTTGGACTCACAACTTTGTGAAATAACTACAAATTTACGGTTTACGAATTTATTCCTTTATTTGAGCTACATGACATTACTTCTTGCCAAATTTCATGATTCTAGGTCAACGGAAATTACCCTGTAGGTTTTGATTCCCTTTGCGAATGTCAAAATATGCGATATAAATGGAACATAAACAACCGTATCCTTTGATTGCGTCGATTTAGAAGCTTGATTTTTGGCCTGCTTTAAGAGATTGCAGAGCTGAGTATATTAATTCCAACTTGATACTTTCACGCGTTCCTAAGAAAAAAAACAGACGGACTAACGGACAATGAAATGATCCTATAAGGGTTCCGTTTTTTCCTTTGGAGGTACGGAACCCTAAAAATAACCAAATTGAGAAGTTTTTTCACTGAATACAGTTGAAAAATTCTATGTTTTAGTTTTATTTTTATATTATTATGTCACAAAGTACAGACACACTTACCAATACCATTTCAATTAGTAGAATAATATAATATACTTAATTAATAAATAAAATACTTAATATATGGTAACACCTCATAAACTAAAGAAATCAAGTATGGTATAAATTATCTATGGAATAATAGATACAAAAGTGGTTATTAGAAAGAAAGAAGGAAGTTTTTAATTACATATGTCTTACAGTCATTCGGAGTGTTTTGAATTTCTATTCTTGGTTCATAGATGAACCATGACGCAAAAAGATGACTGCAAGTACTTAACCTATGGCTTATTAATGAACTTCATTTTGTAATTAGGAACATATTTTGGTCTAGATATAATGTATTCTTTCTCTTGTATTTAGTACGCTTTGAAATAAGATAGCAAAATAATAACGAATTTGGGGTATAATTCATTAAGTATTTATTTTATTAACGACGTACGTCTACCATAAATTCCCAGAAGATCAACTTTATTTTGTTATAAGAAAACACTTTGGTTAATAGTTTATTCCATCTCTAAGAAATTGTTATTTATTTATTACTTATTTATAAGTAATAAGTTTACAGATTCTATTAAAATAGTAAAAGTTTAACAATTTTTATTACTTGATTTTATTTATTGTGTAATCAAAATAAGAGAGGCGATTTTAAAATATTTTGTGTCGTTTAATAGTACTTAATTTTCCTTAATTAAATCGTTTTTGTACCATTGAACAAAAATTTTAAAGATAAGACTCATTGTAAGTGTAACTTGGATTTTACGTAGGTTTTTATACTTACATATTATAATTTATTTAAATTTATGCGCATGAATCTAAATATACTATATTACATCCAACATTAATTTTACAGATTAAAAAAATACCCATAATTCCACTATACTTTTTACATATGTTTACTTTGTTATGTATTTTTTATATATACCTTTGCGTATTTCAGATACCTACCTTTTGTAATTTGTCAGATAGGTACATAAATATTAAGGTATATCCTACCGGCCTTTAACCGTCCACTGTTGAACATAAGTCTCTCCCTAGGGGAATTTTGTCAGTAGTTGCCACACGTGGCAGGCGGATTGGCAACCGCAGTCAGGACTTTAGAGATGTTTTAAGAGCTGAAACGCTGCTGCCCATCCCTCGAACTTTCTTAGTCAGCTCTTATGACACCCACGGGAAAAGAAGGGGTGGCCTTTTCTATTCTGGGACCATACAGCCATTAACAAATATTAAGGTATGGGGGAAAGGGATTGTTAGATGGAGACTAAGAATCCATTGCTAGCAATATACCCAGCCAGGTTGACCTCCTCGCGGTTCTCCCTGGAAACTATCATGGTTAATTCCTTGTGAATTCTTCATGATGGGCTAACTGGCTTGTTTTCATTCTCATCGATCACCTTTAACTGGTGTCACCGTTAGCGCAGATGGGGTTACCATTCTATTTTCACCCATCAAAAAAATATTAAGGTATATATCTATAGTTATTTACATAAGATAAATTAATTCTTTACTTATTTAATAATATACCTACATTGATTACACAAATCATATTTGTGTGTTGTTCATTTACAGTTCAGTTAGTAATTTTTCTTAGTAGGTTTATGTTTTAAAATGTTGGACTTTGAATAAATTTTATCTTTGAAATTTGTTACTTAGGTATTTATTAAATATCTGAATGAACAAGATTTCATGCGTTTTTCCCAAGTAGGTATATGGAACACATGTCTATTCAGAAATTAAGTATAAAGATCCTTTTTACTTATTAGTGGAAGATAAATTTGTAGATATATAAATCTGACAATATTGTGTTAAGTAGATGCTATAAGATATTCAGTGACATAACTTTTACATCACTGGTTAACCACAACATATTTGAATTACGAATGTTACGTATTTTGCCAGGATATCGCTCGCGACACTAGAGACGAATCCGATACGCCATTTCTCTAAAATTAAAATATATATCCCATTTCTAAAACTAATACACAACATAATTTTTTCTATTCTAAGGACTAAATGGAACAAAATTTCTAAAAGATTAAATTTAAAATTACTATAAATTTAGTTTATGACGGTCCATAAAATAGTAAGTTCGTAAAACTATCAAATTAAAGTGTTAATCGGCTTAGAAAAATGGCGCCACAGAATCGGCTTACTATCTATGTTATTAATTTAACCAATCTAAAAGGTACGGATTTTCTCTTTAAGGCCATAAAAATACTATATACATATTAACACCATCTAGCGACTATGTAGAGAACTTATCATCGCCAAGGTTTTCTTCAGTGTAATATCACGTATTTCATCCAAATATCTATAGATGGCTATTAATAACTATTTAAAATCTATTTATTTAAATTACGAACTAATGACCTCATTTTATTTTATTATTCATCTGTCACAGTTGGTACCTGAATTTAGTTTCATTCAATGAAATTTTATAGACTGTATTTTATATAGCTACTTTATATTATATAGTTAGATAGTTTTCAAACTTACATTTAAATTAAGTTTATATGATTATTTGTATAATTGAATTTATTTACATATCTTGATTATTAATATAATTATGCATCGATCTCATTAAACATGGCCAATACTTATTTTTATATCTAACGCCTTATTATTTATTCATAGCAAATTCAATACTTCGGTTACATCGGATTGTTGCTATTTAATGAATGATAATGGAATGGCAACTCTGTTTGTACTAATGGTAGGTATACGTTGGTAGGGTACCAATGAAGGATGATAGATGAGAAGGAAAAGCAGGTCAGCCCATCGTGATGAATACACCTGGAATTTAGCACAATGGTTTCCAGGGGAGAACCGCGAGGTGGTCGACCTGACATAATGACGCTACTGCTTTCCATTATTAACAATTCATTCTCCCCTCTCTAGTGGGTATTTGTCCCCACCTAGACCGAGGAGTATAGAGGTAGACAAAGTACAAATTAGTCGTTGCGGTCAGCGCCCTGCCTGGGTATATTGCTAACAATACGATTACAATAGCAATTCTGCATTACTAATTCCCTCCTTCCCCCATCGGATTGTTGTGTGTTGTGTTAAGTAGGCATTATATATATATATATATATTCTTTTTTATTCTTTATTGCACTGAAACATACAGTAACAACAATAAGTTAATATCAATGTTAGTAAAGGCGAACTTCTTATTTACATTTTCCGAGGTACATAAAGGTATGAGTTTAAAAAAATCGCTTTCAATTATAATAAAATTCGTTAGTATGGAAATTTTTGGTTGTGAAAACAACGATCAAAATTGGTTGGCTATTGGCGAAGATACCGCGTAACATATACAACGACTATCAAAATAATAATAAAAAAGATAATAATATTGAAAAAAAAAAAAACAAAAAGCCGAAAGTTCTCGACTAAGTAGTCGGTTTATAGTGTATTTTCGCTATATCAGTTTTTATGACAATTTGTATATTAAAACATATAAATACTTAACGGTATGCAATAATGCAAATATAAATGCAATAATAATATATATTATGCATTGCTTTAGTTAGCTATCTTTTATACAAACGAAGAGATATAGTGTTTCTAATATTACTTTTTTGTCTCTTTGGAGAGACTGTAGACTAAAATAGTGCCTGGGGCTTAAAAATAAAGTAAAAACGTCGCTAGGTGCCTGGAATAGTACACAGCTTTCCAACTTTCTTTTCTGCACAGTCCGTGCTTAAACAAAGAAACCTTTGGTTATATCGTGCTTTTTAAAGCGACAACAAAAAGAAGTTTGCAATTTGACTATGCAGAAAAAAAGAATTAAAACACAAATACTTGTGTTTTTTTACGATACGTATGTACGTAAATACACAGAAAAACGAGGCAAGATTTGTTATTTTGTGTATAATGGATAAATAAAAAAAAATCTTAACCTATTCTAAAAAAATTTACCTGCAGAAATCTACATTATCAGTGAGTAAAATACATACGCTTAATTTATTAAAAAAAAAGTTCTGCAGTAATTATTTAATGTATCAATTAATTATTTACTATTATATTTAATGAAATAAATATTATCTCGTGGAAGTCCATATCACTGGTTATTTGATTAAAAGTATTTTGTTTAATACCGTTATCATTACTATGTGACTAGTAGAAGTTCCATAAACGTTCATCATCATCATATCAGCCATAAAATGTCCACTGCTATAGATAGGCCGCTCTTTATTGGGTGTTTTTACTAGTAGTTGCCGCGCTTGACATGCGGATTGGCAACCGCAACTAGGTTTTAGTGATGTTAAAGGTAAAGGGATTTTAAAGTGAAGTGGACGCTGTTACCCATTTCTCGATCATCAAACTCGCTTAGTTGCCTCTTACGACATATATGGAAAGGAAGGGGTGGCCCATTCTATGTCGGGACCATACGGCAACCTTTCGTATTAGTCATTAATTTCCAACTGCCATGGTTCGGTACCCAAACTGCCTATTTTGGGTGCGAAACAGGTAACACTAGGCTCTGAACAGAAATCCGATAATTTGCCTGATGATGCCTCGTGTAGGGGCGAAACACATGTCGCAAATGGCGCGTGTACAAAATAGCAGTTGGAGATTGATGCCTAATATGAAAGGTTGTAGAACTTCTGGTAGTAATAGTGGTAGTTAATCATCGAGTGTTGGCAGTCACATATATACTAATGGTAGCGGAATTAAACAAAATAATTCAAATCAAATAACCACTGAAGTATTTAATATATTGAATACCTATTTAATATGTGTAGTATGTGCCTCTAATTTCGGCGTATTCTCACATATTTTGCTGCTAAAATGAGAATGTAACGACGGGCTAGATCCAGTATTTAGTTTTCCATTTACGCTGGGGATATACCTATATTATAATATCTATTGGAAAAGCAACACCTTCGCATTCCACATATTTGTACACAGTATTTATCTACTTTTATCAACGTACCTCATAATCTTTTTCATGAATTAATTGGGGATATTTGTAAAAATCTTATGAAAATTTGTACGGTGTTTTTTTTAAGTTGCGTTGAGACAATCAAACAGACGTGACAGGGGACTTTATAATATTTACGCGAGCAAAGACATGTAATAAATACATTTATTTATTCTTTATATGTATTTAATTTATAATTTTTTAATATTTACTCTACCAAGAAGTATACATGTATATGTATATGAGGATAACAGATTACCTTGACTGCAGTAGTTAGTATACAAAGCTTTTCTTATGTGTACTGACTCAATATTTAGCATTCATATTTCCGTTGCATTGCTGTGTATATTTTATTTTACTAATATAAAAAAAATATAACTAGAGGATTGCTGTATATAGAAGATATTTAAGATCCTAATAATAACAGTAGAAACCCAAACAAAAATGTTCTTTCTTTCTTTCTTTATTCTTTATTGTACACAAAAGGTTATTGAAATGTAAAAACAAACATAATAGTGCACTAATAATGTTTAATATTTTTTTTCTGTTTTTCTATATGCTTGTTCTGACATCACGTAAAAACTACTACACTAAACTGCATGTGATTTTCAATTTAAAAACCTGTCTATGTTATTATCTTGCACTATCTGGAAGTGGTCTGTTTATTATTTTTCCCTACTAATATAATAAAATATTAACAAGACGATATCTGTATATGGAAGACATTAAAGAATTAAAGAATAAAAAATAAGTTCAAAAATTAAAACCTGACTATTGAAAAATCACCGCTTAAAAAGTATGAAACAAGAAAATGTTTTTAGCGGAAATTATTATACTATATACAACACTGAAAACCGCATCCAATTTAGTGCAGTAGTTTTTTTGGTACAAACAGACATAGCTACAAACAAACCAACACATCAATACTAATACAGATTTTTATTTTCATTTTTTAAAACCAAAATTACTAAGAATATTAAGAAGAACGTAATATAATTTTTTTGTGACAATTAGCAATCATTTGTGAAATATTCACGCAGTACTTGTTATTAAAGGAAATCACCCTCTCTACCCTCCTTCCAATGTCCTCGGTGTAGACTTTGTATTTTAATCAGTGAATATACTTATAAATATGTAATTTACCAGAGGGAGACTTTGTACAAAAGTCGATTGCTTGGGTACCTCTGTCCCATTCGTGTTTCAACCGTGAAGCAGTTGTATTTGCATGGTTGTGTTTCGGTTTGAAGGGTGGGATATAGCGTGAATTTACTGGGTACAGAGGAATAACACCTGAGTCCTTAGGAATGGCAACGCATATCCCCCGCATGCTTGGGCGAAACAATATACTCTGTTATGTCCATGGTACTGCTCATGTCTATAGGCGACTGTTATCACTTTCCATCAGGTGGACCGTCAGCTTGTTTGCTATTCTAGGTTGTATAAAAAAAATATATATATATATACCTAAATATTATAGTTGAAAATGAAAATCTTGGTATAATTTATATGTCAAAAGAAAAAAATTACACTAACCTACTCCAAAATCCACACACACGAAGTCGCGTACTAAAGTTGCCTACCTAAATTATATAAAGAAGAAGTACTAACGCAAGAGTTACTATACAATAAAATTTCAATTTTTCAATTTCAATTTCAACATCAATATAATATTTCTTCATGTATTTAATGAAATTCAATGCTCACATGAAATACATATCATCATCGTCATATCAGCTGTTAACTATCCACTGTTGAACATAGACCTCCCCTAAAAGACGTTTTTTGCTAGTAATTGGCAGGCAGGTTGGCAACCGCAGTTAGGCTCTGGTGATGTT
Organism: Galleria mellonella; assembly: GCF_026898425.1. NCBI lineage: Eukaryota > Metazoa > Arthropoda > Insecta > Lepidoptera > Pyralidae > Galleria > Galleria mellonella. The sequence continues at coordinate 3,997,136 of NW_026442133.1, forward strand.
TACAGAAGGACGTTGTTACCCATTCCCCCACCATTACGTTTCCTTAGAATCCTCTTACGATACACTTACACTCACGGGAAAGTAAACGGTGGCTCATTCTATGCCGGAAATTATATATAAATTTATTTAATCAAATAATAATTGATAAATTAAATGGTAATTCATTTATAGGTCCTTTCCTTTTTTAAGTAACTTTAAGTGGTAAACAACCTCACGGTGTACCTGATGGGCTGGTAATCGTCATCTATAGACATGAGCAGGCTTATGAACGACACAGAATATACTGTGACACATTTCTGAAAATAAGTTCAACGCCTGTAATTTTACTGCTACTGCAATATCATTAAATTGTAATAATTATTTATTGGCCTAATAAATAATATATTATATATCAAATTTCCAATATACGAGTATAATATCGAAATGAAGCATTCGCTTGAAATGAATATATTATATATTCGAGCGGTATGGGAGATATCGAAATGGATGATGACGTTTTTTTTCTCACGTCAATGTCCAGAGGAACCTAAATATAAATATTGGTGTGGTCCCGATATTACCCATACCTAACAAGTGGGATAGAAGAATGCTGAACATCTTGATATGTAAGTCCAATAATGAAATACATTTCATGTCCATTCCTTGTCACAGCAAGTTTTATTTATATCAAACTGTGTTTAGTGTTTACAATGCAACAATACAATACATTACAATACATATATACCAGTATAATATATACATACATATATATATATATATATATATATATATATAAATACATGAAATATTACTAATATATTATGAAACAACTGTAATAGAAGAGCAAATAACAATTTATGATTTAAACAGAGTAACCAGCAAGATTAAGTTTATAGGGAAAGTGAGTATTCTTGTTTTTTCTACTAGTAAGAGCATAAAAACATAGTATTTTTTCTACTAGTAGGAGTATGGAGACATACCTTTTTCATTCTCCTATCCTTCTGTCAGAACAGAAGAAGCAATCATTTTATGTCTTACTCTCTCCCTTAATAAGTTTGGTTAGTGTTTACGCCAGTGAATATTGTCAACTTTGTGTTACGTCATTTACGGTCGGCGAGTTTAATTTGTTTAATAATAACATACACAGCATCAAGCAAGTGTTAAGATCATTATCCGTGTACCTTACAATCAATGCGGTTATCTTACACTATGACATTGTTAAATCTTAGTGCATTACCGAATATTGTTTATACGAAAAATAATAAACTACTCAAATTTAGATTGTGGTTGAATGGTTTTGCTTTAATTCATCAACTTGTTATGGCAATCAAGTTATTAAGTATAAATTTTAGAGACGCAGATGATCCTAAACTGTGGCCATACCAACAATATAAATGGAAATTCATCACAGCCTGGTTCAATGTAAGTAAAGGAATGTGTTTGTTTTTATTCATTTTACATCTATTTTTATTTAAGGTAATTACATAAATTCGTCAATGAACTAAATTACAAGATATATAATACTTCGTATCTCAAGATGGGTACCTATAAAATATAAAAAGCATTTAGCAGAATCAATGCTAATTGTAAAATATTTATATTTTAAATAATTTACCATAATAGTGAACCAAGGTGACGTAAAATATTATATATTTTAACAAAATATTATATATTTAATTGTAAGAAAATTATATATTTTTACTTGTGCACGATACGATAATAGTATGCACTATTATTTCATTAATTAATTATTATATTACAATAAAAATTAAAGAATGTTAGAGATATTATTAGATAAATTTTATAATTTATTGAATTTTTAAACTTCATTATTAGTTGGGTAAATGACAATTTTTTATTTTTATATTATTTACTATTTTAAATATAGCCAATATCACGAGTGTTGATTAGTCACACTTGCTAAAAGCTTTAATAGTCGTTTTATTATTTAAGATGGGGAAGAATTAATGGCGAATCTATTATAATATAAATTGATATCTAAATCTGTTACAGATTTTAATTTTAGGCTATTTGCCGATATCTATTTATTGTGACTGGCGAGAATTGAATGGCAAAACTGACCAGCGTCATGTCAAAGTTCTCAATCAAGTTCGATTTATTTGTTTCACCAGCATGATTCTTCCTACGACTGCCGTAAGTTTATATTTAATATTTTTTCTTATAGTGATATTATCTGAATATTTGTACTGTATTAATATAGGAGGCTCAATGTTTATGGTGAAAAAGTTCACTCTCATACGCGGAACTCTTTCTTAAAATTATGCTAATGATTTCGAGTCCATCCTGTATATTTTGTGATGTAATCCTTATTCTTATGAGAATGATTAAGAAATTCCATGATTCATTTATTACGGACCGATGGAATGTGATGAGATGATAAATAACGAAGACATGGACTTTAGCAGCAATACAAAAAAATATAGTAACCAAGCAAAAAGACAAATTAAAAAATACAAATCAAAAATATATATTAAGCAATTCCAAACTAAATCTGTATAAAAAAGTATATGAAGACGTAAAATAGAGTTTGAATTATTCGATCATTAACACTATTTATATATTATAATAAAAACTGTCATTTGTATCAATATCAAATAAATTACCGATCTGTAATTTTATTTATTATTCTGTTGGCATATATTTTATAGAGTACTCTAATGCATATAGCACTATAGCACCAATTATGCGATGGTATTTTAAGGGTGCCTTAAGGCTATAAGGCTTCTTTAATTAATAGTTTTTTTTTTATAATATTCTAGTCATAAACTCCTATAACTATAACATATAATATATAAAAGTGTAACAACGAGCTATAAGAATTGTCGACAATTCCAGGCTTACAAGCGGTATCGAACCCTTAAGTCTTAGGAGAGATTTTGCCTCACTCTGCGTGTTATACTGCTTGTATAATGGATTGTGCTCAGAGGAATAGTTCAATATGATGCCCACGGCCACTTTCTACCATAGTACCGCTCGCTATCGACAGGGAGTTCACCTTTATATCCTACAGCTTTAGTGGTCACGTACAACGCGGTTTCAGAAATGATTTCTCCCACGAACAAGCAGGTTTTCCCTAGTAATTACAGCATTCGGCTCTCCATGGGGGGGGGGGGGGGGTAAAGAGGTTGCTTCAGGGTCAGCAACATAATAGCCCTAGTATTGCAGGTGTTCATAGGCTACGGTAATCGCTTGTCATCAGGTGAGCTGTATGCTTGTTTGCCACCTCAGTGGAAAAAACATAATAAAAAAAAAGAAAATATTTCGCATTGTGTAATGTATACATTTAACTGTCTGTCTGTAAGCTTATCTCATAACGTTTACTGAGACAACGGTGTGACATAGGCTTCTATCCTTATATACATTTCTTGCTTCATTTCACCCTAATATGATTTCCGTTCGATCCCAAATCGATAGCGTTAAAAATCAGTCTGCTGTTCATATTTAATAAAAACGGGATTATTATGTTACTGAATCGTATCGTCATATCACATCAGCCGTTAATTGTCCACGGTTGAACATAAAACTCCCTTTCGGGGGGTTATTATGTTATTAAATGTGACGATGACAAAAACATAATTGTTGCCATCAACACATTTAAAAGCATAATTATCACATTCGCTTTGTACCATCACAAAAATTATACGTTATCATTTCTGAAGATTATGATGTTTTGTTTCTGTACTCTGTAATTTCTTCGCCATATTTCTGCCTTTAACCGAAACACATTCATGCAAGCATAGCTGATGTGCAGTTATGGCAGAAACACGAATGGACAGAGCCACCCAAGTGGACTATTGTACAAAGTCTCACTTTAGTTGGACAAATTAGGAATCAAAATTGTTATAAGGAAACATACATTTGACGAAGTTATAAGTAGAGACATAAAAATTTTTAGTAAATATGAAAAAGTTCTTCTATTTCAATCCATTTTAATTTCAGAAGGTATCACCATTATTTCTTTTTTTCTAAATATTGTTTTGTGGTATTTTTGTTAGCTACTATATTTTTCCTATGTTTAAATTATCAGTGATGTGTTTATCTAGTATTAGCATATATATTAGTACATATTATTTATATATTTTTCAATATGCGATTTGTTTAAGTTTGATCTTACACCACCTGATTTATCAAGATTAACCACATATTTTTTAAATAAATGATAATGAAATGGCCACCTGATTTGCGCTATCAGTGTAGGTTGGCGAGGTAAGGGCAATGATGACAAGGATGAAAGCCGATCAATTAATCAATCGTGACAAATTGATTCTTACTAATATTATAATGTATGTGTGAATGTGAGTTTGTTTGTTTGTTACCCTAACAACGTTTATCGACTTATTTAAACACTACAAAATTTGGATACACGTACTATATGAATTAGAAAATTACTTTATCCCATTCAATAAACTTATCCCGGTCAGGCAGACGAAGTCGCGAGTAATAGCTAGTTAAGAATAAATCATAATATTTTTCCGCCGCGAGAATGTCGTCCTGATCTTGTCTTTATCAATCCTTTTTCCCCCGATGAACTGCGTTAACTATTTACTGTCGACTTAAAGAGAAAAACATAACTGAAGTTATATTTTTCCAGGAATATGCAATTAGTTTGAGTGTAAACAAATACCAAGAGAAAATGCAGGCATTATATAGCTTAATACCTTAATAGCAATAATAAATAATAATTAGGTAATAAAAAAATATTTTCAAAAGTAAACTAAAAAAACGAGTCTTTTTGGAGAAAGAAATTCTAAACAAATGACTAGCGCTTTACTTTTTTTTTTAAGTTTTTATAATGTATAATAATACTGTCACTGTCGATTTTGATAATTTTTATATTCAGAGTTTGTTCTATTTTTAAATTTTTGTTATAGTTTTTTTTAATTATTTACTTTTTGATCAGTCTCCCATTTGAAAAATGAGTATTGGCGATCCGCGCTAAAGTTAACTGAATAAAGGGGTCACCAGAAAATCGCTCTATAAGTACATCTCGCTGGAAGTGTGCATATATAGCAATAGCTGAGGTGGCTCCTATTACCAGCAAAATGAATTAATTTTTTTTTCTCTTTTTATTGTTGTTTAATTTTACCTGTAATTATTGTTATTAGTGTGTAATAAAGAATCTATCTATCTATCATATCTATCTAAAAACAAATTGAAGCCACTATAAATTACTTAATTATATTGCCATAAAATTCTATACAATAATAATTCAATGTGTTTATTATTATTAAAATAACCATTCTTTTGTTTACAACACGTACAGTATTTTATTATTTGTTCATGTACATTACCTATCCATGATAATAGTTGCGTGTTTTCCTTAAAAGGATTTAGAACCAAGACTAGCAACGCGAATATCACAATAAAAAAATCTGTCAGAATTTAAACATATTGAAATAAATTTACATATATTTCAATTATATTATATTTCACAAAGTGTTTCAGATGAATTTTCTTAACTTAAAAATAATAAGTGTATAAGAGAATACCTAATTCCCTGGAAAAGTGAAAATATTAGAGGGGTGAAAATAACTACACATATTTATCAGATAGAATTTTTTAAGAACGACACATTTCTAACGACACATTATTTAGTAACCATTCTATCAACCTTTTATTTTACTGTGTGTTTAAATTATCAAACGTACTGTTTGCCAAATATAACTTACAGGCCGTATGCAACAATACGACATGAGAAGAGAGGCCGAGTTTGAATTACAGTGTTACTTAATATTTGTGATTCTAGTGGGAAACGTATAACACAAAATCGCTACTTTTACTATCAGTCGAACTATAATTAATAAAATAATGGAATTAAATGAAATAAATCTAATGCAATCTAAAAATAAACCACTCATACTATAACATTCTTATGCCATTACTATAACCATTCAATAACTTCCCATTACTTGGCACAAGGGTCCCATTGGGGGCGGATATTAGGCTACTACTTGTATACTATTACTACATATTACTATTATATTATATATATAATTACTATTATCCGTATACTTTTCAAGCAGCGTGTTACCTACGAGCATAGAGTTTTATTTCCAGTTTTCCTTCTTTTGTACTGGTGTATGTTCCTTACTAATATGATAAATGTGATAGCGGCTTTGTTTGTTACCTCTTAGCACTATAACGGCTTTACTAGTCACTATGAAATTTTGTATACACATATTATCAGCAGTATGCATGCGGGCTGTTACATAGACAGGATTGCTGTAAATAAGTTGAGTTTTTTTTAGTTAGTAGAGTTACGCTCACAACATGATGTCAGCGTAGCTCACTGGTACCCCATCAGTGTACACCGATAGCGCAGGCGGGGTGACCCCACCATTCCATTTTCACTTATTAGATAAAATCGTCCTAGGGTTAAAATAATAAAGTCTGTAACAGATTATATTAATATTATTTTTCTGTCATCATTGATAGATAGTAAACATTATTTGATTTATTCTTTGTTACAGTTTTCAGATATACTATTCTGGCGTCTCTGGAACAAAAATCGGGAATTGGTTGTACCGGCATTTGTCGATACACTAGTACCATTATGGGCACAGCATTGTATGCACACGGCCTCTCTAATCTTTGTTATACTAGACCTAGTGCTTGTCCCAAGAAGGCGGCCAGATAACCTGATACTGGGTTTAGTGCCAATGTTCATATTTATTGGATCTTATGCAATTATGTAAGTTATTAAATATGATTTAAAACCAAATGAAGCGAATCACTATCTTAGATGCTTTAGTGATGTGTGTGTGTGTGTGTGTGTGTGTGTGTGTGTGTGTGTGTGTGTGTGTGTGTGTGTGTGTGTGTGTGTGTGTGTGTGTGTGTGTGTGTGTGTGTGTGTGTGTGTGTGTGTGTGTGTGTGTGTGTGTGTGTGTGTGTGTGTGTGTGTGTGTGTGTGTGTGTGTGTGTGTGTGTGTGTGTGTGTGTGTGTGTGTGTGTGTGTGTGTGTGTGTGTGTGTGTGTGTGTGTGTGTGTGTGTGTGTGTGTGTGTGTGTGTGTGTGTGTGTGTGTGTGTGTGTGTGTGTGTGTGTGTGTGTGTGTGTGTGTGTGTGTGTGTGTGTGTGTGTGTGTGTGTGTGTGTGTGTGTGTGTGTGTGTGTGTGTGTGTGTGTGTGTGTGTGTGTGTGTGTGTGTGTGTGTGTGTGTGTGTGTGTGTGTGTGTGTGTGTGTGTGTGTGTGTGTGTGTGTGTGTGTGTGTGTGTGTGTGTGTGTGTGTGTGTGTGTGTGTGTGTGTGTGTGTGTGTGTGTGTGTGTGTGTGTGTGTGTGTGTGTGTGTGTGTGTGTGTGTGTGTGTGTGTGTGTGTGTGTGTGTGTGTGTGTGTGTGTGTGTGTGTGTGTGTGTGTGTGTGTGTGTGTGTGTGTGTGTGTGTGTGTGTGTGTGTGTGTGTGTGTGTGTGTGTGTGTGTGTGTGTGTGTGTGTGTGTGTGTGTGTGTGTGTGTGTGTGTGTGTGTGTGTGTGTGTGTGTGTGTGTGTGTGTGTGTGTGTGTGTGTGTGTGTGTGTGTGTGTGTGTGTGTGTGTGTGTGTGTGTGTGTGTGTGTGTGTGTGTGTGTGTGTGTGTGTGTGTGTGTGTGTGTGTGTGTGTGTGTGTGTGTGTGTGTGTGTGTGTGTGTGTGTGTGTGTGTGTGTGTGTGTGTGTGTGTGTGTGTGTGTGTGTGTGTGTGTGTGTGTGTGTGTGTGTGTGTGTGTGTGTGTGTGTGTGTGTGTGTGTGTGTGTGTGTGTGTGTGTGTGTGTGTGTGTGTGTGTGTGTGTGTGTGTGTGTGTGTGTGTGTGTGTGTGTGTGTGTGTGTGTGTGTGTGTGTGTGTGTGTGTGTGTGTGTGTGTGTGTGTGTGTGTGTGTGTGTGTGTGTGTGTGTGAATGTGTGTGTGTGTGTGCTGACCTGATGAAAAGTAGACTGTTGTGTGTGTGTAAGGACTTGAATAATACTAGAGACTTCGCAAACTTATTCTGTGATGCTCATATTGTCAATATGTTAAATATATAATTAGTATAATTTCATCATACTTATAATTTCAGATGCTTTGGATTGACTGAATTTTATTACCATTTTTAAATACCACAACACTCATCGCGTTTTCTTAAATTGTTCAATATATTTAAAATCAAAATTGATTAAGTTTGGTTGCATAAGAATGTAAAAAAAGAAAAAAAGAAATATTCAGAATCTTAACATTATCAACGATAATTTAAGATTGTATTTTATAAATAAACCGGCATCAGTTGTTGCAAAACTAATTGCTTTGATTTAAAATTTAAACTACTGAACAGATTTTGAAAAAATCTTTTTTTTTTTTACGTTTCTAATAAACAAAATTGCCGATTTTATTTATAACTACTATGAGCTATTTATAACTGTTATGATGTAACAAACATAAAAAATTACAATCGAATTAAGAACCTTCTTCTTTTTGATATCGGTTAAAAACAGTGACTCAACACTAAACTTTAATTCTCTTGAGTTAATGGTTATAGACATCAATCATCAATCTATTAATAAAAGAATTAAACAAAATCATATTGATCTATATGTAATCAAATTTATCTATAAGAACCAATGAAATATACTTTCGAAAAAAACAATTCAATAAAAGAATATTAAAATAAATGAAGTTGTACATTTTTAATGTAAATCGACTTTTTAAAATTGGGGCGCTAATATACCGGGATATTATGTTAGCTTCTATAAAAAGAAATACAGACGAATTGAGATCTTTCTTTGATGTCGTTTATTAAATTTATTTTAGGAAATGAATTCTCGGATAATATGTTTTACTTATATAGAGAAGATATTTGTTATGTTAAAAAAATACGTATGTGATCTTTACATCAAGAATATTATAAAAATATTACCGCACTTATACATACATACATTTCTGTTATGTCTGTTATGTTATGTCTCCTATTGGGGTAGGCAGAAACGCTAAACGCTAACTCAGACAGAAACTATCCTCTTTGTGGAAATGGTGTAAATAAAATTAAAGTAAAATACACAGAGATATATGGTTCGTGTCATTACGAATACACTATATATATATATATATATATATATATATATATATATATATATATATATATATATATATATATATATATATATATATATATATATTGGGTACATATTACACATTTCTTATGATGTTTTTTGTAAGTATTTTAATATAACTATTTTCAATAAAATTCAGTATTTGAAATATCATTAAAAATAATAAGTACTGTACAATACATATATAATATACATAACACACTTAATACTTTGGACACCGTGGTATGGTCTCGACATAGAATAGGCTACCACTTCCATTCTCGTGGGTGTCTTATGAAGCTACTAAGAGAGGGACGGGCAGCAGCGTCACTCTTAAAACGTCACTGATGCTTAACTGCGGTTGTTAATCCGCTTGGCGAGCTATTGCCAAATGTCCTCTTATGGGAAAAGCCTATGTTTAACAGTGGACATTTAATGGCTGATATGATAATAAAAAACAACACTTTAATTATTTGGTTAGTGTTTAAATTATTGAAATGATCTAGTGTTAATTAATAACATGACATTTTAAGCAATTTTCTTGTTTCTTAATAATTTTATTCCATTTAGTTGGTATGTTGCAGTTATGCGACTCGGCTGCCTACAGAATTATTATAAAGTGCAGACACTTGAGTTGATTATGTCGCTTGTTTTTAATAATTACCATTCTATTGTTATCAGGTTATTGAACTGCGTCTATAACGAAGAATACATCTATCCAGTTCTGAAGTTGCTAAGCCCCTTCAAACTGTTTTTATTGGCGATGTTTACATTTCTGGAGAACTGTTTTTATTATACTTGTCAATGGTTCATTATTGATATGATTTGGGATAAGCATAATAATGTTAAGCCTATTAAATCCCATGGAACGCTTTCCGGATCAATAAATCCTGTAGCGAAGAAACATTATACACGGCGACAAATATCACGCCTTTCTTACGGTGCTTAAACAACAAACTAAATTTTATTAATTTTTTTTTATTATAACAAGTTTTTATATAAATTGTATGGTGTAGGAGATTAGATTTAATGATAAAGTCAGAAGGCGGTTGCAAGAATTCCTAAATTGAACTAATATACTATTCTCGATGAGTAGTTGATTAAAGAAAGGTGATTAGAGACTGATGATGCTTAAAAATCAACACAAGATCTACAATTGCATTTTTTTTTACAAATTTTGCTATTATATATTTTTTACTTTTAATAAATGTAGTTTTATGCATGTATGATTTAATATAAAATTATGTATTATGAATAAAATGTACATAGAACGTAAGGAAGTGACACCGTGTGATGACAAATTAAGAATGCAGTATATCATCACTTTATTTTATCCAGAGTATATTCTAAGACATGACTATAATAGGCTAGAATATAATAGAAAAAAAAAACTCAAAACTTTAAGGCAAATGGTTCGTCTAGTACAATAATACAAGTTACCATTTACCATCAGATGGGCCGTTGTTTGCCACTGTAAGCTGCATAAAAAAATATACCTATATTGATTTATACTAATATATTAAAGTGAAGTGTTTGTTTGAACACATTAATCTCTGGAACTACAACCAGTCAGATTTGAAAAACTATTTTTGTATTTAATAACTCTTTTTCTTGAGGAAATTTAGGGGTGAAGTCACCATATACAGGTAGTACCTTAAAAGAAGAAACCTGTGCCCACCAGTGAGATATTAATAGATTGTTAAGTTGTTGAAATGCAAGTAAATGTCAGAGAAAATTTTTATTATTTTCCTATTGTGTATCGATTTCCAACATATAGTTGGAAATCGGTTAAGTAGAAGAACATATACGGAAGTGACAAATGTAATAAACCTAGTAACAAAGTTATAATGTGTGAGTTTGGCATCCAATAAAAACTTTTTGGAAATTCCCAAGGGAATAGAGAACATAAAGGAGTGTGAGTAGAGTCGAGTGGTTCGAGCTAAGTATTATTTATCTATAATATTTTCAACAATATGTGAACGTAAGAAGATATTGTTTTAATATTTTATGAAATCCATAATTATCTAAATATATGTTTAGAGTCTTCCACAAACAAAGTAACTTTATAGCCAGACGAGCCTTATTAGTTACTATGGAAGGCTCGAAAAGTTGGTTGATTATTTAATTTTATTTAATTATGTTTGTTCAAGAAAAATGTTCCGTTATAATAAAATAACTCTCTACTAAAATAATAATACTCATATAAAAATACTGCAAATGATTTTGGATTTAATAACAATCCAGTTAAATATTATTTTATCAATTAACATTGGTATTTGTAGTGACTGATACAGGCGAAGTTGCATGCAAACCGTTACAATTTAATTAATTCAGCAAGCAATAATGACTTCGAAATATTCATATTGCTTTGTGGTTATGCTTTGAAGGCTTATACTGAAATTTCTCTCAAGTTTTGTTACTGTATTTGATATTATATGTATTTTAGAAATACTTTTAAGTATTTTTTTTTTATTTAAATCATCGTTATGTCTGTCCTTATTAATGAAATGGTGCAGTATAATAAAAGTATAAGCAGCGGTGTCTTCTTTTATTTTGTCCTAGTAGATTTCTTTTCTCTATTAATTTTTTTTTCATCAATTAATTAGTAACCATTGATAATCAATACATCTGTCTTTTCTGTAAATAAAGCTTATATTTTCATTTGTATTTAGAATATCAAATAAGTTGACGACTCACATGATGGAATGTGGTAACCGTCGCCTAAAGATATAATCAATGCCATGGATATCCTACAGTAAAGAGTATCTTTATGCGGTACCATTCGTGAGGACTAAGATGTTATGCTTCTGTACCCTGTAATTTTACTTCTATATCTTACTTTTGAAACTGAATTATAGCTACAGCAGAAACTTGAATGTGTTGTGGGTACTCCAGCAGAAGACTTATACGAAGTATCCGTTTAGTAAAATAAATACAATAAATACAATGTCTCCCTATTGACTAATAATAATCTTAATTGGCAAACATATAAATATTAGCCGTTAACTGTCCACTGTTGAATATAAATCTTTCTCATAAGAAGAGTTTTGCCAGTAGTTACTATGCTTGGCAGGTTGTAACGGTTCGTCATATGTGTAAAAATACATTTAACGCCATCTTGTGGAAAGGTGTTGAACTTGCAAGAAGTTTAAATAATAAATTAATATTTTAACGTTTACAGAAAAATGTAAAAAACTAGAAAACGATCTAACAAGATTAATACTATATGAACGTCCATTTAATATTAATTTAAGATATTTGATATTGATGCATTGTTAAATAATGTTCAAAATGGGTACGGTGACCATTTACCATCAAGTATGCCGTATGCTTGTATGCCACCTCAGTGGTCCATTTTGGTAAAATTTTTTTAACGTAATGTTAGGATAGGTCTCGAATGTATCACATTGAATTATCATTTATAATAATTTAGATAATTAAGTAAATTAGTTTCAATGTTTTATTATATTATTTTAAAAATGTTAAGTCGATTTTAGTGATATTTTTTTAAACGTCTTTTTATGTAAACAATAATAAAATACTCTTCCAATAAGCCTATTTCACTAAACTAAAATTTAGATATTGATAGCCTTGTTGAAATAGTTATTACGGTTTTATTTCATCTATTAGATCGATTATTATTATGCTTTATTTAAATGCCATTTTGTTATCCGAAGTCTCGGGTTGTCTCCACAGTTTGATTTCTATTGTCACATTTGAGCCGAAGGGAAACCCCCATTAGTAAGCTCGTGACTGAGTGATGCTGGGACTTCAGTTTCGACTACGTGCTGTATCTACGGGTTGATCGCTTAATGTCACCTTATAGGACCGAAAGGGGTTGCATCCAAAGTAAACTCTCTTGTCTGAGTGATCCCGGGACTTCAGTTTCGATCCTTTGCTATTGGCAAAACAACTACTTTTCTACTGGAAGCATTGTGGGGTTGGTGGAGCCATTATAATGTTGATGTACTTTTGATTTGATTTGGAACTGAGAATACTCTATACTTCCCTACCTACCCAGTGCATTATGCATTTTCAATATCCCTGTCTTTTCAGGAGGAAGAGCTATAGATAGTTGGAAAGTCTTCCACTGATCAGGGCATGTGGGGGACTCGACCACTCCCCTATATTTTTTTATTACAATTATTTTGTAATTTAATATTAAATTAACATAACTTTCTAGTTTCATGAAATATGAGTATAATTCATTAGGTATTCTTAATCCTTAAAGATTGATCAATCATCTTTATTATTTAACTTCTGTCATATACCAATTAAAGAACTTCTTGGAACACACACAACGGGTCCTACATTATTAGACACATTAGACGATCACACACTTATTAATTTGACCAAATGATCGAGTGTTCACTATAATGATCTAATTATATTTATGTGTTTAGGGTTTAAAAGCTACATGACCTTTTCTTTATTTTTTAAAAAAAATTTATGTGGGGGGGGGGACCATTACAAGGTGGATTGACAAACGCAGTTAGGCTTTGGTAATGTTTTAAGAGGGGCTAACAGAACATAAATTCTGTTAGTTGCCTCTAATAATACCTCAATAACTACCTTTTTGAAGTTGTTTAAATATAAAAATAGTAAATTAATTTAATTGAACAATAATATCAAAATTATTACATTTCATTCAATATATTTTGTAATTCCAAAAGTCAAGTTATTGCGGTAAACGTCATAAATATGGATATCTATGTGCCGGTTTCGGGGCATATTAGCGAAAAATTGCAAATGGCAATTCATCGAAATCGTATTTTTATTTAAATAACTGTTGGGAATTCAGTATCAATCGATTCTGATACCAATTTATATACACATAAATATTAAAATAATCATTGATCTGTAAATATAAATATATACTATATCTATATTATTGGTTGAGTTCGATTAGTCGCCTTTTACGACATCTACAGAAAAGAAAGTGGCCCTTTCTATGCGGGGAACACATGGTATGGAACGAACTTAATGGTCAAGAAATGGGCAGCAGTGACTCTCTTAAAATGTCATTAAAGCCTAACTGTGGTTGTAAATCCGACGGCCAAGCGTGGAAACTACTGACAAAACCGGGGGGTTTTGTCAGGGGGTATTGGGGAGGCCTATATTCAGCAGTGAACAGTCAATGTTCATCTTAGTACCAATTTTTTTATCCATACATATTCTGCTATTTAAGTGTCCAACTGTACACGTGATAATAATAAGAGTATTATTGCTAACCAGAATAGTGCAGGCGCAAAAATGTATTTGAGATTTACCGGATAGTTAATAAAAGTGAAGTTTTCATGATTTTTTTTACGACAATTGAAATAACAAATAAGTATTTTGAATATACAACCGGGAATTAACAAGATGAAAAGCTTTTACAGGTAAATAGAAACTAAACTGACCACGACGTGTCCACCACGAAATCCACATCGAAATATCGGCAATAAAAAAGCAGGTATGTAGGTACTATTTACCTGTAAAGGCTTTTTCATCGCGTTAAGTTTCGATTGTGTATTAAAAATATGTGTAAACAACGCGAAAGTTTAAAATTAACTATAACAAATAAGTCGACAACCAATCTGATGAAAAGTGGTAACAGTCGCTTATAGACATGAACAGCACCATGTTATGTAATGGGTTTTATACCATTAATGAATATTTCGCTAAAAAAAACAAAGGCACTTCACAACCTACACTAGAGATACCATTGATGCTTCTGTTCTTATACACTAATTAATATCACAATTTATTAAAATATTTTATTAATTTCGACAACTATTGTACAGGCTTTTATTTTCCGTTTACTGTAATGAATAATAATAATATATAGTATGACAAAGGAAAGGAAATATAATGTAGAATATATATAAAATTTGCACGCCGACATAGAGGCAGAATGTACACGGGAAATATAAACCTCTATCATCTAAAATTACCTACATTCTAGCAAAATAAATTCATTTCATTTCATTTCATTTCATGGATATTACAGAATGCACTATTATGCTTATGATATCCCTTTTGCGTTGACGTTCCTAAGAACTACGATGTTTTTTTTTATGGATGATAATGGAATTGTAACCCCGCATGCGCTATCGGTATACACTGGCGGGGCACCAAAGAGGAACAATAGATGAAGATGAAGCAGGTCAGTTACCCTATGGTGACAAATTCACCAAAGAATCAATCACGATGAGTTCCATTATTATATCTCATCCTTTAAACTGAAACAGTTATGCAAACACAGCTGCTAGGGGGAAGGAATTGTCAAAAAAGCGGACTATCAGTCCCATTGCTAGCAATATACCCTGTCAGATTGACCTCCAAGCGGCTACCCCTGGATACCATCGTACTGAATTCCAGATGTATTCATCACGATGAGCTAACTGACCTTCTTTTTCATTATCACCTATCATCCCTCACTGGTGCTCCGCTAGCGTATACCGTTAACTCAAATGGAGTTACCATTCTATTATCAGCCATTAAAAAAACACAGCTGCTACGCTGCAGAAATACCAGTGGGACAAAAGTGCCCATGCAGACGACTTGTACAAAGTCTCTTTCTTTGGTAGTATAAATGAATCAATCTATTTAGAATAAAAATTAAAGTATTAAGTAAGTCATTGACCTGCATCGTTTGTTGATAGTTACTTAACGGGAAAACTAATCGTATCGGATAAGTTTACACATTTAGAAAGGCTTCTTATCCTTAATACCATTTGACTGTTCATTGAACCGTATGATAAATGAAAAAGTATTACGAGTTGTTATTAGTTTCTTTTTATTACTAAGATGTTATACCTATGTACAATTAATATCAATTTTTAATCTATGAGCACGGTTTGATAAATATGTAGTTACTAATAGTATTTACTATTCACATATTTTTTTTTTGATAGGTAGTAGGATAATGTAATGGTAACCCCGCCTGCGCTAATGGGATACGCTGGCGGGCACCAGTGAAGGGTGATCGATGACAATGAAAATAGGCCAGTTAGCCCATCATGATGAATCCATCAAGAATTAACCATGATAGTTTCCAGGGAGAACCGCGAGGAGGTCGACCTGGTTGGGTATATTGCTAGCAATGGGATTTTTAATCTCCATTACTAACAATCCATTTCCCCCCTATTCACATAATTAGAAAAGACTATTTACACACTGCTTCATACGCATGGATTTCAAATGTAGAAAAACCAATGAAATAGGTGACTTTTTGATGGTCTATTAAGATAAAATAGACACTAGTTTTTAATTTAGATCTTCAAGAATACAACTGTGGAAACCATATTGAATTTGGTGCAGTAGTTTTTGTATTATGCCGGAACAAATACACGTACAAACAAATATCTAAAAAATATTGTATCTGCTTTTATTGCCTTTATTAAGCCTCTCACATAAATTTTTCTTAAATATCTCCTATCTGCAGATATATAATTTAATTATATCCGTAAGATATTGCGTATATATATATATATATATATATATATATATATATATATATATATATATATATATATATATATATATATATATATATATATATATATATATATATCCGAATTCAGAACTATCTTTGTTTTGATTTTTTGGTTTCCGGTTTGGCTATTCATTATATATCCATTTAATATTAGTCGATTTTCAATAAAAAAAAAC
Organism: Galleria mellonella; assembly: GCF_026898425.1. Classification (NCBI taxonomy): domain Eukaryota; kingdom Metazoa; phylum Arthropoda; class Insecta; order Lepidoptera; family Pyralidae; genus Galleria; species Galleria mellonella. Next base: position 4,013,826 of record NW_026442133.1, read on the forward strand.
TGCAATGGTAATTTATATTTAGTACTACATGGATTTAAAATAATAAAAAAATATATATATATTTTTGAATCACATTTATTCAAATTATTAATAAGGATCATCTTTGTAAATGAGAATAATTCTACTCTTCATTCTAAGTACTGACAATCACCAGCATTAAGATATTAATAAGGGTAAGTGCGGCCAGTGTTGACACGGAGAATTCCACTATCGCAACTGAAACAATATATTATAAGTGTTACAGGTAAAATTGTTAAACTTAAGAACGTTCAACTTTAATGTACTGTAGTGTGGCAACGTCGCAATTGTCCATTTTAACAAAAACATTTTTAATATTTTCAGGTGATTATTTAAGATGTGCTTTGTTAGAGAACTAAAACGTTTATCATACTGTAATATTTTTATTAAGCTGTCACTAATAATTTGAATTTTAAAAAAAATCTGAAGCAAAATATGAAATGGGTGCAAATTCTTTAGTGGTAGATTAATATACAGCGTATTCTATGATTAACGTTTTTGTTAGCAAGTTTTTTTTTAATAATCACTCACAATTTTTTTTAAATTGATGAACAATTGTGACGTATCTACTCTGTGGTAAGCTAAAGTTATGAATGCTTTTAACCTTATAACGTAACTAATTATTGATATTAACAAATGACTTGAACAACACCATAAGAATGAGACAGATTATTTTTTATTATGGTAACACTTTCACCATGTGACTTACATAGTAATTAATACTTTTATAACAGATTTTAATAGTGTTAAGACATATTGATGAATAACGAGATTTTTCATATTTGAATATGTTATACTAAGTTTGTTTTATATGCATCATTATTATAGGATTACTAGCTTTTGCTGTTGCAATATGTTCATACAATATGTTCATACTAAATTTCATAACGAATGGTTGAGCCGTTAAGCCGCTAAGAGGCAACAACTAACAATTATTTGTTTATGTATAAACGAAGATAGTTAGGATATTATCTATGGTACGCATATTAGATTGAAAATATTTGAATTTAGAATGCAAAGTCACATGAACCTGTGTAGATTTTGTTTCGAAACGAGTAGATTTTTATGCCGAAAAACCGTTATTATACTTGTCTTAAAATTAACATAGGATTAGCATAGGAGAGATCAGTCCCTAGTCAGTATTCAAAATTATTGGTAAAGTAATTGCGACCTTCTTGCGACTTTTGATAGTTGCTTGATAACGTCTCATCATCATCATCATCATCTCGGCCATTATCCGTCTACTGTTGAACACACCCCTTCCCCATAGACTGTCATAATGAACGGTCCTGAGCCACCTGCATTCACTAACTCCTTGCAATGCTTTTGAAATCGTCACTCCATTTATCATTCTGTACTGTGCTTGGTCGTACGGGGTCGCCACTCAGGAACCTTTCTTACCTATCGGTTGTTGGTTTTCTGCCCATAGTCACGTATTAAAAATATCAACTGTGCAAGTTTTACTATCATAATGTTCAAGTCATTTGCCGCGAATTGTTAAAAACTGCCACTATAATTACCCAGTTTTTGGAAGAAGTGTGTTTCCTCCCATTTGAATAAAGCCGCCTCCTCTACAGCTGTTATATTTCATTTGGGTCATTGAGTTACAGCAATGAGCGAGAAATGTGTTTAGACGTTGTGATGCTGCAAAGAACTGCCATGCGCGATTGTGGTCGCATGAGTTCGAAAGGCATCCAGGTTGACTGTTACCACCATTAGGAAAGAAGTCTAAATCTCCTAGCTGTGTACCAAGACCGTTAGAAAAAAGGCCATTTCCATCAGTATGGATTACTTCAACGTAGATAGCGTCTGTTTTTTGCAACCTGTATGAGCTCTTCGAAGGATCCAAAGCTGTAATTATAAAAAAGGAAACTTAACTCTATCCATATAATGGGCTCAGTCTTCCGTTGAAAAATTTCATTGTAAGTTTATAGTTGAATCTAATTACAAGTGATTAGGTTTCTAATAACTAAAGTTGGATTATTGAACTACTGGTTTTTACTTTCGCTATTTCAAATAATTAGAAAATATCTTTTTCTGTCTGTACATCTTTTGTTGTAATTTTTTCTGTATCTTGATGATAGTCACATGAATATTTTTTTACAATTATTACTGATTGTAAGTTTTCAATTTATCTAGCATCGAAATTAGATATAAAATCTAATACTATTTGGTATATTAAGTTTAATGCAAATAAATACCTGTAATTCTTGCAATATTGGGAAACCGTCTTCCAGTTAAACCAACAATGTGTGCACCAAGATCAAAACCAACCAAGTGAATTGTTTCGGGTCTAGAGTTAAAACCTTGTATGACAAGGAAGTCAACAAAATATGTAGCAACATTTAAAAGATGGCGATCGGCATTTGAATACGACAAACTTGCGTACTCTGACCAGTCTACTACGATCACGTTCACGTCTTCAGTTATTTCCAATAATTCTGAAAGTAACAAATTTCATTAATAATGTTTTTTAATGATGATATACGCTTAGGTAATAATAATATTTCGAAAAGAATAACAAACACAATTTATCAGATCATCAAATAATTTAAAGATATTTTTTATCTGAATTTAAATTTAAAAGAGATTATGTTTAACATTTAAAATAAATTATTAGTAAATAAAAATGTCATAGTGATGTTACTTGTATTATAGTGTTGTCTCTAGATTCTATTTTTGACGGCTCTTATATCATATCTATTTTTCTTCTTTTGTTATCGTTTGTTAAGATCATTTTGAAGAATCCTTTTACCTTATGCACGAAGGTCTCTAGCATGACTTAAGTGTACTTTGAAATATTAAGTAAGTATTTTACTAAACTAGGTGTCATTATGTGGATACTACTTAGTTGGCACTGATTAATTGATTAGAATTCTCTATTATGCTAATACTATGAGGTATAACAGCGGTCTATTAAATTGCCTGAAGATGTTTCATTTAGAAATGAAATACGAGTACCATACATATGTATGCGAAGACTAAATAGTGATCAGAAATTGATGACTAATAGAGAATGTCGTAAAGCTTCTACTAATAATAATAGCAGTTATTTCTCATACTATTGGCAGCGAAATTAAACAAAATAATTTTAATCAATTAATTATAAATTATCCATATATTCAATTTGATAAATTAAGAGTATTAGACTGAGATTCCGTTTTAAGATCTTTGAACTGCAATACAGTTTTGTTCGATTAAGTTGTTATTTCTATACGTCTATTTATACATAGGATCAAATTATGTCAATATAATTATTCTAATAAATTTTGAGATAAATAGAACAAATAATATTTATAGATTCATACATGGAGTTTTTTCTTATCGATATGATTTACTTCCGTGATTCATATAATGTAACCATCAAAACAGTTTTTATATGACGCTTGAACGAAGTACAGACATTGATAATTGTAATTACAGATAGATTGAGATATAGATAGGTGTTAAAAATAAGTTCTAAACAAACAATGCAAAACTAGCTGCATATGTAAATTATAAAAAGGTCCTAACTGGTCAAGACTACACTAGTGTTGTACAACGCAAAGTAATTTTGACTAATTGATCAATTATAAGTTTTTGCTTCACGAGAAAAAAAAAAACTAGTTACTTCAGTCATAATACTGATAGGAGTTATTAAAATTAATTGTAGAAATCTATTTAATAATGGTGAAAATAATGTATAACCCAGGCGAGTTGACAATCTTATCGTTCTTTTTTTTAAATATTATTTTTTATAAGCGACTTGAAAAATTTTTGACTGTTACTCTATATATACTTAAAAATAGTATGATATAAAATATTAGTACAGAAATTAAATATGAGCTACTTTCTTACCATTTTTGACAAGGGAATTTAATGTCGTAGTGGCGGTGCCTCCATGGCCATGCACTAGGAAGACGGTGGTCCGATTCAATACAATGTTGTTATCTGGTACTAACCTCTCTAATTCTATTGGGACTACTTTATTGTTACTAAAACAAAAATTGTATATTTAATATAATATTTCCTTAGATTATATAGAAAGTGTTTCCATAGAAATGCTTCGAGAAAAACAGGTTAACTGTTTCATACAATATTGCGTGATAAATAGTGACTCCTTTATTATTTCTATATTTATTTTGTCTTATAAATTATGCATCTTTTTAATACGTAAATAGTCATTTTATTTCTTAAATAAATCTCCAAGATACATTTTATGCGTAAATATTATATATAGAATACTGATAAAAAAAGATTCAGCTAATATGATAATTAGCTGACAAAAAGTTGACCTGTTTTGTATATAATCTAAGAATATTTCATAACGTGACTATTTTTTTAACGGTTTTATTTATTTTGCTTTATTTGTGTCTTTATCATCATCTCAGCCATTATCCATCTGCGTCTGAATATAGGCCTCCCCCATAGATTGTTATTAAGAACGATACATAGCACCTGCGTTCACTATTTAAAAAAATTAAAACATCACGATTAAAAATGATAAAAAATACAAACCGTGTATATAAGAAATATCTATTAATATTCGCTACTCTTGACACTTTATTGATAGAGTCGCCTTTGCAATAAGCTGAAAAAAATGATATTAATTGTAATTAAAATTGTAAGTATACATTATAAGTACTTAGATAAATCCTAATTGTAATTTAATCAATTTAGTAATTGTTTAAATTACAGTAAAAAACAACAAAAATAATTTAAACAATATGAAATAACTGGAATATGTTCATCGAAAAGACATTTCAGTACCTAAGTAAAATACCTATTAATAGACGATTTTATTCTAAAAAATCTTTATTGTTTATAATATACATTTGATGCAGTATAATACAGTAATATGGAAGTATATTATGAGTATTTTTAATACAATTAAGTACCTACTCGAAAAAAAAACTTTGAAATTTAAATATAATTTGTGAAAAATTAATAATTACTCTAATAATAAATTTCAATATTTTAAATGATTCTGGTTTTAATATCATATATATCGGATTATATGTTATCGAGTCATAGATTGTCGTGATTTATTTTAATCATGATAAAATAATTATTCTTATTTCTTTCCCTGTCTGATTTTTACGACAATAAAATTGAAATATTTTTTTATTATTTTATTTTAAAATACAACTAATGTTCTTCTTTATCCTTAATACCTATTATATCTATCAATTTTCATAACAATTGGTTAAACCGTTAATGTGTTAAGAGGTAATATACAAATAAACTTATTTTGCATACATATAATATTATATCATCATATCAGCTTTTAATTGTCCATAAGCCATTCAATTGAACATAAGCCTTCTCCTTGGGGGTTTTGCTAGTAATTGCCACACTTGGCAGGCGGATCGGCAACCGCAATTAGGCTTTGGATATGTTTTAAAAGCGACGCTGCCGCCCATCTCTCGCCCTCTCTTATTCGCATTACGACATCTACAGCACATAACAATATTACCTATTATTATTTTATTATGTATTACATAGTAATTCTTAATTATTTAGATTAACTTCCAAAATCAAAAGTAACTATTTTTTTTAAAAAAGCTATCGGCTCTCTAAATGAACTAAATATAATAGAAATAGTGGTAACGACTTTAGATTACGCACATTGAGTTGTGCATAGAAATATATTTAATATTGCTGTTTATTACTTTTTTCTGGAAAGTTCAAAATGATTTTTATTATTAGTATAATAAACTAGTATTTACAAATATATTCACTTTATTATTATGTATTTTTAATGAAATGATTTTGGCAAGATTTAGTAAAAAGGTAAGATCTATTTATTTAAATACTTCGGTGAAAAAATAACACTATCTTAATTTAAATAATAATTACCAAGTTTTTATATTGATACCATGCAAAATTTATATTACTTTATTAATGCACAATGTTTCTAAATTTTTCACCGTTATTAGAATAAAATAGTACAGAATAATGAAAAAAAAAATTACTAATACTATATTTAAGATAAAAAACCTGTCTATATAATTAAAGTATCAAAATGTTAAACCAAACTATTAATTATTAACTAAGGACCAGAACCGGAAAAACTCCATTATTTCATTATTTTATACAGACAAATGTCAAAGGCCTCTTAAAGCAAATTCTTTAATTTTATGCATTTTCTATATATTATATTTATTTTAATAGATCATATTACAATTGTGTGTGTACCTAATATGTAAATTTACAAAAATTAGTTTTGTACTGATGAACTGCACACAAAATATAATGTGTCGTCTTTTCGGATCTTATAGTAATTTCATCTTTTAACCCTTCACAGCCATACGAATACAGCTGTTTGGCTGCAGAAAGGAACATACGGTAGAAAATTTTAAGCAGTTTCGCTCCGGTTTATTATTTTATTTTTGCAGTTATTAAGAAAATACATAATTTAAAAATAACTTACCTAAAACTGCTACGAGCAGAACAAAACTAAATATCTTTGCCATGTTAAAATTAATACTGAATAATAATTTGCACCGTAATATATCTTCACGGCTATAGCATCACTAAATAAGAATAATGTCTAGAAAAATCAAATATATATGTATATATACACATAAAATCTTGATTCATTCGGTCATTGATAAGCCGATATAAACTTATCTTTAATTAAATTAATACGTAAAATTCCGATAACTGAGTTTACTAAGGTGACTAAATGACTAATGAGGACTTTAAAATGGAAACTTTTTCCTTAAACTTAATTCTTTTAATAATAATAATAAACTCTTTATTTGCGCACAGTAGAGATGTATACAAGGAGTATTTATACAGAATGTGCATATACATTGGCTAAAAACAATCTCTTACAGACCTGGATCTTTTGTGTATTCATTAAGATATTAAGTAGTTGTAAGTCCTGTCTATAGAATCATTACCTATGGGAGGGAGTTTGGATACCAGTTTGTCCTTATGATTCAGTGTGTCTAAAATAATTGTCGATGATTCTAGATTCAAAAGCGCCGTCTCTAAGGCAAGACTTTACAGCTCCCTTTGTTTTCTTCCGCGTACATAATGGATTATGTTCTAAGGAATTGTTCAAGAAAACGCCCGCGGTTACCTTTTATTATCACTCCTCTACCTGGCCACTACTGAACACAGGTCTCCCCCATAGACCACAATATGCCATAAGAAACAGTCCAGAGCCATCTGCATATACTGATTCTTTGCATTTGAGGTCATCATCCCATTTAAAGGGGGGGGGTCGTTTCACACTGCGTTTGCCTGTACGGAGTCGCCACTCAAGAACCATTATTTCCTATCTGTTGTCGGTTTTCGAGATATTCGTGATGTGTTAGTTTAGGATTATATGGTAATAATGTAATTATAGTAACATGGCTCTATGTGTTATGTGTTATTCATACCTCTTAACACAAGGTATCCTAACTTAAGAACCAGGGAATTGGAGTAATTGTATAGCACATAATGTTATATATTGTTACCACACTGTATTTGTGTTACTGTGTCTGATCCTAAACTAACAAGACTATGAAAACCTATTTAGACAAGTGAGATATACATGAATATTTTTTTTTAATATATACTTACAACATGTAGCAAAACGGCACATTGTATGTTTGAAATGGATTAAATATTGATCAAACAACATAATAATGATACACGATCGATGCCTGAATGAATCATAATGATAAATCATAATGCTCTATCGAGTCGACCCCCTAGACAAGTACAAACGAATCTATCGTTAGAACTTTTTTATACCACTGAGGTGGTGAGGCGAACAAGTATAGGGCCCACCTGATGGTAAACGCTTACGGTATATGCCTATAAACGTCTGTAATACCAAGGGGCGCATTGCTGACCCTGAAGAAACCTCTTTTCGCCTTTTTTGAAGACATTACAGCCTCTTGACTTCATGTCTCTTGGAAAAACCACAACAGGGAGCTCATTCCATAACCTGAGCTTTCGTGGTAGGAAACATCTCTGAAACTGCGTTGTACGCGACCACACAGGTTCTAAGGTATTTAAACTCCCCATCGATAGCGAGCTTTACGATGATAGAAAATGGCCGTGGGCATCGTATTGAACAATAGAATCGTTTCGTTCAACGCTTTTATGAAAAAGAAAAAGCGTACGTCGTCATCTCATTTTGAAAGAGGGACTGACTAAAAACCAGTACTGTTCTGCTGTGCACATTACACCGGGACACCTACAGCATTAGCTGAGCTAGTTCCTCTTACCTAATATAGGACACATCTTATATATTACTGTATTTTCTGTTATAAATATGTGTTTTTCTGGCAATAAATATTTTCTATTCTATTCTACCTCATAGACTCACTGTCTATAATGATTCTATAAGAGTCTCATTTGTACTTTACTAAAAAAACATAAAGCAACTTTGTATAGTTTTCTTTTCAACAGATTTTAAAAAGAAGAAGGTTGTATTTTTTATATTTGTTATCTCATAACTCCATCAATAATTATAAACTGATTTGGAAATTCCTTTTTTTTTATCTGAAAGAATTTATTTACTGTTCTCATAGATATTTTATCAAAATCGGATAAGTAGTTTAGTTTTAAATCAAAATAAGTAGTTTTGCCACAATTGAAGTTGTTTTTTTTTTTGTTGTCTGCAATCTTATATTATTCTACTTAATCTTACAATATGTATTTGTTTTACTTATTTTTTATTTATTTACTCATTATATTATAATTACTATACATTCACGATTGAATATATTATTATATATATATATATATATATATATATATATATATATATATATATATATATATATATATTATCATTTATTCATTTAACATTTTAGTAGTAGTTAAACAAAAATAAATAAAGTTATTACAAATTTAATTTCCAAGATATAAATATACATATAGTTAAGCTACACTATTGTAAATACTGATAATCTTAAAAGAATGGATATGTGCGTCCAGTGTTGACTCGGAGGATTCCACTTTCGCAACTGAAACAAAATACGTGGTATTTAATTTTTCTTCTACCACATTCAAACACGGTTTTAAGTAAAATTATCTTAATGAAACTAACTCTAGAGGGAAACTTTGTGTACAAAAGGCATCTGCTTTAATATCTCTGTCTTAATCGTATTTCTGTTGTAAAACAGATGTGCTTGCAAGAATATGTTTTGATTTGAAGGGTCTAGTGTGATAGTGAGATTACAGGTTATGGAGGTATAATATTATATTCCTCAGGAATGACAACCAATCAACCAAATAATCCATGGATGTCATAGAATATTTTGTTGTGTCCAATGTGCTGTTTATATCTATAGGTAGGTAACCTTTACCATTTCCCATCAAGTGGACTGACAGTAGTTTATCAGTATAGTTTGTCAGTATATATCAGTTAGTTTACCATTATAAATTGCACAAAAAACTGTTACAATAATTACCCTGTTTTTGGAAGAAGATCATTTCCTCCCATTCTAATCTCTGTTCCTCTGCAAGTATTTAATTTCATTTGGGTCTTTGAAGTACAACAACGCGCAGAAAAAGAATTGAGGCCCTGTGACGCTGCAAAGAACTCCCACGCGCGGTTGTGGTCACACGTGTTGAAGCCAAAGCAACCAGGTTGCTTGTTGCCGCCATTAGGATAGAAATCCAAATCTCCTAATTGAGTACCAAGTCCATTAGCCAAAGGGCAATTGGTGTCAGTGTGAATTACTTCAACGTATTCAGCATCTGATTGTTGCAATCTGTAACTGCTTTTTGAAGGATCTAAAGCTGTAATTTAAAAAAAAAGGTAAAATTTATTTAACAATATGTTATAGACAAATTATTAAAACACGAAAGTAATTTAATTTGACTCTGATTTTAGTTTATAACAACATTTTTAAAACATTGCTTTTAAATAAAACCTTTTTTTTTTTAATATTATTTTATGGGCTTTTACCTTCTTCAGGTATATCAGTCCTATTGTAAAATAAAACCTTGCAGTTAGAAAATTATTATTGCAAGCTGAAAAGGGCCAGAGATTTACTTATATTGTACTTGTCATCCTCATCATTATCACCATAACCTATTTCTGTCGACTACAAAACATGCATAATTTGCGTCAAACAAGACTTTTGAGATAGTTATTCTAACTCGTGAAGGGTCGTCACTCGAGAAGTTTTCTTCCCCATCGGTTAATGGTTGCCGGTTGCTAGAGTTACTGTAATCACTTTAATATACAGGTTGGTTTTTTTTATAATTAGGCTACAAAGGAGGGCCTTTTTATGAATCAATGGATAGATCGAATAGTCGTAAATGGGTGTAAACAAATCGTTTATCTTTGATTTAAGAGCGCTATTAATCCTATTTAGATATAAGATTTATTACAAAAAAATTATCAAGACTTTTAAAACCAATGGACATAGGAAATTGAAATACCTGTAATTCTTGCAACGCTGTTACCAAAGCTACGCAAATATCTGCCTGTTTGACCAACAATATGTGCACCAAGATTAAAGCCAACTAAGTGAAGTTTTTCAGGTGCTACACCACCACCAAAGGTTTCATATTGAGATATAAGTAAATTTGATAAATCTTGAGCAATCTCCCGAACATAGTTATCAGCCCGCGAGTACGACAGTCTTGCATATACTGACCAATCTACTACGATCACATTCACGTTTTCATATATCAATAGTTCTGAAAGAAACATTGCGAAAATTTTTATTAACACATAAAATTAACATGTTTTCAACTTAAAACAACAGAAAGTTGAAACACAACTTAAAATAATACAACGCGTGTAAAGCTGCAGCAGCTGGTTTGTTATAAACCGTTTAAATATGATTGAGTAACAAATATAAAAATATCCGAACATCTTTACACACTTTCACACTTATACCTAACATTAGTGGAAAGAAGTACTCAGATTCGGAATAAATAAGATTTTTTCGTAATAATTTAAAATGTGACCATACGGTCCTGAGCGAGCACAGGGACTGTACGCCCTGTGAACTGAAATGAAGAAATTTTTTTTCGAGGGTTGGCTGCATCTTCTTGAAGGAAAGTGGACCAAGAAACATATCATAGAAAAACTAAGAGTCAATATATTATATCAATATCGGTACCGTCAATTGTCCATTTCGGGGTTTAAAAATTTTTATCTTTAGGTATTTATATATATATATATATATATATATATATATATATATATATATATATATATATATATATATATATATATATATATATATATATATATATATATATATATATATATATATATATATATATATATATATATATATATATATATATACACATAATGTATGGAATGAATAAGGCATAGGCTACTCTTTATCCCGATCAATCAACATATATCTAGTCACGCGGACAAAGTCACAGGTAAAAGCAAGTATTTGTAAGTATGTTTCGGATAATTTTTATTCACATGCATAAAAATGCCACACCTGTTAAATTTAATGATTATAACACTTGTTAGTCAACACAAGATTTTATAAAAATACAAGTAAGAAAAGAACAAAAAATATGATAAGTCAATTATTTTCTTACCATCTTTAACAAGAGGATTTAAAGATGTCCTCGAGGAGCCTCCGTGGCCATGCACAATAACAACTGTAGTTAACCCCGACATAATGGCATTAGAAATTTCGTTAGTATTTATTTCTATGGGTATATTATTAACACTAAAAAAAAAACTTCTAATTAGTTTCAACATAAATAAGAATTGATCATTTAGAATAGTGAATAGCTCATGATAGAAAGTGGATGCCGTTTTTATAGACACAAATAATATTATAGATATTTATTTACGATTTATTGCAGTTTTATTAGAACTAAAAAATACAAATAAATACATATTTAATAGTAAAATAATGTCAAATGAAAGGTTGATAACTGGTATGCAATACGAAAATGGTTGCGTGTTAATAACGAGGGAGATCTACGACAATCATACGATCAAACAGACTAAGTAATATTTGAAAGAAGAGTCAAGAGTCTCTAGAACCAGGGTACGTGCGGTACGAATTATAAAAGTGCATAAAGCAAGAGGTGTATGCTATGCACTATTGCACCTATTGTGCAAATGACTTGCCGTGAAAATATATATAAATGATGTTAATATCAAATCCTCACTGTTTATGTACAAATTAAATCAATGTCTACAATTATACAAATGTAATCGCGGACTCATTTTATTCAACGTTAGAACTCTTTATAAAGAGCAATCTATTGGATACTTACTCTATTCATAAAAGTGTCGATTATTTTTACCGCCATCTGTTAAAAATTTACTGAATTCACAGATAAAATTAATAAAAATACCTATTGCTATTTTAAATTGAGATAAAAACTATGCTATCTCTCAGGTTGAACTAAACTGCATACAGTATGCTTAATTTCGTAAAAAATCGATTGAGTAGTTAAGAAATTCATCGTAGACAAACAACGTCACACGAAATTTTTATTCATAAACAATGTATATATTTGTTATCATACCGAGTGTATAAGAAATATCGTATATCATTTGATACTCTTGCTGTTTCGGTGATGTTCTCGCCCATACAAACACCTGAAAAAATATAAACGATTTTTAAAAATATGTATATACATTCTACTAATAATAGTTTTGGTTTCACAAAGAAAAAATACTGACTCACTGATTAATCGCCCCCAAAATTTATCATATTAATTTAAAACCTACTACCTCAACAGATTTCTAAAAATTTTTATGGGACCAATCTGAAAATATAACCTTTCAGTTAAAAAAATATTTTTTAAACTCAATTGATAAATGACTTCATCATTGAAGTTGAGGTAACAAATATAAAAAAAATGCAACCTCACTGAAAATCTTTTTTTGATGCCAGTTGAAAACACGGGATAAATTCGAAATCTTTGGCACCTTTCTGAAGTATTTTTCTATCCTTAGATTACGTGAATACGTTATACAAGTATGCCATCTTTGTGTCTGATTAATATACTCATATTGTTTTTTTTTATGTGTGTGTGTATATGTATAAGTATTCATATAGGCATGTACATATGTTTATATGTATGAATATCAATAAGTTAAAAAATACATTTATACATCTATATACGAGAAGTAAAAACTTTGTACTCCTTTTTACGAAAATTGCGCGCACGGAGTATAAAATTTGGCACACTTATAGTTTATATAGAAAAGGAGTGCAAAATGCTAATATTTTTTTAAAGTTATGCATTAAATAAAAAAAAAACTATACACACACTACCATATATTTCACACACACATGCATATATATTCTTTTGTTTATTGTTAGTCTGTGGTCAAATTGAGAATAGATTAATACTGTTTGTCTTTTAATATTAATTGTCTATAATCTTATTGAATGTCAAACATAACCATAATAAATTCATTTATTACAATATATGTTATGGTCGAATTTCGACCACTAAGCGAAACTAGTTCACATTGTTGTATGTATTATATCTCGATAACTATGTGTTTAAAACGAACAAAATTTGTTTCATTTGGTGCTTCCGGTAAAACAATTTATAATTACTCCTCTCTATCTAAAGGTTGCTTGAAAGAGATGCCTTTAGCGATAAGGGAGCCTATTGATTTGTCAGTGTAATCTTGTCTTGTATTTGTTTATATTTATAATAAGTTTACTACTATAATCTTTTGGAGGAAACTAGAAAGATTTTTTATCTACAATGGATGCCTAAATAATATTTCTTTAGAATTTTTGCTTATCTATTCCAGCGTTAAGCAAAAATTACTTATTGGACGAACTTTTCACGATTGTGTTTTCACTTAAAATATAGTAAAGTACTATTTTAATACGTCATCTCGAGGTGACCACTTCATATTTCCAAATTTCCAGAAAATGCGTGCAAATTTACAAGTAAATGATAGTTTAAATATAAAGCACGACTAAAAATATTACATTATATAAATAGACCATATAGTCAATAATAGTAAAAAAGTAATATAATAGTAATAAAAAGTCATAATTGTCAAATCAGCTGACTCGTTTCTTTATCAATGTTCTGTATGCACACAAAATGTATCCTAAATATAAAATGTAATATATAAAGTAGTATAAATGAGTGTTTACATTAAAAATTATAAATAAAACTAAATATAAAAGATATAAAAGAAACATAGTTATTTATCACGCAAAATTGTATGAAAAGTTGACCCACTTTTCTCGAAGCATTTGTATGGAGACACTCTATCTTGCTAATCTAATCTAAAATCTAATCTAAGCTTAAAACATATTCACGGACCCCTAATAATAAGTTTATGGCATGTTTTTAGAACATTTTTTATACAACTTAGAATGGCAAATAAGGTGACGGCCCACCTGATGGAAAGTGGTAACCGTCGCCTATAGACATGAGCAGTACCATGGACATAATAGAGTTTCGCCCATGATACCCCCATGCGTTGCTATGCCTGAGGACACAGGTGTTATTCCTCTGTACCCTGTAAAAAAATTCACGCTAAGGTTTATGAGAGTCTTTAAAGTTTTATAAATTCGATAATCAATTTAATATAAAATACCAAAATACGTTAACATATATTAATTGAATTTAAAGAAAAGTTCAGTTCGAATAAAGGCTAAATCTGATTATTGAAATATCTACCCTTCGGTGACATAATCTATGACGTTATTAAGAAAGAATAGAAAAAAAAAAAATTGTAGTGAGACGGCAGATCGGCGGGCGCGCGGGAGTCGCTTTTTTTGTATATTACGGAAAATGTGACTTAGTGTATCACTATCGATTAAGTGTGTGAAATTAATCAATAGAAGACTGGAGAATCCGGTGAGCTTTTATTTATTACTACGTAGTTAGATTTTTGACTGTGATCGCAGGCATAAGTCTATACTTAATATTTTTCCAAAACAAATATGTGTTGTAATCGAGTCCATATTACTTTAGGAAGGTATATCGTTAAATGCAATCATTTGATTTATATTCTAATATCAATATGAAATTTACGTATAGTTATTCTACATATAAAAAATAATATTAGTATTTTATAAATTTCATTATCGAGTTAGTTGTATAATTGTCCAGTTTCCAAGGAGAATGAACTTATTAATATCAGGACTATTAAATATTAATAATAGCAAACACTAGACATATGTATTACTTCTTTATAAATTTATTAAACTATGGGAAAATCTTCACCACACATTGATTTGAGACAGAATGATTGAGTGGCGACTTCTGTGTGTGCAAGTGCGGAATATGTGGGCTACCTCCACTGTTTATATGTGTAAGTGGGGGATTTTATATTTAATTATATTAAACAAATACAAATAAACAATTGCAGTTGTATGATTCCTCTGTACCCTGAAAAATTCACGCTATATCGAAACGATACACAGCATGCAACACAGCCATGCAAATACAACCGCTTCAAGTTGAAACATAAATGGGACAGAGGTACCCAAGCAAACGACTTTTGTACAAAGTCTTCCTCTGATGGGTCTCCTATTATCAATACTTTTATTATTATAAACAATAATATATTATAAAAAGGACCCAAGATACATAGTCAAAGACTTAAAACGGTATTGAAATTAAAGCCTATTATAGTACATTACTGCAGCAGCCAGCAACTGAGTCAAAGATGGATAAACGTGCAAGTGTGGGCCGAGGCGTAGCCGAGGTACCCATACGTGAGCCCATCAATTCCTAGTTGTGGCCAAGACTTGTATAGTACTTTTCTCAAACAATGCGCAGAAATCAAAAACACAATTTTACTTTTTAAGTTCAATGACGAATAACGAACAATAATAGTTTTTCACGCGCCATAATGTTCCTTTGTTTCAGTTGATCCTTTGCCTCTGGCAAACACCATACACAACTTATAGGAATACTCATTCCCTTATTACATTGCATTAATAAATAGTAATACCCTTTTTTTTTTAATAAACAGCTTTCTATTTGCAAGCCAGTTCGAAATTTAAATAAAACCTTTTATTAATTACCTCCTTGGTACCTATATTTCGAAGTAAAAGGTCATTCCATTTTTAATTTACAGGACAGATATGAGTTTACATAGTAATTTATCTGGCCGCAAAACACGACAGATATGGATTTTCATACAACTTTTGCCGACCGCTATCTGCATGTATCTGGCCAGTACGGCAATTTTGATTTATCTCTAAGAAGATTGTCAAAATAATGCTCACATTTCCAAGCATGTTTGAGAAAAATATTTTTTTATATTTATTTCTTCACAATTACTATTATCATCCAGTGGGGTTTATAGTTGAAAGTACCAGTGTTTTTAAAAATCTTACATCTAGACATGCAGGTATTTTCTTATTTATCGAGTGTGTATTAACTCCACTTACATTTTGTACTATGAAAACTGAATATTAATTTCTTTTTTTATTAAAAATCGGAACAGTTTTAAAAGTACAACTTTTGTATGGAATGTGATATTTAAGTTTTATTATAAACTAATAATAATAGGAAATTGTTATTGTTATATGTTGTGTATATGTTATATTTTAGTGAAATTAGGTACTAGAGCGAAAATAATTGTATATTTTCAAAATAACTTACCTAGAATAGCTACGAGCAGGATACAACTTAACGTCTTTGCCATATTTGAGTTTTTTTCGTTTTGTTTATAAAATTATATATTTTACCACCACTTTACTACTAACTGTGAGTGTATTGAGAAATTTTACTTATATATACTACCAAAAAATCTGGATCACTTATTGATAAAAATGTTAATTTCACTGATATAAAACTTATCTTATCTTTAATCAAAGTAATAATATCAAAAATGCCGACAAGTAAAATTTATGTACTTAATGGATTACATAGAACAATTTGACCCATTTTCATTGAAATCTAAATAAAATAGATTTAATAAATACCTACTATATTTAGTTACTTTACTTGAGTTAAGTACTCTACTTTAGTTGAATTACTTTTTATGTATTAATTATAGTTATGAAAATAATGAAATATATGCACTAATGAATACAAATGTATCCGTTGTGCAGAGATCGAACCTGTAACCACCATGATCGTTAGTAATCATATTCCTAATATTTCTATGTTTCTACTCAAATATTATAAAAGGGAATGTTTGTGAATATATTAAGTCAATCATATATTAAATAACCGTTTAATAATTAAATTTTCAAACGATTCGAATTTAGTACACACACATAGACCATAGTCGGGATTGACGTGTAGAGTCATAGAAGACGCAGGCATATACATAACTCACGTTATATATATTTATTGTAAACGAAAAAAAGACTAGTAATATTATTCAGAAACATCGTACTAATTTTTTTTATACCACTATGATGTATTATTGACAATTCTCATAGCTCGTCGTTGCACTGAATCGAAGGGTTCGAGCTGGTATATAGATGCTTCCACTCATAAGGGATAGCAATACTCTATGTAATTAATTTAATGTCCGGATTTGCAATTTATAGAACATTAATCGTTGATCCGGCGTGGAGTTCTATTAAGCACACCGAGTTTTTTAGATGCCAGCTTCACTACTGTAAATCACTATAGATGTCGACACCAAGGATCCCAATGCTTTTAGAGATGTTAAGCGACGTATCCTTGAATTGTGGAGTCACAGTAAATGGGTTTTTCAGCGGTGATCACAAGCTTGTGTCTTAGCGGGGTTAAACCAGACAAAATTTTGTTGTCCCCAATCAGAAAACCTAGCTAACGTCCTTTCGATTTCAAACACAAACTATTCACTATTGGCCTCCACGATAAAATGAAGGACATTGGTACGATCCCTATAATGGACATCCCCAGTGTTATTGTCCGCATAATGTCATCTAAGGTTAACATATTATTAATATGATATTGCAGCGTTGGGGATAGCAAGATGCTAGCGTAAATGTTTTATGCATCTGCCGGACAAAAAACGGGCAATCCATTTACACAGGTTTTCGAGAAATCCATAGTAGGACAATTTCGATAAAAGACCCCGATGACAGACCCGGTCAAATGCCTTTGCAATATCAAGACTGAAAGCGAGCACCTCAACTTAACTCTCAATGGGCTGATACCCATCGGTGAGTGAGATATACCAAGAAGTCACCAGTTGAGTGACTATAACGATAGTCGTATTGGCGGTCACTCTACAAATCGTGATACTTTAGGTATCCCAACAACTATGCAGTAATTGTAATAGTAAAAGAATTTGGAATTTCAACAGCTCCTTAATTTTTTTATCCACAACACGAATGCGCACTTTTAGCAAAGAATACTTAAAAATATCTTTGGGGAATATTTTACAAAAACATCAAAATATATGTTTTTTTTAAATTAAAAAAGAAATATACAAATTCCGAGTGCCCAACATAAACAATAATAAATTTCTCTTTAATAAATTTTTCTAAAGGTTATGAAAAACAAAAAACTTCATAGTAATATGAAAACAAAACTGTTTAACACCTGCATTCTACCCGTCCTTGTGTATGGCTGCCAATCATAGGCTTTAACTCATGGCATGACAAGTAAACTCGCAATTTGCCAATATGCTATGGAGAGAAGTATACTGAATGTCAAGAGATCAGACAAACTAAAAAACTACGTCATCAGGAATAAAACAAAAGCCATAAATGTTACTTTGAAAATTAAAAGATTCAAATGGAGATAGGCAGGGCACATGAAAAGAGGAGATGGCAAATGAAATAAGGAACTGTCATGATGGTATCCCAGGAAAGGCAAAATGAAAAGAGGCAGACCGTGCATAAGATGAGATGATGACATCAGGGAAGTGGCTGGAATAACATGGGATAGAATGGAGGTTGGAAGAGGTCTTTGCCGATTGGCAAACAGATCTACATAAAATAAGCAAGAATTAATTAGTAGAATAAGTTATTTTGTTTTATTAAGTTTTTTAAAATTTAATGTTTGTTTTAAAGACAGTGTTAAATTGGTCTGAATAAAGGCTATATTATTATTTTAATTATACTTTTATAATTTACACATTTCAGCTCTATAAGAAAATTCAATTCTGTTACAGAATAAATTCCAAATTCAACATCCACTTATTAAAGGATTATTTAAAGGTATTCCTTTGAATTATTTTACCAAGTAATTGCTGTACAAAATAAAAGTAGCATTAAAATATTGTAATACTGTTGTTGTATGTTGTTGTTGTAATAATATGTTGTAGTAAAAATGTTGAAATATGCAGTTTTGATTAACGATAGATATTAGACTTTCGCGGGCGGAGCCGCGGTAAAGAGCTAGTAAATATAAATTCACTATAGTACTATATTAGGGCAAGGACATTGTAAATTATATTTTTGATAATCAATATTTGATTTTATCTGCAAATGATTATCATACACTTAAGCGATAATCTATTACAAAACTGCGTGACTCAATTGCAATAATATAAAGAGCAATAGAGTTTTCTTTAGACCACTTAACATGATTTGATGCGATATTGGTTTTTTACAATACTTAGTATATCCTTGTTTATCGAATTGTTTGTTGATTAGTAATGTTTTACCTAGTTGTGATATTATGTAGCCAAACTAAATAGTTTGGTTTATGCAGTTTAAGATCCGGAATTTATTCTAATATCCGGTATGATACAGAGCTATAAATTATATGACTATTCCGATAAAACTTTGTTTTATCAACAAGTTCGTCACCATGATCGTAATATATTCATTTATTGGAATAAAAAGTAGTGTTAATTCTTTAATATTATAGTTTAATATAGAAAAATATTTAAATAGGCACTAAATTTTGTGAAGGATGATTGAGTCGTTCGAGTGCTAAGATGCAAAAAATAAACAAACTCTGTTAAAAAAAAGTTTGTCGCTTCGGCTGTATATTTACAAATAAGTTACTTTTACTGTCACTGATTATGGTATATAATATACAGATGCATAATATATATGCACATACAAGTATACACAAATATACTTCGCACTGTTTGGTCTATTGTATAATTTCTTGTTTCTAAGTACCTATTTATAGAGGGGAAAGAGATTGTTAGCAATGGAGTTTGACAGCCCCATTGTTAGCAATATGCCCTATTGGGTCGACCTCCACGTAGTTCCCCCTTCAGGGGGATTATTTTAAATCATTGTGAACAATTCTTATTGAACTCGTCACGATGGGCTAACTGACCTGTTTCATCCTCACCTATCATCCTTCACTGGTGCCCCGCCGGTGTATACCGATAGCGCGGGTAGGGTTACCATTCCATTATCACCGATTAAAAAAAAAGTACCTATTTATAAGTGTAATGACTGCTTGTGCAATAATAATAATTTATTACCTATTATAATAAATTACCTTCTACAGCCTTAAAGACTTAATCACTATGAAATTTGGTATACACGTACTGTATGGGATAGTGATGGATAAAAACTGTTATTTATCACAGTTAGTAAACATATCCCGGTTATGGGCAAAAGATTTTTCTATATATTCATCATACATATCATTCATCTACAAAATGAGTGTTGTAGAGTATATGATATATCTCATACGCGTTTTCTTACGAAGGAATATGTATTTGATTATGTTTTAAAGAATATTCGTTTGACAGACGTTAAGTTGTACGTAAAAATCCTTTAGGTATATCTGTGGTGTAACTTCAATACTGAATATTCCCTGCCAAGTAATTTTGGGTCAGTAAGTGAGTGGCCCGCATAACTTATCCGACTTGGACGAGATTCGTGTACTTTTTGCCAATTTTCTTACTGTATGCGTCACTCCTGATACTATTGACCTACAAACTATGTAACAAATACCTCTATTAAAGACTAATTGCCATAGTCTATTACAAAAATTATCCATATAATGACAGATTAAATGTTTTAACTCTTTTCCACTCGTAGAATTATAAAATTATTTTATACATAAAGAGTTACTGCTGAGTTTATAAATTAAACAGTCACTACTGAGTTTCTTGCGAGTATCTCTCAGCAGATGACATTCCAGTTATAATAACCCATCAGTAGAATCATAAAAAAAATTATAATTTGAAATACCTTATAAATAAATATATTTGAATAAAGATAATTCCTCTTTTATTCTATCCTCAAGATGTCATAAGAGATATTTTTTTAAATAGGTGAAAATCTGGCCTGTGCTATCGGAATATGCTAGCGGGATATCAATAAAAGATGATAGGTGACGATGAAAACAGATCAATTAGCCCATCAGGACGAATTCGATACGAAATTAACATGATAGTTTCTAGGGGAAACCGCGTGAAAGTCGACATTTTAAGGTATATTGTTTGTAATGAGGTTATTAGAACCCGTTATTAGCAATCCCTTTTCCCCCATAAGAGGTGACTAGAGGTCTAATCTCAACAATTTGCGTAATAATATCAATATTTACCTCTTACATAGAGAAATACATGCCCAGTAGTGGGATGTTAATAAATTGTTATTATTTTTGTAATGTTGGTTACAAATAAATATGAATTAACTTTAATACATCAGGCATGGTGATGTTTAAAATGCTTTAAAAAATTTGTTGTCTAAATAAAATAAATGTCACAAAACATAAATTCAACTATGTTGCAACAAACACAATATTTTTTGCGTCATTACATTTTTATCATAACATTTACAAAAACAAAAATTATGTTTTATTAACATGTATAAAACTTGGTTTGATCGCATCACCAGTATCTATAATGCATATAAAATGGAATGAGAGTATTGCGGTGTAATTGAAAACACACTTAACTTAGATAGCTGACAAATATGGATTCGTATCCTGTCGGATTGAACATAAAATTTCCGGAATGCAGGAATTATGCATCTTAATAGATATTTATATATATGTATATATTGCAATATTATGAAAGAAAATTTTGATTATTTGGTTGTAATAGATAAAGTCAAAAACTATTCAAACGTTCAAATACTTTTACGTATAGAAAGCTACATTATACAGCGAATAATATAGACTATATATTTTTCCGAGGTTTCCCCAAGAGACTACAGCATAGGGTTCTTCAAAAAGGGGGTAAAGAGGTTTCTTCAGGGTCGACAACGCACGCGTAATACCTCTGGTACTGCAGATGTTCATAGGCTACGGTAACCACTTACCATCATGTGGGCCGTATGCTTGTTTGCCACGTCAGTGGTATAAATAAAAATCATTTTCGAAAATTCTATCTACCCATGCGAAAACGGGCCAGATCAATAGTTTTCAATCATCATCATTTCAGCTATTATCCGTTTTTTAATTCTGTTTTCATTAAAATATATATTTTATAAATTAGGTTTTCCATAGTACTCGTCATAAATCATTGGTCATGAGTCAGAGTCATGTAGTATCATGTGACCGCTTTGATAGGTATTTCTGTGTAAACGTGCGTAAACTCTTAAGAATTAATCTTTATTATTACCATAGTTATTCATTCATTAGATCAGCTGTTAACTGTCCACTGCTGAACATAAGCCCTTCCTTGGGGGGGTTTGCTGATAGTTATCACGCTTGGCTGGCGGGTTGGCAAACTCAGTTAAGCTTTGGTGATATTTTAAGATGGACGCTACTGACTATTCATCAACCATCAAGTTCCCTTCGTCGCATTTTACGAAACCTGTAGTAAAGGAAAGGGTGGTCCATTCTATGCTGGGACCATATGGCAAATTATTATAGTACCACATTCTATTTATAATAATTCTATCTATATATGAAAGTCTAGTATGTCTAGTAGAACTGCTATATATTTGTTCGGGTCATAATAAAGGACTAGCAAATGCTTTACTACTAGTAGGTATTTTAAAATTATAAAATGATTGAATTTCAATTCTCGTAGAAAGATCTCCTGTAATTTTTCTAGAAAGCAAATAATTCACTAAATGTGTAGAATTTCTTTTATTAAATTTATTAATTTACATAACAGAAATGTGTTATACATTTTTGTTATGTAAATTCTATAATTAATACATAATTTTAAAAAGGATCCTAATTACACGGCTTTGTCCTGTTAATTTAAGATAAAATATTATTCAAATCCAATTAGTTAATTAAGCCTGATTGAGTTACAAATATCTATACAAACTTTTACATTTATAATTAGGATTCGATTTTTGAAGCGACAAAAATTTTTCTCTTTCCTCCAATCTTTATAAATTTATTTATGAATAATGTATATCAAACCAATAATTTGATGTGTAAACAGTACAATGTCATTATATTGATAACTTTCTTTGTGTACAGAAATGGTAAAGCATCAGTAGGTATTTTAAGGATTCTCTATCGCAAAAAATAAAAATTAAACTCTTATGGGATTCCTCACGTCTGTCTGTTCGTCCATTTATCACAGTCAAATTGCTTCAAAACTACTGTATTGATTATGAATATGGTATACATATATTGGTGAACTAAAGGCAGACGTGTAACATAAATAAATGAATTTAAAAAATGGGACCGCTTTTGTGAGGTAAACTAGAAAATAAAAAAAAATACATTTTTGCAAACTATATCGTGTCATATCAAATATAAGGGCTTCTTGTGAAAATCTCAAATTTTTTAATAATTATAAGGTAAATTTACCTGTAGCTGTGTGGCTATATAGTTATATATATATATATATATATATATATATATATATATAATTCTATGGCAGGCATAAAATGGTCCATTCCTTCCTAAACCGTCGGTGTCGCAAGAGGCGATTAAGGGAACTTAATAGTGGAGGAATGTCCCTCTTAAAACATCACCAAAGCTTAACTGTGATCGCCAACTCGCTTGCTAAGCGTGGCAATTATTGCCAACCGGTTATTATCTTATCCTATTTATTTATTTATTTTAAAAAAACCAACAGCAATTTACAAATAAAATTAACAAATATTTTATAACAATGTAGTATGGCTAATAACAGGCTTTTCTGATTTAATTTCGTTATGTAGCTGACAATTGTTGAATGATGATGAAATGATTATAAAATAGTTTTGAAGTAATATATTTTAATATATATATATATATAATATATACATAGTACTAATACACAAATATCTACATTACATATAGATTACGACAATACAACTTACACACACACACACACTAAATAGCATTTAAAGTTAAATATAAAAAATAATAATAGTTTTGTGACGTATACGTTTCATTTTCCAATAATATATCAAAATATGAAATTTGGTTACAATTTGAATAACTTTTCTCTGGAACTTTTTGAACAATTAAATATATCAAAGTACGAATGACATTATATCCAAACGTTAATATTATCTTATACACTTATTGGTTTTTTTTTTATAATAGTACAACATATGAGCACCATTATCACTACATGGTATAAAACAAAGTTGTATGTTTGCCCCTTTGTATGCTTAGATGTTTAAAACTATGCAATGATTTTGATGCGTTTTTTTTTTAATAAATAGAGTGATACAAAAGGAATATTTATATGTATAATACATGCATTATATAGTATTATATAATGCATGTATTATATTTAGTATGAGCATTGCATCATTGCGAAGCTAGGGTGGGTCGTTAGTCTTGAATATATGAGGCTGCAATTGATAGTTACCACTGACCATAACTAGTAGCTTCAGCTTATTGACCATTTCAAGTTGTATAAAAAAAAATTCAAAGTTAAATCGTCATCTTCATTTTTTTATTTGCTTCAAAAAAGAGGTAGTATTTGAATTTACTCTATTATTTATGTAAGTCATGGAATAGAGTCCAATTGTAAATAGACTTTGATTTCTTAAACCATAGAATTTAGTTTCGTGTTTGTCAATCATTCATCTACTGTCATTTTATAAAAAAAAAAAAAAGTTATTTTTAATAAAATTTCATGTTATTTTTATAAATATTTATTCACAATATGGACATTATGCATAATTCACAATATATTGTTACAAACAATATAACTTAGGTATATTTATTTGTTATATATACAATTAATATACAAGTACTTATTTCTATATTTTTTTAATAAAAATACTTTTATAAGAATAACAATATATCTGTAAGTATGCAATTTTCATTGATATTTCTTATACACTATATTGACACTGTTAATCCCTGCAGGGTTATTACATTGCGCATGCGTGTCAAAAGGTTATTATGTAGTTCATATACAATGATCGCGGTAGTCTTATTTGTCACCGGGCAACCGACTGCCGCGTCAAATCTCTGGATTCGTCGCGTAAAACTTTTTCAGCGTAACATTTTCAAATCGTATATTTGAAAGTAGGCATTAAAAATTTAGTAATTTGACTCTATGTCGTGTTTTGTGTAAGTTCTAAGGACCGCTGCCAACATGAGGAGGGCGATAGCTGTGCTGGTCTTCAGTTTAGTTTGCTCAGGTATATATAGATTTAAAAAGTCTATAAAATAAGGTATTTTAATAATAAAATATTTAATAATAAACCCATTATAGTAAATAAGTACGAAAAGATATAAATAATGTACCTATTTTTAGAATTACAAACATATA
Organism: Galleria mellonella; assembly: GCF_026898425.1. Taxonomy (NCBI): domain Eukaryota; kingdom Metazoa; phylum Arthropoda; class Insecta; order Lepidoptera; family Pyralidae; genus Galleria; species Galleria mellonella. The sequence continues at coordinate 4,039,273 of NW_026442133.1, forward strand.
AGTTGCTGATTTCCAACTATTGATAATTATTGATAGCAAATTAATGATAATCATCAAATTTCTGGATTCATTAGACATATTTTATTTGACATTGTTTTTATGTACGATTAGTTATCAAAATATATCTATATACAAGGTGAGAAATACAAACTACTCGTATAAATAATCCATAATACAGAGTAAAAAAAAAAAAAACAAAAGCCAATTTATTTCTAATAAAATGCCAATGAGTAACGTGATGTTTTTTAGACATATCAGAGTAATAATATTTAAATTTAGAACGCGGAATCATCATAAGTAGATTTTGTTCACAACAATCAGCTTTTTACTCCACAATGATAAACAGTAGCTTCAAACACCACAACAATAATATGAAACCAATATAGAAAGTATGTGCTATCGATTGCTAATAATAAATTATAAAATTCGGCATGTTATAATATATGACAAGTACATACACATAGTTAATGATATATTCGACCATAGTATCGCAAATGGTATACAGACGAATTGGGAATTGTCTTATATAATACTTTTAAACTTTTATGGATACTATGATGGAAATTTGTTCGACTATTATTAATCGATTTTTAGAAAAAATCCCTTAATGAATTTTGATACAGAGCAGCCGAGTTTATATACAATATCCACTGTTTTTTATTGCGGAAACTAGTGTTAAAGAAAAAAAATCTGTAGAATTTTTATAATACTAGTAAAGCAATATTCCACCAAAGACAAAGCCTAGATATTTTTCTTACCTATAAAAAATCACCAGTAGGTTTACGCGAGAATCAATATAGAAGATCTTATTGCTTGATATGAGGATTCATTCTTGTCACGTACACTCTCGTGCGGAGATCCTTTCAATGGCTCATAGCTTTCACACGTCTTCAGGATTAGTTTGCATAATCACTTATTGTAAAAATGTTGAATACTTTATGTGCCGAAAAGGACTAGTGGTGAGTGCATAGGCGGCTTTTATGATAGTAAGTTGTTTCGACGCGTTTTTCAAATGGTAATGTAGAATGTAGTCACTTGTTAGTTGATTCTATATATAAATAAGCTTTAATATATTTAACAATTGTCGAAAACGGCAAAACACAGTGAGTTCGTTAATTTCCCATTATATGTGTATATAGACGTCGAATATAAATAAGGTTATTACTTAAACCCAGAGGGAGAGTTTGTACAAAAGTCGATTGCTTGGGTGCCTCTGTCCCATTCGTGTTTCAACCGTGAAGCAATTGTGTTTGCATGGCTGTGTTTCGGTTTGAAGGGTGGGATATGGCGTGAATTTACTGGGTACAGAGGAATAACACCTGAGTCCTCAGGAATGGCAATGGGGAGTATCATGAGCGAAACAGTATAGTCTGTTATGTCCATGGTACTATTTCATGTCTATAGGCGACGGTTACCACTTTCCATCAGGTGAGCCGTCAGTTTGTTTGCCATTCTAAGTTGTATAAAAAAAAACCATAAAATATACATAATGCTAGCTTATTAATTTATGCAATGGTCTTTTTCTGTAGCAATATCATACAGATATTATTAATGTGTAGTTTGCAATGTTTAATACATATTATAGACATGTAATATTGTAAAAAAAGGATACCCGATGTACGGTCCATACGCCTATTTAATTGGTAGGTCAGCCGGTGTGTCAATTATAGTTCATTCAACTAATGAGGTTACGCACCAATAAAAATGCGAATGACGGCAGCGATACTTTAATGTAGGGAGGACTTGTTCATTTTGATCTTATAAATTAAAAAAAAAACTCGCCTATTATTATTATAACCAGCAAGGTATCCACGTCGTTATTATTACTAGCGCCTTTCAAGTCTTTTCGCACGTTATGTAGGGGTAATACCTTAGTTTTTTTTTTATAACAAGCATGCGGCTTATCTGATGGTAAGTTTTAATTTAACTTACCCGTCAGTAGTAGTAAAAAATTGACTGTCAACATGTACGATGATTTTATTGTCGTTCTTATCTCTTTTAGTGTTTTCTACCAATATCTATATTAAACTAGGAAAAAAAGGAAGACGTTAAGATTGAGTGAAGCATAAGTTTTTATAGGATCCGATAACGAAATTTATCACATTTCCTTTATAACATTTCTGCGACATTCTAAGGGGAATTAAGTTCAACATGATATTTCCCCATCAGTCGTAAAATGGGCGTGGTCGCCGTTCCCTGCAAGGATAATTTGCTGTTTTAGGGCAGGTCAACGTGTATTGGCGTTTCGTATTATGAAGTACCTATAAAGAATAAGTAATTGTCAATAAATTGACAGTTTTAGGGTGGTTTTATGACATTAAAATTTAATATGTTTGGTTGGCTTGATATAATCCAATTCAATTGAATGAACACAAAACCAACATACTTTTATACCAATACATTAAATATTACTTTGTATTCCGATTAATTAACATATCCCGCTCTCATATAAAATTAATATTCTAAATACTATACAACATTAAATTGTTCATCTTATAATTATTCTTATACCCAGCAGTGGACAGCCGTTAACTGTCCACTGCTGGTCATAAGCCTTCCCCATAAGGGGAGTTTTGCCAGTAATTGCCACGCTTGGACTAATAACCGCAGTTAGGCTTTTAGAGATGTTTTAAGTAATGTTAACTTATAATATTATAAATAAAATAATATAAATGTAAAATTAAATCTTTCTTGTAGGTAAATATACCATTACTCTTTTAATAAGGAAGATCCATGTCTAATTAAAGTTCACAGTAATATTTTTTATACTGTTTTGCATCGAATAAGAAAATTCTATTAAAGAATTATCCTTACGTACTCGTATATGGTTTTTAAATTCTAAATTGTTATTTTGATACTTGCAAGGTATGGTAAAACAATCAACCACTATTTCTTTCTATTTAATATATATTTTTTCATCAAAAATAAAAATGTCTGCATGAATACATCCATCCTTGCCGTGAAGCAGTGATGCTTTTATGACTATATCCATATATCCATCTCAAGCATGAGGGACTACAGTACATTTTTTAATGTCTATCGTAGTATTCATGTATATCTATATGTAATATATAATGATTATGTAATGATTATTTTTGATCAGGTGAACTGTCGTTATGTTGCTAATTTTTAATTGTTTGGAAAAAATTTGGTGCACTTCTTTTTATGGTACGGGCTGCATAGTAAGCGGGGCGCTCACATACAAATTAAATTCATCTCGTTTCGACGCGACGCAACTAATTGGTGACGTAGATTGGACGCCACGTGTCTGTTCACTATTGTTTGAATCACTACAGGAAAAGGAGTCACCGTATTAACAAGTACAATTTGCTCCACAAAAATGAAATAAACAACAAAATGTTTCCTAGGGTACCTTACATAGAAATTATTTTAAATTAAAACGCTGAATCGCATCTTTACCTAGTATATTTTGTTTTGCTATAAATAATTTTTTGATCCTGAAAGTAAAAACATCAAAAATTGTCTATATATGAAATGTCATTAACATATATAGATTATAAAAAGAATTGTAAAAATTAGTTCCGAATTGGTAACGTATTTGCTTAATGGCGAACGTAAGTTTTAAATTTAACGAAATTTAACATTATGTGACCAACGCCACAGGAGTAACCTTTGCGACTAAAAGTCAAAACTATTTCAGAATTTACAAAAATATCTTCAACTACACTTAAAATTCGAGTTGTCGATTACAGAACTCTTTCTTTATGAAGATCTTAATGTTTGCACTCCGAGTGTGATATCTAATATGTCATCAAGTGCAAATGAATGCTACCATACATAAGTTTGTAATAAGAGCCTGCCGACTATTGTCTATAAGATCAGACTGTAATTCCGCGTCGTTAAAGAGGGTCACACCGCTTTGTCAATAAGTCGATCCCAAATTGACCTTCTATATTACTTTCACTCAGGCCCTTTGAGAATAGATTAATGGTGTGGCATCTTTACTTAACCGACGGGGACGTGGGTTACTTTGTCAACTTTTTCCAGTCAAGTGAATAAGTTAGAATCTGTCAATACTTATCTTTTGTTGCTATTAGTGCAATATTTATATTTATACTAGTGACACACCTTGACCTTGCACGGGTATAAATTAGAATATAAAGAAATTTTCCGTAAAACGTATATAACTAATAGTGAAAGTGGTATTGAAATTTATTATGTGGTTTAGATGGAGTAAGCAGAGAATCATTCAGATTCAGACAACGGCTTACAGGAATTAATAAAAAATTAAAATGAGATATGAAAATGCGATGATATTGCGTAACGTAAAAACTAAAATTTACTAAAATGGTAGTAAACTACCATATAGCCCGTCTGATGCTATACAGTAATGTATGTTAGTTAGTTAGCATGCGGGTGTATGTAACACCAGCGGTATCATATGCACATTATTGACTCTTAAGAAACCTTCTCCTGTAGACATGGTATAGAAAAATCTATTGGTAGAATTGGTTTGATCAACGCTCACGTGAGAAAGAACATTAACTTCTCATACCAAATTATGTGTATATATATATATACTCATACAGATATCCCAAAAGTATATTAATTATAAAATCAAAACAAATTTTATTTAAGTAAATTACTTTTACTACATGAAATCGCTTCTTAACAAATTTCATGATTATAGATCAACAGGAAGTAGTAGTAAGTAGCTTTTGATTCCCTTTGCGAATGTATCTTTTGGTTGCGTCGATTTAGAAGCTTGATTTTTTCACTGCTTTAAGAGATTGTAGACCTGAATAATAGTATATTAATTTCAATTTGATACCTCCACGCGTTCCTAAGAAAAAGGATCTTGACAGACGAACGGTCAGATGGACAAACGGACGGACAACGAAGTGATCCCATAAAGGTTCCGTTTTTCCCTTGGAGGTACGGAATCCTAAAACGACTTTATAGTTAGACGATTTTTTAATTTACCTGAGTAAACATCACCGTTTTCACCACACCTTCCTATCTTGATTAGATAGCTAACAAATTGTTTGTAGTAAACAAGAGTTTTATCTTGTGTATTTTTAATAACAATTTATAGATATGTTGCCCTATTTTAGTTATTCTATAAAACATGTAATAGAACATCAAACTATGCAATAAAATAACGAAAAAAAACAAGTAATGCTCATACAAAATAATATTTATGATATTTAACCCTTTTTTTTCTAAGAACATTAATGGACACACAAAAAAAATATATTATTACATTGAATAGAATAGAAATAATCTTTATTGAAATAGAGTTATTTACGAGCTCTTTTAAATTGTCAATGTTTTATGATTCTACTGCTGGGTTAGGCATGTTGTTATCTGCTGAAAAGAACCCGCAACAAACTTAACAGTTACTCTTTTTAAATTATTATGTACAAGATAATTTTATATTTGCATGGATACTGTAATATAATTAGAATTAAGTTCTATAATATTAAATAATCGATATACGATTACATAACCATATAATGTAGGTAAAAAATTTACATTTTTAATTTTCATAGTCATATTTTGAACAGTTTTTTGGATAAAGAAGTTTAGATTTTCTATACATGGGTTTCTAATAGTTCCCTCTGTATAATTATTACTTTTGTAATATATTAATACCTGTCTTTACAAATTTTTCTAAATAAATGTTTAAGCTAATAAAAATAATGTCAGTAAAAATATTTCTAGTAATTTTATAGGGCCGGCAACGCGTGAATGAGATACCTAGTGGTACAGGCGTCCATAGGCTATAGTAACTACGTTTATCATCAGATGAGACGTAGGTTCGTTTGCTACTATAGTAGTATAAAAAAAATACACGAAACAGACACTTGTGAATTTAATAATATAAATATAAAGGTACGATTAGATATACACAATATCATTTCTTCTATAAGTATGTACGGTTTTAATATGAATCATTTAATGGTTTAACTATTTTATTTTCAACCGACTTTAAAAAGAAAGATATTCTCAATTCGGTTGAATTTGTATGCTTATTACTTCATAACTCAGTCAATTATAAACCGTTTTAAAAAAATATCTGAAAAGATTTACTGTAATCTGTAAGTACAGATTGGTCCCATAGAATTTTATCAGAATCGATTCAGTAGATAATTAAATAATAAAACAAATTATCTGGTGTTGCCACAATTTAAGCCGTTTTTTTTCGAAACGTAATTTTAAATTATTACTTTTACTTCTATGGCTTCTATGACGTAGATAATGTCTTATGACGTGCAAAGTGTTTTCAACATAGGACGCACATTTTTTTAAATAGTGGTAACTTATTACCGATTAGTATTTTCTCTAATGTCTAATGTTTTTGTTCGTGTCAATAAACGACGGGTAAAAGGTGGGCCGTCAATTTGTTTGGTGTTCCAATTACCCCACCTCCAAAATAACTCGCCAGAAAGCATAACCCTATATTAGTAGGCTATGAAAACCCACATCACCAGGGTTGACGTGCACTAACGTTACCTGTTTAATTTACAAATAGGTAATGGAAACAATATTAAAATTTAGTACGTACTTATCTTCTTTAATACCTAATAAACTATAGTTTTATTTGATAACATGCAAACATTATTATTCTTTCATCAATTTATTTATTTGGCTTAATTGCTAGAGATAAGATTAATAAATTATACAATCTAAAAACAAATTGTTTCTTATCTGAGAATCAAAGTACTCAATAACATAGGAAAAGGTGGATGGCAAAATTAAAATGTATTGCTATATTTACTGAGTAATATCTAATGCCCTATTTTTTTAGGAAGATTATGAAATGTAATGTTTAAACTCAAGGTTATTTTCATGTACTTGTTTATAAAATCTTATATATGCAATACGAGAACTTTATGCAATTCGTTGAAAAAAATCTTCAAGTACTGAAAACATAGGTTAACACAATTGTGTTATCTACCTATCTATAGTTAGATATTTTACATTTCTAGGACTTATAGAACAAACTCAGCTTAGGTAGAAACTAAATGACTAGTTTTTTAAAATATATAATAATATACAAGAATCTAATGAAGTTTGTATAAAATTTATTAATATTCAAATAAATTATTTCAAATTTAGAACATATTGTAGCAGAGAGCAGGTCAACCATTATCTCTTGGAAGAATTAATTTTGTTGACAGCGTTTACCATTAACGCAGTTGTTCGAAAATATAGATTAACTCTGATTAGAATTTGTCGCATATTATTTTAAGATCGCTGAAATCTTAACATAAATCCTTAATGGTCTCTATTATATAATCTAATATTTATGTAATTTTCCTTTGAAAATACCTATAAAGGAATACCGTTTAAACTTAGCTTAGTTGTAGTAAATTCCAAATTCAAAATAAAATAGTACTATGCATTGCAGTTATTGGCAGACAGCGCTTGGGCTGCATTCGATTGCCTGAAATAATTGATCGTTTCTGCGCCTGATATTATCCTTCATAATTTTACTCGTGAATAGAATGATCTTAGTTATGGGATAAGAATATTTTTTTTAAATAGTGTGTAAATGTATGGCGTGTCGTACGATCACTTCTTACGTTAGAATTTTAAAATACTACATTGAAAAATTTTCCAACTGACAATACTATTATTTATTATTATTTTTTTTTTCTCTATTTTTATTTATTTTCTCTATAACTGCACTGGGTTCACACATTCACATTTAGAGATAAGAAAAAAAATATCATAAGAAATGTGTAATATATACCTAATACACATATATATTTAACAAATAAAAAAAAATACTAGTTGCGGAGTGCAAACGAAAGAAATTTCTGTGATTGACTATTCTGTTGGCCAACTTGCTTCGATTAATTTATTAAATGATACATAAAATAAATTAATTGGTACCTAAGAAAATAACAATGACAATTATATATATATATATATATATATATATATATATATATATATATATATATATATATATATATATATATATATATATATATATATATATATACTTTGTACAAAAGTCAATTGCTTGGGTACCTCTGTCCCATTCGTGTTTCAACCGTGAAGCAGTTGTGTTTGCATGGCTGTGTTTCGGTTTGAAGGGTGGGATATGGCGTGAATTTACTGGGTACAGAGGAATAACACCTGAGTCCTCAGGAATGGCAACGCATGGGGGTATCATGGGCGAAACAGTATACTCTGTTATGTCCAAATTCTAGTTCTATAAAATATATATATATATATATATATATACTATTTGCGTTATGTATGTCAAATCTAGCAAATCTTAAGGAAAAAAAATGTTAAATAGGTAGATATCAAAAGTCTTATCTTTTGGCCTAAAACGAACAATTCATTATTTTTATGTAATTGCTGACGACAGTTTAGATAAAGTGATCAAATAACAAATAATTAAATGTAAGTAACTCTTATACTTAAGTAATTTATTAGTTATGTTAATTGATACACTAATAATTATATATACTTTATGGATACTTAGATAATTTCTGTATAAAAACAATAAACAAAATAATATAATTTTTTAACACACGGTAATTTAAAATTGTGTTCCACAAAAAAACTACTTATATTATGACAAAGTTAAGTTTTTAAATCAAATCCAGTGATTTTGATTTAAAAACTAAACTACTGAACCGATTTTAATATTATTTTTATGATTATTAGTATATCCTCTTAGATAAAAAAGAATTTTCCAAATCGGTTTACAATTTATGAAGTTACAAGGTAACAAACATAGAAATATATAATCGAACTCAAAACCTCCTTCTATTTGAAGTCGATTGAAAATCACTCCACCTGTGTGCTATTTTACACTAACTAGTAAGATATGATCGATAAGGATAAAGGTATATGTGTTAATTACACATAGTGACGACCACCAGGACTAACCAAGATGTTTTTCAGTGAGATCGTATGAAGGTCAACCTGACTGATTATGTTTATAAGTATCTCTTATAAAATCCTTATCTCTGTTACTCTGTGTTACAATCTCTTCCTCATTAAATAATATATTAAGCACTTACCAGCTTGTTACTTCATAGTACATAGGTACCATATACCTTCAAATAGGTGGAATTTCTGATTTGCTAATATGTTTACATAAAGTCGGAGGGTTAAATAGCTTATTCTTTATTAGGATCTGGTGAAATGTTGTCATAGTGTACAATTATAGATATCTATTTATATGTAGATCTATTGATTTAGGACCCGAGTAATCGGAATAACGAACCGAAAACTTTGTTTATACTGTTGAACAATCAATAGATCTATCGTATTTGAGCAAATTTCAATATTATTTTTATTGTAAATTGAAAAAAGGGATTGAATGTTTAAAATAATTTCAATGTTTATTTATAAATTGTTACCATTATTAATCACTAATTGTGAAATGTAGCTTTGCTGACGTAGTTTACGACACAAATACTTTCATTATTCAAGACGTGATACTTTCGTTTACTAAATATTATATGTCTGGGAATCCCAACCGGTCGATCGGGATCGACCGATCGATCGTGGCAAGGCAATAAATATAAATAATACTTTGATACTCTAGCGGAAGATGCTCAGACGCAATGCTCACACTAATATATGTAAATAAGTATCTAGTTACTAAGAATAATTTTTAGTTTTATGTTTAAAATAAAATGTATTAAAATAAAAAAAAATATTACATTATTATTGTGTACTGAAAAATGTTGTTTCATTTGAGATTTCAAGAAGTATGTAATTGGTAGATCGCACAGGATTTCGTTAGTAAACAGTAGATCTAGGGCTAGTCAAATCGGGCACCTCTGTTATATGTCAATTGTATAAATGTTATTAAAACATCTAATAAATAAAATAAATAAAACTATTTTTTATTATAACACTAATCTTTACCCGTCATTTCGTTCGCGTGACCGCCATATATGATTGATCAGGATAAAAATTTGTGTCTTTCATCCCCAAATACTTAGTAGTTAATTTATACCAAATTTTATGACAGATAAAGTGAGCCCTTAAAGCACTGGTTCTTAATCTTTAAGTGATGAGGGACCATTTGATAAAGTTTATGTCTTGCCATGGACCACCAATTGTTTGAACCCAAATAAATAAAGGGATCCTCTATCTATCATATCTATATATTTTATCTATAAGCGAAACATCCATACATTTATTGTTAAAATTGCAGCGGAACACGCGCCGCGTGTTATTATGTCGACTCGTTGTTACTTGTTTAATTTTTTTCGGATGGCTTCGTGGATCACTTTCGGTGTTTCCAGAGACCATCAATGGTCCGCGAACCACCGATTAAAAACAAATGCATTAAAGCATCAAGAGGTAACAAATTCAATTTGACATTTATAGTATCAGAAAGGATTAGGAGTACGCAAATCCGTTTTCTTGGAAATTTCCGTAGGTAAACAAAACAAAATTTTATAATCTGTATTACCCAGAAGCAGCACTTCTAAAATATATTTCAATTTTTAGAATTTACTTAGTATCTGAATGAGCTCCTGCTTTCTTCTCTAATTTCGGAATATTTTTCTAATTATAATTTATGCTTCCATTCTATTAAAAAACGACTTTAATCATGTGTAAATTATTATATATATTAATTCGATCGATTTATATATTAAATCGATTGGAAAGAATCATCGTAATCGGCCGACAATAGGCTAAAATTTTGTACATAGTCAGACGAACAATTTACTCTGCTTTCAAATAGCTCAAAGTTAAAACACATTACATTTATGCCACAAGCCTGAATATATTTTTCTACTTGACAATATTCCAAGTTTATATATTGCGCTACAAAATTTTTCATTTATTTATTCTTAGAAATATTACAGAAGATACTGTGTTAATAACAATACTCCCATAGTATATATTTAGAAACCTTAATTGGATTGAAATAAAATTTCATGGTTAACTTCCAGGAAAAGCTAAACCTGCATCAACATTCATTTCAAATAATCACACTGACGTAATTAAAAAATGATCTCTAAATGAGTAATTTAATTAATAAGGGGTTGAAACAATTTTAGACGAAGTTGTACTGCGGATGAATAATTATATCATGAAAGCTTTGCAGTCTAATAAAAATGCCTTTACTCAGTAGGGTATTGTCGTTAAATGAATTTTTTATTATGCTTTAGATAATTTCTTAATATAATATGAAAATAAGCGATATTTATCATTTTAATTAATTTTATTAGAATAAATATGATACCCGGCATCTTCACTAACTTTTATTACTTATAACAGTAATAAAAAGGGTTTAGACTTCAGATTTTTAAACCTTATCATTTTATCATAGAAAATATAGTTGGATGAATTTAATTAAATATTTTATCATCATCACCGTTATCATTTCATCCTTAACATAAGTCTCCCCCTTGGGGGTTTTGGTTTTGGCCCCAATTAGGTTTTAGAGATGTTTTAAGAGGGACGCTGCTGCCAATCCCTCGCCTTTCGTAGTCGCCACTTACAACAGTCACGGGAAAGGAAGGGGTGGCCTATTCTATGCAAGGACCCCATGGTCATATTATATATGAACGAATGCATGGTTATTCCCTATATGTTTTATACATAAATAATTAAGTACAATTAGAATATTTAAATGATATGACGATGTTATTAAAGATGTGATTGTATTATTTACAACAATAATAAATTACTAAATACCTTACAACAAAAAATAATATAATAGAAATAAGACAAGCTACTAGTAAGTATTTTCTTACTGTACAGTGCGCATCATCATAAATTTTACAATATATATTATATTTTACATTAGCTGTATCTCGCGGCTTCACACGCGTGAATCAGTCTATCAGTCACCTACGTATGCCAAACTTCATTCAAATCCGTTTAGTAGTATTTACGTGAAAGAGTTACAAACATTTGGTCCTTCATTATAAAGTGTCGCATTTATAATAATAGATAATTTGTAATTAGATTATTTGTTAAATATCTAATGATAGTTAATCTCATCTAATAAGTTTTCATGGCAGACGAAAAACTCTCGTTTCTTCCCTAAACATCTATTTTCACAATGATCCCCTGAATCTTTAAACAGGCGTTTGTTTTCGTGAAGGGATTACATGGAGTTTGCGCCCTTCGCAGCTGTTACCCACGCCAGATGCTGCGCCATCGATATTATAATAAAAACACTTTAACATGATGCGATTTGCAAGTTTGACCTAAGTTATTGATGTTCGATAATCTCTTATGATCCATTTATAAATTCTTAAATTGTCACGTCAAATGTTAACAAATTGAACACTTATATGTCAAGCATTCAGCCGTATGGGGCCAGCATAGAATGGGTCACCCCTTAATTTCGTGTGGGCGTCGTAAGAGGCGACTAAGGGAACTAAATGGTTGAGGGATGGACAGTAGCACCCCTTTTAAAATATCACCAAAGCCTAACTGCGGTTGCCAATCGGCCTGCTAAGTGTGGCAGCTACTGGCAAAACCCCCATTTTGGAAGAGGCTATGTTCAGCAGTGAACAATAAACGTCTAATGTGATGTAATGATGTTTAGTATATTATAGAGATATGATTGTCATTTCAGTCATTATAAAATAAATTTTCATTTGTATTGTCAGATCAAATACTTTTTCAACCAGTTTCAATATGAATTATTTAATAGTAATCTGTTTTTTTTTCATCCAACTTCAAAAAGAGGGGCATTATATTTTTTCATGTTTGTTACCACTACATAACTTTATCAACTATATTTGGACAGATTTGGAAGTTTTTTTTTTTATTTAACCGGTTTTTTCGACAATTGTAATCAGTTTTTTTGCGAAATAATCTTAAATTGTTCAAATATTCTAGTATACGGTGTTAATACAATAGTAACTATTACTTACTACACATTGGTTTCTCCCATATACCTACTGTTGTAACGGTCCTGAGATATTTGCTGCATTGATTCTCTGCAACACATTTGAGATCGTCACTACATCTCACACTGCGTTTGTTTATATCTCGGGTATATAGTCCATTGTTATTTCAACCGTAATCTACAGCTTACTTCAACTGAAATCATCTGCTGTTATTTTTAAGCTGTCTACAGCTTAAAAAAATCTGCAGATACTTGTGCAATATCATTCACATTAGTATTATTAATTAAAAATAGGAAGGAAGACTTTTTCAAGCTTTTTAATTAGATTTGAAATCACGCATGTGCAAGGTAAAATATTTTAAGAAAATTTTATATATACATGAAAACAAATGCCAAGAAATTAAAATATAATGAACGTACTATATTTCGTGATCGGAAATAATAATAAGCTGATTTCATGCATAACGAAATTCTAAATCCAATTTCATGAGTATTTTCCTTTAACTCTAAGAAATTTCTGTCCGAAAGATGACTTAGATAATCTTCTAATTACTTTTGACTTCAAAGTTCCAAGTAAAGTTAACCCAAATTAAACGCTCACTGTTAATCACACTGAAACGTGCGATTTTAACGTATTTAAGTTGCTCGATGCATTTTTTTTCTCAATACAGTTATAATAGTAGTTTTCTCATAAAATATCAGTATCATGTTGCCAGCTATAGTAGCTAAGTAGAGCTTTTAGCTACTTAAATAAAAGGGAAGGCTCAACTTGTAGTAGTCTTATTGGATAAGTTCAACTTTCACACAGGTTGTAATATAAACTTTGAGTTGTAAGAGCGACTTCTTCGCTGCCTGCGGAGTTTAAGATTGATCACATTTAGTACTTAAAATAGATTTTCCTCTTTAAAAGTACATGGTTTTTTAAACATACCTACTTACTTAGTTATTCGTTTCAGCCACATTTTAATACTTTTCTCTAGAGAGGTTTCTTCTTTGTTTCAACTTAATTAAATGTACCTAATGTGTTTAATTAAAAATTAATTAAATAAATTTGAAATAAATTGGTAAATTGTAATATTGTATTATGCAAAATTACCTTAATTGTGTTAATTATCTTCTTTAGATGCACTTGAAATTGATATTTTAACGTAATCGTGTAACATGGCCGCAAAAACATTGATTTAAAAACACCTTTCTTTTGGAAGTTATTTAAAAATTATATCACTGTAAACAAATTGCCATTGCATGTATGATTCAGCCATAGTAAGCCATGAAAAGTATCACTATTACTATGTATAAGCGAAAATACATTACGCGATATATACACGCTTACCTAATAATATAGCAAATATTACGCCTGGCCTGTGTAAAAATGATAGAGAGATTAATAAATACTCTAAAATTCGGATACATATGAATCAGACATTACATTTATACATAGTTATAGAGTTTGGTACTACATCTGCTGCCATATTAAGTATTATAATAATAAAATGTGATACCATGGTATATTGGAGTATAACAAACGTGGAATAAAGACCTTTGTACCTACACGAAGGGTCGCCACGGTCACAACTGGCTATCGCCGTTTTGCACAGAATTTAATAGCTAGCAATGGCTCTTTATTGTAAGCAATAATGGCGATAAAAACCATAACATCGATACCCTTTTCGTAAGCTTTTTTATTCATACTATAAGTCAATATCAAGTCCTTTCTTTATTAATAACTCATTTTAAGTAAATAGTATATATTGTTTCTTTTTTAATGAGTAAAACTGTATTGGTAACCTTGCTTATGTTATTGATATTCGCTGGCGAGGCACGTGTGAGGGACGACAAATACGTATGAAAGAAGGTCAGTGTGGCTATCATGACGATTTCAACTAGAATTCATCACGATGGCTTCTAGGACGACACATGGTCAACCTAATATGGTATATTTGCTGGTAATTGGCTTATTTGACACTATTACTAATACAGGCGGGGTACCAGTAAGGGATAATAAGTGAGAATGAAGACAGCTTACAGGGATTAGCTACCAAGGAGGACAGCATAGAGATCTACCTAATATAATGAGTGAATCTCACAAATTTTGTCTAGATGATTGTTTAATGGAAAAAAATGAAATTTTTTACCTTACCCTAGATAATATAATGAGCCACTGGGTGTTGCTGTACCGTTTAAACGAGAGCTGGTAAGAGTCCGGCAGTACCCATATGCCTCCTTGAGGCCGTATAGATCTGCATAATGTATTTCCCCACGTAAAAAAATAACAATATAATGACAACTCTTCTTTACAATTTAGCATAAAAGTGCTAGTTATTATCTGTGCTGTATTTCATATATTTTATTTAAAACAAGGCTAATTAGCTGAGAGCTACTTCCTAATTAGATAAAACTAATTAATCCTTTGCCTAGCAGACGACATACAAAAGTAGATGGTAGCTAACCTAGGTTTATTAAATTTTATTTTCAACGTTATTTATTATTTAAGGGGTTTGTTTCAATCATTCATTAAGTATATATTTTTTTAATCATAATTATTTAGCTTTATACTTGTGTTTTATTTTTTTCCAACTTAATAAAGATGCCACAATTTAACATAATTAGTGATGTCATTTTACAGTGCATATACTACTAAAATAATAATAAATAAAAAATCGCTCTGAATCAAAGAAATCACTTTTATCTTCTCTTAAATGAACATTCGTGAAGGTCAAAAATTAATTTTTAATTTTCTTACCTTTTTTTTATACAACTTAGAATGACAAACAAGCTGACGGTCCACTTGATGGAAAGTGGCAACCGTCGCCTATAGACATGAGCAGTACCATGGACATAACAGAGTATTCTGTTTCGCCCATGATGCCCCCCATGCGTTGCCATTTCTGAGGACTCAAGTGTTATTCCTCTGTACCCAGTAAATTCACGCCATATCCCACCCTTCAAACTGAAACACAGCCATGCAAACACAGCTGTTTCACGGTTGAAACACGAATGTGACAGAGGTACCCAAGCAAACGACTTTTGTACAAAGTCTCCCTCTGGAAAGCACTTTAGAGCACAGAGCATTTTAGCTTTTCACTTTTTCGTAAGTCAATATTTTTATTTGTGTCTAATTGCGGAGCCGTGCCACTTTTAATTAGATGTTAGTTTAATTTTTTTTGTTTTTTTAGAGCTTGTAGAAAGTTCTAGATGATGTTACTCTTGTTGTCCGTTTATATAAACTAATACATTTTATTCTTAACATATTATTATCAAGTAAAAAATAAAATAATAAGTTTTTCTATAGTACGTAGGATCATATAAAGGGAAAAATGATCAGGATTTATTCTTCGTGGCAAACTATTCTTACCTACCAATTCTTAGTGTATTATACCAATTATTAAAATAACATTTTGACAAGCATTTAATTTTCATTTATGACCTTCCGCGACCTTTTATTTTTCTTTCTCCGATTTTTTTTTATTTCTTGTATATTTTATATACTTTGTAAATAGTTTTAATTTATTATATCCTATTAAACAGGTAATATGCGATATATATGACATACATATGAAAATACATAGTATTAAAGAAAGGCTAGGGCTAGTTTTATAGGTGAGTCGGGCGTCATCCAGGCGCGTCACAGCGGCGCCCAGCCCGTGACGTTAGAGCGAAAGTCTTTTCAGGTTACTAGGACACCAAACAGTACCTACATTCAAGGTCTGTTTGAGGTATTGATGAAATTCGTCAGTTACATTATTAATTAGTCTACGTTAAATACTTGTTTATTACTAGATTCTGCCATTGTATTTTCTTCTAAATTTAAATAAACTTAACCACAATTTTTTATCATGATTCTACTATAGTTGATTCTTTTGGAAGAGAACTATAAGAAATTCAACTGTTACACTTTTGATTGTTGATTTGAATATATTAGAAATAAATTAAAAATACTATTATGTGTTATTACCTAAATAGTTAAAGTTCAAGGTTATTTATGAGGGAGGCTTTTATTTAGCTGTGAATAACAAATCGGAAATTGTGATAAGGAATACCTCATTACAATTTCTGATTATAGTTAGGATAAAATAAATTTAGGTACAAATATATAAAATATAAACATTGTTAAGTATTTATACACTACACGTTGTATACGGTATATCTATATAAGAAAACGTATCCAGTGTTGCCATTATTATATAAGTCAATCCGTTAAAGTACTACATGCCTTATTTATCACTGTATATCTAACGTATTTAATAATTGAAAAATAATTGATTCTTTCAATAAGAAAAAGGCAATATTCATATATTAATATTTTATAATTCATTTCTTATGATCGAAAGAGTAAAAGTAGGTAACCCTGAAAGTTCTTTCATATAAAGTTTATTGTCAAATCAGGTAGATAATAATAAGAAATTTAATTTTAACAAATGTTTGAATAAAATTCTATATTTTTTATTATTATAATCTACTATTATTAATAATTTTATAATTTTAATTCTATAATTTATAGACTCAAGGAAATCGTTAAGTATTAAAAAATAAAGTATAATTCGATACTAAGTTTTATTAAAATAAAAGATAGATACAAGAAAATCGTTAACAATATAAGATCTTTATCACTATCTGAACAATCTTGGGGAATGCTTTTCGTCTAAAGCACCCATCAAAGTTATTCGTATTATAAAAAAGAAATTGTCAATTGCTCTTCTCATTTCAAGAACAATTCTCTTCGAATATATGAAAAAAATATTTGAAAAGCTTTTATGACTTTATATATTTAGTTACTTATCTATAATTTTATTAACATACTTATATTATTGCTAGATAGAAAATGTATTAAGTATAATTAATAATTGTAAACATGTTAATATGTATATTGTACATAATTTTGTTTTGTTCCCCAAAAATCTATTCAATTGTGACTAAATCCATATTTATGTATTTGACATGTTATATTGTTAAGCGACTTGACACTAATATAATAAAATTATTACTAAACGATATCTGTACATAAAAGAAAAGGAAAACTTCATCTAAGGGACCTTAATAAGTGCAATAGACGCCGAAATAATTATTTATAAAATCTGTTTGTATGTTTGTTCCGCATCATGTAAAAATTACATATATATACAATATCATACATATCGAATGATGTTTTCACAGTTATTTTCCTGAAGGTCTAATTTAAAATCTAGTATATGCTTTATCTTGATGTGCCATCTAATAGTGGTCATTTTTACTTGCTTTCCTACTTCTGAAGTCAACGCATACAAAGAAACGGGCAAAGAACTAGTTTATTATAAAAAAAAAAAAATATTACTATACTATCATTTAGAATTGACCAAGAATTCGTAACAAAAAAAAATACCAATAAAATGAGTTTTTTCAGTTTCGGATAAAAAGATACAAGGCAAGAGGAAAATGTATTTTCTAAGAATATTTCATTTCAACCAAATTATAATTTGTAGATATCAAATAATTAGGTATTTTGGCAAAAAGTATCTATAGATACTTGTTTATTTCGTTGGAGATCAATATGAGTACAAATAGAAACATAACATTGTTGGTGGAAATATTTAGGCTTCGATAAAACCTGATAAAACAACGCATTGACATGTAATCCATCAAAATGTTGTAACAAATTTGGTGTCATCGCGACATACAGCTATACAATCTGTCGATTCATAATACTAACATGTAAGCTTTTTTGAACCGACTTCAAAAATAGAGATTCTCAATTCGGTTATATATTTTATGTTTCTTACCTCATATCTCCGTCAGTTATAAACCGATTTGGAAAATACTTTTTTGTCTAAACTACTTAGAGTTTAGTCCAATAGAAATTTTATTAAAAAATTTTTACATCAAAATAACTGATTTTGTTAGAATTGAAGTAGATTTTGTTTGTGGGAAAAAATCTTAAATTATGTTGTGTCTATTAGACTATATTTTCGTCAATCCTGCATTGATTTTAACAGTTTATTTTCTCATTATCATAACACTGCAATCGACTGCTTAACTTCTTCATTTCATGTTCATGCAAATTCGTTGAACTACGCCTGTAATTTTGGTCGTCTGACGTATTACTTCGTTTCGAAAGCGATCCTTCTGAGAAATTCCAAGCTTAAAATTTCAATTGATGGACTAGTTTTATTAGATATTAGTATCCTCTTTTTAGTACCCTATATCTATGATAGTGGTATGACAGTATGAAATGGGAGGGGTGAGGGGGGGGATTATTAGTAATAGGGTCTAGCTGACCTACTACTAGTAATACATCCTATCAGTTCGACCTCCATGCTGTTTCCCCTAAAAACCATTATGGTTCTTTCTAGTGGAATTCGTCACGATGGGCTAACTGACCTGGTTTCTTCGTCACCTATTATCTTCCACTAGTACTTCGACAGCATATACCGATAGCGCAAGCAGGGTTACCATTCCATTTTAACCCATTAAAAAAAATACGATGTACTGATTATAGACTTATGTCTTTAAGCTTTATTCTAGAAACGATGATTCTTTTTTAATCTAAAATACTTAGGTGTTCCTATGATCTTATATAAATTTTGACAAAATTGAAGTAGGCAAACTAATTCAGAGCTCATCTAAGGAAAACTGGTAACCGTCATAAATAGACTCTACACCATGTACAAAAACCATAAAAAGTACTTGAGTCTGCTCTTATATCATTAGTAAGAACTAAGATTTCCATCAATTTGCCGTGTGGTTCCGGCATAGAATAGGCCACCCTCTACTTTTCAGTGATGTTGTAAGAAGCGACCAAAAGAACGAAATGGTCGAGGTATGGGCAGCAACGTCTCTCTTTAAACATCTTCAAAATCTAACTGCGGTTGCCAATCCGCCTGCCAAACGTAGTAACTACGACCAAACTTAGTAGAGAGGGGCCTATGTTCAGCAGTGCATAATTAATGGTTGATATGGTATAGTAAGGTTTCTATCAAAGTAAAACAAAGGTATGCAGGCATAGCTGTTTTGTAAAACCAGATTTCAAATTATAAAATTTAAAATAAATTATCTGTGCTTCAATATAGAAAGGATTTCCCAATAATACAATTTCTCATATGTATTTTTAAGGTATAGGCATCTCATGTTTAGCATGAAAAGATTTTGCGTTTTCTCTTTCATTATATTTTGAATATCGTAATGAATTCCATGAATATGATAATGGTATGAAGATAATATCATATAAATTCAAAAATCATTTATGTATTCAAGTAACATATTGTTTTTAGTAAGCATATAGATAGGTACATCTATTTCACAATGAGATTAACTGGTAAAGAATACTATACTTATTGTCATCTTTATATTTTGTAGTATTTAAGAAAGAGTACGTAAATAAATAATTAAAAATAATTTTCTTAGATTCTGTTTGTATACCTACAAATTGTATAAAAGGATAGTAAGAGTCTTTGTGCGAGTCCCTGTATAAAGGACTAATCTCAAGAGCCATTGAAATAAATTTAATGTGGTTTTCATTATGTCCATTGTTCTAAGGAAGGTGTGTTATGTAAATTATAAAGATATTAACCTAACAACTATAGAAGTTTAGATTTATTTTAATAGTGTATAAAATCGGAAAGGTTGGTCAATTCAACTATTGTAACATGTATTGTATGTGTATTGTAAAAACGTACGTCATTTTATTCAATAGTTTACATTGCTCTACTTATCTCGTTTCCTGTAATAATACAAATCTACAATACATAGAATTTGATAGATTTTTTTTTTAATTTAATTAAATTATTTACTATCCTGTTAAAGGAATATTCTTGGAAGAAAAATGATAACGTGAAAAATATTGTCTTTTATAATAACATGATATGTCCTACTATAAATAGCATGGAATGTTCTTTCCAGGTGTTACTGTATGGTCATAGGGCTCAAAAATGTTTGTAATTTTTTGATGTCTTATTTTTGTCATTACGAAAAAAGTTTAATTTCATTAATTTTCAAATGATTTTAATTTTACGCAGTAGAATATAACTGTAGTTATAAGTTTTACTGTATATAGTCTACAATAATAATTATATATGGGCACCAGCAATGTCAGGGATGTCACGTACGAGCCTCCGATTATTTCACCGAATTTTCATCGTGTATATGGATTGGATATGCAAATGTATATATTTGAAACACCTCCGATGTCGTTTGAACTTTATGTGTTTGGGAATCGCACTACAAGGAAATAATATTACAGTATAAATTATAACAAGTTAATAATTTTAGTTACGTAACAAACATTCCGCAATGCAAAAAGAGGGTGATAACCATCTTACATAAAAATAACCATTACAGTAAATTGTAGTCATTCATATACAGACATAATATTGTTATTCAGATCTGTAATTTATTTATTTATTTCGTAATCCATTTCGTTCTATACAATACAATATCATCATGTTAACCGTTAACTGTCCATTGCTGAATTGCGGCAATAGGGGAAACCCTATGTCGCCCCCTATTGGAAGGTTTTGCCAGTAGCTATCATGCTTGGAAGGCAGGTTGGCAACCGCATTTATGCTTCGGTGATGTTTAAGAAGGGACATTACTGCCCAACCCATGACCGTTAAATTCCTTTAGTCGCCCCTAACGACAACTACGGGAAAGGAAGGAGTGGCTCATTCTATACCGGAACCAAACGCCCAATATAGTATTTATTATATATAGATACATTTTATACCACATAAAATACATGTATATGTATCTGGTATGCATTTTTCGAAACCTATTTAATTTCTCTCAGTATGTGATAGGAAATTGTTAAAATGACGGGACCCTAGGAGAAGCGCATACTAAAATATTTTCATGCGCTTCCCTTAGAAATAACAAATTAATTTCTGGTGAATTCGTTATTCATAACGATAATATCATGATATTGGACTTGGTCTGACTACATCATAAACTAATAGTACAGGCCCTTTAGATAAATGATAGGCGATTCTATCGGTGGAATCATAGTCGCTAGCGAATTCATGAGCTGGAATAAGATACCAGAGTGAAACTTTGTACAAAAGTCGTTTACTTGAGCAACTCTATCCCATTCGTGTTACTGCCGTTAATCAGTTGTGTTTGCATGGCTGTGTTTTGGTTTGGAGGGTGAGATATAGCAACAAAATTAAAGGGTACAAAGGCATAACACGTTTGTCCTCAGGAATAGCAATGCATGAAGAGTATCATGGACAACACAGTATACGCTTTTTATATCTATGATACTGTTCATGTCTATAGATGACGGCCACCACTTTCCATTAGATAGGCTGTCAGCTTGTTTGTTTTTGTAAGTTGCATAAAAAAATGTTTGATATCTCATTCAAACTCATGAACTAGCTTGCAATAACGACTTTGTCGATGGATTCACTTATCACTAACTACTTGTCTAGAGAGTCAGACAGGATTAGCTTTTATTCCACCTTTATCCCTTCAAAAAGGGATATATAAACTGTCTTAGTGAATTGAAGATATCTACCTAGAATTTCATGGAGTACCTAGGAATACCGATGAAATGACGAAAAATGACAAATTGTCTAATGTTGTAAGTCGTACATTTGCGTTTCGATTTGAATGGTAGAATTAAGCAGTGGAATTACAGACTATGAAGGTATAATAAATACGTGCTCAAGAATAGAAACACGAGCAACATCATGGATGCCATAATATATTTATTTATTTTTTAGTATAGGACATGTGTACAAGGTGGATTTAATGCTAAAAACATTCTCTCCCAGTTAACGTTGGGAAAGTGTTGGGATATATTCTGTGAAGTTCAAGTTAAAATATAAATAACAAAAATAGATTCTAAAGATGTATATATTTGGATATTTGTTAGGTTTAATCAGGCTGAAATGTATTAATTAGACTGAAATTTGATATACAGATAAACTGCATTGTTTTAAATTTATATAGCGTATTTAAATCCTATTTTACGGAATTAAGAGTACATTTTATTGTAAATAAACATATTTCCTTGAAAAATATGAAGACTTGTCGTACAAACCACATCGCAAGCACAACTAATATAGCAATAATTGGTATTTGCCTATCTTGAATTCATTATTTTGGATAGAAGTTAAATACAGTTACAAATCTAGGATGGAGATCACAAAATTTACCCCCGGGAGGGTGCGTCGGCGACTCGATGGCGCGCCAGTCCGTCGCCTGTGACGTCACGGGCGAGATCGATGCCAACTCAGATGATCGCTGTTTATGCCCCTTTCTTCAGCTGCTGTGACCTATATATAACTTTTAAAGGCAATACGATTCAAGACATTGGCGTTCCCATAGTTTCAATGACGTAAAAAACTTTTCAGTGATTGAATAGACTGAAATGAAATTTGGTACGTATATAGATGAATAGTCCGTCTCCATATCTGCGAGCAAAGTCGAGTGTTATAAAAAATAGATAAATAGTTGTTGCTCTATAAATTATTATGTTTTATTTTTTATTTACTTTGCAATGAAGTAGTATTGATATTAGAATCGATTTGAAAAATAATTGGGAAGACTTTTTAAACAAGAACTCCTAGTTTTTATGTATATTTTAAATTTACAATCTAAGTATCTAGGACACGTCTTTATGATACTTTGAATAATGTAAGAATGTTTATATCACGTAATAAGATAATCTACAAATAAATTGAAGTTTTTGCTTCCTATTTGCTGAATAAATTAATATAAAAATTTTTACTCTCATTTGATTCTCCAAGTGGATCCTACTGAAAGCTATCGTATTTAATTCCTAGGGATTTCACCAACTGACTTGATTTCACGCTCATAATTTTATCCTACACTGTTGATCCATTATTTTATATTATTAACATAGGTAGGTAAAATATTCCATTTTCATCCATCAAATAAAAAATATAAGTAGATAAATCTGCTTGAAAACTAGTAATAATTTAAATATAACTTAACGTTCACAGATGAAAACGTCTAGTGACCATGGTAATGCTCTAAATACCAATCGAAGTTTAATTCCGTTTGATTAATACCCCAACAAAGTTCTACCGGCGTTGTAAAACGGATATTTATGCTTTTAGACCCTTAAGGAATAGATCTTGTTTCATAAATTATATTCGTAAGACGTATTTATGTCTTTACTTAGTGATAAGTTTTATATCAAAACTTCTTATCGAGTCATAACATTTGTAAAATAAGCATTTTAAAGTGACTTGAAAATGAAGACCCTCAATTCGTTAGTTTTACTTAATGCCCATATTACGTGATCATGTTGCCAATTCTTTGTTTTAATAGATGATAATATAATAGCAACCTCGCCTGTGCTATCGGTATATACCAACGGGATTGTATAGCGAGGGATGATAAGTGAAAATGAAAGAGCAGGTCAGTTGGCTCATCGTGATAAATACATTCAGCACGATGGTTTCCAGGGGGAGCCACGTAGAGGTCGACTTGATGGGGTATATTGCCAGCAATGGGACTGGTAGTCCGCATTACTAACAATTCCTCCCCCCCCCCCCGTTGCCAATTCTGCACAGATTTTGGTATATCTTTTCGCAATGAATAAGGTTTACTTCAGTGTCGGTTCTAAATTAATACTATGAAATTTGAAGGTATTGTTTTTCTTTGTGGACAAAAACTGTTTGTTGCTGTGAACCATCTACTTGTACACACAATTCCGCTTTCTAATTCAAATATTTACATTGTTAAGTATCTGCAATATATCTCGTCGTTTGTTCACGATTGAAGTCGCCTTTTTTGTGGAGAAAAATGCACTTGTTTTTATTATCAATGGATGCGATAACATTCATATAATCACAATGAGTGCTTTAATTCATTTAAAAGCATTCAATTATGTCAAGTGTTGACAACAGTTCCCATGCAGTAGGTATAACGGTTTAGTAATATGCAAATATATGCTAATGGCTTCAAAGTGCAATCACGTAATGGCCTCAATTTATAACTATTTGTAAATTATTTTACAAATAGTAAATACAAGATAATTCGTCAATTTAACCTGAAATTAGAGGGATCAATTGTCACATCGAAATATATTTAATTTCTATAGGCAACGATTACTATTTTTCGGCAGGTGAGCCGTCAGTTTGTTTACTATTGGAAGTATCATAGAAAAAATGTAATTTTGTCCAAAGGCACTTTTATGTATTTATTGTGCATAGATGTCAAAGAAAAAACTTTTATTTTAAATAATAATATTATTTTACTTTTTAGATTACATTTTTATATGTGTATGTACCTAGATTGTACACTTGTGTATATTTATATTGTACCATATTTGAAAAGACGTGTTATTTATATTCCATATTGACTTTATTATTTTGAATAAATATTACAATTTAATAATAATAAAAAACTTTAATTAAAAAGTTACCAGTTAACATATAACTCATAAATAATAAATTAATAGCTAAAAGTAAGTGAACGGGTTCCGTTAAACATTGTTTGTTTTGTGATAAAGCTCGTTAAATATGCACTAAGCTACTTAAAGTTTAAAGTAAAGATATCAAGTTAAAAAGTTATTTATGTATTAAGATTTATAATTTACAAGCTGTGCCCGCAACTACGTCTGTAAAAATGAGTATTATATCATCTATGGTACTGTGTGGTAGATTTTATTTCACAAAAAAAAAACCAACTCTAATACAAATTGAAAAAAAAAACCGTTATTTTGATTTAAAAATAAAACTACTAAATCTACTTTGATGATTTTTTTACGGGACCAATAAGAAAATAATTTAAATTGTTTAAAAATAACAGAATTCTGAAACATAAAAAAATACTTTTTTTTTCGAAGTTGTTTAAAAATATTTCATTATTTGATGCTAAGACCTATAATTAGGAGATATTGTTTTATAAAGGTGAACATCCAATTAGCAAAGAACTCTTCATTCTATGATGTCATCTTAAATTATACACTTCATAGACTATTTGACGTGTAATATAATAATAAAAATGCTAGACGTGGCATATTACACTGCGCCATTTGATTCTGAAATAAATATAGATTTTACTATGCGTACTTAATAACAGATAAAAGTACTTAATGTTTTTTTTACAGACATATACATGAATACAAATGTTTGTATTGTTCGCTACATCACCAAGGCCATCTATTTTATTAAATACTATTATAGAAATATATAAAAATATGGTTTGCCAATCTTTCTATCATACTGATACCTATTATTAATGTTATGGTTTATAAAGATATTTAGATGTTTGTTGGCCTACGCTTAAACGTGTAATAATAATTAAGTTGAATGGATCCGAAAAAAAAAATGTACGAGTTCTTATATGTTAACGTAGAATAGCTTGTTCATATACTAATTTTTGTGAGTAAAACCTCGGCATTTAACTAGGCCCGTAATAAAACTACGTGCCTACTTATCGCTGCCGCTCAAAATACAGAATGAATTTCAATTTTTGCATATTAATTTGGCGCCAGCTCAACATAAATTATTCTTTAGAGCTCGTTCCCAAAAAGTTTCGTTGGAAATTTGATAGGAGTATAAAAACAGTCGGCCCGTTATGAATTCATTAATCTTAACATATTTACCATATAAGCATAGACCAATTATCTTGTTCAGAATAGTTTTTTTTTAAATACGTTCTCTCGTACTTACTAGTTTACTGAACTAGTCATTCCTTATGTACTCCGGGTATGAAAATACCGAAATGCATCCTGTACTCTTACTCCCTCACTATACACACAGGAAATATGTATATTCTGTTATTTTTATGGTGCTGTTCATGTCTATAGGCAATGGTTACCATTTTTCTTCAGGTAAAACATCAGCTTGTATGTAATTCCAAGTTATATAAAGAAAAATAAAAATAAAAATGTAAGTTATAAGCTGCAATTATATGAAGTTTAACTATAATAAATATTAAGTAAATATGAACTTGAAGAAAAGTGAAAAATTTATTTAAGTATTCTAGATAAATTAAACGGTGATATAAAAACTTATAATAATTAATATTCATCTGCATATTCATTTAAAAGAGATTAAGTAGATAAATAAGACCTAAATATCTTTTTCCAAAAAAAATTTTCATAAAATATGACATAAGAATTAGAAAGTGTTACTTGTATGTTTATAACAAACACGGGAATGCAAATGGCATGGCTCTAATTTATATAAAAAAATATTAGGCTTTCCTCTTCCACGGTGGGTTCTAATATGTTCGCTAAAATGTGGACATATCGAGTGTTATGTTCGCCAAATACATGTAACTACCTAATCAAGGCTTACAGTCATAAGCATATTCATTCATTAATTGAAAAATTTTGTATACAAGCAGCACACAAAGTTTGTTTACATTAAAGGTATTTTTGAAAAATGTATGCTTGTTGATAAATTTAAAACATCTTTGATTCTAATGAGATGGTTTACATTTAATCTGAATATATAGCAATTATTATAGTTTATACAAAGCAGACTCTTAACTTAATATTTTAGCTGTATTATTTAACAAGATCTTTGAAACCAGCTACTGAGAAAGGACTTATTACCAACAAACTTAGCTAAGAATTATCCTGATTAAGCTGGCTCTCAAATGAAAATCGCATTGAAATTGCTTCCATTGCAGTTACGAAGCCACAGATAGATTCATATACGAATACAAAAGCTTCAAATTCATGATATCCAAATTTCTATGTTAAGGTTCTTCTTAATAGATGGAAATTAAATGATATTTCACCTGCACTGTTTATTCACACAAATGGAGTATAAGTAAAAGATGATAAGTAAGAATAAAATTGACCATCGTGAATTTTCCAGGAATTGACCGCAATAGTTTCAAAAGGTGCCTGATCTAATAGCATATATTACTAACAATATTGACATTTGCCTTTATTAGGTAATAAACTCCTCAAGGAGATGATAACCTTATAGAGAAAAATACTGACAATAATTTTATTTTTCTATTACCATACTCATATTTTACGTCAGAGATTAAAATACCAATTATCATAACATTTTTACAAAAATTCTCGACGTTAAAGAGAATGTAACTACCCGCCATATGTAACAGGAAGATCGTCGTATTACGGAATATCAAAGCGTAGTTCAGGCTTCCTACTAAATGCAAATGTGCCAAATGTTCGTGGATCATATTCGTCACACGCTATTCAAATGTGCGATATTTAGTCTTGTTACTATAAATGTCGCCTGCATAATATCAGTGAGATTAAATACCTGGACTTAAGTAGTAATGAACCAGTCAGGCTGACTCGAGTATTAACTAGACAAGCTAATAGTTACTTAGTACTAATATTCGAGTATTTACGGTATTCGAATAATACTCGTACCTTTATCATAAATTCTTCTGTATCTGTTTCTGTATTTTATTAACATTTTCTTTTATTTTCAAAGGTAAAATTATTATGTCACTGAAATTTTTATTATCTCCGTAAAAATAAACTTTAGAAATCTAAGTCCTAAGTACTACTTGAGTACTTATCCGAGATCTCGGATTCAAGGATTCGATTATTCTTTTAACTAATACTAAAATACTCGAATGTCTACACGTCACTTAGTCTAAGCCCGTTTTAACTTTTCGGCCTTACATACCTAATGCTGAATCCAATCAGGCTCTAATTCATTAAGTTGTAGAAATCAACATTTATAGCATTAATATTGTAGTTTTTAGTAGTTATTCCCGGAACTTCACATGTGAAGAAACTAATTTATAGTTTTTTATTTTTGTAATTCTGTTTCAATTAAATGGCGAAAGGGTAAGTCCTAAGAAAATAGAAAAATGCACAAACTGTTACTTACTATATTGACATTTTAATTACTTAAACGGTATTTTTTACAACTTTTTGCACGTTCTCAATTTATATAGGCTAAACAAGAAATACACAGATACTTAAATGAAAATTAGCTGTCCTTTTTTATTAATTTAGTAGTTTTCGTTTAAAAACTAAAATTGACTAAGCAATGCATAAGTATAATACGTATATTTTGAATAAAATTGAGATAAAATAATCACAATTGGTCCAATATAATTTACGAACTTATAAGCTAATTTATCTAAAGCTTTTTGTTCTAAAAAATACAGAATCATAAACCCCTGAGAATGAACTTATAAATAAATGTTTTTTTTTTTTTTATACAACTTAGAATGGCAAACAAGCTGACGGCCCACCTGATGGAAAGTGGGTCGCCTATAGACATGAGCAGTACCATAGACATAACAGAGTATACTGTTTCGCTCATGATACCCCCCATGCGTTGCCATTCCTGAGGTCTCAGGTGTTATTCCTCAGTCTAAGAATAATAGAAAATTTTAACTATATTTTTTATATTAAGCTAGCAGCTAACTCGACCGTGTATCCTGTAACAGGCATACTTGAATATTCACAACGAGCCATCATCGCCATTATGTTTCGAGCGATATTCGACATTGTCTGAACGTGGTGGTGCATGTATCCACAAATAATCCGATATCCCATTACGATATCAGTCTTAATGCATCGGAAAATCGATAGGTACTGGTTGCATCAAATACATTTCCAATAGAATTCATTTATAAATAGCACAGAGAATGTCATAGCCCAATAGTATTAATACTTCAAATTATATACCTTGTATAGTTGTGAATTCGAATCTGACCGACATGAAATACTTTGTATTAAATTTACAACTATCTCTCCAGTTACGGCATATACTGAAGAAAAAAAAAATCCAAGTGGTAGCGTTAGGCTCGCCCCATACATCTTTAGACATGCTCGGCAAAATGCGGGGATAGTTTTTTTTAATTACCAATATTTGAAGCAACGCTACATCGCAATATAGCTTTATTATAAACATTGCACTAATAATTATTTGTAAACACCACATACATAAAAGAAAAAAAAATGTGTAGATAAAATAATTTAAAAATATTTAAAGATAAATTTAAAAAAGAAACACGCTTGATAAATTTGAGACGTAAAGATAAACATTCCTATATGGAATTTTATATACACCACAACAATAGCCGACAGATGTCTCTAACTTTTATTTTGAATTATATTAGTATCTAGATATAGAATATCATGAAATATCAATACGTGCATCAAGCTTAGATAATAAGATACAAACAACTTTGCTTCATGTTTGGATAATTTCATAATTTGTTACTATTATGACTCCAGTTCCAGGGAGATTTGTTTTTGTCTAGGTAAAAAAATATATAATATATCTAACTATAATAAATTACCTAGTTTTAAGGTTTCTTAGATAAAAGTGTCCGATTTCACTAATCAAATTTTGGATTTGTTACTATTTAGATAATTTTTACTAAAGAAATTAATAGCAGAAAAAAATATACATTAACTTTTCGATTCGATAATTATTTTTAATTGTATAATTAAAGAAAATTAATGTAATCCTCTAATACGTATAGATATTGCAACTGAAAATAAAATTATGGAAAATATATAAACAAAAATATATTAACAACATTTATAAATAATTTCTTACATAGCTGGTTTCCTTCACTTCACATATGAATAATCCTTCTCGTCATTATAAACACGAACAAAAAGACATCCGATATTTTATAACATGTATTTCCTTTGACTAAATATAACTGTTTGTTATTTCAGTTTTCACGTTGAAATTTCCCTTCTACCCTCTATTACCAAACTCGAACATTCAGAAAAACCAATTCCGCTGTACAAAGGCCGCCAATTTATGACCCGGTGCACGTGAGTTCCCAGTGGACGTTATACGTATTCCTATAACATATCTAAACACCAAATTAATTTTAAAATGAAAATTTGATGAAGAAAAATAACATTTGAAAAGTAAAATGGGATTGACAACAAAGAATAGGTACTTTTTTCACTAATAATATAAATTCATATTAGAATTTGTAAGGATATGTGGATGATTTTATTGTAAGTCAATCATGGCTGTACGATAAAATGCATTCGAATAATTAAACTACTTAACGAACTCAAAATTCGAAATAGGTACATATTGATAACATACGAGTTTACATCGGATATTTTTATCCTAATCAGAACTATACAATTTTTGGTTTATTTATTCTTTAATACAAGGTATGTGTACAAGGCGGGCTTAATTTTAATAGCATTGTATCCAGGTTAACCTTAGGAAAGTGTTAGAAAGCTCGAATACGATAGTAGTTAAAATTTTGACAAAGTCACAGTACATAATACTTCTCACATAATTTATCTGATGTTTGAATGCGAGGTTGTCGAATGAAAATCTTTCCAGATTTTTCTATCTCACTCGGTCTATTGGTTCCCGTCAGAATCAGAACCATCATTTGGGATTGAGTCAGGTCGCGCCTCACCATTTGTGATCCGCTCCCCTACGTTATTATGAGTTTTATTAGCTGTCATTAGGTATTTTCCTCGATGAAGTAGGTCCGAATCACGTCAACAAATTCGATAATTAATTTCTTTGTCACCATCTGTATTTAATTACGGCTATCGATATTTTCGGTGTGGTCTTCTTAATTGAAAGCTTCTTTTTATGCCAATCTATAGATATATATTTATAATGATATATACTTGTATTATATTAAAAATAAATTAAAGAAATTAAATATTCATGAAAACATATACAGTTCATTGAAAGTATAGCTTTTCAGAGTACTTTTATTCGTCTTTGTACAAAAGTTGTCTGTACTGATACCTATGTCTCATTCATGTTTCTGTCACTAAGCAGTTGTTTTTGTATGTATGGTTATATTTCGGTTTGAAGAAAGCAATAGGTAAAATTACAGTGTCATCATTATTATCATACCAGTCGTCAACTATCCACTGCTGAACATAAACATCCCCCTTGAGGGGTTATGCAAGTAGTTGCCACCCATGGCAGGCGGATTGGCACCTACAGTTAGGTTTTGTAGATGTTTCAAGAGGGGCGCTGCTGCCCATCTCTCCCCTTCTTTAGTCGCCTCTTACGACACCCGCCGAAAAGTAAGGGGTGGCCTATTCTGTGCTGGGACCACACGGATAACAATTACATTGTGCGTAAGCATAATATCTAGGTCTTCAAGAATGGTAACTTATAAGAGATAACATGAACGTCACAATGTACTTGTAACTCTTAATACATATAGACGACAGTAACCACTTTCCATTAGAGGAAACGTCAGCATGTAATCATTCTTAGTTATATTAAAAACAGAGCAATTTTTTCAATATAATTCATTTTTGAAGAACAAAGTAAATCGGAGAATCACTAATTTCTATCCTGAATTGCTAGGTCTTTATAAAAAAAAAATTAAAAATATCACACAGTTATCTGTAAGTAATAGACGGATATTTTAAACTATAGACAGTCAGTCGCAATAAATAAGAAATATATTTGGGAACTCAAGGAAATGAGAGATAACAGATTCGGTAAAGATGATGTTTCAGATTTTATATCTAAATTAGAAATTAAATATTATGATAATTGACAGTTTGATAGTACAAAGTTACATAATATTCGAGTGTCATAGGTAGTGGTAATAAGTAAAATCTAATAAATATTTAAATTCAACGACATTTGTGTAATAAAACCATTTGATATTCAAGTTCGAAATAGAGATAAAGTTTCTAGTATAATGGGGATAGTTTGGGACGAAATTTGCATATGGCAGAAAATTACCATAAGTTCCTTGGACCATAACTTTTGGAGAATACAAATAAAAATTTATCCAGTAAGTTATCTCTGGGATAAACTTCTTCTTGTATTTTTAAATTTAATTATATTACACTAAATCTATTCATAATCTCTACTAACATCTGATGGTATATTTGGACGCAGTTTAGTAACAAGGATTCAATGTACAAAATTGTCAAAAAAAAAAACAATTTTAAAATAAAGTTGAAACTTCGTATACTATTTTTATAAAGACCATTTCATTAAATTTCGTTAATTTATAAAAAACTCAAAATTCATTTTAATGTATTTTATTTGTAATGTAATTAATTTTAAAACAATTCTTCAACAAATTCTCGGAAATTACCAAATGAAAATTTTACTATAGAATGTATATCACAATAAACCTTTATTCTATTCCATCTCAATACTGTCCGATTTTTTTGTTAATAATTATTGTAATTGTTGTAAAGTATCTACTTTTACACTCTAAATGTAAATATTATTTTTAAACTAACATGGCGACAAAAGACCTCATCATTTATCAACGTATTGATATGGTAATATTTTTTATCAACATGAAATTTTATAAATAAAATGATACTGAACTAAACAAACAAAAATATCACATTAAATTAGGAAGTGTGATAATTTTGTTCTTAACAAATAATAATCGAGTCATTGCTCATTATCGTATTAAATGTAAGCTAATCTTTTGCAGATAAAATCGAATACTGATTATAAAAGGCTAATGGATTATAACCTTCTCTCGAGACAGCAATTTTCCTCATTATTTACTGCCTACTTCCTGCAGTTGAACCTGCGTAAATCATTTTACAACTTATTTTCTTATAAAAACCTTGTTTCATCCTCTTTTTAGCGGCTTTAACAAAATGGAAAAGGAGGTTTTCAATTCGGTTGTATTTTTTTTTATTCGTTACCTCCAAACTCTGTTATTTATAAACCTATTTGGAAAAATCTTTTTATTTTAATTTTTAAATTGGTCCCAATGAAATTTTATAAAATAAATATTATTAATTTATAGAGTCAGGGCCCAGTTAATATGCACTATTAAATAAAGCCAATTCAAATATTTTAGAATTTAAAATATATTTTCGTTTATATTTTCTTTGTTTTAAAGCACAAAATATTAATAAATCATTAATGGTGAATCATCAACGTTCTCTTCGTTGACGTTGATTGGAGTAATGACATGAAGATCACAAAATAACTGTCAGATACACGAGGTTTCTATCGTTTACTCATTTATAATTTAAATGATATTTCTGTCCAAAAACAATTTATTGAAATTGACAGTAAATTTGGTATTAAAATTGTAATAGAT
Organism: Galleria mellonella; assembly: GCF_026898425.1. NCBI lineage: Eukaryota > Metazoa > Arthropoda > Insecta > Lepidoptera > Pyralidae > Galleria > Galleria mellonella. The sequence continues at coordinate 4,073,045 of NW_026442133.1, forward strand.
AGTATCTCTATTACAGTTTAAACAATAATTTCAATAAATAGTATAATCCTACAATTATTATTGATATATTATAGTAATCTTTTCCTCAAGACTGAAAGACTGAATGAAATTTGGTACAAGGTAGGTTATATAATTATAAATCAACTTTTATTTAAAAATAATTTAATAAACAATAATTTTATCACAATCGATTTCTTGTGAATCTTACGTGAGGCCCAAACAGCAGTCGAAAATTTTACTATTATTATTACTAGAAGTTTTACAACCTTCGATATTAGTTATCAATCTCCAATTGCCATTTCGTCCACAAACGTTTTGCAACAGGTATTTCATTTCTAAACAAGGCTCCTTTAAGCAAATTAATAGATTAATTATTTTTGTAGGTCCAGCAGTAACATCTAAATATCGATCAGTGAAATTGTTTGTCTTTTCTAACCAACTTCAAGGAAGATAAAGGTTATATATTGCACATCACTTTATTATTCATTATTTTAATTAAATCGATTTTCATAATAGTTCTTTTTTTCAATTCGAAGCGTTTAATATAGCCTCATAAAAATAATTTTGTGTAATAAATAATATATAATATGAGTACATTCAATACTTGCGAACAAAATATATGCAATAAATATATACAAATACAATAGTTACAAAGTGACATAGTAAGTACAACAATTGTTAAATATTTAGGTACTTTCAACTTTATGTTGGTGTAATAAAATTCAAAGTAAAAAGAGCATTTGTTATCAAATATATAACATTTTTATTCGAAAAAAAAATGTAAAGTTAACTTCTTTTACATAAAACAACATTTTGTAAAATCGTGTCGTTATTCGGAAAGAACACAAAAAGATTATTAAACATTTTATTCGAAAAAGTACAAACTGTTATATAAAATAACATGCAATTTTTAAATCCCACGTTTAAAAGCTCTCCGGTTCATGTCAATTCGTAAATTTTTTTTTTTTACTTTTTATTTAATTCATAAAAGCTAAAAATTTTTCATATACATCTCGTGTATTTGCTTGTAATGTAGTCATAAAAATGTATATTTTAAAATATATAATAGACTTTTGAGCCTAATACTATCATTCTTATAAATAAGTGACATCACGAAAGAGATAATAATCCTCCTAAGAAATAAATAACTTATATATTACAAAAAAAATCAAAATGCTTTAAAGATAACAAAGACAGAATAAACTAAGACGTGTATTATCGTTAATCCCCAAAATACAATAGATTTATCTCTAAATTGTAATCTAATTGTAGCTAGTGGTGCGAGTCTAAATTTAAAAATGTACTTACAAACAAATAAAATTTCGTTTTGACAGAAATACTTCTTGTAAGTATCTACAATATAATTATAAAAACATTTTGTTCCACAAAAATGTAATGTTATAAACTGAGCTACTAAGTTTGTTAAAATTTTTTCGGGACCAATCTGTAAGTCTTTTCAGATAAACTCTATTAGAGTCAAGCTCACCTTTGTACATTGAATTACCTCTGTCATATTCTTATAAATAAGTGGTATGTACAATAAAGAATTAAATAAAAATAAAAAAAGAATTTTTCAAATAGTTTACAACTGACGGAGTTTAAAAAAATTACAACCGAATTGAGGACTTCCTTCTTTTTGAAGTCGGTCAAAAAGATTAGTAATTCACATAATAATATGCTTTTATTTCAATGGTTTGTCCCGTTGACATCCTAACCGATGTAGCAAAAATTTTTATATAAAATCAGATATTTCTTATAAACACGGTATGATATTTAAATATTTTAAGAAAGTTTATTACTTTTAAACCATTTAAATGAGGATCAAATAAAATAATTTGGTTGCTATATTTTCTGTTTCTATTACGTGTACATAATTCTGAACTAATTTTAGTGGTACATTTTAATCACAAGGATTGGTTTCGTAATCATGAGATTAAGATTAAATGGATATCGAATCAATCCCAGCCCTAGATAAATAGCAAATAAATCCATCGGTAGATACGTTTTTATTAGCATACGAATGAAAAAGCACAAGACACCGAATGTTACTACCTTTTTCTCATGCACGTGGTAGCAGTAAGCTTATCTTCTATAGATATGAGTACATTATCTTATTATCGTTATCTGTCGATAGATAAATAGTTCAACACTTGTTAGGGGGCTAGATTATGAAGGTCGATACTGAAATAAATGTCAATATTATAATTTGTAATTTAAAAATAAATTTCAATAAATGGATATTAAAGTATAAAAAAGATGAATAAAAAAAAAAAATCAGTAACTGCGTAGTGAAATTTAATTTAATGTTTGATACAAAATATACCTTATTTATTGGTAATGGTAGCAATATAGGGATTTATGGATGATACAACATTCTGAGATAAAGATTTATTTGCATTTATAGGAGACAATTTGCTTTTTGTTGGTCGGTCCAAACTAGTCGACCGTTTGTTTGTCACCACTGTCAGTAATATAACACTTCAAAATTTATAGGATTGTATGTATGTACTAGTTTTTTTGTTTTAATTCTAATGTCGATCACTTGATAGAATTAGCTAATAATACACCAAAGCTTTGCATGCTTACTGTCTGAGTGAGGGATGAGTGAGGCATGCAGAGTCAGTGGATGCAGGTGGCTCAAGACCGTTCTTTATAGCAGTCTATGGGGGAGGCCTGTGTCCAACAGTGGACGAAATGATGATGATGATGACACCAGATAATAACACATTGCCTACCGAATAACAGTGGATATTGTGCATGATTATGAAAGCTCTGCAAATACATCTGTAAATCTTAATGTGAAGAATAGAAGGGAATATTTTATAATATTTGATTTACTTTTAGAGTTCTGTACTTTAAAAGGAAGAAACAGAACCCTTATAAGAGAAGGGCTCCCTTTTATCACTCGCGTGTCTGTCTGTCCGCTTGTTTGTCAAAGCGAATTTTCTCCGAAACTACTTAACCAATTGAATTGAAATTTAGTACACCTATATAAGTCGGTACCCCAAAAAAGACACGTAAACGTAAATAAATGAATTAAATTTAAGAAAATAAGCAAAAACTTCCCCACACTTACTTCTGAAATTACTGGGCCTTACATTAAAAACAAAATACATACAATATATGTATTTACACGAGAACCTTTAAAAAGTCTATGAGATTTAAAGCAACATAAAAAATTTTAACGTATGAATTTTATTCGCAGTTATTATATTACAACTGTATAGAAACTTTTTAGTTACCATAAACAAATTTGAATCCTCCCTACGCTAGTTTATCTCGCACTTGTCCAATTTTTTATTATAAATATGAATGAAGGGCAATTAAAATATTTTATGCTTCTTCTTACTAATATAATAAAAATTGTAACTAAACGAAGTAGAAGAGAGTAGAGTAGAACTAAATGAAAGATCCATCTATCCTATTTAAGAGTTGCGCTCTTACCGGTGGGGCTCTTGCCACTCACTACAATTTTCTGCGAGTCTCTTTACCTCTTGATATGATACGACACCAACCTTTTCCTTAATCTGCCTGGTGTAACTATGCCTTGGTCTCCCTCTTCCCCTCCTTACTTCTATTATAATATTCATAAGTTTATCGTGTGGTATCAAGTGTCGTAACATTTTTTTTCTTCTGACCTCAATTGTTCTTATAATTTGTCTCTTTTCCTTAACCCTAAGCAGATGAAGATATGGAAGATATTTGATAAAAATTTCAAAAAATAAAGGAGTCTTAATAAGAGCAATAAATGTCAAAACAATATTTTTAAATATATATTTTATCTATCTGTATGTTTCTTCAGCATTATGCAAAAATCACTGCATCAAACTGAATATGGTTGTTATGGCCTAACTAAAAAAACTGGATTATGTTTTATCTTGATACGCTATTTAGAAGTATGTAGTCTATTTAATTGGTTTTCTTACTTCTGAAATCCACGCGTACGAAGTTGTGAACAAAAAGCTAGTACCTAATACAGATTTATATGTTCATTTATTTATAAAAGATACACCATTACTATGTTCACAATAATTAAACAGACTATGTACAATGTTATAAGTAAGTAAGTAATGAAAAATGACTATTCAAAAATGCTCAAATCTAAGTTGACTTGAACAAAAACATTTTTCTTTCTAAGCTTAAGGCTAGATGAACATATTAATTAGAGGCGTGTACAGTTTTTACAGATAAGTGTTAATGTATACTAGAGTAACAATCATACAATCAGTGAAGACTTAATTATTAATCTATATTTTTAATAAGCTTAGTAAACTGCATTAAAGAATTACCAAAGATGTGTGATTACCAATGATTTACTATACTTTCAGCATTATTAGGATATTAATGATCTAAACGCAATGTTGTAGTAGACTGGGCAGTATATGTAAATTTATTGTACCCTTAAGCTGACTACCATGTACTTAAGGCCGCAGAAAATTTATACAGTTTTCTTTTTATGCAAAGCTTTGGAAGCATTTCGCGTAATAAACTTAACTATGTTGTATTTAATCTCAGCGCACACATTGTATGTCAAACAGGCAGACTTTGGGATAAAAATATTATACGAATTTCAAGTATCAATTTATATTCTTTATTACACTTGTAAATTATATTGTTAATGCATTTATAAATATTGTGAACAAGGGTGGACTTATCTCTGACAGAGAACTCTTCCAGTCAACCCAATGCAGTTACAAAGCATGTTGTTAGCACGTAGCTGTAGTACTACTACTATTTATATTTAGATTACATAAAAAATATACAGTTAAATAAAATATTAAGATACATAATAAAATATTACATAAATACATATATCTACTATAAAGAAATATAATACCTACCTACTTATACGATAGATGTTAAAATAAATAAATATACTACCTACAATAGAAGTTTAGTTAAATGATTTAAAGGTTTGATAGTTTAATTATAAAAATGAAAAATTAAGATTATGACTCAAACGAAAGAAAATGTAATTTATATATATTTTCACTTTTTTTAGTTAGGTCTTTTCTTCTTTGGATTAGTCTCTTCATAACCTTCGGCTGTTATTCGAGAATAATGCCAATTTAATTATATTAAAACTTTACTGAAGCGGGCGACCTTCCATACCAATCTCTATAATCAACGGGCTTATTTACTTACAAGAATTTTTAATTAAAAGAGATAGTTAAATATTTGTGGTCATATTTAAGTTATACCAGTTGCTCATAGTTAACCTAAATTAAGAAAAGAACAGTTATTTCTTTCACAGTAACATTATGCATTGAAAGTCTTGTTAAGTTGCTAATGAATGTTGTTAATGGGTAAAATGTTAGATTTTTGAATAACTTGTAATTAATTTGTCTTCATCATCATATCAGCTTTTGACTGTCCACTTCTGTCCATTCAATAGTTAGCGAGGACAGTTAAAGGCTGATACGATACGAAATACGAGTATGAATAAGGAGTAATTTTTACTGCGCCTAAATAAAAAAATAATTGTTGAGCGACAGAAACACTACGTATACCAGACTCATCATCAGAAATATTAAAAAAGAAAACAATTTTACAATATTTTCATCACATATTAATTTTGTCGCGATTTATAGCGTTATTTTTTTATGGATAAATTTTTTATATTATCGGTTACTATATTAATAAGAATTATACAAAACTTTATCTAACTTAAAGTCTTTTATTATTATTATCACAAGGTTTCAAAATTAAAGCCAAATGATTGTTTCATCTGATTTTGGCTATTTCAAATGTGAATATAAAATCTTAATATTTACACAAATAATTTGAGTAAGTACAAACCAGATGCTCTGTTTTTATTGAACAAATTTAATCTTGATAAGGCTTTGATCCTATCTACAGAGAGAGGTCTCATGTCCACCAAAAATAGGTAAATACTATTGGAATTAAATTATCCTTCTAAAAAGAAAGAAAACTCTATTAAAATAGGACCATGTGTTTCGGAGCTACGATGCTATAGACAGACTGAGGCACCGTCAAGCTTCAAATTTATAACTATCTCTTTTTATATTAGTGATTAAACAGGGCGTGGACGGCAAAGGTTAATTAGGGCGTGTCCTAATTGCGGTCAATAAAAGCAATAATAGGAACCTTAACATACTAATAAATAGGTTTTACTACATAAAACTTTATTATAGTTTAACAGCTTCATAGGTTATTGTGTAACAAAGCAAGGATAAGTTCGATAGATATAAATTACTTTACTGACTTAGTTTAAGTGAAACCGACACCGTTACTAATTGGGACTAGAAATTAAATAATTTCTAATTAATATTGATGATAGTAGTTACAATAACAGACATAATAATTTTTTTAATGTATTCCGTAAAAATATTTTTTGTTTTGGTATTTTGCACATCCTTTTATACCAGCTCACTGTGGGCAAGATATACTCAAAAAACAATTATTAATTACAATTCTCTAAGAGTACAATATAGTAACGCGTTTCGGATATTGTTGGGGCTGATTCGACTTTGCAGTGCATCGAGAATGTTTGCAGAAATGCATGTGGATTGTTTCCACACCATTATTCGTAAGCGATCTGCGTCCCTGCTCTGCAGAGTGCGAGCCAGTCCCAACTGCATCCTGACCATGTTGGCAAGTAGACTGGATTCTTTCTACATGAACTATTGTGTTGCGTTGCATGTCGAAAGAATCCAACTATAATTGTAATTATAATAATTTGTAAAATAAAAAAGTGTTTGTATTATTTTTGTTATTATATCAGAGATTTCAAATATAAAAATACTTCTATTAATTTATTACTTAAATATTTTAACGCTATAATGCTACAACCAATCAGTATGTATTTAAAATACGGATGGTATATGGGACGGAAAAGGATATATCAGTTTTATTCCAATCTCGCAAGCAAAGTCACGAGTACAACTAAAAATTATTAACATGGCTTAAACATTTACCACCCGACGACACAGTTAGATAGAATTGAAACCCACATTTTTCTACTATCGGTATTGAAAATATTCCTAGTTACACCACAAAATTTTATTTGTAAAATATTCTAAATTCTATTTCAATTAAAATCCAATAAAAAAAAACATAGTAATATAAATTTGTAAATAATTTTACAAAACTAAAAACCATTTCATATCCTTCAGGGAACAAAACTTATAGGCAAAATTAAATTAATTAAGGGTAGGCGCTACTACCTAGTAAGACCATATACCTACATAGTAAGATTTATTTCTGTCGATAATCAACAATGCATCCATACTCGAATTTCAGTTTGAAGAAAGATTTTAAATGATCACTCTTGTCAAAGTAGTCATAGTAATATAAATGGTGTAGACTGAGTATGTTCATTATAAGTCTACTTCCTCTAGCGATATGTGTCCACATTATGTGATCAGTGGTTTTATGGAAACATCAAGTTATACTAAAATTGTATAATTAACTTAATTAGGTCAGCTCAGACTACAGAAAAACTCTTCCAGGCTATTCACAATTAACTGGTTCTCGTATCACGAGTACGATACAAAAGCATGTATGTGTTTTTTTTAAATAAAGTGAAAGTCAAATATATTAAATTAATTTATTTATAAACCATTGGCAAATAATTTGCAATAAATTGTCTGTTTTGTTGAAATAATTTAATAAATTTAGATACCTGCCGCTTTCATTATGGTAATCGGATCAGGGAGCACCTGTTTTCAAGCGCGTCGATTCAGAAGACATTTAATTAAACGTTGTCGTAGGAAACCTTACATATCACATGTTCGCCATCGTTCTCTACAAATAAAATTACCTTTTGTTTATATAAAACGTGTAGGTAATTCACTTAAAAATCGCTCGTAATTCTTAAGATATGTAGCAAAATTTAATTTTAAGTTTCAAGGAAACTACACGTGGGATGTTATAGGTACTTAACATTAAAGTTTTTGAGCACAGGAGGGTTATAATAAACTTCGTTTTACATGAATCGTATTAATGTCGTGTAACCCGCTAATAAAACTGTGCATATTCGTTAGTAGGTATTACGACGATAGCTCGAAAGGTCTATTAAACTCGGCAGATTATATAAAATGGATCTTATTCAAGTAATTTGTTTTAACCCTCCAGATCTTTCTTCGTACACTTTAATTTAATGTACTTGATGTTAAATACGTGTATTAGTGTAGTGATGGAGATTAGTGGCTCTGTTGCTAGCAATATATAGCCTATTTTATCGGCCTCCACGTGATGCGTTCTGGAAACCATTGTGATTAATTTCTGATAAATTCGTCACAATGGATCAACGGGCCTGATTTCATCCTCACTTATTAACACTCAGTGGTTAATACTCAGCCAGCAACTCCAGCTTCGTTATCATAACTAGCTACTGTTCCATTTTGTCGGATTATTATTACATTCTCATTTCAAAAAAAGGATATCCAAAATCATGTAAATAACAGATTTATTTATTTCTTACACCTAATGTAAATTATAAATACAAATAGTCTAATCAAATATACCTAATTTCAATATTCATTACTTTCAATAAAGTCTGTTTAACTATATGTATAATAATATATATAATTTACATATATACTGAAGTTATTGAGTTCCAATAATATGAACAGAATATTTCAAATAACCTTTGAACTAACAACGTATTCCTAGAATGTTTTAATCTAGTTAATCCACATGATTGCACCAGCTTTTATATAGTATTTGCTCATTAAGCGTATTGGTTTTTCTACATAAAATGCATTCGTTTCTATCACAATGTTTCTCTGTTATTGGTATGTACTTAATTGTTCTGCTAATTCCTAAATTATTATAGTCGTGTGTGTCCCAGCAATAAAGGCCACTCCTTCATTTCCCGTAGGCATAATAAGAGGAGACAAAGGAAACTTAGGGTCGAGGAATGGCCAGCAGCGTCCCTCTTAAAACATTTCTAAAAGCCTAACTGCGCTTACCAATACTTACAATATATATTATAGGCGACGGTTACTACTTTCCATCAGGTGGGCCGTCAGCTTGTTTGCCATTCTAAGTAGTATAAAAAAAAAAAAAAAAAAAAAAAAAAACCAATCCGCATGTCAAGCGTAGCAATTAATGGAAAAACCTCCCAGTCTTCCAAAACAAAAAAAAAATAGGCTATGATCAACAATGGACAGTTAACAACATATATAATATATAATTATAAATTACATTATATGAATATAAACATGGTTTTACTCACGACTTGGTCCGTGTGAACGGGATATGTTAAATGACCGAGATAAAATAGCTATTCTGATCCCGTGTATTTATTGTTTGAGCCGTTGAAACACCAAGTATGTTTTTTTATAAATGGACGTCTCAGCGAAATCTTCTTTTTAAAAAACAATATGTAACTAAATTTCTCAAATTTTTTGTTTAATTTGTTTATATTAGGTTAAGAAATAGGTTTTGGAAAATGTGCTTTGGAATCGACTAATATATATATATAAAATATAATCTAACAAAACAAATATTATATAATAATTTTCTAACTTATTAATCCTGTATCAACTTCCGCATATACATATTGACTTAGCAAAGTCAACAATGACCAATTAAAATTGCGCGAAGTTTGCAAATTAATGAAATAATTACTCCACTCATTTAAAGTACATGGGAGTTGACTTTGGCCGTTATAACTCGGACAGCTGCTAATCAGTGAACTTTATGAACAGTCATCTTTAACAGTAAATAAACGAATAAAGACGTCGCCGTGTGGTTCTGGTATAGAGTAAGCCACTCTTTTCTTTTCTGTGAGTCGTAAGAGGCGACTGAGGGAGCTTAATAGTCGAGGTATGGGAAGCAGCGTCCCTCTTTAAACATCACTAAAGCCTAACTATGGTTGCCCACCAGCCTGCCAAGCGTGGTAACTACTGGCAAATCTCCCCTTATAGGAAAGGCTTATTTCCAGCAGTGGACAGTTAACGGCTGAAATAGTAACAATAATTTGTGCTTGTAATATACTAATTTAGTCCTTACCCTAAAATCAACTTTAAACATATATATTTGAATTAAGAGACTTTGTACAAAAGTCGATTGCTTGGGTACCTCTGTCCCATTCGTGTTTCTACCGTGAAGTAGTTGTGTTTGCATGGCTGTGTTTCGGTTTGAAGGGTGGGATATAGCGTGAATTTACAGGGTACAGAGGAATAACATCTGAGTCCTCAGAAATAGCAACGCATGGGGGGTATTATGGGCGAAACAGTATGTGTGTGTACTGTTATGTCCATGGTACTGCTCATGTCTATAGGCGACGGTAACCATTTTCCATCAGGTGGGCCATCAGCTTGTTAGCCATTCTAAGTTGTATAAAAAAAATAAGAACTTATCTTGTTTTTATATTTCAAAAGATGTTTATTTGTTAAGAATATAGTAGATATTTATTCATCTAATTTTACAACAATAATATCTATGCCTTATCTTGTCACTTAATATTTTATTTCAAAAGATTTTTGTCTGTTATCAAGATTATGTATTTTGAAAAGTCGACATAATAGATGCTTATTTTTTGCGAAGTCTCCTTAAATAAGACGATTCGTATAATCTAATTTTATAAATGTCTGTATTATAACTTTGAATGACCTTGTCAATTAACGAGAAAATTGTTCTGGAATAGACTGTGCTTATTTTGTAATAGTGAATTATAAAATAGAACACCTACAACGGTATATTGTCTTGTAAATATCAATGGAGTGGAACAAATTTATTTTAAGACGGGCTTTTATAGTTTTAGGCTTCATCACCAGAATCTGGGTACCCTATAAATTTAAAATCTTTGCCAAGACAAATCAAACGAATCCAAGCATAATTGATTTATCCTGCGTAGTTCATGAATTCCTTTAGCCAGCTTTTGATTTCATCATCAGACCAACTCGGTGGTACCATAACAATTGTATTGTCATAGAACTTACTTTTTTTTATACAACTTAGAATGGCAAATAAGCCGACGGCCCAACTGATGGAAAGTGGTAACCGTCACCTATAGACATGAGCAGTACCATAGATATAACATAGTATACTGTTTCATCGATATAAATATACCTTTCAGGACAATGGGATGTCAGCAAGTTATCAAAAAATACATTGCAAATTTTTGACGGAAAGACATACAAGCAAGTATTTGACTTGACTTTTAAAGTTAAATAAAAACTTGCAAAAAGCACTGCAATTTGAAACAGTAATAGAATAAAAAACTCTTTGTTCGCGTCAAAAAAATATACAGTTATATAAAATACTTACAAAAAAAACGTTATATGAATCAAGGTAAAGAAGCAACAACGAGCAGCCTTATATCGCTAAATAATGACTTCTTCCAACTAACCTTAGAATGGAGAGAATTAATTTAACTTTCTGTATTTGAATATTAAAATACATAAGTAAAAAATAATGTACTTACAAAACTGAATAAATTATGCGTAAGTAATTTATTAATACGCATCTCACAAATCATAGTATTATTTCTTTCATTATATTAAATATAGTGATATTATCTATATAAATTACCTATAATTTATAATTATTTGTGTATTATGTGTTATATATATTGTCTTTATAAAAAAGATAAAATACCTAATATAGATTATATAAGTATAAAACTTATACAATAAACCTGTCAGAAAAATAAGTTTTTGACAATATATTACCTCGATATTTACGTCTGTCCGGAAAGTTCGTATTGTTCTCAGGTAAGCGCAGGACCCCTTCCTTATAACAATGCTTCAGTTCTGTCACGCCAAAGATGACTTGAAGTTGAAGAGAAATCTCTTCAAGCAAGATGGCGTGAAATTTTTGCCGATCTGAACAGTTTATGGGGATGATGCTGTGAAGGAACCAACCGTCCACAAGTCTAAAAAGATTTTCTTTATAATCATTCCGACGAAAACGTGGAAAGAATTCGAACTTGTGTTAATGGGGACCGTCGTTTAACGGTCAGACACGTTGCTGAATAGCTTAATTTGGGCAAAAACCTTGTACAAGAATTTCAAAGAAAAGAACTTCAAATGAAAAAAATTTGCGCCAAGATCGTTCCGTGAGTTTTTATAAAAAATTACGGTGACCGAAAATGTATCCCAAAAACCAAATTGGTAATTTGGGGGACATAAATGAGATAAAAAAACAAACTGAGAAACCTACAACCAGAGGACTTTCAAGGAGCCTTCTCACAGTGGAAACGGCGTTGGCACAAGTGCATTATGTTCTTTGAAGGGGATAAAATGTCATAAAATTTTTAAAAAACTTTTATACGTACTTTCCGGACAAACCGTATTGTACATCTCTAAAATTCTTAAAGATGACTTGAGTTGAAGAAATCTCTTCAAGAGATGGCTGCCTGTGTACTTTGTCATTTTCTTTATAATCTTTTGTCTATATTAGAAGTGAGTGTATAATAAAATGTATACAAATACAAATACAAACAGTAATGACGTTTCTAAAATGTCATTTTTCTAAACCCATCTCTAAAATTTTAATTTGATGTCACGGGAAAATTTTTATTTTAAAGAATTTTGAAGTATATAGAAATATTAGATGAAAGCTATGATTTCTCATTTCTAATATTGTACATATTCGAAAAGTCGGTGCTTTTAAAAGTTACAAAACTAAAAAGTGATAGATTAACGCAAGATCCTTTTAAGAGACTTACATCGCCAGGAAAAACGAAGTCTAAAAAGACTCCCAGCAACGAATATCCGCCCTTCGGTTAGACCTATACGATACGTCACCCGGCGATAGAAAGAGAATAATTGCTAAATTAATTACTACGTAGATAGTAATTTCTGGAATTAAAATATAACAATCAAACGTATTTCTTAATGTCTAGAAGCGTTTCTTTCCCAAGCAATAACCCGCGTAACGACTAAACCAGGTGGCGTCGGACTCCGACTGTTGCATAATGTGCTTTTTTTTCTACACTTTTTCATCTCGAACCATACAGTTCCAGCCGTTTTCGTGGCAATAATTCAACAATTTACTCCGTTTATACTAACCGTAAAAAGATTTTCTTAATTCTTACCGTTTTATTGCACTTGAGATCCCCGCGCCATGGAATACTTTTTATACTTATTACGCTTTCTGAGTTACAGTAATTTTTTACATGTAATTATTTTTATTTAAAGTAACTAAGTACCTAATTGTATCAATCATGATAGATATATAGTTGATGGTAATAAATGTTTATATAGTACGCATCATTAGTAGTAATACACAACAGCTCAGAGAGTACCTTTGTTTAAGTAACTAAAAAATAAAAATAAAAGATAATCTACTACATGTTTTATTTACAAATAAATGTCATTGTAATAATTAATAACTGATTTAAGATTTTGTTCCATAAAAAAACATTGACTTCCATTGTGGTAAAACCACTTATTTTGTTTAGAAACTAAACTACTTGGCCGATTTTGATAAAATGTCTATGGGGTCAATCTGAAAGAATATAAAAAAAAATTTTTAGTTAAGAAATAATTATTAAAATCGATTTTTAAATTATGGAGTTATCTGATAATAGACACAAAAAAAAAACAAAATGAGAATCTTCTTACTTTTTAAGTTAGTTAAAAAGTCACAAATATATTTTGATCGAAATGTTAGTCTTCAAAAAACAGCAGCTTCATTTGTCCCAAAATTATCATGGGACTCACACTGAAGCAGGCCCTACCGATTACAAAATTCTAATAATATTTATATATTGTCTATTATGATTATTTATTATCTTGCGTATTATATTAACAATAATTTAAGATTGTGTACCACAAAAAGAACGGTGTGTGTAAAACCAGATATTTTAATTAGAACACTTAACCACTGAACCGCATATATATATATATATATATATATATATATATATATATATATATATATATATATATATATATATATCCTCTCAGGTAAAAAAAGAATTTTTCAAATCATTTTATAACTGACGAAGTTATTACTTAACAAACATAAAAAGCAACCGGATTGAGAACCTCTTTCCTATTGCAATCGGTTAAAAATGTATATATCCGTTGAAACAAAGATGACATCTTAACAAAAATCAATAGAAAACTATTTACTTAATAAAAACCTGCCTCTTCTTATATCAGTTACCTTATTGGTTTTATATTTCTTTTTAATTACATGCTTTTATCTCGAACAATAGGAATCACAAAAAGCAAACTAAAGAGAGAGCTGAGTTGAGAGCTACTTGGAATTGACGGTAAACAGCTATACCTCCAAGCTACTAATGAAAAGTATTTAATTTACCGTCACTTTGCAAAAGGTTTAATGGATGAAATATTTCAAATTAAACTCTGTAATTCTTAAGATCTAATATAGTATTTATTAACATTCAAAGGTATCCGAAGCTGTTTCTACGTAAAATAAACCGAAAGTTTTGTTTTACTTAGATAAAGTTCATTTCATATTTATTTTGATTTGAAACCTCTTTTGGATATTCGCAAAACGTTCTCAATTAATTACTATGTACGTTAATGCATGACTTTAATTCAGAAATAATAGTGAAACTAATATTGTATATAACAAAAAATGGTTATCTATAAAGGTCATCGACATAGTCTAACGAAAAGCAAGCAAAAGATTTTTTATTATATTTTTAATGCAACTTAGAATGACAAACAATCTGACGGCCTACCTGATGGAAACTAGTAACCGCCTCCTATAGACATGAACAGTACCATGCACATAACATAGTATACTGTTTCACTCATGATTAACCCCATGACCCCCATGCGTTGCAATTGAGTGGCGACCCTGTACAGAAAAATGCAATGTAGAAAGACCCCCCTTCCCGCACTTGATGAAGACCCAATGACCCCAAATGCATTGCAGGGAGTCAGTAGATGCAAGTTGTTCGTGGCCGATCCTTATGACAATCTACATAGTAGCCTAAATTCGGTAGTGGATATATATATATATATATATATACATATATACATATATACATATATATCATATCAGCTGTTAACGGAATAGCATAAAACTATATCTATTTATGTAAAAATAAATATTAAAATCTTTTCAGCTATTTTTGATTCGAATAACAAATATCTCAATGCATTTTATGATCTGACTTTATCCATGCCTATCCACACTGATACCCCGCTAATGTCAACCAATATCAGAGGAAGAATTACCATTTCATTACCGAAACAAAGAATCAATACAATAGCTACATCATTACTTTTTGTCTAAATATAAAATGTACTTTATTTAAGCTGAGATAGAGACCCTTTGGTCTTTTTTTTGTAATTATGGTTATGTATTTATTTCTTGTGAAATTGTTTCGTGGATAATAAATATTTTCTGTATTGCCGTGTGGTCCCAACATTAAACGGGGCACCCCTCTCTAAGGAACTTAATGGTCGAGGGATAGGCAGCAGCGTTTCTTTTATAACAATCACCAAAAGCCCAACTGCGGTTTCCAACCCGCTTATCAAGTGTGGCAACTACTGACAAAACCCCCCTTATGAGGGAAGCCTATGATGATGATGATGAGATATTGTCTATTCTATTTATATTCAGACAAAAAAGTAATAAATATGACTGACATAAAATATAGTTATTTCATATTACATTGGTACATTTGCAAAATATGTGATAGTTGGAAGCGGGCCGTTGCAACGATAGATCGAGGAAACGTGAACAGCATATAAAGTTTTCACACAAAATAGCCTTTTATAATACAAATACATGTGACCAGCGACATTTCTCATGTGCATTTAGATAAATTTATGTTAACTTTTACGCCTGTAAAGACCAATAGTGACTTTATAATATTATTAAAATAAATAAATAAATCTCTTCTCATTTAAGAGTTTCCTCTTGTCAAGGCAATTAATTGGAGCATTCTTTTCCAACTAGCTTATTTCAGGCCAAATCTTTGATCTCTTTATATAACAAGAGACCTAGTTTTTCGTTTATCTGTCCCATGTAGTTATTTCTCGATTTTCCCTATTTTCTTTTGCCATTTATTTTTGTTTTATTGTATGCTTTTTAAAAAATCATTTTATTATATAAGGTGGTAAAGCATTTTGTCTCTTCTATTCACTATTATAAAATAAATAAAAGCAAATTGTAAATTCCCACTGATATATTTGCTTTTGTTTGAAAAATTCATGAAGACCGTGTTTTCATGAATTTATAAATGTGTTTTCCGATAGGTATGAATATGTTATATCTACTTTGAGAGTTGTTAGGGTTTTGTTATCTAGGCGACTGTGTTGTTACATATATTTTATTTACTTTTTATAAAATAACATAGCTTTTCAGATCTCGTAGAATAAATTCAAATAATAGGTATTCACCTTGATATTAATTTATTGTATCAATAAATTGTGCTTCCTCATAAATATATTGTAATTTGTGTTGATTATAGGTACAAAGAATTTATTTACATTGCAAACCGAGTTTTTATTATATATTTTTTTTGTTAAAAGCACGTATAATATTATGTAAGCACATATAGTATTACAATTGTAAAAATAATCTCGCAACATGGTCATGGCATTTCCTATTAAGAATACTGATCAATGAAACATCAAGGTATTTCTATAAAAAAACCTACCTAATATCTAATCAAGCTAATTCTAATACTCGTATACTTAATATGATACTCAGGTACCAAATATAGTTACACGATATTTATTATCTTTATTAATAGTAAGCAACAAAAATCAATTTAAAAATTACTCGAGTTTAATAAAATAATTTGATACTTGCTTACTTAAATAAGTACTCGAATAGATCTCAAATTAGAATTCGATTTTTATTTTAAGAAGTATTAAAATTTTCAAATACTAATAAAGGATGAGTAGACAGGCATATCACTTAAAAAAATACCTAAATCTGTGGGTGCTTTTATAATTTAGCGTAATAGGACACGATATCGTATAATTTTACCGTCCTATAATAATAGGAAAGCAAAATATATAAGTTATTTTATAGACACGCTTTTAATTTGCTACAATGATAATTGTGGAAATTAACAGTAAAATAACCTAGTCGTACGTAAAAATTGAAAAGCATGGTTACATTTACAATTATTTATTTTAATTACATATTTCATTATATATTTTAACACATTTTTATTTTATAAATACATATTTTTTTTGTAATAGTTCATATGTTATTTTCTTATGCTTCTTCATCGTGTTATACTACCTTATTATAACTGTAATGCCTCCACAGAATCACATCAAGTTCCTCCATCTTACTCAGTCTTTGTTACTGTGGTGATCATGATGGAATCGAATATCCAAAAATAATTCATACAGATTTGTTCAAATCATGTTGCATGACTATACATTTGATCGTTTGACTACCACTCTGCTAGTTACAACAGACCAAGATTAACCATTTCTTCAGATGATATAAATGAAAAGCTATGAAAAAGAAATATTTTTAATATTTTTCTTTCACAGTGCAGATTTTAGTACCTTACCTCACCTAGGTACAATACTGGTCTACGTGTTAGGAGCCTGATGATCTTTAAAACAAGGTATCCTAGTATAGCCACCAGTTTCTCACAAAAAATTATATAAAATTTGCAGATACTTACAAATTTTTCATATGTAATTTGTAATTGTGAGAGTATAATGGTTTTTTGTGTATAAAAAGTACGTAAATAAGTATTAGGTTCCAGCTCTCACAATCAATCTGTCACCACAAAAAAATTTATTGTAACCTATTGAATTATGTTCATAAATTTTTGTATGAGAAATATACGTTATTATTATTATTATACTCTCTTTTTGTAAATTAGATGTATTTATTTTCGATTATTGAATCTAAATTCACATTGCAACTATATTAAATATGTTATATTGATTAAAAACTTAATGAAAGAGTAGAAGAAATTGGCCGTTAGTCGCTTTATAAATCTTTAAATTAAAGTGCCATGTGCACTCGCCCATTTTATGACCGATTTAGGTGTAATGCCCATCCTTGAGAAAAAACATAAATTAAATTCGCTTATGAAACCGTCACAAGGATCAAATAGAGATTTTGATGATCCGCGGTATTATTTCGGATCACTGTTGACTTTCAATCTGTATGAAGGAACCATATTGAATGATTTAAATCTTAATTTCTAACTCCATCTACATAATTTAAAGTTTATATCTCCATACAGATGCTTCATGAAAAAGCGCTTTATCCTATATATTATTGTCGTTAAAATTATAATTAACATGTGTATTCTAATTTGTAAATAATACATATTATGTATATTAGAAAAAAATTGTTCCCAATTCAGATGAAAAACAGACCTGATGTGGAATTTTTTTATCAATACTTTACTTGCAATACTGAAAAAATAGCGGGCATTATTCTGATTAAAGAAGTGTGTCAAAATTCAGTCAGCTCCTTCTATATAATCTAATATGTAAACAACAATGAAACATTCAATACTATTTTTAAGAGGATTTTTCCGTTTCCTGCCTTTCAACCAAAATGAATCAGTTTGGTTAAACCGTATAACATAAGATAGTCAAACTATCAAATGTATAGTCATGCAACATTTCCATCGTGCCTCCCACCAAATTGTTTATAATTACTCCTCTCCATCCAAAGGTTGCCTGGAAGAGATCGCTCTTAGCGATAAGGTCGCTCATTGTTTTCTCATTGTGATTATTTCTTGTAATTATTTATATTTATAATAAGTTTTTTATTGTAATCTTTTGGAGGAAACAATAAAGAGTATCTATCTATCTATCTATAAGATTTATATCGGGGTTTAATCCACTGCCTCACCTCCAAATGTTAACGGTTTCGATCCCTGCACAATACAAATATTTATATTTGTACTACGACAGGTGGACAAGGTTATTTTATTTTAATTATCTACTTCGTATCGAATGTATTAAATAGGATGATAAATTATATAGAATAGGTTCCTTATATAAATTAAAGAAAAAAATTCAGTGTCGTTTTAATCCCGCGGTTCTGTAGTGCTTTAGGCATATTTGTGGAAGCGCACACAGACGATGTTCTCGTCATAATGAGATGGAGAAATACCTCCTTGTGGCGTAGAATCCGCGGGAGCGCCAAATACATACTAAAGGTAATTGCAGAGAAGCCTGGACTATCCACTCTAGAAGCACTGGAACGCTATGCATTATTACTAGTCTAATGCAGCTGGAGGTGGGCAGGGATATATGGATTAATTATTGTATTATTAATTATTACTATTTATTACCATACATTTTTAAGTCTTGTACTAACACGAAATGGATTATCACAATTCATTTACAATTAAATAAATTATTATTAATACAATACTTATTATTATACATTGCAAATTTTTCAGTGTAATTTTAGAAATGACGCCATATTCCAAACATGACGGCAAAAAGATATTAAATTTATGATGTCGTAGGAAAATTGAACGGCATATTGTTAAATCGAACGTAGAGCAGGTGCGATAGGTACCAATGTTATTCCATTGGAAAATGATTTTAAATATATAAAAGAGTTTTCGGAAACTAACTGAAATGTCTGTTCAGTTATTTACGGTACGCCGCTTCATATAGAATTGTTAGTTGTTGTTAAAATCCTATAAATTTATTTATTAATGTTGTGAGTAGTTTACCGCTTACAACAAAAATGGTAATTTAATGGATGATAATGGATTTAATGGATGAGAAACGGTTACCTCGTTTGAGCTGTACGGTATACGCTGGCGGAGTACCAGTGAGGAATGAAAAGACAGGTCAGTTAGCCCTTCGTGATGAATATACCTGATATTCAGCACGATGGTATCCAGGGGGGATCACGTGGAGGGAGACCTGAAAGGGTATATTGTTAGTAATGAAACTAGAAGTTCGCACTACTAACAATCCATCCCCACGCCATAACTCAATTTATTTATTTATAAAAGATATACCAAAAATATGTTCACAGATTTATTATTATACAGACTATGTACAATGTTATAAGTAAGTAATGAAAAATAACTATTCAAAAATGCTTAAATCTAAGTTTATTTGAATAAAAATATTTCTTTCTTTCTTTCTAAGCTAACATATATCAATTAGAGGCGTATACAGCTCTTACAGATAAATATCAACTTAATGATTAAATATATATAAAACAGTAAGCCAATTAACACATTTAAAATAAAATTGATATCTGGTAAAATCTAGATAAGACATTAGTGTGCAAACATAAACTAAAAACTAAACTATTTGTATGTTAAATTTGATTATGATTTTAAATGGTTTTTTATTTCATAAAAATCGAATTCAGTTTTAACTGACGAAATCAGTATGAAGAATCATTCAAGCGAACCTTACGATTAAAAATAATTAATAAAATACTGAGAACTTCCTTTTTTTGAAGTCGATCATAATTACAAAATGACTTTATTATAATTAATAATATTATATATTAATGTATAAGTTTGCTTAAAGACAAACTGTACGGGACACATTTCTCAAAAAATGAGATATCAAACGTGAAGAATTTCCAAAGAATAAGTATTCAAACAAATAAACAAATACTTTCGCTATATTATATTTGTGTCAATAAAACTTATCTTAAACAATAAAATATGTTCAAAGTAAAATAGTATACGAATACCTAAAAATGATATATTTAAGTTCTAAATCTACATCATTGTCTCATTGAAATCCCCACGTTCGTATAAATCCCACAACATAACAAGATAGGAAAAAAACAAATTACGTACGGACCAAACAGTTACAGTTGAGGCTGAATATTTACAAAAGCAAGATGCTATTTTGCTAGTTTCAAACGAAAATCTGTTAATTATCCTTGCGGAATGCTCAGAAATGGGCAATTATGAAATACAGCCACCCCGCCTTGCCTGCATCTAAGTGCACTGCTTCGCTTCACCGGATCGAAAAGGAAGCCATATAAATTGTGTATGGACTTGATGTACATCTTTTTACTAGATGTGTTAAATACACATTTAATAAAAGTTGTTTATATAATGATGTCGCTATTGTAGGCTAAACATTCTTTTTATACTTTGTTTTACATTTTACACTATCAAATTTCACGTCAGTCTGATTCCATAAATTCGTATCTTCATTATTCTACTCCTCAATCTACCACTCCATAATTTTTAATATTATTATATTTTAAACTATGTTGCAATTTATCAGTAGCATAAATAAAAAAGGATAGGAAAATAAGGAAAGCAGAAATTGAAGTAACATTAAGAAGGGAAAACCACGAAATTTATTTCGCAGGAAAAACTTAAGAATCTTTGTCTTATAAAGAAAATAATACATGGCATTCCAGTATATCATTGGTGTAGGCAGGAAAGTAAATAATATAATTTTTGTTATTTCGAGATACTGAGATTTACGAGTACCATTTTTTTCTTGTTATTTTTTTTGGTCGTAATTATGTATTAAGTACTTTTACTGTCGATCTTTTTAAATATATCTTCCAGTTTTCACTACATATTAATAGCTATTGATTTGTTTACTAGGCACTTAGACAGAGGGAAAGGGAGGGAGACTTTATACAAAAGTCGTTTACTTGGGCATCTCTGTCTCATTCGTGCTTTTACTGTGAAGCAGTTGTGTTTGCATGGCTGTGTTTCGGTTTGAAGGGTGGGAAATGGCAGTGAATTTACAAAGTAAAGAGGATAACACCTGAGTCCTCAGGAATAACAACGCATAGGAAGTATCATGGGCGAAACAGTATACCCTGTTATGTCCATGATACCGCTCATGTCTATAGTCGACGGTTACCACTTTCATCAGGTGGACCGTCAGCTTGTTTGCCGTTCTAAATTGCATAAAAAAACTTAAGAATATTCAGATATAAAGGTTTTTTATTGTTATTATTACTCTGGCTGCAATCTCCTGTTTTGAATTAGGATTGAACTGTACGTTAATAGAAATATGACTCTGCGCCAAAGTTAATTTAAATTTGTTAAGCAGTTTCAGCGAGATGAAGTAACAAATATCTAAATATCTTAACTTTGACTTGACTTTAAAAGGTAACAAATAATTCAAAAATATGTTATAATTATTATTATTGAAAAAACGGGCTTTTTTATGCAGATAAACCTGTGACACTGCGACCTTTCCGTGATCTTTTGTGCTCGCCCTTTTCTAAAGTTCGCTGCTAATTCCTTCAACGATAGGAATTTTAAAATGTTTTTTTTTATAGCAATGTCTTTTATCTTCTCAGGATATAAAGCGTTTTTTCCAAAGGATATATATCGTTTATGTATATGTATATTTATGTTTATGAGTGGACTAAAGCCACACATTAAGTGCGGCTGCGTTTGTTCCTCATTGTGACAAAATCTGCAAATATTTCTTAGGCATTACCCTAGTTGGGCTAAATACTTGTTTAGTTTGCAGTATTCTTTGAAAGTCCTTAATAATACACACATTTTATTTTTACTCAAAGGAATTAATTTATTAGAGTAATTCTCTGAAACCCCCTTAATCAGGGCTTTTGAGTGATTTATTCCTGGCAACAAGAGCAAGCTATTATTTGCTTTTTCTTAAAGTTTTCAATTTTGAGATGTCTGAGCTTTAGGCTTCGAGGTATGCCATAATAAGGTTCTAATCCTGTTTGGGTATTATTTGCCTCTTATTTTGCTAATTGGTCAGTTATTTCATTTCCATAAATACTTAAGTGACCATGGATCCATCTCAAGATAATATTATTTCTGCTACCCAAGTCATTAAACAACATTATGAAACAATATTTTACATAACTTTACGTTAACCCGCTACTTATTATACTACCGCGGGGGAGGGGACAGCTCCATTGCTACCAATGTACCTATCAGGTCGACCTCCACGCGGTTCTCCCTGGAAACCATCGTGGTTAATTCCGATGTCGCGGTGGGGTTACATTTCATTTTCACTGATTATACTACCGCTATATATATTCATGCGAATGAAAAGAAAACAGTAAATATATGCGAAGGATATATTTACTGACTGGGATAAAAAGTAGCCTATATCCTTGTCCATCCCATATAATACGTACATTCCAAATTTCACAATGATTGGTTGGTATAGCCTGACTGACTGGTATAGCGCTATAAGATCACAAATAAACAAACCCACTTTCACATTTATTATATTAGTAAGGATTAGAAGATCTATAATGGAAATGCAATAATTATAAGTTTAGATCTTTGCGCAATTGCAAGGCAAATTGATTTGAAGTCAACTTCTTATTACTAAATACATTATATAGGAATTCAAGAATCACAGTTACAAAGCTTTTCATTTGTTAGTAAAGCACCTATTTATTTTTACGATATCCCCTTTCAATAGGAATGGCACAAATATCAACCTTTTCAGCCAGTTTACTTATTTCATATACGACTAAAATGAACGTTCAATTTCTGTGGTTAAGGTCTGATATTACTTGAATATTTTCTTTTCATATATAAATGTCTATGTATAAATCTTTTTATAAAGGTGAAAAGTTTTGCAATATATTGATACCGTAGTAAATAGTTTTTTTAGAAGACTGCAACAATTGGAAATCGCTCACAAAATTCCGTAAAATGTTCAGATAATGAAACATCTTGAAGTATTCATTATAATGACTTACCATAATAATGAATACCATAATAATAACATAAATGGTTTACATGATACATAATACAAATAATTTCGTATAATCTCTCGATAAGACTATTAAAAATTGTCTATAAGACATTGCTGCCTTTATTTAATACTAGCTTATATATACATAAAAGTACAAAAGGCGATTTTATCGCTAGGACAATCTCTTACACACAACCTTTGGTTAAAGAAGAACAAGTAGAAGAGGGTAGGTGGCGCTAGTAGGTGGTGGTGGTAGTATACAAGTACAGCTAATAATTTATAAGCTTTTAATCCACAAGGTGCCGGATTAACTTGAACACCACAAACCACTGTTTATAAAGTCACGGGACTTTATAAACTTGTTTAAGTATAAATCAACATTGATGTATCGTTAAAACTTTATAAATTTTATGAAATCATTTATTTTTTCGATCTCTTGTTTTGTAGATATCCATTTATTTAATTCTCATGTCCATAACATATAGGATGTGTTATAGGCGACGGATACCAATTTCCATCATGTGGGCCGTCAGCTTGTTTGCCATTCTAAGTAGTATAAAAAAAACATATCTGATATACATATATATACCTTATATATAGTGAACATAGCACATGAAGGCGTTATTTACTAGTTATATCCGTTCAACTCACACCTGATCGATTTTATTTCGAATTGCGACATAGTAAGACTAGTGACTACCACTTGTTCAACGGATTGTGTTCTGAAAAATTGTTTGAAATTATGCCTACAGTCACTTTTTATCATCGCTCCACCATTGACAGGAAATTCATCCTCAGACGCTTGAAACTAAATAGTCACGAACAATATGGTTTCTAAAGAATTTTCTCCCGAGAACGCTCAAGCGTTCGACGTATAGAATCAGCTCCCTGCCGAGATTTTCCTTATAAACTATAATATGAGGTTTTTCACAAAGGATATATTAAGGTTTCTTTAGGGTCGTCAACTCACACGTGACGTCCCTAGTGTTACAGGTGTCCATAGGCTACAGTGACCATTTACCATCAGACAGGCTGTATGCTTGTTTGCCGCCTTTGGGATATAAACCAAAAAGTAACGACTGCTCATGTAGAAAGTACAGTAGGATCGTAACAGTATACTTATTAAAGCATATGTACATAATTCTGTACAGCTTTTGATTTTCTAAGAGGACATTTCTAAATTACTGTATGAAATATAAAGGAAAAAAGGAAATGAGTTGTGTGCTGTGACTCATAATGTGGATTTATATTAATGTATGCCTTTTGGCGGATCACAGAGAATACGAGGTGCCTTAATTATGTTATGTCCTAATCGTAACGGTATAAATAAATAAATAAACATGGATTTCCTATTCCTGGGAAATTTATTTTATAAATTTGTTTGCCGTGAAAGAGTTATGTTTGCATGGCTGTGTTTCGGTTTGAAGGGAATACTACAAATTTACCTGAGGAAGACTTTGTACAAAAGTCGTCTGCTTGGATACCTCTGTTTCATTCGTATTTCTACTCTAAATATTTTATTTTTATTTAGCTCTTTATATTTGCATGGCTGTGTTTCGGTTTGAATGGGATATGGCAATGGAATTACAGTACAGATACATAAGACTTTAGTCCTCAGGAATGGCAATGCAAGAGCATGGCCCTAGAGAGCAACACGGTATACTCTCTTATGTCCATGTTTATAGTCGACGGTTACTTATCATCAGGTGGCCGTCAGCTTATTTGTTATTCTAAGATTCATACAAAATATTATTATTATTAAGGACAAAAATAAGTATATTAATAAAAAAATATGTATATCTCTCTATTTTAAAAGATTTTAATTCCGTGGTTAAGTCGAATGCGTAATGTTCTAGTCTGTTATATGTCCTAGTTCCAAGTCAACGATACTTGGATATTGTATATGTATTATTTGATTATGGATAGGTTGACTACGTATATAAATATATGTAAAAATAAACAGATATAAAACTCACACTATCTTTTAATGATTGACAAATGCAATGATAATCCTACCTGCGCTATTGGTATATGTTATCCGGGTACCAGTGAGAGGTGATTGATATATGAAGATGAAGACAGATCTTGAAATTTCCCAGCTTTTAACCACGATGATTTCTATGAAGGGCCGTGTAGAGGTCGACCTGACAAGGTATATTGCTAATAAAAGGACTGACTTAATGATGTTAGTTATTATTGCTAGCAATTGCTAACAATCCCTTCCTCCCCAACAAAATTTTTTTTAATGAGTGATATTTAAATTGAAAAACTCTGTCTACGCTATCAGTATACACTAGCGAGGCACCAGTGAGAAATGATAGATAAAAATAATACAGGTCAGGGTCCATAATAACAAATTCATAAAAAAATAATCAAGATGGTTACTAGGGTGAACCACATGGAGGTCGACCTGACAGGGTATTGCTAGCAATGGGACTAGGAAGTTCGCCTCACTATCAATTCCTTCCCGTCCCCCACACTCTATTAGGCTATGCATATATCTATACCTAAGTACTATCTATGTGTATGCATATACAGTAGGTATGTAACAGATTTTAATACAAAAACCTCTTACAGGTTTGAAAGATGAACAAACAGTTATTATAATATCGGTAAACAAAAACCTATTTTTCCATATTGTTTACGAAGCATGAAATATATGAACACGTACTTAATCTTCGTAAGTTCCAAAGAATTTAGCTTCAGGGACAAGAAAATCGCGTAGTCGCTAAACGTCGCGCGTAACGGAGTCGGCAACATAAATCATTTTACCTGTGGAAATATTTCTCTTTTATTTATGATATTAATTCCTTTTGTGCCCTATTCTTAACTAGAATAAACTCACAAAAATAATGTTAATTAAAACTACATATTTAGTTTTACTTATAATTGTATTTAATTATGTAGTAAGTTCATTATCTAAAATATACGCCTTTGTACATTACATTTAAAATTAATTGTTCTTATCATTATGTTTGTTCAACAATAAAGAATATAATTTGGAAATTGTTCCCAAAATTGTGTAAATTAAAAATAACAATCTTAATTTATTAATTCTTGATTTATATTCAAATGAAGATTGAATAACAAATGTTTTTAAATCTTTATTTGAATTTAGAACAAAATAAGAATGTTTTTTTTTGCCAAAATGTATCCGCCATTTACTATTTATTAATGCACAGAATTGTACTTGGTACTCAGTAGTACTCCGTGTATTGATGGAGTAAGAATATGTCATCATTTCTGTTCATCCGCAAGATATCGTAAGAGGTGTACCTATATGAAAACAAAGTACTATACACCTATATAAAAGAAGAAAAACCCGAATAAAACCTCTATATCATGTTTCCCGAAATTCGTGATTATAGTAAACTATATACTTCAATTATAGATAAAAACTTATGTTCAATAGCAGGACTAAATAAACTCTAAAAGACATATTTTATACACAATTGTATAAAAATAATTGTATGTTAAAATTTACTACGATATTTTGAATAACCTATAAGGTATTTAAAAATACATTCAGAACACGAGAACGCCACATTTCAAAAATGTTTAATACAAACGTACCTATATATTCCGACAAGATCAAACAAGAGAAGGTACATACATATTTCGTAGTGTTATTTGAATAAGACGTGTTTTAGGAAGTACAAATGCACCACACCGACGGGATCTATAGACGAGTATACTTATATGTTTTTGTGTCAATGGCTTTACGACTTACAAATGTAACAAGCACATCAAAGAGTATGCAAAGGTAAGCACGTTATATGTCGTTCAAAACAGATCAACATAAGAAATTATTGTCTTCAGCAGTAAATATTGTTTTTAGTTTGAATTCTGGATATTTTAAGCGACTTCAAGAAGAGAATTTATTCCAGTTCCTTTAATTTTTTACATATTCTCTTAAAGATTACATCATTATCCGGGTGACTAGGATATGTTGATTGACCGGGACAAAACTATTTATATTAACCAAGACTTATACTACGTATATATTAAACTTACAAGTGATGATGATTAATAACTATGTAGAATAATAACTATTAAAAGTCATACTGTATTGTAATTATTTATATAGGCTTTATTCGGGAATACTCAACTAATTTCGAACTCAGTAAGAACCTTTTAGAACGCAAGTTGAGATCGAAACTAATTGACTATCCCCAAATGTAAAATGTGAGTAAAGCCGAATTACAATAATGACGATTTGTTAATTTATTCCTTAATAAATAATAAACAAACAAAACTGTATCGTTTTTACAATTTTACTACTGATTCGGTCTACTTGGATAACTTGACATTATGTTTATTTATAATAATTTTATTTAAAATGAAAATTATATGAAAATATTTTGAACTAATTGGCAATCGTTACTTATAAATTTAGTTGTAATTCTTTACACAAATAGGTGCAGGAAGTTCTGATGCCTTCCCTCTAGATAAATAAAATGAGAACAACACAGGATCATGTGAACGCATTAATATTGTAAGTGATCATAATACTGAAGGACGTTAATACGAAACGTGATCAAAAATGAGATGAAAAATTCAAGATTTTCTGTGGTGGCAAACATTTGTATATATTAAGTTCTTCTTGGCGCCTTAACCGCTCTGTCAATCGTCACGAAAATCGATATAGGTATATCATTTGGGATGGAAACGGATATAGACTACATTTGACCTCGGTCAATCATCCAAACGCATCAAGTCACATCTATAAACTACTTTTTATGTAAGTTTAATATATATTATTTAAAAGGTGCTACAAAAAAATGTCTATTTTATTGTGTCTATAAACTGAAATCAAAGTAATATTCCAGTATAGTTACATACGACAATATTGAATTATTTAAAAAATTTAAACTGTTAGTTTGACCGTTATCTCTGACTATATACTTTCTATATAATTTCACATAATGTCCTGTCGATTAAATACATCAAAGATATAGTAACAACATCTCGATTTAGATCACTTCCATTGTATTAACTTCGAAATTGTCCTTTTGAAAATGAACAATTCATAATATACTCGTAAACAGAATACTTCCGTAAAACTAAATCTTTAGTAAAGATGGAATAAAAATAAATTAAACTATAATAAAATTAGCTACTAAATAATAAATATTAGGGATTAAAGCTCGTAGATTTACCTGAAGATATAACTAACTATACTTAAAATACGTATAGACATATAATAAGATATTGACGATGATATCTTTTTGTGGCACGAACATATTCTTTTATGTTTCTTTCTATATTTCTCTTAATACTTTTTATGTTTCATTTGCTAGTATCACGAATAGAAACTAACGAAATAGAACACTTCTAGACGGCGTATTAAGATAAAACATGCACTTGATTTTAAGAGAGGGACTTTTAGAAATAAAACTGTGAATATAGTAGGTATCAAATTTGATGCAGTAGTTGTTGAGTAATGATGGCACAAACACACAGATAGACAAACTTATTCTAATAACTATTATTTTATTCTATTCTATTATTCTTATTAAAATCCTTAATGTTATTTTTTATAGACATGGTCTAACTACAATTTTATTATATGGGTAAGTTTAGTAAGAATTTATTGTACACCTTCTGTAAATATACATACATGTGTATGTATATTATACAAAATTAGTTATTTTTTTATGTAGGATTATCCAACATTAGCTCATCTCTCTAAGAATCTCAATTGCATTTGCACCGCTTACTCTATGGCTATTTAATAAAGGACGCCATTATATTTATTCATATATAAGTAAAATAAAGTTAAATAACAAAAAAAAATTAAGCTAATTGTTTCACGTAATCTTTAAAGAGTTTTTTGTTGATATTGACTGTTACAAATAAGTATGTGCCTGAAATATTTTACAATAGTCCCGACGCTTACATTGCAGTGAACAATAAATAAAGAAAAATAGACATTCCTGAGAAAAGGCGGTAGATGTTTAAAATTCTACTCACTTAGTTCATTACAAATGGGTTTGTGTTATTATTTACAGACTTCGTGCATAGTTTTCTAAACAGTGCATACACTTATCCACTACTGTATAAGAAGGAGAGGGGACTGTTAGTAAACGACACTATTAGATACGGTTCTATTAGATAGAATATGTAGACCACGGACTGAATACATAGTCCACGCGTGTACTCCATTTCATTGCATCTGTAACCTATAATGTAAAAGGATCGCAAGTACTATGCATGATGTATGACAATTTTATTTAATTATAGACATGATAACCACACCATCCTGAACGAACACAGACACAATATGGTTCGTGAATGCTTTTGACTATGGACTAGGAAATAAGCAGGTAATGGATAACAATGAGACTTAACGAAACCGGTTCTGTAAAAAAAAAAACGAATAAAAAAGCTTATGAATTTTTATCTACTTTTTAAGGTTATATTTGTGTAAGTTCGGATAGTTATTTCTGACGAAAATAAGCAATGAATAATAAATATAAACAAATACGTTTATCCTGCATTTCATTACTTACGACTTAATCATGATACTTGCAAGAGGATCAAAATGTCGGCGAGCTAAAATTAGTAAATAAATAGGCATGGTAAATACTCGTCAGTAATTTTTTTATGAATGAAAATTAGTGTTTATTATGTTAGTTTCTTAATGTAGTACTCAGTCCGATTAACATTTTTAGTAAAAGAAAAAAGTTTAATTTGGACAGAAAGATATCTGTTGAGCCATAATATATAGAGTAGACAGCTACTCCGTGCTAGGGCTAACTAATTTAGTCTAAATACCTATACATAAACTAAGCACGTACGACTTTATTGTTTATTTAAGTCTTAAAACTGATGAATTCTTCAAAATTAAGTTTTCACAAAAAGAAAGCATCTTAATACCTGAATATTTTTCATCACCAAAAGTAATAAAGTAGCAAGTTTTATGGCTATGTTTTGCAACGGCTGCTGCGGCTAGCACGCCACAAGCCTGAACGTGTGTCGGTACACTTGATACTCAAACTTAGTCCGGCATACTACAAATGATGAGATTAGAGACGGGAGTAGCCTTGGGCAATTTCTGACATAGTTGTGATGAATTAGCTGTCTAAGTTAGTTACGACAATAGTTCAGGATCACGAACGGCACAAATGACTGTTTAATTATACTAGACATAAATACAGATTTTCACTACGTTGTATATCTATGTTACGATAATTTCATCGAACTAATGCTATTATATGGCGATTTGTTATAGTGAGACAGTTTTAACGATTGTATCCGTATCGGTAATAATTACTAAGTAATTATAAGAAATCAGAGGGAGACTTTGTACAAAAGCTATCGACTTGGATACTTCTATCCCATTTGTATTTCTGCCATGAAGCAGTTGTGTTTGCATGGCAGAGTTTCAATTTGAAGGGTGGGATATGTCAGTAAAATGAGACCGTATAGAGACGTGATAACTTAGTCCTCGAGAATGGCAACATATGAGGAGTATCACAGGTGACACAGTATTCTCTGTTACTTCCATGGTACTGTTCATGTTTATAAGCCACGGATACCACTTACCATCAGGCTATTATTACTATTGAAAGACGGGCTTCTTCAGGCAGCAAAACCTGTGAGACTGCGAACTTTTCGTGATCTTTTGTGCTCGCCCTTTTTCAAGTTCGCTGCTAATTCCTATCAATGATAGGAATTTTAAGATGTTTTTTTTATGCGATATTTTTTTATCTCCTCAGGGTATAAAGTGTGTTTTTTTAAAAGAGATATATCATTTATGTATAAGTGGGCTATAGCCACAAATTAAGTGCTGCGGCGTTTCTTTCTCACTGTGACAAAATCTGCAAACACTTTTTGGACATAAGCCTAGTTGGGCCATATGCCTGTTTAGTTTGCAGTATCCAGTGAGAGCCCTTGTTAATTCTTTTTAATAAAAATAAAACACACATATTATTTTTAATCAAAATAATAAATTTTTAGATACCATCAGACTAAGTCACGGAGTAGTATAGCTCAACAAACATTTTTCTATCCAAATTTTTTCATTTCTCAAAAACCTTAATAAGACTACAAAGTTAAAAAATTAACATAATAAACTAATTCATTTTCATTCATCTAATAATAACTGACGAGTATTTACTATGATTATTTATTTATTTATTTACACTCGCCGATACTTTTATCCTTTTGTAAGTGTCATGATTAAGTCATAAGTAAGGAAATGCAAGGTGAACGTATTTGTTTACATTTTTTCTCCATTGCTTATTTTCGTCAGAAATAATACTATCGGAACTCACATGAAAGTAACCTCAAAAGTAAATAAAAAATCATAATGTCATTCGACTTTTTTGATTCCATTTTTTTCACAAAACCAGTTCATTTATTTTTATTGTTATCGATTACCTACTTATTTTCTATTCCATAGTCAAACATACGTACGTACGGTCATTGTTAGTTTGGGCGATGTTCATTTATCCGCTTCTTCGCCTTCCTGTCCGTCAGTATTAAAAATTATTTTTAACAAACATATCAGACACTCTTTTGCATGATAATGTATCTCATAAGTCTCATGTTTTATCCTCTGTTAGCAAAGGAAAGCATATTTTCTATTGTTAACAAAGTACACTTTTTATTTTAGTAGATGTACTTGCATAATATCCGTTTACATAGATTTGTCACATGTCACTTTTATGTAAATAAAATCCTTTTACTAATTTCAAACTGCTTATTTATTTTCGAAAATACAATATTCCCAAATTACTAAATACTCGGCAAACCTCTTAATACATAACATTTCTTTATATATATCATAAAAGCATAAAATAATAGCATTTGTATTATAATACATTTGTATTATAAATATATTATGAAGCTCTGATTAAAATGTTACTTTGAAAGTTCCTAATTTTGTGGCCTGCAAAAGTACAATGCGGGTAACTAGCTTTTATTATAATTTAATAATCTCCATTTGGCTTCCTATAAAATGTTTTTGTAATAATATCGTGTTTACGATCATTTAGGACAGAAGATTGATGGCCTAGAAGAAAATTACATACGTTATTAGAAACAGAATTATTTTGCCTACACATCATTCTTATTTTTATACGAGTTAATAAATGAGAATAAAGTTTGTCTCGTGTATGTTATGAGATATTTTCGCTAATTTCGAATACATCTTGATAATTTCATATAAATTTGTTTTAGATATTTTGTTATTAGTACCATATTTATATTGTCATATTTTTTCGTGGCAATATCCTAAATGACTACGAATTTATTGTTATTAAAATAAAAAAGTTCTCCAGCATTCGTCAACTAACTTTTATTTTAAAATTATAAAGATACGAAATGTTAACTTCTGTGAATAAAATTCATAAAAGTAAGTACAATATGAAGTAAGAAAAATGTGAGCTCAGATAGCCTAAGTTTACACGAATAACACACACAATCCTTTGTTGGCGAAACGAGTTCTTTACAATTATACACCTCTACAACTTACTCGAATTGTAGCACGGAGACACAAAAAGCTAAAGTTTCACGTGGCTAGTTTTTCAACTTCCGTTTTCCAGAGTCACGTTTTTCCAACAAAGAAAGGAAACACTTCGTCACTTAAATAACTTAGGTTTTAAATCAACGCAGTGTTCAGAATTTTAATATTTTTAAAAGTAATATGATGAGACAAAGTTTAAGAGTATTTATTGATCATATTAATATTATAATAGTGAAAAGATGTAAATTTTCTTTTATTCTGATTGAATTTGAGTTCGTTTGAGTATGATCACATCTTAAATAAATTATTCAGAATATGGTCAGATGTTTGATGATTTTTATCTTTGGGTGCGATTGATTTAATAAAATTTATTTGTCTTCAAGCCCTTGCAGGGTAGGCAGAAACAAGCGAGAGAATAGAACTTCTATATACATAGTTTTAAAAATATCTCATAATTTTTATTATAATAATTACTTATTTTAAACGAGATATAGGTACGAAAAATTATTTCGAATACAGTATTAGATTTAAAAAAAATCATGGCTTTACCAACTATAACAATCATTAAATTAAAATACTAAAACATATAATAAGAATATTTTCAATTAAATTATATAGTACATTACATTAAGAAGTGTAGATGTAGCACAGTACATAAATTCGTTATGAGGGTATTCATGTCTATTAACAATGAGCCCCTCTTTCTTTAAAAATAACAGTATTTTTTCTACCACAAGGAATACCTATATATCTTTAATATGTATTCCCAGTAGTACAAAAACATGAGTTTATGGAATTTATTTTTCCAAAGGGAATTCTTGACCTAAAAAGCAAGTCTTTATGACACAAGTGTTTTATATTGTTAACAATACAATTAGTGTACAACACTTTCTAGATCAGTAGGGTAACCACGAAAGCAAAGGGTTGCGTGTATTCCCACACTATATCAACCGGTATGTACAGCCACACCTAACACGAGTAAACTAACTGCACCCATAACAATGTTAGAATTGGATGAAGAAAGAGCAAACAATTTATTATAATACTCGCTGTTTAACGCTGCTTTTTTCGCGTACCGAATTTGTTATTTATCGTTGTCATGAGAATTTCTGGATATCCTTTCCGTACTAATATGACAACTGAACGCACCATCTTAATACGGGAAGCTCAAAATGTTTTGCCAATTTTCGACCCATGTTCCTTTAAATAAAATATATTTTTCTTGTGGTTTTACGTTTTACTCGTATGTAATTTATTTACAATTTTTACATAAATCACATATTTTAATAATAATAATTATTATAAGGCGTGAGTAATATCGGTACCGCTCCGATACCTTCATATATATTTATTTACATATATATACATATATAGATATTACTATATGTTACCCACGTCTAATTATTAGTATACACATGTCATCAACATCGCAGTCATTTGGAATTCGTGAATTCGATTAAATAAGAGCCGTATTAATTATCACATAATTAATTATTAAATGTCAAACACTCACACACTCACTTCATCTCACAAGGTTCGAGCACCATCTACGAAATATACCTATATAGATATTATTTTTATGACGGAAACGGAATCCTTATACAATACTAGTTAAGACCTGCGGTTTCACCCAAAAAAAAAAAATCACGCCATATAATCTTTGTATATCATATTTTAATCGATTGCAAAACTAAGAAGGATATTAAATCTACGAAATTTCTTATTTAGTATACCAGTGCCTACTGATTGTAATAAATCTTGAATAAATGATACTAGGAATTCCGCCCGGCTTCACACAAGTAGGTAGAATTTTCGATAATAATATATAACCTGGTTTACTCGCCAATGTAATTTTCTATAAGTGAAAGACTTTTTAAAGTCGGTTAATTAGTTTTTGAGTTTATCTATTGCAAACAAACGATCAACGCTTTATAATATTGGTTCATTCTATAATTATGAAACATAGTTTTTTATTTCGTTACTATTTAACGGCTTAATTAATGACTATGTCATTTAATATACACACCTTATATGTGTTAGAGAAAGACAATCTACAATATATTGCCTACAGATATTTATGCCGATCAGTGAATATATTTATGTATATAAACCTGTATAGGTTACGCGGACGAAGTTGCAGGTGAAAGCTAGTCTTTTATAATCGAAACGAGTAATTGTTTTGACCGATTTTGACAAACCAGAGTAATGTAGTCAAATTTGTACAAAAGTCGTCTGTATGTGTACTTATCCATTAGTGTTTCTGTCACCGTACGACAGTACTTGCATGGCTGCGTTTTCACTTTTCATAAGGTTGAACGGACAACTTTTTTGTCATTATAAGCTGTGTAATAAAAATTAAAAGACAAGAAATAACATTTAAATATAAAATGTATATTAAGTAATTACTAATAAATAGTGACAAAATAACAATTTATATATAATTAAATAATGTTATTGAACCCACTTGGCGTTAGATTGCTCATAAACCATAGGTAATTACGGTAAGTGGAATTAGCGTAGCTGCTGCTATTGCCATTTAATTACTTACTGAAAGCCACCTAACTATATAAATTTTATGAACGAACCAATCCATGTCAACGACCGAAACTTTGTATTTACTTTTTATAATGGAACCTGATAAATATATTATCTATTTATAAATCATGCCAAATCCCTAGTGGATAGATAGACAAAGCGGAGAGATCCTTTATCCTTTTATCTCATGTTTTGTCCATTTTAAAAATTCGTCTTATACATATGTGGCAGTTACAAAGACTTTTAACTCCTGCATCAGATAGCATAAAGTCTATCTAATAACTACAAGTAAGTCTATATCTCTACCGGCCTGTATCCTTCCATTTGGCATTGTCTACCTCGTTAATTTTACAGTCTTTTCACATGTCCAAATCAAAACAACATGTTTCTTTTTATACAGTCCTTTCAATGTCTGTAGAAAAATAAAAAAATGTTTTAATTGTTTGTTTATATCATCCTTTAACAATCCACTGCTAAACATAGCCTCTCTCATAAGGAGAGTTTTATAATTGCCATGCTTAGCAGGTGGGTTGGCAACCGCAGTTTAGGTTTTGGTGATGTTTTAAGAGGGACGCTTTTTCTTAAATATATTTATTTATCTATTTTTAATTTTTTTTTAAATAACTTCAAAACTATTTATCTTATAATCATCATCATCCTATCAGCCCATAATTTCCACTGCTGAGCATAGGCCTCCCCCATAAAGAGGGGTTTTGCCAGTAATTGCCACGCTTGACAAGCGAGTTAGCGATCACAGTTAGGCTTTGATGATTTTTTATGAGGGATACTGCTGCCCATCTCTTGACCATAGCTCCCGTAATCACCTCTTATGACACCCACGAGAATGGAAGGCTTGGCCTATTCTATGTCGGGACCTACACGGCTGAGTATTATTAACTTCAAATCTGATTTACGAGAAAGTATCAATTTATTTTGCCACCAGGCGTGCGCCGCGCTACCTGGCCTGGCGTGGATGAGATTAATTCGTTTCGAAGATTAGTTTTATTACAGTTTCGTTGAAACAATTTTATTTCACTAGAAACGATACATCGTTGGCGTAAGTGGAAAACTAAGTAATTTAATTTTTGCAATTTCAAGACAGTCGCAATTTACCTACTATTTTTCAATGACTTCCAAAAGAATTCTGAATTCGTCCAAAATTCTTTATCTGATTTTATGCTTCCAATTTTTAACTCGTTTTCACAATTTTTTTGTCGACAGACTATATTCTCATATTGGTCCTATTTTAATTTTGTGATAATTGTTTATTTGTGAAGTTGACGTTGTTTTTCTTTGCGGAAATTACTGGTTATTACGTATTACTAAAATCGACCTAAATACGAAATTACATTTTCTAAATTTAAATACTTTTACAATTTACTGTATTTACAAAAAGTCTCGTTGGTATCGGTTTATGTGTTTATATGTTTATCACTTGCTTGCTTGCTTTTGCAAAACAAAATATGCTTTTTTCTTCATTTGTTTCTCTATCGCCTAATTTATGTATTTTCTAAATGAAAAACTTATAGTACATATTTTATGCAAATTTTTAACCTTTAAAATATTTACTTAACTTTCCAATATCTGTTTTAAAATTTGTCTCTATAACATTGATATAAATAGATATACTTAGTATAGAAAATTAGTTCTTTATGCAGTGGTGTGTATGTAAATTATATGTAATTATAGTAACCTACTATATCATACTATCTATGCCTTCAACTTCATTCTTGTGATTAGAAAAAATAATAGCCTTGTTCTTGCGAAGCCAAACATTGAAATGTCTGCGAAATTTCATGACATGAGTATTATAGCTTTCGCATTGCCTGAAGATGAGGTGAACTGTAAGGCATCAACCAGGTCGTAACAAACAAGCTCGCTTTCTTATTAAATAAGGATATTCTTTAAGTAAATGTAGTCATTGTCTTCATCATCTCAGCTATTATTCATCTACTACTAACACTCGCCCATAGAATGGAATAAAGAACGATCTTGAGTCACCTGCATCCACTGACTTCCTGCAATGCATAAATAATTAACTTAGTAATATTACAAAGTTGTTAAATCTACCGAACTAGAACTAATAACATAATTTAATTATCCAAATACATATATGAATGACCATAAGTAACTAGAACTCTCTGTTTAACACTATTGAGGATTCTGTCTAATCAATTCTGATAATTGATTCAGGCCTTGTCAAAAGGGGCTACCGTTTTCTTATCGGTGGATGAAATCAACGGATACATAGTTTATATAACTTTCACTTAACATTCGAATAAAGTTAGTAATTCCATTCGTAACAAACTCAACACTGGGAAGACAACATAAGGTTTAAACTCCTATGCCGTCTATTACAGACACAAATGTCGAGGCGCTGTCAAGTGGCAAACGTAATAACAAGGGTTTAATGAGGTCAGAAATGTGTCATTTTATTGTACATAAAGTTATCCTAAGAAAATTAACAAAGCTTTGTTGATGATAATGATAGAAGAAAATGTTTTTTAAGTCAATTTTAAGGAAGGAATTTCTCGTAATTATTGTCTGAATTTTCTATGACTATATTACCTACTTGTTTACGTCATCAATTTTAAACGAATTTTCACAATTCCTTTTGCAATTGACTCCCGTTTTGGTTTCATATTAATTTTGTAATTGATTGAAGTTGCTGATATTCTCCAAAAAAAAAAACTAGTTGCTATGAAATAAGATCAACTTACAGGTATGTGATTCAATATTTTAAAATCAATGTAATATACCAACAAATAAATGGCCCATCCATGCTGTATGGTTCCGACATAGGATGAGCTACCCCTTTCTTTCCCATTATGGACAATAGCGTACGTCTTAATACATCATCATAGCCATATTATGGTTGCAAATCTGCTTGCAAAGTGTGGCAACTACTGACAAAACCTCCCAATGGTAAATTTCAGAAATAAATATCCCCTAGAGCCTTCATGGCTTAGAACCGTTTCTTATGTCAAACTATGGGAGACGCCTTTATTCAACAGTGGACAATTAACGGCTGATATGATGACGATGATAATATCTACAAAACATTTCGTCATTTATAGATATCAAGAATTTTCTGCAGAACGAAATGTACTTGAACAAAAATAACATCTAGTTTGATTCAGAACATCGATCAAACCAATCTAATTTACTCAACCATAATTACAACGTTGCCAAAAGCGGTAGCTGAATAATTAAACTGTCACAAAAATATATAAATTTTCGTGAAACGCAAAATGAACGTCACGACGTGTGTGAGTTGATGACGACAGCGGTAAAATAAATTGATTTCGTGATTTGATTAAATAAAGAATATAAATAATTTGCTACGATTTATATATTTAAAATAGATATTAATATAAGATATTAATAAAAAAATATATTATTTTAGATTTCACCAGAGGGAGACTTTATATAAAAGTCGACTGCTTAAGTATCTCTTGTCCCACTCAAGTTTCAGCTACGAAACAGCTACAGCACAGGCTGTAGTTGCAAGGTCGTATTTATATAATAATGATATGTGTCAGATATTGTAGTGAAATTACAAGCTAAGCCCAATACCGTAATGTAACACCTGATAAAATAGGTAGCAGTTAAAAAATTTCATCAAATGAACCGTTAGCTTGTTGTTTTTCTAAAATGATGAAAATAAGTTGAAATTCTGTTTAAAAAAAAAAACATAAATTTAAAACTTAAAAATTAATTTTTCGCATAATAAAGCTTTTTAAAACATGTTATTTTCGTCAAATAATGAATAAATGTCATATATGTAAATAAAAATAGTACAAAATTTAGTAGGAGATCGCGGTATTACAACTTGCGTTTCTTGTGAAGGGACGATTTCTTAAATAAGTGAATTTCGTAGTAGTTTCACTTTGTAATGATGAATAGGCTCTACGTTACTGGAATAAAGCTACACTGCTTTTATGACGAGACTGAATTATTAAGAGGGACTGTTCTTAA
The DNA here is from genome assembly GCF_026898425.1 of Galleria mellonella. Taxonomy (NCBI): domain Eukaryota; kingdom Metazoa; phylum Arthropoda; class Insecta; order Lepidoptera; family Pyralidae; genus Galleria; species Galleria mellonella. Next base: position 4,112,585 of record NW_026442133.1, read on the forward strand.
CATTATGACCTATTAAAATTTAATAAATAGGCATATACTGGATGACTGCCGATGGTAACATCTTTAGTAAAAGCACATGTCAAAGAATTAAATTCATGATGACGACGATAAACTTAACATGATCCAATTACAGGTAAATAGTACCTACACACCTAATTTTTTATTGTTGACGCTTCAACGTGAAAGTTACTTACATATGAAATATGTGTAAATAATGCAAAAGTTTTATAAATTGTCTTGTAAAACTTGTCAAACATCCAGTATAATTCAATTTTATATACACCTTATTTTATCGATGATAGTTTATAAACTCTATATTTTTAATGTGTCAATAAAATATTAACGATTGATAAAAATTCTTCAGAGATGTTTCCTCCCACGAATACTCAGGTTATGGAATGAGCTCCCTGCCGAGGTTTTTCCAAGAGCCTACAGCATGGGGTTCTTCAAAAGGGGGGTAAAGAGGTTTCTTCAGGGTCAGCAACGCACGCATAATACCTCTGGTATTGCAGATGCTCATAGGCTACGGTAACCACTTACCATCAGGTGGGTTTTTTTGCCACCTCAGTGGTATAAAATAATTCTTATATCAAACTAAATAATATTTATATACTGTCAATGAAATTTGGGATTTAGTTTCTAAAATGTATCAATTTATAAATAGACCCATTTTTTATAATACAGCTTGTTACATTCCAGAAAAATGGTAATAAATGAAAAACTATTCTTAAACTATCAATTTAAATTTACAAACTAATCGTTATAAAAAAATAAAACAAACAAAAAACACATCCGTATTTTTTCCCTTTTTTCTTTTTTTTAGTCTTAATATGGTATTTTTCTACGCTACGTTACGCCTTGACCAGACGTATTTTTAATTGTTCCTCTCCATCCTAAAGTTACTTGGACGATATCGCTATCTAACGATAAGGCCAGCCATTGTTGCTTCTTTATCTTGCATTTGTAATTAAGTTAATTATTAACTTTTTTGTATACATATTATTTTTTGTATGTCCTTTGAAGGAAAAAATAAAAAGTTTCCATTTATTCCTCCATTTTGAGAGGTATAAATGCTCTTATATTATTATCTTCTTTTATATATTTTCCAAATAAAGGTATAGCCAGACAAAAATGTAAATATACAATAAATATAAAGAAAATTAACTCAGTAATAAGATAAAAAATAACTATTTATTGTACAAACATAAATATGGTAGAAATTGGGACGTGACAAATATGTATGTATTTATGTAAGAAAAATACTTGACATTTCTACTAAATTTATAAAAAACTACTTATAGATAATAAAAATATAGATAAAAAAAGGAAACAAATGGTGAATGTATGTATTTATGAAAATCAAAGAACACCGCGGTTCTTCCCAATATCAACTTTTATCTTTCTCAGTATAAGATAAATATTGAGTATACATTAATCATCGATTTGCTAAAATAATTGATATCAATCTGGCCTTGTTCGTATCGTCCAATTATTAATAGCGCGAAATTGTCAAATGCAAACGGCCTTGTTAGATATTATCGAAATTAATGGAAGAATTTGCAACAAGATATTGAAAAATCATCGCGATTTAGCAAAATATTATATATTGTATTTTTTTTATATATATAACTTAGAATGACAAACAAGCTGACGGCCCACCTGATGGAAAGTGGTAACCGTCGCCTATAGACATGAGCCGTACTATTATTATATATTTATTATTATATACAGCATATTATATATATATATATATATATATATATATATATATATATATATATATATATATATATATATATATATATATATATATATATATATATATATTATATACAGCAGTAGTATTATACCACATTCAGTATATAATATTTTCCGAAAAGAGACTATGTACAAAAGTCGTCTGCATGGATACCTCTGCTTTGCTCTGGGCAAGATGTCTCTATATTACTGTGTTTCGATCTGAAGGACAGTAAAATTACATGGTAGAGAGGAGGAGGACTATGGTTATTATAGTAATAGTATCGCATGACGCTGCCACGACCGTTATAGTATTTTCTCTTATATTAACGCTGTTGTTCATATTTATAGATGACTTCTTATTAGGTAGATGTGGAAATTCTCAATTTTCAAAATTTATATTAATATTAAAAATTTATATACTATTTGTATTTATTTGCCTAAACTCTATTGCAAGTACCGTTCACAAAAATAGATGTTTATTTTAAAATGTGTGCTACAAGGAACCTACTGTATATATAGTAATAATACGCCCCACATCCTCTTGTACTGCATGTCGTTAGATATTTCAACTACTATTCTACCTGTATCTTTATAACTACTGAAGCAATTTGTAACATGAAAGGTACAAAAAGTTTGCAAAGAAACCTTTGATGCGCCGAAACAAAAGGTGAAAGGTAAAACATCGACATTTCTTACACTCGAACTAACAGTTCTAAGGTTATTTCCCTTATTATTATTCAAAATTCATCTACAATGTTCATGAAACTGAATTACTTTTCTAGAAAGAACATAGGCATTTTTAAACATGAAAATAGTGTTTGAACAGTCCATGTTATTTTTGCATTCTCTGCCTTGTTACCGCACGTTTAGTACGAAGGATTTTACTTTTTTGTATTTATAAAATTTCAACTTCATACGGGAAAAGTTGATAATTAGATTTCGGAATGCAATTACAACTTTGTTGCATCCTATATTTATTTATTGAACTTTAATACACCCAAAAATTGTAAAACGCGGACATCGTAGACAGAAATAAATGGAAATATAACTAACGGTACAACGTAATAAATAAATATAACGTATAAATAAATATAAATAGAAGAATACAGGGTGTCTCTATACTATTCGTATAGAAAAGACACTATATTTTTTATGATATAAATACTACATACATATACTAGCTATTTCGCGCGACGTTACCTGCGTTAATCAGTATATAAAGTATCATATATGCTAAGTTAGAGTAAAACCTACCTGTGTACCAAATTTCATTCAATTCCACTCAGTTGTTTTTGCGTGGAAAAGTAACAAACATCCTTACAAGCTTTCGCAATTATAATATTAATAGTATACTTATGTAAAATAAATATAAATTATTATAAAAAAAAAATATTGCTTTCATTATCAATCTAGTAGTATTCGACGTTCTAAAAAATATAATATCCATTGCCTAATATAAATTAATGTTAGGTTCCATACAGTTGCAAGCCATGACGAGTAAAAATACAATATATCACCACATTTTTTTATAAATGTCGTATAGTCGTACAAAGATAATAAAATACAGTGCACCAGTAAAAGAGAATCTTATACCAAGCTAGTTAATATGATAATAGGGGACTCGTAATAACATTCTCTTCTTATGGTGATTGAGGATAGATCCATACCCAGTAGTGGGATTATAACAAGTTGATATAAATACATTATACATACAGAATTTAATGAATATGTAAACAAATGAATTATAACCATTATTATTTTGACTTAAAAGATATATAGGTAATTAACACGATAAATCACATAATGTAATGTTAGCAGTGACCAGATTAATGGCAGCATGTATCAACAAGAAACAAAATGCCTCTTTAAATGTCAATTCACACTTAGTAAATAACTATGATCAGTAGGTAAGTTTTTTATCATGTCGGCTTTATATCTGTAGCCAAGATATATCGGAAAATCATCAATACCCAAGCCAAAAGTTGATTCAATATTATTATTCTTTACGCCAATATTCGTTATAAACGATTCAAAGGAAAATGTTTCAGCTAAAAATACATTGTGGTATTTGGCTTAGCCCAATAAATGGGCCTAGTTAAACGATCCTAAAATAATTTAATATTTTTACAATCAAAATCAGTATTCAATTTTGACAAAATTTGCATGTGACCATCTTAAAATTATACCTCTAAAGGCTAAAAAAATATTCATGAAACTCAATTCACAATTGGCCAATATATTGCATGACATAAGAAACATAGTCGAATGGAGAATTCCTAATTTTTTGTTAAAGGTGGTTAGAAACGTTTAACCTAAATTACAATTAATTGCATATAAGTACACATAATGATGCTACTAAATAATTTAGCATTAATATTATTTTAGAATATAAAAAGGCAGAGTTGAGATTTTTAAATACCGATATAAATTTTTGAGGTTGTTAATTACCAACAGCAAGTTATAAATAGTAAGAGAAAATTTTTGTCATGTATTGAAAATGGTTGCGCCGATATTAATCAAACTTTGGCACTAATTTTCAAACAATAATAGCGCTTTGAACAGACGTACACACAAGTAACTTTGCATTTGCTAACCGACAAACTTCCTAACTAGACGCTTGGATTACATAAATGGAGCGTCGAGTATTAAAAACGTATGAAAATTTAATAAGCTAATTTGACGTTTGGTTGACTAATATTGTTTTTTAAATCAAATTAAAATCAGTATTGCAAGTATTATTTTCTTATTTTAAAGTGTTGCAAGTAATTGAATTAAAAATTAGATTATGGCAAGTTTTTTTAAATTTAAGTTTTAACAATTTTTCTGATATAATATAAATATATATATCTAACGTTGCTTATAAATGTATTAATTAAAAGTGTGTTCATTTTCAATGATTTAATAAGGAACTAAATTTTATATTAATCTGAGTACTGACAAATATAAATCAAAATGTTCAATAAAGAGAAACATCATTACGAATCATTATACACTATTAATCTTCTTCTCTCAAATATATGTGTAAAAGTTTTATATTATTTTTCTATTTAATTATAAATTTCTACTACATACTTGTTATTAGTTATACATATTGGTAATCCAATTTATAAATACTTGAATAAAAAAATTTACTAGCTTTTGGCGAAACATTTGTATGGAGACACTCTATATAATATAAAACTAGATGATATAGCTAAACAGATTTATATTTCTTGCTCTCTTTTGGTCTCATAGCCAAATATTAAGCCAGGTAGCCATGAAATAGTGCGCCATTTATCTTACAATAAAACTTGTATAACTTTCATAACAACTAACATTTCGCTATAGCCAACCGAAAAGTATATTTTACATTTTCATTTTATCGTATATGAACAGAAATTAGGTCATTTAGACCCTATTTCTTTTTTTTTATAGCACAAATGTATCTATTTGCAAAGAACATCTTCAGTTTAAGTACAAATTGACAATTTTAATTAAATACAAGTAACTCCAAAATGATCAAAATATTAAATGCTTATATAATATATAAGGACATAAATAATGAGCACTGATATTATTACTACAAAATATAATTAGCAAAAGTCACAGCTGCGTACTGAAATCATAATAAATATTTAATGAACAGAAAATCCTAACTATATATTATATGTCACAAATTATTAAATTTGATTTTCGTTACCTGTTTATTTTTATTATTAATATTTTTATTTTATTATTAATATTGTTATTTCGATCAACACAATTTTTCAACGACTTTTAATAGTCCAAAAAATCTCAGTCTGCCTGGTTTTTTTCAGTGCACGTTTTTTATCTATCTAGAAAAATTCTAATCTGCACATCTGGAATGTTCCTACGTCAATACTGTGTTCATTGATATTCGCAAAAGATAATTATATTATCGGAACGTGTTGCTACAATTTCATGAGTATACTCTGCGGACTATAGAAGAAAAAAATTCATATTCACAATTACATTATATAGCTGCGTACGGATTTCCTAGTATTTAGAAAGTCCTAGTATTTTTATTCCTACATTCATTTTAAACAGCATAATGTACAGACAAGATTTTATTTAAAGCTAGAAACCTTTTTTGCTAACTGCTCGCGTACATCCTTAGTAATATTATAAATGTGAAAGTGTTTGTTACCTTTTAACGGCTTAACCAATAAAATTCGATTAGTTATTTACCATCAGGTGAGCCGCATGCTCTTTTGTCCCCGTGTTACAAAGAAAGGCAAATTGAAACTCGTCTTTTCGAAAATATTAGAGTCTAAATCACAGATAGAAAATAACTACGATATATTAAATATGTGAGTAAGTGCTAGTAGTTTTTTTTTTAAGGTAAAGTAACCATAGACTTTTTCCCATACGAAACCATAGAATTCGCCGTGTGTGCCCCGGCATAGAATGGGCCACCGCTTCCTTTTCCGAGGGTGTCGTAAGAGGTCACTAAGGGAGGGCGAGGATTAGGCAGCAATGTCCCTTTTAAACATCTCTAAAAGCCTAACTGCGGTTGCCAACCTACCTGTCAAGCATGGCAACTACTGACAAAACTCCCCTGATGATCAGCAGTGGACAGTTAACGGCTGAAATAATAATAAACCATAGAATAAAACTATAGAGCTCACAACATCTGATTCACAACTTTACACTTGACCGACTTTTTATGTATGCCTTCCGCACCAGAGCACCATTTCTATACAATACCTGTCAATTGAACATTGTAATAACTATGATGCATTTTCCTCATATCCATCATTATAATTCTTAAAATTATAATTTCGAAAATGATAATAAATACGCAAAGTACGATACGCTATTCCTGGTTATGACTAATAACAGGTACCTATTTAAATAACCAATTGATGTTAGACTCTCTTAGGAACAGACTAGTCATCCATTTCATAGGGACTATGTAAAAAATTATATATCATTTTAGTATTTAACAAAAAAAGAATATTGTACTTTTTCTTTATCAACCAACAATACTGATTAATGCATAGTATTATTTAATAGATAAGGTATGGTCATACATAAAATATTCTTTAAAAATAGTTTTTCAAAGAACATGTTGGTTTTGAAATACAAATACTACATTGTTTATATCTAGAATAAGTTTACTATTGTAATCTTTTGGAGAAAACAATAAAGAGTATCTATCTATCTATCTATCTATCTATCTACGTGAACATGAACCTTCACTACATAATTATTGTAGTGTAGTTGTAGTGTAAATACAGCATACAGTGCATTGGATTACGTGTGTACTGTAAATACGATGTTGAAAACAATGTTTGGATGCATGGATATTTGTTACTCTTTCACATAAAAACTACTAAACGGATTTAAATTAAATTTGATACACAGGTAGGTTACATCCAAACTTAGCACATAGGAAATTTTATATAATAATTCTCATGGGTAAAGCCACGCATACAACTAGTTATTGGATATATTATTAAAAAAGTTACTTAATTCGTGAACACACCGATAAGACGCGATATTTCGTAGATATCCTACGACTTGTTTCGTAGGTTTAGGGTACATTATAAATATTGTGCGCTCTTTGCCGATTAAAAAACTGTTTATTGTAATGAAAAACGCAACTGCAAGAGTTACATTAGAGAAAACCTATTAATTGCATTAACAATTGTGAAAAACTATTCATAATGTAATTGTTTAATGTAGTCACAAAACAAATTCAGACGAATTGAGAACTTTTAGCCGACCCTTAACAATAGGTATCCGAAAATAATGTCTAATATATTTCTAGCAATGATTCTTAGAAAACCTTAGGACTTACGAAATTCTTTCATTTAGAAATATCAACCTTTGTGTCTAATAATAAACTATGTAAATAAGTGCAGACCTATACAAATATTTTGCTACACAACAGCTCGTATTATGGGGTGAACTAACAGTCTGAAGGCCATTTTTTAGGGTACGGCGGCATCCGAAATTAATGAGTGGGTCACGCGAGTATTGTCATGTCATGGAGGTATACTTATAAATAGATTTATAGCTATCTGCCCACATGCTACGTAAGAGTTGAATAGCCGGCCTTTGTCCTGTTATACTCTCATTTAATTGATTATCGTATATGACCTAGTCATTTGAGCGTAATTGCACTAATGATGTCATAATGGTGGAAGAAATATTTGGAATATGTCATCATCACGGTGTTTTTCTAGTAAGAGAATAACATTAGTATTTTTTTTTTATACAACTTAGAATGGCAAACAAGCTGACGGCCCACCTGATGGAAAGATCGCCGTCGCCTATACCATAGACATGAGCAGTACCATGGACATAACAGAGTATACTGTTTCGCCCATGATACTCCCCATGCGTTGCCATTCCTGAAGACTCAGGTGTTATTCCTGTGTACCCAGTAAATTCACGCCATATCCCACCCTTCAAACCGAAACACAGCCATGCCAACACAACTGCTTCACGGTTGAAACACGAATGGGACAGAGGTACCCAAGCAATCGACTTTTGTACAAAGTCTCCCTCTTTGTATAAGAGATGACATTACACCACACTGTATAGACCTTAGATTATAAAGTATACGTATATTTAATTACGTCAGTAGTATAGACAGTAGAGATGGATAATCCGATATCTATTTACTGAGTTCTTCAGAAGATTGCTGACCACCCATTACGATATTGCCCATACCAGTCGGATATCTATATTCAGTTTTTTTTATCCTTTTTATTTAGAGACTTTTATCCTATAAGGATATGTCAGCTTCATCATACCCTAATCGTAAAAAATACCTCATATACTTTAAACATTAATACATAAATAAATAATAAATAATATCTTAGTAGTCTATTTTAATAAAGGGAATTATTGATACAAAAATATAGTAATTAAAGATTTTGCCATTCTGGAATGTGGATCCGCGAGTATATTTGAAAATAAACCAATCTCCTGTCTATTGAGACTATATTTCTGTATCAATACTTCCCTTTGTGTTTTGTATTTTGTATATTCGGATATCATACGCCGAACATCATCCAATGTGTTACAAACATCACAATTCGGATTATTAACTTTTTACATAAGAAAAGCGAATTTTGCATTTGGGTAATATACGAACTGGTTTTTCTTTTTGATATTATATATTAACTAAACGATATCTAATATATGTTATTAGGCCAATATATGTATAGACATTGTCTCAATAGCCGTATAGATAGAATAAGATAATTCAAAACAAGAAAACACTACACCATACGTAAAGACAGTACCTGCTGTCCTTATTTCTGCATGTACACATGTCAATTGTTTATATATTAGTTTTTTTTTATACAACTTAGAATGGCAAACAAGCTGACAGCCCACCTAAGGGAAAGTGGTAACCGTCGCCTATAGACATAAGCAGTACCATGGAAATAACAGAATAAACTGTTTCGCCCATGATACCCCACATGCGTTGCCATTCCTGAGGACTCAGGTGTTATTTATTAAATATTAGTTACAGATAAGAGCAAAAAAAATTGTAAATAAAATTACTTTCCGGTAAAAATTTTCTAGCGTGGCTAATAATATACAAAGAGATCCTAAATCAGCCATTTCATAATTATTATCCATTTGTGTTTGGAAAAAATCATATAAATAGCTAAAAGGACTTCCACATAAGTTGATAACTGCATAAGTAACCAACTTAAAAACTAAGAACAAAGAATAACTTAAAAACTGAAACTTATATGTTTTATCAGAATATCAAGAGTATCGACGTAACAAAGAGGTTCATTGCAACTTCATACAATGGATGTGCCATTGTACGAAGTTGCGTAGAATCACTCAATTAAGAAAGAAATGTTCGGTACAACTTACTACGTGACTTTGTTTCCTAATTAAATGGGTAATTTACGAAAAAAATTCCTAAACTGTGTTAGTATATTTTCGTAATAACAATGTTAATATAGTTAGTAGTATTCTCGAACACTAGTTATCGAAGAGCGGATCTTCATGATACAATACAAGTATTTGAGGTAATCACTTTGATAAATTAATGTAATGTATGATAAAATAAATGCGTTTTTCATTTTCAATTCTCCTCTTTTTGCATATTCTTTTTTTTGATCAAATAAATTTAGATATCGCAAGCAACAGGCTAATTAATCTAAAATACTGGTATCTATCTACTTAGATTAAAGTACTTCTCTCCTTATTTTTCTCAGTCACGAATCATTGACATCCGTATAATATATATAATTTTTAGCTATCAATTATCATTCAGCGTTAATAGGATTATTATGTTGCCATGAGGGCTATTCGTATTCTATTCGCTTCCACTTTACTTAATTAATGACGTCATTATTAAGCTCGAGAAATACCTATGTTATGCTCCTCAGTGAAGCATCTCACAAGGATCATAAAACCACACGCGAAATAGATGACTCCTAAAATGTGACGTCATCAACTTCTAAGTACCTATGCGTATAGGTGAATGAGATGAATTAATGGAATGAAAGTCATTAATATTCTTTTAAATATTACAGCAGTGAAACTAAAGATTTTTCCAAAAGAAATATTAGAAACATAATAAATGCTAAAAACATAAAAGTCTGCTATAAAAGACACCAGAACTCGATACGTGGAATTTTCGATCCATGTTATTATTAAATTTTTCAATCACAAAATAATTTATTGAAATGTGGTTTTCATATTTCAATAGTATAATATTCACTTTGTGATAATTACAAAATATCTCTTTATGTAAGGTAACAAAATTATTCTTTTGTTAATTCAATCTCCAGAGGTATTACTTAGTTTTCGACGATGTCCTAGAATAACATATAAAAATTATAAAAACTAAATATAAGTATTATTTATATGCAAATTTAATATTAAGTATAATGTGTTACATTTTTAAGTCATTCTCAAGAATATTGAAACAATATATCTATATCTAATTGTTTTATTGTTCTTTTCCCAGGTAACCCTGTTTCAAGATCGGGAATGTCTACTTTATTTATGTAAGAACCTCATTTATTTAGAAAAACGTCACCATACGCCTTTTATAATCTGTTTATTATACACAGTATATTTAGAAAACAATCAAGGCGTGCCTTTTTATTTTCTTCTGTCTTATTTTTAAATATCTAATTTAGATAAAAATACATGCCAACATTGTTTACTAAATTTGTTAAGTACGAAAAAAGCTTATATAAGATAAATTAATACAAAATACTTTAATGAAAATATACATTTTGTTTTGCGGAATTTCAATAATAAATACATTACATACGTTATAATTTTAATGTAAAACACAATTCATAGCTACAATTTTTTCTATTGATAGAACTCGAATTTGGAATTAACCATTTTTAGATAATTTAATGTTTTTTTGTGGCATACAACGCTACTTATCTAATAAAGCTAGGCTGAATAGATAGTTTCTTTTATTTTTTATTTACATTTTGATTTTTATTTTGTTTGAGTAAAGACATTCTTTTAACTTTATTAAGAGAATGCAAGTAGACTATTTATGAAAAGGTATGGCATAAAATATATTATCATAAAAATTTCACAATTCATATAAGTGATATACATAAATACTAACTAAATTCAATACAACATGAGTAAAATTATACTACAATAATTATTTTATAGAAACTTTACGTAAAGAGAAACAATCTTTGAAACTAGATTAAAAGGGCGTTAATAGTTATTAAGCTAGCTGTGGCCTATAGCGACTAGGTGTAACGCACCTAAAATGCGAAGCGTGCAAATTTCCTGTCTGCTATAATGGGCTCCCACCTTAATTCATGGCCTCGGTTGCGACAAAACCACCAAGTGCGTGACATAATGAATATTACGTCGGCTATGAAAGACCTTTTACAGTTATGCTGCCACGAGCCATAGTCTGTCACGAATTGATCGCTAAAAGTAGCGATGAAAGCAGTATGCAAAATTACCGGTTATCAATTTATTTTCTGTAACGTCTTGGAATACATCTCCACGCCAAAATAAGCTTTAATGGCTAATAATATTTAAAGGGTACATTACCATCCAGCTCCGTAAAATAAAGTTATTGCTTATAAAATCTGGCTTAATTAATATTAATAAGTTTAATTGAATAATAATAATTAATAATATTTTACTCTATTCTGATAGATAACGACTTAGTATTCTCTGATAACTCGGAATACTATCGTTATCTTTAGGTATCCATGTGGTGACGAAGTAAGAATACAATGATACATCATAACTTCGTATCTCGTAAAAGACGAATAAAAGAACAAAGCGCAAAGTACAATAATATACACTCGTTATAGTTGATATATAATACAAGAAAAGGAATATTCGAAATAGAATGCTATACATACGAACCAATGCACTATCAATATCACGTGATAGAATAATACTCTCCACTATGTAATATATGGAATATAGAAAGAGTCCCGTATTAAGCAGTGGAAGTTTTATTGTCTGTTTTATTCTTTGATAAAATATTCATTAATATTGCAATAGAAATAATAAAAAATATATAACTAGGTTATTATCTTCGCTGTACGTACAAGAATGTAATAAAAAGCAAGTTCAAAAAATAAAACATGGTCACTAAGGTATAAAGTGAAAAGAAAGAATATGAAATTAGAAAATATTTTTATCTGAAATTGTTATCTTATGTTAAATGTTATGTTATATATAAACATATATAAATGTGCGACTTAAGCCCTTTCATTTGATATACAACGCCAAATTATTAAAAAAAAAATTATGACTTTATGTCCTTTAGAGAATACTCTTCATTTTATTTTCGTATGACGTCACAAACCCTATAACTGTAGTGATACGCAAGCGAGTTGGTTAAACACTAATTTATTCATTGAAAGAATAAATAGAACAAATTGTTACCGGCCAGTATTTACAAAATTATTAGTGGCCAGTACGTGAACATAATATACTACAATAACCAGCTGACAATCAAATCGCTTTTAATAATACCTCACTTGCAAACTCATGATGAGAATAGATGAATTGACCAAAATCATAGCCCTCCCTTTTACTTCACCGCAGTTTGGTAAAATTTAATCAAAGATGTATCATGATCTTTACTCTATTCTCTGTACTTATATGTAAATATCTACGCTCTCTATAATAATACATTACTTATATGTATATAGATAATACTAACCGTTTCCTGTGACATTTCTCGCTTCTATGTGGTCCCCGTATATCATTCCCATTGAAACTCTACATGTATCCGGTCTTATATTGTATTATAAACTTAAATGATAACTACGTACCTAATACCTTCATAAAGTTTCAGCCAATTCAACTGCTCGGTATTTTACAGCATTTTATATGTGATTCTTTAGATTAATATAACTTTTTTATTTATGAACCGTTTGAAATAAAAGAACCAGTAAATATTAATTGAAGTAAACCGCAACGCAATAGTGAAAACCACGTTCAAATCGGTTAAGCCGTTTCTGAGATTAGCGTGCACAAACCTACAGACAGACAGACAAAAATTCTAAAAATAATTGTTTTTGGGTTCTATTGCGTTCATAAAGCTCCCATATTTTTTCCTAAATATTTTCCTTGTACAGAGTGCGACCTGTTACGATTTTATTATACGTATTGTTTAAATAAAAAAAAAAAACTAGAAAAATAAAAGAAATCCACTATTTAAAACATTTCTTTATTAAAACAAAATGTTACATTAAATGAATAGGTACAACACCGCGAAGCTCTAAAAATCTATCTATATTATAGAAATATAGTAGTCTATATTGTAGGCACATTTTTAGAGCTTCGCGGTGTTGTATCTATATAATAAATATATATGTGATTTTATTTTGTCTGTAGTCCCAATATAAATAAAACAAAACTACAGACGAGTTTTGTATCGCAGTTGTGAAATACGAGGTTGAAATATATTTAAAAGTGTTCTGGAATGCGAGAAAGAGGAGTGGGGAGGCCAGGTAAGCGCAGGACCCCTTCCTTATGTCCCTAACAATGCTTCAGTTCTGGTCTGACCGCCGTGCGGTGCGAAAATGGAAACGCTCTGATGGCAAATCAAGATGTTTCGCAAATGTCAAGAAAATTGTTCGGGGGATTGTCCATCAAGAATTCGTCCCTCCAGGCCAGACAGTTGATGTCAGATCTAGTGTCTCAGGTGCTCTCTATTTAATCCTTTTTTACGTACAATATCATTGTCTACAGCATTAGTATTTTTTATTTCATACAAATATATATACTAGAAATAATATTACATTTTTATTTACATATTTAAAGAATATTAAAATTACTTGTTTTCGGTCTTACTCGTATAGTGACCTGATTATTCTTGATACGTTTATATATTTGCAAAAACTCTACCTAAATCCTTATTGGTATGTATTATAAACATTAAAGTGAATTTAATTGTTTATTACCTCTTGGTGCCTTAACGTCTTAACCAAGCGTCGCTTTAGCACACATGTACTATTTTGAATAGATAGGGGCATAAGTTATTTTTATACCGGTCAATACGAGTACATATCCCAACCACGCAAGCGAAGCCGAGTAAACACTAGTTGTGAATAAATATTTGACATTTTCTCTAATAATAACAAAAAAGCACAGTTTTTTATATTTTATTTTTACACTTTGCTAACTTTGTAAAATACTTATCCGTAGACCCTTAACTTCGCCTTTGGATAACTTCAAAATTTGATTTTCCAGAAATAAAATTTGTTAAATATTGATTAGAATTAAAATGTAACATAAATTCAGTTTTTTTTTTTTTGCTATTTATAAGTGCATACATTCCTATAATTCATACTTACATGATAACAGACTGATATAGTGGATGTAATAATTTTTTAAATTATGTTAAAATAGTGCTTCACGTTGACAGATATATAAAAAGTTTAATTATTATTTTAAATTAATACTTTACTTGGACCAATAGAATATAACGACAATATTAAGCGTAAGGTTGCTCACTCGCACCGTGGCACTTTTCTTATTTTTAGCATTTTTATATTCGTCGTAACTTCTAAACGGTAAATCCGATTTGAATAATTTAAAGAGGAATTCACATGTACAAAATCAACCTTGTTATAAAATTATTTAGTTCGATAACGATCTATACGATAGATTAATGAATGATGGGATATTAATATCCGTATCCGATTCTACCCGTATTTTGACTGATAGATTTGAACAAAATTATTGTGACCGTATTTTGCTGTATATATATATATACTGATAGATTTGAACATCGGTAAACCGGTGGAGCACCATGAAGGAGGCAAGAGGATTGACTTAACTGTGACAAATTCAAATAGTCACTTAAAGCTATATATATAGCTTTGCCAATCTCTTTTTGCGTATTTTTTGATGAGTACTATAAACATATAGTACATTATTTAATGTATAAAATTTTCACGTACGCCATATAATGAATTTTATAGGAAAATTAATTTTTACCTGCGACTTCATCCACGTGAAAGAAATATGT
This sequence comes from Galleria mellonella, assembly GCF_026898425.1. NCBI lineage: Eukaryota > Metazoa > Arthropoda > Insecta > Lepidoptera > Pyralidae > Galleria > Galleria mellonella. The sequence goes on from NW_026442133.1 coordinate 4,127,799, forward strand.
TTACTAACCGGGATAAATATAGGGTAGCCTTTATCCCTCTCCATCCCATACAGTATGTGTATAGTAAATTTTATAGTGATTAGGTAAGTCGTTAAGGCGCTGTAAAGTAACAAACAAACTCATTTTCACATTTATAATATTAGTAAGTATGTTATTCGCTGATAATAAAATATTAAGCACTAAATAAATATTTCTTCCCTTCCTTCTTTTTATCATTTTACAAAATACAGAAAAATACATTGTTCAATATTATTATAGTTTGATCCTTAAAGTTTATCTATAAATCCCTGCATACATAAATTTAGTCACTAACATAATAGAAATATAGTAGAAAATATACTAGTTATGTTAAATGTAACAGGATAATAATCACTACACAGTATAAAACAAAGTCACTTCCCGTCTGTCTATCCCTATGTATACTTAGATCTTTAAAACTACGCAACAGATTTCGATGAGGTTATTTTTTAAAGATAGAGTAATTTAAGAGGAAGATTTATATGTATAAGACATACATAATAATACATAGATAAACTGATAATTTAAGAGATTTCTAATGTGATGTGATTTAATGTCCACCCGTGCGAAGCCGAAGCGAGTCGCTAGTGTATATAAAGAGCATAATGCAGCTTAATGTATTATACAGAAAACAATGTTGGTCAGCAACGGATGAAAGGCGACGGCATGTAGCAGAGATGCGACCGTTGATATGTGATATGACAAAAATGAACAATATTAAGAATAAGTATATCAGAGCTAGTATGAAAGTGGCGCCAGTATTACAAAATTTAAGGAGTAACCTTCTATCCTGGTATGGACACGTGATGCGCAGGGATGTGGAGCATGTTTTGTGAAAGGTATTAAATATGAATGTGGATGGTTACAAAGGTAAAGGAAGATCTAAATGGACTGTGCAAAAGATAATAGAGTTGAGGAAGATCTAAAAAGACATGGATGAACTATGTGCAAAATAATATGACCAGAATGAGAGTGAATGTGAGTACGAATAAAGAAGAATAGAAGGGAGAAACATATCACACCGACCCCAAATAATAACTGAGATAAGGGTAGAAAGGTGATGATGTTCGATATAATAAGGAGACAAAAAATATGACGACATACGAAACTCTATAAAAGCCATTCAGGCTGATGGCGATTTATTTTTATTCTAACTTGACGGTTCATATCTGTCTACTTATAGTGAAAGCGTGCTAAATTTATCGACTTATTTGTTCTATAAGAAAATGTTATTAGCTATTCTCATTCTTTAGGTCTTCTATTTTATACATATTTACGAGTGAGTATATATGATATAGAGTAAATTTAATAAATTGTGTAATTATTACAATAAATTAAGTCCTACAACGTCCAGACTGATAACAGTGTAATGGAATTATTTCATTATCCTCAGAAATGGCAATGGGGATACCCCCAGATATCATGAGCGAAACAGTATACTCTGTTATGTCCATAGTACTGCTCATGTCTATAGGCGACGGTTACCATTCATTTTCATCAGCTTGTTTACCATTCTAAATTGTATATAAAAAAAAATCACATCTTAAATGCTTATCCGTCATACAAGTAAAAGGGTTTTTTTTTTGTATTGATCTATTCTAGATTACTACTTCTAAATATAAAATTTTGTTTTGTTTTATTTCAGTTAATGTGTATTTTAAAAATAAAGTATTATAAATAAATAGCTATATTTATGTGTTTATCATAACATTTCTAAATTACTCTGTAAATAATTTCAAAAGAGTAACTGTTATAAATAAGATGGACAAATGGAATTTCAGAATACGGTACTAAAATGGTCGAAAATTATCCCTTAATCAACAGAAGGACGTTTCAAATTCACTCCGAATGTTAACAATCAATTTCTTGTCAAATTATTTAGACATTTTCGTGATAAGGTTGTAACTTGATACGTCGCAGCAACCTTAACTTTACTGTTCCTCTTTCATTGCTGATTTATGTGTAAATTTAAAACGAGACGTCTCTGCGAAATCTTAATTAATCGGCTTCCAGTTCTAAGGAAGATCTCGGCGAATAACCTCCTTTACGAATTTTATAGCTATTCGGATTAAGGGATTTTGAATATTTTCAAGGAGCATTCAGAGTTCAGAGCAACATTCACTTTTGTGATTTTATATCTGTTATATATATATATATAGGTTTTTCATTGTCCTTTAAAAGATACAACTCAAATTTTAAGCCTTTAAAATGTGTTAGAAAGTTGGCCAACCAACAATGATTTAAAAGCCTATCTCATAGATATAAAAAATCTAGATTTATATAGATAAATCCAAATGTGACCCGAATTAAAAGTAGAAGGAATAAATAGTCACTGTAAAACAGTATATGAGTGGAGTTAATTATTTAATAAAATTATAAAACTTCATGTCGTATTTTTAGAAAAATTATAGGAACCTTTCGACATTGTCCATGGTACTCGTAGTGCTCATGTCTGTAGGCGACGGTAACCACTTTCCATCAGGTGGGCCGTTAGCTTGTTTGCCATTCTAAGTTGTATAAAAAAAAATTTTTTTGACTCTAAATGTCACTAAATATTTTTTACCTGTTTTACTAATATCTTAATGTTAAAGTGATTCCGTTCGTTTTTAATCTCTTGGCGCCTTAATAGGTCAACCAATTATTGTAAAATTTTATATTTATTCATGAATTATTTGTACAAGAATATCAAATTCAGTGAATATATCTCAATCACGCGGAAAAAATCGCAGAAGAAAAATTTGTTTCATTGCAATATTTTTCTGTGACACTTTTTAATTTTTGATTGTGCATCTTGTTATTTTTATATCAATGACCCTTTCCAAATTTAAAACGATTAATTTTACCGTTCTAAAGAGTATTATCAATCAACATAAAACATGGGAGTAGTAACTTCGGTGTAGTTATAAAACTTTTAATTGATATTTCTGTTTACTGGTTAATGGTATCTACTGTAAAATTTAAACATTTATATTTGACTATTCATTTTAATAATTATGCATACATAAGTATTAAGCTACTTCGTCCGCATGATGGAGAAATATTAACTGAAATAATAAGAAGCTTATGTCCTTTTTCATCTAAAACACTGCGTGTGTAACAAATTTAATTTGGACTGTTAAGGCACCAAGACAATAAATATTCGCTTTCAGTTACTGAAATACCCAACAAGGAGTACCTAAGAATAACGTCATCATGTTATTTTTTTTAATGGACGATAATGGAATGGTAACCCCACCCGCGCTATCGGTATACACCGGTGGAGCACCAGTGAAGGATGATAGGTGAGGATGAAGTAGGTCAATTAGCCCATCGTGACGAATTCAACAAGAATTGTTCACGATGGTTTCCAAGGGGAACCACGTGGAGGTCGCCCTAATAAAGCATATTGCTAGCAATAGGGCTGTCAAACTCCATTGCTAACAATCCCTTTCCCCCCTCATCATGTTATTATGAAATGAATATATGATGAAATAAAATATATGGTGAAATAAAATATATGATTCTATATACTTTGTAATATATATCGTTCGTTAAATAGGTCAAACGGGGTTAGGAGCGCCTTGACTGTTTTATTTTATAGAACAATTTGTATCTTGGCTAGACATACAGACGCCATCGTGCCCTGTGCGGATTGTTTGGCTGCTATTCTATATCTGTATCGATTTATGGTATAATCTCTGGCAACATTGTTTTTATAAAATTAAAGATGAAAAACTACGTTGGTATGGACTTAAAAAATACTACCAAATTAAATGATTTTAATTTAAAAAGATGAAAAACATATATACTCACGGCTATAATCCCTAATGAGGTAATCAAAAGTATTTGTCAACTGTTGTTTTTATGTTGTCTCAACATGCTCAAGTTACTCCAAGAATATTAGAATACAGCATTATGCCATCGTTCAGATTAATTTTGTTTCTGATTTTCTAAACTAAAATTCTAGAAGGAAAGATTTGATTTTTTTGCATCTTTGTTTATAATGGGTAAAGTAAAAACTACTTAGCCAATTTGTATTAAAACCAATATGAAATACTAATTCATCTTTTTGTCTGTCTAACTAAAGCTGAAGCGGATCGCTAGTTCTTTATATATTTAAATATCCTCGAAAGCTATTATAAGCAGCCTTTTTGAAATCTCTGCCAACCTCAAACGAATAAGCGCATGATTTTTACTATTTAAATACTTAATATTATTATCTATTCTCAATCGAACGTGAATTAGAGTAAAAAGCATATCTGTGCCACCACGTACGGGATACCATATTTAATTTAAATCCTTTTAGCCATTTGAGCGTGATTGGATAAAAAACATCACATTAGTCCTACTAATGTTATGAATTGTGAAAATTCGTAAAGATGTTTTGATGTTTCTTTTTCAATCATGCTTAAATGACTGAACAAATTTGAATGAAATACTGTACACGGTTAGACTATACCCTAACTTAAGACAAAATCACGGGGTCAAAACAGTGACATATTGGTAGTTATTAATAGTTAGTTTATTTATAAAACCGTAATATTTCTTTTTATAAATACTCGTGCCCAATCAATTATTAGATTTTCTAATAGAATATGTTGACAAAGGACAGAAACGCCAATTAGGCACAAGCGACGGGTTATCTAACAAGATTCTCTCGTGCAGAATATTAAAATATAAAAGGAACCAACTTAGTTACAACTTTGTAAAAAAGTTAGCAAGAAGACTGTCGCCGAAATCTGAATCTATCATTTCTATTTTGTCATAGCTGAATTTTATTATAAGCCTGTTGGGTTATTTAAAAATATGATTATGATGTAACTATATGGATACATTTCACTAACATTTGTAATATCTAAACATAATTAAATTCTGATTGATTCTCCGGTGATGGAAAACACTGATAACAAACTAAATTAATCTGAGTGACGGCAGTAATCCACCCTGCAACGTTGGATTCTAATATACCTAGCTAAAAATGAACATGTTGATTGTTACGTTCATCTCTTACCTATATCTGACTACCCAATTAGGGATTAATCGTGAGCATATTTATTCATTTTTTTTTATCAAATTCATTTAAATAATAAGTACATTCCTGCCAAGGCCAGAAATGAAGAAAGTGACGGCCGAGTAATATTGACTTCCTAAGTGATTTTCAAATAAATTAAATATACATTAATTGCTACTTTCCTCGACACTTGTATACTCCAATTTGCGAAAACAACAAACTAAATCAAGAAGCATAAAAGTTTAAATTAAATTAATAATTACATCGCAATTTGTATAGTTATATAATTACAAATGAACACTTGGTAGGTAAAGTCTAATTGGTTTTACAATAAAGTACTAACTTTTAAGGGAAATGTAGTACTGGAATCGTGTGTCTTTTTTGTATGTTTATTTATTTATATTTGGGAAGCTCGCAGACTAATGGAATACAAATTTGTAGAGAAAAAATCCTTCTAATATTATAGTGATATGAACTTCAACAAAATAACACCTGACTCAATAAAATGCTTGTTAATCATTATTAATACTATAAATATAAAAGAGTTTGTTTCTTATCTCTTAATGTCTTAACGATATAACCAATTACTATGAAATTTGGTATATACGTACTGTATGGGGCGGAGAGGGACATAGGCTACTATTATCACAGTCACTGAACATATCCTGCTTACGCGGACGAAGACACGAAAAGAAACAGGTGCTAATAAAGAGCTACCACGAATGGTGGGCGACGTTGTTACGCAATTACGACACTAATTCTATTTTTTTTTTTTAATATTTTTTTATCTACCTGATTTTCACTCGTGTTGGTCTCATATTAATTTTGTTATTATTATATTTAATTATGATAATTTGAGTATCATTAGATTTATTTCAATCGTACATGTGTTTATATATCGTAGCTACCTATATATTTCTATAAAAAATCAATACGTATATATATTACGTATAAATAAATAAACAAACAAATTGCCGTGTGATCCCGGCATACCCGTTCCTTTCTCGTGAGTATCGTAATAGGTGACTAAAAAAACTTAATAGTCAAAGGATGGGTAACTGCGTCCCTCTTAAAACACAACCTAAGTGCATTTGCTAACTCGCCTGGAGAGTATGGTAACTAGTGACAAAATCCCCCTTTATGGGAAGGATCTATGTTCAACAGTAGATAAACAATAAACTACTCATATTTATGAAATGGTACAAATGTTATTCAAAATTAATAATATTAAATATGAGTACATCTTTCAAAAATAAAAATTCAAATTATAAATTCAATTGTTCTAATAATAACATATAGTACCTACAGTTACAGATGCAAAGATGAAATTCTTCAAAAGAAAACAAAGCCTTACATTAGGTAGAAACCACCAAGGTTCACAGCTAATTTCATGAAACCCCTATTTTGACATTAATTAAACAGATATGTAAATTTCCTTACATGTTATAACGCGTGACAAGTTTACGCGCAAGTGTATATACAAGCACACATTTACGCATTACGCGGCATTACTCAAACGATGTTTACTCAGGAAGATCACTAACGTACTAACTTAAATACGATAGACACATATATTAAACGTTCAGTAAGTTACTAACTTAGATCTGTTTGAATTGTATCATATAATTTGCAATTACTCCACAACTTTGTTAATATACACACTTGTACAACCTAATTTAGTAAATATATATTCCTTTTCTAATTTTTACACGCAGTATCGTCTGTTTCAATAATGGTCGATGAATTTTTGTTATTATGTTTAGATGTTATTGCATAGTTCTTTTTCTAATTCTCATTTTCAATGACTTAATAAATTTTATAATAATTAATCACTTAATGATATCCCGTTTTCGACATTTACAGGATGAAATTAGAATAACTTGCATCCTTTTAAGATTTAAGTATTTTACCAGTGAAATTGAACACTTTTCTCAAAGAAACGTGGGTCAAAAAATGACAAAAGATTTTTCAGATTTTTTAGTATTCTATTTTATAATTCAATACTCTGTCAACATAGAATATCTACATTTAATATGGTAGACATGGATATATCTAGAAATATTACATGACGGCTATCACTTTCCGTCAGGTACGTAGACCGTCAGATTGCTTGGTGTTCAAATAATATAAAAAATAAACATACATGTTACATCTAATGGTAAAGTAAGAATATGTGTTTTCATTCCGTCTTATTCTTATTAGGGATGTAAGACTTAGAAAAGAAAGTACAATACACTAGTAAAAGAAAGAAAAAACCTTTACTTTACTGAACTAGAGTGTATATATAGATTTAGATGTTATCTTGTAATAGTCTATATTACTGATTATTTGATTAGAATTATTTTGTTTGATTTCACTACCATTAGCATAACTTAACAAGACATGACGTTAACCCGTATGACACCAGTCAGTAACTGTAACTTATTCATCGACGTGTGTACAATACAGGTTCACTATAATACTATAAAGTATTCTATACTACAGTAAAAATTCGGATTTTTCCTCAGATTCACGTGGATTGCTGAAATAAATATTTAATTGGGAAAATAATCCTGTATAATTTTATTTAAAACATTACAATTAAAATACTAAAAGACCGTAATAGATACTCAAATCATTTGTTTTCAAAAAGAATTGAACACTTAAATTTATTTAACAACTCAAGCATCATACTTTAAAATTATATCTATATTATTTAACATTTCCCAAGAAGACATATATGTTTAAATTTTCAAACATAAAATAATAAATTAGATAAAAAATATCATCCCACACATATTCATTTCGTAGCAACTCATTTTAAATATTAGATCCGGTTTAAACCAGTGAAGTGGGTGTAGGACTCAGATGTTCCCTATTTAAAAGTATATAAATAGACTTGTTTTCTTTGAGTCCTTCCTAATATTATTATAAATATTGGAGCGAGTTTGATCATTACTTCTTGGCGATTTAACGGCTCAATCAATTATCATGATTGACATAAACATATTACCTATTACCTATACCTATTTGAAACAAAAGGATATAGAGTACTTTTTTCACATCTGTTTGTTGTTTATTCACGAACTTTCAACTAACTTCAAAATTAAGAAGGTCTTTTTTTATTTGTGGAATGCTATCTTAAATTATAATAAATTAAACAGGCTTCTACCCTTTTATTTTAAAATAAAAATAAATAAAATCTATTTCTTTCCAATAATTATAAAATATATATATATATATATATATATATATATATATATATATATATATATATATATATATATATATATATATATATATATATATACGTAACCGAAACACAAATTGACCTTGATTAAAGTAACCCATTAAAAGTAAATTATCCGTCCTACATACTAGGTATATATCAAATTTTAAGACAACTAGATAAGCTGTTAATAATAAACAAACAATGAGTTTGTTATATAATATTAGCAAATATAGTAAATATGTTCGCATTAGGCTAACGAAAACAAGTTAAAGTTAATATCATATTAATATTAGATCAATATTTTATTTATCATCAGCCTTTAACTGTCCACTGCTGAACATAAGCCTACCTCTTGGGAGGGTACTACCCATCCCTCGTCCTCCTTTATCGCCTTTTATGACATCCTCTGGATAGGAAGAGATGGCCTATTTTGTGCAGGGACCACACAACGAATTTCTGTCTGCACTGTTGTCAGATGGGTGTAATTGCATTTATAGTTGAGAAAAATAATCATTACATACAGACATACCAACATCATAAAATGTTATTTTAATCATTAGGAATAATACAACTGGACTCACCTTATAAGTATCATAATTAATTCATCAAGTTCATATTGTTGTTAAAAGAAATAGAAAAAGTTAATTCAAATTCTTGGAAACTCAAGAAATCAGTTTATGCAAATTTATCATTTATCGTTAACCATTAACAATACAAATACTATGAACTTGTGGGTGTTTTACATTGAATCTTCAAAATGCTTTAATTAAGATACTGAATATTGTAATGCAATTAAATAATATTTATGAAAATACTATTACGTAAGTACAGCCCGCACCAAAAACCGATGAATACATACAGATTTTTAAATCCAATAAACTTCGTTAAGTACATAAAACAGTCAACATAATTAGCATTCGTTTAGTCGAATTTATAAACGTGTCCTCAGCCCCTGGCATAGATAGGTCAGCCCTTTCTTTCCCGTGGGTGTCATAAGGGGCGACTAAGAGAAGAAGAAGAAAGAAGGATGAACAACAGCGTCCCTCTTAACCCTTAAATACCTGAAGTTTCAAATTTGATATCGGGGTTTGCATTACCGTAATGCCTAAAGTATCAAAAATGATACCAAATGTATTTTTTTAAATAAATATATAAAAATATCGTTTTGATTTTTTTACTATTTTTCCCTATCAGTAAACACGGTAAAGGGCACACTTATATATTAGTTTAATTTGATTTTAAAAATCAGGCTTTTAAGGGTTAAAAACATCATCAAAGCCTAACTGCTATTACCAGCTTGCCTGTCAAGCGTGGCAACTACTGGCAAAACCTTACCTTGTGAGGGAGGCAATTGACAGTGATAGCTGACATGACGATAATGATAATGATTTGTAAACGCACAAAAAAATCAAAATTAACTAATTAATGGAACGGTGTAAAAATATTTGCGACATACTGGCATACTAATAAAATGTAACCTATATCGTCCTTTAAAAATGGTAGTCTTCATACTAAGTAAAGAATGAAAATTTTTAGAAATCAGTATGTTATGAAAATTATCTCGTTATTTTTTTTTATTATTTAGTTATAAAATTAATTGATTAGATATCTCTTGCGGTTTCTATTAGTCTACACATGTGTTTAATTTAACTCTAGATATTATAACTAACCCTACTTATTTAACGTTTAACAACTGATAAAGGTCATCAGTATTTTATTAACTAAACAGTAATAGTAGCAACTTGTAGCTATAATATAAACAAACTATTATTATTACAATCTTTAAAAGTCACTTTCTCGTTTGTAGATAAGTCAATAATAAATCTCTATTTCCATAATCAAAACTAAAACAAAACTTTTAATAAAAGTAAACGACTTTGTCAGGGTATCTCTGTCCTGCTGGTGTTTTCGTTAAAAAAACAGCTATGTTTCCATGGGCATATTTTGGTTTGAAGACATGCAGTAATAAAACTAATATTACTAGATACGGATTTATAACGTCTAAATTTTCAAATCCTTGGGAATAACAACGGATGCAAGCTAACAGACTTTTTTTTATGGATGATTATAGAATGGTAACCCAGCCTGCGCTAACGGTATACGCAAGCGGGGCACTAATGAGGAATGATAGGTGAAACTGAAAAGGCAGATCAATTAATCCATCGTGATAAATACACCTGGAGATGTTTTCCAAGGGGGACCACGTAGAGGTAGACTGACAGGATATATTGCTTACAGTGGGACTGATAGTCCACATTATTAACAATCTCTTCCCCACCGCTAACAGTGGTTACAACGTATTCTGTGATATATATGATATTGTTCAAATCTTGCAACTGTTCACATGTCATTAGATGAGCCGTCAGATTATTTGCCAAATTGAATAATTTAAAATCATCATTATCATTATGTACGCTATCTGTGCCATTATCTATACTCTGCTGAACATAAGCCTCCCCATAAACTGCCATAAGGAACGGTCCTAAGCCATCTGCATCCATTAACTTCCTTCAATGCATTTGAGGTCATAACTCTATCTGGTGGGGACCATCCTATACTGCGTTTACCCGTACAGAGTCGCCACTTAAGAACCTTTCTTCCCCATCGGTTATCGGTTCTTCAAGCTATGTAACCAACCCATTGCGACTTCAGCTTGCTTATCTTTCGGGCTATGACGGTGACACTATGATTCTGTCACACAAAGAAACACCGAGCATAGCCTTCTCCATAATTCACTGAATAATTTGAATCTTTTGTATACGGGCAGCTATATAATAGAACCAAAATATGGTCCATATTTTGGTTCCATAGGTCGTCATTGATTAAACACTTTTGTCTTTAAATTTTGAGGTATTTTGGATGAGAAGATATGGCGTAGTTTTCCGAACGCTACAATTAAGTGTTGTTTTACAACTATTTTAATACTCTCGAAAATCCTTCCTAATTAGTTCGCTCCACAAATAATATCGTATGGGCTAGTTCGATGAGATATAAAACAGTGTTTTCACATGTTTAATATACTAATAAACAATATTATTTGTACTGTATAATCTATATATAGTGCGGTCTATGAAAACATCAAAGACATATTCTAGGAATATTTTTATTTTAGGAAAAGAATATACAAGCAACCGAATTAATACAATACCAATATTCTAGACAGCATGACAATACGCGTCAACTTCTTTTGTCCAACATTACGGCTTTGGAAACAAGCTTCAATGACAATTCTAATAGAGTACGTAAATGAAAAAATATATTCTTCTTTTAATATTACTAAAATTATTACATGCCAGTTTATAATTATTAAATTTATTTCGCAACGTCACGTACTATCATATTATCCTCGATTTATGATATTTACTATAGAAAAAATCTCTAATAATAAACCGAGGCCAGGATAGGCATTATCCTTTATCGAATACTCATAAAAATGTCACAAACAAAAGCTACCATTACAGATGGTATAAAGCTTCATATCTATGACACGCATGGGAAATTACCTACTTATTTCTTTTTTGTTTTCTGTAAACGTTAATCGATTTAAGTAAGTATGAAATAATTTATCGATATACTCGTACCTATTGTGGTCATTGGCATACATTCACATTTCATAAATAAGTTTTTCTATACGATTTTTTATAATACTTAGAAATATTCGTCTAGTAATATTCACATATAATTTATGTATGTATATGCCTTTAGTTACTGCAATCATTTGAAAATTTTCGCTTCACAAACTTCTGAAATAAAGGGGGATGATATTTATTCTCCATTGAAAGTTATAAATTTACTTTAACCTCATATCGCAAAATATTTATAATATCGTATAACATGCCATATATTATATATACAAGCTACCTTAGCTAAGGCTTTGTATATAGGTAAATAATATTATATAATTTTAAACTTTAATATTTATATTTTTAGTAAATTGTGATTACTTGGATCTAGGTAACAATTTTCAAGCAGTAATAGGTAAGTACGTATTTCGTAAACAACCGCAATGATAAACGGGTCAGGGTAATTTTACAAGTTCATAAATTTCCTGGTACAAAGTTAAGATGAATAGCCAATCTAAGAAATTGTTGCCTTTTTAGGTCAATTTGCCGTATTTGTTTCGGTTGGTAAACCTTAGATGCACGATGATGAATCAAAATTATCTTAAAATAAGCTTTGTAAAGACTACAGTAATATATTTTAAATATTATACTAATATTGAATAAAAATATCGTTCCATAATAATGCAATTATGTCCCACTGCTAATCAGGCTATGGATATATAGTAATTTTCTATAATACGTAATATTTTCTAATATTACAATATTATTAATTATTTTCTCTCTAACTACACTGCGGGCAAGCCTGTCGTCATCTTTTGAATCGTTAGTGATGTTTACTAAAGAGATAATAGATAATAGATAGATACCTTTTATTGTTTCCTTCATAAGATTATAATAGCAAACTTATTATAAATACAAAAACAATTACAAGAAAATATTACACTAAGAAAACAATGGGCAGCCTTATCGCTAAGAACGATTTCTTCCAGGCAACGTTTGGATGGAGAAGAATAATTAAAACAGAAAATACTGAAAGTAAATAAAGTTTCAACACAATAGTTTAAAACGTATGTGTTAAATTCACTTTAAAAACTGCGTACTGCGGATATTACATAAATATAGCATTGTATGTACAATGTTACATTTTATTACCCTTTCGTTTAGTTTTTACTCATAAAATGTCAAACCACAGACCAACAGCATAGTTCTTAATTTTACAGATGTACTGTATATTATCAGCATAAAATTTCAATTGCCTCTACTATCTTCACTGACATGTAGTATGTTGGTGAAAATAATAGAGATAGATAACGAAAGTACCTTCATTTATAGAAAAACTAAGCTTATTCGTATCAAGAATAAACTACTTGCCTTAATCTTACAAACCTATTGATAACAAACCCTCTCCTCTCCCACTAACAAACCCTCTCCCGCACGAAACATTTTTGAATGTACAAACGTAGAAACTGTAATGTTTTTTGTGAATTATAAATTTTTTCATGACAAATGTTCGTACAAACTCCGAATAGAAAGTTATCTGCAGTCATTTAAGGTCTATTGAATATAATTTAAGGCCAAAAAGATATACACAAGTTACATGCGGTGGTCTATTCAAATTCACATCAGTGATTAACACTAAAGTATTCTGAAGTTTTAGCAGGGTACAAAAATTGTAAAGTTATAAATAGAATGTAATAAAATGTAAGGTTATAAATAGAATTCAAATACGTCATTTTAAAAACCGGTTCATTTTTGGTTTCATAGCGACTTTAATCATATTACAGTTTTACATTTACTTAAATCACAAGATAGTTTCATTAAAAATGAAATGATAAAATCGCAAATACTCTTTTACTCCGTAAAGCAAAAGGGAAATTTCGATCATAACAAAATTACTATGAAGTCGACATGAAGATTAGAAAAATGAAAATAAGTAGTTTTTGTGATAATATCCATATGGCTATGAAAATGTACACGATTTCTCAAGGTTAACTGGAAGAAATCCCAGGATAAATCCGCCCGTGTATATTTTTGTTATGTTTTTGTTTATAATATAGATATTCTACACTATAAACAAAAGCATATAAATAAATAAATAATAATTATCTAAACCGATTCATAATAGCGACGTATTCGCGTAATTATCACGTACATATTTTTATTTTTATTGTTGCTTAAAAACAAAAATAGAGCCAATATAGCATCATTTTTTCATTATATATATTTACCAAAATACGATTGTATCTTTTCCTTTCTAACGGGCCTGGTAAATACATAAATTGCTAAATAAGAATTTATGGTGTTACCGGTGCGGCGTGTAAAAAACAGGTACTGGGTGTTTGGTATATATTTTATGCGAACGATGATAATGTAGATTACTTTATAAATAAGTAATGATAGATTCGACGTATTTTAAAAACATCAGAGAAAAATAAATTTTATTCTGTATTTGAAATACATCCACTTAGCTAATCATGAAATAAAACATAAGACATGCAGCGGGAAAGACTAAAAGTTAATTTACCATCTTACTAATAATTCATTGTCTATTACTGAATATTACTGAAGTTTCATCGTAAATTGTTTACACAAAATAACTACAAACGCATATCTTTCTCTTATAAAGAAACACCCGTTCCCAGCAGTGGGATGATAATGATATGGTAATTTTACCAGAGGGAGACTTTGTATAAAGGTTGTTTACTTGGGCACCTCTGTCCCATTCGTTTTTCTACCGTGAAACGGTTGTATTTGCATGGCTATGTTTCGGTTGGAAGGGTGGAATATGGCAGTGAATGTACAGGATACAGAGGAATAACACCTGAGTCTTTAGGAATGGCAACCCATGGAGGATATCATGGTCGAAATAGTGTACTCTGTTATGTCCATGGTATGATCATATCTATAGGCGACGATATTCAATTTCTATCACGTGAGCCGTCAGCTTATTTACCATTCTAACTTGTATAAAAAAATTTCATTGTAGCCATGACAGTTGCTTTGATTTTATCCTACAGATTGAAAATAGACATTGAGCGACATGTTGAGATTATTTTTTTTAGTTAGATTTTGTTGTTATAGTCACACCTATGTACATACAGCTTACAAATGAAATTGCACAGAGATACCCAAGCGACGTATATTTCTGTGAAAAATTGTTTTTAGGAATTTCCACGAAAAGTGGAGAAAGCGGATTTCGCATGGGCAAATCTGCTACCGCGGTGTTCATAGTAATTTACATTCGCGAGTCCCTACCCGGGTCACCCCAAATAACTTGGCAATCTATTTTTCAGCTCTTGCAGATAATTTAATTGAATGAATGAAATGTTAATTGGATTAATTCCGTTATTATCAGTGTACTCCTACTAATGAACATTCGTGGTCGAATCGTCAAGCGCTTAACATGAAGAATACAAATTATAATCGATTCACTGGTTATCTCGTTAGACAAAATCCCCAATTCATTCACATTTATTAATTTAAATTCATTCATAATTGATTTAATTATAATATTTTTCTCATGACAATTTAATTAAATATATAAATTATAAATTACATTAATTCCATTATTATCAATATTTTCTATATTGATGTACTATTGTGGTTAAATTGCCAAGCGCTCAATGTGAAGAACTTAAGTTGTGTTATCAAATTGATCATAACTTTCTTCAATTGGTTCATGTTAAAAATTAATCTTCAGATCATTTAATTGTAAAATATATACATATAATTAATTATTATAATTTTATTAAATTAATGAAATGTTAATAGGATTAATTCAGTTATTATCAGTAAGTATGTTTTTGCTAATAAACATTTATATTGGAATCGCCAGGCGTTCTATTCGAAAAATCTAAGTTATGTATAATATATATATATATATATATATAGTTCACTATATATACCTCAATATAGTCTTTTCTAAATTTAATTATTTATTATATTTATTTCAATTTACAGAATAAAATCAAAGTTTTAAGCATCCTTTTTTGATGATGATGGTAAAACACCAGAGAAATTTAATATTTTCACAAAGAAATATGGGTCGAAAAACGACAAAAAATGTTGAGCCTTTTTTACTGTTGAAGAATCCTGTTATTGATCATGATCTCATCGGATCGGAAGCGAAAATGTGGTCTAAGATGAGCTCCATTCTATTCTATTCACCTTTGCCTTAAATTGGTCTAGATTATATATGGTACAAAGAACATAAGCAGGGAGAGAGTTCCACTCACTCACGAGTAAATTATTGGATTATCTTATCTTTTCTTAATTATGTACGTCTAACAACTTCGTGCTGAACAGTCTTTTGCTCTGCTTGCTACAAATACATATATACAACATAATTTTTTTGTGTATGTATGTTGTAATTTGTGTGCTGTAAGTAATGCAAATAAAATTATCTATCTATGTATTTATAAATAAAATATTAGTTTATTTTTTAGGAATACTTTGTACAAGAATGATTTGCAGGGATACAACTCGTGTTGACAGTATGAAAGATGTTGATGCTAAATTATTAGCCCATATAACTCAAGATTTTTATGACACTAGAATAGCCATAACACGACTTATGTCTTTGGTTTTTCTATCGTTCACGAGCTGTGAACTACTCATCCAGTTAAATATGATTGTCAGTCTCGTTGATAAAAAAAAAGTATTTTGTCAACTAACAACTAAACTTAAATATAACCTACAGATGCCTTATGTATTTATAATACATGTACATGTTATATATTTTATTCCTGAACTTTAGTATAATCAAATTAATTCCTTGCGTAGTAATCATAACTTTGGTAAGTTTCTAAACTTATTATATTATTGATCTTCCCAAAATTCCTTAACGCTGCCTTACCTGTTTACTAGATACCTACTAACTAACAGTTTGTTACTAACGAAAAAATATTAGTAGGTACTTATATATTCTTCAATAGTAACACAGTATAAATTCAAATTCGTATGTTAGTAATTAATTAATTTACACCACCAGCACAAATTTCAAACAATTCAAGTGAGATTCGTAAATCAAATTATAGCTTTCTATTGCTAAACCAGAACACGTCAATTATGCTCGTACTAATGGATTGACGGAGGTAGACAGTAGAATGTTACAATAGACCTATCGGGTTGTTTATCTGTACCCTATAACCCATTGAATGTGACATATATATAAATATATAAATATACTACATGTTGTATATCGATAAAAAATACTAGAGATTTTATGAAAAACCTAAGAATATCATGAAATCACGAAAAAGGTCGAATTTTATAACATAAAAATTATTTTTACTGAAAAAATTGAGTTATACAACAAAATATTATAATTATATTAAAAAATGTGACGTTTTATATTAAATCTATAAAAATAAGAATATAAAACAATAAATAGAAAAGGTAAAAATCATGAGTTTTAGTGCATAAATTAATAACAAGTAAATTATTAATTTCATAATTTGTCAGAGAAAGATGGAAGACAATAATATTTATGAAATATGGAAAGGACAACTATTACTATTTCACGTCAAATATTGTTGTAATTTGATGAAACCGAAAAGCGACTGTGGCTGAATCGCACTAACCTTGTACTCAAGGGGGGAAGATATTGTTAGTAATGGGGAACAATGAATGCAATAAATTCCTTAAATCAATTTACAACACTAATGAATCGAGAGAGAGAGAGAGAATTATAAATTAGTGAATATTGTTCAATACAAGCAAGTCATAAAGAAGTTTGGATTGAACCTACAATTTAAGTTATGGTATTACAAATAAATTTACAAAAGCTATTTTCAATAAGTACTGCTACTAGTGTAATTTTAATCTTTAAATTAATTTAAATACACGTCGAATTTGACATGAAGAAAAACATATTAGGCTACTTTTTATCTCAGTTACGAGTATTCTGAGATATCCATAGTGTTATTCATATGAACATGAATAGATATCTAGAAACGATGGTTACCACTATCCATCAAGTGGGCGCATAACTTGTTTGCCTTTCTAAATTACATTAAAAATTGTAGACATAACTTATCCTATTTAATGTATTAATATTATAAATGCTAAAATCTATAACGATGGCCCGTTGGATGAATGGATAAATGTATAAATTGATAGATGTTGACTACTCTTTCGTGTAAAAACTACTGAACGGATTTCAATGAAATTTGAGACACGGATTTCAATGAAATTTGTATACCAACTTAACACATAGGATACTTTATATACTGACGTGAGTAAAACTGGGAGATATAGCCAGTTACGTATTAACATTACCAAACTATTGTTTTCAATTGTACATTCAACTTTTTTTATTCACTATCTAGCATCTAGCTGGATTCACTAAACACACTAGATGGCCGAAGCCATTGGTCCACGCTAATTTATTCGTTGTGATTTAGGCCATTTATCTACAAAGGGTTCAGTACGGTAAGACCGCACCTTAGATACGTACCTATATAAATTAGGGTCAAGGGGATTGTTAGTAATGGGGACTAGCGACCCCGTTGCTAACAATATTCCGTCAGGTAGATTTTTGAGCGAATCACTCTGGAAACCATGATGATTAATTATTGTATGTGTGTGTAATTAGTCACGATAGGTCAAATACTCCCCAGATAAGTAGTAAACAAATCTATCGATATAATTTGGCACTCGCATAGAAAAGAACAAAACACTGGACGTTGCCATCTCATGCTAATAATACTAATTTTATTATAAAGATTTATTTTGTAATAAATTTGTAATTACTGTTGCATACCAGTAATGATAAAATGTGTAAAACCAATTTTTGTAAAATTACCATAACACCTAATTGTACAATATTTTAGCAATAAATTTCATTCATTTATTTATCTCGCTAACGATAACAATTCTATTGATAAATTCATTTGTCCCTTTTCTAAAGGAAAGTTGGACCATCGTGACTATTTTTAAATACATAAAGGAATTAAAACGATAGTTTCTAGAGTAGATCGTGTGGATATCGACCTGATAGTGTATTTTGCGAGGAGTACAGATCCGACTTAAACCTAATCTATCATCTCTCATTGGTTCCCCGCCAGCGTAAATTTTCATCCATTCATTATTTGAAATGCTTGTATCAATAGACAGAATCGTTGTAACACGAGTCTACCATATAGTATATATTTTATTTTACGAACGTATTGCAAAAATGTTTAAGTTTATAAAATTATTTCGTACTCAATCAGGTGTAAACAGCTGGATGAATTTAAATTAAATGTTATACAAAAGAGACCATATGTTATATTACAAATAATATAGTTTTATCCTAATTCCTAATGCCTTATATGTATATAATATTTACAGAGGCCTTACATGTATATATACCCAATTGTTATGATTCCTTTAGATTAGACATAGAAAAAAACAAAAAACTTATTCCAATATTGGTTCCATTACTACAAACATATCATAATTATCTATATTGGTAAAGTGAAATTTGAAATTATTTTAAGTTAAATTATTTCCCACCATTGTATTTCACCTCAGATAATAAATATATCAGCTTCGATAAACGTTAAATGGGAATTGATGGAATACTTGAGCTACAAATGATTCGATTCCCAAGAGTGATTAAGTTTGTATTAAAATTGACAGAGAGGTAATTAATTTAAACCCACGTCGATGACGTCTTTAATTTCACGTTAAGGGTTGCTTTAATGAAAATGATGAATATATTAATGTGCTATTGATGTAGCTATTTATACAATATATAAGATATTTCCTTACTAATATTAATAATAAAATAAGGTATAATTTTAAGCGAAATACTCCCCTAATATTATAAATATAATAACTAGTCTGTTCGTTTGTTTGTTAATTCTTAGCACCTTAACGAATCAATAAATCGTCATGACATTTGTTACTTAACAGCATGAATATGAATAAAATTTGGTGGACAATAACCTTATTAACACTTCTATTGTAATGTATATAGGTAAAATCGGGGATTACAGCTAGTTAATAATATAGAAAAACCTATTTTTTCATTTTTAAATTTTAAATATAGATCACTTTGAAATATATTACCGAAAAATTCAATCACGTTTTCAATACTGCTTTTTATCTCACTGGAAACATAAAGAATTTATGTCTACATCTAATCTTATTTCTTAGCTGAAAATTGGATGTGATAGCGATTGATTGTAACATACCCGTGTAGAATGGAAATAAAAAAAAAAACATATATCTAAAAAACTTGAACTCGATTAATAAGATAATAATAATAAATAAATCTTTTATTTTCAGGTATATACTCATAGTTTACAGTCATTGCGATGATAATTTGATTATAATTATTTACAAATTGTACATTATTATATTATATGTACAAAACTATTATTATATTATTAAAATATATATTAATTAATAAAATTTATTTAAACCATTTTATTATAAATTCGTTTGTCGTCAGGTACGGTATGCAGGTATGGTATCAGTGAGAAAGGAAATTGATTTAAATTTTGATCGAACGTGGTTCAGACTATTTAGCTGTACAAAACTCGTATTCTACGTCCTAGAAAGAATAAAGACATAGAAGTATAAATTACAAGGAGAACATTATTTATTATAGGTATGTATGTTTTCTAGGTGTACATTTCACTACACACTGTCTATCAACTGCTCAAATCAGACCACATCGCAAGCAATTACTTTTACGCATTATAATCCAAAAACAAAAAAGCATCCACTTAAGTAAATGAGCGATTAGAATTTGGGACACGTCTGTTAATCAAGTGGGTATTTTAGGACGAATGCTTTGAATATTTAATGAAATAATTTGCATAATCTTCGTTTGTTGCCCTAGAATTGTTGGATATTCCGTACTGAAAATTTTGATTTAACTTGTTTAGCTACAAACAATATCCTATCTTTACTTATTTTAATAATTTAATAACAACAGTTTTAATACATCGCTTTAAGCCTTATTTTAAATATAAAAACTTGTTTATTTGTTTAGATGAAATAATCTTCTAAAGAGTAAATTAGATTATATTATTGAATAGTAAGTCAGATTATCTTCTAAAGCGATAAACTGAAATAATCCTTTTAGGGACATAAGTCTAATAAATAACTAAGATCTGAAAATAAATCTATTTTTTAGTTTTGGTTTTCACAACCATGATGAACACATGTTGAACATTTTAATGAATTTGATAGAATTAAAATGTTCAAATTGAAGAAAATAAATAATACATTTTTAATTGTATTAACGTATTAATTTTATACAGACATAGATGCAGATAAAAAAAATCACATATAAATCAAATGGCTTGAAACCAGGATAACCGGATACACTACCGGAAATATACCGGAAACTTCACTTTCTTGTATTACTTTAACGTCTCTCTTTTACGTCGAAGCTAAACTAAATGTGTATAGGAATACAGACAACATATAAATCATAAAATTTTATTTAATATATTATTTTGTGTGATTATGATAAGTTCATGTAAACTGTCAAGTTGTCAGCTAAACTGCGTTAGGCTGGTGACAGATTACGGTCCACACAGCTCGGCATTCGACGTCGAGGGGTATGTGAGTGACACGCCAGTTTCCTGGAGCCTTTATCAGAAATACATATAAGTGGATATGTATAATATATCTAACATTGTATCATATTTCCAATCATCGATGTTGTGTTACATAGATAGTCGGTCTCCAAGATAATAAGAATAAACCGGAATAATTTCCAGGCCGACTGCCTCTATATCTATCACAATTGACTAATTGACAATGATTGCAGATCAGTAACTTAACATCCCTCACTAGTTTCCCGTTGCAGATGTAACGTAAACATTATATTTCCATCCACATTCTTATGTGATGAACCACACACATGAACTCCATAGAAGAACCGCCTACTTAATTTTCTGCTTGTCTCATGGTTGACTGGTAGACAACCCCATTAGGTGTTAATTCCGTCATATATATACACTTACTTATATAACTGTGCATTAAAGTTTAAATAAATAAGAAACACCAATGGACTTATGACAGAGAAATAGTGGTCATAATTGCTTGTATTCACAGACTTCTTCCAATACTTAGATATGGAGTCGCCCTAAACAGCGAGAATTGGTTGTATAGTTGTTATATGAAACTTATCATTCTCTTCATGTGTTGGTTTTTCGAAACTATTACCACTTTGACTTGATTTAAAAAAGTTTAAGTAATTAATTTTGTGTTTTCGTTTTTTTTTTCATACTACTTATGGAAATGTTTAGATAATGTTTTTTTTTATTTTTTTTTCCAGATGTAAAAGTATTTAGGTAATTAATTTTTTTTAACTCTAAGCGTTATGATCTCTGATTGACTTAGCACTGCTTTACATTATAGTTAATGTAAACCAATGTTTTGCAGATTTTATTTAACTTCTACTGAAATACAGTAGAAGTTAAATAAAATCTGGACAGATGAATGATTGATTCCATCATAATACAGTTTGTTGATGTACAATTGTAGTACAAATCAAATATTGATTAATTGACTGAATGTTTCGATATGTTTTTAATTTCATTTAGCAATGTTTCAGTGATAAATGCATTATACTTGATTACCTTTTCGTTAAATATATTTAGATAGACTATAGTAGCGATGCACAGAACCTACCGTAATTTTAGTAAATGCATTTATTTTACCTTTCTTTTTACCTTAAAAATACAATACGTACCAAACAATTCAAATAATACTTTCTATCTTACTGACAACATAAAGGGTTCATGTGTCTAATCACAATGCTTAGCTAGAAATTCGATGTGACAGTTGTAAGTAGATTCCACAAAAGGAAAAAGGATATAGCGCCTTAAAAAATTTGAAGTCATCTGAACATATATTTTTTAAATTAGACGTAATTATATCTTCTCTTACTTATATTTGTCGTATGTATATTTTACAAGATAACTTGGACAGTTTAAAATAAATTTGAAGTATTCTTTTTTAATAAAGTATTATTATTATAATTGTGTTGAGATTGAACTCTATTTTTAAACAAAACATAATATTAACTAATCTCTGCTCGTATTAATAATATGAAAATTATTACATTTTAAAGAGGCATAAATCTAGACATGATCACAATGCGAGCCAGGCAACGGCTGTAACATCAAACACCGCTGTGACGCAGCAATGAATGTCACACATAAATTTCCAAATGCCCGAAATGCGCTCGACCGTTACAAACACTAAGTAATGGCTTTGCACGCATTTTGTGCGATTCCGGTTGATTACCAAAACGGCTACTTAATTAGTAATTAAATTAATATATGTGTACTGAATGAGTACTCCATTAAAACCGAGTAGGCTGTCGTGTTTCCTTTTAGATTTATGTGATAGGAAAGTATGACTCTTCGATTTGTAAGAAAATTGGTCGGTTTAGGAGTAATTAGAAGGTGTATAAAGAACACATACAGCATAATCATGGAAAATGAGCAAAGCTGGAAAACAAAGTATTATTCGGACACAAAGCAATATTTAAGCAAATTTTAAGATATATAAACTTTTATTTTCTATTTTTCTATTTCCTAAAGCAATTACTACGTGAAATTTTTTCATCAGATTTTTCATTTAAATGGGATAAACTTCAAAGTTGATCTCATTTATATTGGATTTGAATTTCTATTCAACAATTTCCTTATACAATAAAGAAGAATCATAAAGATCGGATTACCCTCTACAAAGTAAGATATAAAAACTAAAGAGAGTAATAGGTAAGCATTTTTCTTTTCTTTTATTTTCATTGCCTAGTAATATTAATAATATATTAAGTCCTCATAGGCATAAGATAATATGACCAATTTGATTGTAAGATAGTCCTTTAACCAGTTTAAAATTAATTTCTATTTATTGCAAAGTAGAAAATTACGGTTTCAAAATTTTTGTCATAAGATTCTGAGCAATCCGATTTCAAATACGTCACTAGATTTGCAGAATATTCGGCGTTTCTTCCGCCCCAATTACGGCAATTTCGCTGCTTGCTACGCCTTTGTAAGCTGTGTTGTCACCTGGGATTATTGTAATGAAAGAGAAGGGACTAAACGTTTTTTATCTACAAGGAAATTGCTCTTGGTGTCACATATTTATTAAATTTGATTTATTCTAATCGAAAAAAGACATACTGATTACCCGAACAAAATATACTGCCACTTGTTGCGAAGTGAAGTGATACGCATTTACTGTGTTAGGTCAATTTGGTTTTAATTTTAAAAGTGAAAAAACCGAAATTAGTAGTTTTTAAAAACTACTAATTTTACAGAATAAGTAATATCGTAATTTTTTATAGGTCATATGAAATTTGAATGTTTGTAAAACTTTTCCAGAATAAAACAATTTCACTTCAATGTTTGAGTCTACATACTCATATAATAACACTAGCTGACTCGGCAAACGTTGTTTTACCATATACATTATTTTTAGAACTATACAATCATAAAAATCGCGATTTAAAAACAGGAGTTGATGTAAATATGTATTTTTCAATGCTAAATTTAAAATAAAAATGAAAAACTATTTAGAACAAAATTTCATAAAAATCGATAAAGCCGTTTTAACAAAAAATATATGTAGCATATAAAATCTTTTATGACTATTTCTCTAAAATATATCTAGAAATCAGCATTTTTCTAATTTCTTCCAACCACAATCTGTCTTTATTTTCCACAATGACAAGCCCACCTGATGGAAAGTGGTAACTGTTGCCTATACACATGACCAATACCATGGACATAACAGAGTATGTATGTACCCTGTAAATTCACTGCCATATCCCACCCTTCAAACCGAAACACAACCATGCAAACTCAACCGCTTCACGGTAGAAACATGAATGGGACAGAGGTGCCCAAGCCAACGACTTTTGTACAGCCTCCTTCTGGTAATAATAATATAATATAATTATATAAGTTCATATGAATTACGAACCTACGGTTGAAGAATAATAAATGTCATTAACATTTATGATTTTAATTAAGTGTCGCTATGATGATATGTTGATACATATTTAATTAAATGCCACTTACATGCGAGACCAAACCGTACTTCGGTATTACAATATTACTCAAAATTAAAAATTCCTCGATTTATAATATTGATGAAATAATCAAATACATTTTTGTTTGTGGTATCATAACTCTTTATTATCTTTGTTCTTGTTTTGTATAAATAAAGAAATATTTTACCATGTTTTAAATATTAATATTAAACTTATCTATTATGTTTGAAAGTTCTTCAAATAATTTGTATCATATTATGACTAAACTAACAAGTTGCACCAGCTTTCGTACATTTTTTAAATAAAATACAGCCCCTGTTACTCGCTGGTATTGTACTTTCTACAGAAGGATGAATTTCTAAAATCGGTATTAAACATTTTTTTTTTTTTAAGTTTGTCCATTGTAAACAAAATATCAAATATTTCCTCTCTTCACCCAAACTTTAAATTTCAAAATCGGATCAATAGTACCAGAGATTACACCGAATATCCAAACACACAAACTATACATCTTTATAATATTATCGTAGCGGGAGGAAAGGGATCGTTAGCAATGGCAGCCCCATTGCTAACAATATGTCCTATCAGGTCCACCTCTACGTGGTTCCCCTTGAAAACCATCGTGAACAATTCTTGGTGAATTCGTCACGATGGACTAACTGACCTGCTTTCATCGTCACCTATCATCCTTCACTAGTGCCCCACCGTGGTATACCGATAGCGCGGGTGGGGTTACCATTCCATTATCACCCATTAAAAAAAATATTATCGTGGCGTGAATATATTTATTTACTTTAATACTAATACAAAGTTTTAAGCATTAAATCGAAATTTATCAAGTTTTGAGTGTTAAAAACAATGTCTGTCTATTTATTAAAGCAATTCATTTTCCAATATAAATCACTTAGTTCTAAACATTTTAATGAATAATATACAAAATATAAGTCTTCATAATTCGTAACAGTGTATTGATAATTATGATTTCTCTTCAGAATATGATAGAGTTTATAATTATGTTTACTCACTTTGCGTAACGCGACAATCCCTCTATACATTCTCACCACTGTAACAGCTGTGACTTGTTGTGTTTGAACTAAATAAGAGAATAACATGTAATCTAAACCATTATATTTATTTAGTATTCACCTCATTCGGTGTTAATATTTAAGAATTATTTTTTAAACGAAAGTTTAAAATCGATATATGTATAGAAAAAACTTTACTCTTATTAATGTTAGTTCAAAAAAGTCCTAATAAAAAAAAATATTCGATTCATTTGGTATATTATAAAAAAATGACTAAATTATTGTACTCGATCGAATTCGAAATGTTTTTTTATATAAATTGATATAATTATATATTCTTTATGTATTGACTAGCAGCTATTTACTTTTCTAATTATTTATATAAACACGATCACTCATCCCGAATAGATACAAGGAAGATCTTTTAATAACAACAGAAAATATACAAAACATCTCTGTTATTATAATACTGTACCTAAAATTAATATTAGCTGCCTCGCCATATTCTTTGGCCTCTCCAGTCGATTACATAATATCAAATCATAATATGAATAAAATTACATAACAGAATAATACAATTATTTTAAGAGATTTAAAAAATTAAATTAAACGATGGATTGATATGGAGTTGTTTTCTTAAGCGACGTCAAAAAAGAGTAGGATACAGCGATATTTCATTAAATAACCAGTTAATTTAGTAACAATTAAATAACTATTTTTAAACCAAAATTCTGCTTGTCTTATATAAATAACTAATCCCAAATTAGTGCGATTTTTTTAAATAAAATATAGCCTGTTATTAAATATAGCCTGATCATGTAGTTTTCTATAGGTAAAAGAATTTCTATAATCGGTTAAATAATTCATGAATTTATCCATTATAGACAAAAAATCATATCTTTCGTCTTTATAATATTAAGTTTATATGAACTAACAACCATGATAACTTTGTAATTGCTGGAAAAGAACTATCTCAGAGTTAAGCTCGCCTTTGTACATATGCCTACCTCTGTCATATTTTTAAGTATTACTAGTGTGTATTGGAGGGGTTTTGCCAGTTGTTGCCATGCTTGGCAGACGGGTTGGCATCCGCGATTAGGTCTTTGAGAATGAGATCTTTTGGGGATGTTTTAAGAGGAACGCTGCTGCCAATCCCTTGGCCATAAGCGATAGCTCATAGCTTAAAAACCGACAATCGATGGGGAAGACAGGTTCTTGAGTGGTGATCCAGTACGGGCAAATGCAGTGTAGGACGACCTCCCACTAGAGGAAGTGATGAAATCAAATGCATTATAGGGAGTCAGTGGATGCAGGTGGCGCAAGACCTTTCCTTTTGACAGTCTATAGTAGCAGTGGACGGACAATGGCTGAAATAATGATGATAAATGGTATGTATAATAAAGTGTAAATAAATACCATCGTGGTTAATTTCTAGTGAATTACCTGTCCTGATTTCCCTCACCACACAGGTAACCCGCTCACATAAACCAAAAGCGTAGACGAGTTAACCATTCCATTTCTATCCATTAAAAATAACGTACAAGTATAAGAATTCAGAAAATTTTAATGCAATATAATAATGAATCGGTATCAAATGACACAAAGGACTTAATAAACGTCTATTAAGTTTTACTATTTTCAAAAGTTCTTATAAAATTAAAATACTTCAAAAAGGAGGAGATTCTCAATTCGGTTGTATTTTTTATATTTATTAACGCCATAAGTACATCATTTATAAACCGATTCAGATTATTTTATCTGAAAAGATATACTATCAGATTGATTCCATAAAATTTTATGAAAACCAGTTCAGTAATTTACTGAACTGATTAATGATGATAAATGTTTTATAAAAAAAAAACTATTTAAATCAAAATAACCAGTTTTTATTTTTTGTAGAAGAAAATCTTAAATTATTCTGTAAACACAAACAATGTATGTTTCTTTATATTTTTGTTCTAAATCCAAACAACATTATTTATTCGATTTAATACTTAGATCATAAAAGGTGCGGATACAGATCGATAAAAAAAAAGATCGTCGTGTATACATAATGGTTATTTAATAAATTTAATGTATTCAGCGGTAGATGGAAGCGTTAGCGGCCGCCCGCTATTGATAGATAGCCGCTGAATTGCACTTTTCCCGAGGTTATTTTATTAAATCAAAACGCACAATATTTATGTATGTGTAGTGCGCTCGAACGATAAATCAATTAAATTCAGAATCCTAAAATTAAAATAAATCTACTAGTACCTACATTATTTACATGTGGCACTTTTAAATATTATGCGTGGATATTTTCAATATCTGCTGTAATATTATGCAATATTTGAATAATTAAAGATTGTGTCCCACAAAAAACCGGCTTCAAGTGTGATAAAACTGTTAATAAAAATAGTCAAGTTGTTTATCTAAAAAGCAAATTACTAAACCGATTTTGATAAAATTTCTATTTTTTTATACAAGTTAGAATGGCAAGCAAGCTGACGGTCTACCTGATGGAAAGTGGTAACCGTCGCCTATAGACATGATCAGTACCATGGACATAACATAGTATACTGTTTCGCCCATGATACCCCCATGCGTTGCCATTCCTGAGGACTCAGGTGTTATTCCTCTGTACCCAGTAAATTCACGCCATATCCCACCCTTCAAACCGAAACACAGCTACTTCACGGTTGAAACACGAATGGGACAGAAGTACCCAAGCAACCGACTTTTATACAAATATTTCCCTCTGGTAAAGTAAAAGGTGATATTGATGACTTCTATATGTATCAAAATATCAGTCAAATATAAAACCTTATTATTTTAAAACTACATTCTTTTGTTTCTCTGTATATATATCATGAAAGTATTCCCGGACTTATATTTCAAGTCACGACTGCGTACTAACTATTGAATACCAGCCGCAGTTAGACGCCATTTTATTTCATCCTCTAGGACGAGAACACACGATTTTTACTCTTTGTCGTCTGTAATTGGATTTCGTTTGGAAAGCAGCTCGGTTTGGGGCTAATTCAAGAGATTTATACGTTTGAGTTCAGAGAGAGATTCAAACGTATATACTATAAATTATCTCGAGAACAATCCACAAGCCAAAAAATAAAATCCATTTTTATAATCACGTTATTTACTTACATTTTTTATTTTATATGCCTTCTTGTTCGTCTAATATTTAAAACTTATCCTGGACCATACTAGGACTGTAACTGATGCAGATATTGGTACTAGACAGTAAAAATAAAATAATGTATTTGAAAAATTACCGTTATTTTATTAATGTAGTGTTTGACGAAATGACAACTATCAAATTATACTCAAAGTTTCAAAGCTCAAAAGAGACTTCAAAAACTATATTGAATAATGTTTTTAATGTTACAATCTAATATATTCTATGATATACCTTTTAATACTATATACTACTTACCTATATGATCTGTGACTCAGTTAAATGTTAATTCAATTTCATTCAACTATGTGTATCTCCTACTTTACGTTAAAATTCAGTATATATTCGACGTAGTTAACGTTAATTATAGTTTAGAGAAAATTTGACGCCTAACTTGTGGCATTAAAGTCACATTAAGACCCACGTATAAACAACCATTTGGCTTCTTCTTTTTTAGCGGAGTGAACAAAATTTTCACTTGAATCACGGACTTGTCCCGATAAACGAATATTTATGTAAATGCGGACTGCTCTCCGGGGTCCGTATAAAATGGTGCGTTATTTCACGCGAGCTGTGTGCAATATCTCATTGCTAAGTCGTTTACAATACCCTTGTTATTCATACCTATTCGTGACCTTATTGATATCAATTTTTCGGCTCAATAAGACATAACTTATCAAATCTGTCTCTCTACACGGATTGGTTATCAATAGTTGATTACTAACATAGACAGTACATTTGTTTCTTACAAATTTATTTGTAACTTTTAACCGCAATTTTGTCTCGAAACAATTATAATGATTGACCGACTGATTAAAATAGTCTATGGCTATTCTATAATTTTGAATAATTTCGGTATATTCCATATCATATTTATAGTTATTGTATATGTCTATTAGTATACATGCGACTGCAAATTCTCGAATATTGACTATTATTCTTAGTACCAGAAGTTCTACAATCATGGCAACAATTCACTCTTGCCTGCTTCTGAACATTAGTGAGGTTGTGCGGCGTGAAACTATACTCTGCACCCGTAGATGCACGTGTAGAATCTCGTGAAGGCTTCGCGATCCAATCTGCAGCATATGCTAAATCTCTTGATATGTAACTCGTCTATTGTCTTGGATTAAATTTTTCACTGCTAGCACGTTTTCTTCCGTAACAGCCGTCAAAGGGCGACCACTTCTTTCTTCATCCCCCAAAGTTAGTCGACCGCGCTTAAATTCATTATACCAAAGATACACGGTTGCCTTAGAAGAGCCTTCATCCATGAACGCCGTTTGAAGTCTATCGTACGATTCGTCCGATTTCAGGCGATACCTAAAATCGTAAAAAATCATAGCGCAAAAATATTATTTATATATTTAGATACGGTAATTTTAATGAGCTCGCAAAAAATGTGGAGGGACGTTTTGAATTTAGAACTATTTTTACTTATAAGTAATCATATCTCACCAGAGGGAGACTTTGTACAAAAGTCGATTGCTTGGGTACCTCTGTCCCATTCGTGTTTCAACCGTAAAGCAGTTGTGTTTGCATGGCTGTGTTTAGGTTTGAAGGGTGGGATATGGCGTGAATTTACTGGTTACAGAGGAATAACACCTGAGTCCTCAGGAATGGCAACGCATGGGGGGTATCATGGACGAAACAGTATACTCTGTTATGTCCATGGTACTGCTCATGTCTATAGGCGACGGTTACCACTTTCAATCAGGTACACCGTCAGCTTGTTTGCCATTCTAAGTTGTATATATATATATATATATATATATATATATATATATATATATATATATATATATATATATATATATATATATATATATATATATATATATATATATATATATATTTAAATCAATTATAACTGGTCAGTCTCACATACATAAAAACTTTTTCTCGCAATACTTTCTGAGTGACCTGGTATATATATATACTAAAAATATATATTTATATATATATATACTAAAGTCTTGAAGAAGAAAATGAACGATGCATAATGTTATATATCACATATAATAAGAATTGATATATAATATTTCTCTTGAGTATTAGTAATGAATGCGGATCAAAAAGTACACGCCCTCTAATTTTCATATCTTTTTTGTCATCAAAATATATTGTTACATTCAATGTTCATGCATAAGATCTTTATTCTTACGAAATATATATAAATCAACAAAATATAAAAAGCAGTATTATGTTTTCATATCTGTAATTTTGTTCATACAAAAAGAACTTCAACACAATCCGCAGAAAAAACCCTTTGTCCTTGCCATGAAAAAAAAAATGTTTTCCCATTTAAATATTTGCACACCTTTTCACATGTTTAGAATTGGAATTTACCAACATCCCAATAAAAACAACCACCCCTTTTTTCCCTTACAGGTTGAATTTCGAGAAGTAATATAATATAACACAACAAACACTTTATTGCGCACAAAACAGAAGGGTACATAGAATATTGATACAGAATGTGTAATTGCAAATGGTGATCTTATCGCTAAAAGTAATCTCTTACATCCAACATAAAGTAGTATGTACAGAAAATAGATAGGAGGTGTGTATATCTATCGTATTGTATCAGCCGTTAGTTCTCTGCTGCTAAACATTGGTCTCCCTCACAAGAGAGGTTATTCCAGTAGATGTAACGCTTGGCGGGCAGATTGGCAACCGCAGTTAGGCTCTAGTGATGTTTTAAGAGGAGCACTGCTGCCCATCCCTCGACCATTAATTCCTTTAATCACTTCTTACGACACACACGGGAAAGAAAGCGGTGGCCCATTTTATGCCGGGACCACACGTCAATTTATCTAACCATATGAATATAAATAAAAAAGTCACATTCATTTACATACACATCTAAAAGGCATAAGCATATACAGGGTACAGTGGCATAACACTATATGAGTAGTATACACTGTCTATTATATCCATGTCTATAGGTGACGGTTACCATTTTCGATCAGGTGGACCGTCAGCTTGTTTTCCATTTTAATTTGCATAAAAAAAGTGCATATAGTTATTAAATAAAACTAGGTAAGTAACACAAAAATTTAACGAGGCCATTTAGAGAGATAGGTAGAAATACCTACTACCATACTTACAATATAATCAACTCCCTAAAATTCTAATCTTAGCAGTTTCAGCAAGATTATGATGAGTCAGTGAATGATTGAAAACACTGTACACATTTAGTTGTTAAGAACTAATATACTCCAATTTTGCTTGCATAAAAACTTATAGAAAGATTGTCTCTCTTCCATTGCTTTAACCAAAAACAGACCAACTTTTATTACCTAATGTGCTTTTAAAATCGTATTAACATTGTAAAAGATATAATTATTATTGTATTAATTGATATATTAATTGTAATATTAATAATATTATTCTTTTAAATTTTCGTACGCCGCGATACAAGATAGAATACGAATTGTCAGATAAAAATTGACCGACCGTTTAACACTCGACGTCTATATATATATATCTATAATATTTTAGTATATTACCCTATATTTGACACCTATTCAATGTAATTTCCATTTGATCCGAATTAGATTGCGTGAAAAGTCACCTGGCAGAACACGTAATCAGAGCCGAACAAAAATCTAATTGAAACTAGATCTAAATCCTACCTGTTTTACACAGTATCAATATCTCAATTCTATATTCTGATAAATAACTAGTAGCAAAATCTTTAGTGTACATACTTAACATTAGACACATTATAAAAATTAACATACAATGACAGACTTATCCATTATCTGGATAAGTTAAGAGGACCAGTTTTGCCACGATTGAAGTTGTTTTTTTTTTCTTTTCTAAGTCAAATCTATTATTCACAATTATACGATACAACCGGCCCCGGTTTCGCACAAGGGCAATATTAGATTGTGTAACTTTTAAACAGCTCAACATGTTTTATATTGGCGTCAAGATTTAAAAATGAACAGTTTGTAAAGTTTATTATACTTTTATATAAGAACCATCTTTTCGGCTGTTATACTAAACTTAGATACATGATGTCGAGGACTTTTTTTGCTATAATAATAAATTATATTTTATTAGTAATAAATTATATTTTCAATATAATATTATTTTTAGTGTTTACTGAAAGTAATCTATAGTATAGTACACAAAGGTAATATACCTTTTTAACAGTAAAGGAATTTTCAAAATCGGATTAGTAGTACTTGTGATTATCCCGAACATCCAAACTCACAAACTTTGCCTATTTATATTATGATAATTATATGATATATATGTATTATATTATAATGTATAGATATATAATAGTTAGTCTTTTAGCCCTCATTGATCTCATATTAAATTTGTGGTGATTCGAGCTACAATTATTCTTTAAATGTAAAGATCTGTTTATTACGAAACAAAATATACCTATAAACTATTCGTCAATATACATGATTTTCACGATTAATGTCGATTTTATATAAAGTACAATATATCTGTTACCTTCTAAAAGGATGCTTAATGTTTAAAAAAGTGTTTTTCTAAACTCAGTAATAATAATTACAAATTCAAATTACTGAGTTAGCTAACAGTCGATATTTCATTTAGCGACACATTCGTTATTTCAATGTTCGATACACACTCGAATCAAGGCAGTAATATATTGTCGCTTCGTCATTGGCAACATATGAAATAGACAGATTGCCGATGGATACTTCCTTTGTCCAAATGGAGAAACCGAAACATAATACAGCAAATCAACAAGATTGTACGTGATCGGAAAATCAATGTCACATCCACTGTACTAGCTAGTAATTTAAGAGAATTCTGCGTGATATAGAGTATTTTATAGACGCATAACCCCATAAGGGACTTGGCGTGATAATATAAATAGGTGGATATATATATATATAGTCTTCTTTGACCCTTAAATAAATACTATTTCTTTATTTTAAGCACTGATAAAAACACTATTGAAATTGTATAAAACTGATTGATATACTGTATAGCGTTGTACCGTACTCATTCTTGCATTTTTTTTTCAAATCAACAGTTTAATTTTTTGACAAAAGTAACGTTATTTTTAATCTTTCTCAATTTCGTACCATTGAAATGTTAGAAAAAAAAAAGTATTATTTTGCGTATACGGTGTGAAAATAAATTTTCGCTGTTTTACTTTAAGAGATTTTGTAATTTCCTCATCCCTGTCTTCTTAATCAGCTGCCAAAATATTATCAAGTTTTAATATGAAGTATAAAATCAATATATAAATACTACCTACGCTTATGTAAGCAGTAATTTTACAATATCAACGTTCACAACGTATTGTTCGCTTCCGGCGCCATTTGCCGGAAAATGACAGTGAGGCGCAAGATGGTGACAATGTGTCAGTCGATTCGCAGGGAGGTGTTGTATATTATCATATAATAATATATTATTATCCATTATTTTAAATATATATACATAATAGTACGAATATATTTGTGATATTATACTTCTGACTGACATGAATTAGAGGAGTTAAGATTACTGGATACGAAAGTGTGAAAATGTTCATACACTTGAATATACTATTACTCCTAAGTAAGCTAATATATTTTATCACAATCTATAGTGACCAGGTAAGGCCCTCCGGATGTAATGTATCGAAAATTAAAAATATGTTAACAATAATTTTATAAACCTTTTAACATAATATTTTACAAACCTGGATCATTATGCACTGTGTCGCTTTCAATGTTGTTTGTAAAGTTATTTTAATTTGATCATAACGAATTATTAGCTAAAGTACATTTAATGAAAAATATCATATTTTTTTATTAAAAATAAATTTCACAAGCAAACGTGGAAATTTCTCCTCTATAATGACTTCTGTCAGGAATTATTCTTCTATTGTTGGCCTTTCAAAGATACATTAAAACACCTATAGCTCAGGGAGAAAGGAATGTTAACAATGGAAATTAGTGGATTGATTGCTCACAATATACCCTGTCAAGTTGACCTTCATACGGTTTCCCTAGAAATAATAATAGTCAATTCCTGGTGAATTCTTCACGATAGGCAATCCGACCTGACATTATCCTCAGCGCAGGCGAAATTACCATTCAATTTTCATCTATTAATATAAAGATCTTGAACTCACTCAACTTCCATAGCAAAACTCACCAGGTCGCTTAATTTCGTTATCTTTGAATCCTGAAACTCATTTCATGCGTCTTTGAATTTTGTAACTCATTTCACGAACTTTCTTAATTTATTTGAGATTAATTTACTATGATTTTAGTCAGATATTTTTTCATTGTTTTGGATTATATTACTAAAAATATTTTAAGATCTAACCCCCAAATCCAATTCGATCAAAATTTGATAAGCTGTTTAAGAGTTTCTTACTAACTTTTAGACACAATTTTTCACTTTAGTATCGATAACATAATTATAATGATTATTGATTTAACGTTGAACAAAATAGTACATAATAAATATAGTCTTTTAATTTATTCTGTGGCAATAATTACATTTTGTTTATTATTCTAAAAAAGAATGAAAATAAAAAACAAATACTCAACTCTTTGATCATCAAATGCTTTTATTCATTTTTTTATGGTAGTAGTATCAACTAATGCCTAACAGTATGTGAGAATAAGGCAAGAAGTATTTGGAGCGGTTCAATATGTAAAATATCGGACATTCCAAACTTAGAAACAAAATATGGCAAATATCAATTTTAGTTGGTCCTCTGCAAAGTGAAAAATAAAACGTAACATTTAGAAGAAAGAAAAAGGTTATGTAATCAGAACGTGCCTATAAGAAGGTGTAGAGGCACGACTCTTTATATTTTGTAACGTCAAGTCGAAATTATAATTTATATGTTAGTAGTAAAAAAAATGTCAAACGTCAATTGTACCGAATTTAATTCATATCTATTACACGAACTATAAAATAAAATATTTATAATTAAATTAGTAAAAATGGTTAGACTCTAGATCTATGCGTTATTTGTCATATCAGCAGTTAATTGTCCATTGTTGAACTGAGGTCTCTCCTTTAAGGGGTTTTGTCAGTAGTTACTAAACTACTAACAAAATACTAATCCGTCTGCCAAGAGGCCACACTTTGGCAATCATAGACTGCAGTAAGGCTTTCGGAAAGATGCTGCTTCCCATCTTTCGCCTTTAAAATCCCTTAGTCGCCTCTTACGACACCCACGGGAAAGGAAGGGGTGACCCATAATAAACATAATATGTTCCTATTTTTCATTTCAAGATATTAATACAATGGTTTTAGTCAGTATAAATTAAATACAAATTGTAACTTTAGAACTGTATATATCTAATCTAACTAATCGGTTCACATCTTTTAATGACGTCAAGAAATGCTTACGCGTCCTGAAGTTGAAAAGGAACATTGAGCCGGTCTCAGTTGTTCTCATTAAACCGAGTTACAGAGGTTTTACAGCAGCTTAAAAGTTGTGATTGTGTAATTTGTCATTTAGTCCGCCTATTCACATTGAGCACGCTGTATAGTTTAAAATCCATTATTATTCACAACGAGATTATAATATATTGTCTAAGATTTTAATACATACATATATACGTACTCATAATCTCGTGAATATCAATGGTCCAGTTAGATGAAAGTAATCAAGATACAGATAACTGATAATATTCTACTTAAAAATGTTATAAGAACATTAGATAGCTTTGATAATAATGTGATAATGGAATGGTAACCCATCCTGCGCTATCTATATGCGCTGGCAAGGCGTCAGTGAGAAATAATAGAT
Organism: Galleria mellonella; assembly: GCF_026898425.1. NCBI lineage: Eukaryota > Metazoa > Arthropoda > Insecta > Lepidoptera > Pyralidae > Galleria > Galleria mellonella. The sequence continues at coordinate 4,164,552 of NW_026442133.1, forward strand.
GATAACAAAAGCAGGTGTGTGAACCCATAGTGACGAGTTCACTTAAAATTTAACCAAGATAGTTTCGGGGGGAAACCACATGGAAGGCAACCTCATACGGTATATTGTTAGCAATAAGGCAGCTAATCTCTATTACTAACAATCCTTTTCCTTTCCACTTTAAATAGTTTAGCAACTTTGATAAGGCTGTATTGTCTTATAATTATATATTATAGAGGAAATTATATTATTAAAAAATATTATTTCCTCTTAGCTGTAATATAAAATTCTATCGTACTGGCACCGCTTGGGAGAAAGTATATGACTCCTAACTCGTGTTGTGAAGCCCTCGATTTCATCTCCAATCGATAATCAATCACTTTCTTTCGTCGATAAACAATGTACCATTGTTGTTGTACTGAGAACTTACTTACTGAAGCTTTATTTTAGTGAATATTTCTTTATAAACCTTTTCTTTACACAATTCTGACAACATTATCAATTATCCATACTTTTGGTGTGAATTTGCCTTATTATTTGTCTTTTATTAATATTTATTCCAATGACTTTTATAATTTTACCAGAGAGAGACTTTGTACAAAAGTAGTCTTCTTTGTCCCATTCGTGTTTCTGTCGTAAGGCATTTTTATTTGCATAACCATGTTTCGATTTAAAAGATAGGATATAACAATGAAATTACAGGGTGCCGAGGAATAACATCTTAGTCCTCAGGAATAGCAACACATAAAGAGTATCATAGCCAACATATACTCTGTTATGTCCATGGTATTTACTGTTCATTTCTATAGACGACGGTTATAACTTTCCATAAGGTGAGCCGGCAGATTGTTTACCATTCTAAATTGTGTAAAAAAGAACGAAAAGATATTAGTTATCAAAAATCATTTACGAAATTAAATCGAATTTACTTTTCTATAAAAAGCATATATACGGTCAAATTGAGAAAGCTCCTTTTTTGAAGCCGGTTAATAGGTCAGACATCGTAATGTATCTTAGATAAACATATAACCAAATCTTATAAACACCATTAAGTTTTAATACAATAATAATAATAGATTACTTCTTAAACAAGTATTGCGCTTAAATATAAAAAAAATCTCAATTTTCAAAAGCTAATGAGTTTTTCTCTGTATCGTTAATCATATTATAAATTTTACCGGTGTTGAAATAAAGGTTTTTTTCCTTTCATCAAGGTAATATTTCGTGTGAAAAAAGGCTCTTAATTTTATTATATTTCACAAGTATACCATCTCCGACGGTTATTACTCATTCTAATACGCAAATTAATCGATTTAATGCCTAAAGCTCCTAGTTAGTTATGGCCGCTTCAACGCTAATCCTACTCGTCAGTTTGTCTGGCTTATTAATACTTTTTATTCATATAACTTTTAAGTGATATTAAAAAGAGAAGATTCTCAATTCGTTTCAATTTTTATAATACTCATTAATATTTTTTGCAAGCGTCTATTGATTTCGATATTCGTTCACTCCTGTGTCGGTTCATCATATCATCATATCAGCCTTTAACTGTCTACTGCTAAACATTAGCTGCCCTTGGGGGGTTTATTGCTCAAAAAATTGTTGATATATTAACATTTAAAAACTGACATTTTATGACTCACTCACTGACTGACTTATAGATCAAAAACCCAACCCACTTCCAGGTGACCTAAAAACTTTATATTTGCCATCAAAACTATTAGAACTTATACAAAAAAAAAATTGAAAACTGAAAATTATTGATAATAAATATCAACAAAAATATAATGAAGTTAAGTATGAAATAAGGGAATGTAAATATAAAATTTTGTATAGTTTCATCGTATAGTACAAGAAAGCTCTATAGAATAGCTAGAGCTATAAAATACAACCACTTAAACACATTATATTGTCACGAATTGGCTAAATTAAAAATAAACAGAAAACGTGTAAGAAAAATTTAAATGAATGGGTTCTAATATTTCTGTTCTAATATGTTCTAATATTTGAAGGTAAAAGAAAATATGGAAAATAGCACGAAAAATAAAACTATACAGCATAAACGTAGAAAAATAAATTAATTTTAGAAATTTTAATGGTGAGTACCAACAATTTTTGTAGAATTACATCCCAAGTGAAATATATGCATTGTGTAAATAATTGCCTGTTAATATTTAAGAATTTATAATACCAATTAAGTAGCAAACATGGTAGTAGTACTAAGAAATTGTTATATAAATTCATTTTATAATATTGCATGTTCTTGTAAGTTATAAACTTTAACATTTGCTACTCTAAATATAAATATATAAATATGTAAATCTCAATTATTAAACTATTATTTTCATAATATTGAACTTGGCTCTCATTTTACATTTGTTTTGATGAGATTATCTTTACTAATATTTTAAATGTGAAAGTGAGTTTATTAATTTACACTTAGCGCCTTAACGGCTTAAAGCTAGTATATTAATGAAAAAACGATTATCTAGGCATATGCCCGGCCTCTTTACCTAAGAAGAGTATAATGACAAAGATTTATTTCGAGTTTTTCTTCTCCTGCATTACTCTGTATTCTCCTAGAATTATAGTCCTGTTTAAAGTAAAAATATATTCTTACCATGTCACCACAAGGTGATATCTATTCTATATCTAAATATATATTAACTCCCCTGCCAGAAAATGCTGATGCCTAAAAGTACTTGATTTGCCAACAATTTTATCAAAAACTATGTAAAATATTCATGCAACATTTCTAAATCCGTTTAGGATACAAATATTCGGTACCTCGGCCCTGAAATAAACTATTCGCGTAGCACCAAGATACTTGTACCGGACAACTTTTGGGTAACATTAAAACTATTTCAAAGTTCACGTCACTCCGCACTTGTAAGGCCAAATTAACTAAGTATTAACTTGGTATTAACCTGCCAAGTTGACAGTCGGTGACAGCTTGTGCTAGAAGTTTCCGTTTATACTGTACATTTTCACAGCATAAACAGCATCGTTATATGTAAATTAAAGTTTTATGTTTAGATTGCATGCGAGTGACGTGATACATTCACCTAAGTTTATACGATTTATGTTTATTCAGATAAGTAATATAACATAATATTTAGGTATATTTAAATAGATAATATTTAATTCCTAATATGTTATTTTTTTTTATATGACTATGAACATATGGCATTTTAGTACGTTTTTCTCAATAAAATAAGACAATAAAATAGCAAGTGATACTACTCCTAGATAGAATCAAGTATAAGCACTTCGACTTCAAAACTTGACTCAAAATATTTAATTTACAGTAAAAAGTGCTAAAATGATACAACCGTACTATGATGCACAGAGTATAGGTACAAGAATATCTACCATTCATAGAATAAGCTAAAAAGTTCCTTTCACGTTTTGTACTTGAACCCACATTGATTCATGTCCACCAAATCTACAATTTAATAATATATACAAAGAATATAGGAAAATAAGAGATGTTTAGCCATAAAACCTAATATACAAAATGATGTAACATGTATAGAAAAACAGACTTGCTTCTAACTTACTTGGTCTAGAAAATATACCAAATAATATTATACTAAATATATCATTTTGGAACATTACTACACATTTTCATCAAGATGAAATAATTAATTAGAACGTTGGAAATCCCTTACATCCGTGTTTACTGCCTACTCATTTAGATAGATCGCAAACAATAATAAAGTAATAACAAATTTTGTAATAAGGTTGCAGACTGTCGGCTGAGATCAATAAGACTCATAATAAATCATCTCGACAGGTATTACTCGCATCTCGAGCGTTCGCAATTACTCCTGTTACATTTAAATAAACAGCAATAAATCTTTATATGTTAATACCAACACATTTATATGTTCATCGTCTCCTTTGTGTAATACCATATATATGAGAAAAAGAAGAATCGCATTGCTGCCATCTCCTCTTTTACATTTTTAGGCAGTTACCCTAGTGGTGCAGCGACTTAACACACCGTCTCGCCTTCTGATGAACGCAAGTTCGATTGCCACACCATACAAATATTTCTATTTATGAGTATGTCTGTTTTTATTGACTTAGATGTTTTTAATATATAATATGTATATATTTAAAAATAATATATTCTCTGTTCAAAAAATTGTTTACAATACTACGAATCTGTTTTCTTTGCTACCTTTTACTTTCTCTCTCTCTCTCTCTCTCTCTCTCTCTATCTGTTTCTTTTTAATTTTCTCCATCTAGTAGTACAATGATTTATTTCTTAGTTCTAACACTAGAATTATTTAATATTAATACAAGTCACGATATACATAGACAGTTTTCGATATCATCTAGAAATGCTAGTTTGTACACACAGACGCTTTCTGAAAGATGTAATATGGCAGGAAAGCCTTTCGGCAAATCCCAGATGGCGTCTGATGTTGATCGACCAAAAGTATATTTTTGAGTCTTCCACACTCAATTTTCAATTCTCCTTATAAAAAGAACCGCTCTATAGAGACGCTCTTAAAATATGCTTCTATTTTGATATTAGTCTTTTAATTACATACATTTATCTAGTATTTATATATTGACCATTTGTTTATTTTAGGCACTGTTATTTTAATTATTCCAAAGATTGTTTACTAAATATTTAAGTATATAAGTATGGATTATTATACTTTTATTATAAATATTATATATGAAACATTAGGTAGTGTTAGCACTAAATAACATGCAAAAATAATGACTGTTTCCAAAAATGTAGGTATACAAGTATATATTCACCGGTTAACTGAATTAGCTACCTAGAAAATTGAAAATAAAATATTTAGGTTTGCAAAAGAATATATTGATTTCAGACTTCATTGGGTAATCATAGAGAACTCTTCAAACGAAGCAAAATAACTTAATATATCTAATTATATAATCTTAGCTAATAATAATCTTACTTAATTGATATATAAACTACTATTACATTTCTTTACATATGTATATATATATATATATATATATATATATATATATATATATATATATAACGAACACAAAGCAATAATAAGTGAGCTACCCAACTTCGCGTCAAATGAACCGCAGTCATTTGTCGTGTCGTTTCCGAGCGAGAAACAAAATTCAAGGCGGTGTCGAATGTTTCACATTCTTCACGGAGCTAATTTTGCGACTGCTGGAAATAAACACCAGTTTCTTCGTCATTTGTTTCCATAAGCATATAACATTAAGTATCGACGCATATATTACACATGATATATTCACTCAAATATATTCATACTAAAGCTGTCTATATACCTCTCTTCTTTTAAGCACGATATTTTTCCTCTTTATTTAACTACAAAAAAAACTATTTTATATCCGGCGTGTATCTTTTCTTTTATTGTTAGGGAGGCAAACAAGCAGACGGTCCATCTAATAGAAAGCACCTACCGTCGGCCATGAACACCTGCGCCACGAAAGGAGTTGCTTTTGCGTTGTCGACATTTTAAATGTTTTTATATATGCCTCGGAATATTGAATACGAATTTCTTCGACATTTCGAAATCGATTTACGAGTTATTTAATAATAAGATTAAAGAATAACATTAATTAGCATTCTGGTTAGATTCATGCAAAATTACTTATATTTGTTATATATAAAAAATAAATACAAAGTTTTTTAGTTAACGAACAATTATTCAACTGATTTTCGTTGTATAACTCTAGCAGAGTAGGAACTACAATAATTAGAACCAATATACTTACCATTTTCTTACCTTTTTCTACCGTAAAACAGTAATGCAGCTATTGTGTTTTGGACTGGAGGGCAAAAGAAACATTAAAAGAAACAGTGTACAAGAGGTTCAGTATTATTTACATTATTGGACTTCTTGTATTAGAACTTTGATTCTTATAATTAAGAAAAATCATATTCTCATTAAAAAATTACAAGTGTTCCGTAATAAAACAAAATTTTCGTAATTCAAGACATCAAAACATTTCCAAATCAAGTTATAGATATATTTCGGTATATTCTAGTCAACAAAAATATCTGGTTGATTAGAAAATATTCAGTTAAAAGTTTTTTTTTTTTTCAATCAGTTAATGATATTATTTGTTCTGTACATTTATTATTATTTATATATGATTTGGTATTACATCTAGTTACACAAAGGGATATTATGGGTGCTACAGAATGTTCATTGAATATTTAATATCTCTTTGCATTTATACGTTATAGTACCTTCTTCCTTATAGTACGATGCTATTAAATTATTTACCGCAACTATATTAAAAAATATCCACCACATTAACTTTATTTTTCCTTTACGTCATAAACATTATTTATGTCTACAAATCTTGGATCTTACTTATTTCTATCTGTAATTCATTATTATTAATTATTTTAATTTTATTTACATTTTATTAAGTTACTCTTACACCATCTCTAAATGGAACCACTTAGATACTGTTAAGTTGAATCCATTAGTGCACTTAAGATGGAAAAGCCGATTGAAGTCTAGTTACCGAATTTATAACACAGTTCCGTAGTTCAAGCACCATTTTAAGGCTGAATTTGAAATCATATTAATTTAATTGTAACTAAATTAAATAAGATTTATTTATTAATTATATTGTAACAAAAATAAGGTTTAATTAAAAATTTTATTACAAAAAAGAAGAAATATGAGATAACCACTTAAATGTTATATCATTACTTCATGATTTTGTTACTACTGATTGATTTTTTTTAATAAAAAATTGAATGTTATATTTCTAATACGAAAGTCTGTCCACAACCTATAACAAATTAATATTATTTATAAGTAATTAAATGCCTTTTTTTACAATATATACTCGTAACTGAAATGATTTGATTTATAATTAGTTTATGCCCTCTTATTCCATTTATTATTTTTCTTTTCTTGAAACAGTGTAATAAATTTCATTTTACATAATTTCATTCTTATAACATGCTTACAATTCTATATAATATACAAGTTAAAGAATTCATAAAAGTTATTTCTTTAATGGACGCCACTGGGCATTACTTAATGCAGCATCAACTTTGGCCACTTCTCATAGCCTTAGGCTCACTACACCAAAACCGAAATATCTCTTCATATGCCTTGGTATTTTGATATGCAAGTCAGTACTGTTAACGCTTATAAAAAATACAAATAGAACACATATTAATTAACTGTCCGTTTTATTAATTTAAATAGCACCTTCAATTAGGCAATTAACTTTAAACGAAACTAAATATCTTGTACTGATAAAATATTCTATTCAAATATCTTCATGAAGAAAGTCTTTTGAGAAAAAATTGCGCTTTTCTACTATAACGAAGCCTTGTGAATAAAGATAATATAATTAATTAATTTTCGTCTCTTATAAAAGATAAACCATGCGACCATGCAACGCGAAAATCTAAAAGATAAAGTTAAAACAGATTTATAAAATAAAAATTTCTGCTATTTACATTTAAATCCCTTGCAATTTATAAATAAAGTAAAAAAAAATAAGTAGTAGTTACAGTTGTATATCTTAAAAGTGAATTGAATACGAATAGGAAATATACCTCAAAATGAATACGGGAATAGAATAACAAAGCATTGTGAGGAAAAAGGAAGCCACAAAGTGTTGCTAGCTATCTATAAATCCATATTGTCCCCACAAAACGCAAAAATCACAGTAACGAGAGTTGGATTTCTAAGAAATAGAATAAAGGCGAACGAAATGCGGCGATCATTGTGCATAATTTGCGGAATAAAACTGGCGGACCACTTTCGTAATAATAATAGTAGTGCGAATGAGATTTGGTTTTGAAGAAAAGTGTCGGTGATTTGAAAAATAGAAAGGACAAACTATTTTGATTCGAGCATGCGGAAAGGAATTGTTAACAAAACACATATATAATGCAAAATTGGAATCACGCGAGTATCAAGAGAAACTTAAAAAAATTTATGCACGTTTCTGTTAAAATGGGACAAATTATAAATGGCCCATTCTACAAAATACTTAAGGAAAAACAAAAGGAGAAAAGATAATAAAATGATAATAATGAAGTCATAAAGATACAAATAATTTGTATCTCTGTGACTTCATTATTATCCTTATAACTCTTTTATGCTATAAAAATATTTACTTCCATTTTTCAAAACATAGCTGCTGTGCTGACATGAAAGATTTGTGCCCATCAAATCAGATTAATTATATTCAATGTTTTGTACTTTTGAAAAGAAAATGTTCAGAGGTTATTGTTGGTTGTTAGTCATAAATGCAATAAGCGTCAAAATGATTTATTTCCTTCTTACTTATTGGAATAAGAAATGTATTCACGTTATGATTTTCTCTTTTAAAATCTTTGTAGGTTTAAGGCAATAAGCCAAAAATTTTAACAGAATTAGCCGTATTATTAAGTAATTGTTTGCCGAGGATAGTCAATTCATTCTCTAATTAATGCATTATTCCTCAACTCAATTAGTGAGACGAAATTTAACAAAGACTACCCTGATAATCCAGTTTTTGTTAATACGAGTATATACTATGCGTCTTTTGTAAATATTTTTTTATACCACTGAAGTGACAAACAAGCATACGACCTACCTGATGTTACCCTTACCTATTAACGTCTGCAATACCAGGAGTATTACGCGCACGATGCCGATTCTGAAGAAATAATTCCATAACCTAAGCGTTCGTGGGGGAAAATATCTCTGAACCCGCGCTATACGCAACTATCTAGGCTCTAAGCAAATATGAGTAAATCAATATTGCAGTAATTTAATATTAACATACCAACAGAAACCTCTTCGTTTTTTTCTCTTAACGATATTGAAAATATGGATGCTATTTGTTAACAAAATATTATTTTTAATACGACTAAAGAAGATTATAGATATTATTAAGATATATATATATATATATATATATATATATATATATATATATATATATATATATATATATATATATATATATATATATATTATCTAACATAATCTATGTATTAATTTTACTAACAATAATTAGTTACTTAAAAATTTAATTGGGAAACTTAGATGTTAACTTATACAAAATATAATATATTTTTATATTGTTTCAGTATCTTCAACAGAACCCGATGACACAGAGCCACGGCTGCAAGTAATGGCAAGATCCACGGTATTCAACGCCGGAGAAACAAAGGCTATTTTTTGTAAAGCAATAAATATAGAAGGGGTATGTGTATTTTATATCTTTAGTTACAATTTATTTTGTGTGCCTACACAATGAACGGATTTTATTCTTATATAAACAACATACACGTGCTTACTTACCGCATCGTTGGTCCAAATAATACTCGTAATATCACGGTTTACGTCGACGACTGAAACGTTAGGATGAATTATGTAAATGAATATTTTAAAAATGTAAATTATAAAGCAAGTGAAATTCGTTTAAAAATTTTATTTGAAGTCACTTGAAAAGTTAAGAAGCCACCTTACCATTATTTAATTGTTAATCCGACCTCACCGCAGTGGAAATTTTATACTAATATTTGATATTTTCTTGGAATCTAATTCTTCAAATGCTATTATATTTACAAATTCCAGATACACAGAATTGTATATTTTATTAAATATAAACGTAACGTCTTAAAAATCCAATTATCTTAGTCTTTATTGTCATTTTTTTTATTATTATTATTTATCACATTTCAGCCCATAGAATGGCGAAATCCAGCTGGTGGAGTAGTTAAAGAACGGTCAGTGAAAAATAACAGAGTATACGTGGAAAGAAAGGAAGAAAATACTGGTATCTTAATCCCTCTTATAATTCATGAAATAAAGATATCTGATAGTGGCAGTTGGACCTGTAAAGCCGGAGATCTGAATGAAACCATCGATATTCTCGTTGGAGGTATGTATACGTCTTAATGATTTACATTCTGCCAATGCAAATATAACTACATGGTGCATGATATTAGTTGCTCATGCATGAGCTTTTAACGATCTTGTAACTTTAGACATAGTGCATTTAAATAAATACACCTAATATCTTTCAAAAACAACGTTCACGCTCACTTTTTTACTTTACACGAACAGTAAGTGCTTTATATTATTCTCAATTTCGTGTATAATATAGTATATGTCATATATGTGTAAGTATATTTGTTATATATATTTATTTGTTTATATATGTAATTTTAGTATGTATGTATATCCATAATTACTAACCGCATTCGAGTATTCTGATATTCCCTATGGTTGACTGGGAAAGAATGCTTTTAACATTATGTCCGCCATGTACACATATTTGTACTAATGAATAATTAAATAATGTTAACAAAGATATAAAAGAATAACTGTTGAGCTTCTTACGGATTCTTCTCAACAGATAACAACTTTCTGAATCTGAATTCCATTCTGAAATATAAAGAAATAACGATTTAAAAGTGCTTATAAACAAGTATATTTGAATAAAGATGATTTGAAGTTTCATTTGCAAACCGATCAATTTATTTTAATAAAATTTAGTAAATATATATTGTTTGCATCCATCTGAAGAAGTAGGATACTTTTCATCCCGATAAGAAAAAATGGACCCGGTGTGTGAGGGTAGAGGATGAAACATTGTTTGTTGAGTCAGCTAGTTGTATATTGTTTTTGTTTTCTTATCCCTGTATACATATTTTGAAAGCTCTCCAGAACAACAGATCATAACATACCTATTCTCGTTTCTATCAATGCGATATCTTTATAGTCTCTATCAACTCTAGGTACTATTATTTGTACTAAAAATAGATGTTTCTTCTTAAAATTCAAATAAAAATTCTCGATTCATAATAGAAAGTTGTTTCTTCTTTGTAAACTTCTAATCTTTATTATGATCGATGATAACTTTATAAATATTTTATTTCTAGAAACTTTTTTTGACAAATAAATCAATTTAGTATTCAAATATTCCAATTTACTAAAGATGATTTAATGAATCAGTGATTCTGGCAATCAATTAGTACAAATTATTCCGCTACAGACTAAAAATAAAACTATTTGTTCATTTTCAGTAAAAGTAAATATAACTAATAGAAATGAAACCAGAGAAGGCGATGAAGGAAAATCGACTAAACTGGACTGCGAAGCTGAAGGTCATCCGGCACCAATTGTCCAATGGTACAGAGAAAGCAAGCCCATTGATGGTAAAGTTAACATAACAAAATACACCATATCATAATATTTCTCTGCATAAGTAAAAGATTATTCTACTATATTGTATACAACTTAAAACAGCAAACAATCTGACGGGTGTCACCTTATGAAAAATGTAATCGACATGATCATCATTGTGAAAATTACAAAAAATACTCTATTACTTATGATATTATATTTTATTTCTTCTCTTTTATCAATCTATAGTTTATTCTTTTATAATTTTCCAATAGCATAAAAATAAGTGGTGACACATTCTATTCTTATTTCGTCTCCATTAAAAGCGAAATTATATATTACCTATAATACTATAACGAACGAATGTTAAAAATATTTATAATACCATTATTTTTTCTATTCACAGCCTTTGATAGAGACAAATACGTGATGAAAAAAGTAAAACCTCATAATTATCAACTGGAAATTAAAAACTTAAGTCACTTAGACGTCGGGGAATATGTATGCAAAGTGACTCAAAAAGCATTATCTCATTATACCGATAAAACAGTGTACCTCTTTGTGAAGCGTAAGTATTTATGTATTATTCAGAGATAAATCATTAAATTTTTTTAATATATTCTGTATTAGTAATTTTTATTAATATTATAATTGTGAAAATGAATTTGTTTACCTCTTAACGTTTTACGGTTTAACCAATTATTATAAAATTTGGTATACACGTACCATATAAGATGGAGAAGGACATAGGCTTTTATTTACTCCAGTTAATTAACAAACCAATTACATGGGCAAACTTGCAGGTAATAGCTAATTATTATAATCATTGACGGCCTACCGTACCCTAGGGGTAAAACGAGTGGAACGATCGCGGTCTAGACGCCAGATAACAATGGACGCTTAAAAGTCAAATGCGAAAAACAATTTCCAAAGGAACTATGTTGATGGCGCATTTTGAGAGGTAGTGAAAGTAATATTGCCCAAAAATTAACGTAGAATTTACGTGAAATAAAGGGCATTAAAGACAATTTTGCTCTACTCTGATTAAGAGCTAGGGCCGGCGCTGATTTTAATAAATAAATAAGATGCCTATATGTAAAGAAGATGGACGTCAAATTATAATGTTATTCAGTTGTACCCGCACAAATCCATATATCTGGTTCCCATGGGAAATTGCACTAATCCGTATTTACTGCTACACTTTCGTTATATAAAGAAACTGAGTAAAATTTTATGTTTATTGACAGCGCCTTTTGCCTCCACATTAATTAGTCACTTTCACCTTTTTTTATAATGCTTAATGTGCATTCAACTGCGTGTAAATAATTAAATAAATATATATCCTTCTCCATGCCAAATATTATATTTGTGCCAAGTTTCATGACGATTGGTTGAGGCGTTATAATCTATAAAAAAGCAAATTACCGTTTCGTATCGTATCATATTGTAAATTGTATAAGATTTGAATTAATTGCTCTTAATAATAATTCTAACGGCTAACACGGAGTCTTCACAACCTGAGATGAATTCAAATATATTCGAGCCATTTATTGACCACTAAAATTAGCTAATCCACTACCGCTAATCCTATCAACATCTTGTATCTTTTTTAAAATCGTCTTATAAGTATGCAAGTTACTCTGTGGTTACGACTGAAATTGGATATAATGGAGATAAGTATATTGATCATCGAATTTCCTGCTCATTTTAAAAATCACTCGAAAATCTATATGGTTCTTTTTTGTAGTTACATTCGGTACTAGAGGGATTAACTTGTCCAAATTGAAGGAAATGTTGCTGTTAGATAGTCTTTTATTTTTATTACTCGAATTTGCCTCGTGCACGGTAACCAACAAGCACAACTAAACTGTGAGTGCTTCAACATACATAAATCTATATTGTCTATACCATACAGTTTTGCAAATAAATAAAGCTCTGTGTGCACCAGATTATGGTTTAAGATGATCGCATTGAATAATTTTGAGTGTTAAATATATGAGAATTAACACGATCATTTATATAAGGTTATCTGGATGCTTTGATCGGGGTCACACCGGCCATAGTAACTAATTAATGATATCACGAGTCCACTCCCGAGGCGTAATTATTTTATTCTTCTCATTCACTGTCATACATTACATTTTCCTATACTGAGAGAAACATTAATATCGAGGTGACTATGGGTCCGAGGTAAAGTATAATCTTTTACTTAAGTAAATTATTATATTTAATGCCTACATTGGTATTGACTGTAATTTCATTTCACTGGTAAAAGTATCAAAAATGTTAATTATGTTGACATAATTTTCATAACGGATTGTGTTCTGGAGAACTGTTTGAAATGATGCTTACAGTCACTTTTTATCATCGCACCACTCACCATCGGCAGGGTATTTAGCCTCACGCTTAGGCTGTGGGATGAACTCCTTGCTAAAGTTTTTCCTAGAGACCCACTACAGTATGGGGTTCTTCAAAAAGGATATATTAAGATTTCTTCAGGGTCGGTAATGCGCATGTGACAACCGTAGTGTTGCAAGCGTTCAGAGCCTATAGTAACTGTTTACCATCAGACGGGCTATATGCTCGTTTGCCACTTTTGTAGTAATAAAAAAATATATAAATGTTCTAGCGTTCTAATCTAGCCGACTTCATGTCTACTAGATTAGAACGCTAGGACATTATAGAAATATTCTACCTACTATATAATAGCACAAAAATGAGAAATGTAAGCCGAATTGTTTCTTTTAAATTTCAGATAAGCCCGTTTTGTATAACCCAGAGACACGATCCACATTATACAAGACCGAAGAAGTATACGGGATATTGAATGAAACGTAAGTAATCTGTATTAAACAATTTCTATTATTTTATGTGATCGGGAAATTCGCTGCCGCTCGAGGCTACAAGGCCTATTCATAAAATTTAATCAAATTCCATTCCATTCTCAAGTATTATTGATAAATACTGAATAATTAAAAACAGTAGTACTTAAGTTATATAGTCTGCATACAAAAGCTTCCCTAAAACAGGTCAAGTTATTTTATCTATGTATGTCTAAATTGGGGTACCAGTATTTATAATTAATATTAAAAAATAAAAACAATTCATAATTTATTTTTTAAGATTATTTGAAAGAACAAGATAAATAGTGCATTACGATTATTATGAACTTTAATGAATACTTTGATTTATGTGCATATATGTGAGTGTAAATATATTTTCATTTTTAAATCAGTCATTTTAATTAATATATGTATATTAATTTATAAGTAACACGTATATATGTATGTTTATATTATATAAGAAACAATAGATTCAAATTGAAAAAATCGACATGCTTAGGAAAATCTTTATCCAATTATTTGAAACACTGACAAAAAATCGCGTTTTGATTTATAAAAAAAAACTGTGTTAACATCAAAAATGGTATAAAATAAAACAGTACGTTTTTGCCTGTTAAACTACCATCGTGAGAAGAGTTTCATCTAATGTCGAAAACGAGTTTCCAGCTCGTTTTCTGAGGACTAATCAAGTGATACTTTATTGTTACACTTAATGAGTCTAATAACTTATTTAAATTGGTAGATTTTTATAGCATTTTTTTTTAATTTTAATATTTTTTTTTTTTATATTTCAGCAAAAACATAACGTGCAGCGCTTTAGCGAATCCACCTCCTACATACAAGTGGCACAAGCGACACAATAATTACGATGGATCAATTACATCCGATGATACGGTAAATTCTTTGTCTCGTTCAGAATATGTAATATAATATAAGTGTTTGTCAAAACGTGTTCCAAAATTCATCGATAAATGAGTACCAGGAAATGGACAAGTTTATTAATTTATTATAATTTTCTTTATTTATTTTATTTAAGAGTTTCCTCATGTTGGGGCAACTAATTTATGTATTTTCCTCTGGCCTGCTCTATTCACAGCCATATCTTTGACCTTCCTATACAACAGGATACCTAGTATTCCCTTTATCTGTCCCATGTAGTTATTTCTAACTAATATTATTACCATTTTATTACCTAGGAAATATAAAATATAAATCCAGTAGATTTTTTAAATTGCAACAATATTTTTAAAAAACATAGATAGGTCTTTAGGCAGGAAAATCTAACCTAAACGGTCAGATTCAGTACTTCCAGTAAATAAACGTCGTTAAAAAATATTTTAAACTGCAAGGTGAGAACGGGCAAAATAAAATAATATATATGAAGAGCAACCCACAAATACATCGAATTCATCCGCTAGAACCTAAATGGTCTCGTACAATGCGGTTTCAAAGGAGAGTGTAAAATAAGCTTCCTGCCAAGGTTTTCCCTAGAGACTAACAGATATTACAAAATTCATTGTGACTATACTATCCCTCATGCATTACCATTGCTAAAGACTTTGATAAAATTTGTTACTGTAAAAATCCATACATTAGTAAATCTTAGGTTTAACAAGTAAATCTTAGCATTCACTAACTATTAATGATAAAAATCTGAAATATCCTGTGATCACAGATCCTAAAGATATGGTAAATATCAAAAAATAAACATAATATTTAGACATTTTTTTTATACAACTTTGAATGGCAAACAAGCTGACGGCCCACCTGATGGAAAGTAGTAACCGTCGCCTATAGACATGAACATTACCATGGACATAACAGAGACCCCCCTATACCCCCATTCATTGCCATTCCTGAGGACTCAGGTGTTATTCCTCTGTACCCAGTAAATTCACGCCATATCCCACTCTTCAAACCGAAACACAGCTATGCAAACACAACTGCTTCACGGTTGAAACACGAATGGGACAGAAAAAAAATCAATCGACTTTTGTACAAAGTCTCCCCCTGGTACAAAAATATTTATACATATTTAGTACATGATGCATTACTCGTGATCTTAAAAGGTAGATTGTATTAGGTTTAGTTTGGTGAAAGCCTGAAAATTGATCTATACGACTGATATGCCTGTTAATTATTTATATATACTACTTTATAGGTAATCACCGCTGCGGATGGCAGTTCCTCGGTACTGATATTAAGAATGCGCAGTGATGAGGACACGGGCGAATACGTATGTACAGCGATAAATAACAGGGGGAGGCAATCCGTCGTCTTTCACGTCACATTAGGCGACAAACCAAATCCGCCAGATTTCGTAAGAATTTTTATTTCTTGCACTTTCTGTAATTTATGTATTACCATCACTTTTGATTTTTTAAGAGATAAAAGTGGAATTATTTTCAAGTTGTGAAAGTGGACCTGATCAATATTCCGCAACTCGTTATTACTAACAATCAAATTGAATCAAAATTAAAAAATCAAAAGCTGAAGTTCAACTTGCGTAATGAATGAAATTACAACTGATAATTAAACATATAAAAGTTGTATGAACACGGTTCAATCAAAATAATACAATGTAAGAAACAAACAGTGGTCTAACGTCTTTAGAATAAACACGTTAGATTACTAATGGGGAAAGAGTGTTTTAGACTGTGGTCCAACTTTAATATTAAGTTGAGAATAGAAATGTACAATCATATACTGAATATTATATATAAGATATTCTTTAGAAATGTGTGAATATACAACTTGAAGATTCCAAAGCGTCGTCATGTATTGAATTTTGAAATCGCAATAATATAAAACTTTTCGAATATATCTTCAAGTTTTATTACACGAAGCGAAATATTATAATGTTGTGTAACTTGATTTAAATTTAAGTAGATATAATTTATATGTTGTATTCTTCATATACAGAGTGTTTAACAGAGAGTATTCTACAAACTAAACATTTTCCCCGTAGAAATAATAATACGTTGAAAAATTAAACATTTTTTATATTTTAGACCATTAAATCTGTTTTTTTTTTTCTTTGATAAATCTTTCTTCTTTGATAATAATCTTCTTTGATAATCGGATTCATTGTAGAATACTTCCACAAAAAAACACAAATTATTCAGATTTCACCCTATATAGTGTATATTAGATCCAAGCTCCATGTGTATATTACTCTTAAATTGTCTTATTTCTTCCTCACACCAAATCCTTTGTGGATTAGGCAGAGAAATAAATAACAAAAGCCTCTATCCTTACAAGCACTTACTTGAAACAAGAGACAAACGTTTGCTTCACGCACTTTCATAACTCGTGCAATGTATGTCGATACAAGAGATGCATTAATTCCTCTTACAGATTAAACACGGTCATTCTATTAAGATTATAATATGAATAATAAATAATATGCTTCCATTAACTCTTCCAAAATATCCAGGTGGCGGTAAACGGCACCAATGCAACCCATATCAATTTCAATGTGATATGCTCCACGTGTACTATGGTGCAAGACGAAACTGTAGCTCCGGATCCCAAAAATCTAACTCTTCTTGGTAAGAGAAATTTGGATGTATTTTCAAACTTTAGTATACATATTAATAGTATTCCCAATGTTGTGTCTTATTTAAGGAATACCAATACTGATAGGAAATTAGAGTGTTTTTTTCAATTCAAAATAACCCCGCCTGCGCTATTGGTATATGGCGGAGTATTAATGACAGATGATAAGTGAGGATGAAGTCAATTGACAAAACATAAACTCATCAGAATTAACCATGATTATTTCCACTGCCTATATTTAGCAGTAGCTGGATAATGGCTGAGATGATGATGATTTCCACGAGAGATTGCATGGCAATCATTCTGATAGGATATATTGCTAGCAATGGGGTCGCTTGTCTCCATTACTAACAGTTATATTACTCAAAATTTCTATGTAGGTATAGGTATATACATATTTATAGAAACATAAGAAAAAAGAAAGTATGCCAGGAAGAAAAAGTATGTTAAACAGTATCATATAGTATAATGAAATTTTATCAAAACGTCACGACACAAACGTGAATTTCTTGGGTGATCTTACGACAGGATTTGAACCCTCATCTTTCTGTTATCAAAACCAACTGCATTTTGAGCACTGCATAGATTTAATAGTTAAGATCATAGAAAGAACAGTACTTATTTTTTTACACGCAACATAGTACAGTTTAATGACTGTCAAATGTACAGTAAAAGTTCTTTATTCGCGGGATATACATTTCGTGAATATGCCGCGACTACAAAAATCGTGAATAAGGAAAGCCGAACTACTTATACAGTGGCAATAGCATTTGTCAACATACATTAGGCGTAATTGTATAAGGTCTGTTTTACTTTTTTATTACTTATTTTGTCGACACGTTTACAAAGGCATTGAAACCTTTTTAAAAATATGCACCGATTAAATCCGTGAATAAAGAAATCTTTAGCCGCGAATATAGGAATTGGGTCCTAATTTTTTAATCAGCGAATAGTGAAAGCGCGGATAAAGGAAGCGTGAAAAAGGAGCTTATATAATATAATAAGTACTTTATGAATATCTTTTGTTTACATGTTTGAAATTATGTTTCAGGATTCCATTTCCAGCTGGTTCCAGTCGAAGAAGGTGTACCACCTGACTGGGACTCAGCGGAAGATTTTGATCTAGACATATTGTCTGCGGAAGGTACTAGATTTCTTTAAATTGATTCATAAATTTATGAGCTTTTATCAACACTATCGTCATTGTTGTAAACCATCTATCGTTCACTGTAGAAGATAGATCTCCATAGAGAGCGATTCTGCGCCATTTGCATCCAGTGGCTCCTTGCAACAACAAATATTACAAAATCTAAGCTCTCTCCCGTCCCAATAATTCCTTTTGGTTTATCTTCATTCATAGACATAAATCTCCTCGTAAGGAGGATATCACCAGCTATTACCACGCTGGTCATGCAAATTAGTATAGGGTTTTATTTCAAGTTTCTAATGGTAATACTTACTTTTATTATTTGTTTTTATAATACTTAGAATGGGAAAAATGCTGACGGCTCACTTGATGGAAAATACTATAAACCGTGACATGAAAAACATGAACAGCACTATGAACATCCTAGAATAGACCATTATGCCTATGGTATCCCTCATGCATTTTCATTCCTAAGGATTACAATATTATGCCTCCATACCCTGTAATTTTACTTAGAACTCAAATTTGCGCAATTCTTATTACAGACACACTCTTCGAAGTGGGTCCTCTGAACAACAGTACGACTTTCCACGCTCGAGTGCGCTCGCGTAATGCTGCTGGCTACTCGGAGTGGACGATCATAACACCAAATCCAAGTACCACGGACGACGCCATTAGGCTAATAAGCAGCATCATCTTAGTCATTATCGCTTTAATCGCCACAGGATTATATTAAATCTAGCTCAATGTTGCCAGAATTAAAATATCGATGTTCAATTTATTTCTCGCGTGTGCTTGGAAGAAATGGTTTAGAATTTTTGAAAAAAATGTTTTTGCTGATCTGTCAATAATTTTATAAGGAATAAATACTCGTTTACTCTTAAGAACAATTCAGTTATAATATATCTACAAATTATTATATCAACAATTTCATTCAGGTATGCTATGTATTAGGAAAAGTTATTATTAATAATAATTATGTTAAAAGTATTGATGTGGTAATAAGTTAGTGGATTATCAGCTGTTAAGTCTGGCAACATTACAGAGACTTGGCAATGCTTTGGGGATCAATGATTTTTAATAAGCAACGTTGTTGTTTTATTTTTAATTATTTTAATGTTGATACCAAAGATTTGATAAATATTGTAAAAATTATTCGTAATTAGATGCTACTGCTTTGTATCTTATTTAAATTTTGTAAATAAATAAAACATAATGTAGAATTTTAAGATTCTAAATAGCTACCACTCTTATATCCCCAAGTATAACACCCCAAGTTTCGTTTAGATAGTGAACGTATTTGTCTATTACTCGGTTTTAATTAAATAAGTGTTCATCTCGTACCCTATATATACCAATGGCCTCAATATTTAAATTAGGTATTGTTAAAAATTTATGTGATAATAATTAATAATAAAAGTCTTCGATAACATCAGAAGACCAAAAATGGATGAATCTCGTTATGATCCTCAAAAGTAATTGAAAAATATATGCGTTAATAATAAAAAAAAAGTTAGTTAGTAGTATATTTCTACTTATTTAACGTCTCTAATGCCTTTTCAATATGGAACAAATGTACCTAAATTTATATCAAAACGTTAATAATAATCAGACTTGAATAATTTTGAAAGAATGTCAAGAATTAATTTGTTTTCAGGGAATATTTATAAAAGTTGCTTTTATAAGTGAATATTTTTCAAAGATTGTCTATACTAATATTATAAAGAGGAAAATTATGATTGTCTGTTAGTTTGCAATGTTATTTTAAAAATCACTTAAAGGATTTTAAATTTTTTTTCAATTATAGAAAACTACATTATCAGAGAGTAACATAAACTATATAAGATTTTCAAAAAATCTATTTACCCGTACGAAGTCGGGCTGAATCGCTAGTTATCAATATTATATAATAATTAAGTATCCCAAATTAAATCTTGTTTAAATTTAATAAAAAAAATAATCATGCGGCTCACCTGATGTAAGTGACTACCGCCGCCCATGATCACCCACAACACCAGCGGCATTGCAGGTGTGCTGAAACAGGTCGACCAAATCGAAGATTTTTTAAAAAGATAGGAGATATGACTGTATTAGATATTTCATATCTAATACTGTCATATCTCCTATCTGTTACATTTTGATAATTAAAAACATTTCTTAGATATTATCGAGAGTTGACAATAAAGAGTATTTAATGAAATAATATAAAATATTAATAGATGCTACAGGATACATTGTTATATATTTATTTACATGACATTTAATAATTTTTTTCTAAGTAAAA
This sequence comes from Galleria mellonella, assembly GCF_026898425.1. Classification (NCBI taxonomy): domain Eukaryota; kingdom Metazoa; phylum Arthropoda; class Insecta; order Lepidoptera; family Pyralidae; genus Galleria; species Galleria mellonella. The sequence continues at coordinate 4,185,498 of NW_026442133.1, forward strand.
GACAAATATTTGAAGATACCTACTGTTGAATAATGAACGTTTGTAATAATGTTTGAACATTAGAATAATTAAATGTTTGTTACTCATTCACATTTAAATGGCTGAACGGGTTTGAATATAATTTAGTACACGAGTAGGTTATATCTTAATTTTATATATGTACGCTGACAAAGCCGCGAGAAATAGCTAGTACTATAAATAAATATTTATATCGATAGGTATTAATAGCTGATACCTCTTTGCTCTGAAATTATTCAAGTCTGATCATTAAATTGTTAAAATTGTTATTAATTCAATATTCGTCGCGTCCACTTCCTAAATGGGTGCTTTACGTTATAAATAGAGATATCTGTAACATTTCTTTCATCAAAATGAAAAAAAATGATTTGATTAAATCATAATTATTTTGGACTATATATTAAATACTTCTTATTGTATTTTATTGTAGTAACCACAGACTTTTTTGAACAATTAATAAGTTTGTACCTACTATATTTTTTACTATGATATTTTATCTTAGAACATCAAAGAAGCTGACGATCCATTTAATAGAATGGTCACCTATTGTGGTTGAATTTAAAACATAAGGCATCCTTCTATGTGATCTGCCAATGAAATCAAACATTTTCCCCAAACAAATATGAGTCGAAAAATAATAAGCAATTTTGAGCTTCTTTTGAACACCTCAAAATTTTCTTATTTTTTGACCCGTATTTCTTTGGTGATAATATTCAGTTCCACTATTAAAAAAGATGAACAAATGGTTTTGATTTTACCTATAGTTTTACGCTATGTAAATAAAGATGTAAACATTACCATTTTTAGTCACTATGTTGTATAACTTGGTTGTAAGTTATTATATATAATATTATTATACATAGTAGGTTCGTATAAAGAGATTGGCAGAAAATGTATTTTTGGAGTAAACCTAATCCTAATTTTAAATTATTTTTTGTAAATACATAAACTATCTATATTATAAAGCGAAATTTACATCAATATTTCATACTATTTAATCACGAATTGTGATCATTATAATAACATATTAATGATCATTTTCCAACAACACTATCATATGATTAAATAGAATTTTTATCACTTTTAAATTAAATATGTAATATACCAAACGAGATTTTCCTCTACGCCTGTTTTTAATACAAGTATTTCAATTAAGTTCGGCTGTCTATAAGCGGTAGTCATGGAAATAATTGCTACTCCATTATAATTTTACGAAATTATTTTTTATTCTTGCATTTATTGGAAAAGAACAAAATTCTTTCTCCTTTTCTTTTTTACTTTATTTGTGAAAAACAAGATTTTATAGCAATAATTTGGAAGCTGATATTTTATTATTATAAATCCCACAAAAATTATTAATTTAAACTAAATTTTAAATTTTACTTTATATGCATTTATTAATGTTGACTCCGAAAATACTATTTCAGAATGATAATACGATATTGCACTGACATACGAATAGACGTTTAGGTAAGTAATTGTTTATTTGTGATTACGTTTTAGAATAAATTACTCCTCTACCTCTAATGCTGAGGAAGTAAATAATACAATTATTGAACTATATGACAATATTTATGCAGGTACTATATCAAACAATTGGTTGAAATTATTACAATAAATGTTAACATAAAATACTATTTACTAAATGCAATTATATTTAAATCATTTGTCAATTTGTTGTCAAAATTTTCAGGAAGACTGATTTTTTTAATCATATAATTATTTCTTTTTTTGCATTTAGTTTTTGTCTAAAACATTAGCTTAAGAAGCCTTGTATCACTAAATTTAAGGGTTACACAGACTTCGTACAAATTGTTCCATTTGGTATTACGTTAAAAATTTATGAATTTTAAAATGTGTACATGTTTCGGCTTAAATAAAAATATCCAATTTTTACGTAGTTGAATATTTATTTATAGAATATTTATAACAGTGTTCAACGCAAAGTGTTCAGTGTGTTGGACTTGAATAAATCCATGTACATAAGTTGTGTTAGCTGCGTATCACGTGTACACTGATTGTTATGTTACATACACTGAAATTTTCTGCCTCCAATAAAAATATTTATAAAATGCACTCGCCTTTCATTGGTTGTAGGATAAACCAAAAGATCGTACCTTATAATGCTTAATTGCATCGTTTCTTATAGTAAATATTCTTTTTGTTCTCCTTCAACCAAAGGTTGTCTTTAAGAGATTGCCCTAGCGATAAGACAACCTTTTGTACCTTTATGTGTATATTTCAATCTGTATTTATGTTACTGTATTTCACTTGAATTGTTCAATTGTCATTGTATATTTTTGTTTATGGTGCAATAAAGAGTTAAATAAATAAAATAACTAAAGTAAAAATCGTTAGCGATACCCAAAACAAAAAATCTATACATGCAATACAATATACTATGAGAACATAAATTTTGTAAATCAAAAACTCAGAAGCGTTAAAAAATAATTTTATGTATCGTATAACATCAACATATCAACATTTGAATGCGCATTATTAGTATTTCAAATAGTAAAAAAAAAAACAGATTCGATTCATTTTTAAATTAAAAAGTAGATATTATTTATTTTTTTATTATGTAAATTGACTGTTTATTCAACTTAACATATACTGAGTGTATTCAGTGAATAATTATGTATTAATATCAACAAATAACCTAAGATTATGAGATAATCCAAAATAATAAATTTAATATTGCAAGACTAGATTAGTTTTAGACGGTTATATAAATAGATATTACTATTGGTTGTACAAAGTATAAAAATATACCTATACATAATAAAATCTTTCTTATACCATTCTCATAACAAACACACAAATAAACCCTAAAACAAATATGCCACCGATAAAAAATAAACCATAGAATGTACCCTCAAAATTGTGTGATGATACTTCGCCTTCATTATTATCCTTCGTTTCTTCATCTAGTTTTTCTTCATCTGTCTCTGTTTCACTCTCAGTTACTGTTTCCATTGTTACTATAAGTAACGTTGTGTCAGATTTTGTTGTAGAAGCTGATATTGGACTCGACCAAGGTGAGTAACCAATATCATTCTTCGTTCGAACTCGAATCCAATACTCCGTCTCTTCCTCTAGATCTTGCAATGAATATATATTTTCTGAAAAGGTTTGGAAACTATTGAACGATGATATTATGCCAAAAATCATGTAACATACTACACGCTTAAATAATAATAAATAAATAAAGAATCCACTACAAACAAAATTTATAATTTCTCAAAAAAGGGAAATTAGTTCCACGCGAACACGATACCTTCACTGTAATAATCGTATAACCTATCATAATATTTTAATTATAAGTGAATAGTTTATTAACTTTATAAATGCCGGTCGACAAAATAAATATTTTATCTACCTATATACCTAACTTATTTAAATAAAATTAGAATAAACAACTCCGACGTCGATATGTTTTTCGGTGTATGCATAATCCCATCAAATTAAGAAACAATAAGTCTTAGACAATGGAAACAGTGTTTATAGACATATTAATGTTATGATTTCGACAGAAAATGTCAAATGTTGATTATATGTATTTTGAGTTGAAAACAAAGTTAAACAAAGTAAACCTAAGCACGAATAAATATTAAATACTGACACTAATTAATCAGTTATTGTATATATTCATATTTTCTTATCAACTGCCTTTATATACTTATATACTACTTAACAATCTGCCTTTATATTTTTGTAACATAGAAAGGAAATATATTTCCAATTATAATTTATTTATTCACATTTAATGCCAATGCTAATAATTAAACTCCTCTTAAGAAAATGAAAGATTTTCGAGCATACCTACAGCTTACGAAGATGAACATCATAAGCACGTTTATTTTATGTTTTTAAGTTTATTTATTAATTTATAAATTATCACATTACCCTTACGTCTATTACCTATATATGAACGTGCTTACAGAACAAATACTATACCTTCACCATCGTCGACTTTAACTAACTCACTCTGTTTTCCTCTTTTCCATTCAGCTTCTCTAGGAGTTTTTCTTTTTAAATTTGTTCCACTTACTACCATATATTGCGCTTCAATGCCTTTAAAATTATTAATAATCATTGATGTACATATGTGTTGTAATTTAGGATTATGTACCATAAAAAAACGAACTTCAATTGAAGCAAAATTTATTTTGATTTAAAAACTAATCTACTGAACCGATTTTGATACAATTTCTATGAAACCAATCTGTGAGCATGTACTTTCATATAAAAACGAATTTTCGCAATCGGTTTACAACTGACAAAGTTATGAGGGAACAAACATAAAAAATCAATCGAATTAAGAACCTCCTTTTTAAAGTCAATTGATAATGAAAAATCACACGGTGCAACAAACTGCTTTGGTTCCGTGAAACCAATACATGCATTAATGAAATTAAAGATTTATACATTAAATTGTTCTTACCACATACTTACGATTAGCTTATTAACCATTCCTAATTGTACAAAAAATATTTTTTCTAAAATTTAAAACAAATATATACTGTTGAATACTTGCCATCTATAGGAAAATGTATATCGAACCATGAGATATTTAATACTAGTTCGGTATCAGATGACTGCACGAGGTTGACCTAAAATAAATATAAGACTTCTCAATATTAATTACGTACGTTACCTGTGCAATAATTTCATTGTATTTATTTATAGTCATATTAGTGTAGAATGTGAGCACCTAGTTATTAACATTATAAAAAAAAATGTTCCAAAGTTCTGGATAATTTTAAGTCATTAACTAGATTATTCTTATCATGTAAGCTTAACTTAGTTCTTAACATACTGTATGTTTAAAAGTTTGCATTTAAGTTAATACCTCACTGGGTTTGTCAGGTTTTTCCATCTGTACTATAGTGAAAGTTTTCGAATTATTTCCCAGTTCGTTCGTCGCTCTACATAAGAACCTTCTATCGTAATTCGATTTATCCGCCACTATCGACAATGTTGCTTCGCCGGTATCAGGCGAGTCAATAATTTGCTTCTGTGAATACTCGAATAACGTGTGATCATCTTCGTAATGAAACCACCGGTAACTAGATTTTGGAAACGCGCTGGCACTACAGACTAAATCAACACTGCAAAAAATTAAATAAATGTAAATATTTTACCAGAGGGTGACTTTGTACAAAATTCGTACGCATAGGTACCTCTATCCCACTCATGTTTCTACAATGAAGCATTGTGTTTCATTTTGAAGTATAAGATATAGTAGTAAAATCACATGGTACGGAGGCATAAGATCATTGTTCCCAGATTTGGCAACAGATGGGTGTCACAGTGTATTCTGTAAGGTATGTTCACAGAGCTGTTCATGTCTACAAGTAACGGTTAACGCTATCAGACGGATTGTCAGCTTGTTCGCCGTTCTAAGTATCATAAAAAAATATGAGAAAATTTTTTTTTGCAAAAAAATTAAATAAACATAAATATTTACCAGAGAGAGACTTTACAAAAGTTTGCTTAGGAACCACTATCCCATTCGTAATTCTACAGTCAAACAGTTGTATTTGCATGGCTATGTTTTGGTTTGAAGGATGGAATATGACAATGAATTTACAGGGTACAGAGGCATAACGCCTTACTCTTTAGAAATGGCAAAGCATGGAAAATATCATGGGTAAAACAGTACACTCTATTATGTCCGTAGTACTGTTCATGTCTATAGGTTACCACTTTCCATCAGGTGGACCGTCAGCTTATTAGACATACTAAATTGCATAAAAAAAGCTTGAGTAACTCGAGAAATGTTCGTAATAAACACTGTCATCTATACCAATACTATAAAGAGGAAAGATTTGATTGTTTGTTTATAATATAAAAACTCAAAAACTACATAACTGATTTTAAAAAATATTACACATATAAAAAGCTAAATTATCAACGAGTAACATTGGCAATATATTATTTTCTAAAATTCCGTCTAACCGTGCGAATGTATAATAGTATACTATAGACCAGCCTTTCCCAAAATGGGCAATAACGCCCCCTTGTGGGCGCTGCAGGCCTAAAGGGGCGCCCCCCAGAGTAAGAGACCCAGAAAAAAAAATAGGGGCGTTGTGTAGAGGCTTGGGGGGTAATTTGTTTATCTTGAAGTAATAGTGGTTTTTAAGTAGGTGGAAAAATGGGGGCGCTAAGAAATAATTTATTCTCAAAGTGGGCAGTAGACAAAATAAATTTGGGAAAGACTTTACAACTTAACTCATCTCCTTACTATCTGATAACTACATGTTCAATTCCCGAAATATTATTATATTATACATAATAATATAGATTCATTTTATACATATATCTGTTTATCAGTTATTATTAATACGTAGCATACTTCTATCATCAATTGCTTTTATTGATACTCATACTAATGAATTTGCAATCGCTTGAACTCTCGTTATTAGTTCAATCGATGATAATTGAAAAGTTTTCGATTGCATATATTTTATTAATAAGTTTTATAAAATTAAGCGAATGAAAATTGTCAGTGATGATTGAAATATTATCACGATAAGTTTTTTTATAATTATGTAATTATAAAAAAAATCTAACTCTGAATAAACTATGTATATAAACCACAAATATAATTTCATCATCATATCAGCCCTTAACCGTCCACTGCTGAACATAAGCCTCCTCTTTAGGGGTTTTGCCAGTAATTGCCACGTTTGGCAGGCAGATTGGCAACCGCAGTTAGGTTTTAGAGATGTCTTAATAGGGACGCTGCTGCCCATCCCTCGTCGTCCATTAGTCGTCTTTTACGACACCCACGGGAAAGGAAAGAGTGGCCTATTCTATGCCAGGACCACACGCCCAAATATAATGTACCATTCTCCAATTCTATTATTTACATACCTCTGATTTTCTTTAGCGTACACCAGTTCAATATCATTACCATCTAAAAATACTGGCGCATCTGAAACGTACAATTCATGAAATAATATAAACATGCATATAATTGAAACAACTATCTGCCTATTTACACAGTCGCCTTGCAAAATTGACGTACACGTTATCGTTGTTGTATGCATGAAATAGAACAAAACAGCAATATCCGACGTCTTATTCTTGCTCATGATTTCTCAAAATTCATTTCAATATCTACTACTATAATTTAGTTTTCTATTTTTAGGTAACCCCATACAATTGGAGTGTTGCTGACAGCTTGGCCAGCCAGCGTTTTTTACGAATATTTACATAATTGTATTTTTATATTATTGTTTTTCATAATCTTTTTGATATATGTTTTTTGACATCTTTTTTGTTAGTTCAATATATACTGTGTTCCCCTAGTCACGTGGAGTTCCCTAAAATAGAGACTATTTATTTTTGCAACCTTTAAAACTTGAATACTTATTGCTTTAAATTTATAGTCAAACACAGTTTGTTCCTTATAGTAGTCTATAGGATGTAGTAATAACGATTATATTATGTTTATTATATGAATAACAAATTGTTTGCTGAAATTTAGAAAAAAAATATATTAAGAAACGAAAAACTCACGATTAACTATTAAAGTGATGTTCCAAGATTTACTCAAACTACAATCCGATAACTTGGAATTCTCTTGTATAGCTGTACAGGTGTAAATTCCGTGGTCATCAGCTTCCAAGGACGTTATGGTGAGTAGACTTTCGAAGCCTTGTCTATTGTACTTTTCCATCAGGCGATATTTAGAAGAATCGTCGCCATCATCTGTTTAATTAAAATATATGGATATATAAAATTATTTAAAATATACCTATAAATTTGTACAATTATTATTTCCCTTAAATATAGTCTATACATTAATTTATCTAATCATCGGCTTTATTTTTAGAAACCATACCCTGCACTTTAAATTAAAAGATATTTTAGTTTACAAACTTAAAATTAAGATAGTATCTACAATCACCAATCGGAGCACTTTTAAAATAATTAATCATAAATATTAAAAATTATTTTTGAAAATTAACAAATAGTTCTAATGACGATGATGATAATATCAATTGTGGTAGGGTTTTCCAGTAGTTACTATGCTTAGTAGACGGGTTGGCAACCGCAATTAGACTTTGGTAATGTTTTAAGAAGGGTGCTGCTACCCATCCCTAGACCATTAGTTCCCTTAGTTACCTCTTACAACACCCACGGGAGAAGAAGGATTGGTGGTGTAAAGGGTAGCCTATTTTATGCCGAGACCATAAAAATTCTGCCGTAAAAATTCTGACTTAAATGACGAAATTAATGTTTACTTACAATTATAATATAAAACCATTTTAATCAAAAAATAGCTATTAGCTTATTAGTTTTAGTCTCTATGTTATATTCCATCTAAAATATTTACCTTTTATATCTTCTCCATTTCTATTCCATACAATTCTGGGTTCTGGTTGCCCCCTAGCTTCGCATGATAATGTGTATGAACGACCCTGATTAACAGCGATTTCCTTTGGGGTATTAACAAAATCTGATGCATCTGCAGTAGAAAAATTATAACTCTGTATACTTATGCCTATTGATATCAAAAAGTCCCTTCGTGAATATTACTTCAATTTATCACAACAATGTAAAGCCTCAATCTGTACTATTATATCATTAGTTATATGTATATATATATATATATATATATATATATATATATATATATATATATATATATATATATGATGTACTATGTATAGTTATTATATTTTTTGTATATTATTCCATATGTTTGTATGTTTATTTATCATAAATTGTTGTTATCTTTCAAAATATTCATTTAATTTACAATTTTTTTTAATCTATGCATTACCATCTATCCATTTACTCTCTCTGTTTAGCATAACGGTCCGCCCTGTAAACATATTTTAATGTGTGCAAAACTATAAATAAATAATTATAATACTACTAGTTTTCTACAAATGTTAAGAAATCAATATCATATCATCAAACCAATATTAATTATAGCAATCTTTAATACATACTTCATTTATTTATTTACTCAATTTGACGCAAAATAACCATATGAATACCATAAATAGACCTAAGTAGTTATAATAGTATATATTACGTAAATAAGTATATAATAAATATATAAAATACATAACATACATTTAGATATATATATGTATAAATCATATATACAATTATTTTACGCACAATAACGAGACAAGTAGGTATAGAGAACAAAAACAATACAAGAGAGCGAGAGAAAAAAAACAATAATAACAGGTAGTGGGACTTATGTAATGTGATTCTTGAAGGTGGCTATCGCCGCGTATTGAGGATGGTAGTGCGTTCCATAGTCGTACGGCATGCACGGAGAAGGATTTAGAGTAAAAAGAAAAGCTATGAGAAGCAGTTTTAAAGGTCGAGGTTTTTAACACTGCGTAATCCACGACTCTGCTCATCACCGAAAATTACAAATGGTATTTTAAATCAATTAGGACTAATAGGATTAAAAAAGATAGAACAAAGAAGAGAAAGAATATGCAATTTACGACAAAGCCGAATTGGGAGCCAATTGAGTTGTAAACGGAAGTGTGAATTGTGGTCATATATACGTAATCCAAATATAAACTCAATGCAGATATTTTGAAGTCGCTCAAGTTTATTTAGTCGCTCTACAGTGAAATTTAGATAGCAGGTGTCAGCATAATCAAGCACGGAAAGTAATAGGGTATGGACAACATAATTTTAATATCCATCGATAGAAAGTTGCTCAATCTTCTCAGTAAGCCAGCGACAGCAAAACTCTTACTGCTGACTTCACCGATTTGGACTGACCAAGACAGTGACCTATCGGTGTAGATGCCCAGATTATTAACGCTATCACTGAAGTCAAAACAAACTAAGGCTATTCGTGGAAGAATAGAAAAACTTTATTTTAACAAACCGGATAATGAATACCTGCAATACCCAGAACACAAACTTGAATTTGTAAACTTTAGTAAAAATCTATTTCTAAATTAGACTAACCAAAGATCGAAACCTCATTTACACAAAACAATATACCTACCTATCCACAGAGGTCGTTAAAATTGATTGTTAAACTAAACAGTCATATCTATTATTATTTATCACGAACAAGTAGTCTGGGAATATTAAATATGTACTTACTCAACAACGAATAAGCGCTACCGGTAACAGTCTTTGACGTCATTATCTATACTTATAATAAATCTGTAGAGAGGTCAATTCTGTATATGAAATACATTTCCAAAATAACGATCAGGGGGTAATTAGTGATCGATACTGATGCCAAAAATGCAATCGGTAAAATTTTTGTGTGTCTGTCTGTATGTTCGTTATAGAAACAAAAACTACTCAACGAATTATAACGAATCTTGGTATAATTATTCGTCATACTCCTGGGCAGGTTATAGTATACTTTTCATCACGCTACGATCAATAGGAGCAGAGCAATGAAGAGAAATGTTGGAAAAACGGGAGAAGTTACTCCTTTTTTAAGCTTCCGTCGCGTATGCAGCCTTAATGACCTCTTTTTAAAATGTAAAAATGTCCACACGTGCGACGCCGGGACGGGCCGCTAGTTTCTACATATATTTGTTTGTTCACTTATCTGTCTATACCTAGTTCTAAAGTGTGTACATATAACTTGAAAAAATCACCAACGCCGATTACTAGTTATTTATATTATTCGTTCGCATTATCGGGATATACTTGTTCTTTGAACAAGATAAAAAGTACCTTATGTCCTTCATCTCATACAGTACGTATATCGCAATTTTCATAACAATTGATTAAGCCGCTGTGACTGCAAGAAACATTAAAAAAGTCACTCTCATATTTATAATATTATCATTAGTAAAAATCAATCCAATATTTTTTTTTTTTTATTCTTTTTTCTTTTCATTATTTCTAACTCCACGGATTCTCAATCAATTCAAAAATTTACCTGTATAGGTTATAAATAAAAAATATTTTAAAATAAAAAAAGAATTACAAAGAAATACATTTCGGTAATGATAATTAGGTAATATGATTTTAAATAATTATTTTCTGTACCAAGAATATTCGCCTTATGACATGATTTAGAAACGCTATACCACCGACCTCAGTATATTTATGATACGATTTTACACATTGCCTCATTTTAGGCTACCGCTCTGGTTATTTATACGAGTATATTGCATTCCTCTAGACATTGATGGCGGAAAAAAACGTTATTATCCAGGATATTTCCCATACCGATACTTTTAATTTATTTCGGTCAGATATGTTCTTTATATATAATTATTTATATTATAAATATATTCTATAAGCCCATTATACGTAGATATGGCAATTATAATAACTATATATGTATTACCCGCCCGTAAATTCAATACAGCATTACAGCAGTATTTGCGTGTTTTAACAATAATAATTTTTAAAATTATTGTAATGTATTTATTCTAAATACGGTAAATTCAGAGATGGCATGTTAACAGACGTCATACATATTTTGCCGACACAATAGCAAAATATTCAGTAATGTCTGTAAACATTTGAAATTAATATTCAATATTATGAGTGAAATTCAACTATTTACTGACATTATTTGCTAATTTGCAAGTCAATGACATGTATCATAGCTAATAATACTAATGTTGAAATAAAAAAAAATATTAGTTTTATTTTTTGTGGGAAACTTTATAACAAAATCGCCTGATGAAATGTTTTCTTAACGCCGTAAAGCAGCTAAAATTTGGATAGTTATATTTAAGTTTAAAAAATGGGGTATGGCAATGAATTTATATTATCTATTTGTATAAAGTAGGTATAGAAGTCACATGAATAATTAACAATAATATCTATACAAACATAATGGAACAACGAGCAACGCGTGAGAGATACTACAAACATCGGAATTTATTCCCGTACACAGGCGACTATTACAATTCTTCACGAAATTCACTGTAAAAATTTTTACGTAAACATTGTAAAAAAGGTCATTGTCTTTATAAATAAACGCTCAATTGTTCAACCATTTTCAACATCTAAAAGATTTTTTTTATGATAATTTGTCCCCATGTGCCCATAACGTGTTCAAAAAAATACTCGATAAAAGTATATGTTCAAAGTGACATATAGAACGAGTATGAAACTAATTCAAATAAGAAATATTAAAAAAAAACATATTAATCACCTTAACTGAGTATACAAACTTCAGTACAAACCTACAGCATGCTACGCACAATAATGTTCTGAGTATACATAGCCACCTAAAGTCATCTATAATCTTGGCACGTTCATGATCTTATTGCCTTTAAATTTTGTCATTGCTAACAATATCCTAGTATATTTTAAATGACAAATGTAAACATTAACATATTATAAAAATTTTCACAATCCAAAATAATAAAGACACCTAAACAACATAACCTGCACACTTATTTCAGCATGTAAAGTCAAATTACATAATTAAACTTTTGCAATTCATTATACATTTAACGATATAGTAGAAACTCAACCACATACCAATAACACACAACTCGACTTCCTGTGATGTTTTGTCCGTTCGGCATGTGTAAACTCCACTATCTTCGACAACTGCATGTGTGAACGTCAAAACTTGCTCAGTAACAATTCGGCCGGAATTCATAAGATGCTTGGTTTGTGAGAACACTCGATTCGTATTCTCATGCTTAACTACATTTCCGTGATTATTTAACCATTCCACCTGTGAAAATATCAACCTTAGCCTAGGGAAACTTTGTACAAAATCGTCTGCATGACTACATCTATTTCACTAGTGTATCTGTCATGGAGCAGCTGTACCTAGCATATATGGCAGTAAAACTTGTTTTTCATTCTATGTATCATAAAAAAATCATATTCCAGATATTGATTATATGTTAATTTCCGTATGGTCCCAGCGTAGAATAGATATCCCTTCCTTTTAGAATTTTTTTTTTAAATCTGTCGTATGTAGTTTTTGAGTTTATCCATTACAAATGATCAAATCTTTCCTCTTTATACTATCAGTATATATGAAGAATTAAAAAATCTTTAATGTGTTATGTTTTTCAAATATAATAAGTATTTCGTCATACATCATTCACACAAGGTATTGCAAATAAAATAACATTACACGCTTTTAGTTTGAATATATCGGTTTGAATATGGTTTGAACATTTCCGTTCTGGTTTTTTAGACAAGTGTCAATAATAACCATAAATTTAAAATATTTACACTCATGTAATGTCGCATTCAAATATTTGGTAGAAAAATCTATATTTACATGAAATAAGCCATCAACGTGAAGGAAAGTATTATAAATTAATTTGCGCAAAAATAATTGAATACCTACGTAAGTTTAGCAAAAAGCAAAGTCATTGTGATATATAAGCAAACTGATGTCGTTTTTAAATAAGTACACAAATAAGGATCAAAAACATTCAATACAATAGTTGAATTACTGGGAAAATAACCTTAACTATTGATAATCCTTAAAACTTTGACATAAAGCTTAGATTTTTCAATATTTCTACGAACAGCAGTCCTCATAATGAATACATAATAAAAAGAACTCTCATCACAATATTACAATTTACAGATTACAATATTAACAATTTGGTGCGTTATATATCACTTTCATATTTACCATTGAGAATATTTGTTTTAAATTTGGAGATTTTGAGTCGTATATATAACGATAACATATTACTAAATCATAAATACTTATGTATTACTACTGTTATTGAAATTGACCTTGTTTGCAAATTTATCATTTCGCTAGAAGACAAAAACATCACAAGGTTATGATGTACAAGTACATGATATTGTACATGGACGATTAATTAACATGTATACATGTTTGTAACTTAATTACTTGTCGCAAAAGAAATTAGGGTCCAGTGCAGGGAAAGAAAAACGGAATAAAAGCGTAAATCTAATCTTAAAGGTAAAGCACAATTACAATGTAACAGTAATGTGGTGTTTTGATAATTATCAAACGCCACGCAAAATTTTATGAATAATATAAATATGTGATTACATACTACATTAGCTAGTATAGCTATAGTATGATGAATCTATCGAAAATTCTTATCACCTTCTGCTCCACTATCACAAATGGAGTAAAACTAGGAATAGTGAAGTCGGCAAGAAAATCGTTTTCCCTTAGCGGAATATTTTTTACTACATTTGACAGACTTATTGGCAATCACAACTTAGATGCTAGTTTTATAAGAACAATAGTAACATAAAAAAATCTAGGAGATAGGTGGCTATCACCTAGTTTTTTTTTTTTTTATTTCATTCGTCGCCTGTACTTCGATGGGTGACCAGAAAAGAAGTTAGTCTGTCCTACGGTAACCATACCAAAACACTCTCGTTATGGAACAAATATACATGTAATTAATGAGTATCATTACCTTTTGATTTCTGTTCAGAACTTTACAGGCAATTGTTTTTCTCGTTCCAACAGGCAAATACTTAAGATCTTCTTCGTAGGTTATAGGTTCCACATATAAACTATTTGATTCTTTAAGACCATATACTGAAAAAGTGCAATTTATCAATTAGATATTATCAGTAACCTACCACAAGAACTCAATCTCAATACTTAATTACTCTCTGTCCATAATAGATAGATAGGCAATACCTAAGAAAATAAAATAAATATAAATAAAGTAAGCAATATCTTTTCCATGTCATGGCATAACTTAAGAATTACAATATACTACGATTCCTTTTCATACTCAAACGATTAAACAAGCATTCTATTAACTATAATAGATTTGTTTATTTGTTCTTAACATTTTAAATTTTTATTAAGCTGATATTAAATCGTATAGTTCTCCTGAATATAAAATGTATTAATCTTTTTTCATTTTTTTTTTTAGAACAAGCTTAACACCACAAAAAAACCATACCCTGAATTTATATAAAAATACATCTAAACCTGTACCTGCTCTGTAAAACAAGTAAACGAACACAATCACATAAAATAACCACTTCATTTTAAAAAATTACTCGTACATTTATATAAAATATTACAAAATATTTACTATAATACTTGGTGGTAGCAGTTTCAAACACCATTTAAAACTGTCTCCACCATATCCCATCTGTTTCCACGATACCTGTTATTTAATTGGAGCACTAATTTAGCTTTAATTGACGAGCGTGGTAAACAATGTCGTATGTACGGAAATATTACTTTACCCTTGTTATATTATATAAAATTATAAAGGTCATTTTAAACGATTTTATATTTCACCAATGGTATCGATGTACCATAACTAACATACGTAATTAATAAATTTATTTATTATAAGAGCTAAATGTGAAACCGTACAAATGGTGTATGAATGCAAAGAACCGAACAAAGAAAATTCTTCCCATCAAGATTAGTTCAAAAGAAGGCCGCCTATGTATATTTACTAAATACTCTTTCACACTAAGCTTTAATAACTCAATATTATAAGAAAAAGGATACACGTCCCAGAAAAAAAAGAGTTTATTTTTACTTACTGAAATTTACTTTACTGAAATAATATAGCGACAATTGAGTATCAAAATTATATCAAATTCTTACCATTGCAAAATAATATTACCTAAATTAAAAAGAATCAAACAACATTATACTTTTTACTAATTAGCAATATTTATGCCATGAATGGTTGAGTACAAGAGCAAGAAAGAAAAAAAATATAAATACAACAGAATCTGAATTGCCGACAACGCCATTCGTACAACTAAATAGACACTGGTTTGTTATATTTTTCATTACATGGCCTTCTTAACAAAGTAGTAAAACAAAGTTCTTAGTAAAAAAACTTCAAGGATCGCGGAACCAAAACAATAGACGAAGTATTTTCCCAATACAGTCATCAATTGTGTTTTATCAATCATCTTTAAAAATAATATATGGCTCCTAAGACCCTGTTGTGTGTGATATTTCATTTCTAATTGAATGCCAAAAGCCTCTATCCTTCCATAAATCTCTTGCTACCTACATTTTCATAAGTAATTTTTTAATTTCATTTTTCTAATCTCACGGTTTTTACTCTTTATTGGATATTACTTTATTTTGTGTATGCATAAAGCTTATTGCTTTTAACATTTTTGGCGAAATTGTCAAAAATGAGACTTGTTTATCACCACAGTAGTATAAAAAAAGATAAAAAAAAAAACAAAATATTATTGAACCCTGCAGTAATGACACTAATGTACCTATACATATAATAATGTACCTATGACCCGTACATATCTGGGGAGGATCGTTTAATTATAATATTAATAAGCAAGAAGGATATCAGCACTTTTCAATCAGTTCTAGACAAAATAATGATGGTTTTGAAATATTGCCTATATTTAATTTGCAGGCGCTCTCGTTAGCTTTGTACATAAAGACACTCTCAAAAATTACCAATCTATTTATATAAGGGAACAAAATGTACTTATACTAAGCACATTCATACAAAATGTTAATAATTTAAAAGAAAGTATACTTATAATTACTAAGTTTGCTTGTTTGATAAACTCAATAACTACTCAACCGATTTTATAAATACTTCCATGTATTATTTCAGCTACATTACCAGCGAATAACGTAAGCTATATGAATTTATGAAAAGTTTAAAGATTTCTACTAAAATTATATTAATCTAACCTAAGGTACCAAAAATTTGCCTATTAAAGCTAAAATACATATTAATTTACCTTTCCCTATCTGCCCGAACAAAATCGAGGCAAATCACCAGTATATTATAATCTAAGCTTGTTACAGAGTTCACATTTACATCGTAATCATAATAATAATAAACATATGTACATAGATAAAGAATATTATCCACGGTTTAATATTATTATATAATCTATATTGTTATTATATTTAATATTGACGTATTAAGTTGAACTACAGATTAGATTATAATCTCTGTTAAAGTTAGTTTAACCGATCTAGTCAACACTAGTATCTTATATGATTATTATATATGACTATTATATACTAGCCATTACCCTCGACTTCGTCCGCGAATACGGAATGACCGGAATATGTTTACTGACCGGAATAAAAAGTTGCCTGTATCCTAATTCATCCCATATAGTACGGTTATAGTGATTGGTTAAGCCAGTCTTACCTACCACTTATATATATATATATATATATATATATATATATATATATATATATATATATATATATATATATATATATATATATATATATATATATATATATATATATATATATTTTTTCTCATTCAACCAATTCATAATCTTTACCTATCCGAGAACAATTTATTAGATATTTTTATTCTTTCTTTATCTATCCTACAAACACATATTCCAATTAAAAATATAACACTATTATTGATCTTCGTGTATAAATCTATCAAATAATTAAAGTCAGTGACTTGCTCATTTTAGGCACTTGTTTTTTTTTTTATTTTAGCACGACATGTAACCTGAGCGAAGAATAAATACAAAGACATTATGGACCATGAAATGGATCAGCTGAAAAGAGGACACTCTCAACGGTTGGCCGCAACTTGCCTTTTTTTTATACAACTTAGAATGGCAAACTAGCTGACGGCCCACCTGATGGAAAGTGGTAACCGTCGCCTATAGACATGAGCAGTACCATGGACATAACAGAATGTACTGTTTCGTTATGATACCCCCCATACGTTGCCATTCCACTGCCTCCTCACTAAGTGCTTTTTTACGCTACCTTTCAAAGAATTATAACTAATAAACTCAAAATAACAACTATTATTTTAATAAATAAATAATAAATTAATAGATTAACTGTAAGAGATCTCTCTATGGGATAAGTCCGCCATTGTATATTAATTCTTCTAAATATTGGAGATATTAGTAAGGTGTGTACAAGTAACGATCCGAACTTTGCACGGGTCTATATTACTAGTACTCATTTATAATATGGTTCTTGAGCTTATCTATTACGAATATTTTATATAGTATAAATAAACCTTTCCTGCACTGGATTACTTAAATTATTTTCTCTCTAACTACACTGGGTTGGCTGGAAGAGATCTCTTTCAGAGATAAGCCCTCCCTTGCTAACAAGTTATTAAACTAATTGTCGTATGTATTGTTTAAGTGCAATAAAGAATATATAAATATTTTACAATACAGTACAATAATATCTGTGTCATGATGCCACATAGCGTCATGAGCGTGACAATTTATCAACATTTTAACAACATCTCACCTTCTACTAATGTTAAATATATTAAGAATGTGAAAGTTTGTACGTTTAAATATTATTACAAAAATGTTTAGCTTATAGTTTTACGGCAGGTCGCCTGCTTGACGTCAACCCTGTTTGGAAAGGTGACGGATGAAAGGCGACTGCATGAAGCTGAGATGCGGATGTTGAAATGAATGTGTAGTGTGACAAGAATGAACGAATGATTGTTGAAATGAAAGATTGTTATTAATGGAGTCTGTGATTCCCATTGCTAACAATAAATTCTATCAGTTGACCTTCAGACGTTTCTCCTAGAGACGATTGTCCTTAAATCTTATGGAATTCAACACGTTGGGATAACTGACCTGCTTTCATTCTCACCTATCGTCTCTTACTGCGGCCCAACCTGCATATATTAATATCGCCATATATACTAATATACCATTCTATTCTCCCCTTAATAAAAATCATTTTATACTACTTTTATTTTTATACTACTGATTTATAAATGTGAAAGTCTGAATGTTGTGTAAATTAAATTTATTTATTACACAAAGAAATCGTTAAGAGGCATAGTAATGCCGTCGTCAAGCGAGCACAGCAATATCATTCTTTTCTCTAAGCGGTTCACGCCATTTTTAAGCCCCTGTAACTTCATAAAGCAAGAAGTTCAAGCTTTTAGTTATCTATAACTCACTATATTACCAGTATAAGAATTATAACTTATCTAAAACAATGGCAATCCTCGCAATACAGTCCTTTTACTACAAAAAGAGTGAATTCATATAAAAGGAAGTCAGTTATTTTAGTATCTTTAAAAGATCGTATCCGTATAAGACGTGTTTTTTTTTTTTTTTGATGGATGAAAATGGTATGGTCACCCCGCCTGCGCTAACGGTATACGCTTGCGGAGCACCAGTGAAGGGTGATAGATGAGAATGAAGACAGGCCAGTTAGCCCATCATGATGAATTCATCAGGAATTAACCATGATAGTTCCCAGGGAGAACCACGAGGAGGTCGACCTGGTTAGGTATATTGCTAGCAATGGGATTCTCAGTCTCCATTACTAACAATCCCTTTCCCCCCGAGACGTCTATTTCTATAATAATGAAAATGACTTCACAATTTTACGGCACTGTGATAATAAAAGACTATAATACAACTGCTGTATAGTTCCGGCTTAGAATGGGTCACCCTTTTCTTTCCCGTGAACGTCGTAATAGGCGACTCAGGGAACATAAATGTTCAGGATGAGCGGCAGCGTTCCTCTTAAAATACTCATATCACAAAAATCTCTCTCTAACTGTTAAACGACACAGACTAGTGAATTGAATTTACAGTCAGACTATATATATCGTAAATTTTTATCTTAATACATTTAGGTAAAACCACGGGATGCCAATACCTTATTGGTATAACAAAACCAATATTTGTATCTGTATGAATCATTACCCTCCCATAAAATAAAGTACGAGTACATGGTTACGTTCTTAAACAATTCTAGTTTCCTTTCTTACTGGACGATATTTAAATAAAGTTTGTAAGCGTCTCTTACTATCGTAGTCCAATTCTACTAATATTTAATAATATTATAATATAAATATGAAAGTGAGTTTGTTTACTTGTTATTGTTATTCCTTAACAATTTGATAAATCGTCATAAAGTTTGTGGATGCGGACGAAGACTTTAGTATTTAAAATCGGTCAGGTGTGAGTTCAATTCACACGCCCAGAGTTCCGTACATAAACATTCGTCCGCATATCTAAGATATTCAGATCCAGATAACATTAGATAACCTTTAAATATTCTTTAGTTCACTGACCATGTTAAAAAGTAATTTAACCTTCTTCATGCCATATAGTATGTGTATATCAAATTTCATAGTTATTGATTAAGCCGTTAAAGCATTAAGAATTAACAAATCAACTTACCTTCACATTTATAATATTAGTAAGGATAAGATAAAATTACCATTTTAAAAACTAGACCGCATAACTAAGTTTGTTTTTGACGGTTTTTTAATAATTTCTCAAACACGAAACTAATTCAATTAAACCATTCGCAATTTATAAGATCGAATCAATTATATAGAAAAATACTAATATAATAAAATTGTAACTAGACGATGTCTGTACATATGATATATTAAAAAAAAATTATGAACATTATATAGATAGATAGACACCAAATAGACACCAAAACAGTGCTTTTTAGAAATTTTGTTTATCTGTCTGTTTATCTGTATCTACCTGGTTGTGTCTATAAATTGGTTCCGACATCACGCAAAATATACTGTTCCAAATTGGATGCGGTTATATTCCTAAAAGTCTAACTTAACAACTGGTATATGTTTCATCTTGACATGTAATCTAGGAGTGCGCTGTTTTATTGATTTTCCTACTTCTGAAATCCACACGTACGAGTACGAAGTAGCAGGTAAAAATATTAAGATTTTTATTTAATATCTAACGTTAGATATTGGAGGAAGGGGATAGTTTTTTAATGAGGGATAATGGAATGGTAACCCTACCCGCGCTATCGGTATACACTGGCGGGGCACCAGTGAGGGATAATAGGTGAGGATGAAGTAGGTCAGTTAGCCCATCGTGACGAATTCAATTGTTCACGATGGTTTCCAGGGGGAACCATGTGAAGGTCAACCTAATAGGACATATTACTAGCAATGGGGCTGTCAAACTCCATTGCTAACAATTCCTTTCCCCCCAGAAGGGGATAGTTAGTAACGCAGACTACCGGTCCCATTGCTAGCAATATATCCTATCAAGTTGATCTCCACGTAGTCTCTCCTGGAAACCATCGAGCTGAATTCCAGGTGTGTTCATCACAATGGGTTAACTGGCCTGCCTATTCATTCTCACCTATCATCCCTCATTGGTAACTCGCAAGCGTTATACCCTTAACGCAGATGGGATTACCATTCCATTATCATCCATTAAAAAAAAGTAAGATTTTACATTACATTAACATTTTTGTTCAGATTAGTTATAATCTCAATTAATCTTGTTGTTATAGGATATCTTTATTGTACACAGCTAATATTTTACTTATTTTTTATTAATAATTATCTACTCGTACAAAATGAATATGGCGCTGATTGTAAAAAGAATTGTTAAAATCGGTTCATAATTAGCCCAAATTTTGTGTAACAAACATATAATTACATTTAGTATAGCTATATTTGTACTAGCTATATGCGACAATTTTGTTTATTCTACTCAGCTTAGTTAGTAAAAGAAATAAGTAAAAATATTTTCCAGATGGTAAAGTACTTTTATACTCCTTTTTTTTCCTATAAGCAACTTTTCCCAATAAGATTTTTTTATTGAAATTGGTTCAAATAAATTGCTTATATAGAGCTTTTACTGTATATATATAGATGTATACATATAGATGTATATATATATATATATATAGATGCAAAAATAATTTTACATTTCCGATTACGAAGTAGTAGTCCAAAAGGTAATACGTTCAAACAAAAAAAAACTCTTCCACTATATTACATCCGTACAGATAAATATAAATAATCATATGTCAAAAATATAGATGATTTGAGAACCTCCTCCTTTTTTAAATCGCTTATAAAGTCAGTTACAATATAAAATATAATTCGTTTAGTTTGCGGTATACAAATTGATGCTACGGCACGGACTAGACATCTGGCCTACATACGTTGCACTGTGCCGTACAAAAGAAATAGAAAAAAAAAAAAAAAACAAACCCACAGATTATAAATTCAACAGTACCATGCTTTGAATGGCCGGCCGGCAGCGACTCGTCAATACGCGGCAGTCGGGTGGCGTTCAAAGAGCCGTGTAGACGGGACAGGAAGGGCCAGTGCGATTATTTTAATAAGAAACACCCGCACACGTATGCGTGTATTAATACGCAAAAAGTATATCCACATTATAAATAAGTGACAATAAAAAAAATATACAACTTTTATAAATAAAAAAAAATCGCGGGTTACATTGTGAATATAAAATGACAATTGTCACGACAAAGTAAAGTAAGTAAAAATCGTTACTACATTTTTATTTTACAAGCTACTTTTTATTTTGACTTTCATAGAAATTCTTGTCTTTTAAAATATTTAACTAATATTACGATCATTATTCAATTACTTCTAAATAATTGTGATTGTATTTACAAAAAAATTAGCTAAAAGCAAGCAGCAATTTAAGCATTTATATATTTCATAAAACTATGATAACTATAACAAATAAAGTTATTTATTACTAAAAAATCCAAATAATGTACGACAATGGAGTAGATTCTAAGACGCCAATTTGTAGAACTGTCTCTAAAATAAAATTTTAATTTCATATCACGATATATAATCTTATTTTAAGGACCAATATGATATAAATTACTGATAATTTAAATCATAATTGTTGTAAATTGAATTTATGATAGTCTATAAAGTAATATTTTAGCAAACCTATCAAATTAAAATAAAGAGAGCTTTGGAGAATATCGTCTCAGAATAAACAACAATCCCAATTTTCTCGGAAACAATAAATGTTTAGATATATTATTACTTAAGAATCCATTCATTTTTAAATAATTAGTTTATTATTTGAAATTAGAAAAATAAAAAATAATAAAAATCCCAAGTGCAACAATAACAATAATTGGCATAAAACTTCAATATAGTTTTAGGATATTCTACTTGATGTGTCGATGTTACCCTACACAAATTTAAACATTGATGATGGTAGCTAGAAATTTTTCTAAATTCATGACAAACACCTACATTTTTATTTATTATAGTAACCCTGTTTTTTAGTGATAATGAAATGGTAACCCCGCCTGCGCTATCATTATACCTAAGCTGGCAGGGTACCAATGAGGGTTGATAGGTGAGGATGAATGTAGGTCAGTTAGCCCATCGTCACGAATTCCACTAGAAGTAGGTACTATGGTTTCCAGAGAGAATCGCATGGAGGTCGACCTGATAAGGTGTATTACTAGCAATGGTGCAGTTAGACCCCATTACTAACAATCTCTTTCCCCCTAGTAACCCTATTAGATTCAATAAACATAACTGACGTGAAATTTTATTTTAAAAATAATACAATATATATTATAATATAGTACACAAATGGTTCATATCCGAGATCATTTATATTATAACCCATTAAGTTTTTTTTATCGTAATTCCTGCGAGCAAAGCCGAAAGTTAATTATATTTATAGTAAGCGATCACTATATCGTCACTTTCTAGTATAAGGCAGAAATTATAAAATATCGTAGGTAGGTGCAAAATTAATATGTAAATTAATCGTTTGATAAAAACAATCTAACTTTATATAAGTGTATTTTTCCGCATCATTGCACGCAACCCTTACCTATTATAATAAGGACTTGCCTACTAGACAACAGCCTACCTATCACAAGTTCATAGGCTGTATTCATGGTAAAAGAGAAACTTGGAATTATTATTTTGAGCAACTATTATGTAAAATATTGTTTTAGAATAAGTATATTATCTAGATCCAGCATACGAATAGCTGACTAATCAACAGTATAAGTGTGCTATCGATTTAGTATCATTGAATAAATCAGCATCAGTAGGTAATTAGATGACATTTCAATCTAAAAGAAACATCAACCGATTAATTACCCAGTTTCACAAAATTAGTTCATTACAAGTTATCATATTCATTAATCATAAAAGATAGCAATAATGCATTTTTACCCGTTACTGTTAAAGTTTGGATAAAGTAAATGTGTAATATATGTCTATAGATAAAAATGTAGGGACTTAGTTAATATCTCGATAAGGTTTCAATGTCATGGTATACCCATATAAGTTCTTATCGCGTATGCCAGACGTATTTGGTTAGCTCATACCAGCGCAAATTTGTCGCCAGCCAGTTGTTTTATCAAAATAATATTAATATTTACATCGCAATAAATACGAATATATAGCAACATAGTACTTAAGCGTCATTTCCGAATTATTATTAATAAAAATAATATAACGAATATTAGAAATATCTGATATTAATATATTTTTTTTACTCTTTTACTTACTGTTACTAAACATTAGAACCGTTTTTAAGCGATATCTAAAAGATTTTTTTACGAATGTAAATAGATCGATAAATATTAACTAGCTATATTTTCTTTATTATTTAAAAAGAAACTATTAAAAACTAGTATAAAATTCATCAAGCACTTTGAATTTTTACTGTTACTTGAAAGTTTACAGCACCTTTCATTTTTTGTATAATCTTACTTTCCTTTCTGCCTTACATAGCTCGCTCACTCGCACACCTACCTAGTTTTTGACTCTTTAGATAAGCTGGCTCTGACAGAGTTGGGCAAAAATAAAACTTATGTTTATATTTATTTTATTATACAATGAATATATATTTATATTATATACAATGAAGTGTTAATTTAACCCTTTGCACTCCAACCTAGTAACTCATAGAGGATACCAATAACTTCAGCACTATATTAGTTACAAGTACATATCTGTGATGTAAAAGAAAAATGGAGTCGTTGCAATAAAACAAAACATTTATTTCTTAGCTATTTTATTAAGGATGCTGAGTCAGTAAAACAGTTTCGCCAAAGCCACGACAGTGGATTTAATGTCGCAAATACGGCGACAACGGAGTGCCCTTTGAACTATATATATTTGTAATATACGTATAAGTAAAAATTATTAACGAGATCATTTAAAGTATGTTCTACGAGTATAAGAGTGTTGTTGTATTGGAAATAAAATATAGTATCTAACTTAAGAAATATATATATTACTAAACATGTTATTTAATGAATGATAATGGAACAATAACAACACTTGCGCTATCGGTGTACGCTGGCGGAGCACCGGTGCTTGATGATAGGTGAGCATGAAAGCAGGTCAGTTAGCCCGTCGTGACGAATTCACAAATAATTAACCATAATACTTTCTAGAGAGCTAGCAATATGGCCACAAGTCCCCGTCAATAACAATCCCTTTCCCCAATAAACATATGAAATCAGTTAGTAATGAAAAAAATACAAAACAGATGATATCCCACCAGATAACTCCAGAGAGTTCCGGTGCGATAATGCGTTTAATAATATTCTTTCGTGCGTAATATTACTAATGTGTAACATTAGTAACATTACGCACTAACTGACTAGATGATGACTAAATTTCAAAGCCTATTTAATATATTATTCTACAGTAGAAAAGTATATTTTAAACAAGCTTTTCCTATACATTATGATTAAATCGTTCTGATGAATTCATCATAATGGACCAACTAACCTTTACCCTTATCTATCATCTCTCTCTGATACGTCATCAAAATACACCAATATCATAAGGTAAAAGTTCATTTTCTTCTATTAAAAAAATAAAAAACAGTACAGACTATGAAGACAAAATCAAGTATATTTAATTAAGTAAATTTAATTAAACTTACTGTATATCATAGCTTTTCCCATGTGAATTAATATATTAAATATCTTATGTACTAAATTAGGATATAACCTACCCGTGTACCAATTTTTGTTGGAATCTGTTCAACAGTTTTTACGTAAAAAAGTAACAAACATCCATGCATCCATCGTAACAAGCTTTTGCATTTATTAAAGTAATAAAATAAACAACTAATAAATCATAATGTGCTATAACTCTTAAGGTTTCATTTGTCGGTACTACCGAACCGGTAGCCTCCGTGATACGCAATTTACACCGGATTTATGAAATTGTATTCAACCAATATGAATCGCAACCACACAATAGGATTGCCTCCTTCCTTTCAAGCGAAAATGAAAACATACAATTATCGTAATTGTTACACTTTTCCTGAATACTGGCATCCTAAGTTATGAAATGCGCACAAGAAGTGTTTCTTTCTTCAAACATGCATATAGTATGTCATACAACAAAAATGTACTTTTAAATGATACAATAAAGGTTGAGGTTCCTGGTTTGTCTGTATATTTTTGCGTGTATATGCAGCGTCGAACTGGTCATATAGTCGAGGTGGCATTTGCCAGCGGGCCACCAGCCTGTATGGGCCGTCCACGGACCTGGCTTGCGGGAGTTGCGGTACCGCTATCAACTGGTGCAAGTACCATCATCTAGTCTCGGGCCCCGAATTTGTAGTCAGCTACCCGAGACCTTCCGGCCCAGTCCGACCCTGTGTTAAATGTTACATGATATCTTCATCAAATATCAACTGATTTTATTTTTCCAGACGATACAGTTTAATCGCATATTGGAATATATTAATTTTGTCACTACATAGAATGATAAAGAAAAACGTACGACACGTTACAATTGTTTCAACAAGAGCCTATGACTACCTCATTAGAGATTATAGTTACAAACTTAGTTATTTTTACTTTAACGTAACTCCTATTCCTGTACTGTCTCCTCCTATTATAATAATGTTTGCATCTCCATTAAGTACCAAACGTATGCATATCGAATTTTTTTACTTAGATAATATAATTTACTAATAACTTTTTAAATATTGTAAAATACACTACCTCATTTTATGTTAGTCGTAGGTTCGATTCTGTTGTTTTTATTGATCTGAGCCTTTCCGATGTGTATGTTTACAAAATTAAATATTTCAATTTATCTGTTAATAGTATAATGAGTTTGAGCAAGATCAACTATAGCTAGTAGGGGGGAAGGAATTGTCAGGAATGAGAATCTAATAGCTGGCAATATACCCTATCAAGTCGACCAAGGTCTGCCACCACGACCTACAACGACGCCCAATTGGAAACCATCGTAGTTAATTCTTATGTATTTTGTCACAACGGGCTAACTGACCTGCTTTCATCTTTCCCTGTCATCCCTCACTTTTGCATTGCCAACTTATACCGATACCATTCCATTATCACCCATTAAAAAACTATAGCTAGTACAATTAGAATTTGTACTATGTTTATTATAACTCGGAGCACCAGAAACATCTCGCCGTTTATCAGTGTATTTTGAACTGACTTCAAAAATGGTGGAGCTTTCCAATTCTTTTTTTTATGTTTGTTACCACATAACTCCGTCATTTATAAACCAATTTGGATTTTTTTTTTGGCTGAAAAGTTATATTTTAAAATTAGTTTAGTAGTATTTTTTATTTGTATAACAAAATCCATTAAGTATGTTACAATTATCTAAAGTCCTTGATTAATAAGGAGCAAATTTATTTAGAATATTTAGTCTTACATAAGAATCAGTTTTAACCCATATTCTTAATAGCCCCATATGCGAGTATAAGTTCCCCATTCAATCTTAACTAATACTAAATAATACGTCTCATTTATTTCTATTAAAACGATTAGATATTTATATTTAAAGTCAATAAGTTCAATTCAAGGGCTCCCGTTACCCGATAAATCGATCATTTATGCATGATTTAAATATCTTTAGGGTTTGTATGAACCCTCATGCCATAAGAGTATCACTCGAATTTGATTTTTCTTCGAACACTTTGAATGTAGAAATAAACAATACAATGAACATCACACAAAGTATAATGTACTTGCTTGTAAAATTTTAAAAATATTTATATTTTTAATATTTTAAAATTGAAATAGTATCTAGGAATTTTTACGAGTATATTATTCAAATTTGAGTACCAAGGTACAAGGTAAAATTGATAGGTTAAAATCTCATGAAACTTAGTAACCATGATTGATAGTAAGAAAGACTGAATTTGCATGCAATATGACTTTAGCAAGCCAGCTTTAGCAAGCAAGGTACGTTATAATCTATCTCTGTAAGAAAATTTCATTTAAATCCGTCCAACTGTTTATATGTAATAAACATTGAAATATCTTAACAAATCTCTCTATTTATAATTTTTGTAAACCTAGCAGTAAACTCTAAATTTGCTTGCAGGAACTAGGACAAAAATTGTTATTTGTTAGCCTAAGATCAAGATTTTTTTTCTTTTTTTGATGGGTGCAAATGGTATGGTAACCCCCCCTGCGCTAACGGTATACGCTTGCGGAGCACCAGTGAAGGGTGATAGATGAGAATGAAAACAGGCCAATTAGCCCATCATGATGAATTCATCAGGAATTAACCATGATAGTTTCCAGGGAGAACCGCAAGAAGGTCAACCTGGTTGGGTATATTGCTAACAATGGGATTCTCAGTCTCCATTACTAACAATCCTTTTCTCCCCCCCAAGATCAAGATTATTAACTATTATTTACTAATCTTGTTACAAAAAACAACAAACAATGCAAAGATCCGAATACCTATATAAACTAACATTTATAATATTAACAGGATTATGCACAATATTAAATAGGATTAAAGTAAAATAGCTGAATGATAAGTACTATAAATTCTTAATACTAAAATATCTATGGACTTAGATAAGTACGTAGTTATAATGAATAATATTTGCTAACGATAATAACATTATTTCCAGAAACATAATAAATGGATCATTACCGAGACATGTGTCAACACACAGAACCGTTACATTGATGAATTAATTTCCAACCGTAATTAAATACGTAATTATTATACAAGCAATTATATTCCGTCAAGAAAATTAAATATAAATCACAGTTCAGAGTGAGAGATTACTAATAACAAAATGACGCCGGCTCCTATGGATGAGAGTATAGTGAGTCGCAGAAATAACAATGTGGTTTCCCTGTTACCAAGGAGTACAGTGCAGTTGGAGTTCAGAAACATCACGTGTTCTATAAATGTGTTCTCCATAAACAAACTTCGATTTGGTAAGTACTATTACTAATTTATTGTATTCCTTATTGTTAACAATTAAATAGAATAATTTTCTCCGATATCTTTTAACAGAATGAACAAAACACACTGATAAACAATAATCTTTTTCATAAACGCAACATTCCGAAATAGATTTTATTCCACAAAAAAGAAATACTGACTTCAATCATGGCAAAACAAGTTATTTTTAAAAACCAATCTGAAACTTTTTTAATAAAAAAAGAATTTTTCAAATCGGTTTATGAATGACGGATTTTTTTACTTTATACCCACCTGATAATAAGTAATTATGAAATCTGTGTGGGCTGCAGATCCAACAGAAGCTAAGGTAAAGAACATTAAAAAAATACAACCAAATTAAAAACTTTTACCTTTTTCGATAGTTAATAATAGTTGATTTTTTTAATGGTAAAAGCTGCATGTTTGACCACAAACATGTTTTACTTGAAAACAAGTACTTTTTTAGTCCACAAGAAAAAAACGGCAGTTTCGTCATAAAATTAATATGTCAGAAGAAAACTCATCGTATTGAAAAACAATTATCAAAACCTGAATTTGCAACGTATTCATGTAACTACACATAAACATACAGATGAATTAAAAATCTTCCTTAAACAGCAAGCAGCAATTACAGGAAGCAGCTTAAAAGCAAACAAACACAGCTGTAATATTATTATTTAATCCATGAATAATTGGTTTCTTATAACAATGTGGCGTAAATTGTTATCATATTCATGATCCCTTGTTATATTCATGAGAATAACAATAATCGACCACTCGCTTTGGCTATAACATGCGAAATTACAACTGTGAGCACATTTATTTTTTCCTTTTTGTTATGATGGCATCTATTTAACAAAATTCCAAGTATTCGTGTATTATCTGCATATAATTTATAAATTATCATTTACAAAGTAACAAGTAAACAGAAACTACTAGTATATATATAAATTAGATCAGCAGTTATTAGTTCTTCACAATTGTAAATGCCTACAATAGCGAGCTGTGTTTACCTATACAAACAAAACCATATCATATAGAAATAGTTTTATAAAACATCTGTTACAATCGCATGTAATTATTCAAATTCAAAGAATGTTCAACAATAACCTTCCTAATATCTTTGACCCAATTTGATCGACAACCTTTTTCTCTTAAGTCAATAGTACCGATCAATGTCGAGAGCATAAACATTATTCGTTATAAAATTAAACAATAATTAGAAGAATTAATTGTACAAATTACAAAATATACGATATTAAATAAGTACATTGTTATATTACATAATTAACTTTTCTCCGTGACTTCATATTTTGTGGGTATTGGAAGTAAGAAAACCAATTAAATAAGTCACTTTTAGATGGCGAATCAAATTTATCTTAAATTACCTTATAACATTTTGATTCGGTTTACAACAGATTTTAACTTCAGTCTTCAAAACACAACTACGATCCCTGTATTGGACACCGATTACTGAATCCGTCCGAATCTTTTTTTATGTAAAACACGAAAAACGTTCATCATGCATACATGCGGTAATCACTTACCATTTGGTGAACTGCACCAGATGGTAAGACACTTGTTTCTTTAAAGTCTCCATATCGTATTTATTAGGAAATAATGCTAATGTTAATTTGTTCCACATTTTATTCTACATGACAGGAAGTGATGCGTGAAACATACAACAGTGGATCACCATTCATCCAGGCGATACTGATGAAAATTTCATTTTATCAGATCAAAATCTAGATAACAATAAGAACTAGCCTATCTCCTTGCCATGTTTTATACAAATAAATTTGCAAGCGGCTCCACTTTCTAAATAAACTATTATATGTATATAGGATAGGTATTTACACAATACGTTATACGTGTATTGTAGCATGTAATTTAAGTGGTTTATCATAAGCAAACTAAAATATACGCCAAGATTAGTCACTCATTGGACTTTAAACAAAACAAACGAACAAAAAGGTTGCAGAAAAATATGTAGTTCTCCGTCTACGTAAGCCATCGCGATATTATGAAATTTCTACAAATATTTATAAATTACTTACCTATTCATTGAAAGCGAATTTAAACATTACATTTTATACATTGATGGAAATACATACATATGCGAAATATTTCACCATATTGCATATACTATTACATATACATATATGTAACTCGTAATAACAGAGTACATCTCAGTTATAAAGTAAGAGCCAAAACGTGTTTATTTTCTGATATTTTGGAGTCATCTCTTATAGAAAAAGCTCAGTCTTTTTCACTACAATTTTCATGGTTCTAAAACTTATATTTTTTTATATACTTAAAAATTACTCAACTGTATAATAAGAAAATTCAATACCATTTAAAGTTATATTTGCATTTTAATCATGTAAAGTTTGGATATAGATGTTATCACCGTTTTACACATACACTGATAAGATTAATATAACATTGTATTACACATATAACTGATTGTTCATTTTGATTAATGGTATATGTAGATGAGAGACTTTTTGTATACATACTTTTTATAACTTGCCTGATTCCCAGACATTGGATGAGAGACAACCCTCGATGTACTTTTAAGTTCGGTCATAATAAAACACCTAAAATTATACACTAGACGAGTTATGGGTACTCGACTGACATGTATTGTGCTAGTGCATGGCTTACATATGCAAAATGTTATCATTGAAAATTTTTTAATTTTATATTGTCCGTGGTAAGTATATTTAGCTAATATAGAAATATCCAACGTCATATTATCTGTCAAATTCCAAACACTCTCATTCTTTTATAATCACTCTATCAAAAAACAATACTATAAAAAAAATTCTTACTTACTTTTTTCTCTTACGTACGTTTCTTTAAGTTGAGATTTCTTTTTAAACGCTCTTGTATTTACATAAAATTTCTCTCCCTCGTACTACGACATAATAATACTATATAGGATAAAATGTATTTTATAATTCTGCTGTCTTCATAGCTGTGTATATTAATTTTGTATACAATGGATGCACAAATAAAGAAGCAATGGACATCATACAATTACGAGTTTTAACTCTTGTAAATCAAGGTTACGTACGAGCTCGTATGATTTTCTGGGTCAGCTCGAAGTTAACGAAAGTGCATTCACATTTTGTTAGCAGTAGTGCTCGGCGTAATATGAGAACATCTTTATAGAATTATAATTAATACATTTAACATATTTTTAATACATATTAAATTATGTATATACATAGAAATACATTAAAATAAAATATATATATATATATATATATATATATATATATATATATATATATATATATATATATATATATATATAAGCTATACGTCTGTACTAAATTTTATGACAGTGAGCCATTAAAGCGTCAAGAAGTAAACACAGAATAAAACAAAATACAATAATATTACAATTAGTAGTTATTAGCTATATCGCGCAGCTTTGCTCTCGTGATCCTATATACTCACACTAAGGTAGGATATAACCTGCCCGTGCACCAAATTTCATTCAAGTCCCTTAAGTAGTTTTTGCATGAAAGAGTAACAAACATCTATACATCCTTACAAACATTAGCATTTACAATATTAATAAGATTACAAAAAAAAGATCTTATGCTTTCTTTCTCTTAGAATTATTTCCGTAAAAGTTCCAACCAATTGAGGAAGGCACATAAACAGAGAAATCGACAAACATTCGATTGAGCAAGAGATGTGTAATGAATTCATTTATAATCACGAGATACACGTCAACATTAACACGTAACACCGTACGATTATAATATAACACCTTACAAAACAATTTTGTAAGGTGCTACACGGTATATCAACATATTTTAGTTAGTCTTTTTCATATCGGTTTATTAGAATGATTTTTAAGTTCCTATCAAAGTGTTTGCATTATTACAATTCCGAAAAGACAAGAAATAGTTTTATATTTTACTTCACGTTTTTTTTTTCTGACTGATGTGACTTCAAAAAGGAGGATTATAGGGTTTATTCCCATGTTGATTTTATATTAACTATTACCATTATTGATATATTGAAGTTTCTTTTTTGGAAAGCAAAAATCTTAAATCCCCTTTTATTTTCTGTGGGTGTCGTAAGAAGCAACTGAAGGAATTAAATGGTCGAAAGCTAGGCAGCAGCGTCCCGCTTAAAACATTACCAAAAATATAACTGCGGTTACCAACCCGTCTGCCAATGGCATGGCAACTATTGGCAAAACCCCCCTTATGGGGCAGCCCTATATTCAGCAGTGGGCATTTAACGGCAGATATAATGACGATGATAATATTAAATTATAAATATTAGTCATTTATTACTTCATTGGGCATAATATGAAAGATAGCGCAATGTACTCTTATATCTATCTATGCGGTACAGCCTAAAACTTGGATCCTAACTGGTCTTGGAAAAGTAACTTCCTGATATGGCTATGCGGGTAATCGACTCCAGAAACTTATTCCAAGAAGCATGATGTAATAAAGATTATCAACTACAGCATCATTGAATACAATTATTTGATTAGTAAATAGTAGAGAGTAATAGTTGTGTAACTCGCGTTGTAAATACGTACACATAGATGCCGCAGTCTTACTTCTGCAATGAAGGCGTAATGAACTTATTTTCTACTGTGTAAAAAATGAGTACAATCACTGACACGAACTGTATAACACCTCGATTCTCAGAAGTTGTATGTAGCTAAGCGGACCATGGGTATTTTGACGTTTATTTTTTTTTATTGAAGTGGCTCGCTTGTTAGTATGATGTTTGCAGTTGATGACACATAAAACAATAATGTACACGGAGTAATAATTGTAACGATTCGTCATGGAAACATTTCGTCATAACAAAGGATCGAATAGGTGTCGCACACGATTCTAAAGTCAGTCTCAACGCGTCTATCACACTTTTTCTCTCGAATATTATTTGACTATAAAATATTGATGAAAATATAAATTAGTATTGTTAAACGGTGATCAATTCAAATACACTGATCGATTCAAATCGAAACGATAAATCTTCTTGTGTATATAGAATGTAAAACTGTTAACTTTTATTACGGAAAAAATTCTATTGCAGACACTTAGAACATAAATTATACTAAAAAAGTTTCCATATGACATCGAATCTCACAATTCCTTAAATACTAAATTACAACTATAAGTGGATAAAATGTCCTTCATTCTAATAGGCAGTCAAGCCTGTGTGTCAGGCTAAAAGTTGTACTGATGACTCAACTATTTCATAAGCTGACATATTTTAGTAATAAATTGTAAATATCTGTTACAACATGAAGCAAAACAATGCTAAGTGTCATTGCTCTGACTCGAATGTTTGTCGTGCTTTCCCAGCCTTAGGTTCAGTTATATAACAACTGTTCGAAGCTGTTTTGAATTTAGAATAGATAATAACTCAACTATACAATACGGAAGAAAGTCGGGAGGAAACCAATGCGCTGGACTGACATTATCATGAAAACAATGGGCATCAAGTCAATTGAACTGATTATGGAAAGGCAGTAACATGTGAACGCATATTACAGAAATAATTTAACAACAAAACATCTTCAAACATGAATAGATTGACAATGTGACCAATAAAATAAACTATATATATATATATATATATATATATATATATATATATATATATATATATATATATATATATATATATATATATATATATATATATATATATATATATAAGACGCCTGTCTCCCATTATAGGCAGAAACAATGGAAATAATTTAACAACAAAACATCTTCAAACATGAATAGATTGACAATGTGACCAATAAAATAAACTATTATATAATTAAACAATGAATCATGAAGTAGATTCAGAATTGAAAAAGATGTCTACATATAACATATTATGATTGATTGATCTGATTATAATGTACGTAATATTATATTCTGGTGGTCTACCATGAAACGAAAATCCGAATTTTCGGGCTCAATTTCGTATTTTAGTTCGTACCAAAATCGACCCAGTAAATGGAGCTTAACATTTCCTTCATCATAAATCCTATCCTAATAGTCCAGAGGTCCACCTACGGTATGGAAGAAAGAATTGAGGAAAAAAGGGAACGTTGAAAATGCGTAAAGGGAATTGGTAAATAAGAGGAATAAGGGGCTTATATGGGAAAGTAAAGGGGGGGGAGCTACAGTTACGGAAAGGACTGGGACACTGCAGCGGCTCTGGAGGCCAGGGTCGCTCCCGTTATATACCTGTATGCCCTTGTTCTAGAATCGGACAGATTTCTAAAGAAGAACACCCTTGACGCGAGAATACCCCTGGCGCGCGTTTCAAGTTTAAATTTATAAAGTCACGTATACATTTATGACCCAAAAATATATATGACTGGTAGAGAATGCCATCAGGCATTAAGTCCGCCATGTAGACATATTCTAATGTGTGTAAAAGTATAAATAAATAAATAAATAAATAAACAAAATTATCATAAATATATGCATGCGTCTCACACCGAAATAAACTACGACTCGGCATTGGCCATCGGTTCATCGACACAGTGAGTCGCGCGCGTGCAACTTTCATAATCGAATTTCCGGTATCCGAAGTGTGCAATTCTGTTTACGGTTTCAATAGACAACTGTGTTGTTGTAAATTTTGCAAAACTAATAGTAATCTGTAATTTTACTCGCGTGACTTAGAATAAAAAAATACCTATATAATTTAGAATATAGTTTTTCATCTATAGAAAACTACATCCCAACTATCTGGACGAGTGGCGTATTCCACCGTGCGTTTTTCAAGGCACTTTCTTCCACGCAAAACCACTCTTTGGAATCAACTTCCCACAGCAGTATTTCCGAACCGATATAACATCATAACCTTCAAGAAAAGAGCATATTCCTTTTTAAAAGGCCGGCAGTAGCGTGAACGTCGATAGTCACTTAACATCGGGTGAGCCGCATGCTCGTTTGCCCACTGTGTTGTAAAAAAAAATAAAAAAAAATATTCGCGAGTAACAAAATTTTCTATCTACCCGTATAAAGCAGGGTATTAAAATAAAAGAGTATGATTAAATACTAATCAATAATATTAATATTAAAGTCGCTATTTTTTACGTATGTGCATGTTTGATAATTTCAAGCCTTGTAGTTAAATAACATTCGTACCGATTCAGCCTTGACCGATAATATAAAAATCAATATCAATGAAGTCGGCTTTTTATTATACCTACTTAGAATAGCAACAAGCTGACGATATGATTGATGGAAAATGGTAACAGTAGCTTATAGATATAAAAAGTACTATAGACATCACAAAATATACTGTGACGCCAATGATACGCCTCATAGATTGTCATTCCTAAAGACTATGATGTTATGCCTTAGCACCCTGTAATTTCACTACCATATCTTCATATCCTTTCCAAACCGAAACAAACCATGTAAACTCAGTTGTATTGTAGAAACACGAGTGGGACAGAGATGCTCATGTCAATGACCTTTGTACAAAATATCCCTCTAAAATGGTAAAATTACGACTATTAATAACCACCCTACGCTTTTTAAAGTTTTTTTACGTAAATATTACGACCACGTTTAAAAAATTACCCTCATTAAATATATCTAGCTTCTTCATATCGAAGATGTTGAATAGGTACATATGAATAAATAAATAGTAGTAAAATACAAACTCATTTACTATCCGGAAACAAAGAGAGGCGTCGATTCTCGAGAGCTATTACTTCCCAAACGAGAAATATCTCTATAATAAAAAAATTAAAAATATGTAGTTATTAATAAAATTAATTAATCGCTCGATTATCAATAGTTACGGACCACCAAGAGCTAAATTTAAAGTAGTATGACTCAAAACTATATTTAAAAATAAGGCCATTATAATATTTATTAATAATACATATTTCGCTACATTATCAATAACATTTTTTTCGGAGAATTAATCCCGCAGAATGGTGTCAAGGAATAAAAATAAACCCAGTAAAAATATTTTGCTAATTATTACCGTTTCTACTTTTTGTACTTATAATGTGCTTATCACAGGTTTTTCTGCCAGAAAAAGGTCATCTCTCAATAATAATAATATACAGGAATAATTATATATTCAAAGAACAACTTATGCCGGGTTTTTTTTTTTTATATATATATACGACTTAGAATGGCAAACAAGCTGACGGCCCACCTGATGGAAAGTGGTAACCGTCGCCTATAGACATGAGCAGTACCATGGACACAACAGAGTATATTGTTTTGCCCATGATACCCCCCATGCGTTGCTATTCCTGAGGACTCAAGTGTTATTCCTCTGTTTTAATAGTATAATGTTTACTAAGAAGTGCTATATTATTATAAAAATACTATTTAATTATTTAGTTGAATTTACTTCATTTCCTAACGTGATGCTTATTCAAATAGATCGTAATTTAATCTACTCAAATAATTTAAAAAATGTCAGTTTATTCAATGTACGCATTCGTAATATTCATTACTTAGCGGATACTTTAAAAATTTTTGTGTTTGATTTTATTTTGTCATACCGAAAAATCAAACACTTTGCTAAATAAATATTTCTTAATTATGTATAGGTTACCAACTTACTTCGTGTGCAAATTACGAAATCGGAATACCTAAACAATGTGGCAATATTCTACATTAGC
Source organism: Galleria mellonella (assembly GCF_026898425.1). Classification (NCBI taxonomy): domain Eukaryota; kingdom Metazoa; phylum Arthropoda; class Insecta; order Lepidoptera; family Pyralidae; genus Galleria; species Galleria mellonella. The sequence continues at coordinate 4,223,082 of NW_026442133.1, forward strand.
AATATTCGAGTAAGGCAAATTTATTTTGATATGACATGAATATATATTTAACTTTCTTTGTATTTTGTCGATATTAGGTTGCATCATAAGTACAAAGTATTCATTTGCTATATGAAAAATTAAATAGAGATAAAATATTTTTAAAATAAGACCAAAACTTCACATTAAAATCTTTCTTTTTATGAATCTATACAATAAGTAAATTATATTAAAAAATTGCATAATACGATGTTCATCAGTGATAATCACTGAAACCACTCAACCGATATTGTTTGTTCTAATTGCTCATAAATAAGAAAAAATAATCTAAATAAGTAAATAATCTAATGTAAATAAGAACAATTCAAAACAATAGGTATTAATAGTCAAAACATCATTTGACGTGTCGCTAATATGTCAGCTAAAGTTATAATTATATAAGGTATATGGTATAAGGTAATATGATTTCAGTTAAGTACAATGATTGTATAGTGCACTTGCCTATTTAATTACTAACATTTTCGCCAAACCCTTGTATGTGTGTATTTCAGAAATATGAAAACCAAAGGAATTGGTTTATTCCTTATAGAAGTAGTTTCTAAGTGGCATATTAAGATAAGACATCACCGTTTTTAAATTGAACCTTCAAAAACACAACAGTGAAAAATGTTTCTATTTTGATGCAGAAGTTACTGAATGACAACGGAATCAACATATAGACAAACATTAGAAAACAAACATAAAAATTTTAAAAAATATGTTTAAGGTTTCTGTTGCTCTGGTTAAGACCCCTCATATTATTATATATATTTTTTAATTATCTCCCATATACGAACATTGTTTAGTTATTATTTTATTATATAACTAAAATAATCGATTATGTACATATAATAATACATAATATTACAAATATTGTAATATATTTTTTACGAGTTGTTACTATGTTAGGCTTTTTTTTATTTTAAGCAGCAAAAACATTAACTTTTTTTTAAATACTAGTAATAAAAGAAACGGTTAACTTTCACGTAATGCCTCTCGAATCGATGGCCTGGAATTTGAGACTGTTCTGGATCATAATCGTTCGCTTGGTAGTGAAACTTCATAATATTGCAAACTAGATATTTCATACGCATAGGTACAACGTTGCACGCGTAGTTGGAAAATTCAGGTCACCAGTTATATGCATAAACCTAACACGGTGTTTGTTATGTATAATAATCATTACAATTAGTGAAATTTAAATATGATCTCAATTAATTCAAATTGAGATAAAAGTAAATTTAATGGTGTTTTTTTGTTGAGAGGATGAATATAAAGTAAATGTACCTATGATCCTTTAAAACACTTAAGTTAGAAATCATACTTTCTCCTGAGTAATAAATGCGTAGTGCTTTATAATACCGCACCTACCAGGAAATAGAACGAAACTTGTTTATTTACTTACTTCATTGTAAACTTCAAAGTTCTTAGAATTGTAAAAGTCAAAATAATATTTTTTAATATACATACATATATTTTGATATCTCATGTGTGAACAAATTGAAGTTTAATACTTTACTTTAACTACTTATTCATATATAACGTATTATATATTTCTATCAAAATATTTTCATTTAGACTTACTAATCTTTTTTTTTTATTTTTGTGGATTGAATTTTCTTTTAAATTGCGCAAACTTAGGTTATATAGATAGAACCTCCAGCCTCAAAAACGGGTCGACTTTTTATCATCGTCAAAAATTTAAAATTTATTTTAAAATAGTCAAATTAACTGACTCGTTTTTTTATTATACTTACACAACGTATCTTAAAATGTTTATATTTAATTAAAATGAGTTTTTGCGCACTAAAAAGGAGAAAAATTATAAGACGGAAAATAGACTAATAAAGAAATCACTTATAATAAGTAAATATCCTCAATTTAAAACATAAATATAATTATAAATATTCGCTTTTTTTTAAGATTACACGCCATTTTTAATGTTGCAAGTATTGTGAAAAATTCCCCATAGGTGAATTAAAATTTCCGAAATGAGATCATTTTTTTAATAAGAATTTAATTATTTTTATTTGTATTTTGTGCTATTTTTTACATAATATAAATATAATATTTATAGGGACATGGAGATATTATTGAGTAGGTATTGTGCAGACATTGTTATTTGACCGATTGCTTAGAAAATCAAAATATAAAGATTCACGTATAATTTAATTATGAAAAAAACCGGTATCAGACTTAATAAAAATGTCCGCTATTTTTATTTAAAGTGATAAAAGTATTTATTTGAATAAGAAAAAGGAAATAGCATTAAGAAATTAAACTTAAGATAATATACAATTAAATATTTTTTACATTTAGTCAAATTAATTAAATAAAAAATCGGGCTAAATCCAATGTAACATATATAAAGTGTATTATAAAACAAGTTGTTAATCTGTAGATCATAAATTAGAAAGATCCAATACTTCCGTAGGCATCTACAAGTATAAAGAACTGATGGACGCTTGGTGCATGATATGCATACTTATCATAGGGTGATTCCTGTCATAAGTTGTAATTCTGCCGCAACCTTGACAATCTGTTATTAATCGAATATGACGTAGTGAATAGCAATTAAAACAATCATAGCGATAAAAAAGCTAGTGGCATCTTATAATTGAACTAATTAATACTTCAATTGTCCAAGGCTCTAATTTTGCAACCATTTTATAGTAATTTTATAAAAATATGTCACTCTATGGTCATTTCTTTTGAATGACCACATATGTGCAATGATACATGGTATGTATTATTGCACATATATATAGATTACAAGTGTACAAATCTTTCAAATCCAAAGTATTACTGTAGTCTAACTATTTATAGTATACTTAGTATTGTAGTTTTTATCATTTTTTATCCTAATAGTTATATATATTATGAATACGCGTGTCGTGGCGACGTTTAATTGAGGCAGCATTTTATAATGTAACCTTATTATCATGTATTTTAAGTAGACATAAATGTATGCTTTGTTATCCTTAAATAAATAAATAAGATTTTAAACACTCTATCCTATATCAAATGTTCTACTAAGACTTCACCAATTTTGTTACTTGTGCGTGGGTAGCATCATCTGATATCAATATTTTATAGCTTATTATCGTATTTCAAAACCTTTGTTTGTATCAAACAACTAAATACTGAAACCCGCAACTTCTTCCGTGTGACTGGGATATCTTAATAAAAAGTAATTAAAAATAAATAACGGGGGTACAAAGTAGCCTACGAGTATATCTTTTTTCATTACATATAGCACGTATCTAACAAATTTCATAAAGATACATTAAGCCATTAAAATACGAAATAGTAAAATAGAAACTCACTTTCACGTTTATAATATTATTAGTAAGGATTCTGTATAAAATAAATTTAATGTCTTACAGGATCACCATAAAAAATAGTTATTTTATAAATACAAGTAGAAATATTGTAAATTGAATTATGATTACAAAAATCTATTATTTGATTTGGTAATATTAGCAGTGATTATTTACAGTATTACTAGTAAACACTGCAGACGGGGATTTCCTATAAGTAAATAAAATTGGAAGTTATGGGTATTACTAAAGCAGAACGCCTTTAAAAATATAATTTGGTGAAATAATATAATTTGACTCATATATCTTATTTATATGTACTAAAAAGGAACTATCCTCACCATTATAATTATGGGGTACTAAACTGGTAAAACAGGTAATTCCAAGTTATATAACATATAATCCGGCAAAAATATGTTGATTATTTTGTGACATTGTAATAATGTTTAGATACAGAAGATCGAGCACACGATAATTTTAATGCTCTTTCTTTACGCCGATTTAAAATTAATTCTATATATAAGAAGCTAATAAATAACATAAGATTAATTTATAGATTAATTTTAGTTAATAAAGGAGGCTTGTAAATAATCAAGTAATAAATAATGATATGATAATCACGATAGTGTACACAACATTGTATACTTAGGATCATAAATTAGATTAAAAGAAAATCGCAGATGGCAAAATCGGAGATCAAGAGACTGTCAAAGATATAGAGGAATAAAGGTATCAACTGCAAAACTAAGATACTAAGATAATACTTGTGGGGGAATATTTCTATATGCCTAGAAAACGTGGACAATGATAGCTAGTAAACTTTCAAAGATAGATGCATTCGAAATATTGTACTAGCGTAGAACGCTCCGAAATTCCTGGACAGGCAGCGGGATAAATGAGTCTATTCTCGAACAACTTCAAATACACACAAGGTTATGTACAATTTGTAGACGGAGAGTTTTGAAGTGCTTCGGACACGTTTTCAGATAAAATCCGGACAATCTGGAAAGGATAACCTTAAGCAACTGTGTCGAGAGAAAGAGGAGTACCTAGCGGCCGAGCACCAACAAGATACACAATGGGCAACTAGAGTTCAATTGCACCCTGAAACCTTGTAAGAGGCCATCCATAAAACACAGATTCGTGCAGCTTGGAAATATGTGGACACAGACTAAAAATATTCCTGATATAACTTCGTTAATTATATATATATAAGTAGAAATATATAAGTAGTTTAGAAAGTAGAGGATAGGATCATAATTCTGCCACCTGGTTAGGTATATCGAGTTAAAATTAATTCTTTAAATATATGTGTTGTAAATAGCTTTGGATTATGGACTTATAGATTAATTTTTGTTAATAACATAAGCAGGCAGGTAATTACCAAATAATCATAAACGTATGAAACTGATCAGTTTTGACTCATAATTATCCTTATTTCCCTCCAAATTGTATAATTGTGAAAGTGAGTTTGATTGTTACGTCATCGCGCCTTAAGAGATCGCGCCTTATCAGATATTGTTAAATATTCTATTAGCGAACTAAATCCAATATAAAAATATAACAAAAGGAAAAGTAGAAAAAACCTTACGCTATAATCCATATAATCAGCATAATAATAAACTATATTCACTCTTATAGGAACTATAAGCTTCATGCCCAACATATTAATTGGTTTTTATACAATGCTATAATATCAATTTATTCATATTAATCAAATGTACTATAGAACTCAACAAACTTTAATAAAATATTGTAGCTGTGTAAATTTTTAAGTAAAAACAAACACTTCAAGGGGCCGTACAATGTTTGCTGAGTCAGCTAGTAATAAATATGTTAAAAAAGTATATTACTCGATAAATTACATTTATTTTTACTTTAAATTTTAGTTTATTGTTAACTGATATTTTTTTATAAAGAATAAATAACGTTTATTGTGAATAAACATGAATCATGATTTTAAGACAATTAAGATATATGGTATTAGCAACTAGCTATCGATTAATTTCTCAAATATATTGTCTCCCCCGGAAAATTATTTTATATTTGATATTTATGTTTGATATTAAACTAATTATTGTAATAATACTACACTATTCATTATTAGAATTAATTATAATTATATAACTAGAAACATTACTTCCGTGATGTTAATTAGATTTCTTACTTACCGGATATATCTGTAGTATAAGTATTTCCACAAATAGTTTTATAATTCTACAATGGCAATAATTATCTTTTTTCTTAAAATATTTTTAGCGAATATTAAGATCATAAATGAGAGACTAAAATTAATAACTCTGAAAATAGACAAAAGTCGTCTGATCTATAAGTATGCCAAACACTAAGGTACATAAAATTTTTACATAAGTACGAATACTGGCACAAACGTATATGAAATGTTTTTAACATATAGATATACTAATTTTAGCTGTTGCACCTACGAATAGATGAGAGATAAGAATAATAAGTAGCTTTTGTTACGCAAAAAACCACGACTTTAATTATAAAAAAAATATTGACTAACTAGTAACCTCGCTATTCTTATTTTATCATAAAATAATACAATGAAAATTTCACTCCGCTAATAAAAATCAGACATCAATTGTGACCACAATTAAATAAAAAACAATACTGAAATAAAATGTATCAATTAAAGAAAAATACAGACAAGTTGAAAATTTCTGCTTTTGAAAGTGTATTAAAAAAATAAAGATTACATAAAATATTATTATAGAAGAATAAATCTCCAGCAGTTCCCTCTTAATCTGTGTACAGATAGATTGACAAACAGACATATATAGTTTGCAGTTTGATTAGTAATATAGATTATGGCTTAGCAATAGCATTGAATTTAAATTGAATTATATTTATATTCCACTGGCGTATTTGAACTGTCCACATTTGACGTCACTTCATTAAAGAATCCATGATCATAAACGAATAATTTATCCTGTCAAAAATCCCGTGATTCATGATTAGGTAAATTTGTTGTTAGCGACATTCTAAACAGTGGCAGCTTGATCCACCCTTGACTGCAATTAGTGGTTTCAAGATCAAATTTCAGACTAGGCCTCTGAAATTTTTGCCTGTTACCGGAACAAACATATAGACAGACAGATAGGCTTTTTTTTCTAAGAATGATTATTATGTTGACTTCCATTGCTGTTATTAAGACCTCTCATATATTTTTTCTTGAATATATGCCATGTACAGACATAGTCTAGTTACAATTTTATTAGTAACAATTAAGATACCATTATTCATTATTATAATATCAATATTATACTCGTATTTTTAAACTTTCTTTCATTTAGACAAAAGATTCAACATTTAAATACGCAATATGATAAATAACACATTAACACGATGTATTAATGTGTTATCAGATAATGTCATTATCTGATTTTTACAACCTTTTAGTTAACTCGCTTCAATATGTAAATATTCCATTCAAAATTTGCTATGTATTTTAAACCACTTGCTGGTATCCGATTATTGTATCTGAAATTTGGCATACTTGTGTAAGATCGGTGACGATATAAAATTATGGCACTTCGACGGATGATCTGATAATGACGAAATTATGTCATTATATGATTTTGTATAGTGCCTTGAATCTGCTGATGAAACCTAAAGCATAAGTTTTTATATTTCATAGGTTAGCTTAGACAAAAACTTGTTTTTGGTATTTTTAATAGACTTGTTTGTAATATTTTTTGACACTTGATACTTCATGTATGTACTCGTAGATGCGTAATATGATTTACTTATCGAAAATCCTTCTATAAATTATGTTAAATCAGTGTAATATAGTGTTAAATACTCATAGTTATAATCGCTTCTAAAACACCCTAAAAAAAGTGTAACTATAACAACTATAAAAAATTATTAACATACTAAATGTACATTTAATATGGATACAGATGTGATTATAAAAAAATATTATTATGCATGTAATCTCAAATTATTACTACAAACTAGTAGTTAAAAGATAAAAGAATCTGGGAACTTCGAACTTGTAAATATGGCTATTAAGTTAATAACTAATATTTACTTTCCTAATACTGCGTGCTAAAGAAAATTAGGAAATAGAGAAATAATTTATTTATTTGTACAATTATTGAATTGTTAGCATACTGTTAATGCAAAATAGTAAATAAACATATACTTACTAAGAACTTACGCCATCTTTTATTAAGTCTTATTAATTAACATATTTTGGATGTTATTTATTTTATTATTATATGAATTTTTTTATTACTTTATCTATCCCGACTCACTATCTTGCTTTCCTATTTTTATATTTCCAGTAATTAGTACCAGAAGTGATAATAAATAATAAAATTTGAAACGATTCATCTATCACCTTGAGACCATTGTGCAATCTTTATTTAATTTTTTTGTTGCATTACAATTATTGCACTATATTATACAAAATATCATTTGTATTTATTATCCTAAAAATATATATTGGAAAATTTCATATTTTATTTTTAAATAATAGCAGCAAATTTACAGTACCAAAAGTTGTTTGAATTATTATTAAAAGATAAATTAATATAGTAGGGGGACCTCAATCTTTCTTTCGGTAGATGTGGTATTAAATACGCATAGACTGAGAGCCGATGACAAAATTCATTATTATGTATATAGTCAAGTAAAAAAATATATTCTAAAGGAATTATAACGACATGTTAAAAGAGTCACAGCAGTAGTAAAGTCGTATATTTGTTGCACAAGATTTTCCAGCGAAGTAACGACTTGGTAACCTTTCCTCTGCTTGACTGAAACATACAGTAAATTTCCATCCAGCCATATATAAATTTACATATAATTCATATGTAATATATATTTTACATATTACGTAAATTGCTGTATATGACTACTATTCTTATTGTGATTAATTGTAATCATATTGATATAACGAATTTAAATTTAATAAATTTACATTAATATAATAGTATAAATAGATACCTAATACTTCCAAAATTACATATTGATGTTATCTATTTTTATTTAGAGTTATTATTAAATCTCTGAAAATCTTCCCTTCCGACCAGCTCAATTCGTCGAGACTCGAACACGCGCCTCTCAGCTGTCCGACCCGAGAGTTCTATCTTAATAAAATTTATATATGTAGGTTAAATCATTCAATTAAAAAAAGAATAATCAAATATAATATTTTTTTATGCAACTTAGAATGACAAACAAGCTGACGGTCTACCTGATGTAAAGTGGTAACTATCGCCTATAGACATAACAGATATAACAGAGTATACTGTTTCGCCCATGATACCCTCCATGCGTTCCCATTCCTGAGGACTCAGATGTTATTCCTCTGTACCCAGTAAATTCACTGCCATATCCCACCCTTCAAACTGAAACACAACCTTGCAAACACAATTGCTTCACGGTAGAAAATAGAAATACGAATAGGACAGAGGTACCCAAGCAAACGACTTTTGTACAAAGTATGTTTGTTACTCAATAACGCTCAAACAACTAAATGAATTGAAATGAAATTTGGTACACAGATAGGTTACCTTTATATCACATTCTTACTGAATATATATGGTATTTTATAATTCACAAAAGCAAAGCCGCAATAAATAGCTATTTAATAATATAATAAAAAAGCATTATACTTTGTAACTATTACACTCGTAATATAAGTCTAACCAAATCTTTTAACTTACAGAACGTAAAAACATAATCAAGGGGGTGAATGGATGCTTCAAGCCTGGAGAACTGACAGCTATTATGGGACCATCTGGTGCTGGGAAAACTACTCTACTGAATATTTTAGCTGGCTATTCGTGAGTATTCAATACTCTACTTAATAATTGAAGATTTTGCTCTGCAGAAAAAAAAAACCTACTTAAATCATAACAAATATAATATACGCATTAAACTCTATTAATCTGTACTAATGCCCGTGTGGTCCCTGCATAGACTAGGCCACCCTTCCTTTCCTGTGGGTGTCATAAAAGGTGACTAAAGGAACTTAATGGTAGAGGGATGGGCACCAGCGTCCCTTTTAAAACATCTCTAAAAGCCTAACTGCCTATCTCCGATGCTTAAATTTCCTTTTACGACACCCACAAAAAAGGAAAGGGTGGGTGGGCTATTTAACCAGGACTACACAGTATATATTTTACATAATATAATATATAAGTAACAGGTTTCATAATGACGTCACCGTAATTTTTAGAATCTTTCAAATTACGTAATTCAACATTATGAGTTTCGCCTTTTATAGACTCCATATCATTATTTGTTTACTATTTACTTATTTTTACATCACATAACTGACGTATACGTAGCATGCGTAAAAAATACGCCTGCTATCTATTATATAACTTCTACATATAAACTATATTAATATATGTATGTGTATCATCACCCTTTGACGTAAAGAATTTATAGGCCCTGAAACAATAATATAATGCCCTGATGCAGCGTTGTCAGTTGTGTAATTTTTTCGCAATTTTGGGTAAAAAATTTGTATTATCGAAATTTTAGCGAATTTAAAAAAAAATTATATGGCCCTGAAGAAATTTGGATCTATTTTTGACAGCTTTGATATTTTCTATACTGTCAAAAATACCCAAATTTCAATACAATATATCCTACCAACGCAGGTAAGAGGCAACCAAAAATGAATGAAATCATATCGATTTGGAGATTTTTTTTTTTATATTAGGGTAAAAATAAAAAAATCATCTGGCAACCGTAGGGGAATTTATTAGTCTGGTTTAATGTTAGATTATTATTACTAATAGATTCCCTCTAATAATTGTTAATATTAGCCATTTCCCATGGTTTGCTCACATAAATATGTACATACAATGATCCTATTAATTAGATTCAGATATGAGTATAATATAACTTTATATCAAATTTCCATCGAATCCGTTCAGTTAGTTAAGTGTGATTAAATAATAAACATCCAAACATCTTTACAAACTTATCTATATATAATTTTTACATTTATAATATTTGTCACATTTTCTATATGACCCAAAACATAATGTCAAAAATTGAAGCGTTAAACTATAATTCCTCTGTTGCAGCAAACTTTCCATTAACGTGGTTATAGTATTAATAATCTAATATTATCAATATATTTATTTCATCATCATCATCTCAGCCATTTATTTATTCTTTACTAGATATGAGTAATTTATCGTCATTATTATATCTTGCTATGACCCTTATCTTTATAGTCATGATCATTTTATAATATGTTTAAAAAGCATGTTGCATAATAGATGTATCAGCCATTAACTCTTCACTGCTTAGCATAGCCTCCCCTATAAGAGAGGGAGGGAGCCAGTATTTGCCACGCTTGGCAGGCGGGTTGGCAACTGCAGTTTGACTTTTGGTGATGTTTAAAGAGGGACGCTGCTGCTCATCCATCGACTATAGACTCCCTTAATTGTCACTTACGACATTCTATGCCGGGACGTATACGGCAATAAGCATAATAATAAAAACTTTAAATCTAGGTCGAAATGAAAATGTAAAATTACTGCGCTAAATTGGATGTCCTTTTCAGATAAAACTTTTCAGTGAGAGATTTCTGGAGATAAACATTCTGAATTAATTGACACCTACAAATTTATATATAAAAAGTTGATATGAAAAATAATTATATATTTCCAATTAAGAAATTATGACAAATTAGGAAATTGTCACATAACCATGAATCGCGCTTATGAATAGGGTTCCTAGTTATTAAATTTGAAACTAACGTGAGTAAAACCGATATAAATAATTTCAATTAAGAAATGCTGTAAAATTTTATCTAATCAATACTTTTAAGTGTAATAAACAGGTAGAATTTGTATTCTATATGGTTAGCTTTAGATGTTTCTAGTATATATGTAAAATATTTATTCTTCAAGTTGGAAAATGGCTCGATGTATGTTAGAGGTATCATGTCACTTTAACTTATTAATAAACATATTTTATTACTATATAAAGTATCATGTTTACTTTAGGATAGAGTGTAGTCGTGTACTAAATATCATTCCCATCCATTTAGTACTTTTTGCGTGAAAAAATAACAAATATCCAATTATCTAAATATCCTTGAAAACAATTGCACTCGTATATCAAAGTATAAAGTGTACAGATGTTATCAACATTATTAACTGGATCTATAGCGGAAATATAGGTTTTATCAAATTAATAACAATCATAAAAAATAATTTGCATTAGTCATGCAAACTCCCGATCAAAGTCAAACTTTTATGTAATGACGTTATATTTATGGGTCATTCAAATCAGATGCTACTTGATTGATAAGAGCTTATTGACAATTAAAATTATATTGGAGTAGGCAAAAACAGTGGAACGCGAAGTGATATCCTCAACATTTACGAATGTTAATCTGTTCATATATCATCATCATGTCAGCCATAAGAAGGGTTTAGCTAGTAGTTGCCATGCTCGGCAAACGATGTTTTAAAAGAGACGCTGCTGCCTATCTTTCGACCATTAAGTTCCCTTAGTCACCTCTGACACCCACGGAAACACAGGAAGGTACCAATCCATCCAGGACCACACGCCATATATTTACTTGTACTTTTATCTTGGCTCTTTTTCAGTACACACCTATTTGATGAACTTACGTCCATCCAATCGGCTTCTACCGATATATCTAGTCATTAATACTCGATCTTTTCCATAATTCTTCTTTCATCCATCCTCTCCAAAAGAGTAAACCAATACAACATTACCTTTTCAGTATTTACCACTACATCCTTTTTCAGTCGACGCGTCTTTTAAATTACACTATTGTCTATATCTTATATATTCAGTAAGTGCAAATTTACATCGAATAGTTAGTGAAAGAAGGAAAAATTTTTTTACATCTGTATTTCGATTTGAAAGGGCATGGCAGTGAAATTACAGCAGAACCGTGTACATCACAGTATATTCTACATCATAATATGTAAAAATATTTACGGTTTTCTTCTTGCTAGTCTTTCGTAGAAATCTATATAGAATGTTATATAAATTCAAACTGAAAACAAATCAGTTTGGAGCCGATAATGGTTTCGTATAAATAGATAAGGTCAATGCAACACGGTCACTTCTCGATTCACTAATTATCACTGGCCTATCTCGAATTTGGTATCAATACTCATTCATTGTAAACTTGCACTGTGACTTATTAATCACTAGTTTTTACTCACTACTTTGTCCGTGTGACCAGAATATATTGATTGACTGAAATAAAAAGAAGCCTATATCGTATTCCATCTTAAATAGTGTTTATATATTGTGACGATTGGTTGAGACTAAAGAGATCCAAAAAGCAATAAACAAACTTCTTATAGCTTATGTTTTATATATTGAGGACTGGAAATTTGTATAATAATCATGTAATCGAAATATTTTATACAGATTACAGCATGGGATTCTTCAAAAGAGTAAAAAGAGGGGGGTAAAGAGATTTCTTCAGAATCGGCTACGGTCACGTAATATCCCTGGTATTGTAGGCGTTTATAGGCTATCAGGTAAGCCGTATGCTTGTTTACCACCTCAGTAGTATAAAAAATATATATTTGACTTTCTTTTAATATACATACAGTAATTATATGTATATCTATGTACAATAAAATTGTACTCTTAATTGAACGACAACTATACATTAAAGATATGAGGGGTCTTAATAAAATCAATAATAGAAGCCAAAACAATAATTTTCTTAGAATTTTATCTGTCTATTACATGTATATGGTTATATAGCTACTCGAGTAAATGTATCATGCAGAATTCACCCTTGTGAACAAGTGACGAAAACTATAATAAAACCACCATTTTCTGAGATTATCCCATACAGATAGGTATTTATAAGTATGTAGGTACTATAATTAAAAAATAACAACCATATTATCAACATATGTACATAAATAATAATGCAATGATAAAATATCAAAAAAACCGACCATTTATCAAACAGCAATAATAATTATGTTTAGTTATAATTATGTTTAATGCTTTCCTCGATTAAAGTTAAATCAAGTTTTCCATTGACATCTATTTATCTGACGGAAGAGTCAAAAACCTCTGTAACCCAGCCCGTATGCATGAGACAAATTATAAAAGTGAATAAACCAAGAAATGTACAATGCATAAGAATAGCCTTTGGTACTGAATTCTCTCTGCTTATCCCACAAAGGACTTTATGTGTGTGGATAGGTAAATAGATATTTACAAATCAAACACAGATGAATCAGATAAAATTATTATGGCATGCTAGCATGCGCAAATTACTATTACGCTTATGTTTCATTTATGTAACACCGTTTTACATAAATAATATTTAAATAATTGGATGTTAAGTTTTATCTATAAATGAACAATGGAAACTAAATATAAAGCAATTAGTAATTCTCGCGGATAATCGTTGACACATTTCATGCCTTGTCATGTCTCTGGCATCGTGTGACGCATCATAATAGCCTTTGACAAAAATACTGAAACATTAAAAATAATCAAGTAATAAAGTTAAATAATTATTCTCGTCTTATGGCCATCAACCAGCCAAAAGTGAATACCTTTTCACTGTTTACTTCTACTGAAAATACTATATTGAATTAATACGATTTAAATATGTTTTTTATGCAACTTAAAATAGCAAACTGACGGCCTACCTAATGGAAAGTAGTAAACGTGTAGACATCAACAAAACCATGGATATAACAGGGTATACCGTATCGCCCGCAATAACCTTCATGCGTTGCCATTCCTGAGGATTAAAGTGTTATGCATCTATATTCTGTAATTTTACTATCATATACCACTCTTCAAACCGAATCACAAACATATAAATATAACTACTTCACGGCGGAAACACGAATGGAATTAAGGCATCTCGGATACCTTAATTCACAGGGAGACTTTGTACAAAAGTCGATTGCTTGGGTACCTCTGTCCCATTCGTGTTTCAACTATGAAGCAGTTGTATTTGCATGGCTATGTTTCGGTTTGAAGGGTGGGATATAGCGTGAATTTACTGGGTACAGAGGAATATCTGAGTCCTCAGAAATGGCAACGCATGGGGGGTATCATGGACGAAACAGTATACTGTGTTATGTCCATGGTACTGCTCATGTCTATAGGCGACGGTTACCACTTTTCATCAGGTGGGCCGTCAGCTTGTTAGCCATTCTAAGTTGTATATAAAAAAAAAAAGATGACTGTTGTACAAAGTACCCCTCAGATAAATTTGGACTTTGAAATATTTTGTATCTTCTTATTTGGCAGTGATGTAATCGGTTGAGTATCTTCAAGCACGATCTCTTAAATATAGAAAAGTCTAAATGTTATAAGTGACAGCCAAAAAACAATTACATTTTGTTCCGTAAAAAAATGGCAACATAAATCGTGAACGTACGCACACATAAACACTGATGAATGACAAGACATTTCATAGCCTAAGATCCCACGGCTGATTTTTGCACATATAAAACTTTTTAATGAAACTTACCTGCTTTAAATGAAATGTGAATAAAAATATAACAGCTTAGGATACGGCTAACTGAGAGCAGGACGCCGGGTTTATTATATTATATTTTAGCTCATATTTCATTTAAATCAAATTTCTCTAAAAAGCTTTATAACTGAGGAAATCAGCGTTAGGATCTTAAGTTATATGTTAAGTTAGATAAAATTTTAACTTACTTTGAATTTAAAACGCGGAAAAACAGCACCTTTCACAAAATTAATATAAGACTGACTCTGAAGTAAACCCTATTGACTGTAAAAACAATTGTAAAATCAATGACATAAAAACTCAATTCGGTTGTATCTTTTTTGTATTTCATCATCATTTTAGCCATTATGCCTCCACTACTGGACATAGGCCTCCCCCATTTTTTATATCTGTTACCTCATAAATCCATTAGTTCTAAATCGATTTAGAAAGTATTTTTTCCTCTGAAAGGATATAGATTCCATAGAAATTTTATCAAAATCGGTTCAAACGTTTACTTTTTAAATCAAAATTGTAAAATGAAGTTGAATTGAAGTCTGTTTTTTTCGTGGGACACAATCTTTAATTATTTAAAAAAAGGAGTTTTTTTTATACAATAATAATATTATATGTAAATCAATATTATTGCAGTGAAAATGTAATAACTAATTATTTATTTACCACATTATAAAAAGGAAAAATTTGATTATTTAGTTATAATGGATAAACTCAAAAACTACTCAACCGATTATAAAAATTCTTTCATCTATAGAAAGCTATGTATATTAATGTATTTTACGTTTAAATGACAAAATTGTCGTAACTAATATTTTTCTACGCTTAACTTCATTAATTTTATTTAGTTACTGCAATGTTCATTATTTTAGTCATTACTATTTTTATTAATTTATCTAATCGCGGTTGCCAACCCGCCGGCCAACTGTAGTAACTAACTTCTGATATAATAATATTAAAGGTTTATTAGTAACAATATTATTTTAATATTAGTAGTTGCATGCTTGTTTGTGATTTATATCAAAAATTAATAAAAATTTCATAATAATAATTTTAAAATTAATTTTTACTATACAACAAATACTCTATAAGATCACAAATATGCCATTTATGTCACACATATAGAGAAATACTCATAATTCCAATATTTCTACAAACAGAACACAAGGCGCCAAAGGAGAAATAGCTGTGAACGGCGTCTGCGCATGCGCATCGCAGTCTGCCGGCCGCGGTGGCGCCCGCTACATCCGCCAAGAAGATGAACTCCGGGTGCACCTGACTGTCGACGAGGCCATGTCTCTCGCGGCTGCACTTAAACTGGGCGATTTCACATCGTACGAGCGAAAAGAGAAAGTAAGTAATGTTTACTATACTACTTATGCTCGCGTTGTTTAACTCGGAACTCGAGAAGTAACCAAATTGTGTCAGTAAACAACTATTTTATATAGATTTTAAAAAGTTGTCTTTTATGTGTACAAGATGCATAGAAGAAAAATCTTATTATACATTCATTTTTTTTATTTTTGTTGATAAGCAATTCATTATTTTCTTTCGAAATCATCTTGATTAATTCCTAAAGCTTTTGTCAAAATGACCTAGCTTTATATTTACTTTTCTTGTCTTCTGTCAATTTCTATCTTTTTTTATTAAATGACCCAATAACCTTAATGTCATTGACATGGCCGTTTTGTACATCACTACAAAGTTAGATATTCACTACTAATTGCATTTAGATCCAATTAGCAGTAATATTTTTTGCTTACATGACTTACGAATACATTGTAAAAATACAGTGCTTAATTGGAAACTCCGAAGAAGGTGATTATTATTAGTAACGAAGACAACGACCTCATTTCTAGCAATATGCGCTGTTTTTTCAATGGATGGTAATGGAATGGTAACCCCGTCTGCGCTATCGGTATACGCTGGCGGGGCACCAGTGACAGATGATAAGTGAGGATTAAAAAGCAGCTCAGTTAGCCCATCGTGATAAATACACTTGGAATTCAGCACGATGGTTTCCAAGGGGGGCGCACGTGGAGGTCGATCTGATAGGGTATATTGCTGGCAAAGAGACTGATAGTCCGCATTACTAACAATCCCTTTCCCCCCAATATGCCCTGTTAACCCTTCTTTGCATAATGGTGGAAATTTCTATCATAACATTGAATGCCCAAAAACTACATAAAAGAACAAGTTCACTTTAAGTTGATCGTGTCTAGATTCTCTGGATAACTTTTTAGTATGTGTAATAATATTAAAAAAAAAATTGGTTACCATTTTATTAATTTCTATTAAAGTGTACTAAACATACGACAATTTAACTCGAGATGCAGATGAAATATTCAAATTCTAGTGAGTGTATAGCTTAAGTCCATGATCACACTTGTTATTTATTTCATACGCTCAATATAGAACTATTTGTAAATTGATCAAGAGCAAGGCGAATCGGAATTAAACAATACGGTAGTAAAAATTTTATGACAGGTATCTCCCATGCTTTCTTTAACGTGTTTCCTACGGCAGTAAGTTTTTAGCTTAGAGAATAGTACAACAGAATCGTCCTCGATATCATTATTAGACTTTAATATATCATAAAAAATATCATTGGTGACACAATATACTCTGTTGTGTCCATGGTACTTTTCAAGTCTATACGCGACGGTTACCACTTTCCATCAGGTGGGCCGTCAGCTTATATACCATTCTAAGTTTGTTCATTTTTTTAGTTGGTTGGTTCATTCTTATTTACCATTTATAATAAAAAAACAATATCGATCTATCTATGTTTACCACCTTTAATACATTTGCTATATAAATAATAAAAAATATATTTTATATTTCACAGGTTATCGAGATCCTAGCATTATTAGGTTTGGAAAAAACATCACAAACCCTTTGCCGCGACCTCTCCGGAGGACAGAAACGTCGAGTGGCTGTGGCGCTAGAACTACTCTCGGATCCTTCACTGCTTTTCCTTGATGAACCGACCACGTCAGTAATTACTTCTTTTTAATATTATTTAAATAAAATATTCAGTTATCTGTCATTGAGTTAGGGACTTCAAACTATATTGTAACAAAGAATGAAATAAAGATTTATTATTATTATTAGTTAAAGAACACTTTAAAATATATATTTTAAATATACAATTGGGATTTATCACGATGAAAAATTGTATAAATAAATAGTACCTACATAAAAATAGTACCTGCCTACATAAATATTGTCGGTAAAAGAGCTAATAAAATTAATTCTTTAATTCTAATATTTCTTGACGCTCCAATATACCTGGGTAACTATGGCAGCATCATATAATAAAGTTAAAGATACAATAACGTCACCTTGTCTTGTCCACAGGGTACATTTAGTTTATTATTGGCGATATCTTGAATAATTCTAAATTGATATTGATTAAAAATAAAAAAAATTATCGGACATCAAAATAAACAATGTCATAAATGAAGTCGCTTTTTGTAGAATAAAATATTATATTGTTTACATTAAAAACCTACCTTAATTGTAAATTTAATGATTATAATTAACAAAAAGCTATGAAAACAATTGATAATAATGTAGTTACAGCTCTAAATATAATAAAAGAGTCATAAACAGATATGTGAAATGGCAAAAGGTTAATGATATTCACATAGTATCTACTGCATGTTTACATGAAATAGATTAACCGAAAATGGCTATTAAAACTGATAACTGAACTTCAGAAGGCATATTCATTCATTTATATCAGCTGTTAATTCACCACTGCTATTTATAGGCCTCCCCTTCGAAGAGGGTTTCACAGAAAGGATTGTTAGTAATGTTTTAAGAGGTATACTGCTGCTCATCGCTCGACCATTATGTTATAATATTATAATAAATGCAGCTAAGACCATAATTTATTATGCAGGTAGTGATCGCCTATTGAGCATCGACAAAAAATAAAAAATTAACTTCAATAAGTTGATAATATATGAGGAACAAAACTACACACAGTCATATTAAATTTTAAAGTCATTTGCAAGTTGCCTAGTTACTTTAAACTATAGGTATAATTTTTAGTCTTTGCTAAGCTATCGCAATGTTTCGATGAAAACAAATAATATCTATCTGTCCACATAACAAAACTAATAAAAGTAATCTTTCTTTTGTAGCGGTTTAGACTCATCGGCATCAGCATCCCTAATCTCTCTACTCAATGACCTGGCGAGAGGGGGACGAACTTTAGTTGCTACCATTCACCAACCCTCAGCATTGCTCTTCGAGAAAATAGATACAGTTTACTGTTTAGCAAAAGGACATGTCTTATATGATGGGCCAAGGGAAAACCTCTTAGCTGCATTGGAGAGTGCCGATTTGCGATGCCCGCCTTATCATAACCCAGCAGATTTTCGTACGTCTTTTTTATTATATTCAATTATACTGTTATGGTATATCTTTGCATCTAATACGTATAAATTTGGGGGGAAAGGGATTGTTAGTAATGGAAACTGAGAATCCCATTGCTAGCAATATATCCAACCAGGTCGACCTCCTCGCGGTTTTCCCTGGATACTATCATGGTAAATTCCTGATGAATTCATCTTGATGGGCTAACTGGCCTGTTTTCATTCTCATCTATCACCCTTCACTGGTGCTCCGCAAGCGTATATCGTTAGCGCAGGCGGGGTTACCATACCATTTTCACCCATAAAAAAAAAATACATATAAATATATATAGGATAACTTTAACTACTATAATAATCATATGAAAGTATGGCAAGATATTCTCTGATTGTTATTTTATTAAATAGCTTTTCTTAACATATGCCGGATTTACATAATATCTAAAGAACGAAGCAAGTAGCATGCATTAATATTATTACAAAAATATATGTGGTCAAATAATTACTTATACTCGTACATTAATGTTAGTAATAGTAAGCATTTAGTGGAATTTTAACCATACGAGACCAACTCGTATATGTTTTTGTGTAATTAACAATCGATTTCCCAAATTATCTTAATTTAAATTGTGATTTGCTTTGAACGACACACTCCTTAATATTTTGTCAGTTTCTCAGCTTGTCAGATAAACAATATACTTTTCTATATACGGTGAAATCGAAATTGTTAACTCCCTTCAAGAGAGTATTCTACCGATGAATTTTTCCTAAAAGAACATAAATTGAAGAACCACTCGTATATCAAGTTGGTTGTCGCGTACTGAGTTATTTTTTGTCGTGTTTTTTTTTGTTTAAAATAATCAGTTTCACTAGCAGGTTACATCCTTGAAAATGTACCTACTTTTAATTTCACAATCGACCAAAATTTCGAATGAAGATTAAAACAGAAACCGAATTTCGATTGCGATTATAAAACCTTGTTTTGATCGGATTTGTATACCTAGTCAACTCGAGAAAACCAAAATGGTATAAACATTTCCTTTATTCGCAGTAATGGAGGTCGCTTCGGGAGAATACAACATAGATTTAATAAAAGCTGCCAGCACTATGAAGAACTTCAAACCAGAGCCAACAGCAAACGGTAGTTGGGACCACGTGCCCACAATACGCGCATTAGATAGCCCTATAAGTAAGTGACTTCTCTTTAATATTTAAAAGTTGTGCCTTAGTTTTTAGCACAAATATTCACAACATTACTTACAAACGCTTTTTATCAATTCTAATATGCTTTCGTACCTACATATATATCATTCTCATTAAAAATAAAACAACATATTTATGTACATCAAAAGGCATAACTGTCGGGTGGTTGGTATTATCAATTTGTTACATCGATACGAGAGGTAAAACTGTGTATCTATGTCACCATAACTAAATCACATTTCAAAATTATACGATACAGGCTTACGTGCCTAGTATGTAATTCAAAGAAGTAATTATCTAAATCTATGTAAAAATATTTTAGCAAATAAATATTCATAAGTTACTCTCGATAAAGTATACCTATACATACAATTAATTTATACTTTGTTCTCTAGTAAAATTAATGAATGAAAAATATATCCTAATCTGATTTTTTATTGTAGTATATTTTATAACAGATATCCATGAGTAAACACCGCTAGTCAATACTACTTCCTTCTACATTTCTATAACTTATTAACTTATATAAATTGTTATTGTTAGTATTTATTAAAAGTGCGCCTTAATCGAACTATAATAGCTGTAGCTATGTCATTATTCTATAATTAATTATATTAAACTTTATTCCAGTACATTAGATCATACTTTAACAATAGGGAAGTTAACTATGCGTAAAGTAAATAGGTACTGGTTTTATTTTTCCACATGGAATAATACTCATAGTTAAAACACATTATATTTGTAGCTTTTACCAGCAACTTCGTCTGTGTGACCGGAAAAAATAGCAGCATATATAGCAATTAATATGTGGCGTACACAGTACCAATTTTCATGAAGATGGTTGGGTCTTTAAGGCGCGAAGAGGTAACAAAAAACGAAGAAATTCACTTTCACGTATAAAATTTTTGTAAAAATTTATATACTCGAAGCCAATTTTACATGACATTTTGCCGCTCAAATATTATGAAAATTAACTAAACCTACTTTTATTGCTAGCAAAATATTTCTTATACTACCTATCTGCAGTTCATTTTACAGTACTTTCCCTTAATTTCATTGTAATTCATACTAATATTATAAATAAGAAAGTTTGTTTCGTAGTTTCTTTGTTTCCGCTTTTAGTTATAACGGCACAACCAATTGACATGAAAGAAATTATACTATAGTAATTTGAGATGGAGAAGAATATAGGCTACTTTTTATTCTGCTCAAATCACGTGTAAAAACTAAATAATTAAAAAAAATATAATATACATTATGGGGTTTTTCAAAAATAATGCATCAAGATCCACAACGCCACCAGCCTCCAGTTACCAGAGGGAGACTTTATATAAAAGTCGTTTGCTTGAGTACTTCTCTTCCATTCGTGTTTCTACCGTGAAGCAATTATATTTGCATGGCTGTGTTTCGATTTGAATTTGGGATATGGCAGTAAATTTATAGGGTAGAGAGAAATAACACGTTAGTCCTCAGGAATGGCAACACATGGGGGGTATCATGGGCGAAACAATATACTCTGTTATATCCATGGTACTACTCTTGTCTGTAGGCGACGGTTACCACTTTCTATTAGGTAGACCGTCAGCCTGTTCGCCATTCTAAGTTGCATAAAAAAACGTGTACTTGACATCCCTGATGTTGCTTGCGGTCATAGGCTATAGTGATGTTTACCATCAGACTGTATACTTATTTATCACCTTTGTACTATAATAATATATAATGATATAATATTGTTTCTGTTTAAGAAACATGTATCTAATGTATAATACATATTTGATAAATATTGTACGCCTTAAAAAAGTATATTATGGATGACCTATCTAAATTTTAAGACTATATATGATACACCCATAATGAACAATAAAGAAAATTATTATTATAAAAATATATCGAAAAATAATATCTGTTCATATAACATTTTAAAATATATTACACACTTTGATCATACTTGCAGTTTTACATGCGTTAAGAACTAGCTCTATAGAATATATTATACTTCATTTTCGATTACTGTCATGGGTATATTTTTTTTAATACACTTAATTCATTAATTTTTCAGATGTAACGTCAGACCTGAAAATGAAGAATGTTCTCGGAGACTCTAAACACCAAAGAAAATATGGCAAAACGTTGTATAGACCATCTGGTCTACTGCAACAGACGTGGATATTACTCTACAGAAACTATTTAATGACTTCAAGGAATTATGTGAGTGTGCAACATTTTTTCTTTATCTTTTTTCTTTTCGAAGTTAGCTAACAAAGTTAACATTTTTAGAAAACATCTACGAGAGACTTTTGCGTAAATATTTGGGATTGTTACTAAAATTTTGGTACTTGAGTTTTCTACTTTACACGTATTATGTACAACATACGAAGATACAATATCTCCTTCCGTTGTACATATGATACCCGAACAATATTTTATTTTTTTATATCATTAGTTTATCTATTGATATTTTTAAGCTACTTACTTCCAAATACAAAAGATCCCCTAATCATTTATCTTGCACGGCTGCATTAAGTGATTAACACGTTTCACATAGGTTTTTCCTACTTCTTCAACACGAATTTCTGAGGCTATTAGGTGTCTATTTCGCTTGCTGGTTACCACAATAAATTTGTTTTCACTAGAAGTCCCAGCTCTTGATCTCCCGGAGCGCGAACGATCTTGATTACTTCCAGTTTGTTTGTACTATACAATAGTGCGATGAACACAAATCTTCGGTAATTTAAGTTGAGATGCAATCTCACATTCAGATTTGCCTTCATTATGGTGAACAACGATGGCAGATCGCGTTTCAATACTAATTTCGCGAACTTTTCCCGTTTTAAAAACGTCTTGACTGTAGGAATCACGAAATCAAACTAACTGCGGATATTCGTAGATAACCCTGAAAATACCGAGTTTAAATAAACATTAGAAATATTTTAAGAATTAAGAACAATTGCATTGAAAGTTGATGTAAAATAAAAAAAAGTGTGAGTTGTGGCAATGCAGTAATAAAATTTTTACAATCTATTATCGGACTAATTTTTCCTCGGCTCACATTGGAAAGTTTGGAAACAGTGTTTGTTTATTGCCCTTTTTTTGCTTATATAAGTTTATTCTTTTGTATATACAAAAGAATAAACTTCTAAGGCAAAAGGATAAGCTTTTTATAGACAATCTTTATATACAACAGAATATGCAGATGTGCAGATTATTTTTTATCACCTATGTTTTGGAAATATTTACAATAATAATAAAAGTTTTTTATTAGTGGTCTCAAACTTTTGACCGGCTGTGTAAATAGAGTATATCCATACAAATACTTCGTCAAAAACAGGTCAACAGTTATATCCAAGTATGCCTGAATAGATTTATAATAATAATATATATATATAGTTATATAACATAATGTACATTTATTACACAGTATATAGGAGAAATTATATTATAAGTAAGATAGGTAGACAGTAGGTTAAATTAAAAAAAATTAAAAGTGCATAAGGGTTCATAATGATGCTTATCTTTACTTTGATTTAAATCTTAACGTAGACATAAAATATATATTCGTTTTTAAAACATTGAAAATGACCGCCATTTTAATCGATATATATATTAACTTGTAAGCAGTAGGGTCATTTGGACATTGCTTTTAAAAAACAAATTTCGACATTCGAACCTCTTATACGAGCCTATTATAGAACTGTCAAAAATGGTCGTAAAAATGGCGATCGAATGCCACTGAGAAAAAGAAATAGAAATTTTAATCCGTATTTGCCAGCAGAAGCTCTATCTATATAATATAAATATAAGCATCAAAGCTTCTAAATGTTCTCTGATAGTTATAGTTCTATAACTATCAGGGAAACTGATAGCAGTTGATATAATCCCTTATCATTCAATCAATATCTAACATTCAATAAATAACAGCACGATATTCCGTGTTATAAAATAACATAACATTGTAATTTACATGTTAAATAATAATAATAATTCTTTATTGCACGTCAAAACAATATGAATGTATTTAATTAAAATGTCAATTCAAGTAAAGTTGTTTAAGTTATAGCATATTATAATAGGGTACTAAGGTATTGTATTTATTCTAATGCGATGTAAAAATAATTGACACTAAACACTTATTATTAGGAAAATATCACATTTTATTAATTTATATTATTGAAAAATTAAACCTTCGTCTCGTCAGTGGTAATTGCCCAGGTCATGAAATTCTACCAGAAGGAAATTTTGTACAAAAATTTTCTACTTAGATACCTCTCTTCTACTTGTGTTTCTGCCATGCCTATGCTTAAATGGCTTATTTTGGTTTGAAGGGTGATATATGGCAATGAATTACTGGGAACAGAAACATATGACAATCATAATCATGAGGGTCACAGTATATTTTGTGATGTCCACTTTTCATCAGACGGGCCGTCACCTTGCTTGCCATTCTTAGTAGTATAAAATATACTCCACCATTACTTATTTCCAAAACCCAAGAATACGAAGTTGCGGACGAAAGCTAGTTTATAATTTTAGTGATAACTAGTTTTTTGTCCGTTACTTCGTGCGCTTTGATTTCAGAAATAGGAAAACCAATAAAATAGTCACTTCTAGATGGTATATTAAGATAAAATACATACTATATTTTAAGTTAGACCTTAGCGCACAGCTGTGAAAACCGCATTCAGTTGGGGTGGTAGTATTTGCGGGATGACGGGACTAAGTTATTGTTTTGTTTTCTATAAATCTTATTAGATCTTCTAAGTTATTACTTTATTTTCTATTAATCTTACTAGATCTTACTAAAACTCCTTATATCAATCTGTCTTAAATATCTCCCATGTACAGACGTCTCTTCTAGTTACAATTTGTTTTTTAACACGTAGGTTGACAAACAAGCACACAGTCCGTCTAATGGCAAACGGCCACTAGGGCATACAGACGCTTGCAACACTACTAGTATCACATTCATGTTACTAACTCTAAAGAAACCTCAATATACCCTTTTTTAAGAACCCCATAATGAAGTCTCTAAGGAAAACCTCTATTATACGAATATTAATAAGGTTTCATATCTATTTCAGTCTTTGTTCATGATGAGAGTGGCAGCACACGTGATTATCGCACTGGTCTTCGGTTACCTCTACCACGGTGTAGGCAGTGAAGCGAGCAGTGTACTCGGCAACTATGTCTACCTATACGGATCTATGCTGCTTGTAGTGTACACCGGCAAGATGTCAGTCACCTTATCTTGTAAGTCTGTTTACATATTCACTTGCGTATATTGTTTCCCAAACTGGGATTTCCTGTGCCATTTACAACAGATGCCAAACCCGGTATAAAAAAGAACAATGCCTACTAACGTAAAGTACCTACTTAGTCAATCGTAAACTAATATTAATAGAATTCATTATTATTTTTTTTAGAATTTAAATTATTTTATTTAAGTTTTTATACAAAAGCTTTTTCAACTCGTATTTTTTTATGATTCTACTCTAACTTCGGAAAGTTATTAAAAATAAATTCACGACTATAATCTCAAGTGGGGTAGTCAGAAGCTTGTTTCAACTCGTGCTGCTAAAGTGAATGTAATCCTCAACATATCAAGTTTTCACCGAGGGCATCTGTATGATTCCAACTTAGTATTTTTATAGTCGAGCCTACTGCCACTTTTCGAATTAATTTAGTATATTAATAGTGCTCTCCGTCAACACTAAACTTTTTGTGAAGGCCAACTTCGAACTTATGTTATTACCCTATATACGTATAACCTATAAATTGTTGTTATCATTATATTTATGTGCTATAAAGAAAAATACAGTAAAAAATATACTTATTCCATAATCCTACTGATAATGAATGTATTTACTATTTTAGAAAAGACACGAGATAAAACTAGTATTATTATGAATCAAAATATATATTTAAAAACATTTATTTTTATCATAAAAACTATCAACATATCTAATATTACACTAGAACAATGAACACACTAAGCTAACACAAATGTCCAAATAATGTTGTGTTATGTGGCCCATAATAACCAGTTCAATAAGACCAATATGGTTTCTAGGGAGAACCGCAGGTCGACCTGATAGGGTGTGTTGCTAGCAATGGGCCAGTTAAACCTCATTACTAACGTTTTTTTTTTTTTTGTGTTGTGAGGTATTTGATAATTAAAAAATAATATACAAAAAGTAAGTCTTAGAAAAAGTTTGTTAATCTGTTTGGCTGCGTGGCTGCATATTTTGTAAAAAAATTATATGAAATTATATAAATAATAATATATATTAATTATATATTTATATGTATTAAATGTGTAACTCTAAAATTCAACTTACCAGCACATAACCATACCTACCTGTATGGTAATAGTTTCACTGGATCTTATCAAATGGAATTTCTTTAAATATTTTTTAATTAAATGTAAGTCGTTTTTGTAAAAAGTAGTTTTAATAAAAATGCTTGATGATAGCATGATAGTTAGTATAGTCTATGGACAATTGCAAAACTATACGTAGCAAAGTATTGCCAACCCTTAGGAAACCTATTCTAATCCTTTTTGAAATAAAATCCACCTATATACCACCACCTTTTGAATAAAAATTCTGACCTTCTCCTAGAAAACTTAACGAGGTTCCAAATACGAGAAGTGCGAATTTCCTCACCTTCACTGTTCAACTTTTTATAGGTTAATATAATACTTTTGTGTTATTTCCAGTTCCCATAGAAATGAATATACTAAAAGGCGAATATTTTAACAAATGGTATCAGCTGGGGCCGTATATTGTATCTATATTGGCAGTGGAGTTGCCATTTCAGGTAAAAATACGTCTATTTTCTTTAATTGTATTAGAATTTATTGTATCTTGTATTTCATTTTGATGTAGTATGATACTTTTTTATTAAAATTTAAACCAAAAAATTACTGATTTATATATTTTTTAATACAATAACAAGTTCGTTAAAACCGAGTCATCATCATCATCGAGATGCCTGGCGAAAATATAAGAGCAATATTTTTCACAAGCATGTCGATGCCTGTAATAATATTTCTTAATTCAGGAAATTGTTTTAATCACGCGATAAAATTTTCGTTTTGAATTTTTTTAATTTTCAACCGATTTAAAAAAAGGAGAAAGTTCTCAATTCGGTTTTATATATTTTTTTGTTTGTTACCTTTTTACTCTGTCAATTCTAAACCGATTTGAAAAATTCTCTCTTTGTCTAAAAACATATACTTTCAGATTGGTCTCTTAGAAATTTTATCGAACTCTGTTCAGTAAATTTAGTTTTTATATTAAATTAACTGGTTTTGCTACAATCAAAAACAGATTTTTTTTTCTTATACTATTAATACTATGTTTAAATATTGTAGATGATATCATGCGTGTCCTACGTAGTGCTATCATATTGGTTGACTGACAACCCGTTGGAACCGACGCGGGCAACCCTGTTTCTTGCCACCATCGTCGCGACCTCGCTATGTGGGCAAGCATGGGGATACTTCATTGGATCTACAACACCGACAAAAGTAAGTTATAATTAGATAATTTTGGGAAATCATGTGTTAAATTGAAAAAGCCATATTTATCGAAATTATTTCTATTATCTTATTTTCATTGTTTTTCCGTTACATTTTAAGAATCTCGATTTCACAATATAACTAGCCTTGATAAGTACAAATTTTTACAATGTATTAATGGCATGTATTCTTAATTTATGGTACTCATGTTACAGATTGCAGTATTCCTCGGTCCCGTGGTGGCATGCCTGTTTTCTGTGTTCGGCTTCTGCCTCGCTCTATCCGACACCCCGTATCCGTTTCGATGGCTCCATCATATATCTTACTTCAGAGCAGGTTTCCACGTCGCTGTCCATTCAGTATATGGCTTCAATAGGACTAAAATACATTGTAATAAAGGTAAAAGCAATTTTTATTTAATTTTACTTTTTTATATCACAAGTGTAGGCCAACAAGCATAAAAGCCGTCTAAAGGTGAATGAATACCGTTGCACTTATGACGTTTAATTGATTAATGGCAAACAAAATGACGTTGCACCTGATGCAAAGTGGTAATCGGTTTATATAGACATGCATAGCACTATGAACTTCACTAAATACAAGAACTCTGATGTCTCTCATGCTATGATGGTTTGACCATTCCCGAGGACTAAAGTATTTGTTGCGGGTTGCATTGAGACAACGAGGTTTGTGGAAATGTATATTTCCAATGACTCGGTTGTAACTGACAAAATTAAGAAATAAAATGATCTTATATACTAAATACAAATGTAGGAAATTGATACAAAACTGGTGGGGCGATACACTGACCTAGTACGTGCAGTGCTAAATAAAAAATTATTAAATTTCTTAGTAAACCAACAATTTTATTGCACTTCATGTATGAACATAGGTATGGCTCCATAGTGTTGTTCTTACATCTATCTTGCCATGACACCAAACAAAAAGGAACAACACAAAAGTTTGATTTCAAAATACATACGAGTAAAATAGAAATATATGTGAATTCAATTGTTATGGTCACCTCAACGATGACATTTAACAAATAAATGCCTGTGCCTACCCCATCTTACAATTAACAATTAAGATTCAAAATTAATACAAATTCACAACTTTCGTGATATAGATCACTTATAGAAGTAATAGGTATTTCTTTTATTATTAATTAATTCATAGATAATTTCATTTTTATCGTAAACACTATTTAAGTACCTTGTTTAAAAAAATATTTAATGCAATCTCCTCTATATTGTTAAACTAAACACTAAATTAATCTTTTTTTTATTTCTTTCTTTTTTATTCCTTTTGCACGAGGCGCTCTATTAACGTTGACTTTCTTTTGGCAGAGTATTGTCACTACATAACGCCAAGCAAATTCCTCAAAGAAATGGACATGGCTGACGTGGACATCGGTGGGAACATGGCTTTAGTGATCTCCATTACAATACTTATGCACATCCTAACATGTACAGCTTTGTGGTACAGACTGAACAAGAGATGATATGTATCCCAGTAACGCAGATTTTATATAATGTGACAATTTGCTTATAAACTAATACTTAAGTTTCACTGTCACAGCGATGGTAATAGGTACAAAAAAACGTATAGAACTGACATAGCTAACTAGATAATAAGTAAATTTGTAAATGAATGGGACATTTTTACGAATTACAACTTAAAATTTGATAAAACGTTAGAATAATAGGTAGTACGGTAATAAGTTAACTTGCCCTTAATAAGATGATGTACCTAAACTAAGAGTAATCAATATGCCTTATATGACAAAGAAATTTATATTGAATAACAAACTATATAATATATATAATGAATAGGTCTAACTATTTGTATACGTTATTTGTTTTACTATAGTAAAGAAATAATAAATGTAGTAATTTAATACCTATTCCATTTTTGTTATATTCTCTCTCTTTATTACTTTTGTCTCTCTATTACTTTTGAAATCGGAAATTAGCAATCGATAGCCAAATAATATTCCTTATATTTCCATTATTGTCACAATATCTATATTGTCGCATTATCATACAGTTACTATTGAGATATATAGTTGAGGGTCGAAAAAACAACGAAGTGACATATTTAGATTTTTTGCAATGAAGAATTGCAATGATATATGATATTCCGAGAAAATTGTAAGCATTGTTTACTTTTTAGTAATCTGTTATAATAATATATCGATTATATAATATAATAGATTTTACATAGTACTAGTAAGTACTATGTAAAATCTTACATGGTATTTACTAATCGACTGATTTAACTCTCATTCCTTTTGGGGTAATCATCAGGTACACTTGAAATATCTTCTATATTTAAGTTCCTTTAAAAATCATTTATTTTAAATAAACCCAGTAAATTAAGGCAAAATGAAAATTGTTTAATATTTAAAACTATTATTTTAGACTGATGTAAATCATTAATGAATCCTTAATGAACATCTCAACAATTTCAATGACTTTTGTTTCAAATTTCATTAATTGTTTAATTTATTTCGTTGTGTACTTAAATATTACAATTTATTATATTAATAATAAATTATTACACAAAATGATATGAACTGAAGCTGTCGTTAAATTATAATTAATTTAATATTAGAAAATCACATGCGCACGGCATTTCATTTTCTAATGCAACTACCTAATACCTACCTATTATTATTACTGTTAGAAATACCTATATTGCTATAGGTATTTCCAACTTCAAAAATTATTTTTTATAAAGGATATTTTTTATTTTTAAAAATCGCTGTGTATAAGTATTATAATTTATCTACTATAATTATTGGTTTATTTATTTGTATTTAACTAGGTTTTTAATTACAAGTTATTAAGTTTACTATTATGGTGAATTGAAAAAGGACGATTTAAATATGTGATGACATTAAAGGATACCTCTGAAAGATATTGTTTTTTTAACCCTTACTTTAGTTTGGTTTCTTATTATAAAATAATAAAGGCTGAAGAAAATAACCTGTATTTTGAGAAAATAAGATCGCTTTGTGATTTTTACGTAGCTTATAATAGCAAAAAAGCTGACAGCCTACCTAATAGAATGTAAGAATCGTCAATTAAAAATATGTACAGCACCATGAACATGGCAGTGTATTTTTAATTGAATATTCATTCAGAATATTCTGAGACGTTTTACGTATAAAACAACATTGTCTTCAAATTATAGTTTTTATAGAAATTCTATCAAAATCAGTTTAGTAGTCTAACAACTGAAGGCGGATTTGTAATAAATTATTGTTTAAACTTTTCAAATGCACATTCAACCTTAACATAAACAGGTAGGGAAGGGGGGGGGGGGATTGTTAATAATGGAGACTAAGGGCCCCATTGCTAGCAATATACCCAAAGAGGTCGACCTCCACGTAGTCCCCCCTTGAAACCATCGTGCTGAATTCCAAATATATTCATCACGATTGGCTAACTGACGTGTTTTTCCATCCTCATCATCACGAGTTCATTATTTGTCGTGTTAGAAATTTAAGTAATTTCCGCAACCGGAAGAAATAAAATTTTATCGCTATTTCAAAACAATA
Source organism: Galleria mellonella (assembly GCF_026898425.1). NCBI lineage: Eukaryota > Metazoa > Arthropoda > Insecta > Lepidoptera > Pyralidae > Galleria > Galleria mellonella. The sequence goes on from NW_026442133.1 coordinate 4,254,592, forward strand.
CTTTTATAAAATCTAAAGTAAATAAAATAGTAATCCTAATTTTCATAATATATACACATATGTATAAGTATACACAATGACAACTTGAACGCTAACAACTACCCTTTATCTTATCTGGACACATGTGAACATAAGACATAATAATAATGTACCTTAAGAGAAACGGGTAAATATTAAAAAAGCATGATTATATAATTCTTTTTTATCAGATCTCATCTTCATCGGTATGAAAACAAAGACAATATGAAAAACAATAAAAACATATAAAAGGCGTATTGTGATGACCGTTATACGCCACATACCTATTCATGCGAAACATTATATCATTCAAAGAAATTAAACAAAAGTAAATCAGCTACACAGTTTTTATTAAATACTAGCTATATCCCGCGGCTTCGCTCGCGTGGATGATTATATCAAGTATCCTACATATTAGGATATAACCTACACGTATACCAATTTTTCATTTAAATCTGTTCCACCGTTTGAAAGTAACTGAGTAACAAACATACAAACATCTTTACAAAGTTTTATATTTATAATATTTGTACTCATAGTAGAAGAATAACGATATGCACTGGCAAAATAACAGTGAGGGACAATAAGATAAAGTCATGCCAGTTTATCCATCGTGACGAATTCACCAGAAACAACCACGACATTTCTCATTGGAGACCACGTGGAAGTCAGCCTTATAAAATATATTGCTAACATTGGTGCTGCAAAACACTTATTAACTATCTCCTTTCTCCATTTATAATATGAAAGGTCATTAAATATTTTTAATATTAATTTGAACGTATATACGATTATATGTATAAATAAATGTACATATAATAATAATAATAATAATAATCTTTATTCACTACTCACAAGGAAACTGTTTAGACTGTGACTGTGTGTGACTATTAAGTACTTTAAATTAAAATTGTTATCCTTGTGAGAGTCTGGAGTCTGAACTAGGTCGAAACCTGTACTACAGATCTCCAGATATTGTGATATAGATAAAAGATAAATAATCTAAAGTGCCAATGAACTGGTCACATAGCTTAAAGAACCGACAATCGATGGGGAAGAAAGATTCTTGAGTGGCGACCCGTGCAAGCAAACGCATTGTAAAATGACCCCTAACTAAATAGAGTGACGACCTCAAATGCATTGCAGGAACTCAGTGGATCTAAATAGCTCAGGACCGTTCCATATAATAGTCAATGGGAGAGGCCTATGTTCAACAGTACACAGACAACGGTCGATATGATGATACCGTACCTACATTACTTAACGTAACCCATTCCTTAAAACTGCGAGTAGTGTAAGTCATATATTTACCAGAGGAAGACTTTGTACAAAAGTCGATTGCTTGGTACCTCTGTCCCATTCGTGTTTCAACCGTGAAGTAGTTATGTTTGCATGACTGTGTTTCGGTTTGAAGGATGGGATATGGCATGAATTTACTGGGTACAGAGGGATAACACCTGAGTCCTCAGGAATAGCAACGCATGGGGGGTATCATGGGCGAAACAGTATACTCTGTTATGTCCATGGTACTGCTCATGTCTATAGGCGACGGTTACCACTTTCCATCAGGTGGGCCGTCAGCTTGTTTGCCATTCTAAGTTGTATAAAAACAAAATAAACACTCGCTCTACAAGGTATGTACATACCTATTATTATGTGGTGCCGGTGGTACAAATATAGGTTGCTTTTTTTAAGAATTTTTATATTTTTTTTTATTTTTGATAACATAAATATTTTATTTTGAAAAAAAATCTTAATACTTTTTAACAAATACTAATACTAGTTTTATGTAGTGGGTCACATTAATTACCATACTGCATACAACATATATAATAATTGAGATTAATAAAATCCATCATCATTCAACCGATCACCATGAGAGTTGATGAGTGTGTACCCATAGTACTTATAAGTTTTCAAGAAAAGTTTTACGCTATCCATTTTATTTGATGTCATTACTCTTTGGCGCTATAATATTTTAATTTCTTTACTATAAGACTGGTTCAAAAATTAATAACTTTGTCACAGAAATATTTCGCGATATACACTTTTACATTTTTGTTGTATTGTAACTATGAATTCGTAAAATTAGTAATTATGTAGATATATAACACTTGATTAATATGTTAATTAAACGTTACCAGGCCAATAACACAAAAATACAGATTTATAAATATATATTTTGCTGCTTGAAATGAAGGCCAGTACCTTCAACGCGGTTACTGTTTACGTTAAAAAACGTATACGCAACAGTTCATTGGGCCGAAGCAGAAACCGGTCCGCCTTTGTCCGTAATTCCTTTGTAGGAACACGACTTCCCAGTAGCAACATGTATGGTTGACTGTACGATAATAATTAGCGGTGGGCTGCTGTGGTGGACAGCTGACTAAAGGGGGGAGAACGACCGATAAACAACTATCAAACAGTACGGTACGAGTATCTTGCGCAGTGCGGTCCGTGTCTGACTGTGTAGGCGCACGTCGCGGCCGCTTAATACTTCTTTGTTTACATCCAACGCGATCCTTTGTATTCTTGGTAACGCGATGGAGAACCAACGCATTGTCTCCGACTTTTATTAACACTCTCTTATAAGTCTTGTAGGCTCTGTATGTGATAGTGAAAGTAATGTAATATTAGTAAAAATGATTGGAGACAATGAAGAGTCACAAGTGACAACTTCATCGACAGAATTCTCTCTGAATCTCTGCTTTGAAGACATAAACTACTCCGTCAGGCATGGCATCTTCGCTGGTGGTGAGATATTATAAATCTCTTTCATATTACATTTCTAAGGTTCCCATTTAGTTATAAATTGTTCATGAATAAACGATAACTTCTTTCATAAAACTTATCAAATATATGACCGAAAAAATAATATCTGATTTGTATCAAGATGTTGTGAAAGAAACCGTAAAGCGATTACGTACCTGGTTTATCAACAGCCGAACACACAATTATCTTTTTGTGATAAAGTGAAATAGTATTTCATGAGTGATTCTTACACTAAATGTGAATAAATAAATTTTATTACATATCATACCAGACTTCTTTTAATTATCTACATATGTACTATGTGTATGTGTACTTAAAATAATTTTAGTAATTAATCATTAATTAAGTTTAATTTATCGGATCAATAGAACTTTATATATTCCACTCATATTGTTACAAGTTATCAATACAAATTTGATCGTACTATCGATATGTCAATAAAAGGAAACTGTCCAATCTATTTTAATTTATAAATTAATATAGATATATCTTATATAAAAATGGGTATTTTGTCCGAATAGTCCGGGGTTATAATATATATAGATGTGCATAAAAAGTTATATTATGTTTCTTTTAATGCACGTAAAAAGTAAATTAACTTATAAATAATATAAAATAATATCTACCACGAACTATATTAATACAACAAAAATATCCATATATTATTATTGTGTCCGTAAGTTATGTTGTTAAATAAATAATATATTGTAATTAATATTACCCAATTGATTTAAAATCTTGCATAATTGGTGAACAAAATTAAGAAAATATGAACAAGAAAATATAATTAGTCATCTAAAAAAGACATTAATTTATTATATTTATAAATTAATATGCCCTATATTATTATCTACATATATTCCGAATCCCAAAAGTAGATCATTTAAAAAAAATTAAAGCAAAATTATGACTAAAAAATTACAATAACATAGCTCGTCAAAGATATCACATATTAAATACAAAAAACATAATTTATTATAACTAAAGTTTATTAAAAAATAACTAAGCGAATTAACATTTTTAAAAGGCCGGTAATGTGCAGATAATTCCTCTAATGCTATTCATGTATAGACACTAACAACATCAGAGCCCACCATGTGGTGATCACTTCCCCATTGCGTGAGTCGCATGCTCGTTTACCATTAATTCGCATAAAAAAGAACCTAAAATCCCGCTAACCTCATAAACATTAGTAAAAGTGAATACTTATACATTTTTACCAAATATAGCTTGAGGAATACTCAATTAGTGAAATTATTATATATTACGTTTAAGAATTATCACGTAAAATTCAACTTACAAACAATTCCCGTTATCTTATCGATTCTTCTATTTCAAAGCTACGCTCCCTCTATATTAGCCCATAAACTATACATACGAGTATATAGACATTTATTTAGGAGTTATTTTAGGGTTATGGATGATTACTTATCATAATATATAATAGGGAGAGATTATCAGTAATAGAGACAAGCTCACCATATTGCTTGCAATATATCAAGTCGACCTCTATCCGGTCTCCTTTGGGAACCATCGTGGTTTCATTCCTGATAAATTACCACGGTGGGCCAACTTCTTCGAAAAATCCATAATATACTTTTATTTCGATGTTTTGTTAATTTGATAATTGACGCAACAGGTGCATATATCAGATGATCATCATCATATCAGCCTTTAACTGTCCACTACTATGTCTACTAAGGTCTTTAGTCGCTTAGCAGGCATGTTGATAACCGCAGTTAGGTTTGATGTTTTAAGAGAAACGTCCTTCGATCATTAAATTCCCTTAGTCGCCTTTTACGACAGCTACGAAAATGGAAGAGGTTACCCATTCTATGCAGGAACCACATTGTGAATATGTATTACATATACTATATATATATATATATATATATATATATATATATATATATATATATATATATGTATATATATATATATATATATATATATATATATATATATGTGTGTGTGTGTGTGTGTGTGTATATATATATAGCAGCATATACAGCTGGCAGGTGGAAGAGTTACATAAAATAACTTTTGTTACTGTGTCAACAGCTATATAAATAAATCTATTCTATGTTATACCCCATTGTTTTCTCAGTGTAATCTTTTCTTGTGATTGTTTGTATTTATAATAAGTTTACTAATGTTATATTTTTTTTTTTAAAAACAATAAAGAGTATCTATGTATCATTCAGGCAAAACAGTAGCGAAAAGCATTTATTACCTAGCATCTAGCATGTACATATAGTACAGGGTGAAACTAAAATCCTTAGTGAAACTAAAATCCTTATCCTTAGCATATAATTAAGATTCTACACATGCTATAGAACATATTAGGGCTGAAATATTATCAATCAAAAATTAAAAAAAACGTTTAACACAACAATCACCCGTATTGTAGCAATATTCAGTTTCGCTGATAAAACACTTCCTTCAAAGGATGCCTTCAAAGGAGGCTAATGATTTAGATTTCAATCTTTGTAACTAGTCCATTTGTAAGTTGCTCCTATAAAATTTAAAACCATATCTATGTAAGTATAATGTAAACACCATAACTATATAAACTCTTTGTAACCTTTAATTCCCTATAACGTAAAAATATTTTTTTTTTATTTACCTTACCCCCTTTTATATTGACAACATCTACATATGTAACGTAACTACTTCTTCCGTTCATGTTCTATAGAGCATAATACAATTCATACAACCTCTATTAAAGTTTATACACATGAAAATAGAAAATTTTGAAACCAAACCAAATAAATAAACAGTAAATTCACCATTACACTTGGTACTCAATTGCGAAATGTAATTGGCTCTTAATATTAGGGAAACGGTATTCCCTAGCAAAAAAAACCTCTACTAAAAGAATAAATCTTACAATTGTAATACTAGTTAAATTAAATTCAAGATAAAATACGTTATATTTAACTATTACTTCCGCAAATTTATTATGGTATCATGCCTTAAATGCCTTTACCTACATATTTGTATACGGAATTGAAACATTAATCAGGGACGAGTATTCAGTAATTCTGTTAGATTCCTTTGACTATTATTACAACGATCCTATAATAAATGTTTTCATGCTGTCCTGGTTGTAATTATAATAAAAAAAATATTGCATTCGAGAATTTTAGAGGTATAAATGAAATAGTAACCCCGTCTGCACTATTGTAGATATACGCTGATGGAACACCAGTGAGAGATGATAGGTGAGGATGAAAGCAGGTCAGTCGGCCCATCTTGACAAATTCGACAAAAAATACCATGATAATTTGCAGGGGAACCGCGTGAAGGTTGATTTGATATGGTATATTGCTATCAATGGGGCTGTTAAACTGCATTACTAATAAATCTTTCCCCCTATTGCAATCAATAGGTACCTGAAATATCAGACGGAGAAATTTATACCTTCCAACAGCCAGATCAGACAAGAACTGAACCCCTCAATTTACGGATCAAGGCGAGAAAGTTAATCCCTATTGCTAGAAATATACCGTATCAGGTCGACCTCCGCGTGGTTCTCCTAGAAAACATCAAGGGTCGAAGCCTATAATAATTAATGTTATAGAAGCCTAGCGAATCCGTCACTAAGGATCAAGAGGCCTGCTTTCATCTTCATTACATAGGCCGTTCTCCAGTAATGACAATGACATAATTAACTAGAACTGGACATGTAATTTTGTAAATTATGAATAAATTATTTCTATCTGTAATCAATAAATGATCTATATCTGTAAAGCACCACCATTGTACTATATATCGGCAATATGCCGATAAATGACGAATGTAATGTTCTATTTCCGTCCATAAAAATCCAAAGGAAAAAAAGTATTAGTAACAACAACTAGACACTTCATTTCTAGTGGAAGTTGATTTCAACCTCCATGCCGTCCTTTTGCTTACAAGTCGTAGTTATTTCCTTGTAAATACGTTACGATGAGCCAATTGCGCTGATTTTGTCTTCTCTTATCATAACTCAGTTGTACATCCAGTTTGATTTACATGAATAATACTTAGTGTTATTTACAAAAAGATAAATTATGGTTTTATATTCGGTAACGTTTATGGTTTCGCAATATTTATTTTCTTATAATTTGAACTGAATGTTTAGGTATACATTAAATTCAATCAGATAAACCTGAATTAAATTAAGTGGTTTTAATTTAAGAAAATTGATCAAAAAACATTACTTTTTGGTTTGAAATATGCTTATCTTTGATATGATATAAATATACTTGTATTAAGCAACTATTACTTTAAAAGTCTAAAAAAACTCACATTTATTTAATAAACAAGTATTTTTAATCCATATACAAAATTATTAATAAGAACGCAAATAAATACGTTCTGAATTATTAATACGGTTAATTCTATTATCAACGATATAAATTTAAGTAGGTACCTACCTACAATAACTATAACATGTAAGATAAACGATTTAACTAGAATTAATATAATAAATTTCATATGTCCCATATGTATATATATGTGAGTATAATTATAAATATTTAATTTAAACATTCTTATTCGTGGCTTAAACACGACTAACAAACGTGGTGTCCTTAAACCAGCATAATGGACACGTAAGTAATTTCGATAACTTGGTTCAACCTTTGTCCCATTTGAACATTATCCTATTAATATCATAAATTAGAAAGTTTACAAAGATGAATGGATGGATAGACAATTGTTACTCATACACGCAAAAACTACTAGACGGCTTTAAATTAAATTTGGTATACAAGTTAGACGTATCCTAACTTAAGACATACTTTATATACTAATTCATGCAAGCAACGCCACGAGAAACAATTAATAAAAATAACAATTAAACAATAAACCATGTTAAGTATGCAGATGTAATTAGTATGTAGTTTATATTATACTTTGTATGTACAAAAGTCGATTGCTTGGGTACCTCTGTCCCATTCGTGTTTCAACCGTGAAGCAGTTTTGTTTGCACGGCTGTGTTTCCGTTTGAAGGGTGGGATATGGCGTGAATTTACTGGGTATAGAGGAATAACACCTGAGTCCTCAGGAATGGCAACACATGGGGGGTATCATGGGCAAAACAGTATACTCTGTTATGTCCATGGTACAGCTCATGTCTATAGGCGACGGTTATCACTTTCCATCAGGTGGACCGTCAGCTTGTTTGCCATTCTAAGTTGTATAAAAAAAACTTATCCTACAAATAAGTTTATGCTAATAATTTTAAGTGTTTTTATTGCAATGTATACAAATCGTATAATTGGCTATTTTTATTTTAAATAACAATTTATTTCATATGAAAAGGGTTAGTAGAATCTCTTATTAGAGATAAGCTCGCCTTTGTACATTACGTTTGTTTTTATCACTATGTTTGTGTACAATAAAGAATGATGTCAATCAGTTTAGGTGGCCCATAGTGACCAATTCACCAGGAATTAACTACAATGGTTTCCATCCATCATATAGGTCCATTTAAAGATTGATGTGACATAATATATATTGCTATAAATGGGGCTACTTATCTCCGTTACTAGCAATTTTTCATTAACATAATTCCCATCCCATCTAATTAAAAAAACCACAGATTTTAGTTTAATTCACGTTTTTGTTTGTTATACGGTGTATTGGTAATTTTACAGCGAATTCGATGATTATTTTTGCAATTGAACAATCGAAGGAAAAAATTATCTGATCTAAAAATATTTAGAATTTAGTAGTCAGTATGATAAATTTTACCTAGTCCAAGAACTCAATTTATAGAGTTCATAAACGCAATAAATATATATGCGTGTATTAATTATGCTAATAAAATAAAATACACAAATTAAAACAGTCCAACTGACAATCTATGGGACTTCGTCTACCACTAAACTACATTATCAACATATAAAATTCATAAACAAGATATTAAGTAACTAATGTATTTGCAAATCAAATCGGTTATGTAGGACGTAAGGGAAAAATGATACACAGTAACGATTTATTACTCGATTACGCTATAAGTATAGAAACTTCGATTAACACGTCTAGAGTACGGGTATTAATAGCGAAATGGTTCAATGAAATGCACTAATGCATAAATGTCAGTTTTATATCTAGATAATTATAGAGCATTATATTTTGTGAACAAGACCTCACTTATTTAAAAAAAAATAAACGCCTTTATATCATAATTTTAAAAATTATAAATATTCCCTATATGCGATCCTTTTTGTTTTACTAGCTTTGCCCGCGAATATATTATAAAAAACTATTTACATTAATTTTGTAGAGAATTTGTTTACACTTTTTTTTTACACTATTTATATCTAGTAGTGATTTGTCTACTCGACAATAGATGGTATTGAGTAAAAAATAATTTAACTACGAAGGAGGTAATTGTTTTCGTTTTTATAATTTATACTGCTCATACGTCATTGCGTAAAACGCTACCATACAAACGAATACACAAACATTAAAAATTTTTAATAACCTTTCTTTCCCAATCAGTATCACATGTAATGCTATATTCATAAGCTAAAGCCATAAATTACTTACATTTCTAAATTTATTAATTTACAGTTTTGTATTTTAAATAAAATTATAATTATTAATATTAACTAAAAATCTAAACATTTCTTGATTGAACAAATAAAATTATGATGCATTCATAAAAAAATTACGATGCTTGTAAACAATCTTATTTGAAAAAAGATGATACAAATTAATGAAATTCAGAATTGATTTACAATATTTTTGGTAATATTTTGATACATTTGATTAAACAGTCTCTAGCTGGTTAGAAATAAGTGCATAATTTGGTTGAATATTCTCCATTTTTTATTAAAAATCCCAACCAATCGTGTCAACCAAATTTACCCAAGAAGGGTTAACGTCAGGCTGGTTAGGCGGCGGGCAGTAAAACTAGACATCAAAACCTTGGGTAATATGGATAAAAACATATTATGCGTTCCCCAAAATTTATATAATTGAGATAATTCCTAATTTCTTCGTTTTTTAATCTAATTAGTAAATAGTCGATCAACCTCAAAGTAAATGCGTGTATAAAATCGATACTCAGTGTGTTTTTTATTTGTTTCTTTTATATTAAATTTGAACACATTTGATTACTGTCTCACCTAATCTTAAGTGACGATGAGGTCTAAAGTATTGCATATGGAAACACAGATGACAGAATAGAATTCCAATCGTATAGATCCGATATGAGACTTACAAGAGGGAAACTTTGTGTAATACAGAATACTAGACGATTCTAAGGTGGGAGAGTCCACCTTTGTCCTACCCTTAAATATGGCTGTGACTTTAGGTATTTTTCAATGGATAAAGATGGAATGGTACACCCACCTATGCTAAGAGAACACAATGGAATGGATTACCAACATTAACAACATTAGTAAGAATATATTTCCTATTAATAAGGATTTTCTATATAATAAAATTTCCTAAAAGTAAGACCTTACCTTACCTTAACAATCCATTTACATTCCACAGCTAGGAACGGACATCTTTATGCTATAAAAGTTATTATTATTTATTATTTATATAATAATAATATGTTATTACTAATTATATTGCATGTTTAAATGCACAATCGGGACTTAACGCGATGAAAAAGCTTTTAAATGGTAATAGTACCTATATACCTGCTTCCTTATTGCCGACGTTTTTGTACTATTTACCTGTGAAAGCTTTTTCATTGTATTAAGTCCTGATTGTCTATTTATAACAATGCGAAAGTTTAAAATTAATATTGCATTTCATTACATTTTGTTGTATATAGTATTTTTGTCACTCGTATATATTACTATGCAAAATGGGATATTCAAAAATTTTGACAGGTAATACAAAACAAATTATAGCCTAAATTAATTATTATTCCTTAACTATTATCTCTTATTTATATTGTTAATATTGATTGGCACCTCTATTGTTTAGGGTGTTAAAATTTTGCATATGTGACATTCGATATAAACATTTTATAAACAATAATAAGTTGACATTACATATTTAACATTTTAGGTCAAATGTATAATCATTTATTGTAATGTAAATTTAAAATCTATTTTAAGTTTTGCATCATCTCACTGTCAGAAAAAATCTTCGTCAATCGTCTTTCACGATGCATTGGTTATTTTTTACTATTATATTTCTTTCCGCAATTGCAGTTTGGAATTCAATATGGATTATATTAGAAAACTAATTCAAATAAATTAAATTCTAATTTTTTAATGTTTGCTACTTGCTTTTTCATAGCATAGGGCTTTTTAGTTATTGTAGTTGTGAGTTATTTATTTGTTTACAACTTCGTCTCTTTTTAAAGGGCGTAAATGCATCCTGAACAACCTCTCTGGTACTTTCAATGCTGGTGAGCTGACAGTCATCATGGGGCAGTCAGGTGCAGGGAAAAGCTCTCTCATGGATATACTAGCTGGCTATACGTAAGTATACATTACAACATCCTCTTTATATTTTCACTAATTTTAATCCACAACTTCGGTCACATGAACGGTATAAGTTGTTACACCAGAATAGTGATGACATTCTCTATCCCAAATACTAGTCGTATACCAAATTTCATGACGATTGATGAACTTTTAATATGTCAAGATGTAACAAACGGACAAACTTAACTAACTAACTTTCACCTCTATAATATTAGTAAGCATAATACCGTATATTCATATAAAGTATTCAATCCAAGCCCGTCCAGCTGGTGATTTAGTAACAATAATCTATATATCTTTGCAAATTTTTACATGTATAATAGTAGTAGATATGCTATTATCAATTTGTATATAAGTATTTATTACAACATATCTATTATAGCATAGATTAATAGAAACATAAAAACATTTTTATAGGATTTGGAATGAATATTGACTCACCTGGTATAAAGTGATAATAGTCTCCTATAGATATAAAGAGAATCATGGATTTGATATTATAATTTTTTTAATTATAATATTTTCCCCCCATACTAATCCATAATATTTTTAACTTTAAAAATTTTGGATACATTTTTGTAATAACTGGTCATATGCATATTTCTCTTATTTACCTGTAAATAGCGATGTAGATTTCACGATAATTAAAGATTTGTATTGTAAATAGTATATAAAACTTATTGTGACAACTGTTTGTCATCCCAAATAGAGAAAATAAAATAAATGGTCAACGTCACGTAAAAATCATTGGAAAAAATTCCTACTGTCTTGTTTTATTAAAAAAAAATTATTAATTAACAATTTCATTTTATACAAATACTTATCACTGATCACCTCAGTTCATTTAACAGTTACAGCACAACTCAATTATATTATCTTTAGTACAACACACAACTACGACTGAATACAGTGGTTGGTCCAGTTCTCTACATCCATCCACATAAATCGTGCCCAATTACACACAAATCGGGCATAATCAGTAATATATATACGTATATGGTATATATACATTCTCTCAAAAATTTTTTTTTCCTTACATTAATCATATTTACAATAATACTAAAGAAAAACGATATATTTTACGCGTATTCTTAAAATTATATTTTATATTATATTATATATTTTATTGTTTTTTTTTTTAATATGTATTTTACTTATTACAGAGCAAGTAGCTCAGTTATTCATAAAAACGTTAAACATTTATTAAACCTATTTTAGCTATTCAACTGTTTTGTCTCTTTTTTGTGCTATATTCTCAGTTTGAATTAAAATGACAAAACAGTGTAATAATTAAAATAAATTTGTAAGAAATTTTAATTTTCATGAATAAGAAGTGAATGTAAAAAAAAATAAACTAAATAAAATATCAACGCACAGTTGAAACTACTTGATAATTTTTCATGAAATCATCCCAATTTTAATGCCAGCGAACGGTTTTGACCCAACCAATCTAGAACAATACCTCAGAGATTGTGATTCTAAGGCAGCTTTCTTCCAGGATGCAGAAAACTGCGTTCTTAGATACTGCCCATATAGTACACCGTTTTTTCTCCTTGGGGTCCTGAACTCCAGCCGACTGTCTGCCTTTGCTGAAGGTTAGCTGCTACATCTCCTCCTTTAGAAGGGGATATGAATTTCGAAAAATAATGATAAAAAGTGCCACACAGTGACACCAATCGCCTGACCCTTCAGCTAATAATGTATTATGAGTACCAATAGGTCCAACCAGGAGACATTTTTTTATATCTGTAAGCACAACCTATAATGTCCAAGTCCAAGCCAATTCAGAAAAGTTAGTTATCTAAATAGTAATAATATGAATAAATGAATAAATGAAATTTATTGCAATAAATGTGGTACAATAAGATGATATGGTAATATTACAATAGTTGGTTTCACACATTTTGTCGTTACTGACATGCAACAGTCATTACAAAAGTTATGACAAAATAATTCTTTATAATAAAATTAATTCTATAGCCATATTTATATAATTCAGAAATTTATATCTACTTATACCTAAATATTATTTTCAATATGTTGATTGACTATATTATTGCAATTATTATTTTTAATAAATTAAACGATAACGATACAAATTGAAACAATAAACAATAGTCATAAGCAAATTGTAAAACAAAAAAGTCAGTCTTTTATAATGTGTAATAATAACAGGATTATTTTCTCACAATTCCAGTAAGAGGTATTATCAATGGAGATAACTAGACCCACCAAACTATATCGTTATAATTACATATACATAGATAAATATAAGTAACATTATCTACATGATTATGAGTTTGTCACACATAAACACGCTCACTTACATACGTGTTATTTTCATTTCCATGGCAACTGCGAATAGGGGCGATGTCAAATTAGAAAATAATCAATCACAGATCTAACATACACCGTTGGTATTATTCTTTATTGTAAATTACTAGCCTTCTTACGAACTTCACTCGTATGAACGAAATGAATATATTGACCAAAATGTATCCAATGTCGTTTTACATTTATTCTATATATTTATGCCAAATCTTAACTCGATGAAGTCATTAAAAAGTCAAAAAGTACCTAACAAACGAAAGAACTTCAGTAATATTAGTAATTATATATTTAATATGTGTTCACCAACCTTTTTTTCTAAATATTCAAACTGAACAAAAATAAAGTCGAATCTTGATCTTGAATGTGTTTATTAATTTTGTACAAGAACGTCACAATCGAAAGTGTCAGATAAAAACATTATTTTTCTTTTTTTGTATAAAGGGCCAACAAAGAGTTCATATAACAGTTATTAATTAAACATTCCGCCACCCAAGGACTACTATAGTCCTTCACAATATAATAAACAAGTAACACAAAGTGAGATGATAGAAATCAAATTACTACATAACTGTTAGAAAAAATTAACAAATTTTAGTTATTCAGTGGCAGAGGGTACAACTTAGCTACAAGTCTTAAAGAAATTGTTAGCTTAACATTAGAATATATTTAAACCATTTGTACTGGACACTAGAGAGTATGATATATTTGCTACTGTTTGTTGTTTAAAACAAGATATACATTTATTCACAGTACTTGTAACAAGACTTTAAACGAATAATCCAGTACTTCTGTCTGACGTAATTTAAAGGTAAGTTGCAAGTCACCATGCAAAGATTTAATATGTGCATCAGAAACAATTAGTTTACATAAATGACATTTGTTACTTAAAATAATATGAGACTATAGATAGTTCGAAACCTCTGCATTCACTAGTCTGCCACCCACTCTTAGTATCTTTTGTTCATCAAGAAACGGATTAAGTGTATATAAAACTTACTTCTTTTGTGAATTTGCTTGTTGTGAGTTAAAGTTTCAATCTCATCTTTAAAATAGCTTGTGACCAACGAGTACATACAAGCAAAACAATTTTTATTTCAGAAGCAGTTAAATAACAATTACAATCCCTTCTAATTGAATTAATTTTGTTTTTACAGCATTGAATAAATGGTTTAAATATTTGTTTATGTAGTCAGTAATATCATTATTTTCAGTGATACAAATGTGAACTTTAACTTTTGTTTTAACTTCTAAGTCTGTTTCAGGAATATCTATATCATTATTTACAATATCATCGGGTTGACTTAGAAAATCAGTGCCGTTCGACCACAGTTTTGACTGTCTCAAATCATTCGGACTTAAACCTCGAGAGACTAAATCTACAGGACTGTTAAAAGGTGTCAATATGACGCCATTGACTACTATTTGTGAAAGTTAAAATTTTTGCTGTTCGATTAGCAACAAATGTTGTCCAAGTACCAGGTGTTTTGCGTAACCACGTTAAAACTATAGTAGAATCAGTCCAAGTGAACACACAATTATTTTGTATTCACAAAACAGTTGGCTGCTCAACATCTTGGCTAGTATAAATAGCACCACAAGTCGTGGCAATGTAACTTGTTTTACTGAAGCTACACGTGTTTTCGCGAAAACTAAATGAACATTAACATCTTTGGTATTCCAAACTCTGATGTAGACAACAGCAGCATAAGCAGCACAAGATGCATCGCTGAAGCCATGTAATTCTAATCTACTAGTAGTATTTGAAATGCTGAGCCATCTTGGAAAGGGAATGATTTGCATGTGAGAAAACTTATCTAGGTAAGTAAACCATTCAGTTTTTAATTCTAGTTGTAGCTCCTCGTCCCAATCCAATCCAGCTAGCCATAATTTCTGCATGAATAGTTTAAGAACAATTATAGAAGGTGCTAAACAATCAAGAGGATCAAAGAACTTAGTTATCACAGAAAGAACAGTTCGTTTAGTGACATTGTGAGATATAAATTGTAAACTTAGTGTTAGTTCAAAGTTGTCAGTTTGTGACTTCCATTTAATACCTAAAGCTTTAATAGCTTTTTCTACTTAATAGTGACTGAACTTAAAGAATCTCTTTTATCGTTCGAAATTTGATTCAATACTAGTTTACTATTAGACGACCATTTATGCAAAGGAAAGCCACCTCGAGCTAATAATTCAGTTAACCGATTTTGAAGAAATATTGCATTTTCCTCTGTTGACGTACCTGTTAACAAATCGTCCATATAGAAGTCTTCCTTTACAATTTCAAATTCTTTAGAAAACTCACCACATTCATCTTCAGCAAGTTGGTGCAGTGTACGGATGGCTAAGAAAGGAACACAAGACCAAACGTAGGTTACTGTAAGTAATCTGTCCTCTTCATTAGGAACATTGAGAGATTCACGCCATACGACTCTTTGAAGATCTATATATTTTTTAGATACAAGTATCTGTCGATGTATCGACTTCTGTATATCTACAAATAAACATATTTTGTGTTGTTTCCATCTTGTAATGAAGTATCGAATATTTTGAAGAAGATGAGGACCGATAAACAATTCATCGTTTATTGATTTTTCATTTGCAGGTTCAACACTACCATCGAAGACTACGCGCAACTTTGTACTCAAGCTCAACGGCCTAAGGACAGCATGGTGAGGTAAGTAGTATATATTTTTATTAGTATTAAGTTCATTTTCAGGAATCATCTCCATATGTTCGTGTGACAGGTATTCATCCATAAAGTTACTATATTGACTTCTAAATTCAGGTTTGTGTAAAAATCTCTTCTCCATCTGTTGCAGACGATTAATAGCCAAGGTTTGTGAATTACCAAGACTTGTGGAAAGAAACTCTTTAAATGGCAAGCAATCTATGTATCGACCATCATCGTTACGTGTGTAAGTATCCTTATAGTGTTTCTCGCATTGTACTTCTGATGTAGACATAGGCTTTTTGTGAGGAACGTGCTCTTCGATCTCCCAAAACTGCCTAAGTAACTGATTCACCTCCAATTTAGTATGAGCTACAGTCACATTGTGTACTTGTGTATCAGTTTGTGAAACGCTTCCAGACAGCAACCAACCCAGGCGAGAGTTAAGAGCAACGAGAGTGTTGTGTTTGTGCATTCCATCGAGAATTATGTGAGCATGCACGTCGGCACCCAATACAACATCTATAGGACTCGGCTTGTGAAAATCAGGATCAGCTAGATCTAATTGCATTGATGAAGGCCAAGTACCTTGTGGAAATTCTCGAGATGGTAGTATTGAAGTCAGTTTTCTAAGTACATAAGCGTTAACTTCAATACGTGAAAGTGATGGGTTTTTACAATGAATTGTGAGTGTTACTATAGACTTAGTAGTAACTTCTTGTGAGTTGGATATTCCAGTGATTTTACCAACTACAGGTGTGCGATCAAGATTCAACAGTTGTACAGCTGCTTCAGTAACAAAAGAAGCCTGAGAGCCCTGGTCTACAAGTGCCCTGAGAACGTAAGTAGAGCCATTCTTTGCCTTTACTTTAATTTGAGCTGTAGGTAAAATAACTTGTTTATTATTTGTTTCAGGTTTCGTGTTAGCAGCATGACAAGACGTAGAGGGACTCTGTACTGACTCATTTCTCTCAGTTGTAATCTCTGGTTTGTTAAGAGTTGTTAAATGCAGCAAAGTGTGATGACGTCGTCCACATTTCTTACAGGTTGTGCTTTGCCGACATTTATTCACAGAGTGACCCTTAATCAAACAGTTGAAGCAGATGTTGTTCGTTTTTATAAAATGTTGACGTTCTGATACGGTAAGTGTAGCAAATTTCTTACAATGACAAATGTAATGGTTCTGTGAACAATATGTGCAAGTACTATTTACTTCAGTTACGTAAGTTTTGACAGATGTAAATTTTTGTGGTGTGTATATCTTCTTTGACAATTCTTTAACTTGAGTTGAACTAATCATTTCTAGTGTTCTGAATCTATTCTCCAAGAAAGAAGCTAAATCGTCATAAGTAGGAATCTCAGTAGAATTACCAAGAGACTGCTCCCAAAGCTTATGTGATTCGGAGTCTAACTTTCCGACAATGACATATACTAAAATAGCATCCCAGTTAGAAATACATATGTTGAGATTTTTCAACGAGTCAAGACATTGACTAGTAGTGTCTAATAATTCTTTGAGACTTTTAGTTGATTCGCCAGCTAACTTCTTTTGACTTAATAAGTGATTCAGTATATTGTTGACAATAATCCTTTTGTTGTCGTATCTTTCTTCCAGCTTTTTCCATGCATCGAGATAATTAGCTTCGGTAAGTGTGAAATTCTTTAATAATTCTGCTGCTTCCCCAGTTAAACTAGACTTAAGGTAATGATGCTTTTCAATTTTAGACAAACTGTTATTATTATGTATCAATGAAATATATAAATCTCGGTAGCTAATCCAATCATTATAATCACCAGAAAATACTGGAAGGGGTATCGGAGGAAGATGTGGTCTCGAGTGTGAAGATGATGCGATGGTGATGGTGTTATTATCATCAGTTTGAATTGATTTTGTTTCATGTTCATATAACCAATCTCTTATCCAGGTCTTGAGATCTAAGTAAGCCTCTTCAGTAGAATTATAATTTTCCTCTAGATCGATATTACATGATTTTAAATCCGACTCTGAATATGTAGTTGTAATGTACTCATATTGTTTATAATATGATGACCAGTACTCACATAGCATCTCTAAACGTGCATCCAAATATCCTCTTGTAATCTTAGCTCGAGCGCACTTCTTCGTGTTAGTTAGTAATTTCACAATTTTATTTGAATTGTCCAACAACATTGTAATACGTGATCTAATATCTTCTGTCATTGTGATATGCAAACAACAAAGTCCGATATATATATGTGAAAAAAGTATTGTACACTGAAGTTGTGAATATTTATGCGTTTAGTACTGCACTATATTTATTTATTTAATTATGCGGCTATCGAAGGACCAAATGAACAAAAATAAAGTCGAATCTTGATCTTGAATGTGTTTATTAATTTTGTACAAGAACGTCACAATCGAAAGTGTCAGATAAAAACATTATTTTTCTTTTTTTGTATAAAGGGCCAACAAAGAGTTCATATAACAGTTATTAATTAAACACAAACCTTACTACCTTTCTGTAGATATGAGTATATATTATATATTCATCGAAATACGTCGAGTTCATGTTGTATTTTTAATATACTTCTAATGGGAGGGTAAGGGATTGTTAGTAACGGGGCCAAATAGCCCCATTACTAGCAATATACCCTGTCAAGTCGACCTCCACGTGGTTCCCCCTGGAAACCATCGTGGCTAATTCTAGTTGAATTTGTCAAGATGAGCTAACTGACCTGTTTCATCTTCATCTATCATCCTTCACTGGTGCCCCGCCGGTGTATACTAATAGCCCGGGTGGGGTTACTATTTCATTATCACCCATAAAAAAGTACTGCTCATGTCTATAGGCGACGGTTACCACTTTCCAATGGCATTCTAAGTTGTAAAAAAAAATATATACTTCTAATATAGCATATAGGTAAAAATTAAAATTTACAAGAATTTTATTATTCCGAAATATTTAGATTTCCCAAAAGAAACAGACCCTCAAGTTGCCTTTACTTTGTTTACATAAAAAGACTTCTCTAAACCGATTTTGATAATTCTTTATAAGAATTTACTTCCTTATTTTGTCTAATGTTAATTTTGTTACAATAGACAAAATGTATACATACCGATTTAATTATTTATTTAAATATTCAATGTACAACATAAACTAAAAATGTACAAGATTTTTTTTTATAATTTTGCTTATTATATAAGTATGTACTCGTATTTATTTCAGTCATAGCTAAGTAACTTTAACTCTACTTCAACTAATTTATCTAATCTAATACAATTAGACCAATTAAATAGCTTGCATTAAATACTCTGACAGGATACCAGTGAGGAATGATAGATGAAAACTTATCATCCCTAAATATGGAATAGTAATCATACGGCAAAGATTATTCCATTATCACTAACTAAAAATAAAAACTACACTTCACAAATAGATTCGATATATCGATGATAGGCATTTATTTATTTTCACAGTATTCATTTACCAATATAAAGTTTATATATTAGATAACTCTAAGTTTACCTAATATCTCAAATAATATAAGTATTTGAGAAAAAATTCATTTAAAATTGGACATACAAATTATCTTACTAGACAAATAAATAATACAAATAAAGAAGTCGTTAATTATACAGATAGTAATTTTATACATAGAAGGCATATGATTTTATACATAATATACATACAAGGCATAATATAGTGAAATAGCAATTTGTTCCGTAACAATTTTATTCAATGATGCCCATTTCAATAAATATTATCTCACATTTCATTATCTATTAACAACAAGGCAAGTATGATTACAAAAAGTTTGTAAAAAAATTATTCAAATGGGCCAGCAGATTATGCTCCGCAAAATAATAATATCAATCTAAAACACACATACGCCAATGAACGTCGAAATGTTATGTAGGTACCTCATAATAACGATATGAACGAATTCAGAATTTGTACGTGATTACTTAATGTTGTCATAAAGAAAAAATAAAAATAATCAGACAAACCAACTCCCCTAGACAAAGTAGAAACGAATCTCATAATAGAATCGTTATGACTAGTAAATCCATGTGATAGAATAAGATAGTAACGTGCGCTATCTTGTCCTTACTCATGTGAACGCTAACGGAATCGATTATATAAATAGATTGGTTTGTACCTTGTCTAGGAAGGTTTCATTTGAAAGTTGCTTCAAAAGAAACCAACGCATTTTCATCCACTAAAAATCAATATTGCCATAACCCTAGAAAGTTATGATATAAATATTATGAATCACTATATAAATCTCAACTGTTTATCTCGTCTGGTACCTATCTATATATTGGTAGCTAACAGCGTCAAAATAATCGATATCATGGTCTACTAAGCAGATTTATATAAGCACAGGTATAATGAGTATAGGTACAAGTAAATTATCAATCAATTTGATGCATATTACTGTTTAACATTTTATTATAGTATTAGGTACTACTTCTCACATGACTGCATCAATTTATGAAACTATTAATACACTTATAGCGTACATTAGCTACTTATTCCACGTAGTTGAAATATGTTAACTGACTAAAATAAAAGTATCTCATGTGTTTCTCTAAATATCTAGTTATATATTTTTCCAAATACTAGGTGTATGTGAATTTTATATCGATTGGTAAAGCGGAATTTAACTATTCATTTGCCAAAGGCTAGTAAACAATTAAACTCAATTTCACATAAGAATAGTATTAAACAGAGCTAAGTAAGAATCTATCGAATTGAGTGAAACTATTTTTCATCTTCTCACTGTGTTTATAACTAAATTATATATTTTCTTAATAATAATATCTAACAATCCCATGTTACGATGTTCTTTCACGCTACTATTAAAAACCATTTAATATTTGTAAGTTTATGTTGTTTCCTCCAACATAAGAAATAGAGCCAGTAGATGGTAAACAATATTTGCTGGATAGACTAACAATAATATATAATTGTATCAATTTGATATTGTATTGTATTAATTGTTAACTGTCCACTGCTGGACATAGGCCACCCCCATAAGAGGGCTTTAACAATAATTGCCATGTTTGGCAGGCGAATTGGTAACCGCAGTTAAGCATTAGTGCTATCTTAACAGGCTGCAACAAATAATTAAATTTAATAATATTATATAAAGATTGAGATTTGTATCATATCACAACTTCTTATAAATATAAAAAAAATATTATTTTTAACCAATTAATTAATTTAACCATTTCAAAATAAAAAATACGCAACTTAACTATATAATATGATATCTCTATTAATTCATGAAGCAAAATAAATTACTTCATTTTTTATAAAAAATCTTCATTCAGATTATCGATATCAGTGTTGAAATCGAAGCTTAGCATGCAAGCAAGGAAGCTACAGATTTAATAATAACAATAAGTACCACACAATCATGCCAATCGCCTGATCCTCGAGCTAAAATACCCTGTATTATGAGGAACCAGGTAATGACCACTGAAGGACACCGCCTAGAACACCCAGACCCAATCCAATTTAGAAGAGTTCGTTTCCTAAATTGACCCGATCGAAAATGATTCCGGGACGTCAATGCGTAAAGCAAAATGCCTACCACTACATCAATGAAATCAAGAAGCAATAAGACTGAGATACCATGCAGTCTCTGTACCAAAAATCTGTTCCGATGTGTTCTATAATTTTCTTCTAGTCATATTTCAATGTCATTAATATCATAGACCTGACAATGTCTGCATTATTTGTTAATTTGCAAAAGCAATTACTACCTATTATGTAAAGTATGGACCAACTTTTATTTAAATATTCAAATAACTTTAACAATAGAATGTTTACATCAAGGGCGAGGTCTAGGCTAGGTTATGTATATGTTGTAAGAGTTTAGTTTAATTGCCTTTTTAAAATATTGATTTTTCAACTAAATCAATATTTTGAATATGGGATAATAAGTAGATCTCTCTCTTCAGTCGTACTCTCTTGACAGAGTGATCGTGGTTTTTACAATGATAGTGGATCGTCGATAAGGCTCTCCTTCGCGATTGATGTCCTCGCAATCTGTCGCTGTATGTAAGTACATACGTTACATAAATAAAGATCTGAAATCTACCTTAAAATAACTTTATAACGGACCTGTATAAACATTTGAGATTATTAAATTTGTTATATATTAGTAAGTTAACTTCACGTTAAGTTCCTTGCAAGGTAAGCTAGTAGAGTGCTAAAGGCATCTATCCTTTCGTTGATCTTTAATATCTCATATCGTGCATACATAACAGCTCCGAAGACTCTCGACTCCTACTTTATTCTCTCCTTGCAGATATTTCTTGCACCATCCATTTCCATTAATCGTTATCTACTCGTACATGTTCGCCGTTTCTGAAATTTCTTTACTTCTTTTTCAAATAAAACACGATCTTACATTAAGCCATTTTTATGTGTGACTTTTGCGACATACTATTCTATAAATTTAATTACATATAAATTACATTAGTAAAAAGTAATAAACATTCGTAGGTTATTTAATTTCTAATAAAGCTACAAGTAAATCATTCAAAGTGCAACCACAGGTAATAGATAAATCAAAACTCCACGTGCAAATCATTAAACAAAGAACGAACAATTGTAATCATATTTATTCTTATTACTACTACATTTAACTTACAATGGCAAACAAGCCAACGGCCAACCTGATGGAAAGTGGTAAACATCGCCTATAGACATGAGGAGTACCATGGAGATAACAGAGTATACTGTTTTACCCATGATACACCACATGCGTTGCCATTAAATATTATGATGTAGTTAACATACTTACATATTTCTGTTCTTAGAACATTCCCACGTCGTTCACAATCATGCACTTTATATATATCTACTTGCTTACCTGGCGATTAAAACAAAGAAAATAAATACCTAGTTACCTGTGAATGAGATAATAAATCCTTAGTATTATTAACCTTTACGCAAAACTTTATTAGGTACTTTCTTCTCTAAAATCAAACAACAACAGTATACCAAATAATTTTGTTCAATGTGGTTGTCCTCTTTATTACAACTCCCTTCTCTCCGCCCCCAAAGTACCCTTAACCTTTGCCACTGCACCGTATTTAAGACTAGAG
Organism: Galleria mellonella; assembly: GCF_026898425.1. NCBI lineage: Eukaryota > Metazoa > Arthropoda > Insecta > Lepidoptera > Pyralidae > Galleria > Galleria mellonella. The sequence goes on from NW_026442133.1 coordinate 4,277,933, forward strand.
CTCTAATTGTTTATCAAAAACCCAGGATATGCTCTTTTAAAGAGCATATCCTGGTTAATCTTATTACAGCTCTACAGTTAGTATTAAGTTGATAGAGCAAAGATTCTTGTGGATGTATTAAAGGAATATATAACATCTGTATCTTAAGTTTGTTTTGTACCATTACTTTGGATTTGCCTGGTTGATTTTTAATTCTAACTAGGCGCTCTCGATTTAAACATTTCAACTTTCTTGACTAAAATAGTTATTTGAGATCAAAGTATCTCTGATTCGTGATTTTCCGACCTCGTATAGTAACCGTACTATTTCAATCATCCTTTGCTTTCTACGTAATAGTATATTCATAGTATATTGAATAATTTGAGTGACAAAACACAGCCCTATCGTATAGCTCTCTTCGGTTTGATATTTTGACAGTCCAGTTTCACAATACTGGCAACATCAAGATACCGTTATATATTAAATGCAAATATATTTTTATATTAATACAGTTACGAAAAACTTATCTGAGTCATTTACTTATTTTTATCATTAATGAATTATATTATGGAGCTAAGGAGAAAGTTAAAAAGATTATATCTTTAATTGGAAACTTACAATTGCATTACAAAATTAAAATAGGTATTAATTTAATTTCGAAATAAAAACTCCTTTTAAATATACTGACAACTACAAAACATGAAATCTACTTTATATGGTAATAATATCCTGGTAACTGGATTTTCACCAAATAAATTAGGTTGACAATCGATTATTCCGTAATATTAAATAACTGTAACTTGTATATTTGGTATAAAATAGCTGCTCGGCCTGTTTGCACATTTAAAGTGTACTAATATTTATTAGTACACAATATATTTATATTGTGATCAAATCTTCTCTTTTTTTAATCCATTTTTTTTTTCACTATTTTCGTACGACTTTCCATATTCTTTTATGTAAAAGAACAAGGTGTCCTATTTTACACTAAGTCAGACTTGAAATTATTCTATGATTAATAATATAATGTATTATATATGTATATCCTGATTATATGATATGATATATATGTATATCATGATTTAAAAAAAAATAAAGCATTGAAATCAATCGTTTTAAATTTATATCGGTTCAAAATTGGTGAAGATATCTCTTAACAATCTTAGAGTATTTATTATAAGTGTAGGTATATTCTTTGTATTACTGTTACTAGTGCAATAAATAAATTTAATAATATTTATTTTAATTTTTATTAAAGGAAACCAACAGCTGAAAGTTGCACTGCACTATAAAAAGAATAATAAAAACAAAATTATAATATAAAATCATCATTAAATTTAACAGAACCGCCAACTAATTTTTCTATACTTAGTGAAACAAATATTGAAGTATTGGACAGACTTAGGAAAAAGTTGGAGCTTATGAACACCGTTAAGCGTTGCAAAATATTGTACTTTATTCACGATATGAGGAATAATAAGTACAGAATACTCCAAATAATCATCCGAAGCAACATTGCTGGTAAAAGAAGTGCTAGGAGGAGGCGTCACTCCTAGCTGAAGAACCTACAGGAGTGGCTTGGCTGCACCACCTCGCTCTACAGAGCAGCAACTTAAACAATTAGGATTGCCCTTATATTGTCTAACCTCTGATAGGAATGGAACTCGAAGAAGAAGAAGGAGAAGTGAAAACAAATAGAAGAAATAAGGTGGCATTTAATCTTAATAGTTTGGTTGGAACACGTAGTGAGAGTTGATAGTGAAAAATGGGGACAATCAATTAAACCATTGCCAATCTTACACTAAAAAAAACTTTAAATAGAAGGAATACCTCCATTTTATTCGAGTGTCTGTATTTTAAAATTATTCTTAAAACTATACTTAGTATATTACGTATAATATAAGATATGGCTTTTATTTTTTTATAACATAGAAAGCAAACGAACCTGCAGTTCCCCTGATGATAAGTGATTACCACTGTCGATCAGACCCCATACCTATCATCAGAGAAATTGTAGGTGTGTTACCAGCCTTTTGAAGTCGCCTAAAAGGACATACATACCTTAATCTTAATTAGCAAATCGTTCTTAATACAGTCAGGACATTGACCTACCATATATTATTTGATTACTCATTTTGATACTCAAATTGATTGTGTCGTAAGCAATAATTATAATATACTTATTAACACAACATTGACTTGTTATCTATTTTAACGTTTATATTAAATTACCATAATTATGAAACTATATAATTATCATGTATTATTTGATAAAACATTTAGATACCTATTACATATTTTGAATAGCCAATAGCTTGATAGCCATCATCATGCAATACAAAACTATAAAAAGTAAGAAGCATCATCTTTTACCATCTTTATCAACTACACTCGTGAAAGAGGTATAAACACAAAAAAAGAAAACAAAATATATTTGACGAATATACAATGCAAAAATAGATGGACGGAGATCTAGATTAGGCTATTATAAACAGATGAACCATGTTTTATCTAAGCTCCTCGCTTACTCTTCATAACTCGTCTCATGCATACACGTCGGACCCGGAGTGTGACTGAGATACCTGACCAGAGTCCGAAGACTTGACTGGATTCAAGAGTCTCCGAAACCGGTATCGAGTTATTAAGATGCAGAAAGCAAAAGATTTATGTACGTAGACATAGGCACCTTGGGCGTTTGGTTCTATCTGTTTACCACGCAAGGGACTTAGCGTGAACATAGCTAAATAACTATATATATATATATATTTAAATAAAAAAGAATCATCAGAAATCTTAGTGTATTCCAACGATACCAAGACCACCAAAACGGTACCATTATTTTTATCTAACACTTTTTTTGTGTATATGTTTCAATCCCTTTTACAATCGATAAGATCACTCCCATGTTGGATCAACATCATATATCACCATATACATATATAGCGAAAACCCAGAGCAACTATTACCTTTAGGTCAATGACACGCGAAAACTTGTTGTCAACAGACACTCAATACGTAATATGAATGCAAAATATATATAAAAATGTTTGTTAGGCAATATCTACACACCGTAAAAAAAATATGACAAAATTATGGTAAATCAGCAGTGTTTTATTCTGCTGAATTACCATAAATTTGCTTTCTCCAATCCTCTATATAAAGCCTTAATCTCTTATTCCTCAAGAAAACCATGAGAAGTACCGTAGGTATCTCAGAGTGATTTATATATATTGTGCATAGTGTGTGGTGTAGTGTGTGTCAGGTATGGGCAGACGTGGTAAGTGATAGTTACCAGTTTCCATCAAGTGGACCATCAGCTTGTACGCCATTCCAGGTTATATAAAAAGTTATTAGATTCTCATCATCATGACTTAATGGTACTGAATCAAAAGCATTCGTAATGATAAAAACATTTTCACCCACTACCATAACTTTAAAGTAATTATTTTTATTTTTTAGACATATGGAACCAAAAAATGGAATTTGTGTGTACATACCCTTACTTACCATTAGAACAAGCTGCTACTAGCGTTATCAAGTTTAAAGTCCAATCACATTAGATACTGTTTCGCTTCTTTGTTATAGTTATTCATTCATAATATGTCTACCTCCCTCTTTGTTTGATATCTACCTACTAATGAATCATTGGATACATTTAAGTTTTTATGATAATCTATGACCTAGACAGCTTTGTGTAAACCCCTAAAAAAAAACCTTGTTTTCATATTTTTATATTTATATAATATGCTTTTCTCTATAGTGTATAATTAGTTACACTCAATATTCATAATATTTTACACTTCATGGGTATAATCTTTCTATAACTTTTTTTTAGAATCAAGATCATTTAATCATTAACTGTTTCTAAAATTATTTAGTTCCATTTTCAAAAATATAAACGAAAGTCTTCTTATTTGTCTACAAACAATACATAATGGAGTAAATCGGAAACTAACCATTTATGTTGCTTTGTAGTAGTAGCTCTTAGGAATTTAGAACACGAGGAAATATTCATTCATGGCCTCAACTAGTTACGTTCCAATACAAGCTAGATTATTAAAACACGCAACACGTTTGTGCCTGTTTGTGAATCATGATGATACTACATGCGCCCGCGACTTTGTCCACGTAAACAATGAAGGTCTGGACCTCCAGTGACATTGGACGAACAGAAATGTAATACTACACGTATACCAAATTCCATGGCGACCATCACCAGTAAATAACAAATAAACTCACTTTCACATTTTACCATTTTACTTTTCTTTAACAATGAAAACTATATTAATTTATCAGTAACATCATCATCACTGTCCTATCCTTATTCCAATTATTATTCGGGATCGGTGTAATATGTTTTTTATCCATTAACAAAAAGATTTGACTTATAGATAGTCTTATGACCGGCCGCCTGCCTAACCTTAATCCTCTTTGGGAATAATTTATCAGTAATAATAAATTATAAATTGTAATTTATTTATTTAATATTTATAATAAAGATAAATATTAGTAAAGATTATATTTAAAGATGAAATGTAAATAGATAGACAGCGTCATGAGACACATGTCCTAGCGGTCCTATATAATGTCTTTAATGATCTCAATTCTCCTTCCTACCTTCGTTCCCGGTTCCAATTGTTACCTCCTCCTTCCAGACCTAGACGTCTTTGTCTGAACCAGTCCAGGGTACTGAAGCTGTAAAACCCATTTTATGGGTAATTCATTTGCATATCGTGCTGTACAGCTGTGGAATAGACTTCCCGTGAGTATTCAGAATAGCCCGTCTAGCAGTTCCTTCAAAAAAAGATTAAAATCATTCTATCTTTCCAATTTAGTTTAAATATAACAATGATTACAAGACTGTCATCATTGTGTTCTCTTATATATTAGACTGACCAGAACCAAGATAAGTTTTCCTCAATAATTTATTATTCCTTATAAAGGAATTCTTTTATATCCTTATTATAAAGAAATAATTTATTTAATATTTCTTTATAATAAAGATATAAACAAAAGATAGCTAGTATTTACTAATTAGTATTATTATTATTAATTAATATTACTAAAAACACACATAGTCAAATGTGAGCGCCTTACTGGCCATTAAGATAAATTATTTTAATTAAAAAAAAACCACTTATATCCTTTTAACCAGAGTTGTACAAACTGAAGTTTCAAAAATACAGTGTATCGACTCTGTATGACAGTGCCGTGGGCAAGATAAGACGTAGCGGAAAAACCGTACACAATTGGTACATCGTGCAGGTCGCCCTACTACCCTGCAAATTTATATGTCTATCGCGCGGTAGAAACATCCTCTATATCACATATACTTGCTTCTAGGAAACTGTCTTGTTGTAACTTCCTTATTTTTATTATAATCTATTTACTTAACTAAGAATAACAATTTAAGATTGTGTTCCACAAATATAAACCAAGTTCAGTTGTAACGATACCAGTTGTTTTGTTTTAAAAACGAAACCACTGAACTGATTTTATTAAAATTTCTATGAGACTAATCTGTAAATATATCCTTTCTGGTAACTAAAAAATTTTCCAAATCGATTTATAACTAACGAAGTTATAAGGCAACAAACATAAAAAAAATACAACCGAATTGAGGGCCTCCTTCTTGCGGTTGTAAACAATAACTGTACCAAACGGAGTATTTATTAATGTTGCATCAAACACGCATAAATAATATCATACGATTTACACCATATCTTTGTCATTGAACAGCTTATTTAAAATATAATGAACATTCGAACACAAATAATCCAAATAATAATTGTATTTATATATTATATATTTATATATAAAATTCATAATAATTGTTCAATTATTAATAATTAAAATATGCTTACTGCTGCTATATTACTTGCTGTTATATTACAAAAATAAATATTATTTTATTTATTTCATTCCAATAATATGATTATTCACTATTCGTCAATTTCGAATTATTGTTAATGAGAACATTATAATAAACCATTCGGATTAGTTTTTAAAATATCAACCAAAAAAAAACTTTTATCAATATATTTATTTCTTCAATTAACACTACTGATTAATTGAAATTTTCCATTAACCTGAATTTTGGTGTATGTATATTTTAATCAGTATCTTCGCGAATACAGGACCGATTTTAGCCGCCTTGGTTTAGTAATTAATTTTACATTCATTAACTATTTTACATTCTATAACTATTTTTATTCGGTTAATTATTTTTACAATCAATAGTTTACTTCTATGTTGGTCCCGTCCCGTATAAATTTTGTTACGATTGAAGTGTTTTTATTAAACACAATCTTAAATTATAAAGAGTTGTCTAGATAAAATATATAAAAAACAATTTTAAGGTCGTTACTCACAGCGCAGATAAAATATCTCAACAGGAGCGCATTTTACGATATCGCGTTTTATACAAATCAATCGACGTACACGCAGATAATATTATATTTTATCGTCAAGTACCTACTGAATGGTCTGAAAGATATCCAAAGATTTTGTTAATTACAATAAATTCTCATTTTTTTATCAAATTTAATTAAACCATTTTTATAATATTTATACGACTAGCTTTACACCCGCAAATTCGCCCGCGTAGTATTCAATAAAAATGCCTAATTAATTCTTCCTTGTTGCATGAACGCATTAAATTTAACGTCAAACGCTACGCAGCTCACTCACATTTTACTAAAGATAACGTTTAAACTATTTACCAAAATTACTTACTGTATCTATTTTACATAGCCATAGTAATAAAAGCATTTATTTGGATAAAGATTAATTTATAATACCATAAAAGTGCATTATAAATATAACATTGATTTTAATGTTTTGCTACGTTATAATTATATATTGGATTCTTACGCAACTGCAAATTTTTTTAGTACTTTGTAAGACTAACAATTATACTATACCTGCATTATTTTCGTGTAACTCGTAACGGTTTATGCAGCGTACGCCGAAATAACTCTTAAATGGCAGAATACTTTTTTACTTCCTTGACAATTATACTTCGGCCAATTTACACAATATCTTTGTTTATTTTCCCTATGTGGTACCTACATATTAAAATTTTAGTCAAACCCAGATGGTAGTTTTTGTGTGAAAGAGTAACAAACATCGATACATCGATCCATCCATCCATCGTTACAAACTTTCGCATTTTTAATAGTAATATAATAGAATAATTACTAGTATATTTCATTATTAAGTAAAACGTAGTAATAGCGATTTTATACATACATACATATCTGTCACGCCTGTCTCCCATTAGGGTAGGCAGAAACAATGGAACGCCAAATGCTTCGATTCAAACAAACCTCTTTCGCTTCTTCCACATTCATCAATCTTGTCATACACGCTCGTCGGTTACGGGTACTTTTAATTTGGCCCTTCTTCAGCACGTCGCCTATTTGGTCGACATACGTCCGTCTAGGGCGGCCCCTACCGACATTCATTCTTCATTCATTCTTGCTCGATAAATCTCTTTCGTAATTCTTCTTTCATCCATCCTCTCCAAATGACCAAACCAACGCAACATTCCTTTTTCGATTTTGGTCACTACATCGACTTTCAGTCCACACTTCTCTCTAATCACACTGTTTCTTACTCTATCTTTTAAAGTAATACCACACATACTTCTCAAAGCTCTCATCTGTACAGCATTTATCTTACTTTCATGCTTCTTCTGCCATACCCACGATTCGCTTCCATACATGAGTGTTGGTGTCAGTACTCCTTGAATTATAGCAAGGCGAGCTTTGCTCGATACATTTTTACTTGACATAATCGAGAGCAGTGCACCGTTAACACTGTTTCCCGCTTTAACTCTCCTCTCCATATCTCTTTCACACTTCCCATCCCTCGTAAACAAAGAACCTAAATATAGAAACTCACTCACTTGCTCCACTTTTTCATCTCCTATCATAATCTGGCATGCCGTTAAACTTTCATTCCTCTCAAAAACCATTACCTTCGTCTTCTTCGCATTTATTTTCATACCTTTTCTTGCATACGCTTCATTCATTATAGTCACCATTTGTTGTAATTCATACTCCGACGATGCAAAAAGTACTTGGTCGTCGGCGTATAAAAGAGTCTTAAACAGAGACTCATTCATCCTGAATCCACAATTAGATCCTTTCAAATCGGTCAAGCAACTGTCCATAAATAGGTTGAACAGCCAAGGAGACGCTACACAGCCCTGTCTAACACCGCGTTCAATGCCAAACCAGTCTGTATAGACTCCATTTATTCTGACACAGGCATTTGAATCCTTATATAAAGATTTGAATGCCCGTATCAAATGGCTGCTCACCCCATACATTGCCAGTGTTGACCACAGTTCATTCCTCTCCACTCTATCATAAGCCTTTTCAAGGTCAATGAAGGCGCAGAAAACCTTCTGATGTTGAGCTAAGGTTTTCTCTGTTATGCACCTTAAGGAAAAGACTTGATCCGTACATCCCATACCCTTTCGAAACCCTGCTTGCACATCCCAAATTTTACTTTCCGTCTCATTCATCACTCTTTTAATCAAAATCCTAGCATACAATTTGCCTACAACACTAAGAAGGCTTATTCCGCGGAAATTTTTGCACTCCTGCTGTGACCCGCTGCCTTTATATAGTGGCACAATAACAGCTTTAGCGATTTTATATTTTTATAGAATAAATTAAATCATAAACGAAATAAAAAAAAATGTAATGAATTAAATGGAACAGTTCTAAGGAGAGTCTGCAACATGCCAGTAATAATCTCTGATATTTCAAACGTATATATTTACCACACTGATTCTATAAAAAAAATTTATAACATTTACAGGAAACCAACAAGTGGAAATCTATATGTGAACGGCCAATTACGCAACGAAGACACGTTTCGACGGAGATCCTGCTATATCCTGCAGCAGGACCAGGTTCAAGACATGCTGACGATACACGAGTCTCTCACCATCGCCGCTGAACTTAAGTTAGGAAATCACGTCACACAGGAACAGAAGAAAAATAGGGTATGTTTTGGTTTGTTATATTTATTATTTCAGCCGTTAACTATCCACTGCTGGACATAAGCCTTCCCCATAAGGAGAGTTTTGCAAGTAGTTGCTATACTTGGCAGGCAGGTTGGCAACCACAATTAGGCTTTTAGAGATGTTTTAAGAGGGACGCTGCTGCCCATCCCTCGCCCTCTCTTAGTTGTCTCTTACGACACCCACGGGAAAGGAAGGCACATTCTATGCCGGGGTGCACACGACGAATTTTATTATGACCTTAACTTAATAATTTTAAATAGTGGTTCCCAAAAAAAATTACTTCAATTGTAGCAAAACCGTTTGTTTAGATTTAAAATTTCTAAAACTGAACTAATTATGATAAAATTTCTGTTGGAAAAATCTCTAAATATATCCTTTTAATTAAAAAACGAGTTTTTCAAATCTATTCATAACTGGCGGAGTTATGAAGTTTGTTACTTTATAACTATATTAAACACGTAAGAAATACAAACGAATTGAAAAACTCCTTTCTTCTTTCTTTTAAAGTCAGATAAAAATATTACCTATAAGTTGCCTAACTTAGAATAGCAAACAAGCTGAGGACTGAGGTGTTGTGCCTCTATACTCTATAATTTCACTGCCACCCTTCAAACCGAAACACAGCCATATGAACACAACAGAAACTCCAATGAGACAAAAGTAGCCAAGCAAACTACTTTTTATTTGACTTCAGAAAGGAGGTTTTCAATTCCGTTGTACTTTTTTTTCAACTTACTTCGTAATTTCATTAGTTCTAAACTGATTTATAAAATAATTTCTTTACTTTAAAGAAAACATTTAAAATTTGGTTCCAGAAAAAGATTTTTATTTTTAGATTATAATTTTGTGTGTCTCATAAAAAAACCGACTTCAATTGTGACAAAACCAGTTGTATTAACCTAAAAATTAAACTATTGAACCGATTTTGAAATAAAAAAAATAATTTCCCAAAACAATTTACAACTGACTGAGTTATGAGGTCACAAACATAAAAAATACGACTGAATTAGAACCTCTTTCTTTCTTTGTTGGACACCATCTTTAATTAAGTACAAAGTCTCCTCTGTTATAAATAAATATATTGAGATATAAATAAATAAATTTAAGGGAACATTATTTAAATTACCTACATAATTATATCGTTAAAATAATACCAAATTGTAACATTTCGTTTGACCATTGCGTTCCATCTTGCGTTATGTAACCAATGGTATCTAATGACTATTGGTTACATAACGCATCGATTTGATCCCAGCATTCTATTTGCTCATGACATATCATTAGGGTAAATGTTTTGGGTTTTACGTAAGAACTTCTTAATAATATGTATTGAGAACATTACTGTGCTCTCTATTCAGGAAACCTTTGAGATCGGGATAATCAACCTAGTGGTTACTACCTTATAATAGTTTACCCCAAATTTGAGGGTCGGGAACATCAAAAAAATTTTTTTTTACTTTTTCGACAAATGATAGTCTAGGCATATTAATTTATTTTTAAATTTAATTTGAAACCTCTAGAAAATAATATGTGCAAGATTTTTGTTAAGCTATTTTACTTACCTTTTGCTCACCTAACCTAACCTTCAAGAAAAGAGTATATTCCTTTTTAAAAGGCCGGCAGCACACCTGCAATGCCGCTGGTGTTGTGGATGATCATGGGCGGCGTCATTTACCATCAGGTGAGGCGCATGCTCGTTTGCCTCCTGTGTTGTAAAAAAAAATTCTAAGTATTGTTATTGGTGTGTTTCCCAGAACTATAATTAATATTAATTAATTATTTCTCCATTCTTTAGATATAACTTGCATTTTATTCTCCTGATAGTTACTGAAGACTAAATAATTAATCTTTGCTCACTGCAGATACACGAAATCATCACATCACTTAGTCTGGAAGGAGCACGGAACACTAGAGCCGGTGACTTATCTGGGGGACAGAAGAAAAGACTAGCTATAGGACTGGAGCTCATCAGCGATCCACCAGTCATGTTTCTAGACGAACCGACTAGGTATGTAAGTAATTTATATCTATACATCCTGATATCGTAGTTTATCTAACTAGCCAAGGAAAGAAAAAATCAGATTGACTTAGAAGATCGATTGCTCGAGATCAAAAGTTCTAATCTGTGTTTATTTGATGATTTTTTTATATTAATCGATGTAATGTCGTTATCTATTCTAATCACAGTATTATTATTCCTAATATAGATATATTAAATGTGAAATTGAGTTTATTTTTTGTTTAACCAATCTTTATTTGGCATACGTATAATATATTTTATGCGGAGAAGGATATAAGTTTTTTTTTATTCTGGTTACACGAACGAACTCGCAGACACACCTTTATAATTGTAAGAGTGCTATTGGGCAGCACGTAAATAAATAAGTAATATGGCGACAATAAACTGTCAAAAATGTGTTAAATTGTGCAGTCGAATTTCTTGTAATCTTAATACGCCCACTTATGCTACTTGATATATTTAATAAATAACATTGATAGGTATTAGGTAAGTAGATTTTTTATCAAAATTATTCATTTAATAATAAAACAATAAATTAATATACTACAGTAATATATTAATTAACACATAAATCTCTTTGTCTAGTGATTTGTTTATTTTATGCACTGTTATTTCAATATATACATGTCATTCAAAGATAATTCAGAAATCGTGGTAACCAAAATATACTTTAAACAATTGAAGTGTATAATCATATTTTTCTTAATCATTTTAACCGTTCATTATAAATATGGACCCCTCATCCATAATAAGAACCGCTCACATTATCCTAAAATAATACATTGCTATGACCTCCAAAACATTCAGAAATCCTCAAAACAGTGAACCAGCATTAAAAATATAGTATATATAACTCGCCCAGCCTTTCAACCAATAAGCTTCTCACGCTGAATGTGTAGTTTTAACGAACTAGTATATTTACATTAACAGACAAAGGAAATCCTATTATAATTTATATACACTTATACAGTGTGGTTTTTAACTCCCCAGGAAACTTCTGCCCTTTTGGGTGAAGCTATGCGATCTGTGTTAACCCGAAAAATAGAACCCAATTTACATTTAGAACTCACACTATAGCTGAATAACACGACTTGTCTAGTCGTGTTCTTTACCTAGTGGAAGGGTCACCCTGTAATATTTTTATCGATAAATTATAAGCCATATTAATTTACTGTATGTTGTTACCTATAAACCGTAGAGGGCACTACGTTACATGGATATAAAAGTTTATTTATTGTCTTTTGATGAATGGTATCTGTATATTATGATAATAAAATGTAACAGACAATGAATCATCAACCGTCTTTTCTGATAATAACTGCTACTTGTACTAATACAGGGTATAGTAATATACAGGGTGAAATCCAAAACGTTAGCAGTACGTCAAACGAAAAATCTACCATTGCTGTAGAATATGGTAGACTAGAAAATTTATGAAACAAATATTGAAAATATACAAAAAAATTAAATCTCCTACACTAATTCAACTGTCTTGTCGTCCTGACATAAATTGGGCCACTCTTTTTTTTCATAAGTGTCGTAAGAGGCGACATAGGGAAGTTAGTTATCGAGGGATGGGCAGCAACGTCCTTCTTAAAACATAAGCCAAAGCCGAACTGCGGTTTCCAACCCATCTATCAAGCGTGGCAATTACTGGTAGAACTTCCCTTGTAGAGAAGGTGTGGACAGTTAACGGCCGATATAATAATAATAGTTCTAATTTAACACCTGAACGCGCCGTGAAACTATTGGAAACTTAAAATATTTTATTATTATTCAGTCCACGTTTCTTTAGTCACAATGATAAGTTTCAGAAATAGTGTTAACTGTTCAAGAATGCTAACAATTTCAATTTCACCCTGTGTATTGTATTTAGTGATATATAAAGTACACCTTTATCGCTAAATTAAATACAACTGTAATTAAATATAATATTATTTATATAAAACAGATAAAGTATTCCGGTATAAATAAAAACAAATCCTTTCTTTCAAATAAGTATATGTACTCTTACAATATATAAAGTGCTAGTTTTATCAATTCTTTAAACTTATACCTTACATTCACTTTATAATTATTTATCTGAGCGTAAATTCTACATTTAAATTTAGTATACTTTTAAAATTTCAAATAGTTTATTTTTTATTAGGAACACTGTAAGTTTATAAAATCACTTTCACACACTAATTTCCCTATGGAATGAAATGACCTAAGGAAATTTGATGATATTACATGTGAAACATCGCCTATGTAAACTAATGTTACCTAGATATTCCTAATCGAATAGTACTCATAATCTTGAATGCAGTATCGCATAAATTTAAAACCTTTATGTTTAAATCGATCTCGTGAACGCGCAGTTTATGTAAAAAGAACAATTTTTTTTTATTTTTGATTGAATATACTACAAGTATGTTAATTATAAAGTGCGAAAATACCCGGAAAACTAACTACAAAGAACGAGTTAGTTTGTCCGTGTATTTACTAGTGGCTAAACGTAATAGCGAACCTCATTCTCACCTATCATCATTGACTGATGTCCCGCCAGCGTATACCAATAGTGTAGATTGGTGATATTATTTCAATAATTACCAAAATTTTACTTACAAAATTTTTATTAACGGATCATCCATTAGCAAAGATTTAAAAATAGATAAAATATATCTATTGTGCTAATAAATAAAAATAAAATAGTAATCCTGCCTGTGCAAGAACTCAAATCTGTTAGCCCGTCTGCGTCGTGACGAATTGAACCGCATTGCGTCAATTTTAATCTTGTACCCTTGACACTACAAGTAGACCTATTTAATAATTATTTTGTCAAAGTCATTAATAATTTAATATAGATAAGAGCATAATTTATGAGCTTATTAATACATACACATTGAATAATGATAGAAATGATCGAACTCGTCAGAACTCGAAGCCCATCTGTGCAGAAACATTTAACAATGAAACGCAATAATACGCATGAATAAATATTAATATAAAGACAATTAGCAGCTCATATTACAGTATTCTAATTTGTTCTGAGAAAGAAGCTAGTAGGTGCTTATTTAAATAATTAAACTAATTTAATGACTTTCGATTGTTTCGAAACTACAATTTAATATGTATATTTTTTACACCTTTTCGATGCTACTAGCATAGAGCTACTAAAAATGAAGATTTTTTTTAATTAAGCTGATATATGAAAATGAGATTATGTAAAGATTTTACTTGGTCTTAGTAAATTGAGAAAAGTTTTTGTTTGGTGTTAACCTCAGATTTGGTTCATCTGCTTATCAAATTCGTTTTAATCTGTAGATACAGCTGTTTAAGCATAATTAATTAATTAGTATCCAAATATACTATAAACTTTCGCTTTCACGATATTGCTAGTCTTTACCTTCGACTTTAGTTGCGATTCTTAGTTTATGACAACTACTCTATTTATCGGTTCCACAACTATCGTATCTTTCAAGCTGGGACTAACCATATACATTATCAAAATTGTACTAAAATCGATTAAACGGTTTCGGAGATTAACGTAGTAGATTGATTACTATAAATAATGTGTCTGTCACTACATTTCTACATGCAAGATAATGTTAATAGATTAGTATAAAATATGGTTATTGATAAAAAAGATTTGTCAGTTGTTCATCGGTTGCGGTTACATTTTAAATAATAATAACAGTTAATACTTAGATCTTCATCATTACCTTGCCTTTTCCTATTTATTTGAAATCGGCACAGTATGTTTTCTCCTTCCACGAGACATTATCAGTCATCATACCTGGGCTCACTCCTCTTTTAAATATATAGTCTTGTACACATTCCATCCATTTTTTGATCATCCTCTTTTTTATATCTATGCACTTAAAACATGACTTTCATACGTAATGCTTAAGTTACTGACAGTAAATCCTTTTAGATAAAATAAAATAATTCCTAATCGGTTTATAGCTGACGAAGTTATGAGGTAACGAACATAAAAAATACTGAATTTAGAAACTTCTCCATTTTTGAAGATGGTTGAAAATACAGTAAATCTTACTGGACAAAAGTTATTAAAGTAAAATTCTTTCCAATTTTCAGTGGCCTCGACATCTCAATATCAAAACAAATGTTATACTTGCTGCATCTACTGGCTAGACAAGGGCGGACAGTGGTAATCACCATGCACCAGCCATCTGCCACTCTGTTACGTATGGTGGATCGGCTGTACACAGTGGTGGGGGGCAGATGTGCCTACACAGGTTCAGTGGACTGCCTGATACCGTATTTAAAACAAATGAATCTAATATGCCCACCATATCATAATCCTGTGGATTTTCGTAAGTATATTTTTAATACATGATAAGTATATTTTTAAATGAAAAAAGTTACGTATAACTATATAAAATTCCTAAGAACTCTGTAATAATGAAAAATATCATTAACCAACCAAATGAATCCCAGAGACTTAGTATTTGCAAAATAAAACCCCAATAAAAATGCTCTTCTAACAACAATAGTCCCGATGAGTTGCTTGACGCGGAAAATAGAGTCCAATTTACATTGCTGTTCTAACTTCGAAGACCATTGTGTAAGTGTCTAATACCTTTGGAAATGATAAGACACCTGCCTGTCTACGTAAGCAGATAGTATTTATAATAGATAACCTTATCTAAATAGCTAGCTACGAGTAGTATGTTATCTAATATGTCAGTCAGGTCACCATTTGTTCACATCTTGTTTCAGTCATCGAAATATGTGCAGAGAATGCTAACCAATTAGTAAATTCTTCGCAAAATGGAAAAAATGAAGAATGGAATGTTACTAACGAGACTGATAATAGATTTAAAGGTATATTATTCATATTAAAAATTTATAAACTATCTTACTTACCAAACGCAAACAAATAACCACTGTACTCGATTAATCAAAAATTCAACAATCACTACTCTCTTATCTGTATTTGGAATAAATAATATTTATAAATACTATTAACTTTTATATTTGTATATAAATAATATGTAATAATTAAAGAAATAAATGTACCTAAAATGTATTTATTTCTTTACTTATTATGTTGCATGCTGTATTCATATGCGAGTACCTAATTTTACATTTAGAAACAAATTTAAGACAACTTTTTCATTGTTAGGAATAGATTTGATTATTTGCTATAACTATTCTCAGATCAATTATTAAAATTTGTAATAATTAAAAACTACCGATACGTAAACTTTAAAACGTACAATATTTTTCAGAATCCGTAAGAAGCGGTGAGGTGTTCCTGACTACATTGCCTTCACCAAAGGAAGATCCCACCAACAAAATACTATTAGCTTTAAAAAGTACATATTCAACGTCATATTGGAAACAATTCACTACATTAACAAGAAGATCTATTTTGGTAAAATATCAGAATTAATATATTTTTTAATACATGAATACGAACTGATTCACTAGCTAATGATGTACAATGGCAGGACACCAGAGGATGATAGGATTGGGACGAAATCAGATCAATTGACCCGACATAATAAATTAATCACAACAGTTTCCAAAGTTTCTTAACAAAGTAAATTATAAACAATGAGAACGCAAATTTTTCCCTAAAATGATAATTTGAATTTATTTTACAATATTTAATCAGACAGATCTTTATTAGATTTCTTTAACAAAAACCTAACTGTAGTTTTCAACCCGCTTACTAAACGTGGCATTTATTGACAAAATCAAAATTCTGGGGGAAGCCTATGTTCAGAGAAATAACTAACTTATATGATAATAAAGGCTTAAATTTACTATATACCGCTGCACTTTTCTAATATCCAGTCAAAATTTAATCATGATTAAATGCATTAAAAGCATTTATAATAAATCAATAATTATAATTATGAATAAATGTACATAGTTCTTTAGATAAGCAAGCAACTATATGTTTAGAGGTATTAATCTACGGTTCTGGAAACATAGTCTAATAACGAAGTGAAACATTACGAATTTTAAATAAGATCAGTCGTGGATATACATCTATCACTGATAATTTGGAATTTCATTATAAAATAATATTCATAATATAAAATACAGCCAGATTTCTTATAGAAAATCATTTTCCTATTTGTTACTATAACTAAGCAATAAAATCTACCTATCGTCCGCTTAGAGACAATGACATAATGAAATACTTTTAAAAAAACTTTATGCAACTTATACAGACAATGAAATATAATATTATAACACTATTGTCTATAGATTCTGTACTAATCCTCATCCTTACTAATATTATAAAATTGAAAGTATGTTTGTTTATTACTATTTAATATAGTACGCGTACGAGTACTATATGGGATGGAGAAGGATATAGACTACTTTTTATCCTATTCAGTAAACGTATCTTGGTTACGCGAACGAAGTCGCGAGTTAAAGCTAGTATTATATGTGAACTGTGATAGTTTAAATTTAATACATTGACAATTCTTTGACGTACAGCTCATACATTTCTGTTATTTTTACGAAAAATATATATATTTTAACTCATTATTTTTCAGTCTATATGGCGAAACCCAGCCTTCACAATCATAATCACTGGAATCCATTGCTCGATGGCGTTATTTGTAGGTTTGCTCTTCTATAATATTGGTGGTGATGCCAAATACATAAGGGATAACTTCAGCATGCTCAACTACTGCCTCATGTTCCTTATGTTCACTGCCTTCAGTGCTGTTACTATTACTTGTAAGTTCACGATAACGATGTATTTCAAATTTTCTCTCGCTTATTATTTATAATCTCGATAATGGCATCAAAATTTAATAATTATTATATAACGATTTAATTTTATCCAATAATAAAAAAGAATATTAACCCTACATCAAATAGAGCGATAATCTCCAAGGAACTACAGAGTGAATGGATGCAAGTCTTTCAGGACTACTTGTAGTCCCTTTGTTCTATGTTTATCAGATGGCTATTGTTTAATAATTGGATTTTATTATAATGATGGGTATAATAATGTATTTACATACGATATATTTTTAATATGAAAGAATTTTCTGATGGAGATTTGATTTATTTATTAAATCAACTATGTGATTACAATATGCAAATATTTTTTCAAAAATATTTTTTGTCACTTTCAGTTCCTTTGCAAATACCAGTGATTAGAAGAGAGCATTTTAACCGCTGGTACTCAACAAGTACATATTTCATTTCTACATTGATATCAACATTGCCTACTCAGACAGTATGCACGCTCACCTACGCATGTATCGCATACTGGCTCACAGGCCAGCCGGCAGAGTCGAAGAGGTTCCTCACTTTCTGCTTGACACTTTTAATGGTGTCGTATGTTGCTGTTTGCATTGGTTTGCTCAACGGTGCCCTGTTTAATGTAAAGGTAAATGTTCGAACACAAACGAGTTTGTTCAATTTGTTTTTCTTGTCTCTCTCTTTGCCTACATACGATCTCCCATAATTTTCTCATTATTCTACTGTAAGCCAGGGTCTACAGCTGCAAACCCATTAACGGAATGCCTGGTGAAGCTTATATTACTCGTAATCTTAAACTTATATAATACGATATTATAATGTTATAACAAATTTAAATAAAAAAAAAACTAGTCAAACCATAATATCTTGCACGCATACATTTTAATGTAAAGAAAACAAAAGTTATGATTTTTGAAAAAGCAATTTCAGAACTACTACATAAAATTTTGTACCTTGTGGCTGTGGATTATGCAAAGATAAAAATTATAGCCTGTATACAACTTCATAATTATTTACACGCTATACGTAAACTAAAATCACTTAGGTATGTAAAAAAAGATTGAAAGTAGAATAAATGGTCGCGTACAATGAAGTTTCAAAGGAATTTTCTCCCGCGAATTTGCGAATCGGCGCCTGCCGAGGTTTTCCCTAGAGACTACAGTGTGGGATTCTTCAAAAAGGATATATTAAGGTTTCTTCAAGGTAGGCACCGCACGTGACACCCATAGTATTGCAGGCGTTCTTAGGCTACAGTGATCGTTTACCATTAGACGATATGTATGTTCATTTGCTACCTTTGTGGTATAAAAAAAATGCAATAACAATGAGAGCACTGCGAAAAACTTGCAGAATAAAGCTCGTAGACCGCATTCCGGTAAGTATAAATGTGGATTGGTTTAAAAAATTTGAAAAAAACAGATAAAAACTAGTAGACTATGATTGGAGATTAGTTTAAAGATGTTGATGTCCCCTTCGGCGATTAGCTGATAATATTTATATCTCATTTCAGAATGGTGTAGTCGTCGGCCCGTTCTTCATAATGCCGTTCACCATCTTCTCTGGTTTCTTTCTCCGATACAGTGATGCACCATTTTTCTTTAGATGGCTATTCAGTATTTCATTTCTAAAACATGGTTTAGTAGGTTTAGTATTTGCGATATTAGGAATGGATCGACCAAAACTCCCATGCTCTGATGTCTACTGTCATTATACCTCACCGAAACAATTCATAACAGATATGGAACTAGTTACAGACAACTTCACATTTGTAGCAGTACCATTGTTTTGTATCGGATTATTTGTTTTTATATGTTCATATTTTATATTAAGAATTCGGCTCAGGAATAAATGGTAAGTTTGTGTATTAACTTACCATAAAATACAAAAGTAGATATGTACGAAACAAATTCTTGTGACAATTTAATAGTATATATTTTTTTGTATTTAGAATATAAGTAGTTAGTGTAATATAGTATAATTGGTGACACTTATTTCAGAAGATAATTGGAAGGCAAAAGTCAATTAAGCCAGTGTATAAAACTGTTAATAAAAATATGGTAGATACCAAATTGGTACAAGTTTATTTTCTTATATTAATCTTAAATTTATCTAATTTTTACAAATAAAGTTTATTAATAGCAAAACTGAAGTTAATATTATTTATATGAATAAAACCAAAACGCTTTGTTTTAACAAGCTAGTCGAATTGTCATTACATATATTTGTAACTAAAACAAAGTCCATATTCTAAGATAAATTAGTCATAAATCAGTTAGGTTGAGGAATTTTTTTATTTTATAAATTTTAATTAACGTACTTATTTTTAGTAATGTTACATTCCATATTTAAAAAGCAGAAAAAAAAATTTGGTGTTAAGTCTGCCAAATGTGCGTAGAATTTTTTTGTGCATTAAAGTTTAAATAAATAAAACCATTTTGTATTTAAATGTCAAAAACAAAATTAGGGTTTTAGAGTCAAAATTTTCATATGCTGGTAAAAATGACGTTTACGCAATATGCAACATTTGCAATCCAATTAAAATTTGTATTCGATATGTAAACCTTCTGTATTTGTCGCAAGGCTCAACTTAGATAAATAAGTCTCAGATCTAAATTAAATATTTTTATATTATTTATTTAGAAATAATATTTCGCTCATGCCCATGTCAGATATATTGTCCTTATCAAACTTCATAATCTTGGATATTTCACGATCACTGCTGTCTACATATTCAGATTTTATTAAAAAATATCATACTCAATCTTATGTGTATCAATAGTCGAACTCTCTTAATTGAACTGTAATATATTTTTCATTTGTAAAAATGCCAAAAGTACACTACGTACGTGCTTAGCATTAATCTGTGATGTAGAACATTATACAGTAATTTTAAGTATAATAAATAAAAGAAAAATAGCAAACCGTCTGGGTGACATGGTAATAAAAAGCTAATATATATAACGGGAGGTACCTCTACGTAGCAATAGGACGGTGATGATAATGATGATAAAGGACGATTAAAATCTTTGAAATCCGTCTGATGACTGTGATATCCCTACTATGGCTTACTAACTCAATCAGTTTTCACTTTAAGATAATTCAGAAATTTTTATACGTCCTTGAGTATAAATTATTTCAATAGTCAATAGAATAATAGCATATTATTATATAATAAATAACACGAAATGTTGAAAATAAATTATAATATACTGTGTATAGTTTCCAAATTAATTTTGAAATATAAACATCGAATAAGCTTTGTCATTAATATTAAAACATACGGAGTCAATCAATAAGTATTTATTCGTGTAGTGATTACATAATGTTACCACATTTTAGATGAATAGTAAAACCGTTGCATTACTGTTGTTTATCTACTCATTTCCCAATAAATGACTGTCGAGAATTTTTTTTTTTGTTCAAAATATAATAAAAACATAATATTGACAACAGCACATTGATAATGTGTGAATCTTTTTTTTTATAAAAATATTAAAATTATATAAAAATCTAATACTAATTCAATACGTATGAATAGTAGATATTGTATTATTCGAATTATTGTACAAAAATAAACTCTCGGGTAAAGATTTTCGAATAAAAAAAAATTATCATACCTAGTCGATAGATACGTTTGAAATTTTTACATCTTGAATGTAAAGGGATAGATACTAGAATTATTACTTTGTTATCAATTGCATTTTTTTCCTAATATAACAATTTATTTTAAATTTTATTTAATTTGATCTATATCTACAGGTAATGAGTTTGTAATGTGATATGACAAAGGGCAATGCACCATTGTCACTATTGCAACATTGAGTAAAATTGATGCTAGATTAATAAGATATCCGATTCGAATCCTAATAATGATCCTAGATGACAACAATTATGAAATAAACATATTATATGGGTAGACATTATATGGATACATATTATATAAGAACTGTATAAAGTTGTCATGTTTATTTTTTACTTAAAGTTGCTACTCAAATAGCTTGTACTATACTTCAACGGTGTAAGTAGCGTTAAGTTTTTAAAATCTATTGTGTATTACAAATATGTGGTTCATATAATGGTAAATAATTATATCTGCCTATTAGGATACTAGAAAAATGTAGACAGTGTATATTAAATAATCAATAAATAATAACTTTATAGTACAAATTGTATCAACTATCCACTCACAAATGTGAAATCTTAAAAAAATATAATATATTTTTAATTATTGGGCGCGATTCTGAGACACTATTTCGCTAAACTTATCTCTTGACCTTATATTTTAATTTGATTGTTTTGCAAAATTACTGTTATGTAAAATTATCAAGTTTAAATGTTAGAGATAAATTAAAAGAAATGATACCTCAGAACTGGCCCCATTATATACTTAGTCGGTTCTCATTTATAGTCAGCAATGACTTTTACTTTTTTTTATCGCAGTCTTGCCATACGTTTACTTTATACTGTTGATACATTCCGTAATACTACATGTATTATTGTATAGCATAGCTTAAGTAATGGTGCATGTATTTTTTACCTACCTATACGTTGTGAAGGAAGAATATTTATATTATAATTGTAATAAAAATTATGACTTTTTTGTTTCTTTACGATATTTTGTTTTCATTTTTATAACTAAAATTAAATTTCAATAAAAAAAATAAAATCATTAAAAAAAAAGTGGAAAACTTTGTAAAAAAAATGTTCTACATAGATTCACAAAATTCCGTTCCACAAATATTTCTGCCATAAAGCAGTAGTGTCTATATGCCAATATTTTAGTTTTTAGGAATGGTATATAATATTTAAATGACAGGGTATGGAGACATAATACCTTCATCCTTATAAATGGTGGTTCTTATACACGTTTAGTGGATCTTAAGAGAATACCTTCTCGGATGCTACTATATTCTCAAATATATTGAAACATCAAGTTCAATCAAATATGAATGATTTGTATAAATGCGTGTAACGCAGCGCCATCTAGTCATGTACAATTTACCTTTTTAATTGCATCCAATCAAAGATGTACCAAATTTTTTTTTTACAACACAGGGGTCAAATAAGCAAGCGGCTTACGAGGTCAATATTAAAATACTGCCTGGTTCCCGCAGCTTTACCTTCGTGGATCAGTACATAAAATATCCTATATATTAAATTGAGATATAACCATGTACCAGATTTGTTTAACGCTTTAATTGCTGAAACTAACTGATAAAAACAACATTTTAAATCTTAAGCGTTATTAAATAGCAAACATATAAACATCCAAAAAAACATCCTTACAAACTTTCACATTTATAAAATTTATACTACTTTGGTGACAAACAAGCAAACATGCGGCCCGTCTGATGGAGTTATTAAACGGAATTATCGTAGCTTGTTGACACTTGTAACACCAGGGATGTGACGAACGCGTTGCCGACGATAGCAAGTAAGATTTTAAATGTAGGTAATTATCTAGGTGCTTTCATTTAATCTTCCTGTAGAATAAAGTAACAAATCATTTGTGTATTATCTGTAATCAGTATTTAAATAAAATATTATAATCTGGAAATAATCTTACTCGATTATATCTATAATACATGCAATGAGTAACCTTAGTGAATAACATACCTTCATTCCACGTTTGTCACAGGCAAATTAAAAAAATATATGGAATTAAAAAACTAATTTCAATTCTTCGGATATATTATATTTTTTTGCTTTTTTGTTTTTAGAATCCTTAGAGTTTACTATCGTGTTAGTTCCTTATTAATTTTGTGACGAATGATGCTGTTATTTTTAATCAAAAAGCAAAAATCTGTATTCATATTGCTAAGCAAAGCCTACTTAGTGTGTGTAAAACGATACTGCGTTCTAAATTCAAATATTTTGTAGAAAGCAAAATGTACGTGTACAAACTTCACTTACGAAAGTTTCAAAGTGTCTCTAGTATTGATAATAACGTAAACAATAAATATAAATAAATAAAAGTATAATTTGTGCGACAAAAGTCATAAATAAAAGATATTATTTCTATAAAAAATGTTTTTCGCAGACTTTTATGTTTTACTTTAAATAATATACGAGTTTGTATAATATTGAAACAAAATACAGTTTTTTTAATATAGTATATTCTATTTAAATTCCGATATTCACTAGACAACTTTATCAAGTTATTTTTAAATAACCTTATCAAGTCCTATAACTTGTTAAAACGCTGACAAACAAATATTATCTAGTTATTTAGCTCTAGATTAATGTAGATTAAACAAACATTATCAAATTGTATTTTCAGTCACATACATGAATATATTTAGGTCCGTCTTTTAAAAATAATAGGAATTTACTAAATGTCAATTTATTAAAAGATTTAAAAGTACTTACCTACCTACCTGGCCTATGCCCTTTCGAAATTTATTATTATTGAATCATTATAAACAAGGTAAGAAACTCACTTTCACATTTGTAATATTATTAAAGATTACAGAAATAACTTAGTATTTTTTCCAGAATATTAAAAACACGTTAATAGTCCTTTTTGATTCGAAACCTATCAAAACAAGTTCAAGAATAACGTAGATATCGCTTAATACATGTACATACACAAAAAAAAATCTCTAAAATTCAGAGCCACCTTCTTTATTATGTTTATATATGTCTTACCGGCATAATAAAGGAAGCGATTCTCATTTTTAAAAACAAAATATTGCATCTGTAAAGCACTAGTGCTCCCCACACCACCTATGCAACTATGTGAAAGCTGGCTCAAGCCGGCCAATCGCATACAAGTAGTATCATGTAGATAGCAAACGAAGACGGTGCGCATACGCGTACGACAAGCAATTTTTCAATTCCGCGGTCGTAACAAACACCATCCGGTCTTATTCACGAAATAAACTTAGTATTTCATTGTTTGAAAATGGATGTGGAATCAGGAAAGGATGATTTGAGTGTTGAAGGGAAACTGGTCGTTTTCGTCGATATTGTGTGCAGGATCCAACAAAAGACATCAAGTGAGAAAAATAATTATATATATATATATTTATTAGCATTAATTAGAAAGTACATATACAGAGTTTGTCTATTCATTGAGTAAAGACTATAAATTTAATTCAAAAAGTGCAGTCATTTATAAATTGTATTTGTTGAATAAATTTAAAGAAATATTAGTCGAACTCCAAAATTGTAATTAATAATTGAATACCCAAATAGCAACAATTTTATATGGGCTAAAGACTTATTGATTTTCTGTCTATTTACACATTTTTTTTTCTTTTGCTAATTTCTTGAACGAACCCGTTCAATTAAATTATCATTACTAACAAAAATGTCAAACAATATTGATAAGAATAAAACATTTACCAAAAACTTATAAGATACTTAATGTGGTAAAATCCAACCTAAATAAGGTGCATGCTTAAGTATAATAAGCAAAAAAACTTGCTTACCTACATAACTTAAACAACCAAATAAGGTCGACAGCAATAACACCAACTCAAACGACTAATATTACCTAACTGAATAAATTAGGTGTGTATATATTTCTTTATTCATTTTTAAATTCTTAATTTAGTTTTTAAAAACTAAAAATAGACGTTTTGAGATTATAAATGCTATGGAATAACATTTCTAATAATACTTAAAAGAATATTTTAGAAAAGGGATGTATTATTCTTTTACTTTTTTAATCAAAATATGATGAAATGATTTATTGTGAAGTAAATAAAAAACTGATAATTAAATTAATATTATGCAAAGTTCCTATTTACTCATAATACATCTATAGCACTATTTCGCCCTCTCAACCGGTTCTCAATAACGAGCAAGAAACCTTTATTCGAATGGTACAGAAAAGCACACCATAACAAATTTAAAAAAAAAAAAACATTATCAAAATATTGACTTTATACCAATATGCATTTAATGTAGCTTTGGTAACTAGGACAACGAGACGACGACAAAAGATAAAACACACCAAATTTTCCGTCCTATTTTCACAAAAAAATGAGCAAACTGCATCCTATTTGATGCTGTAATTTTATAATTTTTGCATAATGCAAGACACACAGACAAAAATTATCGTTATATATATATATATATATATATATATATATATATATATATATATATATATTCATTAATGATTGAGGATGCATTGTACAAATATATATCTTACCATTTCTGACCTGTTACATACGTTATATTCAACATAAATAGTGTTACAGGCTGATAATGACCTGCTTGAGAACTAGTATTCCTTCTTTTTATGAAAATAATTAGATTAAAAAACAAACTAAAACAATATAATTTAACCGAATAAACAGTAAAAATATAATAATTTTATTAAAGAAAAATAATTGGAAGTAGCAGAAATGCAGAAATAGGTATATATATTTTACATTTTATTCATATTATTTTATATTGGCAAACGTTGCTTGATACCTACCGTCACCTACCATACCACATGATACATCATGATAAACCTCAAGCTTTGCTATTCTTAAGGACTATGGTATTATGCTTCCGTACCATGTAATTGCACGGAAATATCCATTTGTACAAACCATTTAAGATGTAAATTGACTTTTTATGTCTGTCTGTAGTCAACAGCCGTCGTGGCCGTGCCATTTTCATCAGGTCAGCCGTCAGCTTGTTTACCTTAACAAGCAGTTGCAATTTGTTATTGCTTGTTTACAATTACATTATCTTTATTTTCATTTTAGCAAATGCAATCATAATAATAAAAGATGGACCGCGACCTCGTAGACGTATAATTTATTGATCACGATTTGAATATTAAGTGGAAATTATAGACTTAGTATAACGCACTGACGTACTTATGTGGAAACACATATTTGGTATACATTCATATTTAAATACTTCTATATTACCTAGCATAATGTATTGTACATTATGCTGGGGGTTGATAGCAATGTTATGTATAGGTACTTAATATTACTACATGACTTTTATCTTCTCCACATATATATTATCTATGTCCAATAAATATTCAAATAAAGCAGTTCACTCAGATGTGACTCAGCTGACTAGATCAGCATCTGAATGAAATGCCCAATTATAGGCGAGTTATATTTCTCGCCTATTCCTTTTAGAATGGAATGAATTATTTTTAAGATTTTTTTACTTTAATCCAAAAATAACGTTTCAAAAATGACCTTTAATGAGATGAAGCCACGTCATTTCAAGCCTTAAGACGCTAAGACGTGATAAAATAAACTCACAATCAAATTCGTAATAATACAGTAAAGATGTTACGATTAAATTACCATTAAAGTAATCGCAATATTTACCAACATTACGATAAGATCTTTATGAACATTATTTACTATCCGTTGCCGTTGGTATTGAAACCAGTATTTTCACCCCTATGACAATTTAGAAAAATCCTTATCATAGTGGATATTTACATCCCTAGAGTTCTAATAAATATAACCTACGTCTACAGAACTAAAAAAATCCTAAACAACTAATAAATCTAACGTAACCTTTACGTTGTGTGCAATTTCAAACAATCAAGCTATATCTTACCAGCTTACCATGTGAGACTTTGTACAAAAGTCGTTTGCTTGGGTACCTCTGTCCCATTCGTGTTTCAACCGTGAAGCAGTTGTGTTTGCATGGCTTTGTTTCGGTTTGAAGAGTGGGATATGGCGTGAATTTATAAGGTACAGAGAAATAACACCTGAGTCCTCAGGAATGGCAACGCATGGGGAGTATCATGGGCGAAACAGTATACTCTGTTATGTCTATGGTACTGCTCATGTCTATAGGCGACGGTTACCACTTTCCATCAGGTGGGCCGACAGCTTGTTTGCCATTCTAAGTAGTATAAAAAAAAACTTAGTTTTTACCCATGACTTTGTCCGCGTAATCGGGATATATTGACCACATCAAGTAATAAATATATCTATACATCAAACATGACGATTTGTTGAACCATTAAAATGCCAAGCGGTAACAAGCAAACTCGCTTTCACATTTATTATGTCAGTAAAATATTTGTTTGAGTAATTCTAATAAAATAAACACAAATACCTATTCCATTAGAAAATTACGTTGCAATCAGTCAATTAGCATAACTTAACAAAATAATTAATGTTAATAAGATTAATTATTCCACAAAATAACGTCTAGTTCAGTTAAATATTGTATAACTGAACGAACTTATTTAACGTACTCGTGTATACTCGTATATGTACGGGGGTTAATTTAAAAGTGTGTTAAATAAAGTGTTATAATTATATGTAAACTGTGCACACTATAATAAATCGACTGTGTCATTATCTATCTAATGGTTGGACCATATAGACCGATATGCCAGTTAGTATGTCGCATTCGATGCGTTCAAAACCACATACAGTAATTAGGTGATAAAAAAAATTGTTATCATATAAAATACAAGTGTCTCCGTTAAATAGTCGATACTGATTTCTATGGATATTAAACTACAATTAGAACAAGAACATCTAAAGGAAAATGGATATACATTATTTCATAATGTCAGTTACAAGGTACCAAGTTATGGTATGTAAAAATTATTAATGTTGTTTTAATGTTTTGGTTAATTCAGGTTAGTTCGACTGGAAAGAGGAGGATGATGATTATTTTAGGACCAAAAAAAATTAAATTATATAATATTAAAATGAAATCTATTATAACATCACTGTGTACATTTTTATAGCACAGGAAAAATAAAAAGCAAGTATCAAAGAGATATATTTAAGGATACAAAAGGAAAAAATCAGTTTTTCTAACATTATTCAAAAACTGCTAAACCAATTAAAAAAAATTAAAGAAGATATTGTAGCTAAAGTAATTCTGTATATTCTGGTACTTCTTTCAACATTCTAGGTGATTTATAATAATTAATTCAACCTAAATTAGTTAATTAATTAAAAAATATGTTATATTTAAAAATATTTATTTAAAATTAACAGATTTTAAAATTTTCGTTTATAAAACATTTATATTCTATTATTTAGCGCACTAAATTAAATTAAACAAATCTTATCAAAAAAATAATTCTACATACGCATACATACATATTTATTTATTCTTTATTGACCACATTACAGCAAATGTTTGGCGCCAATAACAAAAGGCGGACTTATATCTACCTGTCATGCCTGTCTCTCATTAGAGTAGACAAGAAACTACGGAACGCCAAATGCTCCGATTAAAAAAATAAAAAAATGAAGCAAAAATTTACATAAAATTTTATTCTATATTACAAATATAAAAATATAACGCAGTTAATTGAAATATAAAGAAAGTACCTAATTATCTCTATAAATTTGAATCTAGAAACAAAAAACGCATGTTCGTTTGGCCCCTCTGTTATAAAAAAATAAATACCTAATCATAAGTTTTTTTTATACAACTTAGAATAGCAAACAAGCTGAAGGCCCACCTGATAGAAAGAGGTTTAAACCAAAACACAGCCATGCAACCATAGCAACTTCAATACACAATATACAAAACATAAAGGAATACATATGCCCAACAGACGACTTTTGTATGTACATAGTCGGTCTGTACAAAGTCTTCCTCTGCTTAAAGGTTAGTTTAAACATCAATAAAGATGATAAAACAGTATTGGTGAACTGTCGTCCGATTTCACTTCTAGGCCACAACGTAACAATTAAGATAACAAATATGGTATTATGGCTTTATGTCCGAATCGTAGTTATAACATATTGTCCAACTTATGGGAACTTACTAGATTATCAGAACAATTAGTACCGTACCTTTTAAATGATACAAAATAGGTATTGTATGCATCTAATGTAATTTAATAAAATACAATAATGCCACAAAATATTTACAAAAACGAAACATAACTAATGGCAAGAAATACTTATTGGTTGGTAAAGCAACTTGTAATTGCTTAATATTCATAAGGTAAATTTAATGCTATATTTATACATATCATTAATATATGTATATTTAATTATTTAGCTATTAATAATTATTTATATACCTATACCTAACAGAGTAACCGGGGGGGAAAGGGATTATTAGTAATGGGGTCTAATAACCCCATTACTGGCAATATACCCTCTCAGGTTGACCTCCACGCTGGAAACCATCATGTTTAATTCTTGTCGAATTCATCATGGTGGGCCAACTAACCTGCATTCATTCTCACCTATCATCTTCCACTGGTGCCTCGTCGGTACATACCAAAATACACCGACGAGGCACCAGTGGAACGCGGGCGGGGTTACCAATCCATTTTCACCCATTAAAAATATAACAGAGTAACCGTAATGCCCGTTGGTATCAGGTGATTTAAAAATATGTATAAATTTTAATAAATGTTTATATGTTTGTTAATTATTTGAATTTCACAACAGCTGCGTATTGGCTATTCTATAATATGTTTTAATAATCAAATTTTTTTATCAGAATTTGCTCAGTAAAAATCTAATTTAAATTTTCACTAGTAATCTATATCTGCTACAAGACAAAGTCCTGACAGACTCATTAACGGACAGTCGAATGTATTAAAGTTAGAATTACAAAATTTTGACAGTAAGTACCTTTTATGACCTACACAAATAATGAGAAAGGATTTTTCGAAATTCAGCCTTTAGGGGTATATAAAATAAAATATATTTAATAAAAAAAAAAACTAAAATAAAAATTTGATCGAAATTCCGGGTGTAAATTAAGGTATAAAAATGAATATGGTATTAAAATTGATTACATTAAATCAATTAAATCGGTCTAAATATACCTAATTATGTACTCGTACTTACCATACATATTAATTCTTATCCTCATCACAAAAATGAAATATGGTACATAGATCAGAAAGGAAAGTTTTAGTTACATTAGTAAGAGAATCATTAAAATATAATTGGTTGATTTTTAATAATTAAGATATCATACCATTATCATTACCAAATTTTTATTAAAGACTTAGTAATAAAGGTTTTTACAAACAGAGAAATTTAAAAAGTTGTCCTGGAATTTAGACATACATTATATTTTTCTATACACTTTCTACCTAACTGACGATACAAGTGATTTGGTTTTTGTGTTGTTCATTATGTTTTTCAAGTTACATATGTCAAAAGTACACACACATGTCAAAGAGCAAAAGAAAAGTCGCGTACTCTCCTATAATATATATAATATAAATCTCCTATAATATATTTATGTACACCTTATTGCACCATTTATAAAATAGTAGACACATTTAACTGTAATAAGAAATGATACAAAAGGCGGCCTTATCGCTAAGCAATCTCTTCCAGACAACCTTTGGGTAGAGAACATTGAGAAAATAAAGAAAAATAAAGGGTAGGTGGCGCACTATTATATTAGTACTATTATATATAAACAAATATATACAAAGATATATACATATATATGTATATACATATATATACATAAACAAATACATACATAAATAATAATATAAATATTGTATTAGTTGATCTAATAACTTTTCTTAAATTTAGAAAACAATTACAAACAATTGAATTAAGTATAAACAAGATAACGTGTGTCTGATCCGTACCTACGTCGTAGGCTTAATCTATGAGTTACATTATAGATACGTCTACAGTCGGCCAACTCAAAATAATTGATATTATCAGAAATATTAGTAATTACATTTATATCAAAAAAACATATTTTATTATAGTGTGGTATTTATTACCTGTGTTATGAATAATTAATGTTCTATATTTAAATATATTGATATTAAAATTATCCAATACATATATAAGCGTAAGTGACATCAATTATATATATATATATATATATATATATATATATATATATATATATATATATATATATATATATATATATATATAAAATTTATTTGTCGCCAGCGGGAATCAATTATGTAGCTCAAAATAAATATAGTAGGTAATACTTTGTTGTGTTTGACCTCTGCACTTTTTACATATTTCATCTGTCATTTTATTCACTGTATCAAAATGAAGATACGAAAGGTCACAATACATATGGCGGACACTGTATGTATATACCTACATCGTTATCGCTGTAATAATTTACTAAAAATATTTTTGTTATAGGTACTCGCTACTTAGGTCAACTTATAAAATATTTGATTGTCAACTGAAATAAATTGTCCCTAATGAGAATGACCCATTGCTAACAATATACCCTATCAGGTCAACGCACAACGGCCCAAATGAGAGGCTAAGTGCGGAAAACAGAGTCTTTCTTACATTACATTCTTACCCTATCAGGTCGACCTCCACGCGGTTTACCCTGGAAACCATCTTGATTAGTTTTTGTGGAATTCATCACGATAGGCTAACTGGCCTGTTTTCATTGTCACGTACCATCTCTCACTAGTGCTCCGCCAATGTATACCGATAGCGCAAGCCTACCATTTCATTTTCACCCATTAAAAAAAATAGTACATACGAGAACTGTCAATATATTTTCGTCAGTCATTTTCAATATATTTCAATCGAAAATTGACACCAACGGAGTTAAATAAACGGCCTAATGAGCGATGTGTTTTCGATTTGATCCCAATTTGATTTCATCTTAATAGTAAATAAATAGCTGTTAGTATCGTTTTAATTACTTAATAATGGTACCAATCGAAAAAGGTTTCACGCCATACAAGTTACACAAATTTAGAGGATATGCAGTTCATCACTTTATTTTTTTAAATATTAGCTATATTATCAGCTACATTAACAGCTAAATCAGGTAAAGTTAAACTTTAAACATGTATTTCATATTCTCTTAAACCAATTATGTTTTTGTTCATATATTCACCACTACTGGTCAGAATCTAATTCTATTTTTAAAGTTTATAGGTAGCGCAAAATTATAATCAGACGTAATTATCTTTTTCTTATTAGAAAAATAATAGTGAAATATACATATATTTACACAATATAACTACTGCTCCAATTAAAAATATTGTATTCTTAACCATAACGTTAATATTTATTACTGGAAGTAAAAATTTAAAATTCAAAAATGAAGAATTAATAAATAAATATTTATTAAACTTTGTGTGATTTATACACTAAAAATCGAATGTAAGTTACATTATAAAAGTGATTAAAAAAAGAATAAAATTCAAAAAGTGTAAAATAAGTTAACAATAATTAAAAATATATAAATAGTGTAACAAGGTCAACAACTATTAATAACAATAATTAATAATTGCTCGAATGGAACAAAACAATAATTACTAGTTATGAATAATAAATAAACAATATCTTCAGGTGTTATCTTAGGTACTGGGTATTCCATATTATTTTAATAATCTAGGTACTTTGAAACTTTATAATTGACATTTATAGACCTGTACATGTCTAGTCTATAATTATCTACCTGCCCCATGGTCAACTGGTAGGGTTTTTAAGTGTAATATATGTATAGGCTGTTATAAAAATATTAACATCTAAGACTGGGGGAAAGGATTGTTAGAAATGGAGTTTGACAGCCCCATTGCTAGAAATATGCCTTATTAAGTCGACCTCCACGTGGTTCCCCCTGGAAACCATCGTGAACAATTCATGTTGAATTCGTCACGATGGGCTAACTGACCTACTTCATCCTCACCTATCATCCTTCACTAGTGCGCCGCCGGTGTATAGCGATAGCGCAGGCGGGGTTACCATACCATTATTACCCATTAAAAAAAATCTAAGACTAGCTGTCTCTTGCAGTATCCTATGTCCTACGTTACCTTATAAAATTATGACCTGCCTGTGTATTAAATTTCATTCAAGTGTGTTTTATAGTTTTGCCTAAAAGGGTACAAAAACATCCATCCATCCATCTATTCATCCTGACAAACTTTCGCAAGAGTTAAAGTAAATATAGAACACAATACTTATCTTTAAATTTACTGGTGTAACTGTACCGGGAGGTACAGGTATTTTGTTACAGGTATTAGATGTTATATGCATGTGATAAATATAAAATCAACAACAAGTGTTGCATCATTAATAGATATAGACAAGCACATCTAATTCAAGATTCAACATAAATGATTGACAAACATATAATGTCTAGCTATATGACCTCCTTCACCTTTAAAATATTTTGTGCTGTCAATTAGCGCGTTAGATAGACATATTGTATGCAATTGTATGGAGACATTTTTGACTTTCCGCGATAATATCATAGACGTGCGCGGCATATAGATGCGTTTACAGAAATGCAAAAGCATAATAAATTATATAAAGTACAATTGCATATTGTTTTGTTACCTGCTATACCATCATAGATCTATTAAAGAGAGGCCGGGTAGGCTATGCTTATCCCTAAAATGTCTAGTGACCATCCCAGAGTTAGCAGCCGAACTTTTAGATAAGAGCAAAGACAATTTTTTTGAGTACGTATGTGCCTTTTTTTATGGAACTAGATCTCTTTGAAAGATAATTTTAAATACGCCAATGTATATCATACGTTATCATACTACGGTAAATTATTAAACTGTCCATTGGGAATTGGACTTTGCCGTAGAACGACATAATTTTTATCATCACGGTGCCTAAGCCATCATTATATCAGCCTTTAACTGTCCACTGTTGAAGACAGGCCTTTCCCATAATAGGAGTTTTACTAATAATCATCACGCTTGGCAAGCGGGTTGGCAACCGCAGTTAGATCATGTGATATTTTAAAAAGGACTCTCTCGCCCTACTCTCAACTATTGAGTTCCTTTAGTCGTCCCTCTTACGATGCTCACGGCAAAAAAAAGGGATGGCCCATTCTATGCCGAGACCACATAACGAATACACACATATAAAATATTCACCTATATTTAGCAGCGGACAGTTAACTGTTGATATGATGATGATGACGATGAATGTTTGTGTATATTTTATATATTTTACCTTCTTAACAGAAAAAATACAATGGATTAGAAGAAAGAAAGATCCTCAACAGTACTCCTGCATCTTGAACGAAGCATGCGGCGCCGTACGCCCCGGCCGTCTTACATTCATCTTAGGGCCATCAGGCGCAGGGAAAACTACTCTATTGAAAATATTAGCCGGACGAAAGTAAGTAGAATAGAATTATATGATAACTATGGCGTGAATTTCCTGGGTACAGAGGAATAACACCTGAGTCCTCAGGAATGGCAACGCATGGGGGTATCATGGGCGAAACAGTATACTCTGTTATGTTCATGGTACTGCTCATGTCTATAGGCGACGGTTACCACTTTCCATCAGGTGGGCCGTCAGCTTGTTTGCCATTCTAAGTTGTATATAAAAAAAAACTATGGCTATAATGTTACAAGTAATCTAAGTGATTAGCTATAGTTTCTAATGTCGGTATTTTGAAAAGTCTGCCATGCAGACCCTATTTTCTCAGTGTATTCTCTGATACTGTTCAAATCTATTGGTAATAGCTACCACTCTCCATCAGTTATTGTTCTAAGTGACATAAAAAAAAACAAAATTATATCAACTACAGCATGTATACATTAAGTCAAAATTTATTATAATAACTGTCAATATTGATATCTGTATGTAAATATGTTTTTATCAAAATAGATAGCCTAGTAAGAAAGTAGTATGAATGTATAATATATAATTAAGTACTTTATAGACACAATAATTATCTCGCGAAAAAGACTTTGCAATTTTTCCTCGTCTATCTATCATCTCTCGCTACTCCGTACCCCACCAGCGTATACCAATAGCGCAGGCAGGGT
The DNA here is from genome assembly GCF_026898425.1 of Galleria mellonella. Taxonomy (NCBI): domain Eukaryota; kingdom Metazoa; phylum Arthropoda; class Insecta; order Lepidoptera; family Pyralidae; genus Galleria; species Galleria mellonella. The sequence continues at coordinate 4,313,405 of NW_026442133.1, forward strand.
TACCATTCCATTTTCATATCATTTAAAAACCTACATAATGTAATGGGTATATATACCTATACTAGGTTAATGTTTCAGAAAAACAGGCGTAACAGGCTATTTGCACGGCGCAGGTCGCAACTCGGTGCTTGTAAGTCAGGATGCGACCCTACTGGATACGCTGACTGCAAAGGAGACGCTATTGTTTGCTTCCAGACTCAAATTGCCCAACGCTAGCAACCGCGAACGATCACATGCGGTATGTTCTATCATACATAACATAATACTTCACTAAGTTCTAATGACTATCATAAATAATAAGTTTAGAAATTTCCCTTCCTACAGCTACAGTTGACATGATTCAAATTTCTCTCAGTTTTCCATAACTTTATCAACTCATTGTTTAGGAATCCTCAATGCTTGGTTTAAAAATATTTTCAGAGAACCTTATTATGCCTTATTACAAGTTTGGCTCCAAATTCTTACATGTTCTCTTTTTAAATACCTACATATATACATGTAAATACATATAGATACTTAAACTAGAAATCATCTATATCTATGTAATGAATCTATCCGCACAAACATATACTGCAATTCCTTTATATTGTGACTATGTAAAGACGCCCAATAATGAAAACTGGATAGCTTAAATTTCCGACATAGATAGCTTTTATTTATATTGGATATACACCTCATTTAATTTAATATAGTATTCTTCTTGTCGCTCTTAGCTCGTTCCCACTATCGTAATGTGGAGTCGACTCTCCTATTTTTGCAACACCAGGAATTTCTGTTCTGTGTTATCGGGTTGATTAACTTATTTTTTACAAAAATTTTTACTAGTCACCAGGTAACAGGAAGTCGTCATCTGCCTCATTTTTTATTCAGGCAGTCGTAAAGATTTCCTGACCTCTACAAATTATGTAACCATACCAACATATCGTATGCATTATATTTATTATTAGCTATTTATCATATAAAAATATAACTCCTAAAATTATATTCCAAGTTAAATTTTATTTTTCAGATTAAAAATATAATTTATTAATTATATATTTAATCTTATTAATAATATATTATAAATTAATTATGGTATTAAGTCATATGTATATAATTAAACAATATTATTAATTTTTTTCCAGATATCAACAATATCATTACAGTTAGGTATACACGAGGCCCTGAATACTAGAGCTGGTAATCTCTCTGGTGGTGAAAGAAAAAGACTTAACATTGCTTGTGAATTACTAGCTGATCCCACTGTATTACTACTGGATGAACCTACCAGGTTAGTTAACATCTTACTGAAACAACCTGTACATAATAAGATAATAGATTAATAGATTTGTATTATACAAACACATGTGGTCCGTGTGGTCCCGGCATTGAATAGGCCATCCCTTCCCTTCTCGTGGGTGTCGTAATAGGTGACTAAGGAAGCGCGAGAGATGGGTAGCAGAGTCAGAGAGAGAGAGAGAAGATTGATATGATGATGACTTTACAAACAACGGTGACAGTTCATGTAACTAAACTACTTTCTACAAGAACTGTTGCGTATATATATATGCTGATTACAGTCAAAATAACCGTTACGTACCGTAAACATTATCGTTGAATTTCTTGCAGGTTCTTTTCAGCAGACATCAACTTAGCAGTATAATCACAAAAAAATTGACGGTTTAAAAGAGCTTATAAACAAGTATATTTGAATAAACTATTTCTATTCTATTCTAATTTTAAAAAGCGTTGTTCCAGTGGCTTGGACTCGGTATCATCCATGTCAGTGGCCAAGGCTCTCCTAGCCGTAGCACGCAGTGGTCGCACTGTAGCCTGTGTCATCCATCAACCATCCTCGCAGTTGTTTACGTCGGCAGATGACATCATTTTGCTGGCAAACGGCCGCACACTATACGCTGGATCTGTAACTAATGTACCTGAGACGCTAGCCAAAGCCGGCTTCGTTTGTCCACAATACTATAATATGGCTGATTACTGTAAGTAATAAACTTACGTCTTACCTCCAATAATATAATAAAAATATTGCACACCTCCAGGTGGAATATCAGTACCAGGTCTCAAATGAACTGAAAAAAAACTATACTATCCACTTTATTGTTTATTAAAAAAAGAGCATTAAGGGTCAAAAAACGAGTAAAAATAAAAGCTAAAATTATATCATATATTTTTTAAAAGAAAATAAAACGTAACTTTTGCATTACAAAGTTTACGTCGAATTATTTATTTTCGCATCCACTAAAGGAACAGCTAAGTTTTCATCACAAAATATTAATACATTATCTGTGCACTAGCATTCAGATTTGCAAATACTTTAAACACGGGTAAACAGTAGTAAATAATAAATAAGTTTAGAATTTTAATCCTAGATGGAGTAAACGTAAAACGGATACATAGTAATATGTATACTTTATATAATTACTATTTAATAAATATACCTACTCATAGCTGAATATCATAATGGGTAAGTATCTACACTAATAAAATCTTTCATATAGATAAGATAAATAATAATAAAATGTAATAAATTACAGTATAAAATAAATAGATTGAGATGATATACATAAATATTTTAAAGAACTTATAATTTGTCCAACTAACGCTTAGCAAAATAAATATACACTATTGAAATATAGTAATTACAAATCGAATTACAAGTTGCAGTAAATATACTTATTTTTCTTCTTGCAACACCTTATACTACTTATTTCATTTTTACAGTATTAGAAATAGCGAGCGGAGAATGTACTGGCAATTTATCATTGTTGGAAAATGAAGCTAAAAATTATACTTATGAAATGAAAACAATTGCTAAGAACGACGTTGAAGAAAAAACTGGAAAACGTAAGAATATTTCTATTCACAGATATATATATATATATATATATATATATATATATATATATATATATATATATATATATATATATATATATATATATATATATATATATTATAAATAGTAATAGTATTACAGTATAAGTAGATAATAATACTAAAATATGGACACTCGGTCGCCCGCTGCAAGCTGACCTCACCCCGTCTATTTTCCCGCGCTCATCGTAATTACAGATGCACACATTATCATATACTATATTCATTATCATATAAAGTGTCCGGGATATGATAGTATTACTGATAATATTACTACTATTGCTTTAATGAGGTCTACCAGTCACATTGCTAGCAATAAACCCTATCAGTTCGACCTCCGCGTGGTCCCCCCTAAAATCATCGTATTAAATTCTAGGTGTATTCATCTCGATTGGCTAACTGACCTGCTTTCATCTCCACCTATCATATCATACTAGTGTTCCGCGGTTTATATTACGACATATATATCTATATATATTATAAACTATTATTATATTTAACTCGGAAAAAAAAACTCAGTAAATATATAAGATAGACAATATGACAAAGATATGAAGGTTGTAGCATTAAAACATAGCGACAGAAGCAATGGAAAAAAAAACTAGTGTCCCGCCAGCGTATACCGTTAGCGCAGGTGGTCACCACTCCATTGTTATCCATTAAAAAATCTACTAGTTATATAATTATGGTGGTATACCTGCTAGTATGGTATATATATAGTATAGTATAGTATAGTATAGTAACACAGATAATACAATACTGTACTAGTACTATTAGTAGTTATAATACTATTACGTGTACCTTACTAATCGATACCTTCCTACAATGATCGTCGTTGAATTTCAATTCGACAAGATTATAGTATTTTTTTTTTACAATTAAAAAAAATATACTACAGATATAACGTAGATAAACAAATATCTTAATTTTCAGATAAAAATTGGTAATAACTATTTTACAGTAACGAGTACGGAAGCTGAAGCTCTTCTAAATTCAAAAATAAAAACATCACGCGAATATGCAGCGAGTGGATGTCAACAAATAAGAGCTCTTCTCTGGCGATGCTACATTGGAGCACTAAGAGATGTACACCTAACTCAAGTAGGTATCTAATACCACGTAATACTTATTAATACAAGAGAATACCGTAGTCTGTGGTAATACTGAGAAAATAAGACTAAGTATAATCTATACACGTTTAATGAATATTCAAGTCAATGTTTCAAGTATGTGTAGATGACAATATACAAAATTGCCTAAGTTTCAAAGAGATCGCAACACAATTGCAGGTAAATAGTATAGTATAGTCCATGATACTGCTCATGTCTATAGGCGACGGTTACCACTTTCCATCAGGTGGGCCGTCAGCTTGTTTGTCATTCTAAGTTGCATTTACTTTTGTAATTTTATTTTTTATCAAAGTCATGTCCAAGGCCCCTGTGAATTTTATTCAATTCATCCCTTCTAGTAGCACAATGGTACTATGGAACGTTGGTTAGTGGAGAAAAGGAGACTGGCCTATTTTCGCTATTTCATATAATTTCCTACTTACCTTTGGATATGACCATCCATGTATGCCCCTTGATAACTTCATCTAATTCAAATAAAAAAATACCACAACATAACTCTTCTAAAGAATGTTTCTTTAGTCTAATCTCTAATAATAAACAATTTAGGTCCTATTACCTATTCTCTACAAAATCTAAACAGATCCGGTTGGCCTGCCACCTAGTAGTGGCGTTGATGCTTGGCGCGCTATACAACGGCGCCGGTGCAGATGCTGCCCGTGTTATGTCCAACACCGGATGTCTATTTTTCTTCCTTCTCTTCTTGTTCTTCTCCAACGCTATGCCACCGATACACACTTGTGAGTTTTCATAATATTAATAAAATAACATATGCATTTATGAGTAATATTTATGTGTAATAATCTATAATTTTTCGTATTGGTCCGGGTATTTTCTACGTACTACATACTTATATCGGTGCATATATTGTATTTACACAAAAAAGATTTGAAGCATTAATGACCTTTATAGCACAATGGTACTCTGTGTATAATACTATATTAAGCCTAGATACGAGTACCTGCTCCCTTAAACATGTAGTAAATGATTAAATCGATAGAATCGTTACGGTTAACACTCACATGGGGAAAAAACAAGACACCGGACATCGCTATCTCATTCTATTTTTAGAACTCACTAGCGATAAACGATTCTATCAAATAGATTAATTTGTTTTTGTCTAGAAGGGCTTTTGTAAAAATTTTAAATTATAAAATAGTAGAAATTATTTTTAATAGAATAACAGCTTAAAAATTGGTAAAAATAATTCGTAAAATCGAACACTTCCAAACTAAAATTACAACGGCACCCGCTATAATAGAAATTGGCTCCCGCTGAAATTTACTACAAACCAACTGAACAAAAAATCCTTAGGGATTGCAAACCCTAGACCAGACAGTTTCTCCATGACAGATCCTATTTGAATTCATTTCATATATGTAACCCAGCCAAAAAAAGGCATCTCGCCTTAAAATAAAATTTCTTCGGTCGCGTTTTGTGAAATTAGTCCCAACAGGATTTGCGTAAATCGTTTTATCACTTAATTGCAACATAATTATTTTCACAGCTATTTATTACCATACTAATTTCTTTCCATATTTTTTCCAGTTCCCGTGGAAGCGTCAGTTGTACTCCAAGAGCATTTGAATAAGTGGTATTCTCTTACAACATACTGCGTGTCCAAGGTCTTAGTCGATTTGCCCGTACAGGTGAGTTCAGTTTTATGAAATAGAAACAAATGACAAACGTAGGTAGATATAGTAGAAGGAGATTGTAAGTAATAAAGGAATATTTTTAATGGATGTTCCTGGAATGGTAATCCTGTCTGCGCTAACGTTATACGCTGGCGGGGCACCAGTAAAAGATGATAGGTTAAAATTAAAAGGCAGTTCAGTTAGCCTATCGTGTTAAATATACCTGGAATTCAGCACGATAGTTTCCAGGAGGGACGACGTGAAGATCGACCTGATAGGGTGTATTGCTAGCAATAAGACTGGTAGTCCATATTACTAACACTCCCTTTCCCCTCCCCCCAGTATGGACTAATAGATCCATTACTACCATGTCAGGTCGACCTCCTTACAGTCTCTCCTAAAACCTCATAATTCCTATTGAATTCGTCACGATAGGCCACCTGCCCTGAGTTCATCTTCAACTATTATTCCTTACTAAGACGAGGTTATTTATTCAATTGTATGCCATAAAAGAACATCTGTTGGGTTTTGCTAATTCAATAAATAGCCCTTAATCATTTATAAACTTATTTGGCAAATTCTTTTTTATCTAAATGGATACACTTTCGGATTGGTCCCATAAAAATTGTATCAAAATAGGTTTATTAGTTTAGTTTTTAAATTGAAATAACTGGTTTTGCCACGATTTAAGTCAGTTTTTCTTTACTGAACACAGTCTTAATGTTTTACAACTATCCAAAAAAGAAGCATAATCATCAATTTTTAGGGTTTATGTATATAAGCGTGTGTTTCTTAATACCACCATAACTACTAAATGTCTAAACAGATTTGGATGTAGATATGGCACCTATTATATCATTAACATCCTTACGTCATCCCGAATGATGGGTAGTCCATTTTAATAAGTCGTGTTTTTTTAATCCGCAACAATAAATATAGACTATATGTTACACATATATACACAATAGATATATATGTAGGTAGATATATGAATTTGAAAGAAGTCGATACTTTTATTAGGGAATGAACGCCCAGAACATTTAATTAATTCTCATGGACAGCTTCGGAAACCTATGCATTATTTAAGCTTGTATAGATAATTGCAATAATAATTTTTACTAAAATATCAAAGTCCATGTTATGTTTACGACGACATATAGGTCCTTTGGAGGATATAAGGTTTTATAATAATATCAATATTTCAGCTACTCTGCGCAACAGTATTCGTGTTCCCGGCGTGGTATCTAACATCACAGCCGTTAGACGTGAACAGGATGGCTCTTGCGTGGTTCATATGTGTCCTTCTGACCATTTTGGCTCAAACATTTGGTCTTGCAGTTGGAGCAGCTTGTGGCGTTAAGGTATTATTGTCATTGCTTATGAAATCATTTATTGTTAATTATTGGTATAAAAATATCCTATGTATTAATTTATGATTTATTTATGCACCAAATTTTATTAAAATCTGTCTAGCCATTTTAAAGTGATTACGTAGCAAACATCCAATCATCTTTATAAACTTTTATAATATTAGTAAAATAAATTATTATTTGTTTATGGGAGCATAATAAATACATATTATGCTATATATGGTACTTGGTAACATACCTTAGTATAGCATTTGTGAAATATTTTTAATATAAATACCTAGACATTAAAACTTTAAAAAATTCCAATGAGAAATATAGGGTTAATTCACTTTCAATCCAGTAGCTAGTAGTGTTATTTTATACTAGTAGCCTATACTTATAGTTTATACATATAGTTTACATCCATTGTAAGGGAATAGAACGAAGAGATATAAAAATATAGTAATAATTTATATTTTAATATAACAAAGCGTTACCTAGCAACTGGTGTAGTACCTAATTCAAAAACTACAGTAAAGCGGCCAGTTACAGTTATTTGTGTTCAACACACCCCCATATATTTTGTAATACCTACATTACCTACGTATATATGTTTTTTATCTTAGATTTTTATATAACATTTAATTATATTTCTTTTCAGCTCGGTCTATTCGTTATCCCGGCAGCGAACATACCAATGTTAATGTTCTCCGAATTCTTTATACCTTACCGGGAGATACCGTACTACCTCCGACCTTTCGCGACCATATCATACTTTCGATACTCTTTCGACGCATTTCTAGAAACGGTCTACGGATTTCAACGTGCAAAGTTACCGTGTTTAACCGACACATTCTGCATGTTCAGAAAACCCGAGGACTATCTGGAATATTTAGGTCTTTCAAGAGATATAAACAGAGATATAATTGCTTTAGTTTTGTGGATTGTTGTTGTACAAATAGGTCTAATCTCTGTTTTAGTGTTTAGAGTTTACAGGGCCTGTAGATAGTCCATGTTGTAAGTAGGTATCTGTTTATGTAAAAAATACACAATTCAATCCGAAAGCTTATCGATATTAGGTAATGTGATTTTGTTATTAAGTACGAGATCTAAATATATTACAAATATCTCATATTATTATTATTATTATATTGTAGGATAAGGTTTAATATGAGGATCTATAATATTCATGTAAACAAACTAATCTTAATCTACTATTTTTCTTGTAATAATAACTATGGGGTCGATGCTGAGACGCCATTTCTCTAAAGGTACCTACCTATCTCTAAAATAATTTGATATGACTGCGAAATCTTCATTCTAAGGACTATAAATAATATAAATAGATATAATATAAACTAAATTTCTTATAGGTTTAAGTCAAAATTAATATAAATTTGATTTTATAATGGTCCATAAAATAATGATTTCGCGAAACTATCAAATTAAAGTATTTTGTTAATAGATAACAATGGAATGGTAACCCCGCTCCGGATAACAATATATATTGACGGAACACCAGTAAGGGATGATAGGTGGGGATGAAAACAGGGCAGTTAGCCCATCGAGATGAATACAACTAGAATTTAGTGCGATGGTTTCCAAGGGGGACCACGTGAGAATCGACTTGAAATATATTATAAAAACGGCGTTTCAGAATCGATCCTAATGATTGCATGCAAATGAGTTTCATTGACAACGAATTTTACAATATTTTGATTCCCAACATGCACCTTACAAATTTATTTTCAAAAATGCTGTAACATGGATGTAACATGCTCTTAACTATGTACCTACCAGATTCCAAACTAAAACTCTATCATATAGTTTTATATTAGAGATCTAAATTAATTTAGAAAATGAAAAAGTAACAAACTAAGTATTGAAGCATTAATATATTTTTTTTTATTGTTTGTCTCGTATGCATGAAGAGTAGTTCAAAATAAAACTGACATAATAAAACTACTGCTATGAATTGTATAATTTTTTATATAGTTTTTAAATTTATTCCAATCATCAATATAAGTATAAATGTTAATAATAAATTCACAATAGATAACTGAAAAATGTTAGAAAATAATGCCATCAACAGTTTATATCCAGTCGTTATATCCAATAATTCAAATGGTATATTAAATCATCTATGGTCAACGTTTGCAATGAAAACTTAACTTACATGCAGTTTTAATCGAGGTAGTTTTAGGTTTTAGTTTTAGGTACCTACTAATATCAAAATCGTGAGTTTTTACAGTGAATGTGCGTTATCTAACAACTTTTATCTATATGTAAAATTAAATAAGATTGTTTTATGGTAAGGGAATTCCTTTTTCTTACGATAAGGATAGCAAGGTTAGGTTAATAATGAATATAATAATGTATTTATAAACATTTAATTTTCAACTGACATTTAAGACTGGTCTCTCTATTAGGTATATGCTATGCATTAATAAATATATGTCTTATCTATAAATTGTATACCTACCTAAGTATTCCGTTTGCGATAATTAAATGCAGTAATAACCATGAACAGTTTATCATATAACTATTTTATAAGGTTAAACAAAACCTGAACACATTGAACTTACATTAAATAAATGAACAATAAAAGATTGATGAAATTATATCTGTTTCTCCGCATAAAAATGAGAAAAAAAAAAAACAAACAAATCATTGATTTTTTTTATTATTATTATTTGTAATATTGTCTTGAATATAAGGCATTTAATATAAAGAGCTGTGAGGGCTGTGTCATCGTATAAAAAGACTCGACAATTAGCAGTATACATACGCCATATTTTTGCACCAAATCGTCTTACGGTTCATTTTGGAAAAACTGCCAATATTGTAATCTAAGGCTAAGAGCAAGAAAGCAAGTACAAAGCACGTCAAAATTGTCAAAATCGTAATCTTTGTATATGCTACATTTGTATAAGCCGCCTAGTCTTCACATGTACAATGCTGCATTATTTTGTATGTTCATTGTCTAACGTGACATTTTTATAAAGCAAACAAAGCTTAAAGCTGGTTTCACATTTAGACGATAAACTACTTAAGAATTAATGTAACTAATAGTTTGTTCTTAAGTGTTTATAGTCAATAATATATGTACAATTCTATGTAGACTAGACCATATTTTGACTAATACCACGAATGTCTAAAGTTAAAAAAATACTAAAACAACGATTCATACATCTATCTTAGGTACAATAGGTACTTCATATTCGTGCTAATTCTGTACAGAAACAAAATAAGTATCGTAATAACAAACATAGACAAGAAAAACCACTCCTCATAAATTATAAATATATTCGATTTCATCAGCATTAAAATATTAATCAATTTCTCTCGTGTATTGTATTTTTCATGGCCTTTGCTAAATGCAATAGTAAATCTGAAAGATTTACATATATTACAAATAGGATGCAAATTTATACTATAGTGGATATAGTTTCAACTATAGTGGATAAAGTTTATGTTCCAGAAAACTTAGTCATTTCACAGCCTCATAATGTTTAATATTTGTGTTTACGTATACATACTAATGTTAGTTTATAATCTCGGCTGTTTGTATGTAATATAATAATTAATACATATTTTTTTTTAAATACTTTGATAATTTAAAACATTATTTTATATAAACTGTTTTATTACTGATACTAATCAATAGCAGCACCATTTAGAAAATACATTACTGCTCAAAAGTATTTGGCCACCTTGCATTTTGTTTAAATTACAAACAATACATTTTAAAGAGATAATTTATTAGGTTTAATTTTTTGTACAATACAATCATTAACAGCTTATTTTATTTGTCGACTCCAGGTCATAAAACCATAAGTGTTATTGTCGGAATTTTTTCGAAGTTAATCTTTGAAGACGCAATTTAGATATTAAGAAATAAACACAAGTAAAATATAGAATAATTACTACAAATATTTTTACATTAGTTATCTGATGTCATTTGACCAGAAAACACGCTCGTCGTAGCTCAGTACTTAGTCTACCAATATTTTTTGTTTTTAATTTTTTAAGAAAATAGGTAAACCTAAGGAATATTAAAAAGAGCCCCTGATGGGCATAATAATCGGTCTTAATAAATTCGGTAAAAGTAATCGTGAGATTTCAAGACTACAGAAGATACCGAGACAAACTGTTGACTACATCGTTAAGAAGTTTGTGGTTGAAGGAACAATTTATAACAGTTTAATGCGAATCCTGATAAACCAGACAGTGTATCCACAGTTAAGACTTTGTGACGCAGGACTCTAGGGATGCATAGTTGTTTCAAAACCACTTTTTAAATCTATTAACAAAAATAAGAGACATAGTTGGGTGAGAGAACACAAGAATTGGACAATAACAGATTGGGAAAACGTTCTCTGGACGGACGAATCAAAATTTGAAAATTTTTGCGGCAGTCAAACGAAAAGACGAATGGCGCTTGTACTATGGCTTCAATTCAACACGGCAGAGGATTTGTGACAACAACAACTTAAACCTCATAGAACTATTGTGGGATCAGCTAGATAGACAGGTGCGAAAACATCCCACATCTCAGGAAGACTTATGAAAAAAACTGCAGAAGATAACTGATACAACATTGGAAAAATTAGTAGCTAGGTTGCCTTATAGATCAGTTATTTAAAAAATATTATTATATATTTACAAAATTTAAAAAAAAATTCTCTTGGTATGTCCAAAAATAATAAACATGTTAAATTAATTATGAAGTAGTTCCACTCACTCAGACTTTTATAAAATTTATTTTACTAGATAGCCAAATACTTTTGAACGGTACTGTACATATACTTCTAACATAGAATATTTTTTACAGTTTTGGATTGAGACGTACACATATACACATAGCTATATACACATATAATTTATCATTTGGTACTCCATTGCTAATAATATATAATACAGTGTTCGGGATAAGAAATTTTACCTACTAGGTGTGTTATTATGTGTGCGAATGAAACGGCTATTTAATAACAATATTAATGCCACGTGTCTATTAATCTTGGTATCGACAAAGGTGTACCTAAATCTTCTTTTTATACAAAATACCTACATTAAGCTTGAATACAAATTCACATAACGACATCGCTAGTAAAAACATTTTTGATTTTCAACTCTGTATATATATTTTCCCTAACACTGAACTGATTTTAGTAAAGTTTTAGTTAATTGCAATCGATATCATATTCTTCCATTACAGCTATACTAATTTCATCACGATTGAATTAGCATTTTTGTGCAACATAATCTTAAATTATTATAATAAACTTAAAGATATATATTCACAAAATGTAAGATGCATAATCAGTGATATTTTTCTAAAACTACAATGTGATTTTTTTAATAACTACATATTTAAAATATTAACATTCAGACGCTGAGACATTGGTGTGGTTCACATTAAATAGGTAGTTTTATAAATAAATACAGCCAATCGGATCCTATTTCACTAAACGCTAATAATACAACTGAACAATAAATAACTTTAAAATCTTACTAATAAAATTGTTATTAGACGATGTCTGTACATAATTAAGAAAAAAATAATATAAGATTAAGAGGTGTTAATACAATAATTTTTAGAAATTTCGTCTGTCCGTCTGTCTGTATGTTTGTTCCGGCATCGCGGCAAAAATTACTGCACTAAATTGGATGTGGATTTCACAATTGTGTTTCTGAACGTCTAACTTAAAATCTGATGAATGCTTTGTCTTACTCACTTTCATCTACAAATGGTCTGCTTCATCGCCTAAACCCACGCGTACGAAGTAGCGGGTAAAAAGCTGGTGATAGTACATAATACTATTTGAATACCTAATGTAATATAAATACTTATCAAATAAATAATTATTCGTCATACGAATAATTACTCTGTTGGTTATAAAACTATGATATTTTTTAAATAAAACTCAAACAGAGTTTAAGAAGTCAAATACATAAAACACAAATAAGTAGAATAGGAATGTGCTTTCGTTCTAATCTTTGGTGCAAATAAATATGTATAAATGTTAAATTATCCAAAAGCCTTTTAGCGTCAAATACCTAAATCAAATGAGTTTCGTTTCTTCAATGTATAAGATTCTTCTAAATTAATAGTCTTTATTATAAAGCTCTAACATCGATTAATTGGATTATATCCACTTTTAATTGGTTGCCATATCACATTACTTGCAGCACTATGAGGGCAAATTATTTAAGTTTTTTAGTTTTCTGTAACAAACAATAATATTATATTAGAAAAAATAAAGTTACTCAAGTACTTTTGTTTTATATAGCTTGAAATAGCAAATAAGCTGACAGAAATTGATAACTGTCACCGATAGACATGAATATTACAGCATCAAATTCAAAATCATCTTTTGTCAAATAGGCTTGTTTACCAGCACTTTTAAATCGTCATTTTTAAAACTCTGACTTCGTAGAATAAACTATAATACCCATAATACTCATATTTATGCATCCTATATTTACACCTTTATATACTATTTAAAGTACAACTTCTTGACAGAACAACTAGGAGGGCAAAAGTACTGATATAAATGACTTTTATACAGTTCTCCTTTGACACTTATAATTAAATATTTTAAATAATAAAAAAAAAGTTACTCACCTACAATAATCAAATGGTAGATTTGATGTTTTTAACCATAAGTATACACTCAATGGGATACTCCACGTTCTTAATGGACCTAACATAAATGCCATCGTACCATATTCAAGCCAAAAGAAATACGCTAACAGTAACTGTATTGATAAAAGAAAAATAAATGGCAGGTTCTTTATTAACCGTTTATAGCCTCTTTCATGGTGACTAAATAGCCTATTTTCTAAAGAACGTGCAAGTACAAAAATAAGAGGTATTTGTACAAACATTAATTGGACACTTCCATACATATATGTAAAGGCTTCTGGTAAAAATGAACCCCTTATTACTATACCCCAAGCAAAAACAACTCCTATATGATCATCTATTAATTCACCAATCGCCCACGGTCCAAATGGCAAATACGCTGTGTACAGAATGAGAGGGTAAAATATTCTATCAATTTTGGTGAGTAACCAAACTCTTCTAAGAACATTGCAGCCAAATCTCCTACGATATTTTGGTGGACACTTCTGCAGTCTCAAAGTTACTAATGGCACCACACTTAACAGAATAAGCGTAGCAAATATGCCCTGAAACTGTAAAAAATGCATTGAATGTCATAAATAAAGATAGACGACATTAGTATCTCAATCTATAGAAAAGTTAAATGTTGTACAATGGAACTATTAATTGTAAAGGCAACAAAACATTTTCCGTACTATAACTTTCGATAGATGCAACGGCGGCATCTTTTCAAATCTATCTCTATGATGTAAATAAAATAGAATCACTTTTATGTATACTTACTAAAACAGCAGCATCCGTCATGAGTAGTAATCTTGGCGTTACATCAAAATTAACTAGAGATCCATCTAAAGAAAATGGATGTTCAACCACTGCCTCTTTACCCGACTTATCAGTGACTATTACGTGAATATAGTGTAAACCAGTTGCAAATAGATGTGGTCGCCATTGACACACATACAGCGGTCCCTCTGTATGTCTACATTTCATCCAACTAATTTGGTCAAAAGAAATTTTAACATCAATAATTTTAACGTTACTAAAAGCTAATATTCTTATATGAGTTGAATGAGGAATCAACTGAAGAGGTTCCCGGCCGGGCATCATATATCGTGCATGTTTTGGATTTGTCACCAAAACGAGAGGCCACGTATTGTGTTTTTGATCCACAAATGAGAAAATTCCATGATCAATAGCAGCCAAACGAAACATTCGATTGTCCTTCCAGTCACCTAACTCCAGTTCTAAATAGCCTTTCTTCTGTTTTGTATACATATTTGGAACCAATCCACCCATGGAATGTAAATGGCCACATACATAGACCTGCGACCCAGGGCTGCTACCCATCAGTTCCCGCAAGTTCAATCTTTGAGAATCGTTTTCTAAAGACAATATACATGAGGTTGGATAATGACCAAACCAAATAATATGATCAGCTTTATCAGCTTCTGCTTTTAATTTTTGTATATGTTGTTGTTCTTGTATGTCTAAAAGTCCTATAAAATTGAAAGGCCTTCTCAGCCCTGGCTCTGGACAAGCATCGATGCCTAAAAATGCAATGTTAACACCATTCTTGTTTTCAAAGTGAACATATGATTTTGTATGAGTAGCTCCTTGTACAGAATAGTTTCTGAAATAATTCTCTCGTGAATTTATAGTTTGAATGTTGAAATTATCTGGAAACAATTTATTTATAAAATTATTATAATCAGCATAAAAAATTGTTGAGAGTTCAAAAAAACAAAGAAAAATATATTAGAAAAAAGATTAAGTGAGCAAGTGTGTGGTAATTGTTTAGAAAATGTGCAAGTTAGTAAAACATTGCCTTTTTTAAGCAACTTCAAATTCATCATTTTCTCGGAACAGTTGTAAAATTACATTTAATTTCATATTATTATGTGGATTACAAGTAAAAAATTAACTTTCCAATAAAATTAAAAACCATATTTACTAAATGTCTATGGACTACAAATAGAAGTCATAAAACCTTGTTATAACATGAATAAACAAAAAGTAGTGTAATAATAATAATAACAACTTATCATTACCATGATTTCCTCGGATGTCCAACCAAACTATATTTTTTGTAACTCCTGACTCTTTAATAATGTTGTAATAGTAAACCCATTCTGTTTGGACTTGTGAACTACCCAAATTGTCTTTGGCTTTAGCATCAGTCAAGTCCCCAGTTGCTAATACCAGGAGTGGCATAATCTTTCTTACAGTAGTGTCACAGAATTTTTGGAACTGTAATATTCTCCCAGGGTCACGAAATATACTTATATGTATATCAGATATCTAAAATAAAACTATCAAATTAAAATTTTGGGCTACAACCATAGATGATTGTTATTGCAACATATAAGGACCAGGCGATTAAAATTATTGTAACACACTTATTATACATCAAAATTAATCCAAACAATTAAACAGTAAAATTTTGGACAGTTCCACATATCCCTACTTTCCTTTCGTAGATTTTTTATTTAATAGATAATTTCGTTACATTACTTACAGCACACAAATTACAATACAAACATACACATAATACACAGTAAAAGTGATAAAAGAATGAAAAACAAAAAAAAGAACAAAAAAAAACAAGAAGCAAAATATATAAAACAACAATTTCCCTTTTTTTTTCATGTGTGTGCCATAGTAATACAAAACGGTCACAACTCAGTTTATTGCTTTGCCCTCAAAAGAGCAAAACACATTATGTGACTGGTAGGGATAAATGAAATAAATATGCCACTTTTCCCAACCAATATTTTTTTTATATAATAATAAATACAATCTGTTAAATAATTAGTACTACTAATTATTAAATGGGGTAATTATATTAATATAAATATTCCTATGTGGATATCTGTTCAATAGTGTAAGGAGTACATTATATTAAATCTTTGAAATGCCATTTTCACTGTAGGTTTCTTACATTTCTTTTAAACTGACTTTAAAAATAGGTACTCTCAAATTTACTATTCCTGTTTCCTCATTTTAAATATGAATTTTGTTTATGACTAATTTAAGCTTAAAAAATTTAAGTTTAGAATTTTTCCTAAGAATATTATGGATATAAATTATTTTTATTTATATAATAAGAGTATCATTTTAACTAAGTAATTTGAAATTGCAGATTTTAAAGGCATTATTAATAAATTGAGTTTAATTGACAAAATTAAATTCACCTGAGATGTACATTTTGCTAAATTCTGTTATGACCATGGTACTGCTCATATCTATAGGTGGCGATTACCACTTTCCATCAGGTGGGCTTTCAGTTTATTTGTCATTCTAAGTTGCATAAACAAAAAAACTTGGACAACATATTCAAACTAAAGAATATTAAAACAAAAAAATGTTAATGTTGACCATGTTTTCTTCAACTAAACTTAAGACTGGCTTTTTAAATCAACAATTCCAAAGTAGCTAAAACGATCACCATATCAAAAATATAAAAAATTTTGACAGTTTTGATCTTTTTGTATCAAAATAAATAAAATAATATAATTTTTACAAATTACCCCAATTTAATTGAAAACAATACACAACTCAAAAAGTACATAAACAATTTGCTTATGTATTATAAAAATAATATATATTTCAGAGTTATTTTCCTAGGAAGTCCAGTTACAGGAAATCATTCCGTCCTACTCATCTATTTTTACTTCTAAATTTGATCATAAATGGCGTAAAGTCCATCCAACCATTTCATAATTCAAAAGCAGTAATGCTAACCCTTTGCATATTTTAAGCTATTGTATGACAGTCCAAGATGTTTTAAAATGCTATTTTTACTACAGAAATTGACATATCAAAAGCTATTTTCACAAAAGAAATTCCTTGAAATAAAGGAGTTTATTATTTATGTACAGAATATATGTAGTATATTTGTAAACAAAAGTAGAATTGAAGAATTGAATTTCAGATAAATAGAATTGAATTTTCATTCATCTACCAGTGGAGGTAGATCGATTAAATTTCCACTCTTACCCCCAGTGGAAAAATATTGACAGGGAGAAGCGGAACTGGCCTATTAGGAACCAAGCATCGAAAAAAGTATAAATAGATTCCTTTTTTAAATAACATACAGATGTTACTGCAAAAGAAATATGTTAATAACAAAGGACAAAACTAACTAGGCAACTTACTTGTAAAAACCAAATCAAATTTTTGGTGCCATCGCCTATTGGACCATATTTTTTACCGAGGTAGTTTGTATAATTTAATCCTTCATTATTACTCTCAGTATAAAAATTGTGGTCAGTTGCAATGGAATTTAGAAAATTTGCCATCATTATTGATAACAACAAAAGCACACATAACAAAGATACCGTTGTCTTAGAGATAATCATTTTATAATTTAAATACACAGACAATATAATATGTTATGCAATTATGGCAACTGTCACAAGTATATCAAATACCGTATAAATTTTAATGGTAACTGTTTGTCTACTTTTTAAATATTACAAAAAACATCGTAATCCTATTGAATCAGCTGTCGAGAATAAGCTAAAATATTTAATAGTCAGCACAGCCGTTATATTGACAAAACTGTAAAATAAACTATGCAACCAATTTTCTTTTAATGAGAAAAAATGAACGGTAATCCCGTCTGCGCTATTAATATACGCGTGCGGGGTACCAATGAAAGATGTGGTGAAGATGAAAAACAGGTCAAATAACCCATGGTAACGAATTCCACGAGAATTAACCACGATGATTTTTTTAATGTGTGAAAATGGAATGGTAAACCCGCCTACGCTATTGGTATACGCTGACGGGTCACCGGTGATAGATGAGGATGAAGGCAAATCAGTCGACCCATCTTGAAGAATTCAACAAGAATTAACCACAATGATTTCAGAGAGAACCGCGTGGAGGTGAACCTGATAGGGTATATTACTAGCAATAAAGCTGTTAGAACCTATTACTAACAAATCCTCTCCCCCCCTAACCATAATGGTTTCCAAGAGCAAGAAGGTGTTGTATAATTATTTATTATAGAAGAAAAAGATTGTTAATAATGAGAAGTCTACATTGCTAATAATATATCCTCTTTGGTCAACCTCCACTCGGTCCCCCTTGGTAGTCATCGTGGCTAATTCCTGGTAAATCCATCGTAATGAGCCAACTAACTTGCTTTCATACTCACCTACCATTCCTCACTAGTACTCCTCCAGTGTATACCGGTAATACAAGCGGGATAACCATTTCATTATCATCCATTAAAAAAACTATTACATTTCCTTAATATCGATCTGAATAAGTGTGACTTAAGGAAATATCGCTATAGATAGGTTTGGCCAAAAAACCTAAATACTTTAAACATTGAAATTTTAATTTTCCATTAACTACTTGCATACATAGATTACGATTACCTAAACAAAAATAAAACATATTTTGTTCAGTGACGAAGTGTGATCGCCGAATTGCATGTCAAAGTCGCGAATATAAGCTATCATTTGTCAATCAAATTGTCACTGTCAATCTGTCACTGCCTGTGTTGCTAGAGCTATTTAGTCAAAAGTAATCAATTCTCAACAACTTACCCACCGAATACAACTATTAAATTGCTTAATTGGTGCACTATATACCTTAATCGACTATTGCAGGAAAAAAGGGTTATCGCTAGAATCTAACAGCTGCATTGCCTGCAATATACACTATCAGGTCGACCTCCACGCGGTTCTCCAACAAACCATCGTAGATAAATTTTGTTGAATTTTATTCTCTAGCTGGTGTCCAACCAGCATATCGTATCGTAAATAGTTGCCATTTCAACCACCCATTTAAAATTAAAGTTATTCTGAGGCCTCTATTGTTCTTATCGTATATTAATAAACTCCCAAATATAACCAAATATGCATGTAAATTATTTGCTGATGAAATATCGATTATTATTAAGGCTAAACTCAAAGCTGACTACCAATAGGAGATAAATGACACTGTCGGAAAGGTGGTTGAATAAGAACACTAATAAAAAAAACAAATCAACTAATTTGATAATTAGCTAACAAAAAGTTGATCAATTATTGAGACTAGAAACTCTATTTTAAGCTCTATTTATATAATCTAAGCCTTCGTGTAAATACACAAAAAACTAAAATGATACGATTTTTTAACAAGAATAATAAACCCTATAATTTGTCAATATCATATGACAACGAGGTCATTACTGAATCGGCTACTCACCACTACAGCAAATCTTCTCAGGATAGATGGATTCTCAATTAACGTGAAAGCACCATATTAACATCGTTTCTAAAAAGATTAATAAATTTATATTTGCTTTACATTGTCTTATTATGGATTTGTTTACAATTCTGAAATAGAGACTAATATTATAGGTAAATTCCGTTTCAATAAGTCATCCTTTTATGATACAAATAAAAATATATTCGTGAAATTTTAGTCTCGTAGATCTCTTTTTGAAAAATTAAATATATTATGATTGACGTCTATGTAATATATGTGTGTTCGTTAAAAGTAACAAGCACTTGTATAAAAAAAAGTATAAAACAGGTGCATTTTCTAATAATAATCCATATTAATTGACGACGTTTTTCCATAAAACGACAGCTCCTGCAAGAAATCGTTATAAAATGTTAATAAAACCTATCACAACATAGTATAAAACAAAGTCGCTGTCGCTGTCTGTCCGTCCCTATATATGGCTAAATCTTTAAAACTACGCAACGGATTTTGAAGCAGTTTTTTTTTAATAGATAGAGTGATTCAAGAGAAAGGTTTATATGTATAATACATACATAATATTGCAGAGAAACACTGATAAATTTAGAAGTTTCTAATGTGATGTATTAAATAAACACATTTTTTTTGCGTTTACATTGCAAACGCTGGCTGAACCCCACGAGATAAATCAAAATAATGTACTACAGTGTTGTACACCTTAAAAAGTCCGCGATAATATATGTCCATCTCTTAAGGATAACTCACAATAACATTTTTTATCCTTTACATTTTACGAGAAAAAATGGCTTATTTACGAAGTGTTTTTAAGCAATAAAGCATTATTTTAATTTTTATCCAATTAAGCACTTTAAATATATTGTCCATTTAATATAGATTAATATGACCCTTTACAGCATGTAATTTAAATGAATATTTCCAAAGCTATTACAGATTTAAAATGCAAGGACATAGCGATGCGGCTGTACCGGCCCAGCCGGCGGCGGATGCCTATATAATAGCGCGTCGAAGGCCGCACCTCGCCCTATAGCACTTTATCATGTTCGTATTGTCTAATGACAAAAAAACTGTAAACGTTATTTATAAGGACATTCTGTAGTAGGTAGGTATATTTAGTATCAGCATAGCACCCGTGCGAAGCCGGGGCGAGTCGCCAGTATGCATATAAAACGCGTTGCCAGACTCTATCAAGGAACTTCAAATTTCTAAATTTAAATCTACGCTGAATACCTTAACTTTAATATCACAAAAATCTTTGTATAATATTAATAAATACATGGCATTAAAAAATAGATCTTTTTTATTTGCCTTAATGCTCAAATAGACTATTTTTACATTTGATGTTTTTGATTAATTTTTAATCTTTCAACAAATTACAGACATTTTCCATTTAAATCATTTGACATTATTAATTGTTTATATTATTGATTTATATGAATGACTATTAATTATAGCAAGGAGATTTTTAATTACTTATTTATTTTTTTTATATTCTATTTATTATTCTATTATTATATATAATTATTATTAATATAATTTATAATATAATGAAAATTAAATTACATAATCAATAATAACAAAATACTTAACGATGTCACATATAAAAAAAATTAAGTTGCAAGTAGTTGTCAAAACCTGCAGCTGAGAAAATTCGCTCATGAACTTATATAATTCAATTTACATACATCCATTAAAACTTTCGTTCAACGTCATAAACATATGAGTCAGAAATATCTATACCTACATAACATTTACGATAAAGAGGTAATAAAGTACCTATGACTTTGTCATAATATTATATTAGAGACTTTCTGATGCCAAAAACCTTTCTGTAAAACTCGTCTCATGTGAGGAGTAACGAGGTTGATGTTTATTGCTAACAATATACCTTATTATAATTATAATTATTTGTACACCATTTAGATTGATTATAGATAACTTGCAAAATTTATTTTGACAATCTATTTCTACATATATTTTACACTTACACACACACAGACACACTTTTTTTCATTATTTTATTGTTCTTTCTTTTATCTCCTACTATTAATTATTATTTTTATTTTTGGAATGTGTAATTTCAGTGGAATGTATTTTGTTTAATTGTTATTTAAACACATATCGGTGGGGAGCATGATGATCTGTACTACCGGTTTTAACCTATTTCAGACACCAGCTTCTCACAGCAGAGTTCCGTATTATTTTACTTTTATTTTATCCTAAATACCTCATATGTAAATTTAAGTTGTTTATGAGGAGATAAATAAATATATTATTATTATTTATGATCATTATATTTCACAAATGAATTATTGATTGACCGAATCCCTATCAAGTCGACCTCCACGCGGCGCTCTCTGAAAATCATCATTATTTCCTTGTGAATACGTCTTGATGGACTAACTCACCAATCTTCATCTTCACCTATTATCACTCACTATTATCAATCACTAAAATCTATCACCCTTCCAATACATAGATAACAATAACACTGGCAAGTTTACATTCTATTTTTAACCGACTTCAAAAAGAAGAAGGTTCTCAATTCGGTTGTATTTTTTTAATGTTTGTTGCCTCAACTCCGTTACTTCTGAACCAATTAGGAAAATTCTTTTTTATCTGAAAGGATATACTTATATATTGGTCATATAGAAATTTTATCAAAATCAATCCAGTACTTTAGTTTTTATCAAAGTAACTTGTTTTGTTATAATTGAAGTCGGTTTTTTTTTCTATGGAAAACAATCATAATTATCATCACACAAAAAAGTGAGTTACAATTTGTTTGTCATTTGACACCACAACAACTTAACCAGTTTTCGTAATGCTTATTTACCACCTAATAATTAAACCAGTCTTCATGAAAATTAGTACCTATACACATAATATTTGAGATAGAACAGAATATAGGCTACTCTTTATACCGGTAAGTAGACGAAATCAAAAATAATTATATATTATAGTTTGTATAGAAATCAATGAAAAAGTAAACTAAGTAAGTACTTCAAAAGGTTGTATACAAGTATGGGTGGTATAATAATGTAATGTACACCAGTGTGATACTAGTGAGAGATGATAGGTAAAGACAAAATAGGTCAATAACCCCATAGTGACGAATTCATTAAAAAATCATCAGGGGAAACCGCGTGGGGATCGACCTGATAAATATATCAAGCATATCACAGATGACCTATCGATATCTAACAATCCCTTTCCTCTACAGTGCCTTCAGATTACCACTTATATCCCCAATTACTACATCAAGTGGATGATAAAAATATCAAGATTAGAAAAATGTACCTACCTACTTAACATATTAATGGAATTCCATATGGGCCAAGTTCATCTATATAGCCAATAATATTTGGTAATTACTTACCTACTTTCTGATTCAGATTCAGACTTAAATACTTTATTTGCCATGGAAACAAATTACATGTAACCCGCCAATACATAATTCAGTTTTAATACATAGCTATAATAATAATAATAATAATCTTTATTCACTACTCACAAGGAAACTGTTTAGACTGTGACTGTGTGTGACTATTAAGTACTTTAAATTAAAATTGTTATCCTTGTGAGAGTCTGGAGTCTGAACTAGGTCGAAACCTGTACTACAGATCTCCAGGCTCTCTCCGGAGTTTTACAATATATTACTGAACATCTATTACTACCTTAATACAAGTGTGTGTGTGTGTGTGTGTGTGTGTGTGTGTGTGTGTGTGTGTGTGTGTGTGTGTGTGTGTGTGTGTGTGTGTGTGTGTGTGTGTGTGTGCGAGTAGTATTTATAGTTTTGTAGTTTTAGATTTTGTTTTATTTTGGAATTGACAACAAATTTTCAGTTTGGTCATACGACAATGTTAGTAGCCAATTAGTTATCTCTTTCTTACATTTAATTTTATTTTTAGAATAGATTGACAGCTTCTTGTTCACCCTATTGTACATATACGGACCCAAGAAACAAAAGAATCTTTGTGCAAAGGAAGTTCTAAATTTACGTGTGTGCTTGCAGATAGAGTATGTTTTACGTTTTATTAATGATTGTGAGTTATACTCTATTTGGTTGTGTTGCTTAAGGACGATAGTAAGTATAAAGAGTTGGCGAATTGTCAATACATCGCATGATTCGTACAATTGTTTTGTAGGATATAATATTGGTCGAAAACTTGAAACTTTTAGAACGGCCCTCTGTGCTACTTCAAGTGGCTTCAGAATAGTTTTTGGAGATCCTCCCCATATCGATATACCATAAGTACACAAAGATTGGCATAGTGTTAGGTAAATTGTTCTTATTAGTTTCTTATCAACAGCGTGACGGAGTCTTTTAAAAACCACTATAAGTTTGCGTACACGACTGGTAAGATATGTTATGTGGTGTTTAAAGGTAAGTGTACAATCAATTACAATTCCCAAATATTTTAATTGTGTGGTTTTTTCTAACAAAGGACAATCGCACCGACAATAAATACTGTCTATTAATCATTAAATTTTGGCTTTGTCGTGTATTTATTAATAGAGTAAAATTAATTATTAAAAAAAACATAATTTTTATATTGTTTTACAATTAAAAAATGGCATTTCAGTATTCTTTTGGTAAGATTTAATGGATTTTGCTAAGCTTTTACGTGGTATGTACATATAACAGGTTTGTCTTCGCCTCTTGTGTTATAGTTAAGTTTATCTCGATTTGTTTCATTTTTTTATATAGTATATCTGATAGAAAAATCTTATTTTTCATATTTATTTTAAATTATTCTATAGTCTCTGATCTAAATAGTACTTAGATACTACCAAAAATATAATACGTATTATTTTAAATGTGCTTTTATTATTCTCATGTTAATATGTTAACTGTAAGAGTATAAGCGAAACAAAAGATTAGTGATGATCATAGCCAGGTCACCGGGGCCCGGAACTCGCGGCATTTGAAAATTGTATTTATTTTAATGGGCAGAGGTTGACCGCGCGCATTCCGTCGAAGCGACGCCGCCGCGTCGCGTATCAAACCCTACCCAATGCCCACACGAAGGCTCCAGCGTACGCTGCAAGCCTACAGCGGGCCTCGGTCTGTACCCGCGCACCACTATCTTGCCGCATTCCACTGACTCGGAGCTACGGCGCGCCCCGCGCGTGCCTTCGCCGACCCACGCGCCCGCTTTGCTTCACTCGTTACTCAGTTGTTCATGCGCGTTCATCGTCTCTGTGCGTTTAATAAATTGCTGCAAAGCCCCACTCATGAGATCGCGCGACTAACAGTGAAGTGAAGTGCCAATGGATGCGGTTTACCACGGAACATTGTGCTATTGCATTTAGTGGCATTGGATTTATCTATTCATGGTAAGTTAGTTGGACACCTACGGCATTTTCGACGACCGCAATGGATGCGCGCGCTTTCACGATGCGGCCACTTTCATTTCATACGCATAGCTCGAATTCCGCGCGCCCGCGTCGACCGTGCCGCGGCCGCTGACCCTGCGCCCGCGCGCCCAGCCTCTAAAGCACCACCACACCATGATCACCAAGTTTCCAATGCTGGAATCCGCGTTACATTCTAATGCAGTGCTTGCTATAAAAGTAAAGCAATACAGTTGTATTGATATTATCGTACTTTATTTTACCTTAGATTAATTTAATAATTAAGAAATTCTAAAATAATATTGACGTACTTTAAACTTACGATTAATACAACATATAAAATAATAATTACCTGAGTACCTAGCATTAGTAATAATAACTACATACTTACATAATACCAAATTATTAACATAGTTATATACATACATAATATCATTTGTACCTGTACGTATTAAGATAATACCTGTCTAATATTCGAATTCGTTAATAATTAAAGCTTGGGTAGGACACTTCCGTGCACGTACGTAAACAGAAAAAATTACGTAAGCTTATTTAGGTGTCCGGAAATTAGTATACTACTTTGATTTATAAGTAATAAATAAGTATAATGGTAATAAATAGTAAATTATTTACTACTTAAATTTACCAATAATAACTACCTAATACCATTTTTAAATATAATAAATAAACATAAAAACACAATCATCTAAGATATTTGTCAAACACTAAAGGGATTTTAACTTTATGCCAACTCACTATGTTTATAGGTTTAGAATTCCAGGCAAGTTCAATCTAGTATATAAGTGAGTACCTACCTAGTTATTGTAAAATTTATGACAAGTGCGGGCATAAACTTAAAAAATGAGAAAAAGACCGATTAAAAGCTTGTTAAGTTCTAATCACGGGGAGGGGGGAGTTATTTTTAGTAATGTAGAGGTTAGTCTATTGCCATCAATATACAATATATGTATATAATAATACATCAGGTCAACCTGCACGCGGTTCCCCATGAAAACCAACTAGTTTATCGTTGAATTCGTCACAATGGGCTAATTCATCTATCTTTTCATCCTCAGTAATCATCTCTCATTGGTGCCCCACCAGAATATACCGAAAGCGTGGCGGGATACCATTCCATTATCATCCAGTGAAAAAAGTACTAATCACGCATACCTCACAGTTCTTATATCCTTCTAACTCTTAAATTATAATACAGTTTATACAATTGAAGTCTAACAATCTAAAAACTTATCAATTAATATCATGAAATACTAAATGAAAAATTTTGCATTAACTAACTAGAATTTTAAGTAAAGACCGTACGGAAGTCGTCCTGACAGAGTAAGATATTACAAATATAATACAATTATAGAAATAGACTCTATCTGTTCATAGGAAATATTAAGAAATATATATATATATATATATATATATGAAGGATCTTATTGAAAACAGTACAAGCCAAAACAATAATTTTTGAATTTTTGTCTGTATGTATATTTGTTTCGACATCACTTAAAAACAACTATATGAAATTGAACTCCGTTTTCGTAGGTGTATTCCTAAAGGTCGGAATTAAAATCTGTTGTCCGTTTTATCCTTTCCCCTTGATATCTAATTACATTCCTTTTTTGGTGATTCTTTTTAGAATTATATTTATATACTTAATTAACTGTTCAATATATATACGTATATATAGGTAAAATTATCTGTGAATAAATTAATTTTTTTAGATCTAAATTTATTTGTTTACTCATTTTAATATAATTTAATCAAACAATAGTCTTTGTTCTTAGAATTTAATAAAAGAAAGAGTAAAGGTCATATATTTAGCTTAGATTATATAGATAGAGCACTGAGCATCAAAAATGTGTTAAAATTTAGCAGAAAATCTGACGTTCGGCAAATTTTTTTTTAATCAAAAAGAAAACGTTCTTAAGAGAAATCACGCTTGTTTCAGCATTATAAGTAATTGTATTAATTATTTCCTACAGCAGATATTTTTTTTAATTAAGATATTATAAAACATACATATGTGTACTTATGCGTTGCTTATAAATTAATTATAATAGTGACCTGAATTATGTGTGAATGGCAAATAATTTAAAAATGAAAACACTTTATGTCTACACTCAAATATAAATCAAAGTAAATCTCATACACGGTTTATCTTTTTTTTTTTTAAAATATATTCGTAAGAATTTTGTATTATTTTTATTTTTCAATTTAATCTTATAATATAAATTTCTCCCGTATCATCATCATATCAACCGACAATTATCCACTGCATAAACCTTCCTCATTATATACTGCAGATACTAACTACGCAGAAATGGATAAAAAAGTTGACCCGTTTTTGAAGACACTATCTATATATTCTTAAATATTTTGGTACCTCTAGATAGTCTCAATAAGTAAAAATATTATGCCAATAATTTAATGTTGGTTCCATAAAAAAAAAAAAACTTAAATTGTGACAAAACCAGTTATTGTAATTTAAAAACTAAATTATCGATTTTAACAAAATTTTTTTGGAACTACCTAATAGATATCTTTTTGAATAAAAAGAATTTTCTGCAATAAATTTATAACTGAAGGATTTATGAAGTAACAAATATAAAAAACTAACTGAATTGAGAATTTCCTTTGAAGATGGTTGAAAATAATTTAACATTTTTATTAATATATTCATGAACAGAAATACCAGAATATATTTCTGTTAACTATTTGGTAAGTAAAACAAATGTACAGTATATAACACTAGCATTGTATGTACAATACGAAATTCTCACGTCTATATTTGAAAGAATAAGACAAAGCACCATAACTCGTAATGGTGTCTTCACAGGTGACTTTGATCGTTAGATCTGACAATAGACTTATCTGAACTATTGTATTTGATTCTAAGTAACAGTCATTTTTATTAATACATATTTATTAAATTACAAATTTATGTATATTTATATTACATGAGAAAAATTGTTCCCAATCCAAATATAAAAATCCATCTCGTAATTTTAATCTAATTACTGGCAACACTGAGAAAGCCACATGATTTATTTTTAAAAAGATACGTCAAATTGAACGCAGATCAACCGACATCATTAAGTGAATTTCAACCTTATATGATTTAAATTATAGAGAATTGCCTAACACAAACATTTTTCTGAAGAAACGAGGAACCTTATGTATATACGATAGCCTAGATAAAAAGCGGGTCAGCATTGACAAAGATATCGCATAACATGAGAATTTCTTCAAATGAATTTTGAAAAATGGAAATCAATCTATCAAAACAGCGAACGTGTTAGTTTATCATGACAAAATAAAAAAAATAGTTATAAATGTAGTGGGTATAAATGGTAACTAGTTAACTACCCAAATCAAACATATAGGACTCTACTACCAATAAACAATAAGAAAGATCAATTTAATTTATTTATATGTTACCTACAAAGTTACACACACAAATTGATTATGCAAAAATTATCTAGGTAGTTAACTCTGACGTAAGGCTTAAAAAAAGGCAAAGAAAACAGAAATTAAGCAAACTATTTCTTTCAAGCGACATCCAAATCGTAATTGTGAGTTCATTTGCATGTGCATAACCAATTTATTCGTTTCTTATTAGTCATAGACATGAATAATTCATAATTACTGAATATGTTTAGGCATTTTAATCCTTATTAAACATACTCCTTCCAAAAACGCCAAATACGATTCTCTATCATAGTGAATTTAAGACAGTCGTGAGTAGTGGTTTTTTTTTATGAATATGAAGTAGTGATCCCATGTGCACTGCTGATATGCACTCGATAGGTGAGAATGAAGCATGTATGTTGGCTCATCATAACGGATTCATCAATGTCTAATCGCGACGGTGATAATGATTTTGAAAGTAAATTCTTAAATAAAATGAAACAGAAACCTCTATAATTGCCGAACTTCCATGTGTAATTTAATATAATATAAACTCGCCATTCCAATTCCAGAGCATCGTTAGAGGCTAGAGGAAAATAACACAATAAACCAGTACAGTACTAGAGACAGAAAATTTGAAATAAATAAACAACCCAACCAAACAGTCGGTCCTTCAAACCGGACAATAAAAAAATCACAACTAGTTCAAAAATTGATAAAACTTAATATAATGACCTATACTTCATCTTTCAGTTCAATTGATAACAACTCAATTATAGAATTTCCTTAAAATCTATTCAGCCATTTTCTCGCTTTGACGTAAGAAACTAGCGCTAATTTCGATTGCTTTGTTTATTTCAAGCCTTTCTGAATTAAGTTTTATAACAAAAGTACTAAATATACTTTATTATGCTACTAGCTTTTACCAGTAACTTCGTCTGCGTAACAAAGATATATTCACTAACCAGAATAACAAATAACCTATGTCCTTCTCCACCTAGTATAGAACGTGCATTCGAAATTTCATAGCGATATGTTAAGCCGTTAAAATACTAACAAATAACAAAGTCAATTTCACATTTATAATATTAGTAAAGGTAAATACGAGTATTACCAATATATATCCTGGAGAAACTTATTCATCATCAAATTCATATCAGCCTTTAACTGTCCACTGTTGAACATAAGCCTGGGGAATTTTGCCAGTAGTTGCCCCGCTTGACAGGCGAATTGGCAACCGCATTAGGCTTTAGAGATGTTTTAAGAGGTACGCTGCTGCCCATCCCCCGCTCTCCCTTAGTCGGTTCTTACCACACCCACAGGAAAAAAAGGGGTGGCCTATTCTTATGCCGGGATCACACGGCTAAACTTGTTAAATACACACGGGAAAAATTATTAAATACCATAAATACCACTATAAAGTTTTGGTCATAAATTTAAAAAATAAAGATAAGATATAGATACCTAAACGTACGCACATACGCATATACACCGATGGCTCCCGGAGTCTTTTCCTTAGACCTTAATATAAACATACACATACCGCTTGACGTACACAGCTTAATATTCCAATGCGAATGTGTAGCAATAACCGAGGCTGCTGCAGCTGTACATAAGCTAGGAATAAATGGTATCGGCATTAGATTCTTATCTGACAGCGCAGCAGTACTAAAAGCATTACGAAACAACAAAACAAACAACAAATTAATAATTGAATGCCACCATTCACTGGATAAGATATCTTCCAATAACCGAGTTGTCCTCCAATGGATAAGAGGGCGCAGTGGATCTTATGGTAACGTTGCCACATAAGAACTAGCTAGAAGAGGTTTAGGAACGAGGGTGGTAGGCCCGTATCCACTTCTTCCTCTTCCGTTCTCGCAATTTCGAATATGTATTCGTCAAAGATCCGCTGACATACAAAACCAAAGATGGCTACAGGCTATTGATTGTAGACAATCAAAATTGGCCGTGCCTACGTTGAATCAACGACTATCAAAACGTTTATTACATCTAGATAGGAAAAACTTCAAAATAATGATAGGGACAATAACGGGCCATTGTCCATTAAACTAACATTTATACACAATAGGAGCCACAGACAGCCCTCTATGTCGAGGCTGTTTCGACGCCGAAGAAACGGCTGCTCACGTAATCCTGGAATGTGAAGTTGTGTCCCATCAACGTTTAGAAATCTTCGGAACGGTAAGGTCGCTCCGTGAGGCCTGTGAAGATCCCAGGAAGCTTCTGGGCTTCTGGGCGGAGCTAGGTTGGCTGTACTAGCAACGACTCATACGCACAACGGCCCAAATGAGAAACTAAGCGGAAAATAGAGTCCTATTTACATTACATTACATTACATAGGTACCTAAATACAGAGATTAGGGAGGGGGGGAAGGATTATTAGTAATTGAGTCTTATTTCCCTATTACTAGAAATACACCCTTTCAGGTGGACTTCCACACGGTTGCCCCTAAAACCGGAACATATTGATTAATCGGAAAAAAAATTACATGGCTTTCTTCATGTTTGGCACTACTACGTGAATGCCAAATTTCACTCGATCGTTAAAGTTGTGAAGGCGCTGTAGTAATGAACAAGTAAATAAACAAATTCATTTTCACATTATAAGTTAATAAGGAAGTAAAGATTAGTAACAGTTTAGTGTATTTTTTATGTGCGTATCTTAATTTTTATTATGTTTGAACGAAAATGTGAGTCTTGTTTTGGGTTTTTACGTAAGTACCAATTTTAAAGAATAACATTTTACTTCATATTACACCGGCGCACTAAACAACATACATAATACAGACTTACTAAATATTTTT
Source organism: Galleria mellonella (assembly GCF_026898425.1). Taxonomy (NCBI): domain Eukaryota; kingdom Metazoa; phylum Arthropoda; class Insecta; order Lepidoptera; family Pyralidae; genus Galleria; species Galleria mellonella. The sequence continues at coordinate 4,344,839 of NW_026442133.1, forward strand.
ACACATTTTCAGTACGTTATTAAATAACCTGCAACGTTACCTCATAATTTAGACAAAAAAATAGCCTGTGTTACGAGCAGCTCTTCTGGTATGATGTACGAGTATATATAATCCTTTGTCCTAACTGATTCATCAATACACAGCCTAAATCACAGGGGTTAAAAATAAAAATTAAAAAATTTGTCCCCTAAGAGGGTAAAATGGGGTTTCAAATTTTGTATAAGTGGACTACGCACTAACTATCAATGTTGAAGAAAAAATAATGAAATTTAATATTAACGCTTCGCAGCAAAAATTCGACTCCATCAAAAGAAATGGGGGTGAAAACATATGTAAATACAAAAATGAAAATGGTCTGATCTGCTTGAAATTTACTATTAGTCTTTCTTGCTTAAACTGTTAAGTACCTACATTCAGTTTTTAGAAATTGCACTCCTTATACAAGAAAAGAGATAGCATTTTTTCATTTTTGTTTTGAATGGTTACCACGATTATATGGGCATATTTAATAAAAAAAATTCATATACATAGTTAGTCATATACATACATAGTCATACTTCTTGCTGCAATTAATGAGGTGCAAAATATAAAATGTCTCAGTATCATCCCCAAGGGAAGTGTAAGGTATACATTTTCGGACAAATATCACTACCATAGTGAAACGCACTTCTTTAATGGATTAACGAAATTAAAACTCAGTATAAATCCATAAGTGTGCAAAGAAAAATTACGACAACTTAATATACATTTTTTTGTAACCAAAATGAAATTTCATGCATCATGCTTCTTACTTTGAAAATACTTTCATACAACAATTTATCCTTTAGTTACGTGCGAGCAAAACTGCGAACAACAGCTATTTTACTACTAAACATTTAAATATCTTTATAAACTTCCATGATTGTACCATAAAAAGTCTTTGTACACAAGCCCTCTGCAAACCTTTGTACTACACTCGTATTTCTACTGACCACCGCTGTACTTTGCTGTGTAAGGGTGGAGGTGTACCATAAAGGTCACTGTGCTGTATGTAGGCGATGATTACCACCTATCACCTGGGGCGTCAACTTATTTGTCATTCTAAATGATATAAAAAATACTATCTTATTAATACGATTTGCATAAAATACTCGTATCAGAGATACCCCGTAAATGAGCACTAAAAGGGTTTTTTTGAAGTTTCCAATAAGGGTTCGGGCTTCAGATGAGTGTATCTGCGGAAAACAGTAATAATATGTACCTGGTATACACACTAATTGTACTGATAACGATGTATGACGAATCTTTAGTTATCAATGATTGTACATGCACTACACAACGAACAGGGTGAGACCAGCACTCTATGAGTATTCGTCCTTATAATGTACCTACGTGTAACGTAAGTTGTGACAAATCATTGGATTATTTTATTTACCTACAATCCAACCGCAGATAACGGCATTCTTGATAGCTATTATATTAATTGTGATGATTTTGTATTCTTATAATACATTAAAAAAATTGATTAATGTATATCTACCTATTTTGAAAGGAGTAACGATTTCAGGTTTTTTTTTTAATTTATGAAAATGGAATGGTAGCTTCGCCTGCGCTATCGGTATTTACTGGCATGGGCTACATAGTGAAGGATGATAGGTGAGGATGAAAATAGGTCAGTTGGCCTATAGTGACGAATTCAAATATCAACCACAATGTGTTTCCAGCAAGAACAACATGGAGGTCGATCTGAGAGAATATATTGCTAGCAAAGGGTATACGATCCCTCATTACTAACAAGCCCTTTCTCCTTTACGAATTCATATTATGGAACTTTAATTCCACTCCATATATCCTCTAGAACGCACTTAACGTAGTAGACATAGACATATTTAGAGGGGCAGGTGAACCGTGCCCACCCCAGGATGCGAGCAAAGCTTCGCAGATATGTCTGAAAATACAGATACGCATTTTTTAAAGAGCCATGCCGCCTCTGGAAAATTATCTTAAATACGCCAATGGTATATTTCAATGAGTTGACTGTATAGACTGCACACATACGAGGTCTGTCCGGAAAGTTCGTATAAAAGTGTTCTGGAATGCGAGAAAGAGGAGTGGGGAGGCCAGGTAAGCGCAGGACCTCTTCCTTATGTCCCTAACAATGCTTCAGTTCTGGTCTGACCGCCGTGCGGTGCGAACTGGCTTGTCACGCCATCTGTGAAGTTACCTCTTAACGAAACCCCGTCGGCATGGAGCCCGCTTCCGTTGAAGAGCAGCGCGTCGTAATCAAGTTTCTCTCGAAACTCGGCAAGAATGGCCGTGAAAGCAAAGAGTGGAAGACATCCGGGGAACCACGAACAAAAAAATCAAGAAAATCCCGCTCAAATGTCAAGACAATGTTGATTGTTTTTTTCGATGTTCGGGGGATTGTCCATCAAGAATTCGTCCCTCCAGGCAGACAGTTGATGGAAAATTCTACGTCGATGTGCTCAGACGCCTCAAAGCTCGTGTGGCACGAGTTCGTCCAGAATTGGCGCGAGAGGGGCGTTGGATTCTTCACCACGACAATGCCCCTGCCCACACCTCTCTTGTTGTCCGTGAGTTTTTGAGTAAAAATTCCATTACGGTGACCGAACACCCCCCTATTCGCCGGATTTGGCCCCGTGTGACTTCTTCTTGTTCCCAAAAACCAAATTGGTACTTCGGGGGCGGCATTTGGGGGACATAAATGAGATAAAAAAAGCTACGACGGGGCAGCTGAGAAACCTACAACCAGAGGACTTTCAAGGAGCCTTCTCACAGTGGAAACGGCGTTGGCACAAGTGCATTATGTCACAGGGGGAGTACTTTGAAGGGGATAAAATTGATTTACCTGAATAATTGTAAAATAAAATTTTTAAAAAACTTTTATACGTACTTTCCGGACAAACCTCGTATGTGTTGTGATATAGCTCTTCTACATAACGAAGTTTAAACTTTTATTACGCTTACCTATATATATATATATATATATATATATATATATATATATATATATATATATATATATATATGAACAAGATATTTACCCGCAATACCTACAATAGATATCTCGTTCATATTATATGCTTACACCTTGAATGGTTATTTATTTATTTACTTTATTTAGTTATCAATGTCCAGTGAGGGCCCTTACTCTTATGTGAGGGCTCTTGTCATTACGCACGTATCTACTCGTATTAAGGCCTTCAAAAATTTGGTGTTAACTTTCCCCGAATCCTCGTATGGATAAATTTTTGAAGAAGCCACTTTTAAAAGATGTATCAAGATAACTTACACCAGATTTTAAGTTCGACTGTCAGGAGTACAATTATGAAAACCGTATAAGTAACCGCGTCTTACCAACGATCAGCATTTCATAATTATTATTTAAGTATAAAGATTTTTTACCAAAGTTAAATGTTAAACATTATTATTTATTGTATTAAACAGAGAGAACGCCAAGTCTCGACAAATCCTAAAATGGTAACCCTATATGCACTATCTGTTGATAAATACATAGGTACTTACCTATACAATAAAAATTTGAATAATATCAAACTTAGCTTTACTTTATCTTGCATCCTTCGTTATTACTCTAATGTAGATACACTATATAATATGTATATAACTAGGTCTAGGTAATGATAATTTTGTGTCAACTGATGTTAATGATTTATATTTTTAATTTTATTATTATTATATCAGCCAGTTTCTGCCCACTGCTATACATAAACCTCCTCTAAAATGAGAGTTTTGCCAGTAGCTGCCACGCTTGGCAGGTTGACAACCACAATTAGGCTTTGATGATGTTTTTAAGAGGAGCGCTGCTGCCCATCCCTCGACCATTAAGTACCCTTACTCGTCTCTTACAATACTCACAGGAAAGGAAAAGTGGCCTAGTCAATACAGGACCACACGGCCAATTTATTTGCAATATTTGTAATAAATTACACGGGAAAATTAACAACCTATAACGGACCCTCCTCATTAAATAACATTAGCCTGCTAAACCATGGCGGTCTAGGTATATGGTTAATATAGAAACGGCAATATATGGCTAGAACCAATTAACGTTTGTACATAATACCAAATTTAACATAAAGGTGTCAATAGTGTCATTGGAAATCTAATAAATCATTGCCGCTTTTCGTGACGCTATCAATATTGATGGTGCCTGTTTAAAATTCCGTCCATTATCGTCCTGACAATTTGTGAGTGTCAAAAGTGGTGGCGAGATGTCGAAAACTGGAGGCAACGACGGCTTTAGGTATGCGAGGACGCAAGATGCGGCTGGCGATGGGGGAGGGGCGCCCGGCATCTGAAGGTCGTCCGCATTCCTCGCGTCGCCGTCCGCTGCTACCGCGCTTACGTAGCGCCCCCCCGCACCGCAGCTATATCCCTGCCTGCGCGATCACGCCTGGCCGACCGGTCTGTCCCTGCCCCGCGCGCCTTTACCGCCATCACAAACTATCGCGCATTTACTAAAACAAAAAACATGTTCTTATGGCTATCAAGAGCTGAGGAGCCGCAGAGGTACCGGATGGGATGAAATTTATTCGCGTCTAGTTTTTTTAGAACCTGATCTTGTGGTTCTACATTCCAATAAACGTTTTTATAATAGGTGGGTACTTACATGGAGGGGTACCTAACTTGTTCATAATACATGGCTATAGCAAGGACCACAGTCTTCAGGAAGGATATACAAATCCAAAACTCTATGCACCTGAATTTTTATAATTGTTTTAGGTCACTTAATCGTGCAGGTCATTTATATGAATGATATCGACAAAATAGCCTTACAAATTAAAAATAAAATTTTTATACAATGTAACGAAGAAGTATTATTGTTAGGCACCTATAAGCCACAGTACGGCACCATAGAATTTAAATAGTTAAACAAAGAATAGCTTGTTATTTACAATTTCTATCATAGAAATATTTAGATGCAAACATGCGTAAGTGCAACAATGTCAACATGCCTTAAAGGCAGCAGGTAGCAAAAAGATTGTATACGAAAAAAGTTAACGGAATGCACAGATGGTGCAGATCCGACATTCCAGGGTCGAACAGCCGCTGTGAATAGGAAGATATTATGCTTAAATTTAAGCGGATGTATTGTTACACATTTACTCATGTACAAATAAGTTAGCAGTATTTAAGAATAGCTAGTGTACGCACAGTGCCTAAATCTGTTTTTAAATCTATTAAAATCGGTCCTATAATACCTAGATATTTTTATTCTAAAAAAATATTAACTTAACGAGAAGATGTATTATTACTTCTGAAAAAGGATAATTTATTTACCTGTGATGACAGTAGTTTCCATCCATCTAATTTGGAAAATCGACCTTCTGTCCAAACTTTGATTAACTTTTTTTTCAATTTGTAGAAGTAATAAATAAATAACATTTTGTATCCATATTAAATTATTTAGAAAAACGAGTAAAACGGTCAATTTGTAAAAACTGATCTTTAAATATACTGGGTAATTAGTGTTCTCTCTGACGTTTTCTTTTATCTTTATAATGACTAGTTAATCTTCTCTCAATTTAAGCAACTTCTAGTTAAACAAAAAATTATAATCTTTATCACGGATGATGGTGATAGTATTTTTCAAAACATGAACTTTTTTGTGTCTGATTTTTGTCAGGATTTTTAAAATTGTAACCTATAGGTGGTATAAACATGCTCCATGTTATGTAAGCGATTCATATGAGAATGATACTGGACCTTACGACAATGCCTAGTTTGGTATTGTAAAAACTATACTTTATAAACTCGGTATTGTATGTACATATAATAAGTATTCTATGATTGCGTTAAAAACTTTTAAGTAGGTACACATGTTGCATTCTTGTAGTTTAGCATAATTATAACAATCTAATGAAATAATATGTCATAGAAATTTCTAATCTTTCACACAAAGTAAGTCAACTCGATCGTTTTTGTTGCAGGGCAAGTAACAGTGGTCTCGAGATGCGACATGCGCGCTCTGTGTTCGGTTCGCGGGCCGCTGGGCGGCGAGGCGCGCGCGCTCGCCGCGGGCGCCCGTTTGCTTTCTCTACGCATGCCTGGGCAGCCACAACCACTACATTTCGTCGTCGAAGCCAAAGCAAGAGTCAAAGAATTAAAGTCCTTGGCCACCAGTCATGCCCAGTTACAAGGCATGACCGACACCGATCTCTTCGGATTAGCCATAATGCAAAGTAAGACTTATTTGTTAATTTCATATATTTAAGTAACCACGACTTCGTTCGCCTAAAAATACTTCCTTAACGCATTTCACATACCTAATATATTATAATTTTAAACTTTTAAAATCAAGAGTAATTTTACGCTACATCAAAATACATAGAATGACGCCAGTTTGGATCGCTATTGGTTTATTTATAAATTACTATATAGTTTTGTTTCATAAATTGGCAATGTAGTATCACATTCCAATCCACGAACATCATACATATGCAAACAAAAGACTGTTGTGTAATCTGGGTTCTATGTATGTTTGTACCAATACAACATCACATCACTGAGTCGCATTATAATGACTACAATGTGACAGATACTATGGCGTGATGCTAAATACGCAATTATATTATTCTAAGTAGGTACTTGTGAATTATTGTTAAATGAAATATTATTTTCAGATGGAGAATACTTGTTTGTTGACTTAGAAAGCAAATTGTCAAAATATGCACCAAAGAGTTGGAGATCATCCCATACACATGTAAGTTATCTATTTTCATTACATTGTTGTACACGTAATTACCGTAACGTGAAACTGTTTTAATAGCAACTTATGATATACATTTACATTTTTAATATTTCAGGGGTTGGATGCAAATGGAAAACCGCTCCTTGAGTTGCACCTAGTAGTTCAATTCCATGTGGAGAGTCCACTACTTTTGCATGACGAAATTGGACGGCACCTGTACTTCCTGCAACTACGGCATAACGTGCGTACAAGAGATGCGTTACCGGCGGAGGTACTTTTGCTTCTTACTGGTTTGGCACTACAAGCAGAATATGGTGATGCAAATTCATATGAAGATCGAGACTATTTTAAAGTTGAAGAATATGCACCCCCTTCTCTTACTGGAGATTGGGTATCAGCAGCAATGCGAGCTTGCCATAGGGAACACTGCGGCCTTGCAAAAACAGATGCACAAATTAGATTTATACGAGAAGTCTGTCTACTTCCTGATACAATCAATTCTCACAGGTACCGTTTGAAACAGTCTAAAACAGAACCAGATACTGGGACAGTATGGCTTCTTGTTACAGCTAAAGGCATTAAAATTCTACCAGATAATGGGCCGTTGTCTAATTTCGTGTGGAGTGCAATTGGAAAACTAAGTTTTGATAGAAAAAAATTTGAAATAAGAACAGATGAAGGAAAGATCACACTGTATTCATCTAGTGAGGAAAAATGTAAATATTTATTTGCTTTATGTAAAGAGACGCATCAGTTTTCAATGAAGATCGCACCAAAGTTTAATGAAATCTTACTAAAAGAAGAAGAGGAACGCAAAATTTGTTACGGATATTCCAAATCTTTAAACCTTCAATACAATCAAAATAAAAGTGAACAAAGAATATCAGTTATTTCCACTACAAGCTCAAATACAACTTCTGGGATAGTGAGTGACAGAGTTCAATCCGAAGATGAATTGGAAATTATGATAGACTCACCCCCGGCACCTTCTACTGAAAGTTTAGCATTTGCTCATTTACTAGATTGTTCAAATTCATATTTTATTCGACATATTCCACAAGCTGAACCACTTACCAAGACATCGTCTTTACAATTACAATCTAAATCTAAAAGTAGAACTAAAAAGTGTAAAGAAGAGTGTGAACATGTTGCAAAAAACGATAATAAAATATGCGCTTCGGATGTAAGTAAAAAATCTCCAAATCAATCAGAAGAAACTACCTCCTTGCCTGAACAATGCGTAGTTGAAACAGGTAGCCCTGTATCAAATAAACTTAAATGTACAGGATCACAGTGTTCTTCGTCATGTAGTACAGTCATTATGGCAAGAGCTGGTCTGAGCACATTAAGCAGAACCTCTGATGCTAGTAGTTTAGAATTAGGTTTTAGCCATACAGCGCAAAATTCTATGATAAGTGATAATAGCATAGTTGGTTTAAATGTTGAATATTCACGAGACACTGCTCTAACTTTATATGACGGCATAGGCCAAGCTGTTACTGTAGCTGCATCTAGCGAAACAAGTGGTGTCTATACATTAGGTAGTTCAGAACTTACTACTCAATCAAAAATTGATACATTGTCCGAAGATAGTCGCACAGAATATAGTGGTTCGCATTATGACAGTTATAAAACTTCTAAAAATAATGATCTTGCCGATTTCGATAGTGTATCATCAATATTAAAGAGCAAATCTGAACGAAATTGTCATTCCTCTGATACCTTGAGATTAAGAGTGTCACTCACAAATACTGATTGTGTCGACGGTGCTACTAACTTTTCAATGCAAGATCGTGCTGATAGTAGCAATATATTCAGAGAACGAACTAATTCCAACGTGAGTGCCGTTTCATTTCATGGCGATGGAAGTGATCCTACAGACAATAAGCATAATTTGCTTACGGCTACGGAATTAACTGATTTGATTGTCGGGCGTGGTGTTTATCCAAAAAGCCAATCTGTAAGTGATACTTTAGACTCAGTATCGGACTACGTCAGGCTTCCTTTACCATTTTGTGGAGACAGTTACATTAAGGGGCATGAAGATACTGCTCCTTCCGATGACAACTATCCCAATACATCTTTCTTTGACAGACCACCGACACCGCCAGCGAGAAGTGATAGTCGTAAACTACTCAATTTATCTCTACCAAATATACTTGATATAGATGAAAACGTGCCTGTGAGACCTACATTTCACGACAAACCTCCACCGCCTTATGAATTCAACCATAAAACATTATCATCTTATCATCTCAGCCCATCAAAGGCACCACCAGCATACCCTGGATCGACATCTTCGAATGTGTCGTTAAGACAAGCTGGAGAAAAAGAAGAAGTGGCAGCCAGATTAGTAACATCAAAACCTATGATAACGATTCTTAAAGCTGAAGCAGGAGATGTTAATGCTTCTATTGAAAGAACATTCGCTAGTCCAATGGTTCTGGAACATCGATTTCAAAAATCAAAAAGACATCAAGCGTCAAGCCGTAGGGCAGAAAGATCAAAACTAGCTCAAGGAATTAATAGTAATCTATCACCAACTAGAGAAATTCCTCCTCATGGAGTGGACTCCAATGTATTGGTAGCTATGATGAAATTGCCTCCACCGCCACCACCCCCTCGACGCACACGTTTACCGCCTCCTCCGCCTGCTGCACGACTACCTCCACCACCACCACCGCATAATCAGATTTTTCATCAACAATTATATAGCGATGTAGACTATGTCTATTATCCTTTACAAGACCCGGCTGTGTCACAACAAAACTATATTGATCATAAATTAACTGAATCGAGAGTGACGAATATGCATAAAAGCAGTCTACAATATAGAAGCACGCCTTATTTATCAACATCTATATCAGGAACATCTATGTATGGATCAATACAAAATCTTTCAGACTCATATGTACAACTTCCCGGTACACGAGCCAGCTGGTACTCCTTAACAAGTAGAACGTCATTAAGTAATCATTCCATTAATCTTGACCGACCTATAAGGCCTACGCGTGTTCCCGAATTACCGAATTTCTCACGGACAATGTCTGACGAAAACATATTGAATAACAAAGACCCGCCGCCAATAAAGATAAGACGCATGCCTCCACCTCCTCCGCCACCATATGAACACAAGAAAAAACTTCCAACGCATCTTAGGGAAATAAAAGTTCCAAATTCCACGACAATTATGAATAATGCCGCGAGTGAAAGTAAAGCGAAAGACACTAATTGTGATTTAGATATAAAAATTATTAGAGAAAAAAGCAAGAACTTAGACTTGCCCCTTATAGCAGCATTGTGTAATGATCGTTCGCTGCTAAAACAAACTAAAGCTTTTGGTGCTCCAAAATTAAGTAAACAAACAGGCAGTGACTGTGAAAGTGAACGTAAGTGTGCCAAGTCAGTTCAGAACACCACCGATAACATAGAAGTTAAGACTAAACAAGAATGTAATGTTAAAAAAACAATGCCAGGTTCTCAAAAGAAAATGTTAATACGAAATCCCACAGATAAACTCCCAGCATTGCCAGGTTCCGAAAGTCACACGCCTAGAGCAATGTCCAACACTTATGTTATGCATCCAAGCGTAGTTAAAGTAAGAAAAAATCAATCTAGTTCATGACATATAACAACAACTTGTGAATCCTTCCAGTGCTATGAGCATACAACCACCGAATTTAATGCCATAAAGACTGAATAACATTCTGAAAATAAGGTTGGTCTACGCTTGTATGTTTTGTCACATATTAACTATTAGCAAAATACTTATAATTTATATTAATAAAAATAATAATTTAGGTAACAATATACTAAAATTTAATTATTAAATTGGACATCATACCTACAACTGTAGACCTATCTTAATCATTATTTTAGGCAATTAATGTATCTTAATTACTAATAGTAATAATCTAATTCTTTAATATGAACTGTCTATACAGATCTATATGACAACTAATAAAACATTATCATATGTGAAGTAATTTAAGAAAATCCAAACCAAAGCTCTACATCTGCTAGATATTGGTATTATGCTATGATTCACATAATATGTATTTATTCTCCCATAGACCAATCGAAAAATTAATCTATTTTATTTTATAACGTTAGACAATTTGCGCAAATAGCAAGTAAAACGATGCAGTTGGTCTCAAATAGATTGAATGTGAATTACGAATAACTCGAACAAAAAGCATAATGCTATAACTGACTAGAAAAGTGTAATGTGAGAAAACTCTTCTATTATTGTTATTGAACATTAATTCTATGGGAACTAACATTTTGCTCTAATGTATAAAATGCTGCAAGAACAGCCATCAAATATTTATTTCAATGAATAATTTTTTTATTATTTTTAATTGCCAGTACTTGATACAAATAATTGACCACTTATTTCATCGTTTTTCCAATATACCTAGGTATATTTCTTGCATATTTGTGGAATAAGTCGTATAACACAATGCCATTCTGTTAATTATAACATTTTGCATTTTCATAAAACTTTGAAATACAAATACCTCCTATCACATAAGAAAATTAACTAAATGTCTAAAATCTTGACGAGTATAATTGATCTAAATTAAGAATTGAGAACCTGGTCTAATAATGATTACTTGTTTTACATAGTTTTCTGTTATAATGTAAATAGTGTAATAATATATTGCTACACGCGATTGTGAAGTAATTTCTATATATTTGCCGCTCTACGCGAGGGAAAGGGACGCGTTCCATCTTCTGCGGATTATATTGAGATGGGCATACGAGTGTATAGCATGATCCTCGAGAGTTATATATGGCAATGGAATATATACATGTGACAGACAACAAAAAAGGGCCGAATCATACCGTGTAAACAAAAAGTACCGCTTCGCACTGCGTTTTACAAACATCATTAAAATATTAAAAATTAAAATTGGAACAAGTTTCTACAATATGTCACATTTATATAAATCACTATTTAGGTACGAAATGTTATAAAATTTTTAAATCAATTAAATTTTTTTTATACAGTGGTAATCTTATTTGGATATATTTATTTAATTATTACTCAAAATTATAATATTTTTTAAGATAATTATTCGGATTTATTTGTATAAGGCTGTGTTCTAGTAAAGTGTAAACCTATTGCGATAAAACAATAAAACTATATAATATTAGATATTTTAATGAAACCATAATAATGATAACAAATATATCTGAAAATTAGTTTCCCCTTGCAATTTTTAACAATCTGCATGAATCAATTAGAAATATGTTCAAATTGATAGCAAAATTTTTATTCATTGTTATATTCATATATTGTATTAGGTATCTTGATATACCTTGGTAAAACATCTTAACTTTTATATATAAACCGTGATAAACACAAGGACTACATAAAAAGAATTCCGCGCTATTATGTTCCCTAAACAATAAATAATCCCTGATCAGTTTACACATAATACAATAAAATCAAATGGGCTTCATATTATGTATTATGCACAAAGCCAAGCGCGACCTAGCAATGTTATAGTTTCCGCAAGAATTATACCAACACATAGATATATTTGATTCAGATAGGATCGCTAAGCTGACGAGAAATCCTTCTTTTTGTCCATATTGTGTAGCATACCAAGTATTTTGATATTCGCTATTAAATAGGGAATGTAATGTAGTAACAAAAGATAATAATAACAAAATACTCGCTGTTTGAATAGTATCTGATGTAAAATAATTTGTAATGTAATTAGAACTGAAGTCATTACTTAGGTTTAGTAAATGAGTAAAGCGTTATTATGTCAACAACTATTTATTTGTTTACAAATTATAATGTACATAATATAATAATAATAATGAATATACTAAGTACATAATACCTATTTGTTTCAAATGTGTACAAATGTATATTAAATTTTAATGATTGTATCCATTTTGTTTTTCTATATTCCTTTCAATTATAAGTACATATAAATCTTTGGTATAAGTACTAGGTGAAGGAACTTTGTTAATGATTAATACTTAAATATTAAATAAACCAAAGCTTAAATAATAATAAAAATTGTAAGTAGGTACACACACAAGCACTTTTTCCAAATATTTTTTTTCCTTTTTCAGATCACTAACTTAGGAACTATAATACATTAACATTTATAGAGATTCTGAATTATGAATATCATTGAAACTTAACATTATTAAACATAAAATTAAAAAAAAGTAATAAAAATACCTGGATTCTGCATCAAGGAACTAGGATGATATGAAAAAGACATTTGCTCATATAATGGCATCATTCGAATCCGAATGCGAATTGTGGTTGATACTAAAAAAAATTATACCATACACGCATTGGTCGCTCACAATCGTCGAGTTGCCGTGCACTTAGCTCGTCGACCACGTCTCTAATAAACTGGTTAATCATAGATTGTATATCTATAGTCCTCTCATTATGTTTAACTCGTAAAATTCAGTATTAATACTTTTAAAAAATATAGTAATCATCAGTAGCATTATATGCCTATATTTATAATTCTGTATTTCACTTTTCTAGTTTCAATATTATAGCTGAATTCGGAGGAAATGTTACTTCATCGAAGTACAATGTTTGTCCTACGAGAGAAGCATTAGTACCAGAAACTACTGTGCCACCATAGAACATCGTAGACAGATCTGTCGTAATGGACGTATTTCCCAAATTACCGACAAATACACATGTATTCCTTCGAGGATACCATCGTTCTATCACAACTAAATTTTCTTCGGTTTTTCGTATCCCAATATTTTTTAATATGTTGCCATCTTTGTAAATTGCTCTCAAGTATATTGTAGGAGTACTCATTCTAACCTTTGATAAACTTTTTATAATGTCTATGTAATGATATCTAGGTTGTAAAAGAGACTGAGAATTCCACGGTAATATTCCAACATTTTCATTTTTACCACTATCTGAAAAATTCATCATCACTAAATTATGTGTATCTTTATGCTCATGGAAATCTTTTTCCACTTCCTGCAAACCACCCAAACCTATCTCGTCTCCATAAAATATACTAACAGTACCAGGCAAAACAAATTCTAAAACAGTTAGTGCTAACGTATTATTTAAATGTTTTGTAGAGATTCTCTCATTATATATGTTGCCAATATTCCAATGAACCCATGGATAATGAGGTTTTGTCCAAAGTGAGCCTGTTATAACTTCATCTATACGATTTTTTAAGCCATTTATACCATGACGTAAATCTAAATGAATATCAATAAGATCAATTCTTGACAACAAAATGTTAAGAGAATTACCATTGGCTTTTTGCAAAGTTTCTTCGCTTGCAATAAATATCTTATTATAACCTATAATTTGCTTCCAAAATTGTAAAGATTTGCCAAAATTGGGATCATCAACAAAACGATCCAATTTTTTTAAATAAAATCCATCAACATTTTTAATGTGGGCCCAATAAACAATTGCAGTTGTTGTTACATCTGAAACTCCAACCAGTGTATTGTTTGTAAACAAATATGGTTGGGAAGAATTAAATGGCGTATCAGACGTGATCATTGATGCCACTGGTAAGTCAAGAATTATTGACATGTTCCTTTTATGTATATCTGTTACCAAATCTTTAAAATCATCTATTGTACCAATACTTCTGTCAATATTCATCAAAGAAGTTACATTGTAATATTGTTCTGGATAATTTTGAGCCTCAAATACAGAATTTAAACGAATTGCCGAAACACCTAGGTTTTGAATATAATCAAGTTTCTTAATGAGCCCCTTAAGGTCTCCAATACCATCATTATTTGAATCCTTAAAACTAGCTGGAAATATTTCATAAAATACCTTTCCTTGATACCAGGGAAGATCTGGGTTACATACTCTTGGGATAGTAACAACCATTGCTATAATAGCCCCTAAACATGCCACTAAAGCTGAAAGAACAACCCACAGAAGCACTTTCCTAATTATTCCCCAATTCCAGTTAACAAAGTCGGGTAATTTCCTGTTGCTGATATTGAGATTTCCATTGAGTTTACAATCTTCAGCCTAAAATAGAAATATTCATCTTTATTATCATTATTTTATAGACATGAATATAATAACATTGAGGAGAAACAACTATTCACTGATATTTAAATATGTGAATTTTCCACATTCCTGTCCATATTATCATGAAATTATCTTTTACAAAATACTGTATAAAATTGCATTTAATTTATAGAGTCTATAAAGCTAGCCTTATAGAAGTAGTTTTTGTATTTTTATCTTACTAATATTACCAATCTGAAATAAGTCCAGAAGAAAAAATAATTATAGTTCTTACCGGTCCCATCATCAGATCAACATTCTTGCTAAGGGTCTGATAATCCAGCATACTGATATTATTGATAAGTTGAGCACTTACAGGATCTTGAACAACTGAGTTGGAATCAGCAGATGAACTAGAGTCTCCACCTAATGTATCTGAAGCACAATATTTAAAATTACTTTAACATACAAAAAATACTAAAATAATAAAAGAAAAAGGTAGAAAGAAGAAGCATGTGTGAGAGAAAGATTTTTCAGCCAATTGTCAAACAATATGAATATTGTAATTGGTAATAATGTGAAGGTACTAAATAAAGTATTATATTCATTAAGGGTTATAAAAGACCAGCAATCATTTCAAGTAAATCATAAAACCTAAATGGACTGAATACAATAATTATGCATAGAAATTTCTTTTTATAATGCAACATGTAGCTCAGAGCCAAATTGATTAATAATTGTCTGTGACTAAAGGACTTTTCCTTATGCCTATGGATTATTTATTTATTTATTTAACTCTTTATTGCACCATAAATAAAAATATACAATGACAAGTGAATAATTCAAGGGAAATACAGTAACATAAATACAGATTGAAATATACACATAAAGGTACAAAAGGTCTTATCGCTAGGGCAATCACTTACAGACAACCTTTAGTTAAAGGAGAACAGATAGAAAAGGGCAGGTGGCGCAAGAGTAAATTAATAATTATGTCAACTCATAAAGTTTTTTTGCAACTTAGAATGGCAAACAAGGCTATGGCCCACCAGATGGAAAGTGATAACCATTGCCTATAGACATGAGCATTACCATGGATAACAGAAACATAACAGAAGATACTGGTAAAGTGGTTTTTTGACTACAATTATAGATTCAAGGTTAAATATGTATAATAAATAAGAAATATGCTATTTTGAGTGAGAGTCATTATCTGTCATAATACAGTTATGACTAGCATGGGAGATAAAGTTATCTTTTTTGGTACATTTTTATTTTGTATACCTATATTATAAAAATAATGTTTAAATATAAAAATTGTACTCTTTCTTACTTTTGTTGTGAATAAATATTATTATTATTATTAGTATATTATGAGTTTATAGATTTATTTGCATAAAAGTAGGTTTAATATTTAACTAATAATTCACTCATATTGTTAAAGTTTCATTATTTTGTTTTTAAAACTAGTCTCGTTAAACTAATCTTGCTAGGATTAATTTTACATTTGTTGTATCATTTTAAAAAAAAATTGACAAGGAAATTCCTACATTTTGATAATTTTACCAGAAACCTTCTATCTGTAGTCATCTACAGTCACTTGTTGGAACAGTAATGTTACCATTGCCTATTGCGGTTTCAAGATACAGATATAATAATTAAATCACTGAGTGCTAAAGTGTATACCATAGTTCATGTCCAAAGTGATAGTGAAGTACCTATCGTATTACATCAGATAAGTCTGCCGGCTTGTGTACTATTCACATAAAAAAGACTAATTTGAACTCTCTTCCTGCATACGTAATACGTACCTGCATTTTGCAAAGTCGCACTATTGGCGTCGTCGCTTAATGGTAAAAACGGTCGCTCACTCATTTCCTCTGACAGTGGGTGTTTGAAATCCAAAGGAGTGGGACTAGGGGTTGTTGGCAGTAAAAGACATGTTGATGACTTTACACCACGCAAATAATCCAAGGTGTCCAAATCTGAACCAGCAGTATTGCTGCTATTTTCTGGCAGATCGTTCATTCTTCTAGACTTTATGTTCCGAAGTACTTAATAATTCAAATAACTTAACTCACTTGTTGGAATAAATATACGTACTAATTCATTGTATTACAATTTAAAATTAAATTGTAAAATTAAATAACATTTGTAAAAGGGCCACATTTATGACAGAGTAACAAAATTTTAAAGTATAGTGAAAAATATAGATTAATGATTCAAGACAGTGACTTGTGACGAGTACATTATTTAAGAGTCTGCATTGACCATATAGTGAAATGAAAAATAATTCTATGCAACCACATAGAACCTACGCAATAAAATAAATTAATAGTATTATAAAACTATTTATAGTATACCTCTATCGTAAATCTTTTCAAAAACTGATGCAGATGTTCAAAATCAAAAAACTGCATAATTGAATAGTCTTAACAAAAATTTCTTGCACATTTGAAAATTTAAAGTTACATTTAATTTTCAATGGTCCATACCGTAATAATATTTTTAATGTATCGTAATCTTTTCACAATGTAATGTTCTTACACTTCAAAATAAACTCAGGAAAGGTATATCAGATCTACTTCAATCGATATCACTACCGTGCTACTTCCTGCCTTGTTCTTAGTTTCTGTTACTTATGTCAATTTAATGTCATCCACAATTAATAATGACAACGACACTTTACGTCAAATCAAATATCAAAATGGTGTTTACCTATCTCGGCTAGTGCGTTCTGATGAAAAAATAACTATAACATGTATTAACGCTATCCGTTGTACTTATAAAATAAGCTTAATAATACTTCTTACTAAAATGTTTTTTTTTTTCAAAAATATTCAAACTAAATATTCATATCGTATCAGACGATTATTCTAATGGTAAAAAAAATAGCATGTAGTATATTTCTTTTAAATAGACTCTTATTCTTTTTAATTTTTGTTGTAAAATAAGATTGTAAATAAAATTGTACCTTAGAATCATAGATTTTAGAAAGGGATAATAAATATTAAAAAAGAGACAAGTTGAATAATTAATATTAGAAAAGGATAGGAGGTCGAGCAGAAGGCTAAAGATTTTGGAAAATAGTATCTGGAACATGAAAATCCATATATTGTATTGCTCGTTGTATTCCAATGTTATCAATGTCAGAAAGTGGTAGACATATAAAAACATATCGCTTTTTGAACAATCCATCGAAGTAAATTATTCAGGTTATTTCCAACGTTGTGGTTGTTTTGGTAGCACAAATCTACCAAGTTTTATGAGAACCTATTTACATACATGCATTAACAGAATCAAATAAATATTTTAGTAATGTAAAATTTGTTAATAGTAAATTATTGGCAAATTGAACTGTTATAGAAAAACTGAATAAACATAAAATTTTCTCTATATATTGTAAATTATAAAGCGTACATATAATCGGCATGGCTTGTAAAGGGACACAAATGTCATTCATCGCGTAATGTTAAGATATTATAGAAATAATATTAATTGAGAAACAATGTGATTTGTAAAAAATAATCTATTTATTAAAATTTTACCTGTGCTTATTTTAATAAGCATTTCGTTTTTCTGCTATATGTCTATTTTCCATCTCTAGCTAGTAGGTGCCTACCTGCCGTGGGTACCTAACTGTTCTTATATTCTAATTTCCTGTTTTTTTTTAGTTAGTTTTTTGTCTTCTTCTTGTATCTCTAGTCTATTCCACACAAGTTATATCGTGCAAGTGCAAAATAGATGAAAGTCCAATTTATAAAGATTTTTATTAAGTAAAATATTTAACCTTTAAGTTACTATTTATTACTGTAGTTTGCTAGCTATTATACTCTTACTGAACGATGTTTATCGTGAGTAAAATTATAAATAAGAAGAAATCCTCACACACTTTTTTTCAAATAAGAAATTTTTCAAAAATTAGGAAACTTCGGGATGTCAACTACCAGTATATTCAGCAAAGTAAACTACCAACTATGCACTTTCAAAAGTCTTTACCACGCTTACCTGTGCCCGAGTTATCGAAAACGGGAGAACGTTACCTAAAATCTTTGAGGCCTTTGCTGACCGATGATCAATTTGAACAAGCTAGACGTCGTACCACAGACTTTGTAACTACAGAAGGCAAAACATTACAAGAGAAACTAATCGCCAAGGACAATAGGAACAAACATACAAGCTATATATCCGAATATTGGTTTGATTTATATTTACGGGATCGTGTGGCATTGCCAATAAATTATAATCCATTGCTTGTATTCCAAAATGATTCTCGCCCACCCTATAATAATCAGTTAATTAGGGCTACAAATTTATTAATAAGTGCTGTTAGATTCATGTGTTCACTGAGAGAACAAATCTTAGAACCTGAGGTATACCATTTAAATCCAAAAAAAAGTAACACTCACTTCTTTAGAACTATTACAGGGCTCTTGCCCGAAGCGGTGTCATGGTAAGTAATGATTGATTATTATTTTAAAAGTTTGTTTTTCAGCATTAGTTTAGTATCCTACAGTATTTAAGTCAACAAGAAGAAGAAGGGTGCATGCAAAAGAATCTGTAGAAATTTATAAACACCTATGTTGAAAAAATTCTTTATAAAATTTCTGTAAAATACCTATTGAATTTTTATATAATTTGAATTTAAAATTATATATAATAATATAACACAGTTGTTGCAAACTTTAAGTACTACTTTAGTAACTATTTAGGGAGCAGGGTTTCATCTATATTTAAAAATGTTTGTAACATTTATTTTGCAATAAACTTATTATTATTATTACTAACCCCATAAATTTAATAGTAATATTATTTATTTTTTATTTTAATTTTAAAACTAATGTTGTTTTTTATATCATTATAATGGAAATTTTATGAATTTACTGTTTGTTGTTTTCAACAATTGTATTGACTTCATTATTTGAAAATAATGTTAAAACTAAAACAACATACTACAAAATTAATTCAATTGGATTTTTATATTATTTTATATAATTATTTAAAAACTGTTTTGGGAATAGGGCTTATTTATCACTAAAACTACATCAGTTTTTAATTGGAAAAAATATTAAATACAAATTTGTTTAAAATTATTAAATAAACAAATATTTTTGATAAAACTAACCTTAATTTAACCTTAGTTACATCATGCTTGTTATTGTAATATTTACTTTCCTACAAAAATAAATCTAGAAACAACAAATATGATAAACAACAACATAAGCGGACTCATCAAACATACTCAACATTTATGAATATAAGAATATAATTCTCTGCTGGTTTACTTTTGAAGCTCAATATTGATTTTAATCCCACATCTTATAATTGTCAATTTTGTAGTGTACTCTTGAAACAATCATTATGACCTAGGTTAAAATTGAGATCACACATACATTGGCAAGTTAAACTAATATGCATTCAAAATAGTATTGAATATATCAATTACATACAATATTAATATATCATAATACCATTTCAGTTTCTTCAATGATGATGACATATGAAATTGGCATTTTGTAAAAATGGAATATAAAGTGAAATTTTTTTTCTAAAATATATTTAATTAATCAAAGTATGCACCGTTGTTGTCTATGCACTTTAGCAATCTCATAAGTAATTCATAGATCCCTTTACTAAAAAAAACCATGGGGGCAAGAATCAATAAACTCTTTGAAACCGGTTTGGACTACCACATCAGAGTTGAATTTTTTTTCCTTATAAGAAGTTGTCCAAATTCCGGAAAAAATAGTAATCTGTTGGAGCAAGGTCCGGGGAATACGGTGAATATTGCAGACATTCCAATTGTAGCTCATCTAACTTAGTGGTTGTTTGTTGTGCAGTGTGTAGTCTTGTGTTGTCGTGAAGCAGCAGTGGCCTAGAGCAATTGACCAATCTCGGTTGTTTAGCAGTTACTTCTTCCTTCATGGTTTGCAGTTGCTGATAATAGAAATCTGCCGTAATCGTTTGGCCAAATTTTAGAAAGCTATAGTGAATGATACCGGCGCTAGTCCACCAAACACTCACAAGTAACTTTTTCTGTGTCAATTTTCGTTTAGGGCAGGATTTGGCTGGGTCTCCAGGGTTCAGCCATGGCGACTAGCGCTTCCAATTATTATAGAGTATCCACTTTTCATCACAAGTAATGATTCGATTTAAAATCCCTTCTTTATTGTGTCGGTTAAGCAAAGTAACACAGCAGTCGACGCGTGTTTGCAAATTCGATTCCCTCAATTCATGAGGTATTCATCGTTAAAGTTTTATCACTTAGCCCGAAGCCTGCAATTATCTCTGAAGTGCTTTGTGATGGATCCGCTTCCACAATAGCCTTTAATTCTTTATTTTCCACTTTGGTCTCCGGCCGTCTTGGTTGGTTGGGGGTTGGTTCTGAAGGTCGAAATTTCCAGAACAAAACCGTTGAAACGAAAAACGTACCGTGCTATCTTTTGCGACACCAACGCCGTACCCATTATTAATCCTTCAAGCTGTTTCTGCAGTACTGATGCCACGGTAGAAATCGTACTCGTAAATATACCGATATTTCATGTTTTCTATTGTGCGGCAATAAACGAGGTAAAAGAAAAAAATTATGAGAAACAAACAAATGAATAACTATTTAACTCAAATATACCAGCTAAATGAATTTACAAATTTGAATTTGGAATTCTTAACCAAAAAGGAGATATTTAATATCAAAGTGGCCAACGACAAAACGCTAATTTCATATGTAAGGACCTAATATATTCTTTATTTTAAATCCAGTCTTGTTATTTTAATATATAAAAATTGAAACTGCTTAACTGATTTTAATGAAATTTTCTAAATGTATATTGTTTGCGCCAACTTAGAGAGAGTTTAGTTTTATCCCGATGAGAAGAAATGAATGATGATCGCCAACATTTGGTAGGAGATGGCACCTTAAAAAGAAAAAGGTGGTGGTAGAAGCAAAAACAATATTTGGCACTAAAAGAAATAAATTTTGTACGTAGTATTTGTTTTCCAATTTATTCTTCAAAAAGAATATAAATCCTAGAACACTGCAGTCGTCTTTAATCAATAAGAAGTATTTAGACTCGGACCCGGAGACGCACATTCCAACAGTACACATAGGTACATGTGCTTCAAGCGTCGAACATTTTTTGTTTGGAATCAGAAAAGGAAACCTAATATTTTTTCAGGGGGAAAGGGATTGTTAGTAATGGAGACTAAAAATCCCATTGCTAGCAATATACCAAACCAGGTCGACCTCCTCGTGGTTCCCCCTGGAAACTATCATGGTTAATTCCTGATGAATTCATCATGATGGGCTAACTGGCCTTTTTTCATTCTCATTGATCACCCTTCACTAGTGCTCCGCCAGCGTATCCCGTTAGCGCAGGCGGGGTAAGGTTACCATTCCATTTTCATCCACCAAAAAAAAAAAAATTTTTTTTATAAATACACTGTTGCTGCCTGCACTCTAATCACACCATGGTATGGACAAAGGTGTTGGTATTTCTGTTTGTGATATCAGCTTATATTTCCGTAGTGGAAGGGAATAGGATAAACACAATATAAAAGTACGATAAAATTTAATAGAAGACAAAATACAGAAAGGCAACGATTGTTTCTAACAGTCAACTAAATTTAAAAACATATCTTTTTAAATTACAACCGGCCAGTAGTGCGTAGCTGTATGAAAATAAACCTATTTCTAACACTCCTCCTTAATTTCATACAATAAACACTCATACAGACATACATACATACCATGTACACAAGCACAACATCAAGTCTACCAATATCACGATTTGACTCCCATACCATTCACACAGTACTCAAACTTTCCTCTTAATAGAGATTTAGTTAGAGCATCCGCCAACATATGGGAAGTGTCTATATACCTTAAATTCACCTCACCAAGTTCTACAGCTTCTCTAATAAAGAGGTATCTTACGTCTATATGCTTTGTACGTTGATGATGAACTGGGTTCTCTGCGATAGCTATGGCCGATTGACTATCACTGAAAATAAGGATTGGTTCCTCTTTGGTACTAAAAATTTCAGCGAGAAACCTGCGCAGAAACACTGCCTCTTTTGAAGCTTCCGACAATGACACATACTCTGCCTCGGCTGTTGATAGTGCAATTGTGCGTTGCTTCTTTGTTTCCCAACAAATAGCTCCTCCTTGGCTGATATAAACAAATCCAGAGTACGACTTGCGATCTTCATCTCCAGCATGATCAGCATCAGCATACCCTTGAATAACTGGCAAAGTCATTCCTTTGTTATATTGAATGCCATAGCTCTTTGTTCCTTTTAAATAACGCAACACTCTCTTTGCTGCGAGCCAGTGTTCTTCAGTGTAACAGGTATTAAATTGACTGATAGAACAGACTGTGTGCGATATATCCGGCCTTGTACACACTGCTAGGTACAATAAAGATCCTACAAGTTCCTGATACGGAATCCTGTCATCCGGTTTGTGATCAGACCCTGGTCTAGTCAGCCTCTGGCCTGGTACAGACGGAGTTGCGGCCACTTTGCAAGCTTCCATCTTAAAGCGTTTAAGCAATTTATCTACATACTGTTCCTGGTCCAGTTTAATACCTTTATGATCTTGGGTGATACGAATGCCTAATATAAACTCGGCTTTCCCAAGGTCCTTCATATGAAATTTAGACATCAAGTCCTTCTTTACTTGAGACAACTCTTTAGCATTGTTCCAGAAGATCAGCATATCATCCACATAAATAGCAATAATAATCTTATTATCACCTTTAGATCTCGTGTAGATACAGGGCTCATTCTTCGATCTCTTGAAGTTAAGTTTAATTAGCTCCGAATGTAGTTTTTGATTCCAAGCTCTTGGTGCTTGCTTCAATCCATAGAGAGATTTTTTCAGTAGACAAACATGGTCCTCCTTACCTTTCTCTTCAAACCCTGCTGGTTGTCTCATATAGACTGTTTCAGTTAGATTGCCATTGAGGAATGCTGTTTTGACATCCATCTGATCCACATTTAAACCTGTTCTCGCGGCTAATGCAAGAAGTGTCCTCAGCGAACTGTGTCTCACTACAGGTGAAAAAGTTTCGAAATAGTCTATCCCTTCTCTTTGGCTGAAGCCTCTTGCCACTAGTCGAGCTTTATATCTAATTTTATTCCCCCCCTCATTTTTAATTCTAAATAACCATTTAGAATCGACAATGTTGCAATTACTAGGTGGCTTTACAAGAGTCCACGTCTCGTTCTCCTGAATAGATTGTAACTCCTCCTGAATCGCAGCTCTCCATTTATCTCCATCACTCCTAGATAATGCTTCATTAACAGTTAAGGGGTCTCTCTCTGTTGTAACTTGATAACTAATGAAGTCAGGTTGTACCTTAGCCTTTCTCTCTCTAAACGGATACCTACGATCTGGAACATCATATGATACAGTTTGATCTTCCAGAACTTCCGTATCATTTCTCTCATCAGCAGATGCCCACTCTTCACAAGTGTCGTTTCCGTCAATATCCTCTCTGTCTTCTATTGGTAGGTTTTCAATTTCTAAGACATCCATATTTCTTCGATTTCCTAAGTTATTAAGATTAATGTCATTATCAAAATTTAGAATTACATTGTCATTTTCCTTACGTTCAACAGACTCTTCTCTTCTAAAACATATATCATTCGATTTCACAGATA
This sequence comes from Galleria mellonella, assembly GCF_026898425.1. NCBI lineage: Eukaryota > Metazoa > Arthropoda > Insecta > Lepidoptera > Pyralidae > Galleria > Galleria mellonella. Next base: position 4,369,219 of record NW_026442133.1, read on the forward strand.
CATCCTTTTTATTCTCGAAGTACATTTGATTTTCAAAAAATATGACATTTCTTGCCTTATACTTCTTTTTTGTAACTGGATCCATCAAAGAATATGCCTTAGAGTCTAAACAATAGCCGATATGCATCAATGGTAGGCTTTTTACATCCCATTTTTTCCTCTTGTTATTATTAATATGCATAAAAGCCTTACAACCAAAAACTTTAATCATACTTAGGTTGGTTTTATGTCCCGTCCAAGCCTCTTCCGGTGTTATATCTTTAACAGCTTTAGTAGGTGATCTATTTTTCAAGAAAACAGCCGTATTGGCGGCCTCAGCCCAATATCGGATGCTTAATCCTGCTTCTTGTAACATACATCTTCCTTTCTCTACAATTGTTCTGTTTGCCCGTTCAGCAACACCGTTTTGTTCAGGCGTATACTCTATAGTAAGTTGATGTTGTATACCATGGGATTTAAGATAATTATCTACTTGTTTATTGACATACTCCGTCCCGTTATCCGTTCTTAATATCTTAAGTTTCTTGCCGGTTTGATTTTCAGCAAATACCTTAAACTCTTGGATTTTAGAAAACGTCTCACTTTTTTGTTTAAGAAAGTAAATAAATGTTTTCCGTGTAAAATCGTCAATAAACGTAATAAAATATCTAAACCCGCTAAAAGAACTCTCACTCATTGGTCCACAAACGTCAGAGTGTACCAACCCTAATATCTCTGTAGCTCTAGTACCTTTAGTTTTCTTAAATGGTATTTTTGTTTGTTTCCCCATAACACAGGAAACGCATTGAAGTGTTGAAGATTTAGGAAAACTTACCCCTATGGCCATTTTATCTTTAAGTAGTTTTAGATTTCTTACTCCAAGATGACCCATTCTCTTATGCCACATCTCCATCTCGCCAAGTGTAGCTGTATTTAATGCTGTGCCCTGTGAAAAGGATTTGAGTTTATAGACACCTCTCTCTAATATGCCTTTAGCGACTACTCTCCCTTTCACCTCGCATTCATCAGCCAGGAAAATCTCACATCCTTTCTCCGAAAATACAACTACATTACCTCTACTCACTATGTTACTGACACTTAGTAAGTTAGTACTCAATTTAGGTACAAACAAGACATCGCTCACGTTTACACCTATTTGACTCGATACAGTACCTTTTCCTTCACCATACATCTTATCACCATTTGCACAGTTAACTTCCACTCTCTCAGACTTATCAAAACATTTGAATTCCTTAAACCAATCTCTTCTATTTGTCATATGTGTAGATGCTCCGGAGTCTAAGATCCATTCTTCATCCTGAGAATTTCCACTGACAGCAAAAACAAAAGCCTGCATAGCATCCTTCTTTTGTTTTGGGTTATTCGGACATTCAAAAGCCTTATGAGGTCCACCACAGATAAAACATTTGATTTGCTTCTTATATTTTTTCTTGTGAACCTTCTCTTTAGTCTTTCTGTTAATCAATAGTGCAGAGTTATCCGGGGCATTACTCAAGCTCCCTGATGTATATGTGTCCTCCATTTAGAAAAACTTCATCTTAATAAAATCTGTTGTTAATACTGTATTAGTATTTTCGAGCGCTAATCTCATTGGCTGAAAATTTTCAGTAAGTCCCTGAAGCATAAGAGCAGCTAGGAGCTCATCATCAATCTCCTTCCCAATATCGCTTAACTGCTGCGATATCGTCATAATAGTCGTTACGTAGTCTCTCACTGACGTAAATTGTTCTAACTTCAAACTTACTAATTTTGATAAAAGGCGACATCGGTTATTTATGCCTTTATCCTCAAAAGCAATTTTCAGTGCTTCCCATGCTTGTTTAGCTGTTTTGCATTCTCTAACATGTACTAAACAACGTGATTTCACCATTAGGCATATCTTAGCGCGAGCCTTCTGATCTCTTCTCACTCCTATTACATCATCATTCTCCGGTGATACCTGTGTGTATTTCCATAAATCGTCATGGAGAAGGTATAGCTCCATAGCAAATTTCCAACTGTTGTAATTGCTATTCCCATCGAGTTTTTCGATAGACGGTGGACTACCACTCTCATTATCGTTTGATGATGACGGTCTGTTATTCATGATTGAGTTTGCAATCGAACCATCACCATTACTTTCAATCATATTTTACCTTTTACTCCCAGCCCATAACCTGTTGGTATTTCTGTTTGTGATATCAGCTTATATTTCCGTAGTGGAAGGGAATAGGATAAACACAATATAAAAGTACGATAAAATTTAATAGAAGACAAAATACAGAAAGGCAACGATTGTTTCTAACAGTCAACTAAATTTAAAAACATATCTTTTTAAATTACAACCGGCCAGTAGTGCGTAGCTGTATGAAAATAAACCTATTTCTAACAAAAGGTAACACTGATGGTGTCCGAAATTGGAAAGACATCGTCGGAAATTAAGGAAATTGTTGAATACACTATCAAAGCAAAATCAATTGTTTGTCTATTGAGAAACATTATATAATAGGTTGCCTCAAAAAACTTGGTAATAACTTCATGAAGAACGAAGAAACAAGCGAATTGTAGCTAATACTAACCACTCATTTTCAAGTTTTCCAAACTGCTGCTGAGTATTCATGGGAACCATACAAAGAAAGAGAAACCGGCAGCTCGGGCTGGAAAGTAGCAAAAAGAGTTATAGATAAAGAAAAGCTACTATGGGCAATCGGTACCTTTCTGCCATTTAAAGCAGCGGGCCTAGATAGAATATTTTTGGTCCTCAAATGAAGCAGGAGCATCATAGTTGACTATTTAAGTTGTCCCGAGCGTATATAGCTTACCGTTACATACCTTTGAAATAGCGTGAGGTAAAAATCATATTTATTTCCAAACTAGACATTTTCTACCTGGTTTAGGAATAAATATGTTTACACTGAGGCCAAATTCTTTTGACCCATCAATCTCACCTCGTTCTTTTTGAAAACTTTGCAGAGACTATGTGACAAAGAGATCAATGTCTCTTTACGCAAACCTTTACATCCAAACCAACATGCTTATAGTGAAGGCAAATCAACTGAATCAGCACTTCATAACGTGGTACCCCGAATAGGCAATTCATTGGAATCGAATCAATCAACCTTAGGTGCATTCATTGACGTCGAAGTGGCATTCGATAAAATAAATTTTGCCAGTATAAGTCGGACACTAGCTACACATGGAATACACACAACACTTAGCGAATGGATATATAACATGCTTAATTAACGAAGACTCGTCAATAGAGCCTCTATTCCACAAGGCACTGTATTATCACTGCTATTATACAATATAGACGTAAATAATACATAGATAGATGTACTCTTTATTATTTCCTCCAAAAGCTTACAATAGTGAACTTATTATAAATATAAATAATTACAAGAAATAATCACAATGAGAAAGAAAACAATGGGCGACCTTATCGCTAAGAGCGATCTCTTCCAGGCAACCTTTGGATGGAGAGGAGTAATTATAAACAATCATAATAAACGATAGCGGCCTCTATACGGTAAGTTATGCGGATGATATAGCTGTACTTTATCAGAAAATTTTGAATGTACTGTATGACCACATGAGAATAGGTTATAAAATATTTAAGAGATGGTGCATAAATTATAAATTCTCGGTAAATTCTATAAAAACAGAATTAATCATGTTTACAAATAGAAGGGTAACATCTTACAGACAACCAAAACTCTTCAATACAGAACTAAAACTTAAGGAAAAAGTCACGTGGCATAAACAGTAAATTGCTTTGGAACAAACATCTTGACTATAATAAAGTAAACAAAAGCAACAATTGCATTCTATCAGTACAAAAAGTTACTAGAAATAAATGGGATCTTTAAAAATGACTGTGGTTGTCCAGAGCTGTGATAAGTCTAATGTTGTTTTATGGTACGCTGGTCTAGTGGCCGAAGACAAAACTATCGACCACTGCAGCCAAACTAAAAAGTTTTTGAAGAGATTGGCTTTTTTTTCTATTAGCGGCTACATGAAAACAACTTCAGTAACAGCAATAGAGGTACCTCTCAACATAACACCTCTAGATCTGCACATACAGCATCAGTTACCATGGTGCAGCCGATTTAGTATATAATTTCTAGAATAGTGAAAGACTAGTGATTAGAGAAATTCTGGGAGCTTATTGAATTTTTTTTTTTATTCTTAACAAATGTTTAGAAATATATTTGTGTTTCAATAGCGTTATAAATTATTTTCTAGTTAATCAATAAATACATTTAATAACAATATAACTTATCGTTAAATTTACCATTTTTTAGATGTGATGAAACATTTGTAAAAATCTTAAAAACGTTGTACTGTAAAATAGTAAATTTTTAGTTGCGTCATTGTCGTCTTAAACTAGCGTATGCTCATTCGCACCTGTGTCTATAACCATTACCTTAAAGGTTTAGAAATATTAGTTTTTCTATTGTTATAATTATTATTTTGTCGATATTATACCTACACATGACCCTCATTGCCACATTACTTAAATTTTCTGTTGTTTACACGTATATTCACGGTTTAAATGACCTATTTTACCTCATTTAACACTTCTTTAATACAAAATGCCACTCTACAATTCTATGTGACAATCCACTATTCTTTGATTAACTGGCTATATTGTTTCACATCAATTAGCCGCAACTGCTATTGTGGAGATTTGATCCTTAGGGACCTTTATATGTAGGTAAGTATATGCTCATCTTCAACTAGTAAGTTAAAAAAATACCTTTCAACAATTTAATTTGATGTGATTCGAACTTACATCTCAGCTATCCGAGCTGTGTTCTTAGTTACACCACGAAGGTATACTATCAGTCGGTATTAGTGTCTACATAGTTCAGCATATTATTTTTAAAGGGGAAAGAGATTGTTAGTAATAGGATCTATCAGCCCCATTGCTAGGCATATACTCTACCAGGTCGACTTCCACACGATCCCCCTGGAAACCATCATGATTGTATTCTTGTGGAATTCGTCACGATGGGCTAACTGACCTGTTTTAATCTTCACCTATCTATCTCTCACTGTTGCCCCATCAGCGTATACCGATAACTCAAGCGGGGTTAACATTCCCTTCTCAGCCATTACAAAAAAGTATATTGTTCGTTAGTTTACGATTTACCTATTTCTTATAATCTTTTCGTTTTACAAATAATAAAAATTTGTATGACGTATGATTTTTATTATAATTTTAAAGAAAATATAAGAAAATTATTTTTCATTATTTGATTAATTTATTTATTATTTTATTTTCATTAATTATTTTATACAACTTTGCTACCTATTACCTGCCAAAGCCACAATGACCGAAACTTCATAATAGCCTATATTTTCTACCTACGTTGGGAGCACGTGCTGAGAAACTTCCTTCTTTTATAAAAAAACGAAGTACAAGCAATTACGGGCTCTTGATTTATAATGGGAATGATAAAAATATACGAGTATATCGTCCTCTCCTTTCTTCTGTTATAGTATTGATACGATTAGATCCATCATGTATCAAGTGCCCCAACGTTTCCTCCATTTTGATTTCAGTAGTTTTTAGAATATGTCACTTTTTTCTTATACCCATAAATATTTAGATATATTAATTAATGATATAATGTTTTCCAGGTATGGTGCATATTTATTTAAAGCATTCCCTTTGGATATGAGTCAATTTGTTGGGTTGTTTGGAGCAACACGTCTACCTCAAATAAATAAAGATAAAATATATCGTGACCCATCAAGTAAACATGTGGTTGTACAAAAGAATGGAAACTTTTATATTTTTGATGTATTTGATACTGATGGTATGTATGTACATAGTATTTAGCTTTGACATATTTTTTTTAACAAACGCTACAGATGCTCTAAAGAATTAAGTAATTTTTTATATTGTTGACTTGTGATTTTCATAAGATTATGTTCCACAAAAAAACAGATTTCAATTATGACAAAACCACTTATTTTTATTTAAAAACTAAATTACTAAAACAATTTTGATAATATTCAATGAGACTAATCTGTAAGAATATCCTTTCAGACAAAATAAAATTAAAATCGGTTTACAACTGACGGAATTATGAGATAACAAACAAAAAAATTCAACCAAATAGTTTATTTTTTCTAGATGTATAGTTATATTAAGTACCCAATAAACTATTTCAGTATATCGATGCAGAGAACAGATATTAAATATATTTATAAATTCAATATATTTTTATCTGGTATATTATCATTGTTTTGGCCATGGCCTTGGAAATTTAAATAAAATATTTCGCTATTAATTTTATGCAAAAATTAAAAGTACATTATATATATAGAGAAGTAAAAGTGTATCCATTTTTATGAAATAAATTATCAATAGGTTAATAAATTTAGAGATTTTTTGTTTAAATTATAGAAATTAACATGTATATACTAGACGGAGACTTTGTACAAAAGTCGTTTGCTTGGGCACCTCTATCCCATTCGTGTTTCTACCGTGAAGCAACTGTTTACATGGCTGTGTTTCAGTTTGAAGGGTGGGACATGGTAGTGAATTTTTAGGGTACAGAGGAATAACACCTGAGTCGTCAGGAATAGCAATGCATGGGCGAAACACTATACTCTGTTATATCCATGGTACTGTTCATGTCTATAGGCGACGGTTGCCACTTTCTATCAAGTGGGCTGTCAGTTTGTTTGCCATTCTAAGTTGCATAAAAAAATATATATAATAACAGCCACAGTAACAATATTTATTTATCTACTATTGATATATACTATTGATCCTTATCATATGTACACACTATGACAATTGTTAATCGAGTGTTGTATTTTTAGGAAACATTTTATCACCATCTGAACTTTTGGGAAATTTGAGTAAAATCCTCAATGATAATACTCCAAAGGCAGACCATCCTTTAGGGATTTTGACGTCTCAAAATCGTGATGTGTGGGCAACGCAGCGTGCACATTTGGAATCAATAGGTAATCAGGAAACCTTGCGCAAAATAGATTCAGCAATATTTAATCTGGTCCTTGATGATATTCTGATAGAAGATGATAAACATAGAATACTACAAAATTTCTTACATGGTGATGGGACAAACAGGTGAGAATTTAGTTTGTTTCTATGTTTTTTGTTAAAACTTTTTATGCGATTTAAAAAATATCACAGGAATTTTATACTGATAGAAATTTATATTAAACCGACTTCAAAAAGAAAGAGTTTTTCCATTCGGTTACTTTTGTATGCTTATTACCACATTACTCCGTTAGTTTTAAACAGATTTAATTTTTTTTTTATCTGGAATGATATACTTTCTGGTTAGCCCCATAGAAATTTTATCAAAATCGGTTCAGTAATTTAGGTTTTGTTACAACTGAAGTCAGTTTTTACAATTGAGTTCAAAAGAATGAGTTTCTCATTTCATTTGTATTATTTTTTTATGTTTGTTATCTCATAAATCTCTCAGTTTTAAACCGATTTGAAAAATTCTTTTTATTTAAAAAAATATATAAAGAGATAATTTTGATAGATGCTAAATTGCTTTGTAGAGAGGTGTCTCTTCTTGGTTCATCTTCTTCCTGCAATACAGCAGGCGGCAGGAAACAGGGATGGTGTTTAAAATCAAAATATAAAATATCTACTTACAAATTATATATTTTATAAGCAAATTTAATCAGCCCAATAGTTTTATTATTTTAAATGAATAATTAATTGATGCAATAATTTTATTTTTCCAGATGGTTTGATAAATCGTTCAGTGTAATTGTAACCGGCGATGGTGTCGCTGGTGTGAACTTTGAACACTCGTGGGGCGACGGTGTTGCTGTCCTTAGATTTTTCCAAGACATATACAACGAAACCATAACTAAACCCTTCGTACATCCAGACACAAAACCTTCAGATAACAACATAACTGTTAGTACATTAGGTAATTAGTTATGCTAATACATACAATTCATAACAATTTTATTCCTTATCAGTAATGCTTATCTAGAGTGGCATAAACAGTAAAATTAGACCGGTTTTATTATTAAATAAATTTAAGTTATATGTAATAACTTATTCGTCATTATTATTATATAATATATCTTTTTTTTTATACCACTGAGGTGGCAAACAAGCATACGGCCCCCCTGATGGTAAGTGGTTACCGCAGCCTATGAACACCTGCAATACCAGAGGTATTACGCGTGCGTTGCCGACCCTGAAGAAACCTCTTTACACCCCTTTTGAAGAACCCCATGCTGTAGTCTCTTGGGAAAACCTCAGCAGGGAACTCATTCCACAACCCGAGTGTTCGTGGGAGGAAACATCTCAAACCGCGCAGACGAGACCATTGAGGCTGTAGGACATGAGGATGATGGTAGTGTGAGCATCATATTGAACAATTCCTCTGAGCACAATCCATTGTACAGGCGGTAGAACACGCAGAGTGAGGCAAAATCTCTCCTAAGACTTAAGGGTTCGATACCGCTTGTGAGCTTGCGATCATCGATTATATAGTGTTATTTTATGATACAGCTTGGATTGGCAAATGATCTGATGGGTAATGGTAATCGTTACCTGTAGATATAATCAACTTAGTACATGTCTTAGAATTTTCTTTATCACCCATGGTATTCCATATGAATTATGATCTTGAGATTAAGATATTAAGCTTTAGTATTCAGTAATGTCCTTCAAATTACATACGTTTACGGGCAAGAATATTTCTTAAATGATTCATCTCAAATTCAACTGAGAACAATCCAGAACCAATAATTTTAACTTCAGAATTGAAGCTTCCAGTTCGCCACTATTTTTAACTATAAATTAACATTTTTAATAAATTTAATTTTGTAAAAAATATTGCTTTATCCAAGCCTTCATCCACATTCGTAAAAATGTAATACAATATTAAGTCGTATTTTATTTTGTTTTTATTGTAGATTTCAAGTTGGATGACAAATCCAAAAATTTTATCGAGAACGCAAAGAAAGAATATAAACAATGGTACGATTCTCTAAGTATTGACTATATATTATACGAAGGCCTTACAAAAGGAGCATGTAAGAAATTTAAAGTCAGTCCAGACTGTATTATGCAGCTGAGTTTTCAAGTAAGTTTTTGTTGTTAATTTCTATAAATATTTTTCTTATATTAATAGTTCTCTTACAATACAACGATTTTAAAAATGATAAGTAAAAAAGGGTGATCCGATTAACAGCAGGATTTTTGCAACCATTTATATATCTCTTATGCTCTTCATTTTTCATATTTGTGGCTATATAAACCTCAAATCCGTGTTCATGTAAAAATACACTTTCTTCGACGTATAAGCAACTAAATAAAACATGCTATACGTGATCTCGCTTGCTTGTGTTTTACTAACGTCAACATATCAAATATCCTATCAAGAATTTGTTTAAGTTGGGCCTCACACAGGCCCTCCTCAAGCTATCTGTTTGCTAAGTTTAACTAGAATCGGTTAGTCATAAAATTTCAAAATGTCATCTATCTCTTAATTTTATAGTTAGTGTTTTGTGTTTGATTGATCTTCTACGAAATTTTTTCAACTAGCCAATTCCATTGAGATGATAATAAATACCTCATAAAAGACTATCACAAGGTCGGATGTTCAAGAGATTTAATGTGAAAAGTACTTATATTATAAAACGCTTCACTGATACTCAAGCACTCAATTCAAGGTCAGAGTTAACAACCTGTGCCCACAATAATCCGTGGAAATATAAATTTCCTTTAGAATAGTACCTATATATGGTCCTATAGTACTTTAAATGTTTAAATTACAATTACAGTCCCACAGCTTGTTTCCACATACCATAGGAGAAAAGATAGACACAATAAACCCATAAATAATCGACATTGACCTCCATACAGTATAAAATTGTATCGCAGAATTTAGCCAACCTTCACTGTTCAACTTTCTGACAATATGCACTTGAATACGCATATTAATGATATCGAAACAAAACAAAGAACATTAACCCGATCGCGAATGAAAACGATTTTAATAAAATAACACCTGATTCAATATTATGATAATTGGCTATTTAAATGTTATCGAAGAAGTATTCTTAAATTAGAAAATGTTTATTTCACCCTATTTTTGTACATATAAATATTTATTGTGTATTATTGTTAAAGATAATTTCACTAAATTTGAACCTTTATTTCTACCATCAATGTCCAGAGGAGCCCAATTGGTGTAGATATAGGAGCGTAACCAATATTATTCGTTCCTATTTCCGACTCCACCGTTTCCAGTTCTTTTTTACATACATATCTGTCACGCCTGTCTCCCATTAGGGTAGGCAGAAACAATGGAACGCCAAATTTCGATTCAAACAAACCTCTTTCGCTTCTTCCACATTCATCAATCTTGTCATACACGCTCGTCGGTTACGTACTTTTAATTTGGACCTTCTTCAGCACGTCGCCTATTTGGTCGACATACGTCCGTCTAGGGCGGCCCCTACCGACATCTCCATTCATTCTTGCTCGATAAATCTCTTTCGTAATTCTTCTTTCATCCATCCTCTCCAAATGACCAAACCAACGCAACATTCCTTTTTCAATTTTTTCACTACATCGTCTTTTCCACACTTCTCTCTAACCACACTGTTTCTTACTCTATCTTTATCTTTCTTTTTTTTCTTTTTTATTATTCCATATCACCGTCAATTTGCATGCACGGTTACGAATTTGCTGATCGTTCTGTTTTTCACCTTACAAGTTCTCCTATTGTTAATTATTTTGATGCTCTATATACTTCTCGGGAGTATAAAAACAAAAATTCACTTAATAATGATAATTAATATGTATTATTCAGGCCGCTTATCACCTCTTACGTGGAAATTATGTTGGAACGTACGAATCATGCAGTACGTCAGCTTTTAAACATGGCAGGACTGAAACTATGCGGCCGTGTACTGAGAAGACTAAGGTAACACTATTATTTATATTCGTAAATAAATGCTAATATTATAAATATGAAAGTTTATAAAGTTTATTATATATTTTTTACTCGTGCTTAAATGGCTGATTGTATTTAGATAATATTTAGTAAGCGGGTAAACCTACCCGCTTACTAAATATATAACCATATAGGATACTGATTACGCGACTAATGGATTGAATGTCCGTAACAATTAGTACATTATATTACTAACAGTACTAAAATCTTTAATCAGTATGTAACATGAGAATTAGCAACTATAGTTAGTAGTTAATGCGACAAAAATTTAGATTTATTATAATTACACGCGCAGATATAACAAGGTGTCGCAAAAATTCTTTGGCAGTTACTTGCCACCATTTGCAAATAATATAGCAAGTTCTAATAAAGTGATGAATCTTACGCCCACCTGTATAAAATAGACGCTAACAAATGGTAATTAACTAAAACGCAAATAACGAAGTTTTGCACTTATATATAAATGCAAATTTTTTGATGATGTAAATACTTACTTTACATTATCACGTTCTTTCGTAATTCGTACATTATGTTGTATTATAATAAATGCTTTCTTACACGAAACATACCATTAATACAAGTTTATTCTCCATTAGGCTTTCTTCTTTCCTCTGCTGTTTTAATTATTGATTAATTATTAATTTGAATTATCTGCTTTATGTATTTATTAGAATGAAATTGTAATTGTATTTATTTATGTAAAGTTGTTTTAAATATAGGAGTCGCTACCTCAGATTATTTTTAATAGATAGCATTGTAGGTGATACGAAATTCATTAGGTTATCTAGTATACATATGTATTAGTGCATGTGTTTTTATAGTTTCCCTTTTATTATAAAGTAGATAATATTTTTATTTTTATTATTTTCAATTGTACCGGCAATGAACCTTCATGCTTAACCCATGATTGACTGGTAGATAACGTTTTTGTTATGTCCGTCATGCGTACCTTTGTTATATACATTAAAAATAATAAATAAATAAGCAACTTTTGTCGAACGCATATATCAGTTCCGATTGTTCTCCACAGGAATTTTGCGACTTACTCCATCTTAACAAATCTTCTAAAGAGGAACTACGAGCCATCATGCAAGAATGTTCGACGTACCACAGTGAACTGGTGAAAGAGGCGGCCATGGGGCAAGGTTTCGACCGCCATTTGTTTGCCTTAATGAAAGTAGCTGAAGAAAACAATTTGCCGAGACCAGAGCTATACGACTCTTATGAATATAAATACCTAAATAAATCCATTTTAAGTACGAGCACCCTGTCCGCCCCAAGTGTTATGGCTGGAGGGTTTGGACCTGTCGTTAAAGAAGGATTTGGTATAGGGTATGTATTATTTTGCAAATTATATTAATTATCAAATGCATAGTTATAACTACTACATCTATTCATCATCAGATTTTTTTTTCATAAGATTCATTCATTTCATAAGATTACAAGATATACAAAAGAAACAATGTAAAATAATTTTAAATATTTTGCAGTTACTCAGCGTTTCCAGACAAGCTGGGTGCAGCAGTAACGAGCTACAAAAACTACAATGACAGTACACAATTCATTGAAGCACTCCACAAATCGTTTTTAGATATAACAAAAATCTTATCTGGTTAATATAAACTATGTGCATATCGAATTTTTTGGTGCATATGTTAAGTGCCTATTTATTTTTATACTTCTATAAATAATTAAATCGAATCATATAGGATCTGGTTTACCAGTATACATTTTTATTACTGTAGTCAAATGGGATAGGTTAGGAAAGTTCTAACATAATATTTTTATTATTTATTTTATTTACGCAAAGTCAACGTAAAACGTCGCGTTTAAATTTTTTAGCATTTTGTTATTAATATAGAAAATAGAAAAGACTATTTTTTATATTTAATATAGGGAACAGAAATAGTAAATTTTCACAAGATTCACAAAAAAATACCTAATTACTAAATATTTATTTTTGCTTGTGATTGCACTACTAAAATATAATTAATGTTTAATTTTCGCGTGTTTGTTTGGATGATTACCAATCTCGAATAAAAGATTTCCTTTTGATTTTTAATTGGCATAATAATTTATGTATTTTGTATAACTGGATAGGGAAATATAATAGTTGTATTGCGATGATAATTTAATAAATTAAAAAAATCTGATGGAAAATGGCAACCATCACTAGTAGACATGAATACTACAATTATACAGCAGTAGTATCATGATAATTTTTATAGTTATGACAGGCAGACGGTGGTCATCACTTGAATGAAAGTATTAGCCGCTTTCAATAGACATTAACTTTACCAGTGACATTTGAGAAAGCTATAACGCCCTTAGAACCACTCATGCATTGCCATTCTTAAAAATTTAGGTATTATGACCCCATACCTTGAAATTATACTCATTTATCCCACCTTAGAATTAAAAACACTGATATGTGAATATAGCTGATTGTGCAAATAATATTAGAGTAGAGATACATATAATTTTTGTACAGTCTCCCTCTAGATGTCTACCGCTCCTTTGTATTGCTAATCTTGATGATTTGCCCCCCTTCCCCTTCGCTCACGAATCGTAATGTATCAGTAACTGTATAGAATACATGTAGGTCAAGACGATAAGAACTTCGTTCTACGTGCGTTTTATACTATTATATCAATAATTATACTTATAAATGTTTAAGTGTAGACTTGAATATGTGTATGTTTTTTACTCAATCATATGTACAAGTACGCAGGAAAAGCCGCAGGAAACCGTTAATATTGTATATTGCATTTAAAAATACAGCAATACTTATTTTATAAAAACATGTTAAATTGTTTATTAAATATGCCAAATATAAAAAAATATAATATAAAATTATATGTTACGACCCACGTCGCACGTCATGCGTCGTACACACTAAATTGTTATAGCTCTTATGTTAAAGATTACACTAGATGAATAGGGTAATAATCATTATTTTTAACACGCATTATTGCGTATTAAAATTATTACCATTGGTACTAGTGTGTGTCTTGTAGCGTACTAAAAGGCACAGAGACATTTAAGAGGGTGCTATAAGTCAAAATCTTATGAAGTCTCTATTTACATAAACTAGGTCTATATAGACATCAGGAAATCACTGTGAATCTCAATCCTCTAAAGTAGTGATTCAATCATTGATAAATATAAAATAATTTCAACATCCTCAAAATCCAAATAATTATGATGGAAAAATTATAAGTAAAATTTTTGCCATCGTTATATATTTATTGACAATAAAACAATGCTAGTTAAAAAAGCCCAATACCAAGCCACTTGGCCATAGTCTTATTAAATACTTAGTAAGCATCGTTCTTCCTTTTATGAAAACTAATTCGTGGTTATTAATAATGGATTTATAAATACAAGACGTTATTTTAATTTGTTTTATTTTTATTAGAAAAAATATAAATTTGCAGTTATGGGCTTGTTTCAGAGGATTTCAGTGATTTAATAAAGACCTGTATTGTAGTTTAGAATAATTGTTAAATAGCTCGTAAGTACTGGTGTTATATTTTTTTATAAAAGCATATTCTGTTTTATAAATTTTATTAATACAATAATATAATTTTTAAAAGTGTTCCGTTTTATTTACAAATATTTGTAATACAATAAAATTAACAAACTTGACTGGTATACCTAAACACTTTTCAAGTGACTGGTAAGCAGATTTTTAATTCACCTTTTTCTACGCTTCTGTACCAAATGTAACAGAGGAACCTTTATTCCCAGGGCGTTATATGAACACCTATTAATGGTAATAATTTGAAACTTAGAAAAAGTAGATTTTGATATTGCTGGCCTATGCAAGGTGAAAGTTTTGAAATTTTTTATTATCTTTGCCGGGGGGCCAAAAGGAATATTTAAATTTCAAAACTCAGGACTCAGTCCAAGTTAGATTATTCTAAAATAAGGAAGTACTTTGACCTCACAGAGTTTATAAAAAATCTACTAGATGGCATTAGTATCAATTTATACGATGGACGAAGTATTGGGCTCAGGTTTTAATGCTTAAAATAATGAGAGATGATAAGTAAGGATGAAACAGATCAGTTTCCTATAGTGACAAATTTCAATTGACCAAATTTATTACTCAAAGGAACCGCGTGGAGGTCGATCTGATAGAGTATATTACTACCAATTGGGTTGTTAGGGGGGAAAGAGATGGTAATTAATGCGGACTACCAGTCTAATTTCTAGAAATATACCCTGTCCGGTCGACCTCCAAGTGGTCTCTCCTGGAAACTTGTGCTAAATTCAAGATGCATTCATCACGATGGGCTAACTAATCTGCCTTTTCAGGGGGGAAAGGGATTGTTAGTAATGGGATCTAATAGTTCCATTGCTAGCAATGTACCCTCATCAGGTCGACCTCCACGCGATTCCCCCTGGAAATCATCGTGGTTAATTCTTACGGAATTCTTCACGATGGGCTAACTGACCTGCTTTCACCCTCACCTATCACTAATCACTAGTGCCCCGCCAGCGTATACCAATAGCGCAGGTGGGATTAGCATTCTATTTTCACCCATTAAAAAAAGACCTCCCTTTTTATTCTCACCTATCATTCCTCACTGATATCCCGTCAACGTATGCCGTTAGCACAGGCCGGGATTACCATTCCATTATCACCCATTATAAAAAATGGGGCTGTTAGACCACTATTACTAACATTTCCTTTCTCCCCTATTATCTTGAGCTCAGATATGTATGTAGACTTTAAAAAACATACATAATAATATAGAAAATTGAATAGAATGTCTTCTACCAATTTCAAGGCGGGTTAGAGAAGCATCATTTGAATGAAAAGATCCTGGGCACAACTCTGGAGGCTTTCATGATGTCTATGATATTATGCTCTCGCCAAAAATAATACAAATCTTACTACCCTTGCAGTGCTCATAAACTCTACCAGCACAATCTTTGAACCCCTACAAATTATTTTATAAGCACAACCACTGCTCCTTTTTAAATCAGCTTGCCTTTGTCAATCATTAAAATAAGTTTCGCACTTCACACATTTATTCGTAAAAACTAATGAGACAAGATAAATAGGTAGCCAATTTTAATTAACATGAAGAGCTTAAATATGATCTAACCTTGTTTAAGAAAAGAATAAATTAATAAGTTTATAATGTAGTCTAACTACATACTTCAGGTTATTGAAAAAGTACCTATATGTTCCATTATGGAAAACATATTTTTCTATATTTAAGAAGGTGCTTAATCAATATTTAGTACTTGAACCTAGTCTCTGTTATCATACTTAGCATCCACGATTTTTTTAGGTAATATAAATATGATAAAGGTATGGCATGAATGATCCAATATCTACAACTTGCACTGAAAGTAGATTTATTTACAAATGACAACGACAGTTCTGTATTTTACAGACGACTGTTATCGATTTTCCGGTATCCATCTTGTGAGGAGAGCTTTATTCATAGTCTGCGCCAGTAGAACAATATTTAAAGTACCAATAAATTAAAACTATGATTTACCATAGATTGATCACTTATAACTAGGTATAATTGTAAGAAAAACAAATATCTAATTCGCAGTTAGACAGTTAGTTCAATCTAATATAATATATGAATACTGTTTACTACGTAATTTAGTACCCTACATTGAATTGTGTAAATAGAACTTGTTTGACACTAAGACCATAATTGTTACCAGATGCACGGCTTTTTCGACAATAATTTAGAGAAAATGTACCCACCTCAAAATTGCCTGATGCACACCTCAGGATACGAATGAAGCTCCACAAAGACGTTTAAAAGTATGTATGCGCCTTTATAAGGGATCAAGCTCCTGAAATGTAATAAATACGCCAATGATAGGCTAATTGTTGCAATTTTGGCAAATATCTCGTGTTTTTTATGTAACTTATAATGCCAAACCTACTGACGGCCCACTTGATAGAAAATAGTAATCGTCGTTTATAGACATAAGCAGTACCATAGAGATAACAGAATATATTGTTTCGGCCACGAAATCCCCATGCGTTGCCATTTCTGAGGACTAAAGCGGTATAACTTTTCCTCTCTCTCTCTCTCTTCGTTTACTTCATTACTGAAGGTCGGTTCATTGAAAAGTATTTGTTGTCTCTCTTATGATGTTATTCCATTTTGCACGGACTTCAGCTTCTCGCAGGGCAGCTGCAATTGACAGGCCCGTAACGGCGGTTACTTGGTCCGACCATCGACTAGGCGATCGTCCGCGTGGTCTTTTTCTCTCTGTCTTGCCTACAACCATTAGTTTTTTCAGATTGTCGGACTGTCGTTGACCAATATGACTGAAGTATCCAAGAATCCTCCGATAGCAGATTGTCCAGAGGCTATCTTTTATGTGGAGTTGCGTCAGGATAGATATATTTGTGCGCTTTGCTGTCCATAGAATTCGCAACATCCTTCGCTAGCATCACATCTCAAGAGCATCAATCTTTTTCCTCTCCTTTACTCTTATTGTCCATGACTCAACTCCATACAAAAATATCCTGTTCTGCCAAATGCACGTTAATTTATTTATTGTGGTGTTAGCTATTGAGTCCTTCTTCTGTTTTCTCGCTCGCTTCCTCCTTCGTTGGTTAATAGAGATCCTAGGTCGACGAACTCACTCACAAACTCTAGATCAGAGAGTTCACCAGTCTATCTGCTTTAGTTGGCTGGTTCTATCGACGATGAATGAATTTTGTCTTTGATATGTTGATATGCTTTTATATCCTGTAAATTCACTACCATATCTCATTCTTCAAACCGAAACAGCCATGCAAACACAACTGCTTTACGGTTTAAACACGAATGCGACAGTGGTATGCAAACGACTTTTGTATAAAATTTCACTCTGGTAGTGTTGAGAAACCGATTAAACCATACGATAGCATTAATTGAATTTAAAGCTCAGATTTAGATGTAAACTCTCCTAGAACATAGGAATGACTATAAATACGAGTCAATTGTATCCACCTACGTTTACACAGTTTCGTTCCGGGAATATCCTTGTGACTCTTATGTGCTACAACATAAGGGATAAATTTGATTTTTAGATCTGCAATATAACATTTGTACTACTATACGACTGTACGCAGAATCAACAGCGTTCCAATCCAACTTACAATCGCGTAATATCTATCTACTTTGATAGGACTCAGTTTGTATATGTATATTTATTTACTTTATTTTATTCTGTGGGTTAACTGGATTGTTAATCGTTAATTTCATTCAAGATATTTATAACTGAATAAATACATCGTGTATCAAATATAAAATATAATTGCGAAGGTTAATATCTCGATACTTGCGTACAACATGAAAAGGAATGGCAGTTATGCCATTTTTGTATTGCGAATGTGAAAATGTCAAAGTTCGTTCGTCCTTTGGATAGTGGTGGTGGTGTTGTGTTGTTTTGTGACGATAAATATTGAATTAAAATTGTACATTTACGAAAAGGTGCTGTGTGAAATGGTGAAATATTATGGAGTTTCAGGTATCATTTTCTTTTTTCCAAACTAAACGTAAACTATCTACCTATCTATTTACGTAAATTTTGTGTTAGAAAAACCAGTTTTTAATCGGTATAATTATATATTTTTTTTATTATTTTGTATTAAGTTATATATACAATAACAACCATTTAATTTCTCAATATTGAGCACATCTTACTCTTACTAGGTTGACCAGCGGTTTGTTATAGGATTTTGAGGTGCCCTAACACTATTGAATTAATATGCTTTATTATTAAATTCTTGTAGGTAGGCATATTGGTGTTCATACTTTTACTATCAGTATGCTTAATTGTGTCGAATAAGATGATAAGTCATATTTATTTGTCAGTTCTTGAAATGATCTAAAATAAATGTTTACATGATTAATTAGTATTTATCTGCATGATGGATATATACTGGATCTAACTCTGAGGTATCATCCTATAAATTTATGCCTTAAATTTTAATTTAATAGTTTAGCAAAATTTATATGGTATGGACCATCGTGTAGCAGTTGTAATGCAATTTACTAAAAATTATGTTTATACTTGTTCTCAGAATAACTATTTTGCTGTAATATACAATGAAATTAAATGTTATTTCAAGACATAAAGAGTGCTTTGGAATCAATTTCATTGATTACCTGGGCTAAATAGAAACTTTATTAATTTGATGATAGTCAAGGTTAAGGTACTAAGAGGTAATATTTATAATATTGCTAAGGAATACTAGGGATTATGATTACAATCTAGATTGTATTGGCTTGACAATATTTATAATATTGGCAGTGATTACTAGGGATTATGACTTTAATTCATTCAGTCAATTAATTTTTAGCAAGTGTTACTGCTATCAATGTTTTTAATTTGGCACAATATGGCATCGTTTTATATTATTGTATGTAAGTTATTAATATAATCCTAAACTTTCATTGTTATAGTAATTGCTTTATGTATTCATATGGAATTTTATATACACAATTTCATATTTGAATAATAATACTAAAAATATGTGTGCAGATAATTGTGATAAAATTATCTGCACTTAAACCTTGTTTTTCATAATAGAATTAATACTATAAACATTAATTTTTAAAATACAAAATATATTTTATTTTTACTTATGGTCTCTGTTTTTAAACTTCAATACATATTTTAAATTAATTTTTTTTTTTGTTACAGATAATGCATAAAATTTGGGAATGGGGAATAAGTAAATAAAAACAAGATGCTTATAAAAGAGTACAGAATACCTCTGCCTCTTACGGTGGAGGAATATCGCATTGCACAGCTTTATATGATAGCAAAAAAAAGTAGGGAAGAAAGTTCTGGTGAAGGAAGTGGTGTGGAGATTCTTGTCAATGAACCTTATGAAGATGGCCCTGGAGGTAAAGGTCAGTATACTCAGAAAATATACCATGTCGGAAGTCACTTACCTGGTTGGTTTAAAAGCTTACTTCCAAAATCAGCCTTAACAGTTTCTGAGGAGGCTTGGAATGCCTACCCATATACCAAAACAAGATATACATGTCCATTTGTTGAAAAATTTTCATTAGAAATAGAGACTTACTATTATGCTGACAATGGCCACCAAGAAAATGTCTTCAAATTAACTGGAAGTGATTTAAAAAATAGAATAGTTGATATCATAGATGTTGTTAAAGATCAGTTGTATGGTGCAGATTACATAAAAGAAGAAGATCCCAAGTTGTTTGTTTCACAAAAATGTAATAGAGGGCCTTTAACAGACACATGGTTAGATGATTATTGGAAAGAAGTTCGAGATAAACCACAACCTCTTCCAAATGGAAAGTCACTTATGTGTGCATACAAACTCTGCAGAGTAGAATTTCGATATTGGGGTATGCAGACAAAATTAGAGAAATTTATACATGATGTAGCATTGAGGAAAACTATGTTAAGAGCTCATCGACAGGCTTGGGCATGGCAGGATGAATGGCATGGTCTGACAATGGAAGACATTCGCGAAATAGAGAGACAGACACAGTTAGCTCTTCAGAAGAAAATGGCAGGAGAGACAAGTGATGAGTTAGATCTCTCTGAAGATAATTCGAAATCACTTGCAGCTACAATGAGCAGTCTAGAAAAAAATGAAGATGTACCAACTCCTATGGTTACAAAAAAGAACAATGCTGAAAAACGGATTCAAAAACATTTGACTCCTGAAGGTACACCACCATCTGAACACAAAAATTCTAAATCAAATCTTAGATCATCTTCTTCTGGTTCAATAAAAAGTTTGCAGGCTCAAGTTGCCAACTGGCGAATGGAAACATTAGTTAGAGAATCAGAAACTGAGACGGGTTCTGAAGACGAGTTTTATGATTGTGAATCATCATTTAATAAGTGGTCCTCATTATGTTCTCTTGATGAAGCGGATATTGATATATCTCCAACTCAAGGAGATCAATCTAATGAAGATAGTATATTTAATCCTACATTTTTGAAGAGAGTTACTTCAGAAAGGGGATCTCGAAGATTAGTTACTTTACAAAGTCATCAAAGTATAGATGGTTGCCCTGATACTCCAGTGCATAGTTCTTGCCCAATTACTGTATTGATATTGGTATTTCATGCTGGAAGCGTTTTGGATGCGAATGTCGATATGACAGCTAAAAAATCTGATGTAACTACATTCAAAGGTGCATTTGAATCTGTGATGCGTCAGCATTATCCGACATTGGTAGGTCATGTTACAATGAAATTAGTCGCGTGTCCTTCTGTTTGCACAGAAGCCCTTGGTGTTCTCTCCACTTTAAGCCCATATAGTTTTGATTGTTCTCCATCCTCCTTGGAGACACCATCACTAACAAATGATCTCATACCTATTGGTGCTATACCATTAATTGCTACATCCTCTCTTGAATATGCAGAATCTGTAACAAAAACAATAAATTCCGCCAATGCTGTATTCAACGAATTTATTAAATCTGATGATGGTAAAGGATTTAATGGTCAAGTTTGTATTGTAGGTGATAGTATGGGATCAGTGTTAGCTTATGACGCTCTATGTCGAACTGTACAGTATCAATCACGACATGACAGTGAAAACAGTATTTTAGATACTGAAATAACTATTCCAAGTGATCCAACTGAACACTATTTAAATAAATCTCATTTACAAGCACCAACACCTAGAAGAAGATCTTCTTCCACTAGCGAAAATCATGTGAAATTCGAATTCGAGGTTAGTGATTTTTTTACATTCGGTAGTCCTCTATCGCTTATATTAGCTTCAAGAAAAATATCTGATGACAAAACACGTGACATTATTAAACCCCCTGTTCAACAGGTATTTAATTTATTTCACCCTACTGATCCAGTTGCTTCAAGGTTAGAACCCTTACTGTCTGCGAGATTTACTAATTTACCACCCATAAACGTTGCTCGTTACGCCAAATACCCATTAGGTAATGGTCAACCATATCATTTAATGGAATTAATTCAAAGTCATCCTCAACTATTTGGAGATCATTTACAAATGCCACCGACACCAGTTTTACGTAGGCTTTCAGAAGCATCTGTTCAAAGTACAGTTAGTGGTTTGGTGGATAACATTCCTTTAATTACAATGAATGCCTTGCAACAAAAGTGGTGGGGTTCGAAACGATTAGATTATGCTCTGTATTGTCCAGAAGGTTTAACTAATTTTCCCACAAATGCTCTACCACATTTATTCCATGCTAGTTATTGGGAAAGTTCAGATGTCATAGCATTCATTCTACGTCAAATAGGTCATTTTGATTTAGCCTTGTACGGTCATTCGGAAGACAAAGAATGCCCAATGTTTAAGCCTGGGCAGGAAAGAGAAAAGTGGATGAGAAAAAGAACGTCTGTAAAATTGAAAAATGTTGCTGCCAATCACAGAGCAAATGATGTAATCGTTAAAGAGAATACTCCACAAACTTTCATAGCTAGATTTATGTATGGGCCTTTAGATATGATAACATTGACCGGAGAAAAGGTTGATATCTATATGATGAAAGATCCGCCAGCTGGTGAGTGGACATTGATGTCTACTGCAGTTACAGATAAGACAGGAAGGGTTTTGTATACAATACCAGAAAAGCAAAGTGTAGGTTGTGGTATATATCCTATTAGGGCCGTGGTAAGAGGCGATCATACTAGTTGCAATTTTCATCTCGCTGTAGTTCCTCCACAAACGGAATGTATTGTTTTCAGTATTGATGGTTCATTTACAGCCAGCGTTTCTGTTACTGGTCGAGATCCAAAAGTTAGAGCTGGTGCCGTAGACGTGGTGCGTTTCTGGCAAGACTTGGGTTATCTTATACTTTACATAACTGGTAGACCTGACATGCAACAGAGAAAAGTTGTGTCTTGGTTAGCTGAACATAACTTTCCACATGGATTAGTCTTTTTCTCTGACGGGTTTTCAACCGACCCATTAGGACACAAAGCTGCACATTTGAATAGTCTTATTAATGATCATGGTATAATTTTGCATGCGGCTTACGGTTCAGGGAAAGATATAAGCGTTTATCATAATTGCGGGTTGTCTCCAAAGCAAATATACGCCATAGGCCGGATCAGTAAAAAATATATTAATTTAGCAACTACTTTGAATGATGGCTATGCGTCTCATTTAGCTGATCTAAAACAGCCGGGCGCTGTCAGAGCCGCTAGAGGTAATGCTCGGCTTCTTGTACCACGTCGGTTACTCGCGCCTGTCAGCAATACCGCTGTTAACCGTAATCGGCGCTAATTGCATTTATGCAGTAGTTTCTTTTTTTTTTTCTTACTAAAAAGTACACTCCTTGAATGTTGTGCTTATTGTTATCGAGTGAGAATATTGTTTTTAAAATTTTCTTTCGAAATATCTACAAAAGTTATTTGATGTACAAATTATTCTGTGTATAACAACTTCCCAGCTAATAGACCTAGCATTATTAGACGGATTAATTGTTTTCAACATTTTCTTACAGAAGTTTTATATTCATTGTAGAACTACATACAATGTTGGTAAGCTAATGTGCTTATCAATTAGTAGTCACTGTGTACCTAACTATTCATAAATTTAAGCAAAAATATTGCTTGTTTAATACCTGTTTTGACTTACATATTTTAAGATCTTGTTACATCTCTATTATAATAATTAATAATTAGACTACTTTGGTACATACAGACATGTTTGGAGGATAATGAATCTCTTTACTATCATGAACAATGCTCTATCTAGTCTTGTAAATTCCTAATTACATGTAACATGTACATAATTTAATCTTATATTCTGTCGTTTTAGAATGACGTGCGTTCGATTCTAATGCTAAAAAATGTAAAGAATATTAAACTATTTCGACTACTATTTCGAATTTTACATACAACCGAATGTCTATAATCTCAATTGTACTTAATATTTTATAAAGTTATTTAAGTGAAAATTATTTAATAACATACTTCATTAAAATAAATTTAAAAAGATATCATATAATATCTGATATTGTCATTGTAGCTATTTTTTTTTCCTAAGAATTATATTAAATAATATTTTATTAAAAATTAAGCGCATTACATTTTTTTATATTTATATATATATATTATATTTATATATATATATATATATATATATATATATATATATATATATTTTGAATTTATATTAGTTGTAAAACAAATCGCAATATTAATTTTATATATCTCGTATCGCATCCTAAATATTTGTTTATATAATATTTATATTATTATTGTTATTATACCTACTGCAAAATGGTGTTTAATGCAAACAACATTCATATGAAACGACGTGAGTCGGCGCACATTGGAGCATATTTTATAGTGGGATAAAGTAAAACTGTGTATAGATACGTGTTTTCCTCGGAATCCGGTCAGCAACACGCACATTGCACTGACATCTAATTTGTTGCACGGATGGATTGGCACGTATACACTGGGAATCACTACATTGTAGGTACTTGGCACTATTAGTTATACGATTTCGGCACGTCCCTTTTATCGAAAATAACAATGCTGTAAGTAAATAACTAAACTAAAAATTATACACTAGCGATCGGCCCCAGCTTCGTTAGTTTATATTTACATTAGTTTATATTATTACTGTATTTCTAAATAACCTAACTTAAAAAAGTCATGTTACCTAAAACTACTAATTGTGCCAAAAACACCTAAATGTATTTTTTATAGACGTGGTTGGCTGTCGACGAATACTTGTGCATCGACGCAGTGCGACGCGCACTGAAACGCGTATTTTGTAAAATAAATTTCGTGCATCATGCAAAATGCCGTATACCTAAAATAAAAAAAAACTACCTAATCATAAAAAAATAATAACTAACTAACTAACTAATAAATAACTAAATATAAATAAAAAGAGACAACTCAAGACAGACAGTAAAAATTGTAGAACAAAAAAAAAAATTGATTTAATAATTGAATGTTTCGATTTGTTACTAATTTAATTTAGAAACTATTTCTGTGATAATTTCAACAAAACTTGTTTATTTTATGTTCTATAAAAACTGACAATACTGTTGAAGTTCAGCAGTAAAAATTTTTTATACCGTGAATGTGAAAGTGTATTAACCTCATACAAGTCCGAAAACCAGCAATATTGTATTAATAATGGTATTCTATTACTGCCTCTATATGTGTAGTGAATTTTACTCATTTGGCATTGTAGAATACGCTCTAATTTATTTTTTAGGCATTTTTTATTGCGTAGGTATGATAGTCCGAAATTTAATGATAGTATTTATATAAAAAGTTACTTAAAATCATTATAACTGTATTTATAATGAAATTGAACAATATTTCCCAAGGAGCGTAGTCGAAATCCTTATTTTCTTACGAAAATTATGAATGTAAATTAGTTAGTTTCCTATGTGTTACTTCTTAGCAACTTCACAGCTTAATTAAAATAGAAATTTGGCTTTCACGTAATATTTGTCGTGAAAGAGAACAAAAGCCACTTTTTGCTATAGTATTGCTGACAAAGTTGTGGGCACAGCTAGTATGATTTTTTAATATTACATACAAAATTCATTACCCAAATACATAACGACGCAGTTTGTATTAACAATATTGAAAATTAATTTCATATTTCGACTATGAATGTACCCTGGTGTATTGTTCGGTTTCATAAGATACTGTCACTGGGTTTCCCTTTCAGTTTCACCTTTATACATTAGAGATGTGAATTGTATCTATTCATTCATACCACAACGTTTATACAGTATTATACCTATCATCAAATAACTTGAACACAATCACATTATTTGCGCAGTAACCATTTTAAGTAAGAGTACTTACATACTTATAAAAGTATCTTCTGTGCAAACTCCATTGTCTATGATTTTGTTCAAGTCGTTTGTCGCTAACTTTAATCTGTTATATAAGAAATTGATATTATATAGTTAGTATTATTAATCTAAGATTTATTTAATATATTATTATTTAATCGATGTATGTATTTAAATAAGAAGTAACTTAGTAATTTTTGGTGGTTATAAATAAAGCATTCCGGATTCAAATGTCACAAAATGCATTACATTTGTATTAAATAGTTATATAGTAATAGTTCCCTAAGTCATTAACTAAATGGGCAATATCATGTTCAATTTTATAATTGAATATTATATATTGTTAATATTATATACATAATCCAAATGTGAAATTATTTTTCTAGTTTACCATTTTAGTTCTGGAAGAACTTTAAATAAGTAAATTATATTAATTACCTACATAATAATAATCATAAAATATAATTATTATTATATATATATATATAAATGTTCGTTGTAAGTACATTCCTGTTTCAGAGATATTTCTATTGTTATGATGATTATTAAATTTTTAATTAATTGTGGTTATAAATTTAATGATAGTATTAGACCGTAGTTTGTGGATAATGTAATTTGTATTCACATTAGGCGTTAAGTATTATGTATTATTAATTTTGAAATATCTATGTTTCTATGAAATTTTATTACATAGGTTACTTATTTGGCATTTACGAGTATATATTATATTAATTCAACTCGAATATTTGCAACGTTCTTTCCCATTTTACTTTCCTAATAACTATTGGCTTAAATATATTTCTTATGAAATGTAAAGGCTGTGTCAAAGTGAATGCACCTAACTAAATTTATATTGCAGTACATCGTCTTTTAAATTAAGTTTATTATAGGTGAGGTAACTAAAATATTTGCCTATCTATCTCTCGATCGTATTTTCTGCAATATTCACATATTGCAAACTGTGGATGCTTCCCCTATTCCGTTCCAGTGACGTACAGCGATGTTATTGTAGTATTACGCCTTGTGTAGGCAGATACCTATCTACGATTTTACTTGACACGTGTGATTTGTAACTCTATATCATTATATGTGTTCCTTACGTAACTACGGGGTAGTAGGAGAGTAGTGAATAAATCTATTTTCTTGTTTAGTACATAATCTATCTAATCTTATTTCGTACCTCTAAGTGGATTTCTCCAATGCTTGCATCGTATCGTCATCTATATGGGGTACGTTTTATCGAGTTTGTTTCATTTACTATAAAGATTTATTCCGATAAAATATTTCAAATTATCTTATAAAATATTAATAATTAGTAACATCATTTATATCGAAATTACCAACATCTGCATCTCAGTTGCTACGGCTATAATAGTTTATTAAAACTCCTGAAAATTGGCTATGTTCCCAAGATAACAACCTTGGACAATGCTCTTGGGAAATTTGCTTCCACGCACAGCTTAATCTATTTAACAGCAAGTAATTTGTTGGCCGTACATTATAAAGTCTGTAGTCATCCATATAACCATCCCTGTGCTACATAAGCCAGAATATAGGATATAACTGCAACTGAAACTTTATGTGGCTTCCCGCGAGGCCAGCCTGTCTTCTAAATTTATCTGATTGCCGATGATTCAGTGACGATGTTCAAACTGTTATAATTTATAATTGGAAAAAGTTATAAATTTAAATCGTAAATAAATTTAAAAACGTAGCAGGCAGTAGGTCGGACAGTTCATCTGTAAACAACTCTTAAACGAACGAACTAAAGAAATAATAAATAGATTAATCACATAGAGATCAATAGATATTAAATTATGAAATTTTGTACACAGGTGCTCTTTGTTTGTGTAGGAAAATACTAAGGTAGAATTTTTTTAAATATCATTCCTAAGTTGGCGGTGAGTACAGGTACCTTACCTAGCCTGCATTAGTGACAGTAACGTTGTCTACTTGGTTTTACTGCTAAAAACCAAACATAGATTGTCTGATAAAATCTCGAGAAACAGGTTTTAAGTGAAGGGTTGATTTTAATGTCCCCGAAGGAATGAGATATAAGAATGTGTAGACAATTTATATAATCTGGCAATGAAAAATAACCGTAATATTAAAAAAAAAATGGTACTGATTATATCCTGTAATTAGATATTTGTTTGTATATGCAAAACGCATATGCTGTAGAGCTAATGTACCTAGATATCTGCAAGTTATAGACGCTGTAAGATAATAAAAGCGACGGAATAGCTGGAGTCCACAGATCACTAAATGTTTAGATATCTATTTATGAGCCTGTTAGTAGTAATTCGTCTTCTTTCATCTTAGTAAAAATATAATTAAAGATTATGTATAAATTTTCCATATTTACTTAATTTACACACTTGTGTACGTCATCGGTCGTGTGCAGTTTCCATGCTAATAAAAGCCTGAAGTCTATTTTGGTGATACTATAAAAGTATAATCGATCTTCATTCGCCTTCAATGTAATAGGTACCTATTTATTATAATACTGTGCTCGTACATTGTAACTGTAGTAATTTACTCGTATTACAATTACATAGTACAAGCTTTACATTGTTTGGATGACACTGTATGTCCAATGGTATTTATACACATGCCTACATATTAGCTGTCAAGTTCGATATGGCGTTCACACAGCCAATTTGTATTTTCTCATGGGACTGAACTATCTTACCACAGTAAAAATATATTCTATTTAAGCCCCAGGTACTAAGTCGTTAATCAAGTTTTTGCGTATTGTGTGCACAGACATATTCTAGTGAGTTTTTTTTTATTAATTATAAGTATGTATTTACCAATTAATTATTATGGTTGCCCTTTTTAATTCAATATTTAAAATTTACAACAATATAAACATTGTCAGTATTCTACTTTTATTTAATTTGAAAATGTATTATTGTGTAGGGTTCTTCAAATACGGTAGGTACCTAATGTAAATGTTGAATTAGATATACTTATTTGGAAACTTGTTAATTTGACGTCCTACTTACCTAGTGCTGTGCTAGCTTAAAATTATTTTCTATTTATGTGCGTGTACCTAAATGTGTGGGTAAAATAAATTATTGTTGTTGGCCATTGTTGTTTCATTATTCTATAGAAATAACATTATATAAAATACTTAGCAATTTTAATCTTCATTAATAAATGGTGAATTTAAGCTCTTGTGTGGCTAGAGGCGTGGGTTCGAAATTCTTTTTTTTTTTCAATAATCTGAGGTTTTAACCATTCGTTAAAATAGTACAACTATTTTATCAACGGTTTAGGCTGCGTCGATTCAAATAAATATTATTTCTATTTAACAAAAAGAAAAAATATTTATTCGATAATATATATTCGAATAATAATCTGTTACATATTCCGTCCATATACAAAATTTTATTTAAATCAGTTAAACTTTTTATTTCTGGTGTCCATTGACCGGGACAAAAGTAAAAGCCTTGTCGTTATCCATTCTAAGCAGGACGTGTATACCAAATTTCATATTGATTGGCTGCCACCAAAAAATAACAAACTTACTTTCACATTTATAATAATAGATATACCTAAGTAAGGATAGCTCACATTGATAAGAACTGCGGATATTCGCTCAATTTTTTTAAAAAGCTTACTCTAAGCCTATTTTATGGTCTGGTTTATGAGTACTTGGCCTCTATTGACACCAACTTTCAATAGTACTCAGTCCCCGCTTTATTTCCGCCCTAGAACGTAACGTACTATTCTCTGCATGTTGATTAACATGCAGAGTAACTATATACTTATATTCGATAATACACTATAATCAACAGATATTTTACGTACGTTTACATAGATTTATATACCTTCATTCCAGCATTGCGATTGCGGTCTCATCTGAAACTGTAATGCTACTCTCGCCTGCGCTACCGGCATAACTAGCAGAGTATAGATATAGCTGAGAATGAAATCAGGTACTTTAGCCTAGTGACAAATATATCAGGAATCAACCACGACGGGTTATAGGAACGACTACGTAAAGATCGACCTGATCACTTCCTTTCCCATCCCCCTGCATTGAATTTGGCGACCCCATATTCCCTCAACCTCTACAGTCTCCATTGGAAAGTGTGGAGTCAGCGTAAGAAAGAGCTGCACTCTTTCTTACTGTGACTCCACAGTTTTGATGATTATCTTCATACATTTTAAAACGCCTTCATTCTATCTTTCTCGTTTATAAGCATACACATCGAGGTATTATAAATATATATTATACCTATATCATTATCAAATAACACTAAATCGATAAGTATAGTAATGAAGTGATTTATCATATGTGGTCTAATGAGGCTGCTTGCGGTGTTAATACAGGACCACATACATGTAGCTAGCTGTATACATTTTCAGCAGTTATAAAAATGTGGAGATTTCAAATTTTCAATTCTGAATGGATTTTGACGATTAATTTTTTGCAAACCCTTTGTCCACTCCTGTGTTGGTCTTAGGTATAATAATTTTATCAAAATTAGAATCGGTCGTTCTTTTGAAACAAAAATTGTACATATTTTCGTGTATCATCAGTTTAATTCGATGTAGGTGTTCCTTGTTTGTTGTTAACGAGTGATGGAAAAAGTACTAATCACTTGGTTACAATTATTTTCAATCGACTTCAAAATGGTTCTCAATTCGGTTATATTTTTTTTTCTATGTTTGTCACTTCATATTATAAGTCCATCGGTTATAAACCGATTTGGATATTTTTATCTGAAAGGTTATTATTATTTTGAATTTTTACAAACTGGTTCTATAGAAATTCTATCAAAATCGGTTCAGGAGTTGACTGGTTTCGTCACAATTGAAATATTTTTTTGGAACACATATTAATTACAATTATTCCGTTATCGGACGCACACTAATATGTGACTACGAACATACTATTGTATATTAAGGTTTGACTTATTATTAGTACTGTATTTGTCATTAATCTTTGACCGTTATTCTATAGCTATATTGTGACGTGTTTCACCTTTAAACGAGGCACCATTGGGCAATTAATCGATCGTAGGTTAGAGACGCCTAGTTTTGACAAAATAAAATAGTTAATTAGCTAGCATGGATATGTAAAGATTTTACTGATAAGGGCTAACGGGTTTATCTAGGCACTATACACCTAATACAAGATGAAAATCAATAATAATATGGAGTTTATTTACATTTTTTTCACAGCTACAAAGGGACTTAGAAAATATTTAGGTATAATACAAACAATACAAAAATGGAATCATACAAATGACTAATTGTAAATGACAACTTGTTTATCTTATACATAGAATGAAAATATGGATACAGTAAATATTAACTTTGACAATAATAGTTATGCTACACCTATAGTCATGTACACAAATATTAACATAAGTTTTAGGTAGATACTCGTATAGATTGTTTAAGTTAACATGGCACGCCCCTTCAACTTTACATTTCAATGTGTGTGACCATATACTGACGTGGTGTTTGTTTGTGAGAAAACGTTTTGAGTAGCGGTCCGACTAGAGTCGAAATCTTTTAAATATTTTTGCTTACACATTTTTAATTATTTGGATTTTGGAGAGGCGTACCATATTAATGTAGACAATTTATACTTACAATGTGGTAAACGATTTACGTATATAAACGACGTCATCATTTTACAAACTGCTATTCGATATTTTTGAAGCCAGTGGGATTGTATCGTTAGTGAAGAATACTAGCCAATAGTAAATTTTACAAATCTTCATAAAGATAGTGAAAAGGGACTTCGACTAGAGAAAAGATATAAGGTTGAGATTTGAAGAAACATAAAAACCAATTATGATAGTTTGACTCAGATTAAAGCCTAGGCAGATTTTAATCTGATACAGGTGTGATCAAAAAGTTTACCTACAATTAAACAAACCGAAAAAGTCCGAATATCCCTACGATATTTAAAAAATAATTAATCAGTGGATCTTTGTAGAACACCAAGGATCTTTACGAGGAAATAACAGTTACGAGCAGGTTATACCATGTTAAAAATGTGTGAAGAGGAAAATATACTGTGCTGACCCCAAATAATGGGATAAATAAGGTATCATAATAGTATTTAATTACTGGTGAAAAAAAAAAACCATTAGGTTATTTGTTAACTTAAGTCAGTAGTATGAAACTCTGCCAAAGTGTAACATTTACGTTTTAATTATCTATTGACATCACAGACTAGTACCTAATGAATTTTTATTTTTATCTTTGGCCAATTGATTTGGTTACTCCTAAAAGAAACAAATCAGTTGAACATTACATATTAATATAATTAAATTAAATACAGATTTTTACAGTTTGTAAATGGATGAATTTTGTAATGTTCCTTCACCAGACATAAAAGCTTAGCCATAATGGGTATACCAGATCGACGTGCGTTAAATGTTTCGTAGTGTAGAAGAGACATAGCATAGATAACGTAATAGCGTACCATAGTCACAAAAAAATAGGAATTTATGTTGGCATCACTTATAAACTGCTTGAAGAAAGTTATTCTAGTTTCATAATATTCATGATAAATAATAATCATTGGGTATCACTTTCGTATACACATTATGACTAACCGTTATTGCGTGATAGTAAGAACATACCTAAGGTATGAGAAAATCATATATGCACATAACTATAATGGATATTGCTAAAATTTGTAAATGTAGGTAAGTATATGATGGTACATAGGTACAGTCACTTATCCATTTTTAAATTAAAAAATGATATTGACTTTGACAGAGTACTAGCGTGTTATACTTTTTATTACATGTGACCATACCTACTTTATAGGAATTTATAGACAGATATGTTGTAGCGATTTATGTGAAGATAATTTTATAAAAACAAAAAAAAAAAAAAATTTATAAGAATTTCTACACAAACAATGACTTTAAAACATAACGTGATGGATTAGTTTCGCATATTATATACAAATGTTATGTATGCTTTAAAAGATACATAATCATTATGTATATATACATACATTTATAATCAAGATCCAACATAGGTAAATAAAACACTGAACCTATACTATACAATACTAATTCTAATCTATTATTCAAAAAAGTTTAAAATTGTGATGTAGTTCATACTTACATACTATTATAATGACATTCCCTCTTACTTATAAACGCTTTCATTTTGATTGAATTACCAAGTAGCACATCATAAGTAAGGGATGTACCTACTTGAGTTTTCTCTGTCTACCCAGTAACTCCTCATTGTAACGCATGAGTAATACCAATGGAAATAACAGAGTATTTTATAATGTTCATGGTGCTGTTCATGTGTATAGGTGACGATTACAGCTTTCCATTTGGTGGGCCGTCAGCTCGTTTGCTATTTAAAATATTATGAGAAAAACAAAACCCAAAATAATAGTTAATGAGTAAAAGAAAACAACACAATATATTATGGTAGTGTAGAGTGGGTAACAATGCCTTTTGCTAATCTATAGTAATATAACTTCATACATTCTAAAATGGTGTCGACAATAATCATTTGTAAAAAAAAATCAACTAAATACTTATCACCTACCAAGTGACTATGTGAGACTTATCGGATTGTTTATTATGAGCAATATAAGTTAAACTATTTTTAAAATAATAATCCCAAAAAAAACAAAGTACCACTGAGAGCCTAACGCTCTTACAGCTTTATTGATAATAAGATGTTACCACATCTTTTAATTCAATTAGTAGTAGTGCTAACACGAAAAAATTAAAAGAGGTGGCCTGTAAAAGAAAATAAAGTAATTAATTCTGAGAATATTTTGGATTTCTAAATCACTGGTCAAGATTTCTAATATTATTATTAATTTAAAATATTACTTATTCATGGCGCAAAAATTGAATAAACTAATAATTAATTTTAATAAACGTTGGCTATATTTGTCCAAGATATTGCATTGATATATTACTCATCTACAAGAAACATTATAATAGACTTAGTTACCACTTGAGATACTATGTAAAACATATTTATCAAATCACTTTGAACATGAATAGGTAAATTTATGAAAAATAAATCAATTTCAGTAATATTTATGGCAAGAATATCAGTTAGTTTCGCTTGGCACAACAACTACACTTGTGGCTGGACCCACTTAAAATTATGCTTTAATGTTTTGACAACTACACTACCATATAGTGATAATAAAATTCTATTATTCTATTAATAAGCACTGGGGAACTGGAAAATATAATGTTGACTCTTTCTATTTAACCACACTGTCAAATGATAAAATCCAATTGAGATCTACTTGTACTATCTCATGTGATACATTATCTTATAAATCACTGTACATTATGAAAAATTGATCTATCTTAACAACTGCATAACTATTTGTATACAAAATGTATAATAGTATTTCTTTCATAAGATTGTTCATTTCAATAGTGCATATTACAAAATAAAATTCACAACTGTAGATATTAACAATTAAAATAATGCATAATTTTTTTCTATTTCTCGTACTTTTGACTATTAAAATTATTCAAAATAAAAATATATTTAATATTATATTTTGACGATTTCCAATTGTAATCATCTGTTTAAACATTAAGTACGTATATGACGACTAAAAAAGCTATAAACATATTAACCTTTAAATAATTAAAAAGTCTGCTTAATAACTGTATAAATAATTAAATAAAGTGATAACCTTCTACTCGCAGAAAAGAACAATCTGTTATTTAGACATGTAATATATATATATATATATATATATATATATATATATATATAATTGATAGGTATTCATTTAATAAGTTATCAGAAAATAATAACACAAAGATGTATAAGAAAAAAAAAAATACGTTAATTAAAAAAAAATCTATTATCCAAAATAAATATTATTTTGAAAAAATAAACATGTGGTTACATTTATAAAAACGACTACCAACAAATCATTACGCAATGAAAATTTAAAAATAAATATACTTTGTTATATTTTTTTTCATGAAAAGAAAAAAAATATATAACATTATATTAGTAATTTATGTAATACTGAGTTTCTTTTATCTTTCAAATTATTATGTATACATTATAGTAATAAAAACACAACAGAATTTTAACACTAATCATCATCAACTTATTGACCAAATGTACTTGTGTCTATTTCACAGATACAGAAAGATATAGACGCCGTAAATGCCTTATCCTCCTATATAAGAACTAGGTGTGACACTCAAAGATACGTAATTTATCTGAGTGGCACTATACTACTTACCTTGACGTTACCTACCTACGAGTACATTCTTATTTAAAAGATATTTATTGATAGCAAACGTCCTCTTGCACTAAACAGCGAAAATACCGTTTTGTAACGCTAGTACGTTTTTCAACGACTATTTGACGCTCGAGTCTATTAGGTACTTAATTTGGAATAAAAAAAAGTATAGGCAGTTATGACGTCTATTTCAGTCCATATCTATGGTCTATTTCTTTAGGCAGTTCCCAAAATTACTACTAATTATGTGACTAATAATAATATAAATACTTTTCCAAGTTAACTATCAGTAAGAAAACTAGGAATACAGCTGTTAATGCTAGTAAGAATAGAGGATTTTTATTTCTAGGTATTTTAATAGTAAAGATATTAACTACTACTTCATAATACATATGTAATAGCAAAACCATTATATTAATAGGAATACATAATCTCTACCTAAAGATTATGAATATTATACTTTAGCTGAAGTTAGTTTTTCACATAATATGTCAACCTTTATCAAAGAATGTGTACAGCTACATTTATTCTGAAATTGCATATAATTCCAAATACCAGTATACAATAAAAGATACATCTGCCTTATTGGCTATATATTTTAATACAAACAACTAATATTAATTATTTTATAAAATTATTTCAGTTATTTATTAAAAAAAACAAACTACTGTCTCATAAATTAAAGTATATAAAAATATAAAATAATCGTTAAGCATAAAATCCCACTTACTGGTGTTAATATTAAGACAATAAGTATGTTCCAAATTTTCTTAGGAATAAAAATTTGAAAAATGTATTCAATTGTTTTTATTAGTAATAGTAATTATAGGAAATGCCCATTTATTTCAGTCTTGAATATAATAAGTAAGCTTCAGCATTGTAAAATATTGTTGCTGGACCACACTCCACCATAATAATCTTATGTCATCATAACAACAGAGACCAGTCATACCATGAATCTTAGTTCATAATAAATTCTTTAACATTTTACGACTTTAACATTACCTTAGGTACTTATATATTTTATGCTATCTAGCTTGTCTCTTTATAATTGATAATAAAGGTTGGCACCTTACACAATGTAACCCAGCAATATCATATCTGATTATGTCGTGAAAATTTTCAAAATTGTACATTGGCTTTTTGTGCTTTCAAATTACTTACATTAAAATATTCACTTTGACATATAATTCACTAAGTTGACTTAGAAAATACGTAACATGCATTTTCTTGCACTAAAACTTCATATGCATTTTTATTAGGTACGTTGACTAAATTCGACATACAGATCTATAATCCGCTTGAAATTCGTTATTGAATTGATCAAGCGATCAGAACTGAAAGGAATATCTTGGCATTCGTTTGAATTTCGAGAGAACTCCCCAAAACATAGGCTGTGAGCTCTCGAGGTAATAATACCTAATCACGTTCAAAGTTGGATCTATTCACATTGCTATGAGAAGGCAGTGCCATTTTTGTGCGCTGCTCGGGTGAATATCACTTCCTCTTCATCCGCATTGACACTTTCGGCGGTCGTCAACGCTACCGTATCACTATGTACCACATGAGGGGATTCGTTGAACTCGTCCAGTTCTTCTATCCCCGCTGCAATGAAACGAGTTAATATTTAAGTTTTACATACCAGATACTTGTTACCTATAATAACAAAATTTATATGCACGCATCAGACGAATTATGAAAACACAAGAAGCAAAAGTTGTATGTAAGGATAGAGGTTTTTTGCATTTGGTTCTCTCTGCCTACCCCGCAAGGCACTTGGCGTGAAAATAGAAAGATATCCATCATTAATATTGTTCTAATATAACATACGTTACTGCATTATAATATATAATTTTAGTAGTAGCTTATACTACTCGATATATATACATTTAATAAAACTATAGAGGTTGAATATCTGTACATAGAAAAAATGCTAAAAACCGTGTCAGGGGGATGTTAGGAGTGAAATAGAACACATCCATATTATTTTTTAATATTTTGTTTCTCTGTCTGTACGGGGTAATCTCCGAAACTGTTGGACCGATTTAAATGAAATTTTACATGATGGTACCTTACATCCCCGGTCAATATTTTAGATACTTTTAATAACGGAAAATTAAAGAGTTCCCGTAGAATAGTTAAAAAACTATAGTAACTTATACAGCTTAGTACACAAACTAAGTAAAATCATTTTAACCTAAGGCAAAGGGTGCGAGCGACGCATCATTTGATAATTTTGGTATAGTATACTAAATAGCCTCAGTCATAATAAATAGGTACATACATCGATACACACTAATCAGGAATAACAAATACTACGCGAGTCAAGTCACGGACAATCAGCTAGTTTTCACTAATTTTAAACCGATTTTGAAAATTGGGATTTGCAATCTATAGGCTTTACTTTCGTGTAAGTCCCATTAAAGCCACAATTTTTTTGCGACGCAAAATCTTAAATTACCTATAAGCTGATCTCTGACAATATCATCAACATTTTAAAAATATTTGTTTAAATTTTTGTTTTTGTATTATTTTATTATCTATATATGTTATCTATATTATAATCTATAATTGTATACCCCACCCACATTTTCCAGGTTTCCAGACTACTGCTGAGTGGTCATGGGAACCATATAAGGAAAGGGAAACCAGCAGCTCGGACTGGGAAGTGGCAAACAGAGTTATAGATAAAGAAAAACTACTATGGGCAATCAGTACCTTTTTACCATTTAAAGCGGCAGGCCTGGATGGAATATTTCCAGCCCTTCTGAAATGGAGCGGGAGCATCATAGCTGACTATTTAGTACAGCTGTTCCGAGCGTGTATAGCTCACCGCTACATACCTTTGAAATGGCGTGAGGTAAAAATTATATTTATTCCTAAACCAGGTAGAGGAGATTACACCGTGGCCAAATCCTTTCGACCGATCAGTCTCACCTCGTTCTTTTTGAAAACTTTGGAGAGACTATGTGACAAAGAGATTAGATGCCAAGTCTCCTTGTGTAAACCTTTACACCCTAACCAACATGCTTACAGTGAAGGCAAGTCAACAGAATCGGCACTTCATAACGTAGTATCTCGAATAGGCAACGCATTGCAATCGAAGCAGCCAACCTTAGGTGCATTTATAGACATCGAAGGGGCATTCGACAAGACAAACTTTGCCAGTATAAGTCGGGCACGAGCTACACATGGAGTAGAAATAACACTTAGAGAATGGATACATAACATGCTTAAACAACGAGCTATACAATTTACTGTAAATACTACCACACGAGGAATCGTCGGTAGGGGCTGTCCACAAGGCGGCGTACTGTCACCACTATTGTGGAATATAGTCGTAAATGAACTCATAATAGAGCTCAACGATAACAGCCTCTACACGGTAGGTTATGCGGATGACATAGCTGTACTTTTAACAGGAAGCTTCGAAAGTACTCTGTGTGATCGCATGAGAGTAGCTTTTGACATAATTGAGAGATGGTGCGTACAGCATGAACTCTCTGTTAATCCTACAAAAACAGAATTAATCATGTTCACAAATAGAAGAGTTACATGTCCTTACAGGCTACCAAAACTCTTCAATACGGAACTGAAACTTAAGGAAGAAGTCAAGTATCTTGGCATAATACTAGACAGTAAATTGCTTTGGAATAAACATCTTGACTATAAACTTAACAAAAGCACAATTGCATTCTACCAGTGCAAAAAGATGCTAGGAAATAAATGGGGCCTTTCACCAAAAATAACTCTATGGCTGTACAGGGCTGTAATCAGGCCAATGTTGGTCTATGGTGCACTAGTTTGGTGGCCGAGGACAAAACTATCGACCACTGCCGCCAAACTAAAAAGCTTTCAGAGACTGGTTTGCTCCTCTGTCAGCGGCTGCATGAAAACAGCTCCTACAACAGCAATAGAGTTGGCCCTTAACATAACACCCCTAGACCTGCACATACAGCAGGAAGCGGCCTTAGCCGCTATCCGACTAATGCATCTGGATCTATGGGGTAAAAATCACTACAGTCCCCACACTGCTATTCTGAACCAGGCAATCGAATATCAACCTTTGATTGCGGCTCCGTGTGACAGGACTCATAATCATTATATATTTAACAAAAAATACCAAGTACAAATAAAAGAAGAGGAAAAGGATCAATCCGGTGTACATGAATTACGCATATACACCGATGGCTCCAAAACTGAGAACGGTTCAGGAGCTGGAGTCTTTTCCTTAGACCTTAATATAAACATGCACATACCGCTTGGCGACCACAGCTCAATTTTCCAATGCGAATGTGTTGCAATAACCGAGGCTGCTGCAGTTGTACATAAGCTAGGAATAAATGGTTATAGCATTAGATTCTTATCCGACAGCGCAGCAGTACTAAAAACATTAAGAAACAACAAGACAAACAACAAACTAATAATTGAATGCCACCATTCACTGGATAGGATATCTTCCAATAACCGTATTATCCTCCAATGGATAAGAGGGCACAGTGGATCTTATGGTAACGATGCCGCAGACGAACTAGCTAGGAAAGGCTCAGGAACGAGGGTGGTAGGCCCGTATCCACTCCTTCCTCTTCCATTCTCACAATTTCGAATGTGGATTCGTCAAAGATCCTCTGACATACAAAACCAAAGATGGATACAGGCTACTGATTGCAGACAATCAAAATTGGCCGTACCTATGTTGAATCAACGACTATCAAAACGTTTATTACATCTAGACAGAAAAAACCTCAAAACAATGATAGGGACAATAACGGGTCATTGTCCATTAAACAAACATCTATACACAATAGGAGCCACAGACAGCCCTCTATGTCGAGGCTGTTTCAACGCCGAAGAAACGGCAGCTCACGTAATCCTGGAATGTGAGGCTGTGGCCCATCAACGTTTAGAAATCCTCGGAACGGTGAGGTCGCTCCGTGAGGCCTGTGAAGAACCCAGGAAGCTTCTGCGCTTCTGGACGGAGCTAGGTTGGCTGCACTAGCCACGACTCATACGCACAATGGCCCAAATGAGAGGCTAAGTTCGGAAAATGGAGTCCCTTTCACATTCACATTCACACATACCCCACCCACCGATCAAACGTCTCCTCTCAATCTTTTACCATCTCAGCTATCAACCTTTGGAATGCACTGCCTATTGATATCAAAAAGTACCTAACCAAATTTTCCTTCAAAAAGTCCCTTCGTGAACATTACTTCAATTTATCACAACAATGGAAAGCCTTAATCTGTTATATAATTAGTTATTATTTATATATTTATTAATTTAGTATATATTATGTATGGTTATTTATATATGTATTGTATGTGATTTATGTGTGTATATTTTTGTAAGTATATTATTCTACAAAAAACACAATACAACTGTATGTTTGTATATTTATTTATCTTAAAATATTTATTTAATTTAATATTTTCTTAAATCTGTGCACCGCCATTTGCTCTCTCTGTTTCGCGTGGCGGTTGTCCGGTAGAGAATGCGATCAGGCATTAAGTCTGCCCTGTAGACATTTTACAATATGTGCAAAAGTATAAATAAATAAATATTTTTTGAAGAATAATATTTTTTAAACATTCTATTAACTAAAATACCAATATGGAACTTAACCACTTCCATTATAATAATAATGGTAATAAAATTAATATTCACCTGTGTAATCTGACGGTGTCAGCAATAAGTACTGCTCAGAGCGCGTAGGCCACAACAAGTGCGCCATAACACAAAATGCTAGACAATCCGCTGAATATGTTATACCTAAAACATTATATTGCACATAAATGCATGTCAAGTTATAATTAACAATAACAATATGAGACAGAAAATAACCAGACAGTTAAAGTGATAAACAGATGATAAGCCGGATGGTCTACTTGTTGGGAAATATAGGTACTGAATCAAACTATACTTTATTTTTGTAGAAAAAATCCTACTATAAATGTGTAAATTTGTAAAAATATTTGTTACTCATACTTGAGCAGATTTGAATGAAATAACCTATCCATCCACCAAACACAGGTTATAACCCAACTTAACTATAACTTAGCATATTTTATATAATGTTGTTGAATATACAATTAAAACTTTGCATTTTTTGTATTTTTTTCTTAGACAAAAATTATAGATAATACGTTATCTATGATTACTTTTTATCTTTTACTATTTCATTTACTGTTCGAGATTTATCACTTTGACGAATTGAGCGATAATCGTTGCGACCTATTTTTCTATAACATTTTTACAATACATTGAAATTATTTCATGAAAAACTTCAAACAGAATTGTTGTACAACACTAAGCTACATACCCAAAAGGAATTTGAATCTCCACAGCGGGCTGATCTGCAGCGCTATAAGCGCAATGATTGGCAAATACACGAACCATACCAAACTTGAAGCACCAAAATGTAGGAGGAAATTCAGTTTTGGCATGTTGTGCTCATACATCATAGTGTTCCGTAGTTCCAATACGAACCACGTCATAATAGCCACACGCAGTGTCAATATCAGCCAGCCAGGCCACGTCTGGTATTCGTCTATCTCTTCTATTATGTCCACTTCAGTCTACAATCAATGTGTTTAATATGTAAATGAATAAATTATTAAAAAAGGGTAATTTTATAGTGGGCTCAGCAGCTGTGTAGTATCTCAAAAAAACAAATGGACGCAATTTATTAATTTTAGAGTTTATTTTGTACCAAAAAAGCAAAAAAATATAAAGATTTAGTATCTAGAAATATATGTTAAATTTAAATATTTTTTAGTTTCATTTTACAAAAGTGTGCATTGACTGGGCCTGTTATCCATATACATACATATATATTACCTTATTGTTTTAATTATAGATATGTAGGGGATAATCTTCGGAACTAGGGTAAACTCTAAAAATACCTATATTAATAACATTTCATTACCCATAAGTAATAAACATGCTATAACAGGGAAATTCCCACAAGTACGGAAGATAAAGGTTTCGCGTGGGCAGCAGCGCGAAATATTCGTCTCTATCGATAGGAAATTCATCCACATACAAATTTTTGTCATTTAATTAATCACCTAATTTTAAAATATATTTATAAAAATCCTTTCTTAATACACAATAATTTCTTAATACTTAAGGCCGCCTCGCCTTACTGTACTTATACAATTTACTCACTCACTCACAAATTTATGGGACTAAGCAAATTTTCTTAATTTTAGAC
Organism: Galleria mellonella; assembly: GCF_026898425.1. NCBI lineage: Eukaryota > Metazoa > Arthropoda > Insecta > Lepidoptera > Pyralidae > Galleria > Galleria mellonella. The sequence continues at coordinate 4,411,441 of NW_026442133.1, forward strand.
CCACCAGTTTAAGTTTTATCTGTTCATAGTGTAGAAATTTTTATAAAGTCCATTAAAAAGTCTTTATAGACGAGTACACAGCACTTACAGTGTTCCACACATAGAGTAGTATGTGCACAATTCCATAACCAAGCCAGACTCCAAATACCAGAGGTTTATAAGTCAGCTCCAGTCTCGTCACTGCCCAGCCTTTTGCCAGCAGTAGCAGAAGTAACATGAATAGTGTCTAAAAACATATTAAGATATGTTATGAAGATGTACATATTTCTTTTTTATAATAAGTAATAATAAGCTGGCCATGTTTAGTGTTATATTTTCTAGAAAAGTTGTCATTTTGACAAATGCCTTGGACTACCCCAAAATGAAGTGTTATACAATAGTATCACCTACATGAATAAATTATTTCTTCATTTTATAAAATACAGTCACTGTGAGCCATCATGAGAAAGTTAGAGAAAATATGTGAAGTGTTGCTGTTCATGTAAATGTAACACTTGAGATGGCTACTTTTTGCCTAACATAATGTGGCAAGAACATAAAAAGTTATAGACTTATAAGTCTAAGAATATAAGATGTTTAGCATCATTGGAGAATTAGTCAGAAATTAAAATTGACTTTTTCTGTACTTGTAAATGCTGATTAAACTTACCCTACTCATAATGTCTAGTATATCTCCGGCTACTGCTAATCCAGCAAAGCCGACACCATCTGCTGCAAATTTAACTGTATGAAGGACATTGAAGCAAAGTGCAATGAATTCCAGGACAAGACTGAATGTAAACAATTTTGTGACTGGATGTTTTTGAGTTCTGAAACAAAAAAAAAATACTTTTACACTATTGTTGTTTACATACCAAAACAATGCATTTCCTATAATCCACTCATGAAACATCAACTAGTTTATTAATGTGAGATGTGAGTCTTCAATATAAGGTGCTAAGTTAATGAAAGGGAAGAAACAGAATATACATGGAGGGACAATAAATCATCACCATCAGACAAGGTGTTGCAAATTAGATGCTAATTGGCTTTTAAGTACCTCTTTCAATTAATTGAATTTATTCTCATTTATAACTGATGCTGTAAAGTCCACAGAAGATGGAAACTAATCAGAGCAAAGTTAATTTATTCTACTTAGTCACACTTTTGTCATATTAAAAGGTAAAAAGACTTGCAGAAAATTTTTGTGAGTGGCAAGAGCTCCACCGACAAGAATGCAGCTCTTAAATAGAATAGATACGATAGATAGTAACATTGGTCTGTCAATCTCTCACATATTTCATTTTCTCTCTTGCAAATTGTTTGATTATATCACACATATGAAACAAATATATATATATATATATTTGTATATATATATACATATATTTATTTAGATTTATATATGGTGCTTTATATAAATCTGTAAATTACACTGTTATCTGCAAATGATTACAACAAATATCATAGCATTTAAAATTCATATCTATTTGCATATTTCTAATACTTCGCTTCTATCACTAATCATCATTATACATCTTCAATAGCTATACTTATTAAATTTTGCTATTAAATACATTACATAAATTGATTTAGAATACATTTTAGGTCAAGACAGACAATTCCATTACCCTTGAATTTTTAATACTAGCATAATACATAGTTATTACGACATTAACATGGCTGCATGTGGTTGATATAAATTGCAAGCTCTCTAAAATAAGTTGAAACTTACCTGACAGCATATATTTGTACTGGCAGTAGAATAATGTAACATAGCCAAAAGACTAAATACAACTCAAGTGTATTTTGACGATCAAATGAAAATTGGTACAGTAATGTGTTGTAGAAAGATAAGTTTGGACTTCCATTAACCAGCCAAAAGTCATACTGCAAATTTTGTGGTATGTCCGTCAATGTCTTGTTGTCTTTGGATGGTGTTCCACTATAGTGATGCCAAGTGCATGTAGTCTCATCTAAGTAACATGCCACCATTGACACATACCAAAATCTGCAGACATAAAATTACATAATTATGATAAGGGCAGTGATTGTTAATTTTTTTCTTTACTAGTTCTTTCTTTTAAAGCACATAGACAGTAATGAAGCACAAAGCTCCTGTCTAAAATTGCAACTATTAAAATAATTCAATTAGGTTTTTTCAATTGGTAATGAAATAATTTAGCATAATAGAAAATATTCACATTGCACAGATTATAAGAGACAGGAATTAACATAATCATTTAAAAATACTTTCTTAATTTACTTAATAATCATGTCTTATCTCTTATAAACCATAAGTCAATAATTTATTAGAAATACAAACTTACCTAGGTTGACCTGAGTTTTGGATAACATAAGTAAACTGATTTTTTTTTACCACATTCCATGGTGTATCTTCATCAACACATAATTTGTCTTTGGGGCATGGTATTCTTCTAAATAAATCTTGACCATTTGCATTGCATTTAGGATGATAAGCAGAATTATTTAATTTCTGAAACATTTCCTGACATGCCTTTTCTTTGTTCTCTATATTACGGCTGTTGTAATAATGTAAAAAGTGTCTTCTATCTAAAACTGCGAATGTAATCGGATATTTAAATTGTTTGTTAGATGTTATGTTTCCAAAAATGTAGCCATATGTTTCCTTTTGGTAATGGATGTCAGTTTTCTGAAAACCAAATTTCACCAAAAACTTGAAAAAATCTTCTGTTGAGAATTCTCCTTTAATGTGTGTTGAAGATACGCCGAAGATTAAACAGAAATAGAATAATATTTTTATTTGACAACACATTTTGTCAATGATAATTTTCCAAATGAAGCATTTCTATTACACTAGTTTTCGTCTTTTACGTTTTAATTTAAACATTTATATTACACATGATTTTCTGAAATAATTATTACTATAACAATTTTAAATTAAGCGGGACTACATGGAACAATTAGAAAAATATATTTTAAGTCAAATAAAACGTAACAAGGGATTTGTAATTTAATACAGCCATTTGTTGCCAAAAAAATATTCATTTGCCATTTGCTTTTCATTCGCTTTCCGTCAGCGTTAGTCACGGTTGTCAAAAATTACGTTAATGTCAAATTACAGAGTACATAAACGGTGAAGTAAATTTCTGAGTAATTAAACATTTTTTATATCGTGTACTAGTGGTATCTAAAAATAAGGAATTACGGAATTTTTAGACATATCTTGATGAATTAGACCACTATGGATTATTCAGAATTATATGATTATCCCTCTCTAATACATTGGCAATGTCGTAAATATGATGCGCAAGACACTATATGGATTCCATCTATTTTATTCAGAAATCTTTATGACGACACTTGTTCTTAGACGCCGACAGCCGATACCCATACAAAATGTTTAACATTATCTATTGCCTCTATTTAAATATCTATGGCGTTGTATATCTTTCATAGATCAAGAATATTACCTGCCACTATAAATGACTACATAATGCTTTTCCTAGTTTATTATATACACAGTATAAAAGTACTCTGTACAGTTTTACAATTTGTTGTCTGTTCTGTTGTAATGTCAGCTGTCAATCATTCGTCACAGTGATGGCGGATCGTTTTTGGCAGTGCTAAATGGATACCTTTAATTTTTATAAACTGTTTTTAAACTATTTTTGTATTAATTATAATTATTATCTACTTATAATTTATGTATTTTCATGAACTGAACTAACTAAGATGGCATTACCTTGAAGATTTAGGACACGTCAAGTGCCATAGCAACAGTCCACAAACTCGCCCATTTCCTTTGTGATCTAGTTAGCTTCAGTTGTGAACTTTTATATATTAACTTGATTAGAAGTGTATTGTTATTTTAAAATAAAAATGTTTAATTTGACTCAAATATACAAATGATGTTTAAAGTATACATTGAAGAGAATGTTAGATGTGTAACCTCAAAAAACGCGGAAGTCTGTTATCGAAGCCGCTCTGAATTTGTGGAACCTTGATCATTAATATCGTTAAATTTCTTTGATATTTATTGATTATAATTTCGTTTCGAAGCCAATTAAACGTTTTAATAGCGTAAGAATAAAAAAAATAATGAAACAATGGTCGAAATAGGTGCTCCTCATGATTCGGCCGACGACAGTCTGGAGAACGCCGAATGGTACTGGGGCGATATTACTCGGTAAGTTTTTATGATTTTAGAAATCTTAATTAGTATTCACTGATCTTAATTCATTCTCATTCATAAATAGAACTAGATTACTTCCCATTTCCAAGCATTCCCAATCTTATAAAAGTTAACTCATTACTATTAGCTGTATTTATAATTGACATCCAATAAGGACCTAGAGTCTAGTGTAACTGCTCATTTTTTTTATAATAATAATATAGAATTGTAACTTGGAACATCTGACATACTTTTATGAATCATTATTAACATGAAATATTTGTAAATTCCAAATATATTGCAGTGTTTATAAGAAATTTATAATTTGAGAAATATCCTGATTTTTAAAATTATTTATATAAATTAGTTTATTATACATATAATATTTATTAAACACATAGTAACTTTGTTGTAAATGCTTGCCTTTTTAAATTCTTCATTTATTACTAATTATATATACACTTATTTTTATAATAAAACATAAATATCTATGTACTAAGATTGTTTATGCTATTATTATAATTATTAAAATATGCTAGCTGATTTCCATGGCTTTCCTTATTTATATATATTATACACTAATGGAAAAAATGAAGTGTTAAAAAAAAATTCAAATAGGTGATTTTGAATTTTTTTCATTCTTGACATGTTTTTGAAAATGCAACAATAATAGGGCTTTTAGTGGTTTTTTTGGAAAGTAAAGAGCTAAATCGAAAATATTGAGGAAACCCCTAATATTACGTATAACTTTTACAGTTCAATATACCCACAAAAACCTCACAAAGTTTCACTTTAATCCATTCAGCCGTTTCTTTGTTTTACTCGATAAATTTTTTGGAAAAAATTAAAGGATCACATTTTTCGAGTTTAGACCCAAAAACTAGACACTTAGCTACAGTTAGCTTTTTCAAATGTCTATACGATGATTTTTCTCCAAGTTACAGCCTATTGAAAATCACCTAAAAATTGGATTTTTTTTGATCAATTAATTTTTTCCATTAGTGTATTATTATGTGTTAAATTATAATGTAACTTACCTGTATGCTAAATTTTCTTTAAATCTGCCTAGCTATTTAAGTGTGATTGAATAATATGTACTATTGTATATATTAACAGACAAAATATTCACTTATACAAATTTTCACATTTATAATATTAGTAGGATTGCAGAAAACTAATAGATAAGAGTACTCTGTATTTTACTGAACACAGCAGGTGACAATGAAAAGTTCTCCTTAATAGATAGTATTAAATGAAGATAGATAATATAAGTGACATCATTATCAGTGTGTAATTTTTTTTCACTATAATATTATAAAAGCTATTTTTTTAGAAGGAAATCTTTAGCAATAACCTGTTTCAAAAATGCTAATCATTGCTATAGTTATTAATTCTTTATTGTTTTTAGGGTTCCATGTTAAAATAATGTAAAAGATCCTTTATGGTGTTATTTTATCTGTCTATCCATCTGTTTGTTTGTCACAGAGCAATATCTCTGCAATTATTAAAGCTGTCAATATGAAATTTTGGATAGTTTTGAATATTGTGGGCTGACTTTTATTACAATAGAAATGTATTGTTAATTGAAAACTTTGTTTATTGATTATGATAAAAAAGTAGCCTATATTCTTCTCCATCTTGAGTAGTCTGTGTACACCAAAATTCATAGTGATTGATTTAGCCCTTAAGGTACTATAAAGTAACAAACAAACTCACATTCACATTTGCAATATTAGGACGGATGCCAAGGATTGCATTCATTGCAGTTATAATTATTATTAAATATATATTTAATTTATTTCATATAAGAAATACAATAAACATATTTTTACATAAGTTCTCTTTATCTCATAATTTCTAATTTAAATAAATTTAAATTATTAATGAAATCAAAAACCGTTTTATAAATTATTTTATCTGTAGAACATTCGGCGTGAGAGTATTGGATCATTTACATATTTCCTCATATTTAACTGGTTCACATATTTCCACAATAAACCATCTTCAAATGTTTTCCACTTCCGAAAGTTTCACTCCTTTTTATCCTTATTGATTAAGATTTTTTTTAAGTGTATGATCCACATAACCTTTTGCAGATTGTCTTACTAATCATGTGAATTATGTTGGTTACTATGTTTTTTTTTGGGGTAGTCATCATTTTGAATTTTATAATTCATTTAGTGAAATTCCAACCGTATTTCTATCCATATCTCATCAATAATCAATTTGCTTTTTCATAAATCTTGCAATGCAAGACTAAATTTCAGTACCATGATTTATCATTGGTTGGCACTCATTGATTGAACTTGATATCTATTTATAATTTTTGAAGTATTTTGAAGCTGTAGTTTTTCAGATTTTTTTTTCTTTTTTGGATGAAAATAGAATGATAACCATCCTACTATTAATTTACGCTGATCTCTATCAGTTAGGGATCAGCGTAAATTAATACGCGAGATATGGGTAAATCACATGTGAAAACGAAGTCATTTGGTTCATTGTAACAAATTATCTAGTATATAGTATTAAGTTCGAGGGCCATGTGAAAGTTGACCGAACAAAAGCTATATTACTAGTAATGGTTCCGCACACCATTTCTTGCAATTCCTCCTCCGCTTTTGTCCTGATTAGATATCATGACACAAGTTCTCCTAGTTACACATATTAGTGGATACTTTCTAGTTTTCTCAAGCTAATCAATATGGGTGTGACAATAATGTAAGAAATACGATTGATGAGGTCGTTGAGGATGTTGTTGACGTCATTTAGAGTTCATATATAATATGGGGAAATTGTGTCGTTTATTTATATATAAAAATTAATGCCACTTTTCGTTGTAATTTTATAACTCAAGAACGGGCTCATCTATCCAAACCAAATGTTTAGACTTCACATAAACCATCTAGTAAATAGTCCGATATTTACTAGATGGTTTATGTGAAGTTTGCACAAAATCGGTCGAGCGGTTCTTCATTTATCACATTTTTTGTAACAAATGAATTTAATAAATGGCGGATCATTTTGTAATAGGGATTTTTGTGTCAAATTCAATTTTTTTTTAAAATGGGATTTGTGCTGTCAAATTGAAACTTTTTTCAACAAATTGCCTCTATTTATTTAGTTCTTTTATTAGCTGTGTGATCCCGGCGTAGAATGAGTTACTCCTAACTACTACTTCCTTAATTGTCGAGGAATAGGTAGCAGCGTTCCTTTTAAAACATCATGAAAGCCTAACTGTGTAACAACTACTGGCAAAACTCTCCTTATGCGGAAGGCCTATGTATACAGTGGATAGTTAACGGTTGATATATTGTATTAATAATTTAATTCTTCTATCCTTTCTCTTAGCGACTGCCAGAAGATGGAGGTTCTCAATTGCTCTGAATCTTTCTGTGACTATGTTACGCCATCATATCGCAAATTCTGAACCAATTTGCTTCGTTTGTGTTCCCACATTATTAATTAATTTTAATTTTATTTCGATTGAAATAACTTTAATCATAGAAGAGATCGCTTTTTATTGTTAAATGTTTACGACATGATAAATGGTGGGGGAAGGGAAAGGATTTTGTTTCCCTTGAATAAAAAAGACTATGATAATACTCTATACACGATTACATCTACCCAAGTCCATTATATTTACATTTATGACATCTCATAGCTTTATTGTGTATTACTTTCGTACTACGAAATTAACAGCAATCTGATATCATCTGATGAATAGCAGCATTGCCCCCAACTCGTCTGAATAAAAAAATTTATAATTTTTTTTTTATACAACTTAGAATGGCAAACAAGCTGACGGCCCACCTCATAGAAAGTAGTAACCGTCGCCTATAGACATGACCAGTGCCATGGACATAACAGAGTGTACTGTTTCGCCCATGATACCCCCCAAGCGTTGCCATTCCTGAGGACTCAGGTGTTATTCCTCTGTACCCTGTAAATTCACGCCATATCCCACCCTTCAAACCGAAACACAGCCATGCAAACACAACTGCTTCACGGTAGAAACACGAACAAAGAGATGAACAGCATTTAAAAAAAAATCTACCTGATATATATGTTTTAATTATATGCAAGGTATACTTCATTTTTCTGATTTAGCACTTTTTGTTGCAGAGATGAAGCTGCGGAAAAACTTCGGGATTCTTGTGATGGTACATTTTTAGTTCGTAATGCATCAAATAAAGATGGCGGATACACATTGACTGTTCGTAAAGGAGGCACAAACAAACTGATTAAAATATATAATCAAGATGGCCGATATGGATTTTGTGAACCTTTTGAGTTCAAATCTGTTGTGGATCTTGTCAAATTTTATACAGAATACTCATTGGGACACTGTAACAACAGTCTGGACATCAAACTTATGTATCCACTATCCAGACTACCAGAATATGATGGTGGTGAAAATGTGAGTGATGAGAATCTAGAAGCTGAATATAAAAGAGTACATGAAGAATATATGGCTAAAACTAAAGACTTTCATGATCGTTCTTGTAAGTACATGAAGCTAAGAGAAGAAGTTAAATGTAAAAGACAAGCTCTCGATTCTTTTAAAGAAAGTCTCAGGATTTGTGACGATCACCTTAAGTTACAAGAGAAAATGATGGCAGATGTCCAACCACATGAAAGGAATGATTTAATAGAGAATAACAAGCTGTTACTATTACGAGTGTCTGAATTAACAAGAGCAAAATTAAAACTTAACGACATATTAAAAGAGGCAGTGCATTCTAATTTGGATCTTGAACGACAAATTTATAAGCTTAAATCAAAAATTATAATCCTTTATCGAATGAAAGAACGTTGTAAAATGTAAGTATATTTTTCATTGTTCTGTTTTCTATTATTATTATTTCTTTTTATTAGATATAGTGAAGATCAGTCACATCTTTTGTTTAGTACGCATATTTATAACCCTAAAAATATCAACAAATATGAAATAATTATATAAATTAGACATAAAATAACGAAATTTTAGTGCTTTTGATACAGCAGGATGAAAAACGCGCGATACGTGAGCGAACGTATACCTATAACGTATTTTGTTACAACTCACTACATTTAAATACGAATATAGGTAGGTATGTAAAAAGGCTCATATGAACACATAATATTCCTGAATATGGTTGAGAACTGCTGCTGGTACACTGCTGGACTATTAAAGATATTGCGATTGTTGGTAGTCTTTATTAATATGCTATTTGTAATAGTTATTATATACAAGAAAATTATAACTTGTGTAACTCAACTTATTTCATTACATACAGTAATGCTATAAACACTATAAAATGGCGTCTATTAAATTTCTTAAGCTTGGTTTGATTAACGTAGGTTCCCTAGGGACGGGGCAAGACAAATCTATTCATATTCCGGTTTCTCTTTTTCAATTAACATTAATTGAAAAACAGAAACCGGACATTGTAGCCATAAACGAGACCTGGTTGCGCAAGGGAGAAGAGTTACTTGCCCCACGCGTAGGCGGGTATCGAATGCGTCACGTTCCGCGGCCGACCACCACCGGGCGTAGCCGTGGCAGTGGGGTAGGGTTTTATATTCACCGAAATTTGACAGAATGTGTAGTTGCGCATCTGCCCGCCAGTATTGAGCAGATGTGGATTTCTTTAACTATGAATGGCAAACGAATAGTAGTTGGTACTGCTTACCGTCCCGATTGGGTTGCAGTCGACATATTTCTTGACGCTATCACTGCGTCTATCTTTAGTTTTGGTTATTGTGACAGTCTTGTTTTGTTGAGAGATTTTAACATTAACTTGCTTAACACGAATAATGTCTCTGCTATAAAATTTAATGACTTTATGTATTACACGCAGCTGCAACAGTTAGTCAAGTCAAGTGTTTGTTGGACCTATTTAATACCCATGCCCCTATTAGGAAAAGATTTATTAAACAAAAAAAATACCCGTCGATAACGGACACAATACTACAAATGATACAAATGAGGAATGAGACTCACGCTAAATACAGAAAAACAAAATTGGACGCACATAAATATTATTTAGATTTGAAAAAATTGATGGCATCTAGTCTTGAAAGAGAGAAACAAGCTTATTTTACGCACTGTATCAACAATAACAAATATAAAGATCCCAAAAAAATTTGGAAATCTGTTAAAGAGAATATAGTGCTTAATAATGATAAGAATGAACTGCCTGATCACCTATTAGATCCTGGTGACATCAATTACTTCTTTCTAAAATTACCTGGTTCTAATTCTGTTTCACTTTCCGATTTAACATTTTTTGAGTTTCATCGTTTTAATAAATTTAGTTTTGAAATTAAACGGGTCAGTGAAGATACGATTGCTAAACATATAATGAGTATTAAATCAAATGCTCAGGGAATTGATGGTATTTCTCTAGATATTTTAATACTAACTTTGCCACAAACTCTACGGATTATTATAGCCATCATTAATAGGTCCTTGTCCACTGGTGTATTCCCAACGCTTTGGAAAAATGCAATTGTAAATCCAATACCTAAGACGTCTGCACTTATGGGATTTAAGGACTTAAGAGGAATTAGTATCTTACCATTATTATCAAAAATACTAGAAAAAGAAGTGCATTCACAATTAATGAATTACCTCCAAAAGAATAATATCTTGCTAATCGTGCAATCTGGATTTCGCAAGGGTCATAGTACTTCAACTGTGCTCCTTGAATGCGTGCGTGCGTGCGTGAGGGCGGGCGGGCGGGCGGGTTAGCGTGCGTGCGTGAGTGCGTGCGTGCGTGCGTGCATGTGTGTGTGTGTGTGTATATGTATATATATTGTGTATGGTATAATATGTTTATATTATGCTTATAGATTTTGTATTTAAAAATAATGTAATTTGTGAATTTTCGTACAGCTATTGTCAAGGCTTGGATATTTGTTTTATTCTACACATAGGGTCGAAAACTTTTTTGTTCTTGTTTTTCTTTGTTTACTGATATTTTTGTTTTTTACCTATTGTTTTGCGCATGTTTGTATATTGTGTTACTCTGAATGTCGATTCACGATCTTGATGGACCGGACTAGGTGATGAGGTGCTAATTGAAAATCAGCGTTTCTGCTTTTGCAGGAACTTTAAGCTGAATTGGCATCCTTTTTCATTACCATAACACTGACTGATTTCAACTACTCTTTATATATAAATGTAAACTTTCTTTTTCTATATATATATTTTTTTTATGTTGTTATTACTTGTAAGCTAAGTATATGTAAGTGTTATGGATAATTGAAATACATTTTCAGTCATTCATTCATTCATTCATTAATGGCTTCCCCATTTTTCTTAGCTGAAATTGCAATTCGTATTAGGCGATAGAATCTTAAAAAATACTATTAAACATGCTTACGCTAAACGTATTAATAAAAATATTTTTCTTTATTTATTTAATACAAATATTTGTTTTATGTGGGGTTCCAATCTGCATTTATCCATATCAAATTTATCCAGCCGCTGAAAATACAGGGATGCTATGAGACAATAACAAATCATACAAATAAAAAAACACTAAAGAACATTTAGTATTGTTATTATCCTCAATGTAATAAGAGTGTTTTATTTATATTATTTATCATTTTATACTTAGGCTGTCATGACTAATCTAATGATATTAAAAATCCATTTTTGAATAATATAAGCGAATAAGGAAACCGATCCAGCTTGTTTTCGTATGAGACCGCACGAGTTATAAACTAGCGATCAGAAAATCAAGCTTGAGCGATCGTTTAAAAGTAGTATAACTAGAAATCAAAATGTCTTTTTATGTAAACTATCCTCATTAATGTTATTAATACAAGCTATTACAATCAACTTTAAACTTGACTAAATTAGTGTCCGACCCAACTTTCTATTTGGGTTTTGGTTTCACCCACTTGCGGTACAAATTTTGACTGAACTGTAACAAACCGAAACTACATTTTGGAATGTTGGTTTTTAAAATAGATTTGTACAATCTAAGAATCAAGAAACTAAATGAGAAAATATTGTTTTCAGGTCATTATTAAAACGTGGCAAAACTGTTGAATATTTACAAGCTCTTGAAAATGATAACACAGAAGAATTGGAAGAATTATATGCTCACCGTGAACCAATTACATGGAAAGTAGAAAACTGTTCAAGAGAAAAAGCGGAGAAACTTCTTCAAGGAAAACCTCAAGGCACATTCTTAATTCGTCCAAATTCTACAGGCCAACTAGCTCTTTCGATATGCTGCAATAATATGGTGTATCACTGCATTATATTTAGGACTGAAAGAGGTTTTGGATTTGCGGAACCTTATAATGTATATAAGTAAGTAATATAAAAAACTAAGTGGTTGAATTTTTCTTTATTAATTGTAGAAATGGTACATAAACTGACAACTCGCGGAATTACCACGGAAAGTGGTAATCGTTGCATATGCTATAGATATGAATAATTCGACACCTACGTCACTTATTAACCCGCTAATGTACATCGTTCGCGTTCTCTAAGTCAAAGGATGAGTATTAAGGCGTTGTCATAAGGTACATTTTACCGTGCAAAACCTGTGAATATTTTTGTATACTTACACATTTTATTCCATGAATTACGAACACAAATGTTACACTTATGGCACTCTTCATGTTTTGCTTCTTCCAAAAACTGAGTGTCACAGCTTTAATTAATTAATATTGATTTAAATTGTATGCATGATATATTCAAGTGACTTTCAGCTAGTCATGCTCACTATAAAGTCCAGACTGGTGGTGGCGTGGTAGGCCAGCTCATTGAACTCTCTAAAATATGGTTGAGCGCAATGTTGCCTAGCTTATTCGTCATAGTCGTGAACGGGTGCTTCTTCTAAATACTGGTCTGATTATAGTCACAGTACCCATATAAACGTAAAATGATTTTGTACATAAACAAATTAAAAAGAGTTACTATTGAGTTTCTTGTGGGTTCTCAACGGATATATTCAGAACTCAGCAATAAAATCGTAAAAAAAATCCATTTAAAAGAGCTTGTAAACAAATCTATTTGAATAAAGATGATTTCTATTCTATTTGTTTACAAAAATAATGAGTGATGTTGATGCCTGTTGTTACTGTGTGTTTATTGTATGGTTGTAACCAACATATTTTTTATTCATTTTTTTATAATACCGGTCATCATTTTTACTGTCATGATAGGTATTATAAAAATAATTACTAATTTTATTTTTATTATTGGCATTATAAATTTTTGGGCATTTTTTGTAAAAATTATGTATTATTCATTTTTGTTTACATACAGTTATTAAGTTTGCAAAATTAATATCAAGACTCCTCATAAAAGTGATTAATTTTTCCAATTTGGATAATATTTAAATAGTGAAAATGCAAAAAATCCACATATTGAGGTTGTGGTTATAATATTACAATAACATTTAGTTGGTAGGTTTAGTTAATAACATATTTATGTTTAATTGATTTATGTATTCCTGTACAAAAAGGAATTATCTCATACTTATTATTCTATATATTTCAGAACGTTAAATGAGCTTGTACTACATTACGCTGTAAATTCACTGGAAGAACACAATGAACAGTTGAAAACAACTTTGAAGTATCCTGTGTATGCTGATTTGGTAAAAAAACCAGATAAAGAGAAGGCCCAAGGTACAACAGTAAGAGCACAAGGTACAAATATGGATACTTGACATTATGTGAAAAGAGATAGTGTTGCTCCCAATTATACCGCGTACTTCTCTTCTCTTCTATTCTGTGAATAGAATGATTGGCGGAAGTCGATTATGTCGCGTCTTTGGATTGTCAGATTTTGTCTGCGTATTTATGAAAAAACCAAAGGTGTATGGATTTTTAAATTTAAAAAGAAATCCCAGTGTCCTATAAATATTCATATCTAGAATTTTTATTGGTTTAAAACAAAAAGTTTATAATATTTACTTTATTTACCATTATGTATAATAATATATTTCCTGTGAGATTATACTTCTATTCTATATTTAATATATTAAACAAAAACTATATTTTGCAATATAAAATGAAATGTAAAGATTTATTAAAACTACAGCATATTTTGATCTGAATGGTTTAATTGGATGGGGGTGCAAATTGTACACATTTTGATCTAACAGAGTTTGTGTGCAGAGTATGCATGTTACATCAATGTGATTTACATAATTGTAAGGTGTGTTTTGATAATATGCTGGAGTGCTGTATAAAATATGACAGGGCATCTGGATGGTATGTCACAATGCCCTATGTCGTATATCTGTATTTTTATTTATCAATAGAGAGCCAATATAACATATTTTGTGTGTACCTCTGTGCACACAGTATACGGTGACTGCTGGGTAAGGTTGATCTAAGTAGATGATAGTTATTGTTCATAATGGTTTATGTGGGGCATTCAATTGTAATAACTATCAAACAGACTGATTAGCTTTCCCCAAGCAGAGCTGCGGGCACTAATTTTGAATTGTAATTATGGCATAAATATTATCTTTTTAGTTCTTCATATTTGTGATAATAATGTGATAATTTCGTTTTTGTTAATCAGATTTTGGAAAAAGGCCTTTATATCGAAAACATTTTTTTACATATATGTATGTACCTATAGGATTTATTAGAATTTCTATTAATTGATTCAGAAATATATTCTAAATTATGATTACTATCTTATTACAATCTAAATTGATCTTCCTTAAGGATAAAAGGACAGAAAGTGGTTAAAATGCACAGATTATAAAAACTACATAGTAAAGTGTATTTGATTATTATATACAATATTCTGATTTATAATATTAATATTATGAACTTGTCAACAAGTACTTAATATAATAATTATACATATTAATGTTTAATATGTAATGTCACAATTATTTAAAATTCAACTTTCAATCGATTATAAACAAAGATGTTGACTATTTGTCTGCAATTGTTTGCTGGTTATTCGATTAGAATTTCTTTGTTTAATATCACCATTAGTATGTGTGTAACTGCCAACACTCAAAGATTGACTACTATTCTTATATTGGTAGTCATATACACACTAATAGTAGCAGAATTAAACAAAATAATTTTATTCGAATAACTAGTGATATTGGCTTCCGCAAGATAACACCCATTACAGTAAAATATTAGCATTAGTTTAAAGATATTTTAATGTGTATCCCTAAATTTGGGAATTCTAAATTATTACTAAGTTGAAAAAATACTTTCTGTGTTTTTGACAACTCGTTTCAATGGGATTTGAACGCTTTGCGGTGTGGGTATGTTACCATTTACAACATGGAAGGAATGTTAACAATATTTTGTTGAGCTACTGTCTCTATACCCGATTGATTGAATATACGGCAATGCGGCCGATAATGAATTATGCGCAGTCTGGGCGCCGAACAGTCAACACTAGGCTATGAGCAACAATGTATTAATTGCCTGATGATTCCCCGTTTAAAGGTGAAAGACGTGTCGCAACATGAGCGTAAAGTAAATAATAGTCGGAGATTTATGACTACTAGGGAAAGTTGCAGAACTTCTACTAATATTAATACTCGTAGTAACCTAACGTCGTATATTGTTACGGTCGCTTTGTACACTGTCTAGGTCTATTGAAGTTCAATAAATAGTAGCCAGCCCTCAAATGTTGGCAGTCACATGCATACAGTAACGAAATTAACAAAATAATTTTAATCAACTAGCTAGTTATATCAATCTGTGAAATTATGCAATCATCAAAGTTCGTTTTTAGTTATTCACTATTAGTCTTTTATTAATTGTGTACCGTTTAAAGTTGGTTCTTTTTTTGATAGAACAAAATCTTGTAATCATTTATCTGTTTAGTTGTTTATCATTTCGTAAAATTGTCCCCATTATTATATATTTTTTATTATAATTCAATTCAAGTACGTATTATAATCCACTTTTTGTCTTTTTTGTCTATATATTATAGCATTAGCTTTGTGGTAGAAGGATTAGGGGCCTTTGTGGATCAAATGATTCGAAAATGATAAGTGATGATTATACAATGGTCAAAATGGAGACTGTCGAGAGTGTTATTTTGAATGGATTCCCATTCAAAGTAGTCAATCTTCCTCTATTTATAACCTTGTATTGAGTCTGTAATCTACCACATACTTAATAATAATCATGTTATAAATTACATAATATGTAGATTTAATGTGCTTAATATAAAGTAGTTCTGTAGTTAAGGATCACAAGTTGTATGTATAGTGATATATTTATTTTGTTCATTCCAAGCTTACCATGTTGATCAGGTTCCATAGACAAATATGGGGTCCGAATTATAAAAATACAGACTCAATACTGGGTAATTAGTGGTCACGAATATATTATATGTGATAGTAATTAATAATTGTGTATGTTGCATACACTTGATAACTGTACCCAGATGTATTATGTAGTTTACGATATAATGTATCCAGAACATTTTCTGGTTTTGTGTGTGATAGAGAGAGAGAGAGCGAGAGAAAGAAAGAGCCTATTATTCGCATGATAGGCCTAATATAAGGTGTTGCGGAGAGGAAGGATTTTTGACCATGAAAGATCAAGTTTCGCAAAGCAATTATGTGAATGCTTTTATAATTTACCGTAATATGGCACGGCAGATTTTTAGCATAACTTATCTAATTGAATGGAGACATTTTTAGTTTTCCGTCCAAGATATCGTCATGCCGTGTACGTCTATGTAATTGTGCACAGAAATTAAAAACGTCTTCATAAATTGCTTCGCCGTGACATCGTAACGATAACTTCGTGTTGTGCCGTTTCACGGCAAAATAAAAGTGTCGTTCATATGTGTTCTATTTTGATGAGCAAAACATTTGTCTAAAATCGCCCCTCATCTACACAGGTCCATATTACACAATGAAGTTATTTTGCTTCCTCGTCATCTCCGAGTCAGTTAAATGAATTTGTCATATTTTTTATCGTTGTTGCTTCAGATAAATTGTTCTACTTTTGGAAAGACTAAAGATGCCAGGCTTTTTGAATTCTGAAGACGACAGAATTTGCATACATTTTATACATATATATATTGTCGATTATGATAATTCACTGTTCTGAGACGCCATATCTCTAAATATATCGCTAAAATTTAAATTTGATACTACAGCGAAATTTTTGTTCAAAGAATCAATATAAACTAATATTCTAATAGATATAAATCAACATAATTATAATTTTAGTTTTATAAAACAATAATTCCGCGAAATTATCAAATTAAATTATTGGATTTAGTTTACGCCTCAGAATCGGCCCCATTGTCTTGCATATGTCTAAGATTGCGTGGATATCAAAAATGTTTTCATTAATCTAATACAACAACAAAAATTGTTTAGTTTATTTCAATTCCCAATTGGTATAATGTCTACCAAAATTTTGTTTGAAACATTGGTGCAAAAATTACGTGTTTTACTAAAATGGCCGTCTTTGTAAGTACTATTTAGAGTTCCGTAGTCAATAATCAAAACCCACTTTCACTCATATAATTTTGAGTAAATAACTTTTACGAAACAATTTAAATTAACAGATTCCACAAAGATGAAATTTTCAGACAAAAAATCTCCAATTATCGTAATTAAAATGACATTCAATAGGGTAAATGCGTCACATGATAAATTCAATGATAACAGAAGTTTTTAACAGACTTTTGAGTTTAGCATCTATGAATTAATAATTTTTGACTGATTTTGATGGTAAATTTTTTAGTCAAATTATTTATTCCCGCCCACCTTGGTCGCATAATTTTAAAAAGATTTGATCTTAGATATTTCTGTATTTTTTCTAATTATTTAATGAATTTCCAGACAGCAAAATAGAATTTCGGAATCAGCATTGAGTATCTTTTATAGTAATTTAGAGCTTAACGTTTAAAAAATTTTATTATATTACGATTAAATAAAAATCTTATAAAATGGCTACGGAACCTTAATTACAGTTTTTTATTTTGGTTTTGGTAAAACATACAACAAAACTATTATAGACTTACGTCTGAAAGCGTCATTATTATGGTACGTTTAAGTACTGATATTTTTTATAATTATAACTTATGGTTCGTCAATTAATTGTATTTGTGTATTTAACTGTTTGGAATTATTGAATTGCCTTTAACGAGGGAGGAGCATGGTACGAGTAAGTTTGTAAATGTAGAATAGGTAGGACTAACAAATTTAATTCATAAAATATACCAACATAACCTTAAGTACCTTATTTTCAAAATCATTCTACAACTATGCATGCATTCGTACATTTTATCCCAACACTGAAAGTATTATTTCCTTACAATGATGCAATCATTTATTGCCAACAACAATATTAAACTAGTGCTGTAAGTATTGTAAGTAAATAATCACTTGACGTCTGACTGAAAATATAAACATTTTCATGGTCTATGTTTCTGTAGGTCTGATTTCCAGTAATTACTATTGCTCTAGACTTGACAAATGAAACATTTGTAAATTTTCTATTTTTTAAGAAAAGAAAATAATTATTTTTTTAAAAAGTTGTAATTCGAGTATTGGGCCTGAATTTGTATAATAATATTGAAAACATAAAATTGAAATAACGTCTTGTCGTGCAAAGAAATATCGCTAAAAATAGAACACTTTATGATTCTCAAACCTTAGAAAGGTCGTCCATCGCGATTTTTTTGCAGCGATTCAATACAGACAAAAAGGACCGCGATACAGTTGCGATGCTGTCGCTGGTTGTATGCTTTCACCCACGTAATTACGATTTTGCATCGCGACCATCGCGATACGGTATCGATATAGACGCAGTGCAGCACGGGTCCTCTAGACAAGTGGCAAGCGAATTCGTCGATGGAATCGATATCGCTAGTGAGTCCGTGAGATAGAACTGATGTCTCATTTCAACTCACGGACTCGCTAGCGATGTCGATTCCATCGACGAATTTGCTTGACATTTGTCTAGAGGATCTAATACAGTAACGATGCCGCTCGCAATCGATAAATCGCAGAAGATCGATGGATTGTATCGCTACTGAATGGCAGCAAATGTCGCTGTAGGCGATCTCCTTTGAGGTTCTTTCACATGATACTGCACGCAGGGCGCGCTTCTTCAATTAATTGCATTAAGATATCTATGGGTATTTGTATATAACGCTATGTATAAAACATATGCGGTCCTGCTAACGTTGTGTGAAAAAACCTTGGCATACAGCTAAATCCACTCAAATCGTCCAAACTTTAAACTGAAGAGAAGGCTTATAGTCCTTCATATCAGTCTGAATTAAGTATTGTAAGTACAATTATACGACGGTTGCGGAATGTATTATATTAAGTTCAGATTTGAAGAATCACAAAGTGCCTGATTTTTTATAATAATTTTGAACATAAATAAGATTTTTAAGCAACTTAATAATTTGGCAAAATTTTAAGAATTTCATCTCTATGAAAATATTTATATAATTATTATTTAAATTTTGA
This sequence comes from Galleria mellonella, assembly GCF_026898425.1. Taxonomy (NCBI): domain Eukaryota; kingdom Metazoa; phylum Arthropoda; class Insecta; order Lepidoptera; family Pyralidae; genus Galleria; species Galleria mellonella. The sequence continues at coordinate 4,431,025 of NW_026442133.1, forward strand.
GCTGTATTACAACCTTTATTTTTACAGAATGTTATGTATTTATTTTCTAAATTAAATATCTGATTTACAAGGTCTTACAGTAAGGTCTACAGCTGATATGATCCGTTTCTGTCGTCATCCATCATTATTACTTCATATAATATAAAGAGTATCTATCTATCTATCTATCTATAATATACAACGAATCTAATATCCACTTTCCTTGAGGTATGTTTAGAATCACTGAGCAAGTAATCACTAAGAGATATCACGCCATGATCTGGGAATTGAAATATTCGCTTGCAGCGTCTAGTCTTGTGGAGTGAGAGAGGAGAGGGTGCGTGTGTGTACGCTGTAGAAATTTAATATATTTATACTTGACTAATAACAAATACGCGTCCAAACATTCAACGGTCGTGCGAATTCGCTCGTTGCGAATTTCATTATAATTTGCAGTGTTGTTGTGTGGTTCTTTACGGTTTAACACATATATTCGTGTCGGTCAATGCTGACTCTTATGGCGCAGTGCAAAATATTAATGAGTGCGCAGATAAGGCGCTTGATACAGTATGCAATAGACGGCTGTGGAACATTTCACTAGATTGTACGTAAATCGCCGAATTTTTGTATACCAGATGCATCAACTAAGTGGCTCCCGCCCGCGGTTTGCCGCGAATCTGCCATGAGGGCATAAGATACAAACGAATTTATCGATAGAATTGCGTCGGTCAGCGTCCACATGGGAAAAAACAAGACGGCGCACGTCGCTATCAAATTCTATTTCATTATGGACTCATTAGCGATAAGAATATATATTTCTATATATAGTTCTATCAATACATTCGTTTGTACTTTGTCTAGAAGGTATGGATCTATTCTTTGGCAAAGCACGGCACCGAAATCACCCTGTGTTAAACACCTTATCACTGAAGAATACCGCACATTGAGAACTCACAATATTTATTGCCTTATAAAATTTTTGGTTTATGAACTTTTATTTATTGAGCAATTTCTTTTTATTTTATTCAACTGGAATGGAAATGCTCATATTATTAAAACATAATTATTATGTACTACTTAATATCACAAATACATGCCCAAATGTTAATATAAATATTGTTCTTAAGAATGAAATAAATAGTTCTTTAGATATGTACGTTATTATGTATCATATAAATAAGTATATTATTTACGTTATTATTAGATTTAAGGGTCAGTAAGTTGCTCGGCTGAGACTCATTGGATCTATGATATGTTATACAAGGAGGTCTGATTGTGAACTGAATTTTGAGAGTGATATATAGCGTGAGCAATTATAAAGATTATTTTATGTTGTTATGAGTATTTAAAAAATTGTGGATAGTAATGGAGTCCCCAAGTAAAATACTTTTGCCTCATAAACAAGTCTACGAGCATGTAAATATAAGAAGTGAGTTAAATTATGAGATTGGAATTATTTTTGCATTAATTTTGATGTACGAATGCTAATTAGAATGCAGAATTATAAATTATTGTTTCGAGTTTTAGTTCAATATAAGTCGCTTAGTAATAAAATTATAGGTGGTTATCGCAAATATTGATCTCATGAGTTGTTTGTTTTCTAACCTGTATGTTTTTATGCAATTTATCGTGGTTGTAGAAGCTCGTACTTGCTAATTTAAAATCGACGATAACTAAATCTGAATGCATAATTCATAGGTAAGACAAACTGTCGCCATTTTGTAACAATTGTAATAGTAGCATTTTAATAAGTGTTAATAAAGAAAGATACTGTGGATGAGCAATAGGTATTTTGTTTAATTTCTTGCCTGCCAGGCGTGGCGACTATTCAAAAAATACGGCCCCCAATCACAGTGACGGTGAATTAGCTTATGATTGTTAATTGAATGGTAGCTCTGCCTGAGTTATCGGTTTACACTGGCAAGACACCAGTGAGTGATTATAGGTGAGGATGAAAGCAGGTTACTTAGCCCATCGTGAAGAATTCAAGAATTAACCACTATGGTTTCCAGGGGGAACCGTGTGGAGTTCGACCTGATAGAGTATTGTGTTAGCAATGGGGTTATTAGACCCCATTATTATGCATAACAAACCCTTCCTTCAAAGTAATGGTGGACTAGGGGCGCTAAGAAATCTAGAGATGATAAAATGACTGCGTTGTACGATGGATAGTTTTTTTAATGGGTTAAAATGAAATCAACCCTACTTTCGCTATCAGTATACACTGGTGGAGCATCAGTAAGAGATGATAGGTGAATATGAATACAGGTTAATTGGTTATTATATTTCTTATTCTGTCGCAAGTAGATACCCATCCACCGAGTTAAATCAACTTGAGTAATAAAAATGCAAGTTGATCTATTTATATCCGAGAATTTTTTAATCTAATAAATTGCAACATTGAAAAATGGCGCGCATTATAAAAAAAATATTAAAATTTAGTCAGCGAAACGAAGCTCCGCTTGGACGGATTTCCCAATTTCTTCTAGATGAAAATTTTAGTACTTAAAGTAATTTTGATTCACCGGCCGGCAGGTAAATATTACGTTGTGTGTTGCCAACTTAATCCTTTTGTAGTTTGATTAGCCTGTCATCAAATATACACTACTCGCGAAAATTAAGGAATAGATATTAAAATTCCAAATTTTGGGTGATTTTCAACAAGAAATATCAATAAATCTGAAAATACAGGTTTTTTTTAACTGCAATATTATCTGTGTACCTACATTTACCTGTCTCTAAATGGTAAAATTCAATACTATAAATAATGAACATAAAGTTTAAACTGAAAGCTTTATTTACTGTCCAACCTTGCTAAAACAGCAGAATATTAATGTAAATTGACATTGAGAACGAAATGTAAAGTATCACACACAAGCCCAAGAGGTTCAAGTGGTACTAAAAAATCCAGTTTTTTTAATGTTTTTAATTAAATAAAAAAAAATCAAAGAATAAATAAATGAAAAAAATTAATATTTTTTTAACTGTTTTGCTAGTTTATAATGTGTATTTCAACGATAAAATTAGTCGACCTTATGAAGGGGGCTGGAGTATATTTATTTATTTAACTCTTTATTGCACCATAATATATATTAACTACATGATATATAGATATATCAACTTTATTAAAATTAATTTTTAAAATGACATTAAAAATAAAAGTGATTAAACTGGACAAAATATCAACAATTTTTTTATAAAAGTAGAATATTGTTAAGACGTAAAAAATTTCTTTTAATTAAAAAGTACTAAATTTATTTATAACTTTAAATAAAAGAAATGTTATTATTATTAATCATTATCGCTAAAAAAACATTTTGGACTTGAAAAAATGAATACAAATAAAAAAGTTGCTTGTTCGGTAATTTCTGACAGAAATCAATGTTTTTCGAGTAAAAAACCATTGTCAAACTTAAAATCGTGTTATTTCCTTTGATCGACGATATCTCTGCATCAAATCATTAAAAATTTTTTTGAAGTCCATAGATCATTTTAAAGACAAGTAAAAATTTGCAAATCTGTATACCCCTTAAGATATTTAAATATAAAACTTAAATAACTGGGTGTCGTAAGAGGCGACTAAGGGAACTTATGGTCGAGGGATGGGCAACAATGTCTTGTAACGTCAACACAGATCTAACTGTGGCTGCCAACCCGCCTGCCAAGCGTGGCAAAATCCCCCAACGGTAAACACCTAGAGAAAACGGCCCTTAGTCCTCGGCGGCTCCGTAATTCCTGACCAAAGTACCGGACACGGTAACGGCGGAGCTAAGAATCTCCGGTAGAGGTTCCGCTACCAACCAAGACGATTGGACCTGGCAAGATACAATACGCGAACTTTGAGGACTGATGCCGAAAGGGCTTAGCACCATAGACAACATACATTAGCTACGGCAGATTATATTTTACATAGAAGACCAAAGAGTGTAATCTGCCACTGTCTGGTGTTTGTGAACTATGAAAAAGCTTTTGATTCGATCGAGACATGAACGGTCTGTAGTCCCTCCATTAGTATTAAATAGACCATACGTATATTAAAGTGTGGATGTGTATTTATATTATTTATTATTATTATTATTTATATTATATTATAATATTAAATCATCTCAGTGCAGAAAGGTGTAAGACAAGGCCAGGGTAAAGATATGCTATAAATATTAATGAGGAGTACATCATTCATCTTCGTTTTGCCGATGACATAGTAGTGATGGCGGAATCTTTGAAGGATTTGAATACTATGCTTAATGACCTCAATGGTGCTTCTAAACAGGTAGGTGTTAAGATAAATATGGACAAGATTAAAATCATGTCTAACGTCCATATACCTATACTGGTTACAATTGAAAACACTACACTCGAAATTGTCGACAAGTATGTATACCTGGCAGAAGTTGTACGAACAGGTAAGTCCAATTTGGACCAAGAGGTCAACCAACAAATCCAATTCGGCCGGGCAGCCTTCGAAAAACTACGCTACATCTTCTCATTCAAAATACCTTAAAGTTTGTAGATGAAGGTTTTATAACAGTGCGCGTTATCAGTGATGATTTATGGAGCCGAAACATGGTTGTATACGATTACCCGTATTGCATACGGGCTATAAGCTTCAAATTACTCAGCGGGCTACAGAGAATGCTCAGAGTTTCTTCGCCTAATAGAATTCAAAACGAGGATATCTGCAAAAGAATCAAAGTAACCAAGCACCTCTGTCGCATGCGTGTTTCACCCTGAAGCAGTTGTGTTTGAATTGCTGTGTTTCGGTTTGAAGGATGGGATGTAGCAGTGAATTTACAAGGTACAGAGGCATAACACCTGAGTCCTCAGGAATGGCAACGAATGGGAGGTATAATAGACGAAACAGTATACTCTGTTATGTCCATGATATGACCAGTACGGTCATGTCTATAAGCGACGGTTACCCTTTGCTATTAGGCGGGTCGTCAACTTGTTTGCCATTCGAAGTAGTATAAAAAAAAGTCCGAAGGATAAGCAAGATAAAGTAGCAATGAGCTGCGCACATAATTCGAAGAACCGATAACCGATGGGAAAGAAAGATTCTTGAGAAGCGACCTCGTACTGCCAAACGCAGGGTAGGACAACTTCTTACTAGATGACGTGTGACCTTAAATGCATTGCAGGAAGTTAGTGGATGCAGGTGGCTCAGGACCGTTATTTATGGCAGACTATGGGGGAGTCTATGTCTAGCAGTAAATGGATAATGGCTGACATGATAATGATGATTTATATAATAATTGAAAGATTGTATCAAGTTGACTACTGTCCTATGACAAATTAATGACGACGTCCGGTCCTAATGCAAAACACTGAACATTTTCTTCACTTAAAAATCTATGATTTATTCAAAAATTTTCTTTAATTTTTATTCATTCAATGTTATTTTTAGGGGAGCAAATCCAAATTTTGTAAAAAAATTTAACGTTTGGGTACTAAGTTTCATTTTACTGTAATAAATTTTTGTTCTATGATAACCAGTCGCTTTTCAGCCTAATTTTTTGTAAGTTTAGAATTTAACTATATCTAATCAGCCCCTTTTTTAATTAAATAATTTTAATCATTCCTAAAATCTGATACAGAGTTGGCAACACTGATTGCACGCGTACCCGACTCGACCCTCCCACCGCTTCATTCCGCCATTTTGTTTAGTTATTGGACTGTAGCGTACTACGTTTATATTATTTTAATATTGTAATTGTAATTGAGACGTTTGAAAACAGTGTAACGTTAAAATTGTTGGAATGTAAAACAATTTAATAACATCAAAATTTCTACAACATAGGTATGTTGCGAGTCTTATTAATACGGCCAGTTTTGTTGTAAACCAACATGGTCATTTTGAAATTTAAAACGCAATATAGCACATAACTTCTCGTCTTGTTTCAGTAAACATGTCTCGATACGGTGATTGCAAAGTTTATGTAGGCGATTTGGGTAACAATGCAAGTAAACCCGAGTTGGAAGACGCTTTTTCATATTATGGTCCCTTGAGGAATGTTTGGGTAGCACGGAACCCGCCAGGATTCGCATTTGTAGAATTTGAAGATCCTCGTGACGCTGAAGATGCTGTGAGTATCAATATGATTTTTAATATCTTAAAATTCTCATGTTAATTGTCAATGTTGTGTTAAAATATGATTATTACATGTAATCAGACCAAATGCTTTTTAATATGTTTGCAGATAAGAGGTTTAGATGGACGAACAATATGTGGTCGTAGAGCTCGCGTGGAAATGTCTAATGGAAGCCGTGGCTATGGTGGCCGTGGTCCACCACCACGTTCCCGTCTGCCACCGCGCCCATATGACGATCGCTGCTATGATTGTGGTGATAGGGGCCACTATGCCAGAGATTGCACTCGCCGTCGTCGCCGCAGGTAACCAATATTTATTCCTGATAATGACTTTTGGCTGTAAATGTGTTATGGATATATTCCATGGCTTGGAATCTTTATAACACAAACATATCATGTTTATAGTATATTTTAAAATCTTTGTTTACTTCAAAACATTGTTTTTAAAATTATTAGTATTAAGAGGAAAGAAGATTAAGGTAAAGATTCCATTCCAATGTTTTGGACTCACATATACCAATGATAACTATGTTATAGGTTATCATTGGCCTGTGCGCCGAGAACGAACTCGTCAGTGTCTGCACTTCTTATTGTCTGCGCTACGTAGCTTTCACTTCGCGGCGTGAACCCCGCTAAAGTCGGCCGCATCGGTAACTTCGTTCTGCGAACTACGTAGCTACAGCCTACGTGCACACTTCACTTGTCGGGAACTACATTGAGCATTATGTTCGTTCTGCGCGTCGCAACGCACCTCTATTGTAATCACTGCGTGCACTCAGTGAGTTACACATTATTATCCTGTCTTTGTGTACAGAGAAGACCTGCTATATTTTACAGTTTTATTAGTTTTCAGTTTTATAAGTAATTTTTAGTGGTAATGATTTACAGTCTGCTCTCGTTATTCACATTAATTGGGATTGAAAATTAAGAAGGTACAACATATACTCAATATATATATTTATGAAATAATAATTGGTACTGAAATATTGCAACGTGCTGTCATTGTCAATAGTAGTACTAATTATTCATTGTAATTGACAATGGATAATATTTTTAAAATTTATGTTAAATTTTTATTTAATGTCTATATACATATATAAATAAGAAATTAATGAACTCACACTGTTTTTTGCCATTTCTGACAATTGTTAACTTCATCTGGAAGTCTTCTTCAGGAGGCATTTAGCACTTTGCACCACTGCAAAGTAAGATGTCAGAAATGGCAAAAAACTTGAGTTCATTAATTTTCTGTTTATATATGTATAAAGACATTACAATGGATAAATTTATTTATAAATATATATAGGGAGAGTTTTTGAATGTGCTGTTCAATTTGATACCAACTTTAAGAGATTGTTCATTAAATGCAATTGTGTTGTATTTGCTCTGAGAGTAATACAAGTCTGTAACTAATATGTTTGGTGTTGGAAAAGATATCTGGGTTCTTCAAGTTTATCTAATGTTTTTATGATAATGCTTTTTTGACTTTATTTTTGAGTTGAGTGAACCTCAGGTCGAAGGTATGTCTTCTGACAAACATGTCTCAAGCCTCTATTCACTCTAAGAGTCCTTATTGTTTCACATCTGTTCTATTACATTAAATATATACCAATTGGATTGTAAATGGAAATAGTTATCTGGTTTTTATATTCCACAAGATATGCCAGTAGTAAGGTAGGTAAATATAATATTTGAGTATGTTGATGATCTAGCAGAGTAATACATTGTTTTAACTTCATTATGTCTACAGTTCAACCCTGCACAATACAAATATTTGTATTTAGGTATGTCCAAGTATTATCTAGTACCCACAGCTCTACTTAATTTGGAACTAAATGTGTGTTGTATGTCTAGTAATCTTTATTTATAAATTGTTAACAATCATTTTACCAGGTGATATATACTCATATCTCTCATGGCCTTAGTTTCAGTTTTCTCTGCCTACTGCATGAGAGACCTGGTGTAATGGTAAATAGAATATAAGCATGCCAGAAAATAACACAATAATTAAAAAAAAACATGTCTATATTTTTGCTCGTGTTTCCATTTATTGGGAGACCACAGATACCACAGCGACATTCCAAACTGCAATCATTGACAACACAGAAATGTTTACATTAATTAATATTGCTTTGCTCCAGTAGAAACCTGCTCTAGGTCTAATCTGTCTTGGCACACAGGTCTAAGGAAAAATGTAGAATTTATTTCATATTTTTTCATAAAAATTTTATCAATAACTATCACCAGCCAGTCTGGTATGCAACATTTATATATATGCCATACCATATCAGTCATGACTTCCCACTGCTGAACATAGGGGGTTTTGTCAGTAATTGCCACACTTGGTAAGCGGGTGGGTAGCATTAGTTAGACTTTGGTAATGTTTAAAGAGGGACACTGCTGGATATTTCTCGACCGTTAAGTTACCTTAGTCTCCTCTAACGATATCCACGGGAAAGGAAGGGGTGGCTCACTCTATTCTGGAACCACACAGCAATATATAATAAAACATTATTTTTGGTTGTGTAAACGTCAATATAAACATTTCGTTTGCCTTGTGAGAAGTTTTGCATGCATTTGCATTTATTTTGGTTCAAAAAAGGTTATAGCTAAGTCGGCAAATATGGATGGTTACCGTAAGTTTTTTAGGATAAATAATATTAATTCTTTAGAAGATTATTGGTGAGATGAATTCGCACTTAATGTGATGTTGTTTCATTTTGAGTTTACCCCTTCCTATCAGTGAGTACTGAGAGTTGACTGTAAAGGTAGCAGTTAATGGCACTTCAAAGAAAATCATTAAAAGACTGGAAATAATGGATAATAACAATTATTAGCAGACTACGATAGCTTTTTGTTACATTTGTATCAAAATTTTCAGCAAGCTGTTTTAAGAAACGCGCGGGGAATTTATTTTAAATTAGCAATTCACGATAATATTGACGAGTGTGTTTTTCAGAAAGATCAAATTATCTATTTTATAATACCTAGATATTTTGATTCAATTATTTAGATTAAAATAGATATGTACCTATCAGATATATAGATAAATACACAACTTTTTAATGTAAGTATAGTAATAGAGTGCAGAATCTAAGTTTTCGGAGATGTGTACTGTAATTAAAATATATTTATCAATTTTTGCATTATGATATGTTCACAGCCGGTCGAGGTCTCGCCGCCGCACACGCTCCCGCTCGCCGCGGTCGGGCTCCCGTTCCCGTAGCCGTAGCCGCTCTCGTTCTCGTTCCAAGGGGCGCTCCATGTCACGATCTCGGTCTCGATCACCATCTAAAGATTCTAAAAAATCCAACTAAATGTATTAGTAGTACATTGAACAATCAAACACTCCATTATTTTTTTTAATAATTTCTAATATCCTTATTTCTAAGTTATAAGATATAACTTAACATGCGGTTATATCTTTAAATGAGATATTGTCATTCCTGTGCATTCATATTGTAAGTATAGATACAATACAACAATGGAAATTGATTTTCAATCAATAAACTGTCATTTTGATATTCATTTTTTTATTATGTTTTTTTTTTTTAATGGATCATAATGGAATGGTAACCCACGCTAACTGTATAAGCTGGTAGGTCACCAGTGAGTGATGACAGGTAAGAATAAATAGGCATGTCAGTTAGCCTATCCTGATAAATACACCTGCTATTCTATGATTTTCAGGGGGACCATGTGGAAGTCAACCTGACATGGAATATTGTTAGCAATGGGACTGGTAGGGAGGAAAGGGATTGTTAGTAATGGAGACTGAGAATCCCATTGCTAGCAATATACCCAACTAGGTCGACCTCCTCGCGGTTCACCCTGGAAACTATCTTGGTTAATTCCTGATGAATTCATCATGATGAGCTAACTGGCCTGTTTTCATTCTCATCTATCACCCTTCACTGGTGCTCCGCCAGCGAATCCCCTTAGCGCAGGCGGGGTTACCATACCATTTTCACACATCAAAAAATGTGACTGGTAATCCGCATTACTAACCTTATATTTTGTTATGTTAGTCCTATTTTGTTTATAAAAATACTGAAGGATACTCTACTCTCCTAATTTTCATTTAAATGGTCTGGCTTGAAATAAACATTCAATCGGTACCTACATAATTTTTAGAATTTGATTTGTTGATAAACCGGGCACAACGCTCATTTCCATTATTAGGAACCAGAGTGTTATACTTTGTATAAGGTCATATAAACATTGTTAAATGGACATCTCAGTTTAACTGTTTGCCTGCTGTGATATTCGGTGTCATTCATGTTTATATACGTGTTGGTTACTGTAATCAAATGTAGCTAATTTAAAAACATTCGGTATCTGATCAGCTGGTCGGTTGCTCTTTTTGAGTAAAATCCTTTGTTATAACAAAGTTTTTTGATACAGACTGACTTGTAAATAAAATTAGTAAAGACAAATTTTATTTTGGTGTGTTTTATACCGTTAAATAGTTACTTTTATATATATATATATATATATATATATATATATATATATATATATATATATATATATATATATATATATATATATATATATACAAGATAATCTAATAAATCTGAACTTGATTTTTTATTTCTTTTAGACAAAGGTTTTAGACGACACAACATTAATTAGTGTTGCAAGTATTGAATTATTGATAGTAAATAGTAAGTTGGGAAGAAATCATACACAGCCATAGATCTACTGCACCATAAATTACATTAAAATTTAACTTGTCGCAGAATACATTCTCTGTAATACAGTACGTAATAAAATATTTAAAGGAAATAATATTTAAAAATTAGTCTTCTGTAAGACTCCATTCATTAGGTTATGGGTCCAAGAGCAGAGATGGAGAATTCGAAAATTCAAGCTGGTTTCGAACTACTAAATAAAACAATTTATATATATGATAAATATAGGTAGGTGCCAAACTTATAAAAGCAGGGCTTGTTCACTAGTGTATCTTTAAGTAATATTGATACAGAAAAGTATTTATTGGTTAAAATTGAATTACTGCTTTTGATTTCACCATCCAAGACTCTAAGCATTGACTTAAATTAAAGCCATTCAAAATAGCAAGATATTTGGAAAATCCTTAAAAATGCTTGTGAAAATAGGTGGCTTACTTGTAATCTGCAAGAAAAAGAAAAAGTTGTTATATAAGAAAATAATGAATCTGTCAGAGATCACATAAATGAATTTATTCCTTATAGATAGTTTTTTCCAATTTTTACTAGTGTCAATAAAATAACACAGTTTTAAACATTTAGTAATGCTAATAGATCATCTACGTTAAATAAAGATTGAGAAACCTGGCATTATTAGAGATAAATAGGTATTCACGATCGGAATACACCATTTAGTTCAGGTTTTAGTATTACATATAGATAAGTAAAAAAAATGGATTAACAATTTTATTAAATATTCATATCTATGGTCTTGGTTCTTAATTTTTGTTCGGATCCCAAAAGATGGCAACATTGGAAAAAAAAAACAAAAAAGCAATGTAGCGGACGGACGTCGTTTTCGACTTTTCTATTCCGTCATGCAATAATTTTTGTCATTCATGAGTTCGTCGATAAAAAATATTTTATATGGTGTCACCTTCGTGAACATTAGTTGAAATAATAGATAATAATGTGTTAGTATTTTATTTCGCGTAGTTCATCTTCATAGTTCTATAAGATAGGTGTGTGACAAGTTCGGTAATGGTGGCCATGTCATGAAAATCCCAACAGCCATGGATGATAGCTCCGTGTCTCATCACAACGGAGGGCAAGTGGGATCTCAAATTGGAGTGAATGTAAATAACAAACAGAATGACGAACCTAGCCAAAGTGTCCAGTATTCGATACCGGGCATCTTGCATTTTATTCAACACGAATGGGCGAGATTCGAGCTCGAGAGATCACAATGGGAGGTGGACAGAGCTGAGTTTGAGGTGATATTTTTGTGTCTTTTTTCTTATAAAATTTATCTTTTTAGTATTTAAGATTCGCATGGGTATTGACTACTATCCTCTCTACTCTAATACGCCTTTAAATTTGAAATTGCACATTTAAACTTACATACATTTTTATACTTTCCATAATATTGACATTTTGCATAGCATATAGACTTTTAATTGGGTTATAGGAGAATTATAAAAAATATGCCTATTGTTTTTAGATATTTTTAGATTAAAGTAACACACATTATTGACATTGATTTTTTTTGTTGTCATATAAAACAATGATGATTGATCATTTTTCTATTTATAATAGCAGATTATATTTGTAACTTGTAACTTTGTTATATTAAAATGAAATAAAATATATGTTGATCTAGAACATTATTATCTGTGTACCAAGTTACTGTAAAATCTGTTTAACATAATCAAGTAACATCTAAACATCTTTAAGTACTTTCACATTTATAACAGGTAATTAATAGGATATAACAATAAATACAGATTAAGCAGTTATAATTTAAAATGTAAACATAAGAGAAAATGTGATTCTTTATGTATTTATATATATTTGTTATTAATATTTATTTATGCTATATTGTCCCATTTTTAGTGCTGCAACTTATTTCAATATATAAAAATCATATTAACTTATTTTAATAAAATTTTGTAAATGCATGTTGTGCACTCTAATTTGAGGGTTTCAATTTCAAAGTCTTTATTAATTGACTTTAATATTATTTCTTTTTAATAATGAATGGTAATCCTGACTACGCTAAAGGGACCTCCTCTAATATTTTGGTATTCACCAAAGCTCTTATTAGAAAGTTAGAAGTATGCTAGAGAGTTATGAAGAGGAGTTTATTTGGGGAAAGAAGATCAAATAAAAAAGAAATGACACCAAGAGATCTACAAAAATGATCTATAATAATTAATCTATAATAATCTATAATGATACATCTACAATAATCATCAATCAATGATCAATCAGTGCAAAAACTTTTATTTCTTTTTTACTAAATTCCCTTGACTCGGTACCAATATTCCTTTCTTTTCTTCAATTCTTTCTTCTAAATATGGTGGATACCACTAATAAATGCATCCTCAAGGGGGGTTGATGTTTGGCAGGTTACCAGTTGTAATATAAAATTTTGCAGTTAAAAAGCCAAAACTTTGAGTACCATTTATAAAAACATATTACACCAATCCCAAATAATTGGAATAAGGGCAGGAAGAAGAAAGTCCTTGATACTTGAAAAGGAATAAAGGGTGATAGACTAGTAGATGTGTGAATGAATTAAAAAAAGTTGCTGGAAATTCATGGAGCAGAATTGCTAGATATAGAGAAGTTTAGAGGTTGGAGGAAGTTTTTGCTAACAGATATCAATGAGATAATGCAAAATTTATAGTTGATAATATTTTCCCATTACTTTCTATATATGGATTTTAGAAGTAGGAAAACCAGTGAAGTAGACCACTTTTAGACGGCATATCAAGATAAAACATACATCCATTTTTAAGTTCGATCATCAGAAACACAACTGTGAAAACTGCATCCAATTTGGTAAAGTAGTTTCTGCATGACACCAAAACAAACAGACAGAGAAAAATTCTAATAATTATCTTTTTGACATCTGTTGGTCTTATTAACACCCTCATATAAATTTTCCTTGAATAATTTCTATGTAGCCATTGTGTAGTTACAATATTATTATATAAGATCAGTATAATCAGTATTTTATAAATATCAGTATCTGAATAAAGGTTATTTCTATTCTTGCTATATTAACCCATAAAGAACTTCAGAAATAGGGTAGTCTTATTCCTGATAAAAAACCCTACAGGTGGCAGTTGGAGGCAAAACAAAGTTTGCTGAGTTAGTTCTTATATATATAAAGTATTTCAACAATATTTAGTCATTTACAAAAGTGTATATTTGGAATGTCAGTTAAGTGTATTTATGTACTTACAGTCTTAGTTTTGAGATCAGGATGAAATAATATTTCTTTGATATAGAAGAAAAAGATATATATAAATTCGATATCTATCAAAATAAGCCTTTTATCCCAGTGCATATACACTTGAACATGACTAGGTAATTATTTTATAATATTTTTATCATCATGACATCTATATTTACATATTATTATATTGTACTGTTTTTTATTAACTAGATCTGCCTATGACTTAATGTGTAAAAAGGTGCTAAGAAGTATCCCATGCCTTCATGTTAAATATGCCAACTTTTATATTGAACTATAAGTGTGTGAGCTATAAGTAAAATTGAGAAATAAATAAGTGTGTTTGATTGTAATAATTGTCAAATTGAAAAATTTTATTAATCAATTTTTTCATTTCGGCTGTTGTTGGACATGAGACTTTTTTATGGTCAGGTTAATTATTCATTTGTTTATAATTTCATTATGTTATATTGAAATAAAGTATAAAAGATAAACAAACAAACTTCCTCTCATAATTTTTAAATATTAATAAGTATAACTATAAATAGCTATGTAATTCACTTCTTATCCTTTTAGCTAACTATTAATACCAGTATAAAATATAGAGTCGTAATGACATTTAGGTCTGTGAATGAAGAGAATTTTCCCAATATATCTTACTGAAACAACTTGATATAAAGGTATAACAATTTAAGATGCTGTTTGTTGAAGATTGCATGTGTATTAGTTAGGATTTGTCAGATTGTTTAACATTATTATTATGCAAGATCTCTATGTAAGAAATGGTGTGTGAAGCCTGTTGAATGTTGTTGTTCATAAAAAACTGGCATTGGCTCTTTATTAGAGATGCATATGTATGCTAAGACATGTCTGAGAAGCTTTATTCACATACTTTCTATTTTTATTGTACATTTAACAGCTGAATTTTTCATTTACAAGTATTGCATAAAATTATTGCATTAACCCACAGCATTAACTGTATATCATAGTGGATGAGTAGGTTTGTAGGTAAATAAGATTAGGCAGTTTACTTCACATTTTAGCTGACTTTCACAAAATGCTTACAACAAATGCATATTGAACAGTCAAGAAGTAAATAAACAAAGTGTGCTAAATTTTTATATAATTTTTATAACATTATACCATTTGTATGACTTAACATAAATAGTGTAACTTTATAAAATCAGTTGTAATAAGTGATTTATAAGTTTGTATTAGTTTAATATTGTTATAATTTTAAGGTTTTCCTACTTACCTACCTAATGTCTATGTTGAGGTCATGAGTATTTAACAAAAATCTTATATAATAAAACATGTTTTTATGATACAGGCACGGATCGCCTTCCTCCAGGGTGAGAGGAAGGGTCAAGAGAATCTAAAGAATGACCTCGTGAGGCGGATCAAGATGCTGGAATATGCTTTAAAACAGGAAAGAGCTAAGCTCCACAAGCTCAAGTATGGAGTAGAGCTCCAACAAGGTGACATGCGTCCACCACCTGAGGAGCTTCCACCAGAACCTGAGCCAGCAGAGAGGGCACAGTGGAAGCAGGGGCAACAACTAATTAAACAGTACTTGCAGGTAAATATGATAAAAAAAATTAAAATTAGTTGTTTCACTCTTATAATTTTTTTCTGTGAAGTAAATTAATTTGAGTTATTTTATAAATGACATTGAAGAAGTGTGTTTTGTCTTGGATATTTTCTCTGCCTATCTCAAAGAAAAAAAAGCTTTATAATGATAATATTAAAGAATTTTAAAGACCTTGCCTTATTAACCTTTGATATTGGTATTAAATAATAAAAAAAGCAATATATTGTTACAGGAAATAGGTTATACAGATACAATCCTGGATGTGCGCTCAAACAGAGTGCGAACTTTGTTGGGACTGAACAATGAAGAGCAGGGAGAGGATCCTAATTACAGAAACTATGATAAACAACAGCGTGATAGATATGAAATTTGCAGTAGTCATGCCATGAATTCTATGGGTCGAAAATATGATTATGGTATGGTTTGCCCTAATTTTAATTTTTATATTTAAATAATATGAAATAGACACTGTCCTCATCTGTCTGTTTGTCCCATTACTTTTTCTAAACCTTGCGATGGATTTTATTATGGTTGTCCTTTAGATATTTTCTTTTAGAAGGTTTGTAGGTATAATTTGAATATTTTAAAGTTACACAAGTTATGTTTATAAATAATATTTATATGTTACTAAATGATTTAGTGGTTCTTACTTCATAGTATTTCTTGTATAAATTTTTACTTGCATAATCTGTTTGTATTCTTATGGTATATCATATCATGATAGTATAACGGTATTGTAATGAATTGTCCATTATTTAAGTTATTTTCAAAACTCTTTTGAGTATATGATGCAAGTTTATTATAATGTTTTTATTAATTAATATATCATTTAAAATGTCAATCAATATATTATCAAAACATATCTTTTAATATGGTATATTTTGCAGGTGGTAAAGAGCCACGCAAAAGTGGCGTGTCCACTGGTGGAGGATACAATGAAGAGGGACTCTCCGTGCAAGAAACTGCTGCTGTTTTTGCTAACTTTGAATTTCTAGCTAATCAGGAAATGGACATGGATGAGATTGACGATCTGGATGCGAAGCAACCACATCATGCAGCTAGCAAACAAGGTATTGATAATGATTATATATTTTGATACTTTTTGTACTTCTAATTTATAGCTTTGTAAATGACAAAACTGAAGAAGGGCTAAGTTGAAAATAGTGCACCAGTTTCACCTGAGAACTTTGTACAAAAGTCGTTTGCTCTGTCCTATTCGTGTTTCAATCGTAAAGCAGTTGTGTTTGCATGACTGTGTTTCGGTTTGAAGGGTGGGATGTGGCGTGAATTTACAGGGTACAGATGAATAACACCTGAGTCCTCAGGAATAGCAATGCATGGGCGTTATCATGGGTGAAACAGTATACTTTGTTATGTCCATGATATTGCTTATGTCTATAGGCGACGGTTACCACTTTCCATCAGGTGGGCCGTTAGCTTGTTTGTCATTCTAAGTTATATAAGAAAAATAGTTGTAACTGACAAGGCTGTATGAAATGGGTTTGAATACCTATTAAAAAAAATGAATGAGGTGTTTGATTTGGAGCATTTAATATTCTATTGTTTTATCTAAGAATATAAAATTGTCATCATAATAATTAGCATTGATAAAGGAACTATTTCGTTTTTTATTGAAACCAAACTTGTTCATTTTATAATTAATGACAAAATAATGAAGGTAAAAGGAGAATCACAAAGCTTCTAAATAATAATTTCGCTTGAATTTTGTGAATAAAAATGATTTATCAGTTACAATTTTTTTGTGTTTAGGCGAAGAGGTAGATCATGAAGCTGAAGAAGTCCTGAATGAACTAAACTCACTGACAGAAAGTGAAGCTGATGGTGGCGGACAAGGTGATGAATATCCAGTTGGTGAGTTATAATTACTCACTGCAAGTGTAGGTTTTTCTAAAAACGTAATTTAAGATCTTTTTTTTAGCTTATGGCCCATAAATATCTTTGGCGTTTTAGTTTTGTATCAAGTTTTATAATATTCAAATTAGAACTGTGGATAAAAGTGGTGAGTAGCCATTGCCACCTTTACAATTGTATGTTTTGTAATTAACGATAAATTTGTAAATGTAAACATTTTTGTGATTTATCTTTATCAATTAATCAGTAATTATCTTTGATAATTACAAAATTATATTTGTAAGGTACTTGAGTAAAGTTTACTGTTATAATCGCAGTATTTTTAATGCCCTGATAAATCATAAAATGAATATGATAATGCCTTTGGACGATTGTATATACCATATTCTAAGATAAACAAATTGAAAATGTAACCTAATAATAATATTGAAATTAATAAAATAGGCTTCATTTTTATAAGACACCAAAAAATCGTCCATGTGTATAATTTGATGATCTTTCAAGTGGATCTTTTATATAGAGTGTAGTATATTATGGTATGTGGAAATTATGTCTATGATCATTTTAATTATAGGGTTGTTGATCATCATTTTGTCCCCTTTCAGGAAGAGAGAACTTTTTCGGAAGTCCTAAATAAGATTTATATCTGTTTAATACATTGTATTGGTCCATATTAGAACAACTATTGTTACGATATTCACTGGTAACAACAAGTAAAACATTTTTTTTAAGGAAGTATCCAACAGATTATATGTATAGAGAGATTATTGAATGAGAATGTTGTAATTGAAACTATTTAGTCTGAATGACAATAATCAGCTCCTAATCTATTATTAGCGATTGGGTTTATTAAATCCATTTTTAAATTTAAGTCTGACATTGTGTTATATGTATTTAAAAGTGGTAATTCAAGTGTAAAGTCAATGTATTTTTGTCTAAAGTTAATTTACCATATATACTTTGATTTGATTAATAGGATGGTTTTCCAATTTATTTTTTCACAAGTATTAGTCAGTAATTTGTATGATGACATACGATTCATTTGTATATTGTGGACATTGCCCTACATGATGTTTGTGAGCGAGTTCAAGATGGTGTCGTATTATAGGTAAATTTGCAGGCGGTCCTGGTGTGGCGGCGGCGGGCGCCGGCGTGGTGGGTGCGGGCGTGGTAGGCGCGGGGGGCGCGGGCGGCGCGGGCGGCGAGGCGGATGAGGAGCCGCTGGCCCTGGGCGAGCTGGCGCAGCTCACCGTCAGCAACGAGCCGGAAGCGTACGATGTCGCCAGCGCCAACAAGGAGTCCTTCCGTAAAACGTGGAACTCCAAATACACGTTGCGCTCGCACTTCGACGGGGTTAGTATTGTTACCTACAGATATGTAATTATTATATATTTATTGGAGATAGAAACTTGTATTTTTTAGTTTGAATTATTACCTAGTTGTATATTCATATTCATAAAATTGGATAAATTTTTAGTCATATTATTATACGGTGTTAATTGCGGAATAAAGTTGAAATTTAATTATTGGTATTCTTTTAAGAAAGTCCTTGTCAGGGTAAATAATTTTTTTTTATCGTTTTATGACACAAACACGTGTTTCTTTAAGAAAACACTAAGAAATGTTTGTCTACCAACGTTACATTTTCAGCTGTCAAATTAACATGTGATAACATAGAAATTGTATATGATCATAATAGTATAGCATTTTTAATTTTAAATTATTACTGATTACTTAATACAATATCATATAAAAAAGTATCTTAGATGGCAGAAGTGAAAGAGATACGGTACGGTTTTGGGCCGTGTTACAGGTACGCGCGATCGCGTTCCACCCGACGGAGGCGGCGCTGGTGACTGCGTCGGAGGACCACACGCTGAAGCTGTGGAACCTGCAGCGCACCGTACCTGCCAAGAAGTCGGCCGGCCTCGACGTGGAGCCGCTGTACACGTTCCGCGCGCACACCGCGCCCGTACTGTGCCTGGCCATGGGCGCGCCGCGTTCCGAGGAGTGCTTCTCGGGCGGACTCGACGGCACCATCCGCGTCTGGAACCTGCCGCCACCCACCGCCGATCCCTACGACCCGTACGATCCCGCCGTGCAGGTGCGTTCCCGTTTATTCGGTCAATTTATAATGTTTCGTGTTTGACAAAAAGCAACAAGAAGCTCCTGATGTGATTGCTTGAAACAGTATTGGCAATGTGTCCAATGCTATTCTATTTGAATGCTACAATATGATTTCTTTTATAGGGTTTTTACAACTTATCATACTGCAGATATGTTTATGTAATGCTTATTAGTTATAAACTGCCCAAAAATAGACCAACTTTTTTATTATTTGGTGTGTGAATAGGTACCAAAACATATAGTTGGTACTCAGTAAGTGGAAGAAATGTGTAATGTAGGGTTAAGTAGAAAAAGAAAAACTATACAAAATTCTTACTTTTATATTTGAGAGAATAGTGTAATATTGTTTGTATCATCGTTCATTTTGAACAATATTTGAGAATAAAATAATTGTTGAAATCATTGATGTTTTGACTAATATATATTATAACGAAATTTGATCAGCGTCTTCGTTTGCGTGTCTGGGGTATGTTTATTGAGTAGGATAAAAAGTAGCCTATATTTTAATTCATCCCATACAGTATATCAAATTTTATAGTAATTGGTTAAGCAGTTGAGGTGCTATAAGTTAACAAACAAACTCATTACATTAATAAGTAAATAAAACATACTGCATGACAAAAATAGTTCCCAATTTATTTCAAATAATCCATCCGTTCTATGGAATTTTTAATTGAATTACATGCAACATCGATAAATTTATTTAAAAAAAATATGTACTACTCAGTGTCGGTCGACTATCTTGGTCCGTATTTTTGACATTTAATGCGATAAAGCGTACGATTTGGTGTCGCAGGGGCCGGTGCTGCGCGAGCACACGGACGCGGTGTGGTCGCTGTCGGCGGCGCACGGGCGGCTGCTGTCGTCGTCGGCCGACGGCACGGCGCGCCTGTGGGCGCCGCGTGCTGCGCGCCCGCTGCTCGCCACGCTGCGCGACGACGCGCCCGCGCACGCCGCGCACGCCGCCCACGCCGCGCACGCCGCGCCCGCCGCCGCAGACTTCGCGGACGCCGGTGCGCGCGCCGCCGTCGTCTACCGCGACGGCACGCTGCTGCTCTACGACCTCGAGACCACGCAGGTGAGCGCCTCGTGCTTATCCAATTTATAAGAAGTGTGTCAACGTCGGAGTTGTCTGTCGTTTGAGTTACTCAGTTTATGATTGATTATTTAGGCGTGAACTGAAACGTTGATTTTGTAATAATATTTTTATTAAGCTGTCTCTGGAAATTTAGATTTTAATGGCGAATATAATCTATTTGAAAAATTACAATATGCAGTAGGTTAAAAATGTCTAATGGTAGCTATATGCAACATATTCTATGTGTTAACATCCAATACTATATCTTAACATAAAATATTTTTTATTCTAAAACCATAAAGTAACATGTAAATTTTGTATATGGAAACATTGATTAATGTAACATTGTAACGTTTCGTGCTTCCTCCATCAACTTTCATACGAGTCACTGTGAATTTCTCATTCTTGTAAAATAAATAAATTAATTAAAATAATTTCAGCGCATTTTGATTTCAATACTATGATTGATAGTTTAGTTTGTTACCAGAGTATTTTTTAAACAATTAATCAGGAATATTGAAAACTGTTTTATTATTTTTGAGAATTGATTGATAATTCCACATTGTTACATTTTGGTGTGCTTTGGTTTAAACGTTATTAATAGGATAGTCTACGTGACCATCATACTAAGTTAAATAAATTCTTGCCATATTAGTGCTTATAGGGTACTGTACCACAATAGAAGATGAAATGAAGAGAATGAAATTAAATAATTTGACAAATCATGCATCACAATGCATTCTGTGGTGCTGTTAATGTCTATAAGAGATGGTTACCATTTTCCATTTGTTAGACTGTCAGTTGTTTACCATTCTAAGTATAAAAGTAACTATAAGTGAACAAAAAATGGTATATTGCAGGTGGTGATGCGCGTGTCGTGCGACAGTCCGATGACGCGTGTGCGGTCGCACCCGACGCTACCGCTGCTGGTGACGGCGCACGAGGACCGGCACATTCGGTTCTGGGACGGTGTGTCGGGCCGCTGCGCACACGCTATGGTAGCACACTTGGACGCCGTCACGGGGCTTGCGTTAGACCCCAACGGCCTGTTCCTACTATCTGGCTCGCATGATTGCTCTGTTCGCCTTTGGAACCTCGACACCAAGACCTGCGTGCAAGAGATCACTGCACACCGCAAGAAGTTCGACGAGAGCATCCTCGATGTCGCCTTCCATCCGCTTCGGCCCTACATCGCCAGCGCCGGCGCAGACGGCCTCGCGAAGGTCTTCGTCTGAGCTCTCCGACTATATATAGTATATATATATAATAATAAATACATGTAATTTTACTTTCGATACGAACTCTATGTTACGCAGTAGCGAGTCGCGTCATCGCTCGTAGACGGGCGACCGGTACTCTCGGATTATGTGTCTAGTCCCTTCGGTACGGTTACGAGTAGCGACGTAGCGACGTATCCGCGATTCGACGACTGCCGTGTGTACGGACGGAGCCGCCGGTTCGTTTTATCGTATTTAAATATTGTAACGTAATGGACGCGCTCGACGCTCGTTATAAGCGCGTAGTGAACACTCATCTATGTATAGACATTTGAAATCTATTATAATATATTTTTAGACTTTCAGTATGTGACTTTAGGTTTTTATCACGACTTTTTCACCGATTTTACGATACGCAGTGAGAATATTGTTCGTTTTTATGCATCTGTAAGCCATGCCTTGTAATAAATATCATGTGGATTCCGACAATGTTTCCGTGATACGTTTTTATGTTTTACGTGTCTGTACAGTTAGATGTTACGCAGTATTTGCTAATCTCACAGAGATCGAATAGTGTTTCTTTTTAGCTAGTATGATTTATTTAAATCGATTGGATTTCTATAGCCATATTATACTTTGTTTTGTGACATGTACGAATATGCTCTCGTTAATAATTTATGCAGATGAACAGATGATGAGCGATCGAACAAAATATATGATTGAGTAGAAGTACTATATCGAAAATAACATAAGTAATGTTTGTTCATATGAGTACTGCGATGTAGAATATATATTATAAAACATTACATATTCCTTTATTTTCTTCGATTTCTTGTACACATACATCCAAAATTGATAGTAAAAAGCAACATAACCGAGATGAATGTTGTTTTTTTAATTCTTCATTTCTTATTCCCCATAGATGTAAGTCACTGGTATATTCGATATTTTATTAATCTACAAAATGGATAGCTTGGATAAGAAGTATTTGAACAAAAATTGCATAATATAAACAATTTTCATTTTTATCTATGTTATCGAAGATTATATAAACGATCCATTATGATTCTGGGCTACCGTGTAGTATTACCATTACTGTAGTGGTAGTGCTTTGATACATTTCAATTTAGACTTTGCGTTATGCATATAAATACTATTCATTTTTAGAGAATTTGGATCGATGTGTCATTTATGCAAGACAATTTTCAACAAGTTTGTCCCTACATCGATATGAACCTTACGTAATTTGGATACAGTACTTTATGGTGTACTGTGGTGATAAAGTTTCCTAAACTAGGCTCTGGCTCGCGTTGTAATGTTACAGTTGGTTACTTATGTAACGACGCTATTTGATGAAATATTTTTATAAGCTTGATACAGTCTTTCAATGTCTATTCTGTATTTTATATTCATTTACAAGTTGACCTAAACCGAAAAATCTAATACAATGGAGGTGAATACGAAGCCTCATTATAAGTTTTTTTTAAACAATATTTAATATATGCGCCGTATATAACATTTTATATAATATTTTAAAATTATCAAATCGATTGTTTCTCACATAAAAATATTTTATTGAATGGAAAATTTAGTATGAATCGAGCTTAGTTTTGAAATAATCTTAATACTTGCATTATGATTTAGCGCAATTATTGTATTCATCATAAAAACTACCTCTCATAATGAATGCCAAGGCTAAAGCCCGGTTTATATTTTTAAAACTTTCGCTTCAAGTCCTTTAGTAGAGTACATATACATGTGTCTTTATATGAATGCAATCTTACTAAACTAAGTAGTAGATATTAAGTCAAAGCTACTGTTTACACACGTCTACTAAAGCACTTGTTTGCTAGTGTTTTTCTAATGTAAACCAGGCACTTGGAACTAATAACATAATCAGTTTATTTCACTTTTTGCCGATGTTTGCTTCTAGTACTAGTTAGAAATGAAGGAGTTAACGTGAAGGTGACAAAATTAGTCTTGTTTGTTGACTAAAGAGAGTACTAACTAGGCGCTAGAGTTGCTATGGTACACGTGAATTCATTAAAAATAACGCTGACGCTAAGTAACGCTCTAAAGACTGACATACGCGTGTTGTTATTTGGAAATATAACAACCAATGCGTTTTATAATCCACCTGCCTCAAACGTACAATAAATATAAATTAGCGAAGAGTCTGATTATGTTTGTTGGCAACTCTGAATTGAGCTGATCAAGTGTAATTAGTTCCTTAGCCAGACAATCTCTATAAAAACAAAATTTGTAAAGATTTGATTATGGTTAAATGAATAGAACCATGCAGTAAATTAGTCAATAAACATTACAAAATATTTCTACCGGTTTTTATCAATCAAAATTTGGCACCTTCAATTTGTTCCCTCAACAAGGTATTATGCATAGTAGCCACTTACATAAAATATATGCTTTATGGATACTCAGCAGTTTCTGAATACTCATAAATAATAAGATAAAAACTTTAGAAATGCAGTTAGCATCTAAAATCGATGACTACGCCTAGATTTCCAAAATTGTTATTTACCACTATGTCCTCTATAGTATACCTCGGGTACTAATTTGATTATGGATTTTTTATTGGATTACAAATATGTATGATAATTAATGTGGTTGTTCAGTGCCCCAGTTTATACTCAAGCAAATCAAACTCAAATCTTATGAATTGAGTTTTTGTTTTGAATATAAAGGTACAGTGCAAATAGTCATTGTAGTGAAAGTGCCCAGTATGGATGTTCAGTGAGTTAGAATAACGACAAGACAAACATATATAAATTGAGTTTGAAAATAAGAGGTATCTACTAGGAACTTGCTGGTATAAAAGTATAAGCTATAATATTTTGCCTGAATTATTTGACTGAAGTTACATAATATTTTTTTGTGTAAATGTTTTACTTGGATTATACTTGGTCTTCCACTCCTGCGCTGGAAATATGTACGGCGTTCATGGGTATTTGTGTATGTATACAAAAGGAATTACACAAATGCCGTACAGTAATAAATGACCTATTTTGCTTCTTCAATTATCGGCGGATTAAAAATTTTCACTGACTTCCGGCACCACCACTTTAGCATGGCACTAGGTTTTTCGACATTTATTTTAAATCATTTATAAATTAATAAGAAATCCGTACATTAATAATTAGTCGTAATTCCTCACTTGTACCTGGGAAATTCCATTTACACACGTACTCACCTGTACCGCTCAGAAATGACGGCATAGTGCTCAGAGTTATTTTCTGATATAGTAACAACCTTATAAGCGTTATTCATGTTGGGTCATTTCACAGCTTTTTTTTCCATGGGCTTATTGTCTATCAACATTTATGCTTTTCTACTTAAATACAATTTGATGAAGAATTGTGTGGTATTTCGGTTCTTAGTAGAGAAAACAGTATATGTATAGTCTACAAAGAGATTCCTTGTTCTACATATTAGCATTTGCTTCGCCATATACATATATAGTATTTTGAGTAACTTTTATGTATAGAGGTATGTGTACCTTACTAATGTTTAGAGGATAATATTTGCCGATAATATAATAATCATAGTGGAATCCCTGAAGGGCTTGAATGCTATGCCCGATTACCTAAATAGTGATATGTGCAGGACTAAAAACATATCTGACATCCATGTTACACTTATACCGGCTATGATTGAGAATACTACGCTCGAAGTTGTCGACGAGTATGTATACTTGGACCAGCTTGTCTGAATAGGTAAGATCAACTTTGAGCGAGAGGTCAACCGCCATCGCAGGGATAAAATAATGTAATTTTCACTGAAAATAAAGAGTATATTATCGGCACATACATACATACATACACACACACATATACACACATGCACGCACGCACGCATGTACGCACGCGCGCATGCACGCACCCACGTATATACATACGTATATTAGTTTTTATTCAGTGATTTAATCTAAATTTATTCATTTTACTTTTGTAAGAATATCCCACCACTTCAATTTTCCAACCTCGGGTCATCAGATGTTTTAAAACCTACCACGCATATATTTATTACAGTAGTAAGTTAATATTCTCCCTTCATATGGGGATAGATTCGTGTCAAATCATAGATTTAGTATAACACACTATACTATATAATCTAAGTTTCAAATAGTAGGAGATTCTACATTATTATGATTATGGAGAGATTTACAGACATAATAATGATGTCTGTGAGAGAGAGAGTGGAGAGATTATTGGGTTATATATTATGGTGTAGTTATTTTTCTAAGTATATTTATAAATAGTTTATTTTGGTTTCTGGCGAAATTTTTGGCTTAGTCATTTTTAGTTGTTTTTATCTAGACAATTAATTAATTTATACATAGATAGAAAGGTAATTTATTTGCATTACTTACAGCACACAAATAACAACAAACATATAAAGTAAAAAGAGATAAAAAAGCAAAATATATAAAACAAGTAACAGTTTTCATCTTTCATTCGTGTGCCATAGATCTTTTCGATTGTAAGTAAATACGTTATACTAAGTCTATGCTCCATCTAGTTGTGAATCGTCTATAACACTAAGTTGGTATGTATATGATTGTTATCGGAGAATTTTAATTCTGTATTAGGTATTGTTTTTTTTTTTAATAACGGAATTTAATTTACGGTAATTTATTTTACTAATTCCATCCTTCCTAATAGTTCCATTAAAATGTCTCTTTTTAATGGAACTGAATAGAAAATTCCAAACAAAAGCAGTCATTGAAATGATAAGTGATTATAATATTCTTTCATTTTTTTTACTGACTACAGTCTTTACAAATAAAAACACTTGTACTCTTCCATGGCCTTCATAGCTTTTAGTAGCGTTAGTACCAAAGAACTTCAATATATTTAACTGTTAAAATATGAGGTGTGAGCATAGTTTACACTGGCACTCTTGTAAAGAAGTGCTCACTTTGTAGCACAACGATTGTTGGGAGTGATAGCCCATCTCCCTGCATTCGTCTGTCCACTGGTAGCCGCACTGAAATATTTGAGACAGTTAAAATAGAACTGTTTTGTATATCACTGAACAGACATCGGACTCTGCGCTCTTGTGTAAAGAACTTGAGTGCGGTACGAACTATGATTAATTTATATAGATACAGGCTCTTTACGCACAAACTGCTACGGTGGTATTCACTGTCGTGACAGTGATTTTATAGTGCAGCTACTCTGTATAAAGACAGTCTAGATCTTTTTTTCAATGAAGTCAATATTGCCAACATTCCCGGGTCGCAAGTTTTGTGACGTGCACTTTACTTAAAAAAAGCCATTTAGGAGGTTAATATAAGAAGCTACACTAGCTACTTTCGTGTAATTCAAAGATTCAATATCTACCACATTTAATTAAATACAAAGTATATAAAACATAAAAGGTGAATTTACCGCTATAGCCATGTCCCTGCAGTGCTGACGCCTAGCACTAGGTGTGACAAGCTTTGCCAACAGCGCCCACGCTCGGCCAGCCCGTCTGTCCAATTTGAGGGCTTGCACGGCACACGCTGCTGCGCATGTCTTGGCTGACTTTTGTCCATCCGTTGTATCAGCATCACCACCCTCTCCCGTTGTTGCTCGCTATTATTATATAAGAAATTTTAGTATATATTAGAAGGGTAAGAAGAAGGAGCGATAGGTACCTGATAGGTAGATAGGTGTAAGTGGGGGGGGGGGGAGGAATTGTTGGTAATGCGGCGGACTACCAGTCCCATTGCTAGCAATATATCCTGCCAGGTCGACCTCCACATGGCCCCTCCTGGAAACCATCATGTATAATTCCAGATATATTCGTTACGATGGGCTAAATGACCTGCCTTTTCATTCTTACCAATCATTCCTCGCTGGTGCCACGCCAGTGTATATCGTTAGCATAAGAGGGGTTATCATTCCATCATTATTCATAAAAAAACCGTGTAAGTAAAGTAGATGATTAAAATATGTAGGTAGATATATGCGTGTAGAATTCGAGGCAGCCCACCAGCCAGATGTTCGGACAATATTGCCGAAGTAGTTATCACGAGATACATGATATTGGCATACGATCGTACGGCATGGCGTAACGGAGCGACTTACTTTTAATGGGTGATAATTAAATGATAACCCCGCCGTTTACGCTATCGGTACACGCTGGCGGGGCACCAGTAAGGAAGGATAGATGAGGATGAAAGCAGGTCAGTTAACCTATCGTGATGAATTTCATTAGAATTAACCACGATGGTTTCCAGGGGAACTATGCGGAGGTCGACCTGATTATGGTGTACTAATAGTAATGGGGTAATTAAATCCCCATTACTAGGAATCCCCTATTTAGTTTTGAACAATATTTACCTTCATCCAGTCGTCGGCGAGAGCCATCCAAGCGTATGCGTTAGGTTCCCGACGAATAAGATCCACTAGGACAGATCGAGCTCGCTGTGGGTCACAGTTGGGTATGGCTAGCAGGATACTATTTATGAAACAATAGATAAATAATAGGTAGGTATACGAGTTTAAAGAAAATTGGCTGTGCGTATTTAAAAAAAAAAAAATATTATTACCGGTACCGGTGTTTACATACATGGTATTATATTGTAGTATATCATAAAAAATCTGTTAAAGCTTTAAATTAATAGTAGTTGTAGTACCTGTAAGCACTAACACAGGTGCCTGCTTTTTCAAAACATGCATTGGCGCCATCGTAATCTTTATTTTTGTGTAGACATTCTGCTTCTAAACTTCTCATATAACTAATCTGTTAAAATAAATGTATTGTTATTCCTATTTAAACACAAAGAAATGAATTATGTTAGTTTACTTATAATCTATAAATGTGATATTAAGTCACTTATGAAATAATAAAAAAACGGGGCTTTTTTTTGCGAAGCCTTTGTAAAAAAAAGTTTTACTTGTAATGTTATGAAACTGAGATACATATGAGAGATGATAAGTCAATAATAATTTGACTACATACTTCGCCAAACTTCTGTATGCCTTGTCGGATGTGACATAGGGCTTCGTCGATATGCCCACGGAGTCGGCAACATAGTGCTACTAAGTGGAAGTAGGCCGCCGACTCACCCGCCTCGGATAGAGCTCTTGCCACACATACTTCTGCCAACTTTAATGGAAAAAAGTAGTAAGGAATTTAATAAATAATCAGCTGGAATTAGTATTCGTATATAGTAGATTCCTTATCGATTCATATGGTTTCATATACAGTCAATATAGGTTTATATTATTTTGACATAATTTATTCTTTGAATGATAGATAAAATCGATAATACCGATATTTATTTCCTATTTAAATGAGTTTCCGTTAACGATACTTTGATTCACGTCTACTTCAAAATTCACGGTTAGATACTTTTGTAGATTTGAAGTGTTGCATTGCGGCAGTAAACGGGTTGCCAATATCTCAGGGAAAGTGTTTAAATTTCGTAATGATTAACGGATGTAAATTGTAAGGCGCGTCATAGAGACTCCTGTAACTATTTCGGTAACGATTTACTTGTTATCATATTTAAAACAATGAAAAGAATTTCTAATATAATGTAAGTTTATAATATACTGCTACGATTATTTCATCTAATTGACTGTGTAACGCGTTTCTATAAGCAGATGAATGGGGTATTACAGGTCAATGCGTAATTATGCCGCCCCTTCAATGTTAAACTTATAGTCAGCGTAACAATTTATTAAGCTAGTCACTACTCGAGCAAAAAATTACTATGGCGAGCGAACGAGCCTACCTTATACCGCGATTAATAAATTCTCTACCTACCGACTTGTGAAACAATATCACTGTTAAAAACATAAAATTTAAACTGAAAGCTTATTTACTGATCAACCTTGGTAAAACAGCAGAATATTATTGTAAATATTGACATTTGAGAACCGAATGTAAAGTATCACACACAAGCCCAAGAGGTTTAAGTGGTACTAAAAATCCATTTTTTTTAATGTATTTATGCATGCTAATTAAAAAAAAAAATTTGTGCATTTAATTTTAATATACTTTAAGAAAAGAGTTAGTATAATACAATTTTACTAACCGTTATAGCCCGTAATCTTAATAGGAGGTCTGCCGCGTGGTAGTATGGACACATTCCTGGTAAAAGCGGTGTGTAGTCCCACCAATCACCAAGCTCATTATTCCATGATCTAGGGTAACCCAAAATATCTACGTAGCCTTTTGTTTGGTTCCTACAGTTCGTATATATGTAATATTATATATAGGATACAAAAAGATGGCAGAAAGAAAAAAATTTCATTCACAGAAAAAATCTTTTTACATGTTGCAAAACTGCACCGAAATATTAATGTGAAATTATTTAACTAGAGATTAGATACCTACAGTAAAAGGAAAAATAATATATTTATGAACCCAACTAGAGAACCATGGCTCTCTAATAGACATAATAATCTTATGTTAAATAAATTAATTGACACATCGAAAAAAAAACAGCGTTAGTAATATTATACCTATAAGCGTCAATAATTAGGTATAAAACGTCACGTGCTGTTATTGGTTCAGGAGCAGGCAGTGTAAGTGTCTGTGGTATTTTTTAGATACTTTACTTGTTTAGTGTAATAAAATATTTGTATAAACTTACTTTTTAAAATACATCATTATTTCATCCGCCAAATTAAAAAGTTCGCGTTCTGAATAGTAGGCATTAGCAACAATCCAGCCGGTTGACCAAAACGGGTGCAATGATAATAACGCTACGAAAAAGATTTCTGCTGCTTCGGGATCCTTTTCAAATACTATACATCCTTTTGATAAGAGGCTATAAAATATATATACCTAATATAACTAATATTTATAACTTACATCTACAAAAATTAAGGAATAATGTTAATTATTCCTTAATAATTAAAAAATCTGTCCCATAAAAGAAACCGACTTCAATTGTGACAAAACTAGTTATTTTGATCAAAAACTAAATTACTAAACCAAAATTGATAATTTTTTTATAGGACCAATCTGTATGTTCTTTTAGATAAAAAAAAATAGTTTAGAACTGACGGAGTTACGAGGTAACAAACATAGAAAAACATGCGACCGAATTGAGAACCTTCTTTTTGCAGTCGGTGGAAAAACCTAAAAATTAGATATTAATTAATAATATTGGTTTTAATAATTTTGTTTTTTTTTAATACACATGTATTTTGAAAATACACGGTGACACGCGTGACACTCCTCGTGAGTTGCCATTTTCGAGCATTATAGTTTTATGTTTCTGTATCCTATAATTTTATTTCATTATCTTATCTTTCAAACCGAAACATATCCATGTAAGCAATCGGATTAAATTTTACAAAATATTCGCTGACACTCACGTCAAAGGATGCCTTGGATTGAGCTCTATAGACTTGCTAATGCAGACATTGGCCCAGTCTCGATCTACATCTAATAAGCAGGTGCCCAATTCACGCCAACAGTCTGCATCGCGAGGTCTTTGGACAACTAACTAAAACACACAGAAGTTAAAACTCTTAAAAGTTTTTTAAACATTGCATTATGCCAATATAATGTAAATAAATAATGAAAACTACTACATATTTATATTATCGTTTTTACTTGAAGATAAAGTTCTGTAGCGTGAGGTATGTCCTGCAAGTAACGTGCGTGTCTTGCTGCCCTCAGTACTGGGTCTAGTTCGTGTGGATTGTCTATACCTACAAGGACGTCACAGGTGGTTTTCATGAGACACGCGTGGGCCATCATCAACATCTCCTAAAAAAATAAGAACTCTGTATTTGAAAGAAATTCTTGATTGATATATGCTAAAAAACATACATACCTAAAATGTTACACAAATGATGTGTCAAATTAATAAATAAATAAATAATAATTACCAGAGGGAGACTTCGTACAAAAGTCGATTGCTTGGGTACTTCTGTCTCATTCATGTTTCTACCTTGAAGCAGTTGTGTTTGCATGGCTGTGTTTCGGTTTGAAGGGTGGGATATCGAATGAATTTACAGGGTACAGAGGAATAACATCTGACTCCTCAGGAATGGCAACGCATGGGGGGTATCATGGGCGAAACAGTATACTTTGTTATGTCCATGGTACTGTTCATGTCTATAGGCGCCGGTTACCACTTTCCATCAGGTGGGCCGTCAGCTTGTTTGCCATTTTAAATTGTATGAATAAAAAAAAAGTTAATTACATCTATGTCGCTGGTTTTATTTACTTTTTGTGGTCAAAAATAAATACAAATTATAAGTACCTACTCTACTATAATACCTACTAGTATAATATCATCATCATCAGCATTTCAGCCATTATCCGTCCATTATACTATCTGTGAATAAAAAAATAATTTGCGGTTACAAATAATATTTGATTTAATTCTCGTCTAAAAATTATTATAAATAATCGTCAAAATCGGTTCAGAGTTAGTAAAGACATCACATAAGATATAAATAAAAAATGAAATAGCTGAAAATTTTAGGTTAGGACCACATAGGCGATCACACCTTTTTTAAATTACCATGCCATTTTAGCTATTTGTTGTCCACTGTTTCATATTGAGTCGATCTTTTTTATTAGATTAATTAAGAATAAATAAGGTTCTTCTTTTAATGATACCTCATAAAGTTCATCAGAGGAGAGGAAATCTTGGACGACAAAGTTATTATTTACGTATACGGCAGCGTCTTGCCAGCAGGACGTCGTAAGCTCTACACGAGTGCGCGTTTTACTAAACTGACGGTTGAAGTTACAAAATTCCGTCATACCTGAATAATGTAAAGATTTATTGTTCTTATTCATAGAGTTTTTAAAGACTATCAGGCTCGCCAAAGCGTAAGACATACGTTTGTTAAGCTAGCTACGACAGTTTTTGAAATCACAGATCATAGATATCATTTACTTTAGTCAGACAATTTAATTTATCTGCTTTCTGTTTGTGTAGTTTGTTTGTCGATTCTGTAGGTTAAGATAAGAGTAAAATAACCACCGGTTGATTGTTGACCGTCATTTTTTTTTATAGGACTACAAAACTATAATAGGGATTTTGTCACTACTTATTTGCACAAGGCGCATTTTTATTCAGTTAAAGAGGGGAAGTCTTCCTGATCTCCATATAACCTGCGGTCTTTAAAGGTCTTTTGCGGTCTTAAAGGAAATTTGAGTCTACGTGCAACACATTATAGATTGTGTTTATATTATATGGATAAACTAAATATAAAAAATACATAATATAAAATAGTCTGTTGATTTGACCAGGATTAGAAATTTCATAATTACCGTAATGGGGCACTTTACGTAATGAGTTGACAGCGGATCGAACAGTAGCGTGCCAATCTCTGTCCAGTTGGCCTCGTCCAGTACATTCCCTTTTATTAGCACCTCTTTCCATCTCTTTCAGCATCTCCTCTATTTCTGCACTAATATAATAAAGGTTCTTTTAATAAGGAAAGTGGGAGTAGAGCTGCAAAGGGAGAGAGTTAGCTTGTTTATAGCATCTACCATCGTTTTCAAACTTAATTATTGTGATAGTGCATGTCTTTAAGCACGTCTTTTACTACATTTAATTATTTAGTATACGGTAACAATTGCTAATGTACCACTGCGGTGTACTCAGTTTGCATTTCTGTGTCATATATAAATGTTAATATACCACATGATTGTTTAACATGAATTATCCTTTTAAGCTGGAAGTAGGTATGCCAGGTACCAGAACTGTCTAGATTACAAGTAGATTTTGTTCCATAAAAAAACTGACTTCAATCAAGGTGAAATCAGTTATTTTGATTTGAAGTTTCCATCAATTTAATCTGAAAGTACATCGTTTTAAATAAAAAAAAAAAAAATACAAATTGTTTTTTATTTTTTTTTATACAAATTAGAATGACAAACAAGCTGACGGCCCACCTGATGGAAAGTGGTAACCGTCGCTTATGAGCAGTACCATGGACATAACAGAGTGAGAACCTTCTCCTTTATTGAAGTCAGATGAAAATATTAAACTTATTAATATATTTGAATGCATTTTTAATGATTTTACTTAAGAGTAGTTTCTGAAATTTTGTTTTTATATTTTTAAGTTTTTCTATTATATATACGAGGAACAGAGAAATGAAATAAAAATAAATAAGGCAAAGCAAATTACAATATTTTATTGTTCACTTACTTAGTGATCTGAGGTGGTATAACAGCTTTCTTTAATGGTTTATCCAATTTAACTTCCACAATAACGAAGGCAGAGTTTTCATTACTTCCTGTTGGTCTTGCAATATATCCCACATCAGTGTTTGTGCTCGCTTGTGTAGAATCACCTGTGTTTCTAAATAATAAAGTCCGATGATCATTTATTACATAGATTTCTTTGTACGGCATTGAGAAATATTCACATTAATAAGTATTATACAATTATAAAATAAGATTATAAATGTGTAAAGGATATTATTTGCTTGTTTTAGTATATCTAGGATTTAGAGTGGAGGTGGAAAAACATAGGTTACTTTTTATACTAGTAAATTAAAACTGATCAATCCGATAAAAACTTGTAAAATTTATATTTTTACAAACATACTAATGCTCTTCTACAATTTATTACCCTAAAACCTGATATAAGCAATCTCGTGAATATAATATTGTAACTCCTATTAATAATATATATTTTTCTTTTTACTTGATAGGTTTTTGAGTACTGCCTGGTGTCGAGGGTCCCTTTTTATTGGATCTGAGCAGTAAATCACAGCCACAATTCTCCATCATTGCCTGACTGTTTATCCATTGCAATGGTGCAACCAAACGGATTGTGGTCTCTAAAATAGGATGATTTATGGTTATTAGTTATTTTAAAGATATTATATTTTGAAATTTAATTATCTGTTATATTTATATTGTAATATGATATGTTTGGGAACAATGATCAAAGTCAATACAATCATAGTATCTATTTAAATATTAAGAAGTAACCTAGAGATAAGTCTTTACGAACAGTATATATAGATATGATGGATAAACTAGCCATCAGTGTATCCAGTTATATTCTTGAAAGCTCAACGATTCAGTTCATCATATCGCTATTAATTATAAAATTATAATGAAATTCATTCAGTTATCTTCTCACTATGAGATTAGGAGGTTGAGGCACAGACCAATAAATATTTTACTTAAAATTTGAGGAAGAAAAAGGACTAAAAATTCGATAGCTGTTTCTGTTCATTTTGAAGATTTGATATATACATACTACCTATATGGGATGAAGAAGAATATAGACTTTATATTCCTCTCAGTAAATATAACCTGACCATGCGGACGAAGTCACGAGCAAAAACCAGTTATTTTATATAGTCAAAGGTATAAATGCTTAAATGTAACGACAGACTTAGAATGTCTTACCACCAGGGTAAAGTAATTGAAATAAGTCCAAAAAGGCCATGAAACTATAACCGTCCTGTTCTCCATACATATGCACTTCTAAAGGCCACTTATATTGTCGTAAATGTCTCCATAACCAGGTGTTAGAATCCTTTAACATCAGGGTACGATGAAATGAGCCCCACACTGTCGTATCTATAAATATAATTATAAAGAATAAATTTAAACAGGGAGATCCTCTACAAGAAGAGAGATAACTAACGAACATATATGTTAAGAGTATAATATAAAAAAAAATTAAAATTGATGATTAATATTATTAATTAAATTTAAAATATTAATTACTATAAATACTATTAAGTATTTCTAAATTGACATACAAGGGTCTGTCCTATTGTGAACGTAACGATTCACATCTATGTCGTGGTAATTTTGTAGGTCTTCTATATTAAAGTGAATTTTTTCGTCTCCCTTTGTAAATATATTATCACTTAGTCTGAGGCTCTCCCATTTAGGATAAAAACTCATGCATCTGTATTTTTTTGGTATTCTGTAACCTTGATTAAATGTTACCAAGCCGCAATTCTATAAAATAATTATTTGATAAACAGTGTTTTATTTATTATATTATTTATACTGCGAATATAATTGGCGAAAGCTTGTTATTAGATATTCTAGTTCTAATTTTTACGTGTTGGAATCTAAATTATAAATATATATTTTAATAACAATGCCAATAAACTTGCTTACAAAGTGTTAGTAATCGTTACTGAAATTGAAACAGAAAAAAAGTTGAAACTCCATTCTTACTCAAACTGTAGTCAGACCGATAAAAAGTAATTTTGTTAACCTAAAAATACAACAAATATTTAAATGCTTGTACACCTATCCCCCGATTTACACGGTAGATACGTTCCTGAGAAAAACGTGTAAATCGAAAATTAAAAATTTTCAACTCAAAACCGTGTAAATCGAAAAGCTTGCAGAAAATGCATAATTTTGCTATTTAACAGTTGTGATTTTTTTCAATATTTTTAGATGTACACAGAAATAAAAATAAAATGCATTGACAGGTTAAAATATGTAATATATTACGGAAACATTGTTTTTTTATTTAATTACAATACATTAAACGATCCAAAGCGATCCAAAATTTCGATTTTAGCATTTAGTAGAGTGCGATAAAAACAAAAAAAAAAAACTTATTTGGAAAACCGTGTAAAAGCGAAAACGTGTAAAACAAGTACCGTGTAAATCGGGGGATAGGTGTATTTCTAATAATGTAGAGCTCTGGCAGGATTTTATGTACCGATTCCTTCCTCAATCTTTATTGCAAGAAACATCTGTCTATAATGCTAAATATTTTAATTAATCAGAGATGACAAAATATAGAATAATTAATGCATAGATGAATTAAACTAACAGTTTCATTATGAAGAGGCATTTTAGAAGCAGCACTATATACGTATTCGTCATTATAAGGCACTATCATATTGTAAGATGCTATTAGTGTCAACTTCATGTAATTTGCTTCCTTGAGTAGTTTGTGATGGTGAGTGTTTAGCGGATTCCTCATCACCGAAAGTTCTATTGTAAGTAATGGTAAATTATCCCAACTTTTCTGATGTAAAATTGAAGGTTCAATCATTGGTTCCATTCGTTTTGTTATGCACATTTTGTCACGATCTGAAATAGTTATTATATATACCTTCACAATACACATCATACAGATAAATTATAATACACTGAATATAATGTTGAAGTAGTGGTATCTATTTTTTCGAGTAAAATAAAAAAAGGAAGTTAAGCAAACTAAGATGAAGAAGAAGATATAAGAAATGAGCGTTCTTCATTTGCCACGCGGAGTGTTAACATTTTTGTTTACAAATTTTTAAGAATATGACACTTTGGAGAGTTTATTCCTGGGAAATTACTCTCATGTATACTTTTGATTCTATTATATTAACTATTTTTATACTAGTTTGGAATTTTTAATTGTAAGAAATAAAATCTAAATATAGTTTTATAATTACAGGACTTACACAAAAAAATAGGTAAAATATCGATGTTACAACAACTTATGTTCTGGCAGGATGTGACAATGGAGCTTGATTTATTTAGAAACAATTTGTCTCCCGATTCACCAGATAAGTTGGTTTCTCCACTTTTAAGAGGCTGAGCATTTACTATAAAAATCCATAATAATTTATTGCGTATGAGTAGATACTTATTCAAAGAAAGATAAATATTTTTACTGATATATGTATATTACCTACTAACGGACAGTCAGCAAATAGACACATTTTTTCGTAATCAGATGGATCATAATTCATGTCACCGCTGGCTAATATTTTTTGTTCTTTTATAATTTCACGACTTCCTATAGACTTAATTATTGCTGTCAATAACAGCTGATCGTAAAACGTCATTTTAATAGCGAAGTGTTTGGGATCTTCGTCTGGAACTCGAAAACTTATCACTTTTATGGTCAACACATCGAATGGTGGAATATATACTTCCTCTTTAAATTGTATGTCAGGTTTTGTTATAGATATAGAGGCTTCCGACCGAATCTAAAAAATTTACAAGAGTCAGTTTTCAATATATTTTTGTTGTTTTAGTAAATAAATTAAAAAGTTACTTGTTTATACCTTCCCTTTTTTCATGATTCTGGTATTTATTTATTGTTTCTGTAATTACGTAATTTCATGGGATTGTAGTTATGACGTAAATTATAGATAGTATCTATATGCGAATTTTAGAGAAAAGCACACACAAATATACAATACTTGACAGTTCAACTGAAATAGTTTTTATGCAGAAGTTGTTAAATTTTTATATAATGAGGTTTAATTACAAATACTGTTATTAAGTTTTTACTTTTTAATTAGCAATTTACAATTAACATGCTTAAGTAGGTACTGTATAAAACAGTATAAAAGTTTGAAATTTATGCGCTGCTGTCGATATTTTAAAAATATTACCTTCTTACTCTAGACTACAATAAATTGTATTAATTACTGTGAAAAGGATTTTTATTAATTCAACGGATACTTATTTTTTTAGTCCTGTAGTACCAGTATCATCATTACTTATAAATATAGCTACTTATATATTTTGCAAAAATCTGTATGTATAATATAGTTAATCATTAAAATACAGTTTGGCTTAAAATTTTTGACGGTAGTAGGTATATATAAAAATGTACTCAAGTACTATAGATAGGTAATGCAGCTATTAAATAGAGATTTGTGAAAAAATATAATGGCCTAATGACATCTACTTTTGTGATATTACTATTAACGTTCAACAATTTAACATTTATAGCCAGATTGATATTATTATATTGATGAGGATAATGTGTACCGATACATATTTTTAAAAATGAATGTAATGTGTTATCTATTTAACATAATATTTATTTTGTTTGTATCCGTAGTATTTGCACAAATAGCGAAAAACACCGACAATTACGTAAGTACTTTTGTAAACTTAATGTAGAAAAGACGATCATTAGACCTTATCAATAAGTTTGAAGTTTT
This sequence comes from Galleria mellonella, assembly GCF_026898425.1. Classification (NCBI taxonomy): domain Eukaryota; kingdom Metazoa; phylum Arthropoda; class Insecta; order Lepidoptera; family Pyralidae; genus Galleria; species Galleria mellonella. The sequence goes on from NW_026442133.1 coordinate 4,469,771, forward strand.
TATTATAGATTTGTGAGCCCTTAGCACTGCATCTGGTTATCAGCTTTTAAAGTCCTAGGAGATCCGTTACGTCAATTTTTTTTTGCGAAAGGAATCACTTTGTTTATTGATTTTTCTCCCCTTACGAAGTATCATAAAAGAGAATGACTTATTGTATTGTTAGCTGGTTTTCAATATCCATTCATGTTGTTAGCATAAATTCGAATACATTAAGATTTAAAAAAATTTATAATATGTAACATACACCATTCTATACAAGATTTAGCTAATTCTGCCCCCATTTAATATGCGTCCTATTATGGTGCCAATATTGTTAAGCTACTTTAAATTTAACGGTATTTACTGACTTTGTACATATACTAAATAGGTCTTCAAAGACTGCTGAAAATAAATCAACGAATTGTTCATATGTGTTTGTTGACAGGGTCCATATATAATCTCAAGATATGACCTTACCGTGTGCTCTGGTCCTAGACAGAAAAATTTAACAGAAATCGAAAGTCACGTATTGAAACAAGATAATTCTTTTGTGGGTGTTGTTAAACACATATTTTTAGAACGAAGTCGAATTGAAGAGGTAAGATTAAATATTAAAACTAGGTAAGTTATTTAAGACTATTTAAGGTAATTTTGAAAACAAATAATATTTGACTGTATCGACTTCTAGAGTATACATGAAAAAAAAATAAAAAAAATTACATAACATAAAATATTAGTCGAAAATTGCTATTGTGGTGAACATAACACTCGACATAGTTACACATTAGAATCCAACGTGGTATGAGGTAAGTTTACCATCGTCGCTCGGATTATTTAGATTTGTTGTCGGTGTTTTTTATCACCGGAGGAATAGTTGGAAATTTAAAGTCATACACAGTTTTTGATGTCAGCCATTCTCGAATTTACGACCTCTGCGGTCTGTAAAGTTTATTAGAACGCATATCATTAAACTAGGTTGCTCTAAGAACAGTGATAATTTATATTTTTAATATTTTCAGATGAAGGTAGACGTATTTGCTATAAATGATAATCGCAAAAAATTGTTATGGAGGCATAAAGTGAAAGACGTATGTAGCCATTTTGCTGCGGCAAGCTTGATTAAGGTTAATTTTAAATCTAAAAAAGATTGCGTCGTGGAAAAGGTTTGTATATTTCAAATAATCATATGACTAACTGTTTCTATTTGAACATATTAAAATATATATTTTAAACTGTATTTATCAAATGTTCGAACTAATAGTAAAAAAAATAAACTATTATCATATGTAATACTTATTTATAATAAATTTAAACTATTACAATTATTATGTAGGATATAAGATACTATTTGGCGTATAAGTATATGCCAATTTTGTATAATTTCAGGGCGAATATATCAGCAAAATGAATTTTACACAGCTGACGGAAAGCTTTTTGGGAGATTCATTCTTTTATGGCACATTCAGATATCATGCTGTATCATTTTCAAAGAAGGGAAATATATTTTGTTTTCAGATAAACACCATATTTACTAAGAAAACATGAGCCAAGACAAACATCATTATTATGTGTGAGCATTATTTGTATTGTATATTCCGTAAATAAAGTATTACGTGTGACATATGTTTAATTTGACGTGATCAAGTAATAAAGTTTTCAGTAATTTACACTAATGTTATAATTGAGAACTTGATTATTTATTTTTAAAGGATAAACTCTTCGTATATTATATAATATATAGAATAAATCTTTTCACCTATAGAAAGTTATATTATTAGCAAGTAACATGGGCTGTATTTTCGTATAGAGCGTGTGCTCCTGGTATTGAATAGGCCACCCCTTTCTTTCCCTTGGGTGTCGAAGAAGGAGGGCGAGAGATGGGCAGCAGCATTCCTCTTAAAACATTTCCAAAGCCTAACTGTGGTTGATAATCCGTCTGCCGAGCGTAGCGACTACTGGCAAAACATCTTAAGGCAAAACATACTGGCAAAACATCTTATGTTCAGCAGTGGACAGTTAAAAGCTGATACTCGTATGATGATGATATTTAAGAATGGAACTCGGCGTGTGAGTTCAACTCGCACCTGACCTGTTTTTTATTTTTTACTCATGTGTCTTGGGAAAAGTTTATTATTGTATATTATTGTCTACTACTGAATACAGGCCCTATAGACTGCTACAAATAATGGTCCTTAGCTAATTGGACGCATTGACTTATCGCAATGTTTTAAGGTCTTCATTCTATTGAATTTAATATACTTATATATTACATAATAACAGAATAGAATAGAAAACATTTATTAGCCATAAAACATGAAAAAAACATACACAATACAAATTCATAGGTATACAATAAAAATAAATGACCAAAGGATTGAGGAAAAAATTCATTATCTTAGTATTAAGGCAACAACCGCAGGCATATTACCCACACAACTGTCGCAAAAAATATACTCCAATATAAAGTAGTTTTTTTTTGTAATGGGTAATAACAGAATAGTATCACTGTCTGCACTAACAGTATACACTGGTGGGCCACCAGTGAGAGATGACAGGTGAGAAAGGCAGGTCAGTTAGCCCATCGTGATGAATATATCTGGGATTCAATACGATGTTTTCCAGGGTCATGGAGGTTGACCTGACAGGGTATATAACTGCATTGGGACTGTTAGTTCGTATTACTAACAATCTCTTTTCTCCTGTATATAATGTAGTAGGTACAAATATTATCAGAGGTAATGTCGACTATAACATTAAGCTTATTTATTTATATAGATTAACAATTAAGTCTTCACTAGTTGTATAATTTTTTTTACGCATCTTAGAATAGCAGACTAGTTGACGGCCCACCTGATAGAAAGCGGTACCTAACCGTCGCCAAGGGGGGGGGGGGAAGGGATTGTTAGTAATGGAGACTGAGAATCCCATTGCTAGCAATATACCCAACTAGGTCGACCTCCTTGCGGTTCCCCCTGGAAATTATCACTGATGCTCCGCCAGCGTATCCCGTTAGCGCAGGCGGGGTTACTATACCATTTTCACCCATAAAAAAAAAACTATCGCCAAGAGACATGAACAGTACCATAAACATAACAGAGTATACTATTTCGCCCATGATACCCTTCGTGCGTTGTTATTCCTGAGGAGGAAGGTGTTATGCCTCTGTACCCTGTAAACTCACTGCTATATCCCCCCACCCTTTAAACTGAAACATCCATGCGAACATAACTGCTTCACGGTTAATACACAAATGGGATAGAGGCACCCAATTGTTACTATAATATAAAATAAATAAACACTTACCTGTACGAGTAGTACCTATGCATTTCTAATTGATATGTTCATTTAACCTTAAGCGACTTATAGTGTTGTATTGTATTTATTTCGTTTAATTTTTATGAACATATTGTAGGTGTTCTTATATGAATACATTAATAAATTACCTGTGTTACATTCATAATTTTCACTAAGAATGTTTCCTTTTGTAACGACAATGTAACAAGGCGATTTCATACTACTAGGTACCCAAAAATAGATGCAGTGTGTTAGAGATTCGGATCGTCAACGCGTTCATTGTAATGTTCTTTTGTAAATGATCAAATCATTGACCTTCATCTAAGCTATTTTTGATTTACTTGTGCAACTTTTCTCTGATGTCGCAATGCTATGTGATTTTTTATACATACCACGGCTATGTATAAAAATACTTGTTAGAAACTACAATAAATAATAATTATTTAAAAAAATGTAGTTAGTGTCACTGTCGTCTATATTTGTTCAGGCGTTTAGAAATTGTAGTAGAAAAAAGAAACTCCTTTTTTAAATAGTTGAGAAACTGATTTAATTTAAAAAAAAATCCTTTAACGAAATACAATGCAATTAATAAAACGTTTTTAGTTAAAAAAGCTCACAGAGTTGCTATTTAGATAGTAAATAAGAGGGCGAAAATTATTAAAGTATACCCAATGATATATATTTTTGAACATTTTGATGTTATCTCAAAATCTTCATGTTTGTAGGTAACGACTAGTACTTTTCATAGCTAGCCATTTTCGCCAGCTTACTTGCCATTCTATGTTGCATAAAAAATAGTTAGACCCGTTTTTGCCAACTGAGAAATCATGCGTGTTAATTGTTAAATAATAAAATCTTTATGACAAATGGTTGTTCTTATCCTCACTAATATTCCTACCACAGTCTAAGGAGCCTCTATAAGAATTGTTTACATTATGCTACTACTGTTATGAGCGCGGCAGTTGCTGCGGATATATTTATGTATGGCTGAATGTTATTTACTCTTTCATGCAAAAATTACTAATCGGATCTGAATGAAATTTGATACATGGATAGATGCTTTTGTACGTTCACTTAAAGTATAAATATTAGATTATAACATATACAAAAATGTATACAGACGGACTTATCCCTTAAGGGATTTCTTCTAGTCAACCTTAAGAACTCGAAAGGAGAAAATGTCTATACGGGTTAAAGCATAAAATAGATGGTGTAAAAATAATAATATAAATGAATTATTAGTAGCTATATAGTTAGTAAGTAACGGCGTAATTATTATACATATAAGTTATTCAACTGTCAATTTTATTGTAAAATTGCGCAACCAATTCTCATTAAATTTGTCATACACATATTATTTGAAATGAAGTAGGATATATGGATATTTTTTATCCCGTGACTTCGTCCGTGTAATTGTCGCCGTCGCGGGTAAAAAAGAATATTGCATAAACTAAAATATGAGTATATCGATTTCATCTCATTACTCCATCTAGTAGCGGTCATCCTATATTGTTTGGCTACAAGAAACTTTTCTCTCTCGTCAATTGCCAGTTGTTTCAGTAATAATCAAGTATATTCGTATAATAGTATTAAATAATTTGAGCTTTTAATATATTAAGCACATAAGAAGACGACAAATAAGGTAAGAGTAGTGTTGCTTAGGTTATTGGGTAAGTAAAACAAAATGAAACGAAACATTTGTATATAAACATTGAAATCTTATTACAATTCAAAATAACGCAATAGAAAAATATTATTCAAATAAATTATAAGTAAAACCGCAACGGTGGGAAAATAAATTAAAAATAAATTAATAATTAAATAGCATTAATACGTCTCTACTTAACAAAACCTTATATTTATGTCTACTGCTCTTTATGTTTTATTTTAGAATAAAGTTACATAAAAGTTTGTTATTTTTTATATCCACCCATGTACCCTTTTGTTTTGTAGTTTGTTGAATATTATGTTTAAAATAAATAACATAATGCCTAATTCAATTAACTATTAAATTTTACAATAATACTGATTTAAATATGTTTAGTTTTTTTTTGTACAATTACATCAGTTTTAAAAAAATGGAATACATTTGAAAATCTAAGGAAAATTGTTTTGGTACATGATTTTAAAATTCCAATCTCTAAAATTGTTTACATAATGTTTATATAAAGTCTTCATATAAAAATTGTCACTATTCCAAGATCATATTATGTAAGAAAATACCACTCTTTATCTAAAAATCATTCTGTGTATAATATACACATTATAATGAATGTGACTATATACTAAATCGTTCAATTATTTAGTGCCGTAAACTGTGATTAGATTGTAACTAAACTTTATGATATCCAGTTCGTTGTTGTTTTCTTCCTTTAATTGTATCATATCGCGAAATGCCTCCATGTAATCATTGAAGTAATCATTGAAGACATCAAATGGTATTTTGAATGGATTGACCGCTTGAACTGCTTCTGAAAATACAATATATAGGTTTTATTTACTGGTAATATTAAAATATTTCTTTATATTTTAATTGAATTGCAAATACAAAACATCTATCAAGTATATTACAAAAAATATCTTTTTATATTAACTTTCATTAAATAATTATTTAAGGGTTTATTATAGATATTTTGATGATTAAAATATGGTATAGTAATGGAGTAATTTGTGTAACAAAAAGTCAAGTGAAGCATGGGATAATTCGACTATTGATTGATGAAAAAAAAAAAATAGTGAATTTGACAATTTTAGTCAGTTAGTAGAAAGCTTTAAGGAAAAAAAAAATACTTTTTAGGAGAACAATGTATTAGCAAAAAGGTGTAGTTAACCTATATGTGCGGCTTTTTATTTGCTAACTTAATGTCATGTGTCTGATTTTATAAGAGTATTTTCATAAATATTTTTTAATTATTTTTCACTTAGATGCGTTTATATAGCCTTTGCATTTTACAAAAGTAATTTATATAATTACTCATTATTTTTGTTTGCTAATCCAAGTCAAGTATAAAAATAAAATTGGAAAACGAATTTGAGTGGAAGTGTGTAAATGTTTAAGTAGTTATGGAGATTGAGCAAATATCTGAGGGGAAAGCCACTAGATGTACTTTTTACTTTTTAGCTAACAGAGTTATCATATTGTGAATAAAATATCAAAATGTAGGTACTTACTTTTTAGAGTCTCTGGACTATTGTAAATAAAGAATTTTTGTTTGGATGAGACTTCAATGTTGCTGAAGCCTATTTCTTCCATCATTTTCTTGATTTCTTTTTCAGAATCCTAAAGTGTAATTGAATATATTCTTTAGTTACAAATTAGAAGAAATAATCTTTCATACCTATATAGATTGTTTAGCATTTGTTTAATTAGAATACAAAAAAAGCCACTTATTACATTTTTAATTAATTTAACTATCTTAGGGGGAAGGCCCAATTGACCTTGCTTAGAGGAGGTAATAATTAGAAGTAAATTAGGTTTAGATTATTTCATTAAGATTTGAGTATTATGGTATGGGAAGTATTATTGATTTCTTGAAATTTCTTAAGTGGAAGAATGTAATTTTTATCGTCAATAATAATAATAATTAGTCAGAGTTACATTTATCTATAGTTCTGGCTTCCGTAAAAATGTGACTCATTTGAAACTAAACTGCAGAAATTAGATAAACGCGTTCACCTTTCACCTTTTTCGATAAAATAATGTCAGAAGAAACACCGAAAAGTTACAAAAACATCTTTTACAAGTTATAGCAGTTAGAAAAACATTGGTTTGTTATATATTAAATCATGGTGTATAATCATTTAGGATTAACACAACTTGAATTCATCACATTTGTTTTTAAGTTCCATCCCATTTGTTCAAGGCAAATAATATAAAAATGCATTGATAATGAAGCCTATAAATTAAAGATCTTCATACCTTTGAATCATGATATGGGCTTATGAATCGGTCGACATCATGCAACCATGAGCTCCATTTATTGTTACGAGCTAGTGTTCGGTACGCTTCATATATGGGGTGGTAGCCAATAAACACTAGCAGACAATCTCCACCTTTGTTTAGCATATCGTAAATGTTCGTAAACGCTACCCTGTAATTTATTAAGAGAAAAAAAATTAAACAAGGAAATTCAATACCGTTTTGTAAGTAAGTTTAATAGTATAGTGAGGTTTAGAGAAGTTGACTTATCTATATACCTACATATATTATTGCTACGAGCATTTTAGGTCTACGAGAAAGCAGTGATTCGCTACGTCTACGTGCCACTACGTGCATTTTCTAGTATACATACTCAAGTAGTAGCAGCATTTACTATTTTAAGTTAAATAGTAATCATACAAAATTATTAATTGTAAAAAATATTAATAAAAATATGTATTCAGTACTATTTCCTTAATCTTGTTAGGGTTCCATAGTCGAATGGAAAACATAGAACCTAAAAATTGCGTATATCTATTTATTTAACATAATATGTAGATCACAGTATCATATCATTAGTAGTTTAAGTATTACAATGTAATTTTTTTGTCACTTATCATTAACTACTTGCTATAAAGTAATATTTTATGTACATATATAATTAAAATTAATTACTTACTCTTGATGCTTGATCCAATGAAGTACGTAAAACGAAAAGGCGTGGTCGAAATTATTCTTCAGGGTAATCGGCAGGTAACCCTCGATGTCGAGTGTGGTGAAATGAGTCCGTTCATTCCCGTGATGTATATTTGCAAAGTTTACCATGTTCTCGCTAATATCACACCCTACGAGTCTCTCAAAATTGTTGGGCATATATTTTTTCAAAACATTAATTGTGATACCTCCATCACCGCAACCAATATCTATAACACGATCGCCGTATTTCTTCCATCTAATTTTTGCTGCATATTCTTTTAATGCGTCTACGGCGTCCCTTTTTTGTAGGGAATTGTTTTTTTGGTATAATTCGGCGTTATTCATAGCGGCTTAGTTATTTAAATTTTTGTTTCTATATTTTTTATTTTTTGTTTGTATATCTGTTAGGCGCGTGCGCTAGGTAGCTTTACTGAACGCGGTTTCGTCGTGCAATCGCGGCAACAGAGCTGTACGTATGTATTTATATGTGCCGCCGTAAGACATCGTCGATTGCTGCGGCAAACGCGGCCGGTCGGAGCAAGTGACAACGAAGGGTTGCACAATCTGGAAAAAAGATTAATATCTGTATCATTGCGAACACTTCAGACCTATAGAGAATATTTACAAATTAAAGCCTTTTACAAGTTTGAAAGGAGAATATATCTCTATCATACATTAAAAACCAATTAAAAGATTCAAATCAGTCAATACAACCAGTAAATATGTAATAATAATTACACGTACTTAGTCATTGTATAGACCCTAAGGAACAAGTTTCAGGTTTCAATTTGAAAATAAAAAAGTGACACCGCATTTGTTGTCATTTTTCTTTGATGATTTGGAATGTTCATAAATATTAGGCGCATAACAATGGAATATAAAAAGAAAAATCAAATATTACAATAGTAATTTTTTTTATAAATAATAAATTAATTGTGAATTGTGTTATACTGTAGAATTTAGATTTAAATTTTTTTAAATTAGAATTTACTTTCCTAAACATCTGATTTATTAAAATTGGTTATTTGGATATCGTTATAGAAAGTTAATGTTTTTTTTTAAGCAGAGCTCGGCATATTAAATTATTTCGTTGTAGAGTGGTAAAAGTTATTTTTATTACCAAATGAGTATAGGGTATTTTACACTCTAGACAGTCTTACACATACCATATCTACGTGTAAGACTGCCTAGAATGTAAAATATGGATATTATCTTGTTATTAGTATTAAGCCCGCCTTTTGTACTATGGTACAAAAGGCGGTATAAAATATGTTTTATTTTGGTTAATAAAGTTATTTAATTGAATAAATAAATCCATTAGGTCTATAAGAATGGCAACAATCTGTGGTGGTAAGAAATTACTGTCGACTACGTAACGTTCGCGATGCTAATATTCAACCCATTTCGCAATTAAGTAGTGATAAAATTAATTGCGGTCTTCTGGAGGCGAAGGTAAACCTGTCTGATAATCCTGCTTTTGAGGGATATTATGTGGCTATATATATTAACCTCATTGATTCCTGTCTCTCTTTAAAACGATAAACAAATATATTTTGCCCCGCAAATAAAGAGATTTCGATTGTAATAAAACACACCAAAGAACTACGTTGTGTTTCGTAGACCCATTAGGAGTAAATGAATATTTGAATTTAGAACGTGGAAATTGTAATTGCCAGTATATTACTATTAAGCGAAATAGTAATATATTGGCAAAAACGATTGACTGACAACAAGCAGCTTTTTGCTGCATAAAGAAAAATTACAGCTTTAATCATGACATAATAAATACGGATTTAATCCTTCTTTGCATACTGGTTTAAATTTCTATCATAACATTGAATGCCTAAAACTTATATAAAAGACGAAGTTCATTTTAAGTTGATTGTGTCTGGATAATTTTTTAATGTCCATTGCAGAAAGAAAAACATAGCTGTCAAATTTATTGTTTTAACCATTTTTCCTTTAATTTTAAACATGAATTATATCACTTTGATTATATGACTTTGATTTCACCAATAAAAAACATCATGCAATTAGATGCATTAGAGTAAACCCTATCGATTGTACAAATAGGTTTAGAATGTGCGACATAACGCGTAACATTGCCACAAAAATACAAATGGTTGAAAAACTTCCTATATCTAGGAGATGTAAATTAAATACGCTTTCTGGATTACAATTTCAGGCAGTATAGAGGCATTCAGATGACTGTTATTCTGGTAGCAATTTTATAACCACATTTGCTCACTTTTCTCTTTCTCGAATTAAATATATTTGCTGATTTCCAGTAACGGTAGTGTTCTAGTTATTCTTTGGTATGTTAAATATTTTCGGTAGATTATGACTACTTGTGGGCCGGGTCAGGAAATCTCTAAGCCACGACGCATTATGGTGGAAAAGGTTTTTAACAATAGACACTCCATCGTTATTTAGCGATTTCAATACCGCCTCTTACGTACTTATTTGTAACTACGAATATGTTTGAAAAATAAATGCGCAATGTTTTCCGCGTGACGACTGAAGATGAGTAGAATGTGTTTACAATTCTTTTTCATTCATCGGAATGGATTTAGGATGACGTATAAGGCGACAGAGGAACAAAGCACACAAATTGACAAGTATATATTACTACGCAAAAAGCGACCTTAAACCTGAACGCATTGATAAACGACGAGATGTTTCTTAGATGCTCTATAATGGGGTCAATTTTGAGGCACCATTTCTCTAAAGTTTAATTTCAATTTGACGTCACAGCGAAATTTTTTTTCTAAGGATCAATATAAAATAAATTTCTAATAGATTTTTAAATAAAAATTATTATAATTTTAGTTTATTATAAAACAATTGTTATATTGTTGTATACAACGTGGCAACTACTGGCTATGTTCATAGTCTCCCCCTTAAGGGGGGTTTTGTCAATAGTTGCCACGCTTGGCAGGTGGGTTGGCAATCGTAATTTGGCTTTGGATGATGTTTTATGAGGGATGCTGTTGTCCATCTCCCCACCATAAGCTCCCTTAGTCGCCTTTTACGACGCCCACGGAAAAGAAAGGGGTGGCAGGACCTACACGGCTATCATAAAACAGTAATATTAAATAAATTAAAATAGATTATCGAATTAAAATATTATGCTAAGAGTTGGGTTTAGAGAAATGTCGTCTCATAATCGACCTCAATATCTTGTTTCGAAGATGGCTGATATTGTAAATATTTAGAGTTTATATCTACATTTTGCTTTGCAACAAGCGGTTTCTTGTCCTATAAAGAAAACTGCCAGTTTCAGTCATCATATAATTTAAATGAGGCCAATACGAGAGTAAATCCTACGGATTGTAGCAATAATTATGAAAATCGATTCAGATTGGCGTTGTAAGTATGTAATATAATCGCAAAAAAAAACAAAGCTATTGAAAATCTCTTTCTTCTGAAAGCCATTTACTAAAGCGAATAAAGTTTGGTTACGGAAGTCCTTTATGAAAAATTTTTCTAATAATAAACTGAAGTGGCGGTGGGACATAGTAATTAAATTATACAGGGTGCAGAGGTAAACACATTAGTTTTCTACATTATTATAGATATTACAGGATATTCTGTAATGAATCATAAGGCATTTCAATAATTTTTTTTATGATATTTATTTATTTATTTATTATTACATTAACAGGATGAGCTTTACAGTCTCCCAATACGCTCACCCAGGAAAGCATCAGTATAATAACGTATATAAAAATGAATAATACACATAAATAAAAGGAATAAAATAATAAAGATTTTACTTAACTAGAAATAACAATAGAGCCTAAATCTCTGAACACAAACACTCTGTGATCATCCGACGAAACTCTAGCAAGTTGGAGGCAAATACGTCCAATTGCGGATATTACATATCTTCTTTACAGAATAAGCTGTAATCTTAATTTGTAAGAATTAAACTTTAATAATGAATCTTTACTTATATAATTGAAAGTAGGTATAATTTATTTTGTAACAGTAGTATAAAGATATAATAATAAATATATATTCAATTAGATTATCTACAGATAATCTATATGAAAAGAGAAAAATACAATGTTACCTCACATACATTGTATTGTATTTTTTGTCATACAGTTTCCTCATAGTCTAATTTACATTATGTATCACATCCTTATGTGTAAAAGTTAAAAATTCTATTTCAATGATACGAATTTTGTAAGACGTAATAATAAAATTACAGGGAAGGAAATTTCCTTATTCTGTTTTAAAGAGGATACATTATAAATTGTTTGTTACCAAACTCCTCCGAAACGGCTTTATCGATTTTCATGAAATTTTGTGTGCATTTTGGGTATGCCTGAGAATCGGCCAACATCTATTTTTAATACCCCTCAATGATAAGGATGACCCACCCCTAAAAAATTGTTTCTTTATTTTTTTAAAATTTTTTTTATTTTTATTTTAATATGATTTAGCATTAAAAAATACATACAACTTTAAATTTTCATCGTTTTACGATAAATTTTAATCGTGATTTTTATACGCAAAAAGTGGTAAAACAACGTTTACAGGGTTGTATATTTATATGTAGCAAAAAGGACAATTTAGTTAAAATGAAAGTAGATATCTGTGTATACGCAAAATATCTAATAATAAGTTTCTATACATAAAATTATGTATGTAGGGAAAAATTTATTAAATTACTTCAAAACCTAGAAAATATTCAGTTAAAACATTTGTAATGAATTAGTGAAATTTCATTTAAATAATATATTTTATTTAAATTTGTGTTTAGTAACGCAGCGCCATTACTGAGAATTTTATTAAGCCATAATAGTAATTACCTATTGCATGCATGTAATTACTAGGATATTAAAAAGTAAATTAAAGTAAAACTAATTGAAACTTTTTATACATAAAAACCCCGTATCACGATGTTCATTTACAAGAATATAATAATTATAATAATAGAAAACCCTAAACTAATTTTAATAAAATATTTTAAAAATATATATAAAAATCAGTTTCAAAATATACAAAAGAAACATTTACATAAAATATAATACAACGTTAGCTTACTAGTTAGTAAGCTTTTATTTAAATTTTGAGTACCTCCTTTGGACCTCCTAGCAAAAAAACCAAAAATGTTTTTTTTTTTTATTATCTCCCTTGTAATATTGGCCAATGTCAATAATATTATAAACTAGTGCTGTAACTGTGTCATAGGGACGAACCGATGGTTCGGTAGCAAAAATGGATTCGGTAGGTAAGAGCAAAACAACATTTTGGGCCATATGATTTCTTATATGAGAATGGTTTAATTTAAGAATGAGTATATATATATATATATATATATATATATATATATATATATATATATATATATATATATATATAATATATATACTAGGTTAAATTAAAACGATTGAAAGATTAATATAAAATTGCTTTTTATTTATGCCTTGTTCTATTGCTATAGTAGCACTACAATGAGTAAACATAGGTTTACGCTATAAAGGAACATAAACATTTTCTATTAAGCAACAGTTCAGTTCATACTTTTGTAACTACAATGTAACAAGGCGATTTCGTACTGAACTATCCAAAAATAGATAGAAGGTATCTCATATTCTGATCGTCAACGCGTTCATTGTTGTAAATGTTCTTTTGTAAAGTAAATTAACAAATCATTGACATTCATCTGATCTATTTTTAATTTATTTGTGCAACTTTCCGCTTCTGTAATAGCACGGCTTATTTGTGGTGTAGGTACTCTTTCTATCTAAATCTAAGTCAATTGCATGTAAATACGACTTCATTGCTTAATAAAAGGTATAAGATTTGTTGACTAAGATAAAACTGAGAGAGATAAGATAAATCTACTGTCAGAGTGGTTTGAAAAGTTCGCAGTCTAAAAAAACATAAAAATAAGGACACGTTGTTTTTATTTACATTGTAATCTCTATCTAGCTTTATGAATTCCTTTTACTTGGTTTTCGCCTTTTGGTACCATTTTCTCTCAGTCAATAAAGTTTTTTAAAAATTTTAATTAACAATTAATAATAAATTAATACCAGTTTTTTCTTACAGAGGATGTATGGATAATTAGCCTATTATAATCATGCTAGCCAGACGATAGTGCTTTGAGCTTCCTTCTTTTTGAGCTACTTCCGAAAGAAGCCGCTCAGTTCTTCTAATTTTTTGCAACTGTGTCATTAAGTTATTAATTATGAATCGTCGATTCTTTTTTGCAATCGTTAGGGATATTTGATAACATATGGGATAAAATTAGTATTATTATTGTTAAAAATTTTTTTGAAACATACAAAAAGGTTAGCATTCTGAAAACCAAACATATCAATATAGGTACTTTTTTAATACAAGATAGGTTTGTTAAGTGCAGTCTTACCACATCCGATGGTAATAATTAAGAAAATTACAATATTACAATAATTAATGCAAACAAAAATATGAGTAGATTCTGCCAATTATCATTAGATTTTGATCCAGACATATTTATTAATACTTCATTGTAAGTAAAAAAGACGAGCTTAACTTTAGAGTTCTCTTCCAGCAAACCCAAAGTGAAAAGGAACATCAATGATAATAATATAATTCAGTTGTATTAAAGTCGTGATTATCTCGTAGTACTGAGAAGATGCTGAGAAAGAGTCTAAAGTTTTCTGAAATCATGTATCATCATCATTCCGTATGCATGTGTGAAAGAAATAACGAAAGAAGAAGAAGTAGGGGATTTAGGGAACATTTGTTCTCTTGACCTGTCTTGCAAGTGATCTAAATATAGATAGTTTCTTAAGAACGCTCATAACATTAGTTTACCGAAGTATGGTAACGTCGCAATTTGTCAATTAAAAAAAAACAATATTTCCGATTGATAATTGAAAAAGTGTTCTGCTAGCGAAATAAAACGATAATCATAGAATATGTTGCATATATAATTACCATTAAAAACTTTGCATCTGTTTTTCGGAATTTTTCGAATAAATTTTTGCCATCAAAATCCAAATTTTTAGTGACAGGTTAATAAGAACATTGTAACATGATTAATGTTTTAGTTTATTAGTAGAATTTTTTTTAAATAATCCGTTTGTATTATTATAAATTATTAATTGTTTTTGAATATTGACAGAAGTTTGCTACGTTGCCACACTTCGGTTAACTAATGTTATGAAGGCTCTTAAATTAAACAATTCTTTTTTCGTTCTCTTCATTCATTGGAGTTATTAATAAATAAAAATATTAATATAAAAATTTTATTAGATTGAAACAAAAATCATGTGATTGAATTAATGAATAGACTTTTTCAACCATGACCTTGTCCACGAGGACTACATTTTATATAGACATAATTTGCAAAAAGTTATTATTATAGTAAGTGGCAGATTTTGAAGCGGCATTAGGTGATTTGACGACCGTGAAGGGAAAATGACGTGATCTTAAATTATGATAATAGAAATTAGCTGCTTAGGAACTGTAGGTGCGTGCCTGAAGAGAATAACAGAAAGAAAATATCACGCTTTGTTCTTACAGAAATTTCCAAAAACTTTTTCTATCGTTAAATTTATATGTATTTTATATCTAAGTAAGTATCATGACCACAGTTACACCAACACCTGTGGTGCATTTCATTTTTACATGGTCTTACGCAAGAAAATACTTGTATTAATGATCGCTGCATGCTATTGCAATTTTAGCTCTATATATACTATACAGAAATAACACTTTGTCTTAACTTCCTATTGCATCTCGTTATCTTATATCTACAAAAAGTCTATAGTTTAAAAATAACTACTTTTTAGAATTGTAAAATTAAATAAATTAAAATTTTTTATTACTATATTTTATAAAAAAAGTGATAGTTAAATAACTTTATAACGAAGGACTTAAAGTCAAAATTACTTTAAAGCCTATAAGAGTAATTGTAAAGCAACTCACGAAGTTTGGGCAAGACCGGGTGCACACGATCTTCTTTGACCGACCACGAAAAGTGCATTGCCCTGCGTTTGCGCTGGTCGTTTTACATTTTTTTATTAACGTTTATGGATCGACGTATCTACTCGCTTGGGTTAGGAATCTTGACCTAGCTTAATGTGATTTGCGTTGATGATGCAATGGACGATAACGGGAAAATATGGGGAACGATATTTTTCTCATTTATTTGCAATACCTTTTATTAAACAACTGTAATAAATACATAATGATGTAATCATATTACTTTATAGTTGAAACATTTAAGAGTACGTTCATCATATATTATTATGAGTTCTTATGGCATGAAATGTGTATAAATGGAAATTTAGACAATATCTGAGGTATTAACACATACGTATTATTTGGATGCAGTAGAAACGTACGTATAGCTTTAGTACAGATATTCGTTTTTAAACAGTAATAAAGCAAGTATCGTTATTACGGATGTGATACAAAAAAACATATCGGTAATTTTGGTTTCAAAAAAGTAATCAAAATATGTTAAATTCTGGTTATATTTATTCTATTTATAGTATATATATATGTTATGCAAGTCCACACTAGTTCTATACTCAATAATATATTGTAACAATTACAATATATTATTGAGTATAATTAGGATTAATAACGACTTGATCAAATTTAATGATGGAAATAACAAATTTTATAGTAACTACTCTGTAGTCAACCCTTTTTTTTGACATATTTCCAGTTATTATTAATACAGTGATATTATAGGTATGGTGACTATCTAATTACATCTAATAGGGTACTGTAGTTTGTGGATGTTTGTCGGGACAGAAACTCTCGTGTCATGAAGATTTTCTGTTACAGTATCTAGCAATTTTTATGTTCTTCACTATTTAAATTGAATACAGTATTGAAACAAGCTGGTTACTGGAATTAATAGGTGAGAATGTGAGATACTACAGAAGGCAACTTTGTACAATGACTGCTTCCTGTGGTAATTGGTATCTACAACAGGAATTCAGTAATTTATGTGTTCACATCTGGATAGAAATCTTTATCAATATAAATCAGGACAATCCTAAGGCAGAACGCACTAAATATGTGAAGAGAGTTTTGTTTGATACATTGAAAAATACCTGCTACTATTAAATTTTTTTCTTTTTAATATTTGCCACAACATTGATATATATATCCAGTGTGATCGTACGTATACTGTACTGAACTGAATATATTTAACTTAGTATAGGTAGCGCATAAAAATGTTAAGCCAACGTTTCGGTAATATAATGCACGTCGTAATCTAAACTTGATATTCAAGGACAGAAACTGGCGAAAAAAATTCAGCACTGGTGCATCCATACGTTATAATGCAAGTGCACTGCATATTTAAGACAAACTACACCATCATTGACTTGATACTTTAAATATTATGATATACTTTGATTTATTTTGCTTTTATCAACGATTGAGATGACCGTGAAATTGGGATGTGTCTGAATTTTTATGCATGTTATACCGAAGAGTAAGGAAGAAATCTATTGAATGACTTAATACTGTACTTGTAAAATATAAAGAGATGAGACAATATAAATAAATACCTTTATTAAATCGAGTTTTTTGACGGATCCTCGTAGACCAATTATCACTGACACACTTTCTAAATGAAATTAGTAATAAATCGAAATGTTCAATTGATTATTTGTGATTTAATTTGTATCACTATTAGATATATGCAGAATTTTGATTTATTTTAATTAATCATTTAAAAGGAACATCAACAGCCTAAACACGGACATTAGTTTTAATTGATATAAAAGACTTGCATCTTGCAATTCAGACGCACATAATATTTTCTGAAGACATCGATTTCATATTAAAAAAAATGACAGTAACAAAACTATAACTAAAAATTGTAAGGCGTAAGGCCAGGCTACTTACTAGTTTGTTTACTTTTACATTAAATTCTATTGAAACAGTCTATAATATAAATGTGATTGCACGCACATAACTACATCTACCTTGAGATCTTTGCTATTTTATACTAACTTTTATATCTGACCTGAGATGATACATTGAAAAAAAAAGATTGTAAATCTATGCTTGACAATTATGGATAATTCTGGTTTTTTACTCTTATTTATAAAATCAAATAGATTACTGACTGTTACGTAAATAGTGATATTTATTGCGTCATTAGTCTTCACTTAGTGTAAGTCAAGCACTTACACTACGTGAAGTTATTTTACTAATCAATATAAATAAAAATGTTGTATAATTAGATTGCCCTCTATGCTCTCCTAAATCATTAATCAGATTATGATGAGAATTTAGTATTGATACCCGTGTTAGTATCCGACTTAAAAAATCTACATCTATAAGAAAAAAATAATTCGTATGTTTTTACTTTTTAATGAAAGTTCTTACAAACAGAATTTACAAGCAAACACGTATTTTACTTTATGAGGCATTACAACGCATGCCAGGAACAGCTAGTTTTTTACATAAATACAAAATATAAAATAAAATCATGCCGATTTTGAAGTATCAAAAACTCCTTACGTATATGTATTAGCTCGCAATGTCACCCCGCGTGGGTTCAACCACCGAATGCAAGAGGAAAGAAAGGGCTTTTAAGGGAAATTTATTTTATTATATAATGTATTATGAATTTGCACTTTATTGCAGCAGATAAAAAATAAGGATTACAATAATTTAGGTAAAATGATACAAAATTTGTCATTTTTATGTCTGTAATGAAAAGTCTGGACCTATACGTTTATTTATACAGTCTAAAGTTTTTTTTATTACACTTTATGCCAGCAGTTCAGTTTAGTTTCTAGAACAAATTATAGCATATAATATTATGATTTAAATCTATTGCAAAGTACTTTGTACTAATTAATAGAATGATGATTTTATTCCTATATTAAATATAATAAATAGTTTTGAGATAGAGAATGGCGCTTAAGACCTGATATGATATAATAATTGTATTATTATATTGTATATTTAATTAATTATTATACTTTTTACTACTAAAGAATGCAAGATTACTACTAAAGAATGCAAGAAGAGTTTGCGTGTTTTAATTTTCCTTTTTTGAATGTATCCAGCCGTGTTGATTGGTTAGTAGGTCTAGTCAAAATGTTATCAAAATCTTAATAAATATTAAATTTCACTAGATATTTTTATTAAAGTTACTAGCCGTTTCTTGCAGCTCTGGGCGTATATAAAAGTATAGAAAAGTGTATATAAAATATCCTATGTATTAAGTTAGGATTATATCAAATTTTAAGCTACGGTTATATCAAATTTTATTCAAATCAGCTCAGCCAGTTAACCGTAATTGTGTAACAAACACAAACATCCAAACATTAGTTTTACATTTAAAAATAAAATAAAAAATAACCGCGACTGGTAAGTCATAAATGGTAAGAACTTTTATCATCTGCCTCTATATTGTCGTGAATATAAAACTTGACAAAATTAAGGTAAATGAGACGTCACATAATGTTGCATTTTGTCTGGACACAAACGTATTAAAGGTACGATGTGTATATTGTACGAATTTACGTTTTTAAGTAATTTAATCGCTTAGTAGGCTTTTTTCACATTAAATTACATAATTGCGTGTGATAAAAACGCAAAATGAGTTAGTTCATATATAAAATTTATTTATTATTAGTAGATGGATATATACTAATAAAATAAAAGGTAAAGCGTATTAGAAAGGTTAAAAACACCGATATATATTAGCTTAAATTTGTCCATAGAACTATATTTTTGAGTTTAGATTGGTATAAATCTAAGGGTCCAAATGATACAATCATAGTACAGTTATTATGGTCAATCGTGCAGATGAAACTAAGATACGAAAATATATGATTTATTAATACAATTGCACTATCAAGAGCTGTGCAATCTTTCACTTAAATTATTGTAAAAAAAATTCGTACTTTCGTCCTCTCCCAACCAGTTACTGGGTGCATTGCCCCTCGAATTGTTGTCCAAATTTAAAATTGATTTTCGGTCTCTGTCACGCGAGTAAGTTACTTATCAAGCGTGAGTAAGAAGGAAATATAGCTTAGTCACCGACATTTATATTCTTCTCTTATTGAAGTCCCAATGGGTCACACCTTAAGGCAGGTTATGACTAAGGTCATATAGGATAAGTTGATGTAGGCTTAGACATGACGTGTTGAATTATATTGCTACTTGTTATAATTTGAAATTACACGAATTAGAAATCGGTGACGATTTGTGATCTTTGCTTATCTTCCCGGGGAAAAGGCAAGAGCTTACAATTTATATTAAAGTAGTAAAATATACATTATTCTATAATCTGTTTACTTGAAAGGTACATCTAGTGAAACAATTTTGTAGTCCAGTAATAAATGAAACAATTAATTTGTTAAAAAGAATGTTTCTGAACTTTTATTTATTTCATTAGTATTCATTAGCGTTCAATTATTTTACGGAATTGCTCCACAGATAATTAGCTGACTGGTTAATATAACAACCGGACTTAAATTACAACAAATTTAAATTGAGCTAAATAGAAAAACATTCACTTTTATCGTCGCTAGTTCATGCGCTCTACATTTATATTTAACACTAGTGGCGCGTCCCGGCGTCGCAAAGGTGGACATTTTTACATTTTAAAAAGTGGCCATTAAGGCTGCACACGCGACGGAAGTTTAAAAATGGAGTAACTTCTCCCGTTTTCCCAATATTTCCCTTCACTGCTCTGCTCCTATTTATCGTAGCGTGATGAAAGTATTCTATAACCTGCCTAGGAGTATGAAGGATAATTGTACCAAGTTTCGTTAAAATCCATCGAATAGTTTTTGTTTCTATAACGAACATACAGACAGCCAGAGAAAAATTTTACTGATTGCATTTTTGGCATCAGTATCGATCACTAATCACCCTCTGATAGTTATTTCGGAAATATATTTCATGTACAGAATTGACCTCTCTACAGATTTATTATAATAAATTGATAAAAACAATGCGTATTGAATTGCTTAATTTTAGTGTTATGACTATTTGATGTTAGGTATTTTATGTATAATACATTATAAAATATTAATCTATTAATGATCCAAGTATTTTCTATTTTTTATGCTTACACGAAATGCTTACAGACGAATTTTATATAGTTTTCGTCAGTTTTTTTAAATATGTATCTCGTGTTGAAATTTCTAACTTATGTGTTAGCCATTAATCATTACCTTATTTAATAAAAGATCATACTATGCAAAGATTACATACCTTATGATAAGTTGGTTTGGTTGACTTATTATACCATCACTACTAACATATTGAAATAAAAGAAGGAAATCTTAAAATACTTAAAATTCGATAAATTATATAAAGCCGCCTGAATAGCCTGGTATTAATAAGTGATATACTCTTCTTATGGTGAGAGAACTGTATCTAATAACTGATGATTGACGATGATAAATTGTTAAGGTAATGTGGTACAACAATATTTATTCGTATATAATTTCGGAATTAATTCTAAAATACTTTGTTTTATTTTAATAAGTACACTGCCATCTAGTCAGTTTCATGGATAATTATTGAGAAATAAGAGTATTTTCTATTTTGTATAACACGTAAGCCCTTTGCTGCATACCAGGAGAATACACTTGGTTCGGCACAGAGATCAGAGATGGCGCATATAACCAAAAGACAGTAAGCAAAGTACTATCATAAGGGCCGTTAAGGCTGATAATATTTTCAAGTTATTACTTAAAAGAGGTTCTCAATTTGTCTATATATTTTTATGTATATAAATAATTTCTGAATCGATTTCGACTACTTAGAATTTATATCACCATTAGAGTTACATAGGTACGCCTTATAAGTATGTATCGTAAATTTAAGGTGATCACCCGCATAAACTTTTACTTAACTAATAATCCTAAAAAAGTTTGTATTCTGTTGTGTGTAGTATATGTATGTATATGTGTATAGTGTTTTTGCATTTGTGGAATTGGCTGTCCATGTCTAGATGTCTGGATTCTATTGGAGATACATTATGGATAAGACATTTTACTGCTGAAAATGTTCAAGTTTGGTATCTTGATTTACTATTAAATAATTTACATGATACATATTTTCTAATTTCAATCCTTGGCATTATTTCATCAAGTGTAAAAATCAGGTCCACAAATTTGTTTTAGTTTCATTCTCAAATTTAAAATAAAGCGGCTTGATGGACTTGAATAAAATATCATACACACTTTTTATCTTAACGCAAACTGGAAGAGTTGCGGGTTACATCTACTAGTTTATTATTATTTTAAAATTTCTACGAAGTACTTTGTTTTTTTTTGTTATATTATGCGAACATCCAGGGAGTGTACTTTTGTAATCTTTATTTTTCAAAGTAAAGGGGAATTAATGTCAAGATCTTATATCTGCTGCTTAATCTTGATTGAAATCGATCATAAAGTTGTCAATCAAAAATATAATACATATCAATTTACGCAATATCATGAGTACATCAGAGTAATCAATAAATACGAAAGTAAAACGAAATGAAATTTCTGTTTTTTTTTTCTCCAAAATTTTGATTTAAATAGACAGGTATTTTGGTTGGTCTTATATAGTAGATACCTATTTATGGAGTCACACCTGTTCTTAATAATTTACATTCCAGACACTTCCGCAGACACAAAAATTTCCAAGAAATTGTGGTTAATTTCCAGTTTCTCATTAAACCTACCTAGAGATATTATAGAAAATAATGAAGTATTACATTTTCATGCCTTTCTTTAGCTTCATTCAATATTATAATCGCTACTCAATAATAAGTTAATGTTTTCACTTTTCTAATAAACTGTACCTAACCATGTTCGTTACTTTTAGTAAACTCAAATAAGACAGAGCCTTCCTTGTATATCTTCAGAAACAGTAAGAACTGGGCGTCAATTTGTTACAAGAGCCTACATAGAAAACGAGAATTGTACATACAGTACTATTTACTGACTCACACAGAGACGTACGTATCTAAAGAATACCTAAAAAATATACAAAAAGCTTTTCCTAAGAATAAGCGGGACGGAGTACGGATCTTATTTTTCTCGCGGACGTTTCAGTCGCTCCCGGCCGGGCGAGGAGTTGGCGGTATGAGGAACCACCAACCACCCACTGCAATAATACTGCGTCACTATTTTGCGCCATTACCTACACTTGCTTCCTATTCTATAAGTAGCGAGGACTTTAGGACGTAACCTGCTGTATCTTTTAGATTATATGATTTTAATTAAGGCTCCGTAATAACTTAACAAAGGGAATGAAAGACTGATGAAATTAATTATTATAATATGTACCTATTGTGGAAGAAAGAAAATTATGACATAAAATAAAGAACCACACGAGGAAGATAAAATGCATGTTTAGTGATTCGGCGATCCACTCTTTTACTGCAAAGTTCAGAAATATTTATTATTAATATCAAATTCTTTGATATTCCAAAGAAGTTAATACCACGTAATCCCGCTTAATTATCTACATAAAATTTTACTTCGAGGTAAAGTAAGTACATTACATAACTGAAAACAGCAAATTTTAAATGAGTAAACTGCGATATACCAAAAAGGTTTGATCCTGACAAATTGACCTAGTTATCGATTTCTTCCATAAAATTAGGTTAACAATTTTTTTAAGAATTTTATAATTTTTTAAACAATATTGTTATAACAGTTTTTTGATGTAGGTACATATTAATATAAAATAATGAAGAGAAATATGTGCCTTTGCCTCATAAGGATATATAATTTGATTTTCTCACGGAGGAAAAAAACCGAAAATATAATTGTTCAAAAACGGTTACGTTCTAAGTCTCCAGGATTTCGAGTGCCAGCGCTCCGTAGTTTGAGCTGCTTTATATGTGTTGCGATGTTCCAACTCTAGGTATCTACTTGTTCTCCTTTTACATACGTAGTACATACATAATAATACAACTTCACCGGATAATGAATATCTGGTGAACGTGTATTACTATGATAATTCAATTAGAATGTATAATTATGTTTATGATTACTCTTCTATACCCCGAGGTTACATGAAAGGGATTGCCTTCTGAGATATGTCCACTCATTGGTTTCTATGGACATGTTTGTTGTGATTTTTGTTTTTGTTAATCTAATGTAATTTATTGAAGTAAAATATTAAGAAATCTATCTAATTAATGTATTATACTTACTTATACGTACGAGTGTACGCGTAATATTTTGCACTAGCATTTACTCGCGACTTTGTCTGCGTGGCTGAGTTATGTTAATTGACTACGATAAATAGTAGGCTTTGTCTTTCCCTATTCCATATAGTACATTTGCACCAAATTCCATAAAAGAAAAATTAAGCCGTTATAGACCTAACTAAAGAAACTAAAACAATATTTTTTTGAAATTTTATCAGTTTGTCTGTCTCTATGTTTGTTCTGACATCACGCAAAAGCAACTACACAAAATTGGATACGATTATCACTGTATTTATGAAGGTCTAAATTAAAATTTGGTGGATGTTTTGTCTTGATACAACATTAAGAATTGGACTATTTCAGTGGGTTTTCTGCTTTTGAAATCTATGCGCACAAAGTAGCGGACAAAAAGCTAGTTATATAAAAAAAATACTTATTTCTTTATTGATTACATATAGGACTTTAGGGGATATAATTTATGAGGGAGCTCGACTAGTTTTATCAATTTATAAGTAAATACTTTTGTCAAATCACACTAACTATTTAATTTGTCTCCTATTATCTGATGCTCTCTACCTTATTCGGTGTGAAACTAGATGACAAACATCTAGGATAAAACGTAATATACTCATGTGTATAAATTTTTTTATATTAAATATTGTAAATACTAATATGCAAGTTATTAATGGAAATAATTTCAGTAAACAATAGATTAAGTTTGAACCAACGACGGGCGGCAAATGTGAATTATCGACAATCGATAACACTGCCTTCACTTCCTTACAATTTAATTCGATGTAATTTTAATGAATGGCCTTGTCTAGTGGTAATACAAAGAACATCTAATATAAAGAAATGTGCTCATGAGATCGAGTAGAATTTGAGTACATATCTTAATAGTTTAGTGTAACAGAAATTTCCGATCAATTTTGTAATGAGTATGCAACTATTAAAACGTATATGTTTATGTATATGTTTGCCCTTTACTATGTCAGATTACAATATTCTCAGTGAAATGTGGGAAAATTTTAAAGTTAGGTAAATGACTTTTACTATTATAGTCACGAAGATTATAAAGTAGCTATATTTTTTAATACTTCATCATAGTTTTATGCTTTTCTCAATTGATTCCTTAAGGCTGTGTTTCACGACTGTTGCGTGAACTCTTTACAACAATTACTCTCTAGGTTTTCATGTTTCGTTCACTAACTAAATATTTAATATGATGGCGGCTTGGATTGTGTCAGTCCATTGGGTTCTGCACAACTCCTGCTTCTTCATCTTTCTACGCACCCGACCACTAAACACTTTTCTAGATTTTCCGAGATCCAATCAATCACTTGATTAAAACATGTAAGCAGACGCTTGAAGCATATAGTATGTAATTCATGAATAATAAGCCTTTACCAATACCATCAACCAAGTGCAATTGCTAATCTTTTACACGTATCTACCTACATGTATTTACATTCGGCTATCGTTTTGATGTTCTTGGTTTTTTATTTAGGTAAAACAAATTATTTAAGGTAAAAAAAGAATTTTTATTGGGTAAAAGAATTATGTGGATGATTATTGTCTTATTGCTTGTCGTGTCTCGCATATAAAAATAACCGTAGCCTTGTCTGATTATTTTTGAGCAATTTGTAAATCTTAATGTTGTTTTTATACAAAGTCATTTAAAAAATTTTAACTATCATTTTGGGTTAAACATTTATGTAATCTTCAAATTATTAGAAATATATCACAATGTGCAGTATAAAATTAATATTTTATTCTTATTGTCGAAGATCAATATTGTTTAAGTTAATTATACTTTTTATCCAGGTCTAGTTTATTTAATAGAGGTACGATTACTAAAGTTATTCAGTAAGGTAGATATTTCTATATAATTTTTTAGTGTTTGTTTGTAGAGTGTTCTTTCTGTAAGTTTGATTAACATTTTTACCTAAAGAAAAGCTTATACTAAAATTTAAGCTTTCTATGCTAACTCGGCAGTAAAAATATATAAGTAAAACAATATAATTTTAATTTCATCTTATATCTAAATCGAGTATTTTACTAAAAGAAGAGAAAGTAGTGCGGGATTAGAATAGCGTTTTAATAATAATAAAACTATGTAGTAGTAGGCTTCTGGCCCTCTTTTAAAGTAACTTCTTTGCAACAAACTATTACTTACCTATTTAATTTTTTTTTGCTAAAGTTATTTAGAAGAGCACTATTTAAGTTTTATTCAGGATTTTTTTTATTAACTTCACAAGTATATGTCTCATAAAAATGCGTTCATATTGAATGTGTATTTCAGTTTAAAAGGACTTAGATTTGTAGGATATGGCAATGAATTTACAGGGTATAGAGGCATAACACTTTAGTACTCAGGTATGGCAACGCATGAAGGATATCATGGGCGATACAGTATACTCTGTTATGTCCATGGTATTGTTAATGTTTATAGTCGATAGTTACCACTTTCCATCAGGTACGCCGCTTGATCGCCATTGTAAGTTGCATAGAAAAATATTTAAATAATCTTTTCAATATGGTAGACATAACCAATACCTATAAGTTGACCGAAAGTATTAATCACGCGGTATGCCATAATTTTGAAAGCTAACACTTTCTATATAAAAGTCTTAACTAGTGCAAACAATGTTAAGCTTCAATAAAATAGTTATATACAACGAACTGGAAATGCAACTATCTGGTCGGGGGACATCTAAACATACCTTCAGCGGTATAGGCTTGGAGACAAACTATTTACCACTTGTTCTCTTTGAAACATAGTATACGATATAAACGCGTTTCATTGCTGCGTTATCCTTTGTTATTTTATAATGCGGCTGTATATACCAAGCATTGGATAGAGAGTGAGAGATTTATTCAAACTTCGTAATGTCTGGGTGGTGTTATGGATACAGGGGCGGGTGTGAGGCGACGGTCCTTTGATTCTGGCGAGATTAAACGTGCGGCAGACGGTGGCGCCTCTATCGATTGTTGTTGTAATTACAACGCTATCCTCGCCCAGTCGCAAATGAAATTGTTCCGGACAGAGCCAGCTGTGGATGCCAACATGTTATTACAGTTGTCCCTGGGAAATATAGCTAGATTGTGGACTGTATAACGGCACGATAAGGTTGTATATTTATTACAGGAAAGTTGAAGCTGTTATCAATGTGGTTGCGGGTGCATAATTGCATACTATGCAGTATGGATGAAATTGTGGTAAAATGTAAAATAACTATTATTATATCGCTTTATGTTTACCTCTCTCGCTTTATTACTGTTCGATTATTTACTTAATAAATGAATTTTGGAATGTACATATATATACATACATGGAAAGAATCGTTTTGTAAAAAGAAATTTTTAAAGCTTTAATCATATTTTTACATATACATGCATGAAAGATATGTAACAATTTATTTTGATGAATAAATGTGAAAGAAATGTTACTGTTTATATTGTTTGTACTAAATAAAAAAATTAATTTAGTAATTTAAAGATAGATCGTGGAGAATTATTATATTAGATATTAACTTTACGTCAGTCACTTCGTACGCGTGGATTTCAGAAGTAAGGAAGCTTATAAATGTATCACTTCTAGATAGTTTATCAAGATAAAACGTATACTAGATGTTAAGTTAGATCTTCAAAAACATAATTATGAAAACTGTATCCCATATTGTGCAGTAGTTTTAGCGTAATGCTGGAACAAATATACAAACATACAGACAGGCAAAATTTCTATAAAATATTGTTTTAGCATTTATTGGTTTTATTAAGATCCCTCATAGTATTTTTTTAAATATCTCTCATATACACTCTAGTTACAATTTTATCATATTAGTAAGAAAAGATATTCACTCTTTCTTCAGCTACTTATGTAAACAGTCTTGAGAATATGAATAAAGGGCTACGGCTGCGCACTGAGGACATTACGACCGCAAATCCACATCCGAATTCAAAATACGAATGGGGACCGAGAGAGGAATCCAATAAAACATTCGTAACGTTCAAACGTATCTACGTCTACGTGACGTAGAACGCCTCCCTGCGACGCATGCGTACCACACTCGTACAGAACAAACGGACAGTTCCAATTTCAATTGTAGAAAAAAAATAACCAATTCGAATTGGAGAAGGCTTCGCGGCAACCAATAGGAAGGCTCACAGTCGTAATGCCAACTGTGTGGGCGGAGCGAGTGATATCTAGCATTGGAATGCTCGTTGTATTTGTTTTGCCCGATTCGAAGGCTTTATTGCTTGGTGTTTGAGCCTCTTTCCCCTTGAGGGTGGGAGCGGCGGAAAGCTCGATATGGTTTTGGGATGAGGCACTTCACATTATGTACCGTTAGTCTTTTACAGCCTACAAATGGGTGACCTACATATCAAATGACAGATATAATCTAAAATCAAATAGAATAGAATAAAGATTTTTTTAAAAATAGTACTGCATATAATATATAAAATATTTTAATAAATTTTTCGAAGAAAAATATACAGAAAAAAGCCCCAGAACACAAGTAAGTGGCTACTTAAGAATTAACCTTTAATAAAATTAAGGAGTGTCGCTCTTCCGACTTTATGAAACTGTGAGTATTGATTTTTCGATAGGGAAAAAACGAAGGCAACGATCTATGCAGATCTGGAGTGCTCTCGGCACATCAGATGGCACCGGCGGGGCAGCCTCCGCAGACAATCGAACGGTGGGGGGCACCCCCCACTGGAGGTCGGGGAACTGGCATAGAGTATGTATCGAGTTTTGTATCTGAAGACGTTCCACTTGATATCAGAAAACTTACCTACCTATAGTCAATTGTTTTTTATCTTTTTGTAAATAATATTTAATAGATGTGTTAAATATACTTTAACATTTTTAATTAGGTATATGTAAAATTCTAGAATGCTAGTAGGTTATATATTATACCGAATTGAATGTGTTGACTAATTTACTAATGAAAAATTGAGAATAGTTTTTAATTTTTTTTTTTAAATAAAATTTTCTATTCATATTTTTCTTTTAATAAATAATAATCATCTAAATAACGTAACATATTGACGTAATTCAGTCGGTCACTAAAGTTTTCAGAATACCAAGAC
The DNA here is from genome assembly GCF_026898425.1 of Galleria mellonella. Taxonomy (NCBI): domain Eukaryota; kingdom Metazoa; phylum Arthropoda; class Insecta; order Lepidoptera; family Pyralidae; genus Galleria; species Galleria mellonella. The sequence continues at coordinate 4,498,909 of NW_026442133.1, forward strand.
AACAGTTCTGAATTTTTCTATAAATTAAAGTATTTGATTTTATCCTTGTTCGTAGGACACAGTAGCGCAAAGATTTTTTTATGGACAGTTTTGTTTTACATTATGATTATAATTTTTTCTGAGTTTCTGTAGTAGTCTGAATGGTTGTTCTGTAATTCAATAGTTAATTAAATTAGGTCCAAGTAAGAAACACTTTAGTTGGCAAGGAGCACATGGACATTGGGTGTTGCCGGTCGCTTTACTACCATCTTAGCGGTTACATACCTCAAACACATACCAATCGCTTTATAACTCCGAACAACTGATATCTAACTCACATTTATATTATTAGTAGGATTAATATCCTTTCTCACACAACTTTATCTTTGGCAATATCGACCCGTCGGCGGCGACTTCCCATTCTCGAAGTAAAACACGGCGGGAAGGAAACCGCGGGATAAACCGCCCCCCGCCGCACCCCCGTCCACCCCCAGCCCGATCTTTACGTTTCAGGAATAAATATTTCAGAGCGTGTGCTTCGGAAGTTAAAGTTATGTATCGCCCGAGCCAGCGGTAACAATCTGAGAATGAGAAAAGCTCGCTTTCCTTTTATGTTACTCGCTTTGTGTGTGGATACATTTATATAATATAATATTTTATTTCTATATGTATTTATAAAATTGATTGATTTTTGTATATTAAGTATCGTGCCTCCAACCAAACTATTTATAATTACTCTTCTTCATCATCCATCAAAAATTACCTTAAAAAGCGATCTCTTTGATTCTCTTTTAGCCATAAAGCCGTCCATTGTTTTCTTTGTATGATCTATTTATAGTAATTTTTGTTTCTGCTAAGTATTTCGCTGTAATATTTTAGTGGGAACAATAAAGAGTTATTTATCTATATATTTGATACTAGCGTTTTCCACGCTCTTTCGTACGCGTGGATTTCAAAAGTGTGAAAACCAATTAAATAGATGAAACATACACCAGATTTTTAGTTAGACCTTCAGATATAATTGCGACCATACCCAATTTGATGCGGTAGTTTTTGTGTGTACAAACAGATAGACTAGATTTCGAAAAATTTTATGTTTTGGCTTCTATTGCCCTTACTAAGACGCATCATATGAATTTTTATTAAATATCTTCCATGTATAGACATCTACTTGTTATAATTTTATTACATTAGTAAAATGTACTGTATTGCTAAGACATACCGATTCGCGAATCCTTTTTTACATGTGAGCAATATAACAAAATGTTTCGGTTCCGTCGACTACAATTGATAATAAGCACTATTTATTTAAGCTTTCGTTACACTTTATGCCAATAACAATAAAAATACAAAATATCACATACTGTAGCTATATAATGTTAGAATAATTTGTCATGCTATTTTAGTTTTATATTTTATGCTAAATTTAAAATTTATAACTACGTAATTTTGTTGTAGGTAAGTATATAAATACATCATTTGAATACCGTGAACATACACAAATATATTTAGATATGGTACCTAACTATTTGACCAGAATTAGTATTTCTTTTTATCAAAATCAATTTGAATGCTTTCAAGATACGACTTTACTTTTTTGTTACTAAAATATTTGCGTAATGTAGTAATTACGGTTTTTTTTTTGTTTTATTATATTATTTTTAAAAATAAACACCACAACGACAATGTGTTTGATTTTGATTACAATATCGTCTATGTTTATACATATAAAAGTGCATATAAGTATATGTACATATTAATATGTTACTATTTCCTCTATTATATAGATTCAAAAAAACAGTAATTTAAAGGACGATTTTTGCAAAATTACAGTTAGAAGAAGAAAAAACCTTCAAAAAGTGACTTCACTACTAGGAATATCACTATTCAATAAACAGTTATATAAATAAATACTTTTCTTTAAAAACGTGTGAAAACTTTAAATAATTTTTTTAAGCAACTTGAAATTTCAATTATACTGACATCTCACTTGATGGTAAGTGGTAACCTTCTTCGCCTGTAATAAAAGCCGCACTATTATTATAAGATCATTGTTGGAATAAAACCCTATTGATTGCAAAAAGACTTCTTTTTTTATAGGTGATAATGAAATAGTAACCCCCACGCTATTGGTATACACCGGCGGGGCACCAGTGAAGGATGATAGATGAGGATGAAACAGGTCAGTTAGCCCATCGTGACGAATTCAACGAAAAATGTTCACGATGTTTTCCAGGGGGAACCACGTGGAGGTTGACCTGACAGGGCTAGCAATAGGGCTGTCAAACTCCGTTGCTAACAATCCCTTCCCCCTGCAAAAAGACTTGTCGAAATCATTTCAGGATTGGTATATATAGGCTTGATGTAATACATACGAACTAAGAACCGTTTAATTTTATTGGAAGTGGCTTAAATAGTTAAATGAAAGAAAGAATTTTTATTCAACTAAACTTAAATTATTAAAACTTTTAAAATTTCATTGCGTCTTTCATTACGTATGTGTACACTATAACAATGTCCGTGCGTTATTGTTACGCATAAATCGTTCGCTTTACACACAGCGTAAATTTTCATTATCGTCCATTTTATTGCCATCGTATACGTAAGGTCACGAGATAAGAATAGAAACCTTGAAAGAAGTAAGTCAATATTTTACTTGTTTGGTAGGTTATTGAAAGGTAGATAAGTTTAATTAAAATTTGAAATTAAAATATTATGTATTAATATCCCACTGCTGGGCATGAGTTATCATGAATATTTTTTATGTATATGTATATAAGTATGGCCGTGTAGTAATAGGCCATCCTTTCCTTTCCTGTGGATATCGTAAAAACAGATTAAGGGAGGGCGAGGGATAGGCAGCAGCGTCCCTCTTAAAAAATCTTTAAAGCCTGACGGTGGTTGCCAATCCGCTTGCCAAGCGTGGCAACTACTGGCAGAACTCAAGGTGGAGGCTTATGTTCAACAGTGGACGGTTAATGGCTGATATGATGATGATGATGTATATATTGTATGTATGGAACGGTAAGCCCGCCCATGCTATTGGTATTCGCTGGTGGAGAATGTACCAGTGAATGATGAGCGATGAGGATTATTGAGGATTAAGTCAGGTCAGTTGGCCCAGCGCGACGTCTTTTCACGATGATTTCCAGAAGGTTGCCATTAATGAGGCCATAAAACTCTTAGTAATAATCCCTTCCTCGTATAGGAGCATTTTGTACGGTTTTTCTCTTGTAGTTTTCCTCGTTTAACATTTGTATGTATTTGTACTTATTAGTATAATTATAAAGATAAATAATAGATAATTATAGATATAATAAATATAAATATTTATTGAATGGTATCTAGAGATGTGTCAACTAAACTAATCTTGGATTGGTACACAACTGTGATACATAGTTAGAGATCAATTGATGTTTCAATAATTATTCATTAGGAAATACGTTTGTAAATAGCCTGGAATACTATCAATTAAAAAATTTCACAAAGTTTTCAGAAAAAAGGTACAAAGGCTATTTTAGATTTTATTGTACGTGTGATAGTCTCTCTTCTGGAGTCAAGAGTTCTAAGCCGTCTTATACACGAAAGTCACTGAATGACATGTTTACATTTTTTTTTTAAAAACTTAAAAAAAAAAATTATAACAATGTTCTTTATATCTTCCTTAAGCGTTGCAATTTTGGCTATAATGTGTTTAGCAGCTTCCCATATATAAAATATTACTTTTAAATTTTAAATTATTATCGTGATGACTAGATAAGAATTTTCTATAAGAATAATGGTAATTTGAGGTTTTGTTACATGAAAAATCAACTTCAATATTGACGAAATTTGTATGGAACCCTGTGGTTTACTCCCGTGTCGGTGTTTCGATGATTTAGACAGCAAAATGAACTCCTCAGTAAGAGTTAATTGGTGAAGAATGCTTTTGATGAATTTAACCCTTCTTTGCATGATTTTTTTTTATTGGTGAAATCAAAGTCATATAATCAAAGTGATATAATTCATGTTTAAAATTAAAGGAAAAATGGTTAAAACAATAAATTTGACAGCTATGTTTTTTCTTTCTACAATGGACATTAAAAAATTCAATCAACTTAAAGTGAACTTGGTCTTTTATATAAGTTTTAGGCATTCAATGTTATGATGGAAATTTCCACCAGTATGCAAAGAAGAGTTAATATTTCATTATTATAAATTAATAAAATAAAACAGATTTTAAGGAATTTATTTATTTGATTGCATTTCAATAAACATTAATATTATTATTTATAATATTATTATATTAATGCCTTTATTTAAAATTATAACTAATGTTTATTTCTCAATCATTATCATCATCATCATATCACCCATCTACTATCCACTGCTGAATATAGATCTCCCTCAAAAGGGGGGGTTTTGCCAGTTAATTTTTTTTATTTTTAAATAATAATAAGTAATTAACTCTCCTTGTTAAGAAGAGAAAACAGAATGCGATGTTGATTCGCATATACAATAAATTTAAATTGTTTAATTATGAAATATACATAACGTCTTATGCAATAATAATTAGATTTTACTGTTTGTACGTAACAAGTACCTATTAATAATAATTAAAATAAACGAAATATTTACGATTACTAAAAAAAGAGTACTTACACATTAGCAAAAAAAAATCAGATAAAAACGTAACTCGAATCACAATATAAAAAGTAATAGTTATTTAAACAGTTGTATGTAGATATTGCTGTTTACTGTTGCACTGAACTCGCGGAAGACTTTTTAATCGAAATGTGTTAACCCGGCAAACATACAATGTTCTTTTATACTAGTAGTTTGAATGAATGAACCGTAGATTTATAGTATCAAGTAGTTACTAGTATAAAATGTTGTTACTCGTATGCAAATAGAAACTACGCATTCCGTTTATAGATGGCAATTATTTTGCTCTTGCGTCCGAGCCCTGATGCACGGTCACGGACATAAGGTATGTTAGGTACGTAATAATAAGTAGGAGTAGCGCATTTCTTAAAATAAAATATATTTCATTGTTTGTAAAGATTGGTTTCTAGAGAATACTATTTTGTATGTAAAGTAATAGGACAAAGACACAAGAAAATTTTCATTTTAATTTGAAAAATATAAATTGATTCCATATATATATATATATATATATATATATATATATATATATATATATATATATATATATATATATATATATATATATATATATATATGGAATCAATTTATATTTTTCAAATTAAAATGAAAATTTTCTTTTATATATATATATATATATATATATATATATATATATATATATATATAAGAGAAAATGGCAAAGAACATTAGTAGTTAGAAAGGTACTTAACCTTTCTAACTACTAATGTTTTTATATCTTATAATAAAATTGTAACTTGACGATATCTGTACATTATAGATATTTAAGAAAAATAATATGAAGGGTCTTGGAACTCTTCATATAAAAGTAAAACAAAACCGAAACAATATTATTTACAAATTTTGTATGCCTTGTTGTCTGTTTGTTCTGGCATTACGTAAAATTTACTAGACCAAATTGGATGCGATTTTCATTTTTATGTTTCTGAAGGTCTAAATTAAAAAAGTGTCAGATATTTTATCTTGATACGCCACTTACTGCGGGTTAGAGGTAGTAAGTAATAAATAGAAAAATGTATCAAACCTTACTGTACAAATGGTAGGGAGACAAAATGATGTGAAAAAATTTATGATGTAGATTGGTGCTATTTATAACTTTGCGATTATCCTATTTAAGAAAGTGTTTAGATAAAGTATTGTTTATTATTATGATGTATTGTATGATGCAATTTATACTTCATTAAACGCAGTAACTCTCGTCAGTGTACAATGCGTGCTTAAATGTGAACAGCAAAGCAGATCGTCATGCAAATACCATTTTTATTAATGACGTAGATAAGTATTATAACCGACCTAACTGGTAAGTAATAAAAAATATAGGTAGATAAAAAAAGGTCAGTAAAATAGATCCATTTTTAAAAGCTATTTCAAAGGGTATATTTTTTCATATGCGTATTAAGCACTAACTTCGTCAATTATGAATTGGTTTTGATAGTTCCATTTATAATTTTTTACGGTTTGCCTTTCACTTAATACTACAAATTTTGCTTATTTGTGGAACAAAATCTTTCATTTACTGTGATTAGTGATAATTTGTTTAAATTTTGCATTGAAATGACAATCAAACTTCAACTTTATAAATAAAAATCAGCGTCAAGTTCGTGAGAACTTGGCATATAGCCGAGTGACACCATTTCAGTGTCTTTTCTTTTTATTCTTGTTTATTATCAAATGTTTTTTTTTTGTTTTTGTAATAATGTGTGAAATTAAGCATTGAACAAACATTTCTTTCTTTCTTTCTTTCTAAAACTAGACTTTATTTGTATAGTATTTATGCCACTAATATCCTACCATTACTACCTTATTTTGCCAGTATTCATACAACTTTTTAATGTTATTAAACAAAGTTTCTGTAATCTGTTTTATAGGTCATTGTTGTATAAAAGTAGTATTTCATTATGTAAAGTATGCATGCACGTGATGTTCGTAATAATTGAATATTTTACATTAGAATTATAACAAGCTAGGTTTTATATAGGTAGCTAGGCAAGCATATATAGCGTATAAATCACGTGATTAGATAAATAATATTCAGAATTCCAAATAAACATGTTTTGATACTTTCTTGTTTTATTTGTAATTATTTACAATACGAAAGTAGTGAGGCCTAACCTGACCTGTATGAAACTAAAAATATACTAACAAAATTAGAGTGTTAAACAAGAAATATTAATAAAATAAAACAAAAGCAAATAAATGAAAGATATATCTGTGTCTCTATAATCAATCAGATGTAGTGGGTAGTACAGTATTTTTTTATAACTATATATAGCTAGTACTATGTATCTATTCGATATCTTAGTACATTATAATAACTAATCAAACGTTGGAACAGAGTGCTGTAGGGCAGGAATGTAAATGCAATGAACAATGAACGAGTCACACTCATAAACTGACTGCGCACATGTCGAGTGAATTCTAATCAACATTAAATATACTCGTACACTGCAGTTAATTTTAATATGCAATTTATCCATATATTGTAGTTACTGCACCATATCCTATAGTAATTATAATTCATATAAATTAATCAGGCAAAAGATATTGGTGCCGATAGCTGAGGTGCCATTTCTATAAATTTGTCTCTTAACCTAATATAATAAATAAATAATTTTGTAAAACTACTGTTTTATGGAGCATCACGAACTAAAATTATTTCATATTGATCCTTTCAATAAAGATGTTGCTGTGATAACAAATTGAAATTTTTATTTTAAAGACACGCTTAGAGTAATGGCACTTCAGAATCGACCCAATTGGATCTAAAAAAAGCCGATAGACCCACAGATAATATAATACTATAACAATAATAGAACGAAGGTCGGAGTAGATACTATCCATTTCATAAATATATTTATCAAAACAGATTGAGATCTAAAACAAACGCACACACATAAATCTACAGCATAAATCTTCCATCTTCCTTTTAGAAGTTCATATAAATATTATTTTTTTGTGATTAAAGTCTATTACAAAATACTATAGGTGCCTATTGTGAAATTACATTACAGAATTAATGGCGGCTCCATAGGGGAGTAATTAGTTCCTGAATTTCATCACTGTACAATTCGCTACAAGCCAAAGTTCATCTGTCACCCATTTGGATGAGTGGCGAGCTTCCATCGTGCGTTTCTATAGGCGATTTCTTCCACGCATAACCAAAATATGAAAGCAACGCCCAGCAGCAGTATTTTTAAACAGAAATAACATAGAAACTTCCAAGAAAAGAGCATATTACTTCTTAAAATAAAAGCCAGGCAATATACCAGCAATTTTTTTGATGTTGCTGGTGCCTATGGGAAGCGGTAATCGCTTATCATCAGGTAAACCTGCTCGAGTCTAGTTTGCTCATTGTGTTATAAAAAACAACCTTATAAATTATATTCATAGTACAGCTCGCGCGTTATTATTCCCTAGGATAAATGTGGTATGTCTTCGCACCTCGTCCTTTTACTGGTATATCTTCTTTATACCGGAACACAGCTATATTGTAATGTAATGTAGAATTAAAACAAAATGTTTTATTTTACCGTCTGAACAGTCATGTTGCGTAATACTTAGCCCGCGGCATTTGTGTGTGTACAAATACAACATGGTACGTATGTATGTAGAGAAAACAGTAAAGAATGATCGCGACATGAGACAGCACTTGAAAGAAAAATAACACTCATTCTATCTCCTTACGGCTACTACTATACGAATAACTTCTAACAAAGCGGGGGGTTAAATTGCATTTACGTTTTCTTTTAAAAATGTTTTGATATTGTTTCTTCTTATACGTCTACCATATAGTTTTGTTTGCACGTATGGGGACATAAAGGGTATTGTTGTTCAAGTAAAACATATAGTTTTAGATATAATATGTATAATTGTATTTATATCATATTATGTAAGATGTGCAATGTAAGTATTAAAAGGTAAAAATCTTAAGTAGCAAGAATATTTTGTTATTTTACTTCCACGTACTTATTTGTATGTATCCCTATAACAACATAGAGGCGCAAATTCTGGACCTATTTGCTTGATTAATTTTATTTAGAGAATTATTATTATTATCGCTAGTGCAGTATTAACAGTTGCGAAATATGTTGAAATTATACTTACAAGTATAATTATATACCACTTAAATCGAGTGTTATGTTTAATAATATACAAATTGATTATCTCATGAGGAGTTATAGTCGTTGTAGATAGTCACTACTTCTATATCTGTACCAGACAGCGGAAATAAAACTAGTAAATTAGATACTTATTCATAAGTATTTATTATTATATAATTATATATCTTTATATAAAAAGGTACGGTTTAATTATATTTATATTTCATAGTAGGTTGGCATTAAAAATGGCATCGCAATCTCTGCAAATTAATCTAGCAACCCGCAAATACAGACGTGACATTACGAAGGAAATTTAGGAAAAAAGGGTCAGAGAGACCCACAAAAATCAGCGGCGATGACTAGCCGATTCTACTCGGGTTACGTTCCTAATCCCGAACCCTTCCTCGCAATATGATTTGCGTCAGTGGAGATGCGTTCGGAACAGATCACCGGACGGTAACCGAGTGGAAAAAGCGCTTCTCATCGGGACCGGCACGCGAAGTCGTTTTGAATTCGAGTGGCGTTTTTGAACGACCAAGTTTCGACTAAGTAGCAATGTGTATGTAAGTATTATATAGAAACAATATACCTAAATTTATTTACGAAAAAAAGTATTTCAATATCTATTTCTATCTGTTGTCTGGTATCCATAGTACTCTGTTCATTTTGGGACCAAGTCCATGGGTATTTTTAATAAATATTTTTAATTAAAAATAAAACTGACAAAATGTCTTATAGACATTAGATTTATGGTAAATGTAATGGAGCAAGTAATTAATTGGACATTATACTAATGCCTTTATTAACTACTTTGCCTTCTTTAATCATTTGCAATAAGCAGTATTTTTTTGAAAAAGTAACGACAATTACAATCGTCTCAAAATTCATATGGGACTAGAACAGAAGTAAACATTTTCGATCGCAAAAAAACAATGAAAATCTGAATAGATTTTGATAATTCATTTTGAATTAAATGGATAAAATAATTATCAAAATCCATTAAATATTTTTGGAAGAATTAGAAGAATAAGTTTTTAAAAATAACCTTTCCTTTTGACAGTCGTTTAAACGTGTTATATCGGATGATATATAAAAAGTACATGATACATCCAAGTGTGACAAAAATCTAAATAACATGGCGTTTTAATATATATACAATAACAAGAATATTTCCTGTCTCACGAAAATTGTCTATGGAAAAAAGTAATAAAAGAATTATTTATTTGAAAGCAGTTACTGTATTTACTTATAGTCATTCTGAAGGCGTCCAACCACGAGGTGGGTAATGTTATCATTCCATTAATTACAACAACCACCCCCTGCTTTTTAAAAGTAAATTAATCCGATTAAGGGGGGGAATCGAAGAACCCGCTCCGTCCGAGTTTATTCAGGCAACTTTCTTTCGAATAATTATTTTTTGTAATTAAATCCATCAACACGATTTTTTCCTAATGATTCTCCCAAGGGAGCGGAGTGGGTGGGTGACCAAGATGAGGGAATCTTTATTTTTTTCTCAATATCTTTACTTCATAATGGTGTTGCAAGGAAATGCGTTCCGATATTATAAGTATGGATTTTTATATAATTATAAAAATCCATAAAACTCAATACTTACATATATGTAAAAAAAAAAATACTTTTAATAATACGATTTCTATTTATTTATTATATTTCTACAATTAATAGTTAACGATATTTTCTTTCTAATATTTATAAGATTATACTAACTTAATTATTTAAAAAAAATATGAATTATACAAATGTAAATGAAAGTAATTATTTGGCGACCAGCTGTAAATTTCCAGAGTTAATTTTTTATTTTTTACGACATCCATGTTAATAACAGAGCGGTCCGCCCCAGTCACTGCCACCCCCTCCATAGCCGCAGTGTTAATGATATCTCGCTTTTAAAGGGCACATCATTTACTTATTTCAACGAAAATTAATTGAAATGAGTTTTGACGATGAAAAGATGTCTTCACAAAAGAGAGTGGTGCCCGCTAGGTGCCGCCGAGATAACTTGTTCGTCTTTAATTAGTTATTTTGTGGTAAAGAATTTGTTTTCTTTGAAAGTCTATAGGTACATTGGAATCAAAATGTTTATGACGATCATAATTAAATTGAAGCTTCTTCACGTAACTATCTGTATTTTATATATATAATTATTTGATACAACAAAAATAGATAGCTATTTAGAAATATTTGAAACAAAATTCCAGTATTTTTTATTTTGAAAAAAGGAAATCGAAAATTTCAAATACTGCATCAGTGAACGTAAAAAAGTCTATATTTTACATTGACCTGAAAAAGTTAAAGAGAAAAGCAAATATTTGAAAAACTAGGATACATGGTTTTTATGGAGTCATAGTTAGAACTTGAGAATCACTTTAAATGGACCAGTCCTGGGGTGCCATCACTACCGTAAGAACCTATTAATGTCTCCTGGTAAGAGTTGACCCACTACTACTATGATGATTAGGTAAACATAAACAGTTTATGTCAAATTGTTTATACTTATAGCGGAATGTTGTGATTTGTTCTCTTAGTTGTTACCAAATTTTGTTAAACAGATAAAAGTCGAATAGACAACAATGAGGTTGTCTATAATAAGACCTTTTATAAAAAGTTTTCAGTACTATTTATTTGTTTCTAATAATATAGAAAAACTAGCTGACCCGTAAACGTTGTTTTACCACTTATTGCAAAATATAATAATCGCGATTAAAATACAGAGGTTGATCGTAAAACGATGAAAATTTAAAGTTTTAGGTATGTATTTTTCAATGCTAAATCATATTTAAATAAAAATAAAAAATTTTGTCAAAAAAATAAAAAAAATTTTTAGTGGTGGGTCACCCTTATCATTGAGGGGTATAAAAAATAAATGTTGACCGATTCTCAGACCTACCGAATATGCATACAAAATTTCATGAAAATCGGTAAAGCCGTTTCGGAGGAGTTTGATAACAAACACCGCGACACGAGAATTTTATATATTAGATATGTGATTTGATTTGTATGTCTGATATATATATTTATATTACATGACTGTTTCTGTAAATACGAATATCTATTAGTACGGAGCTAAGTTGATAAAATCACAAATTACATTAAATATGTGAAACTACTGTAAATTGCTTGTTCCTCAGGTCACATGTGCGTATGAAACCGGAGTTGTATATAGGGCACTTGCAATATCGACACGAGGAGGTTTCAGATTGATGAGGCCCGCGCCTCCTCGCCGGCGCGTGTCCGCCCGCCCACTGTCCGCTCCCGTGGGCCCTCGTTCTATTGCAATAGATTGAACCTGTTTTGTTTCCTTTACATATACATTCTTCCTAATACACGAGAAATATATTTGAAGATTTTTATATTACAAATAGACTTCATAATCATAATTTTAGGTACAATGATTTTGTGTAACAGTACTAACAGTACATCAGGTGTTACTATCCATAATACATATATCTACAAAATCTGATTAAATTAAGCGGACGATATTTTATAATATATCCTTTTACATATATTTAAAATTGGAATTGTTTGAAGAAGGTTAACTACCTCCAAATATTTTTTTTTTTATTGCGCTTCATGATGCACAAAATAAATACTTCGCTTTTAAGTTTTGTATTTTTATTTCTGTTATTAGCTTGAGATCTATCCTGTGATATGAATGCATGTATTTATTGTTTATATGAACCATATCAATCCTGAATATCTAAGATTTATAATATTTTTCGTGATAAATGTTTCACTATTTTGATTGAACTCACCTCACTTGTATTTATTTATTAGTTATTTTAAAGAAATTATTTTTAAAAATAATTTATCTTCTTCACCATGATAAATTTTCACTATTATTGGCTGAGTTGTTAAGACCAAGAGATAAGAACACAAATGTAATAAATGTATGCTTTTATTATTATTATTATGCATTCCCATCTTTGTGTTAAACATAAGTAGGGTGAGTAATATTTTTTGAGCGTTTTTTCAAAAGGAAGTGATTTTCATCATAATTTTGTGTACATAACGAATGCATCTCATCATTTGGCATTTTTGCATATTCTGTTTCCAAATTCTGGTTAAATTTTCATAAATAATTCTTTTTGCAATCAATTGTTTGTATTCTCATATTTGGTCCAATGTCTTGATACCAATGGATTCGATTTTTTTATAAGTTTTTATTAATTTGCATTCATAACTTTTACAAATCTATTTTTGCTTACTTTATCTGATTGTGTTAAATTTCGGTATACTAATGTAAATTCATTGGCAATTCAATATTATAGTACCATCGAACTGGTTTAAAGGTAAAGATAGAGCGTGGTAATATGAATTTGTAAATTATGCATGATAAATCAGTCACGTTGTGCTTGTTTGATTTATGTTTACAAAAACGAATTTAAAAACAAAAAAATTAAATTAATAAATTTTAAACATGATTTAAAATTAAATTTTTAAATAATTACAAGTATTTATGACTACTTATAAAGTGTAAGTAGGTTAATAAGGATACCTTAATATAATTTTAGTGGCTGTCTAAGCATACTGAATGAATTGTAAAAACCGCTGCGTGATACTTTGTTTTGTGTTATTGCTTTCCCTACGGGGGTGAATGAGGTATAATGTTATGCTTCCGATTTTCTTTTTTATTTGTACCGCGCATGGGGAAGTGTGAAATGATGTTTTCGTTTCTTGTTATTGTACCGTTGGGTAATAAAGATGCACGTTGTACTAGCTCAAAGGCAAGCAATATACAATATATTTTTTTGTAGAAGCAAAAGAAATGTTACTAATATAAAAATTCTATATTTAAATATTTATGTGATTTTAAATAAAAATAAAGGCTATTATATGTTTTATGTGGTTACGTTTGAGTAATAAAGTTGAATACGATTTTCTATCTGTCATATTTCACATAATTTATGATATTTTAAAAACGTCATTAATGTATAATACTATAATAAGAATTTATTAAACGATAATTTAATTATTGAAATTATTTTTAGCTGAAGAATAACAGAGATTAATAATTATTCTTTGTATTAAAATAATCTATAGAATAAATAAGTAAATACACATCTATTAAATATGTCACTTGCTGCAATATTATAGCACATCTAAATTTCCGTTTCAACCATGAGTAAAGCTAGTCTATCGGAGGTAGGTATATATTCACGAAAAGTCCCTTTTGTGTTAGAAAAGGAAAAGCAACAGATAAATCATATATTTTAAGAGATCCAAAGAAATACGTGGCAAAGATGTGGGATCGTTTGAGAAAGCGTCTCTCGGTCGGGGGTCACTGCGGGGCCGATACATTTCCTACCATTTCCAACAGGCGTGGTTTGGTATCTGAACGTCTTTCTATAAGCGCACTTAATATTTATTTTAATATGTAGTTCCATCATGCAATTGTATTATACTCGTACGTAATGAGACTGAAATCAAAAGCGTTTAAAGGGAATATTTAAAATAATTACCAGAGATAGACTAAAAATTGTATAAAAGTCATTCGGTAGGGTATCTCTGTGCCTCTCGTGTTTCTCCCATACATGGTTGTTTCGGCATAGAAGGTTGGTTATGTTAGTTAAATTACAGAACATGGAGACACAGTGCCATGAGGGGTACCTTGGGCCACATAGTGTATCCTGTGATATCCATGATGTCGTATATTCCTATAGCTGACAATTTCCATGTTTCTATCAGGTGGGCCATCGACTTGTTTGTCATTGTAAGTATATAATAAAAAAAAAAACTAAACAGTAGGTAAAAAGTAAATCTAGTAATTAATGTGTTTCATTTTTTAGAAGCATACTACTTTCAAAGCATGTTAATAATTTTGTTTTCACTAGTGAATGACACATGAAAATCATTTGCTTAAAAATATTAAAGAACTAATTGGTTCAGTTTATTCATTCAGAAGGTACTTCTACCGCACAGAACATTGGTTTAGAAACGTCAAATGTGCCGATTTAGGTATAGTCTGTGCGTTTATGATGGCGTTACGACGCAAGATACCCGCTTGTTGAGCGCTAAGCGGCTCTTACGACCGCTAATTCTTGTATCAAGTTAGATAAGCTTATTTGACACTGAACTCGAGTATTACGCAGTCTTGTTCTCTACTAGGTAGATATTTTGACACGGCTAAAATATATTTTCAGTTCAGCCTTGGTACATTTGTATGTTGAGTTTGTAACATTCTTTGATGATAAAATAAATCCAATATCCTTAATCTTAGGTAGAATATCATCAGATGTCATTAAAGTAAATTTATCCATTTCACATAATGAAGAAAAAAATACAGTAAAAATAAAAATATATTTAAATATTTCGTACTATCAAAACCTGACTAAAGTGGTTTGATGAAACCATAGTCTTTTTTATGTTAAATAATCAGTCATCAAAATTGATTCAGTACTTACGAGACATATAATTCTAGCTATATACCGCGGCTTTACATATATAAAGCAGCCTATGTGCTAAGTTAGGTTATAACCTATTCTTAATCAAATTTCATTGAAATAAGTTCACGAGTTTTTTGCATAAAAAAAAAAATAAACATTCTTCCATCTATTCTTATAAATTTCGCATTTATAACATTACTAGGATACAGTATTACTAATATGTGTACAATACTACATTTAAAATACTTAATTATACTTGAATTAATAATTTCTTTCGTTTCGAAGTCGTTTGTAAAATAGTGTTTTTAAAAATGATTAAATGTTTGTTAGTAATGTTACGCATAAATAACAGATAAAATGTTTAATACAATTTAATACACAGAATATTGAAAATTTCGATTAAAGTTAAACGCATTCTTGTGAGATAATTGACCACTAGGTGAAAGACAGGGGTGATTTAAAAGTGAAGCCAGTTCATCTGTCGTATCAAAGTGGTTCCAAATTTTCGAATTACAGTAGAATCCCCGTTATCTGAATAAAATAAAACCAGGGGTGTTCCATATAATAAAAAATCATGATAATCGATTTCAAAGTCAATAATAATTAAAAAATAATAATTAAATTTTAATTTTTTTTTATTATGTAAAGGGTTTTGGATACGTCATTTAGACAATATGATATAAAAAATTTTCGAGATATAAGGTTAATGGATTTCATAATATCTATGTAATTTAAAATTTTTGTTAATAGTCCTTAGTGATCAACGTTGACGTAATTAATCACGTCTTTTTATTGCGTCCAAGTAGTTTCAGTAACAACTGTATAGGATACGATTCGTTCTGTCTTGTCCGGATAATCGAATATTCGGATAATCAATGTTCGAATAATTAGGACTTTATTGTGTTTAAAATTGAATTACTACAATTTAAACTTAAAAATTTGACATTTTTGTATAAAATTAAAAACTTATTGGTAAATTTGAAATAACCAAGTAATGTACTTATGATATATTTGTTCGTAACTGCACCAGCGAGAACGTGAATATTATGATGCAATTATTATGCAAAATCATTATCATCTTAACTAGAGGAAGTGCTTGAACCCTCGATGTGAACGCACCGAGTCGAACGCAGATCGATACGGAATTACTCCCCCGTTATTGGAGTCAAAACTTCCAAACTCAAATAAGATCACCGCGGGTCATATTTTCTATTTAAGACTGCTTGTTAGAAGTACAGTAATTATAATTGCAGTTCTTTATTCGACAATATACGAGTGTATATTCATGACGCTCTCTGTATATAAATTATATCAGTTTCTTATGGTTTCTTATTTTTGTGTAGATACATATATATATATATATATATATATATATATATATATATATATATATATATGTGTGTATATATATATATATATATATATATATATATATATATATATATATATATATATATATATATATATATATATATGTGTTGTATATATTCTGCAAGTTTTTTACAAGATTTATTTAAATTATATTTTACGCAACAAATTAAAAAAAAATTCCGGAACAGTAATGATATTGGTCTTCATTCGTATAATCATTATTTTACCAAACTTTCAGACCAATGGGAACAATAATTTAATCTAAGCAAGTACAGTACAGTAGTACCTACCTCAGACGGTCTTTCATCGTTTGCTTCTAAACGTCGCGTACAACATATTCGTTACAACATAACGTCCGTTTACGGTGTAAATAAAGAAATAACGGGACAATAGTTTTATATTAAATAAAATGCCATCGTTTTATTATACTAAAATAGATATATTAATGACATTATATATAATCCATTATAACAAATTGAAGTTAGTATCGAATAAACGACCGTTGAAATTCCATACCGAAAGGGTTCCTCCTAAGTATTGGCAATATATCAATAACACAAGGAGTATTGATTGATTTGCCTTAACAACACGAAGCCTATTTTAATCTGACATGGTGATCTATTCCATTATGTATGTACTTAAAGTGTGCAAGGTACGTAAACGGTAGCCGTGTGTGTGTGCGCTCGTTAATCATAATTTCAGACGTTTGTTCATGTGTATGTTGGTTCATATTATTATGTTTTGGGGATAAGAAATTAGTTAGTGGACATTAAACTTCCTTAGAGTAGGAGTAACATGTCTTGATACTTAAGTGTTATTATTATCGAGTGAACAAATTAAATAATAATCGTGTGTAAGTTTATATTGTCGAAGAAGAACAATAATCTAATCTTTAAACAATCGTATTCTTTTTTACGATATCACAAATTCTCATAGTAATAAAGTTTTATATTAAAAAAGTAAATAGACCTGTATTAAAAACAATACTATCAAATCTATATTAATATTATAAAGAAGATTGAATTGATTTTTGGTGTATTTGTTTGTAATAGATATATTGAAATAGCAATATCTATATATTGATCTTTCAATATCCATTTGCTTATCTTACAATATCTACCATATATATTGATCTTTCAATATATATATGCTTATCTTACAATATCTACCATATATATTGATCTTTCAATATATATATGCTTATCTTACAATATCTACCATATATATTGATCTTTCAATATATATATGCTTTTCTTTCAATAACTGTATATTGATCTTACATTATCTATATATTGATCTTTCAATATCCATATGCATTGATCTTTCAATATCTATATGCTTTTCTTTCAATATTTATATATTGATCTTTCAATATATATGTACATTATTTTCTAAAAATTAGAATAAAGATTCTTACGAAATTTATAGTAACTTAAAAAGTATCAAAAATTTGCTTATTAAAGTTAATATGATATACTAATTTATATATACTCGTGCATAGCCGGGGCGTCGTAGTTGAGTTATATTTAATAATAATTTAGTTAAGTCTACACTTAAAAATGTACTTGTAATATTATACGATACGTTAATCCCAAGTTCCCTTAGAATGCATCTCGTAGTATTATCGGTACATCAAAACATAGACAAATAGAAAAAAAAAATGTATGGTTTTGAAAGTAGTGAAAACTTAATATTATTAACAAATAAAGTTAATTATAAAATAAAATATATGTATAATAAAATAAAGTTTACTAATTAATTATGTTTAAAATGCGCATTGTATTTGTGTTATTCACGACTATATTCTAAATTACTTTTATCCCAATTTACTGTTAAATTTATTATAGGTAAGTATCATTGCAGTAAACTTATATAAAAGTATCAAGGCTAAATAAGTGCAGTATATGAAACTTGGCAAGAAACATTAAGGGCTCGCACATCGCAGGGACTGACCCGTCATGAAATTTAAATCTAGATCAATAACCGCGCTTATATCATTGTCTTCATTAGAGATAATTGGGTTCGCTCCCCGTCGGCCAACTTTGTTTGCTAGCCGATAACTTGAGACGAATTACTTGGACGTTAGAGGTACCCGTGTCATGTACTACGCTGTTGTGTGAAGACCTTGTGAATGTACATAGATTACGTATATGGGGCATATAATTGGGAATAAAATATTTGAAATTAATTTATTGTCAAATCATTGGAAATTTATATATGATTGTCATTTAGCATTCGCCTTAATGGATAATACGATAATCGAGATTTGGCACATTGTAAGAAAAACATGGTACTATTGTTATGCTATTTATGTATAAATTGATATAGTTAGTACAACAAATCTTATACATATATTCATATGAGGATATTTGTAAATATGAATCAAAGTAACCGACATAGTCCAAAGAAGAAGCAGATAAGCAAGCTGAAGTGGTAATGGGCTGATCACGTAGCTCGAAGAACCGACAACTGACGGGGATGCAGTATAAGATAACCCCTTACTAGATGGTGTGACGACTTCAAATACATTGCAGGATTGTTCCTTTCCTTCCTTCCTAGGCAGTTTATGGGGGAGGCCTATGTGCAGTAGTAGACAGATAAATATAATAATAATAATATAATTTATTTGCACCACTTACAGCACACAAATAACAACAAACATAGATAGATATATACAATAAAAAGAGATATAATACATATACAAAAAAAGTAAAATTTCTATATATATTAATTCTTTAATCATCATCTTCCTACCCATATCCCAATCATTTAGGGTCGGTGTAATATGATTTTATCCATATTACAAAAAGATTTGGTTTTTTAGTTTTAAGACCGGCCACCTGCCTGACGTCAACCCTCTTTGGGAATGCATTTGTTGGTGGTTTCCGCCACCTAAGGTATGGAGGAAAGGATTGAGGAAAAAGGGAAGGGAACATTGGAAAAGCGTAAAGGGAATTGGGGAATAAGGGACTTATGTGGGAAAGGAAAGGGGGGGACACTGCAGTTGCGGAAAGGACTGGGACACTGCAGCGGCTCGGGAGGCCGGGATCGCATACCCGTATGTCCTTATTCTAGAGTCGTACAGATTTCTAGAGAATTTAATTATTAAATTAATTTAATTTAAGGGATTTTTGATAACATTTTTTTTGCTGTCCAATTAAGAAAGATTTCTATGTGCACCGCGATTTTATATAATGTAGGGCTCAAACTATATCTCATATGACGTACTCTTCACCTTTCACTTGGATCCACAATCTAGTTTTACATATAGATATAGATTCGATCGATTAAGTAATTTTCTGGTATGAGAAAACAAATATATATACTTCAATTTGATTTTAATTAAAATCGTAAAGATTATAAAAATAAATACAGATTTCTTTGCTCTATCGAAAAGTATTGATGAACTGAACATGGTTTTTTAGTTGAAAGTACAATATAAAATGTATACGATCGCCGTAAAGTTCGCAAGCAAGCTATTAGATATTCTCCAAGTTTATTCGAGCAGGTAGGTAATGCCGTCATTTACGCGGAGATATGTTTACATGCGGCGTGCAAACACGATTACCTGAAATTAGGTTAGTACGTTTTATGTTATTTACACTAGCGACACTCTCGCCGTGACGGTTAATTAATAATTATATTTTAAATTTCCCATAAAATAAGTAACAATCATTTATTTATATTTTTTTTGTATCAAGGGACGAGACTGTTGTAGGGATGAAATTGTAACTTCATACACCAGAGGGAGACTTCGTACAAAAGTTGTTTGCTTGGGTACCTCTGTCCCATTCGTGTTTTAACCGTAAAGCAGTTGTTTGCATGGTTTCGGTCTGTGTTTCGGTTTGAAGGGTGGGTATGGCGTGAATTTACAGGGTACAGAGGAATAACATCTGAGTCCTCAGGAATGGCAACACATGGGGGGTATCATGGGTGAAACAGTGTACTCTTTTATATCCATGGTACTGCTCATGTCTATAGGCGACGGTTATCAATGTTCCATCAGGTGGGCCGTGAGCTTGTTTGCCATTCTAGGTTGTATAAATAAAAAATATATAGGTGTAATTAAAGTCGTCAGCATCCATTGAAGGGAGTGTTCTTATAGTGAAACTGAACATTTTCGTCAAAAAAACATGGGCCGGAATACGACAAAGAATTTTCAGTCTCTCATACTACTACGGCACGTTCTGAAAATTAGTATAAAAAGTTCACTTTTTTTTCTCTTGATTAAATTTTTTATTCACGAAATATGTGTTTTAATATGTTCGATAACATGGGTATATTCTTAGTTTTAAGTGCGGCTAACGACTTCAATTTCGTCGTTTACAGTCGAATTTATCTTCATGCGATTTCTAAACTTGTCATTAATAGTATACCAGTAAACTAATAGCGCAGGAGGTGTATTTCCATTTTTATCCATTAAAAAAATACAGTAACCCTGTACAATTACAGTAATTTACGATAATTGCGGATAATATGAGTAAAAAATTCCATTTTATATTTTATTAAACAGTTTTTCGATGTTTTTTATATTGTCCAGTTCTTCATCATCTTTTTTAATTAAATCTGTCACTTAATAGTAGGTAACTCCTCCCAATGTAGTGTAAAACTCCCTGTTACGTTTGGATGAATCCTGTCTTAAGATATTTGAATTACAGGATTTGTACTTTAAGAATATTTTCTTGTTTTTTTTTTTGTTAATATTTTGTTGTATTGTTTTTTGCGAAATGCGTTTTTTTAAGTTTTTGATTACTTGAGATAAGTCTATTATTGCGTTATTTACGTTGGATTCGTGACTGGGTGATACCAAAATGGTATCCAAAAGACAAACTTCTTTTTTCATAAAAACTAAAACGTCATACAAACCTATTTTAACTATAAGAGTATTTTATTACTATCCTTCAAAGTGAAATTAGCGCAAAACACAGAGATAAAATACTTCAATAGCAAAAATAAATTAGTAACAGGTTTGCCGTTTTTATGAATAAGGAAGTAAGAGTATACAATTTTGTTAAGATTTATTGCGTATTTTTAATAATAATCCAAAGTCACTGTGTAACCTTACTATTGTATAAATTATATAAACGTAAAAGTGAAATCGAATCTCTCGCAAATCATAAAAAACGTGGTGTTTATGCAGCTCCATGTGAATCTCTAACGAAAATAGGGATGTCAAAAAATGTTAAAAGGGCTATAAGATTTTTTTTTAAAAGCATATTTTGGCCCAATGATCGATTTTACTAATTTGCCTTTACTAGTTACCGCGATTAACTGTGACCGGGATAAAAATGGTCTATTTTCTTCTCCATATGAAATATTACGTACAATACACTAAAGTTCATTGGTCGAATTTTTATATGTAAGCTGCCAAGAAATAACAAACAAACTCTCAATTTCAAGTTTATAATATTATCTAAGGATTTACTAAACTTTTAATACAAGATTTAAATCTCGAGATGATATTGACTTTGTTTTTAATATTTATACACTCATTTGGTAAGCCACAGTTTCATTACCACGTGACATGACAGGAAAACGGAAAATTGTTGAGTATTGCTGCTGTTAAACTATAATACTTGTTTTTGATATAAACTAATTTGATGATTTGATTTTTCCAAGAATTGTAATTGCCATGTGGTCTCGGCATATAATGGGTCATCACTTCTTTTCTCATGGGTGTCGTACGCGACTAAGGAAACTTAATGGTCGAGCAATGGGCAGAAGCGTCTCTTTTTAAATATCACCAAAGCCTAACTACGGTTGCTAATCCGCCTGCCAAGCGTGGCAACTACTGGCAAAGCCTCCCAATAGGAGAGACATATGTTTTGCATTGGACAGTTAATGGCTGACATTATGTAGTTGGTCCAGGTATAGTAGAATACTATATTATTACATTTGACAACCCTAACTGACAAGAAGTGTTTGCACTCCTGGATCGATTTCGACTCGATCGCTTTCTAATCCCCATTTTCGCGGCGCCATTACGATTTTTTGAGCGTTCACCTCACTCCATATTTCCGTGTATATCTCGGCGATTCGCAGATCCATTATTTTTTACGGCCCGAATACACGATGCTTAGTGGATGTATCGCACCCCCACCTACTGAGTGTTAACGTCTTGCTGCTCAACCGATGGGGGTGACAATGGCACTCTTTACGAAAATGAGTGGAACGTTGGTAAAAACCGAAGATGTAACGTTGTTAATAAGTAAATATTATTCTACACTCACTTAAGCAATTTTTTACAATCTCTTTTTGATTTTATTTAAGTAGATTTTAGGGAAATTTTAAATGATTTTAGGTTACTTCTTTTTAAATTGAACATTGCACACTATAATCAACAATCCAGGTTAAGTGTACAAGGCCAAAATACCTTAATCCTTTCACTAGTTTAATCTATGCAGAGCATAGGTAGTGACAGGTTTATGATTTCCAATCCTTGGCAATCAATGTGGGAATCAATCGCTCGGCGTTCAATTGAGTCAAAGATAGTTGGTCCTTGATAGATTTATTTAAAATATTACTACAGTAGGTATTTTAAGAATGACTGAACTTGAGCTTGATGTAGCCTTAGAAGCTGTTTCGTGTAAATACCTGCAGTTATTTTTTTTGATGGGTGTAAATGGTATGGTAACCCCGCCTGCGCTAACGGTATACGCTGGCGGAGCACCAGTGAAGGGTGATAGATGAGAATGAAAACAGGCCAGTTAGCCCATCATGATAAATTTAACCATGACAGTTTCCAGGACCTCGGGAGAACCGTGAGGAGGTCGACCTGGTTGGGTATATTGCTAGGAATAGGATTCTCAGTCTCCATTACTAACAATCCCTTTCCCCCCAATACTTGCAGTTCTACCTTGGATTAAGATAAAGGATTTCAAATTTCTTATCAACAGTAAGAATAATATACTTCTCGTAAAGATAATTTCAATTGCCAATAAATTAATTTATTAAATTAGTCTTGAACATTTTAATCATTATTACTAAAATTCGGACTGATTATCTCAGTTTATAAACTTTTGCTCACGCAATAATTTAATTTTCTTTCTCAAGTATGCACAAGTAGGTTCATTTCTCACCCTCGTGGCATCCGACTCAACCGTTCCACTCAATACATTTTATCGACAAACGTCAGTGACGCTGCGTGACACTTATGTAAATATTTAAATACGATCCAGTACAAGCTATGAATATTTTAAACTCTAAGTAAACCACTCGCTCTGTGCTTCTGCAAGGATATTCGCACATCAATAAAACAAAATTATATTATTGTTGCAAAAGCATTACGGTTCAGTATTGCCCGCTACGACCGTCCTGTTCTTTGGTTTTCAAGATTATATCTATGCATAAAGCGATTTGATAAGTGTTCGCAAATTGGGGATCGATATTAAAGTGACGAGTTATGCTGATTGGATTTTTTCGAGTGGTTTCGAGGGGACGGTGAATAATTGAGAGTGATTATTTTTATGTGTATAGGAAAATTTCCTATAAATAATATATGTAGATTTATTTGTAGCTTTTTTTTTATATAATTTGGACTGAGTATTAAGAGATTTAAGGGAAGTAAACACAAATTTATTGCCGTGTCGTTCCCGGCATAGAATGGGCCACCTTCCTTCCGAGGTCGAGAGATGGGCAGCAGCGTCTCTCTTAAAACATCCCAAAAGACCTAACTGCGGTTGTAAATCCACCTGCCAAGTGTGGCAACTACTGGCAAAACTCCCCTTATGGTAAACATTATGAGAAAATGGCCCTCAGTATCCGGTGGCTCCGCTATTCCTGATCAATCAAGATGATTAGACCTGACAATATATAATACGCGAACTTTGAGGACTGACGAGAAGATTGTGGAGCTGGAAGAAGAGACGAATAAGTTTCACTGGGATATCGTAGGATTATCTGTAGTCCAAAGACAGAGGGAGGATACGATGATCCTTAAATCCAGTAACTTGCTCTAACACCGGGAGGATAACCATCCGTCCCATGGTGGTGTCGGGTTCATCGTTCGCAAGTCCCATGTCAATAATGTCTTAAAGATAAAGAGTGTGTCGGCAACGGTGGTATACCTAATACTCAGAATTACCAAAAACTATTCGCTGAAGATTATACAGGTATTAATGAGGTTTTTTTTATACAACTTAGTATGGCAAACAAGCTGACGGCCCACCTGATGGAAAGTGGTAACCGTCGCCTATAGACATGAGCAGTACCATGGACATAACAAAGTATACTGTTTCGCCCATGATACCCCCATGCGTTGCCATTCCGGAGGACTCAGATGTTATTCCTCTGTACCCTGTAAATTCACGCCATATCCCACCCTTCAAACCGAAACACAGCCATGCAAACACAACTGTTTGCATGGCTGTGTTTGCATGTTTGCATGAAACACAATAAGGTAGAAACAATGTATGAGGACATTACAAGAAATGGCTCTTGTACATTCCTCTAATACTCAATACATGATATTGATGGGAGACTTTAACGCTAAACTGAGCACAAGGAAAGACTATGAGACGAGAATGGGAAACTAGGGTATCCTAGGGGGCAGCAGTTGACTGACTTCATGGAGAATGAGGGACTCTTTATGATAAACTGAAAATGATGATTAATAGTTTCAATTTTGAGGAGATTGATGATCATCATTTATCATATTCATTTGTAGGTAGTTTTTTTTTTGTATTGTTTATGTATGTAGAGATGTATATGTATAGTGATATTTTAAATAATTCTTGTGTCTCTTATGAATGTGTATTATATTGTATCTATTTATAAGGCTGCATAGTCTACGTTATGCCATTAGAAACTAACAACGAATTAACTAACTAATTAGATAGTAACATTTATAGAAATATTATTTAGGCACTTACGTACAAATAATGTTATATTAATTATATAATTTCTATAAATTATATTATTCTTATTTTTATGCATTAAATATCTATTAAAACTAGGGTTTAAGTATTCTACTATTAATAGAACGACAAGAAAATTTCTTTTGCTCAATATACTCTTGCGCCTATTTTTAACGTAAACACAGTTTGCTGTAAACGTTTCATTAGGCGTCAAAAAAGCCGATTGTTCAAAATAGTTCAGAAAAGTTTATTAATTTTGAGAAAACAAAGTCGATAGATTTGTCATTATATTTTAATTAATTTGTTAATTTTTAGAGGCAAAGGAGACTATAGATTTTTTATTTATTATTGAATACATATTTGTTATTTACGACTTTTTTGCCGACTGTAGAAATATTAATAGAAAGAGATTAGGCTAAAGATGGAGATGGATTAAGATGGAGATAGCGAGAGTAGCAAATGGATATTGTAACAACTGATATACTCACTCTGTTGTAAAAGTGAAACGCGGGAGAAGAGGTACATTCAAAGGAGATGCTGTGGTATAAAAAATATACATAGCGATATAAAATTAATATTTCTACATACTTAGTGAAACGCATTAAATAATTTATTAATAGGTACTATCAATGTGATGTTATGTTATGTCTACAGTAAATTCCAGAAGAGTATGGATATTCCTAATAAGCAATATTAATAAGTGGCAATAGCAGTATCAATTGATCACGCAGATCGAGCTCTCGAGTTAGATGACACTCTCCATTGTACACTCCAGCCAGCAATCTATGAGGTATCTCTTGAAGTGAGGAGCCCTTACCTAGCTTTCCGGTTTTCATTCTTTTGTTTCGTTACTCCTCGACTGTCGACACTCTATATCTGACGATGGCTTTGTTATACTTTCGCTTTGATAAGGAGAAGCGATAGAAGCTATATAGGTGTACATGAGGTTTATTATACGAAATAAGTACAACTAAAAATCTGGTCATGTTAAAGAATACAATAGAAATTTTGTTAATTAATAATTCAAAAACACCAATAAATGATGAGTCCTTAATATTAACTCAACAGCTAAACTCCGTATAAGTAGTGAGAGAGGGTTAAACATTTCTTGTCGTGTTTGGCCTATGTTTCTGTTTCACTGTTAGAATACTCCCTTCAAAGGATGCTAACGATTTCGATTTCGCACTATATAGAATAGGTACTATCGCAAATAGTATATAGGTGTTAAGTATATATGTACTGCGTACATGCGATTTCCTTTATGTGATTGTGATAATTGATTAACGGGATAAGAAAAGTAGCCTATATCCTTTTCAATATCCAATAATGCTAAATTTCATAACTATTAGTTGAGTCATTCTGAAATCAAGGGAAAAAACAAATAAACAAATTTACATTAGCATTTATAAAATTAGTAAGGATGTTACACTTTGCTACTGAAACAACCAACTACATTGTTGTAGTATTTAATTAATTTTCTTCCAACAATGTAACAGGGTAATTTCCAGGGCAAATGATAGTGGGCATTTAAGTTTATTATTTTTAAATGAAATTCAACGTTGTAAATTATAAGGGTCTTTGACCTTTGAAGGATTCAATATTGAACTTTTGATTTGCAAATCTTTTGTGGTTTATATAATATGTTGATACAATAGTAAACTTTTATATACAAGAAATAAAGAAAGAAATATTTATTTATAAGGCAGATTATATAACAAATATAATAAAAATAATCCTCCGGGTCAAATATGATAGTGTGAGAGAATTGATCAGATTTGAATAATTAATTATGAGAAAATAGTATAATAGATTATAATAGGTACATTTACAATAAATGGGGTGTTGATACAGAAACAGAATAGACGACTCATATCAAGTAGGAATAGACCATGAGAGCAAAAATTCGTTCTTTATTTACTTCTTAACCTTTTATATACCGTAAACGCGGTTCCGTGGTGTCTTTATGTTACGAACGATATTGTAGATAGATAGATAGATACTGTTTATTGTTTCCTCCAAAAGATTACAATAGTAAACTTATTATAAATATAAACAATTACAAGAAATAATCACAATGAGAAAACAATGAACGACCTCATCGCTAAAAGCGAGCTCTTCCAGGCAACCTTTGGATGGAGAGGAGTAATTTAAACAATTTGTATGCTGTTTTTGTGCTGTTTCTTTGATCTAAGTCCAAATAAATTCTAAAATTTAAATTTTTAGAATTTTTAAATATTTTAAAAACAAATATTTGTTACATTGTGCAGACCACTATCTACTGGGGGGGAAAGGGATTGTTAGTAATGGAGACTGAGAATCCCATTGCTAGCAATATACCCAACCAGATCGACCTCCTCGCGGTTCTCCCTGTATGTTGTTTTTGTGCTGTTTCTTTGACTAAGTTCAAATAAATTCTAAAATTTAAATTTTTCATATTTTTAAATAGTATAAAAACAAATATTTGTTATATTGTACAGAACACTATCTACTAGAAAACATTAGCTGTATTACATTATTTAAATAAAAAATGCAATAGACGCAGGTAATGTTTTCTGGTTGATGTTATTTATTTCGTACAATGTAACACTTGCGGTTTAGAAGTAAAACATAAAGGTATTTCAGCTTCAGCGTATTTTGGTGTAAAAGCCACTGTCCCAGGTGGCGACTTAGAGAATACAAAGTGAGCGAGGTGAATTGTCGATGCTGTATTACATGTCGTCCAGTATCTATCTATTTATCTTATTTTCATATCGGATCTGTAATCTGTTTATTGCCAAGTGGTCAACGCTTTTTTCTAATGTTTTTAATTGAGTATAGTATAAGTTTAATATTTTAAAGCTGAGGTTATATTTACTATTATTTTCGTAACAGTCTATTATTACTACACCATTGGATACGAGTATTTCCTATAAAGGGACTATATAATCCATTTATTTACTGCCACGCTTTCAAAGCTGTTTGGTATTAAAATTTATCTGCTTCTTTTTACTGAATTATTGTGGTGTGTTACATCTCTGTTCTCTTTTCCATTCAAATCCAGGTTAGCGTAAGGAACAATTAACAACAACCCGAACAAGATGAAAGGAATTCCTAAAAAAATTTACTACAACTTTTAGGTAATTCAATAATATGATATTTAGGAATAATATTTTTTATTAACTTTAAATGATAAACAAGTTTGACTGATGGAAATGACTGTTTGATATTATTATTCTTCGAATAAAAAATGAATAAACATGTTTCTGATAGTATTCCTTGGTGAGATAGACATTTGTTGGCTGTTACAATTGTGGTTAAGGTAACAATTAACATGCTCTCAATTTACTAAGTTTATAAAACGCGATAGGAGACGAACTTACTGTTCTTTTTAATATTGAAGTGTCAATGGAGAAAATGGATCTAATGAAGTTAATATGGAATTTTATATTCCTATTGAGATACTTGATAGGCGATGTTGGCTGGCGAATAGCATTGATCATAATATCGATGGAGGCTTACGAGAGTGATAAATGGTTGGCCGCAACGTCACTGCCGGGATGACACCGGCGCCATATTTAAATCGCGCCTGTCACATCCGTGCGCCAAACGGTGCCTATACACACTTATATCTATGGAATTACACTCACTTTTATAGCATTTAACATTATTTATAGACGAAACATTGCAATTTTGTATCATATATATACATAATATACATAGTGAAATTGTAATAATTAATATCATTTTTAGGGAGTGTTCTCCTAGTATAACTAAACATTTTCCGAAAGAAATATAGACAGAAAAATGACAAAAAATATATGAGTCTTATATATTAATACGATGCGTCCAGGTGTCAAGTTATGGAAAAATTATTCAATTCCAGTAATAGAAATCTTCCTTAAAAGGATGCTAATGATAATTCATTTTCACCCTATAAGTAGGTACATATATAGTTCTATATTTATAGTTTTGAACAGTGCGATTCGTATGACGTCGGACTAATAAAACATAATATCATAATTTTTTTCACATGTTTTTTTTTGGAGGTAATATAGAAAAATAAAGAATCGATGAAAGAGACGCAAAATTTTATGAATTAAAACTTGCTACTGAACTGATTTTAGGTGCTAGTAATAGTTGATTAATGCCTTTCTTTTGTGAGGACAAATTTGTGTCCAGCAGTGGGAGTCGATATCATAATGAGTAATTATGCATCTGCTAGGTATATTTTTATACAACATAGAATGCTAGACAAGCTGACGGCCCACATGATGTAAAGTGGTAACTGTCGGCTATAGTATTATGGACATATCTGTATACTCTGATACCTATGATAACCCTCATGCGTTGCTATTTCTTAACACTAAGGTATTATGGCTTTATTTCATTGTATTTTACTATCATATCCAACTTTCAAACTGAAACACAGCCATGCAAACACAACTGCCTCACGGCATGACACAACCAGGCAAGCAAACAACTTTTGTACAGTCTGCCTTGGGTTTTACTTGCAAGTTACGTGACCATTATACAATTATTTTTATAATTTATTTATTAATGTGATTAATAAAGAATATCCATTTAGTTAATTGGTATAACATTTTACCTCTCAGGAATTGCAACGTATGAGATGTGCCCATGTATTAAGTGAAATTATATGCATGATACGAGTATGTAGTGCACTATGTAATGTCCATAATATTGTTGATGTCTATAGATAACAGTTATCCTTTTCCATCAACATTTGCCATTTCATATTGCATAAAAAAGTTAATAGATGTATCAAAGACAATTATTTAATAATAAAAGTACATCAAAATTAGGTCAGATATATAGATAAATAAATATTTATAGAAAAGTAAAATGAGACGCACTTGTCGCGTTTCATTTCACCAAACCGCTTCGCGTACCACGCCGCTCGGAATCAACGAACCAAATAGGAAATTAAAATCATCAATCAAACTAAAAAATACAAAGGCCCCGTTTCCCATTGTCGCCGATATGTTTGCGCAAAAACGACTTTGTCGCATCACAGTCAAAGTAATAAAAAATCTCCTCACGGATCATAAAACTTACTAGATTTGGCCTGCTTCTCAGAAGCACGCTGTATACATGGCGTTGCTGCTGTTACATTGTAAGACCTTTAAGCTTTTCTTAGTTTTAGCTTAATGTTTTTTTGGCATTCTGTCTTTCAATGGAATATGGAACTATAAAGAATGAAATTACGATCTGTAGTAGAGTTGTAACGTATTTTATCCAAAAATTAAAAAGTTTAAAAATTCCTATAAAGGCATTTCGGGATTAATTACGGTCTCGAACGCTTTCTTTTTTTTATTTCCTATTTTTTAATACTCCATATTAACAAACGATTATATTTAATTTTTAATATATTTTTTATTCGTAAATCGAAAGTATCTCCAATCTATTTCATAAAATTTTTGTATTTATTTTAGATTTAATTTAATTTAATGAAAAATATCTAAACAGTAGATACATATAAGTTTTTTTTTTCAATGTTTACGAGTATTATATAATTCTTAGAAAATATTTATTTTGCATAAAAATATTTTCTTATTCTAAAGTTCTATAGTTCTGTCCTTTCCAGATCGCTTATGGAGGTGATAAAAAAGCTCGGGGCTTTGTGATAGGACACGTAATACGCTCACAATTGGTTATTGCGATGCAATGACTGTGCGGTTTGCGGAGGTCGGATGATGGTTCGCAAGGAGACTGCTGAAGGATCTCAACATTTATTCACATTTTAATAACACGAAAAAGACTATCTGATATTGTTTTATTTAGTTTTTTTTAAACAGAATCTAAACCCATGAACGCTGTTAATTCAGAGACAAATATACTACTAATCATATTTATTGTAGTACCTACAAAATATTTTTTAATATTTTTATTTTTACACTCTTACTAATATTATAATTGTGAAACTGAGTTCGTTTGTTTGTTTGTAAGCTAAGATCACCTTATACGACATAATCACTTCTTAATTAATATCTTGGAAGGAAAGAAGATAGAAGTAGTGGAATAAAATCAATAAATAACGACATTGCTAATCAGAAGAAAATTTAAAATGTAAATCTAAGTTTGGTACAGGAAAATCAAGATGATGTTCTAGAACTGAGCTAATTGCGAAAAAAACATTTATTACTCGTAGTAGCTCAGGTTATAGGAAATTTAAATTAAAAGAATAAAAAGGTGTAATTCTTTATGTTGTTTGTTTTATGTTTCGATTGAAGGTAGGTTATGGTAGTGAAATTACAGTGTACAGAGCTATAACACCTTAGTCCTCAGGAATGGCAACACATGATGTGTATCATGAGCGATACAGTATACTCTATTGTGTTCATGATACTGTTCATATTTATAGGCGATGCTTACCACTTTCCATCAGGTATGCCGTCAGTTTATTTGCCATTCTAAATTGCATAAAAAATGTTGTATTTCAATGAATATTTTGGTGGTATTGCTTTAAGTTTGATTAATAGTAAATAAGAACCCGAGATCAGAGTCGCGATGTCGAGTCATCACCCAACCGAATTCTTAAAGACATTAAACTGACGGTGAACGCTCGAGTCACACTGTTTGCAATGTTCAAGTCGCCTTGCAAAATAACATTTTCTTATAGTGTCAAAATATTGTATAATATCACAAACGGATAAATAAAAATTATGCAACTTAGAATAGAAAACAAGGTAATGGCTCACCTAATATAAAGTGAGGATCGTTGTCTAAAACTATGTCATTACATAATATACTATGATGCCCATTTTCATAATAATAAATGAAAATGAAAATTTGACTTTATTGGGCTTGTATTTTGGAATATGAATTTAAATAACTTAAAATTGTAGTTCGTAAGAAATGGCAAATTTAATAGTGACAAAATTACTCGTAATATAGGAATTTAAACCCTATTGATTGTAAAAAGATTAAACAATATTGATTCAGAATCATTAAATATCTTTAATATTTACGTGTATGTTTCACAAAAAATATTATGGAAATTAAAAATATAAAATCTAATACATTTTATTTATTTCGTTCGAGCAGTATAAACGCGTCGTTCGCGATACCAAGCTACGTTCTTTCAGTAGGCAAGGGTTCGCAATCCTCAATGATTCAACACTTTCCATTGAAAACTTTATTCGAAGATTACTCCGTTGTATAAATGTAATAAGCTTCCCAGTGACGAGATTAGAGCCCGAATTTCACTCAGGCATTAATGACATTTTCAGTTGGAGCGGGGAACTCTGTTGTTTATGGCGAAACAATGATTTTGAAAGTCATTTTGACGAAAAATTCTACGGATAAATATTTGTTTTCGTATATTTTCAGTACCTACGTGGTTGTTATGCATATTAGGGGTACGTTTTATTATATTTACGCTCTGGAAATCTGATACAATTAATGAAATTGCATAATATATGTTTTTTTTTTTAAGTACTGTAAATTGTAATGAGTGTTTACAGATTTGTTCTTGTATTCTCATTTACTTAACGTTGTTGTGAATATAATTATATTTTGTTTACATAATATTTATGAAATATTAGCAATTGTTTGAAATAAACTTAACTTTCTCTCTTTTGTAACCGAACGTCTTAATTAAATGGAGATATGAGCATGTTTCCAATAATTGAAGAAACGATTTTCCATTTCTGGCAATATCGGCAAAATGAGAAAGTAATTAGGTTATGATAATACCAATTATTTTAATTCTTTTTATATATAATTTGGCAAAGATTTCAAGTACAAACGAAAGCACATCGCCTTATGGAGCTTCAAATCATTGACGCTGGTTTAATATGATGAGGAGAATATCAGGGATATATTTCCCGTTGAAAGTCTACTAATTTGCAATTACCTTTGTCTTTCTATGCAACAAGCTTCCAAAATATATACGAACAAGGTAAAAAAGATATAACAGAGATATATCAAAACTCATTCGCGTTTTACATCAAGCGTGCATGAAATTTACATGGAATTTTGAGTTTGTAATAAAGAATGATGAATTGGGCCCGTATTGGTAATTATGGCCAACAGTGAGCGAGCGCGCCAATATTAAATTGCGAAATTCAATAATTTTATGACATTCACTTGAAGTATAAAGTTGTGGCTGTAGGTATGTATATACCCAAAATTTGTCATCTTATATTAATGAATATGATATGTATAATGTCAAAAACTATCTTACTTATTGTGTATATTATACTGCTGAAAAACTTTGCTTGCTTTGCGCTACAGTTTTTTTTCTTGATTATAAGCGAAATAAAACTAAGACATAACACAAAAATATGAAATTGTTTCTTATATAGCTAGAGTTTATCAAACCTGAAGTTTTTATTTTTGTCCGAATACTTTATTATAATAAAATTTGCATGATTACTGTACTAGTTATTAACAATATTTATTTAATAGATTTATTTGAAAAGATTAACCGTTGATTTTTTATAGTTTATTCTCTGCAAATAATCACGGTTTTTAGAATAGTAAACGCGTATGTGTGCGTCTTATTAAAATATAAATTAATATTATTATCAATATTTTTAAATCGATTAAAAATCATATAAAAGATCAGTCGACGAGTTTTATAAATAGCTTAATTCTTCTATTTCGTCATAATCTAGATCAATTTACTTGTCGTTAGGGTGAAGAATACAGCGAATATTGTTTGCAAACCATTTACAAGTATTATACCCACAAATAGCAACGATACGCTCGAATATGACCGTATGGGTGTATTGTATAGGAAACTAATGGTTTTTTGTGTTCGTAATTGGATTTCATTCGCGCGTTGATTTACTAGAGGTCGCTTGAGGCATGGATGTTTGTCACGACACAATTTGCCGACACGATTCTGCCTAGCTGAAGGGGTTCGTTTCTCTTTTATTTTAGTTTTTGACAGGCTCTTTATTATTTTATTAAATTGGATAGATGTTATATACGATTTTACGAATTTGTCCTCTCCATTTTAATATGACAATTGGTTTCTATTTCAGATTTTTTAGTATTAGTAGTATTAGTTTTTAGTATTGCTTAAGTACATAGGTAGTACTGATAGAAAGTATATCGATTTTTTATAATTGACAATTATTAGTAAAGAAGTATTATTTCTGATTGCGTTGCAGGTTAAGTGGATATTTAGTACGTTTTATTTGTAGTTATAATTTTCTTGTACTGTAAAATTCCTCTAACTAGATATCGCGAATATCAAAAGGGGTAGTGACAGCATATAGTTATATGTATTATCATGCACAGAGATAAAAAATAATTTTTTTTTTTGGTGGGTGAAAATGGTATAGTAACCCCGCCTGCGCTAACGGGATACGCTGGCGGAGCACCATTGAAGGATGATCGATGAGAATGAAAACAGGCCAGTTAGCCCATCATGATGAATTCATCAGGAATTAACCATGATAGTTTCCAGGGAGAACCGCGAGGAGGTCGACCTGGTTGGGTATATTGATAGCAATAGGATTCTCAGTCTCCATTACTAACAATCCCTTTCCCTCCGATAAAAAATAGTTAGTTCGTTTTTTATAATACATTATGGCTAACACCACATAATTGTATCAGTACTGACCCCGAAGAAACTTTGGACACTCAAACATACAGAAAAGAGTATATATCATAATGTAGAAGGAAAGAGAAGAAAGAAAACGCTTTATTAACAAACTATAATAACAAATATAAGGTACACATTTAACCAGATTTAGATCTATCATAACCAAAATAGCTCCATGACAACCCGTCTCGCAAACCTCGTTAGAAAGGGTATCCCGATGCATGTTTTAAAATAATCAGTTTCCGTGTTAATTCTTAATTTACTGCTTGGATGGTAGTAGGATAATTCGATTGAGCGGAGCCGAGGGGCAAAAACTCACTGGACGGTGTGCCCGTGTAATAACGTAGTAATTAGGCATGTATGTTTATCTTTATGCCATGTATGCGTCCAAGTTACGACAGCATATTTATTAGAGATAGGCGCGTAACCTCGGGGTCGCGAGTTCACCCTGATCGTGAAACTCTTGAAATTAATACGTTCATACAAGATCATGTAAATAGGAGTAAATTATGATTATTATTTATAGATAAATATTTTCTTTGTTTAGTTGCTGTTTTATATATAATTATTTAAATTATAAAACAAAAACACTACGGGTAAAAATAGTACTATCTATGTTTATAATCGTAGGTAGGCCGACAGATTGCTATTTCACGTATTTAAAAAAAAAATATATTTTTTACCTTTTTAAACATAAAGGTTGTGTAATTGGTAAAGCAAATAGTAAATTAAACTTCGAGTTAATCCAAGGTGTTGAAGGTTTAGGTTTAAAAATAAAATTGGAATTGAACTCTTAATGTGTGAATTCATTTAAAGTATAATGGTAAAATTATTTATCACTTAGTTTTACATAATAATATTCTACTAAACGTTAAAAATAAAATAATTCAATACTGCATGTTGTGAAAACAATAACGATAAAATAAGATTCTACTAACTTCCTTATAAGCGATGCTTTTTGTCCTAATTCATGTGGGAAAAACTACGGGTTACAGCTAGTAATCTATATAACCTACACGCTTAATCCGAGTATAACGTGTAGTTAGTAAGTACTAATTACGATCAGAAGCAATTGAAGACTGACGATATCTTTCCAGTTTTTTTGCAAACTTGATGAATATATACTTGCTTCATTATAAATAGGTTCGAGGGACAGTAGTTCTAGATTACCGGAGCGGATCTAATGCAATAATGTTTTTTGTGAACCCATCATCCGTGTGAATAGATAATTTTCTTCAATATGGAAATGTTGGCACCTGTAGAAATTGTTCAATTATTCAATACAAGACATTGTTAGGAAGGTGCATGGCATGGAAATATATTTCTTAGTTATATGACCAACTGGATATTTTTTCTCATCTACCTCTTTTATATACTTCGGTGAATTAATTTAATACTTTGATGTAAACAATAATCCGTTGGATACTTTTACTCGATAATGGTATCAAAATACCATTATCGGGTAAAAGTAACACGAATTGAGGAAGAACGCTAGAATTTTGTGTGTGCAATTAAAAATTATTTCATCATTATGATATCAGTGGTTAGCTGTTTACTGCCGAACATAAACTTCCACCACAAGGAGGGTTTACCCTGTAGTTGCCACTCTCAGCAGCCGGGTTGACAACCAAAGTTAGGCTTTTAGTAATGTTTTAAGAGTGACGCTGCTGCCCATCCCTTGACCATTAAGTTCCCTTAGACTCTCTTACAACACCCACGGGAGCGGAAGGGGTGGTCCATTCTATACCGGGGGCACACATCAAAAGCAAAAATTATTTACAATGTCTTAAATACATGAATTATTAAGTTTTAGTCTCTTTAGATTTAATTTGAGCAATTAGTCGAGTTAGAAGAAAACAGTTGAATCTCTGATACAAGGAAAATATTTTATTTATTAGCAATGGAAAAGGTACTTTGAATACCGCGAGCGGTACATGGACAGGTGTTGTAATGTGTTGGCGTAGCTAATGTCTATTGAGCGATTATTATTTTCCATTATTTTAACTTATAATTGTTGTCATTGTCATTTCTGTAGTATAAAAAAGTAAATCGACAACTTTTTGGAGACGGTATAATTTAATCTTCGGCAAGTACTTCGGCCATATTATCCGGAATGAAAACTGTATAGAACGTTTAATTGTCCAAGGGTCAGTACAAGGCAAACGTTTGGGGTAAACGGGGTAGATCACCAACGCGTGGATTGACCTCATCAAAACGGCCGTCTATTGTGGAATGCTTTAGCTCTGCTGTGAGCAGTATATAGCTTTGTAAAGAGTATACGACTGAAGAGAGATAGATAATTTAATCAAATGTATGCTACATTAGCAGATATATATATACCTATACATTTGTCTACATGCAGAATAGATATCGAAAGAGTTTAATGAAAACGAACCGATA
The DNA here is from genome assembly GCF_026898425.1 of Galleria mellonella. Lineage (NCBI taxonomy): Eukaryota > Metazoa > Arthropoda > Insecta > Lepidoptera > Pyralidae > Galleria > Galleria mellonella. The sequence goes on from NW_026442133.1 coordinate 4,536,239, forward strand.
GTAATAGTGCTTCCTAAAGATACGGATCTTTAATATAGTATGAGTGGGTGAAACATTAAAATGAGAAGCAAAACGGAAGTGACCGCGCCTGCCAAAGGGTTGAACTCGCTATACACGACAGAATGAAAATTAAAAAAAGAACATTTATTTTTGCCCTGTAATAATCTAATATTAACTAACAGTAGCTATTACCAAGTTGGCCATGTAGCTTGGCATACGCTTGTATAATGATTTTTCCTTTACTTGCACTAGTGTATTACACTGTCACTAGTATTTCTATCTATGTGTACATCTATATATATATCTCTTTTCAATACTCCTTTGCACTACACTACTACTAGTCACTCACTTAAGATTTCCTATATCACTATGTTGGGTTGACTGGAAAATATCTTCGCTCATATTATTATTTACTATTCGTATGTACCTATTCAGTTTTCAAAGATGACAGAATGCTTTATTTCTCTTTTCTTTCTTACTAAATTCAAAACCTCTGTTTTCTAAATTGAAATTAACAAATTTACATATAATACAAATCATTCCCTATCTCGGTTTCTCATGGGTAAAATTTCCAAAAAGTGCTGAAAATTGTTTATTTATTTTTAGTTCAAAGCTTAAGAACATACTTTTTATACTTGTAACTACAAAAATAACAGAATTCCTATACAATTTTCATCCCCAATTTTACGCTATCAAGGGCGAAATTTTCAAAAACGCTAATAAGTATTTTTATTATTTCTAATCATAAGTATAAAACAAAAGTTGTTTACTTCTAGCTTCAATTATAATAATAGAGCTCCCATACAAACTTTAATTTTCTATTTCACTTTTTTAGGGATAAATTCTTCAAAACCAAAAGTAAACATTAATTCTTGTTTTGAACCAAGAATCTAATTCTAAATTTTCACATGTCACGTGCCAACTTCTAAACTGATGAAATTCTATACAAACTTTCAAATCCATTATATCTCCTTAGAGTTTTTCTAAATTATTTTCTTATTAATATAATCTAATATATATATATTTTATTATATATTCTTATTGTATTTCTGAGTGTAATAAAAAATATTATATCTTAGTTGCCTTTAATTAATTTATTCGGTATCTCCAACGGTGTGATGTAACGCCATAAGTATTAAAGTCGATTGCTTGGGTATCTCTGTACCATTCGTGTTTCAACCGCAAAGCAGTTGTGTTTGCATAACTGTGATTCGAAGGGAAGGGAAGGAATGGGAAGGGGGGAAGGGATGGGCTTCGATTTAAAGGGATATGGCGTGAATTTAAAGGTACAGAGGAATAATACCTAAGTCCTCAGGAATGGGGACACATGGGGGTATCATGAGCGAAACAGTATACTCTGTTATGTCCATGGTATTGCCAATGTCTATAGGCGACGGTTAACACTTTCCATCAGGTGGGCCGTCAGCTTGCTTGCCATTCTGAGTTGTATAAAAAAATATATAAATTTTTAGATTTGTACAAATTGCTTATTGTCTAAGTTGGTATTTAATATTTCTGTTTTGATAAGGTTTAATATTTTTGGTAATCCTTTGAGTGAAATTGGCATTTGGGGTCTAACCTCAGAAATTTGAAATAGGCACAAAGGTCCGTAAAAGGCATTTGTAGTGACCGAAACTATGCGTTGGTAGATTATACCAACTGGCATTACGGTCGGTCTTTTTGTCACAGACGTTTACTGGAATCTTAGTAGGTATCTAACTATAAATATCCCATCCGGAAAGAAAATGTCTATAGTATTTAATTTAATTTTTCTAAGTGATTCCAGTGTATTATTATGTATGAAGAGAACAAGTATACGGCATTTTTCAAAATTGATTTAGTTTAAATTTTTTTATACAACTTACAATAGCAAATAAGCAGATAATCCACTTGATAGAAAGTAAAAACCGTCGCCTGTGGATATGGATAGTATATATCGTGTACATCTCAGAATATATTGTCGTTCTATGTACCCCTCATGCGTGGCCATTCCTGAAGATTAAATTACTAAAGTGTAATGCTACCATACCTTGTGATTGCACTATCATAACCCATTCTTCAAACAGAAACACAATCATGCAAGAACAGCTGTATGGCAGAAACAAAATTGGGACTGAGAAATACTTATACAGAAGATTTTTGTATAAAAAATTTTTCGGTTACTTGTTTTTATTTTTAGACAACTGCCGAAAGAAGGAAGTTTCAATTCGTTTATCCATATATTGAATTACTTATCAATTTAATAAAATAGTAGTGATTGATATAGTGTAGCGAGGATGTACGGTAAAACAATAACACATCCCGAGGGGGCTCGGACCGGAACACGTTACCCTAATCCCTTTTAAGTGAAACTTGGAATTTGTTATGACTGATCTTAGTTAATAATTCTAGAAACATCTTTAAACAGGATGTGGTAGAGCCTAAGCGAGATTTCGTTATAGATTTATAGTTCACATTGGATTATATAAATTCATTAATAGGTATTTAAAAGACAATTCATAAAAAGTTTTCAAAAATAATCAGTGTATAAAATTGAGAACTATGTAGGTACTTTATTATAGTATTTTCAAATTTAGTATTTGTTATAGCTAACCAAGTTGTAACAATTGTATTTTCTATATAATTAAGTTGGTGGTAGTAACAGTGGTACCTAAACAGTTACAAATAAGCAATGGTTCAAAATCTATTGTTTTAATAGAATAATTACATACAGGTAGACCTACAGACTGAAATATTTTTAGTTAGAAAAACTTAATTTATTATTTACTTCTACTCTTGTGTGGTATTTTTTAAGCTCGGCTAACATCGCTACCACTACGATATCTATATATTGGGTTTCGCGGAATATTGATGGCGGAAAAAGGCTATTTTCCATTTCAATAGCGCCGATAACAGTAAGATGTCTACATTCATATCTCTTGAGTTCATTATTTAAATATTATATACTGGGTAACTGATATTATAGGAGCAATATATATATCTAACTACAATATATAGATGTTAATATATGATACCTCTAGCATATAATTGTCCATGAGAATAGTGTCTGCAAGTAGACAATTTATAATTAATCTAAAAAGTATTTTTGAATAATAAATTGTATATTACTTATAATTATTAAAACTTAGTTGGTCGGCGACATGAAATCTTATGTAGCTGTCTTGTGCGAGCGGAATATTAACTGACAAACTTGTATTGGCATGTATAGTATTTTAAGGCGATTAAGTTAGATACGTAATGCGCTCCGCAGCACAAGTTGTGATTGCATCCTCCACAACTTTGCTGTGCTTGCACTCGATACCTTTTGTGTTTGCGGAGTTGCCTTTGTGCCGGCAACTAGTGCGTTTACCCTACACTCGCTGCCGTTCACCCGCCATGTTGTATTTTAATGAAAATGGCTTGTTTTCTTATAGCATTGTGTTGTGTGGTCTTTGCTTCAGCTGTTTATTGATTTTGATATTGAAACATTGCTTTAGTATGTATATTTGAATACAAAATTAGTTTCCTCGTTGTTCATATTTTTGAGGAAATAATATGGGTGTACTATGAAAGTAGAAAGAATCTATTTTTAAATTTGATATAATTTGAATGGGCAATTAGTTTCCTATTTGTACATACTCGTTTTAAACTATTACCTATATATAAGTAGAATAAAATAAATAATTGTACTTGACAGTTTTAAAAATGAGCTTTTCACATCCATAATAATAGTATTTATTTCAATATAAAAGCCGTGTGGTCCCCGCATAGAATGGGCCATCACTTTCTTTCTCGTGGGTGTTGTAAGAGGTGCTAAGGGAACTTAATGGTTCAGGGATGGGCAGCAGCGTCTCTCTTTAAACATCACCAAAGCCTCACTGCGTTTGGCAATCCCCTTGCCAAGCGTGGTCACTACTGGCAAAACCTCCCGATAGGGGGAGGCTTATATTTAGCAGCTGATACAATGATGATATGATGATTACTACATAAAAAAACGATGTTTCAATTACCTACATTAGTATAAAAATTTCACAAAATAGATAAGTATAGGACGTACTTCTTGAAATTACTTGTTGAATGAAAACGAATCGAGCATATATATGGTTATTACTAATATTAACTTAATTGAATCTTTAATTTTTCAAATTTTTTTTTTTTTTTTTTTTTTTTTTTTTTTTTTTAAAAGAATTATCAATATCAATTCGAAATTCACGAAGATACTGTATGACATACACATATACAAAAAAGTGTCGAATTGCGAATTTCTTTTTGGAGTCACTTAAAAATATGGCTTCCTAAAATAAATCCACGTTATAATGCTTTGCGTACTTACTGCTGCACACATAAAGCACCCTTATCGCATCAGAGATACTAAACTGAGGACGAAATGCGCCGCTAAAGGCAAAAGCGATAATCTCTCTCGTCTCAGAGCTGAGTTAGACACCTTCGTGAGACTAACGAAGTTCTTATAATCCCTCCTCTGGCGCCCCCCCACGACCTCCCGGTAATCGAGTTATAGCCGTGCATCTCATGTCTTCCGCGTCACCACCCATAAAGGTGTCGTTGGAATTTTAATTATGCCGAATGTTTAAATTATCATATAAAAATAATAATTAGTAATTATCATACGTTTACATGATAATTACGAATCTGCGCTACCCACCGACATAAGATAAGTGTCTAACAAATTTAAAAAAAAGTTTACGGATCTCTTTTGAATAAGCCGTGAAAGTTAAGTAAAGAAGTTTATAATCATAATCATCATCACCTTTGATCTCAATTGTTGCTTTATTGCTATTATAATATATTATCGTGCATATAAGTATGTTTATATAGTATGTATGTTTTTGTTATATATATTTGTATATGTAAGTAATATTTGTTTAATGTATTAATGTAAGTGTATTTATATGATCACAATGTGTAATAGTTCTTCATTGTATATATAATGTAATTGTAGATGTAATGTAATTCTTTAAATTTATATAAGAAATTTAATTATGTAAAGTACGCCAGCCTGCCCTTCATAACATATGATATTCCTAGCATGGAGGCCACATTTACTGTGAATCAATATGTGAATCTTGTAATTGCATCTATATATTTTTGTTGAATAAATTTTTATTATTATTATATAGATATTGATCTTGTTATTACAAGTTATTGAAATGAAATGAATTGAGGTTTTATTTGTAAAAAACATAACTGTAGTTTCTTAACTAATATTAATCTCTTATTTGTAGTAATAAAAGTATGCTTTATCTACAATGATTTTTAACCGATTCAATAAAAAATGAGTTAATTTTCGAGTCAGTATAGATACGTCTGTAGCTGTTTATCTATAATATATTTTTTTATCGTACTCATTTTTCTTTTGCCAAAGGTTGACTGGGAGATAATGCTATATAGCATTAAGTTCACCTTTTGTACCAAAATTTTTTTTGTTATGTAGTCAATAAAGAATAAATAAATTATTTGAGTGATTAGTGTGAAATAATATAGACTTAAAAGACATTAATTAGTTATAAAATTGATGAATTGTGAGACAGTGGTAGACAGGTCGTTTTGAAAGCAAGGACTCAGATTTGAAATCTCATTTGAACAGATTATAAATTCTTTTTTTTTAAATTAGCTCTATTAAATATAAAAGAAGATTTACATACAGAACTGGAAAGAGTCAGTCATATGTGACATACAGGTTGTGATGCAGTAGTAGATATACATATTTGTTTTCCGGATTTGAATCTGAGTCGAGTGAATTCAGGAAATAAAATTTTGTGAAATGACGTTTAGATCTAGGGTTCTTCTAAGTTATACCCCTCGATACCAGTAAGGAATGATAAGAGCTTGTTTGGGTTGAATAATATTATTTATTTATTTACAGTTAGTTTATAAATTTATAATTATACATAAAATATTATTGTATATATTTATTCTATTGTTTATTATAAACCTTTTAAACATATAGCGAAAGGCAATAAATTTTGTGTGTAAAAACGCCATACATCTGTGGACAGACATAATTGTACGTTACAAAATGCTGTATTAACAATTGTAGTAAATTCGTAATTGAATTCGCTTCAAGTAATTGTCAATAAATAATATGAACGTGGGCTATTAACGTATTATTTATGTGATATATACCGGGAACTCACCGGTGGCGAACGTAATTGTGGGGAAATTGCGACGCGGGTCGAGTCTGGACCGTCGACGTTACGTTGAAAGACGAAAGCAATAAGGTAACATTCGACCCTTAAAAGTCAATTATCCCACTATTTCAATATTACGAATGAATCTATTTCTATTATGTATTATTATACATTCATTAAAAAAATATTTTGATACATTTTTTTGGTAAAGTAAATAAGATCTTTTGAATATTATTTCGTTAATATCATAAATGTGAAGATGTGTATGCCCATTACTTCTTAGTAACTCAACTGAGCATCAAATTTGATGCTCAGTTGAGTTACTAAGACATTTGACATCGGTCTCTATTCAATTGAATAGAGACCGATGTCCCGTTCAATTAAATTATCCTGGTCACGTGGAAGAAAAAAAGAAATAAAAAAATCACAAGTAAATATTAGTAAACAATGAATTACAGGAAATGTGTATCTATCTATCGTACATAAATATTTTGTATTTGTATATAATATATAGGTATTATTTAACAAATTATGTAAATGGTTAAATAACAAATTGTTTATGTAAAGTTCTTAGAAATTAAATTAATGTCGAATAGATTTTGTATTAAATAATCCTTAAACAAATTAATGTATTTTTGTATGAATCTACAGATACGATTAAACATTGTAATAACTATTTATATTTAATTTAGAACTAGCCTAGAGACTAATGAAAGTTACGTGCATTTGGAACATTAATTTTATATATAAAAAATATTAAAAATTGTTTCAAAACAATAAATCATTTCAGAAACTATTGAGTACATTGTATATATTAAGTTTTAAAAATAATATGTATTGAGGTTCTGATAAAAGTATTTGCTTTTAAGACTATGTTGGTAAGCACGAGCGTGATTATTTTCTTTGGGTTCAAATCATATTAAATAACTTTTTTATATTAGATACTGGACGTGGCAAAGAAACTAACTGCCCACTAGATGGTGTAAGTGGTAACTGCCTTCTGTAGGCATAAAAACATCATGAACGTATATATACTGTAAATATTGATTTCCTCGTGTGGTGATAGAGTAAGAATATCACTCATTTTTATACCCAGGATGTAAAAGGTGATTACAGGAACATAGCAGAATACACACCTGCAAGAGAAGAAAAACGTTGAAAGGTTGGTCAGTGAGAATTCTAGTGCCCAGTAGTGGGTCCCTAATTGGTTATTACGATGATGTACCATATAGTTATTCTATGCTGATATAGCTCTTGATACTTATGCTTTGCAATTTTATATCTTTGTACATTAAAATCTACAAAAGATATAATACTACTAAGAGAATGAACTGCATGTATATGCAAGGAGACTGGAAATAAAAGTAAATATAACATGTTACGTTTTGTTTTTATCATAAAATAACTCACTTTACTTAAGTTTTTAATTAAAATACTATCTTTATTACTCGCTGACAATGTACGAATAGTAGTAATTTTTTTTTAAATCGGATAAGTATTTTTAAATTTATTCATTACAAACAAAAAATTTAATCTATTCTTTTTATATTAATTTAAAAAGTATATAGGTACATGATAACAATTACTAAAGCGTAAGTGTGGATAATAAAAAAGAGAATGAATAAATTGAGCAAGAAATTAAACACAATTAATCGAACTTCAACAAGTATTTAATATTTGCTAATACATATAATAGATGTTTGAAGTAACAGATAGTTATGTTGACACTACAACCAGTTAATTAACAGTTTGAATTCATTTTAATTAAAAGAGAACTAACATTTGCTCAGAAGATTATTTAAAAATTGCATATAAGTAGTTCTAGTAGTTAGTAATATATCTACTATGATATAAACAGGACCCTAATAGTAATAATCATTACATATAATAAATAGGTTTTGAGATAAGACGACGACGTGTCGCCACTACAGACTGCCCGTCGGTTTCACTTATTACGTATCTTTGTTTCTAACGTTTATTGCTATTATATATTTAATTTATTTTTGAAAGATGTATAAGAACAAAATATGGAATAGTTCTCATAGTGAATGCACTTACTATTTATATTTTCATATTTTACAAATTATTTTTCAATTTGTAAAATATGAAATTTAATATTTAGGTATTACTGTTTAAAATATTATACTTCTAATTAAAATCGTAATTTACAATTTGGCAAATATTCGTTAAGAATTAAAAAAAATATTATGTTTATGGTTATGGAAAAATGAACACAGATTAACATATATGCAATAAAAAATTATCCATTGTTTTATCATTAGTTAATTACAATAGACAAAGGTACAAAAGGTGGACGTAATATTAATTCCATTGTTGTATGTAAATCTGTGTGGAAGTACAAAAGATTTGTATAAATATATTTGTTTTATAATAAGGTTCAAAGCAATAGTCAATGAATATCCAATATGTAATAGGTCGATTTTTCTGGCAAACAGCCCAGAAGGGCGGGTTAATGGTATACTGCACGCGACTCGCACTCACAGCCACAAAATGCAATTGGCTGTCCGGTGCCCCGCTTCTTTTGTTTTTTAATTTATTTTTTTAATTCACTTAAATGTCATGGCGGTTATTAAGTCTATTCTTGTAATTTGAATAAAGATCACGGTCAAACACGCTGTTAACAAGCATTTGATGTCATATCAAATAGATTTTTTTTTTGTATATTAATACAACGAAGGATGTGAAAGAATCTGCTGCTCTATACTCTGTTTAGCATGCTTACCTACATATATCCTCTTGGCATATTCCTTACTGGAAATAAACGAATTCTCAATTATACAAATCGTATATATGTAGTTATTGCGTGTAAAAGTAACAAATATCCATCCATTCGTTGTTACAAATTTTCGCATTTAATATATCATTATCATATGAGTCGTCTACTGTTTACTGCTGAACATTGGTTTTCCCAAAAGGGAGGTTTTGCCTGTAGTTTCAACGCTTTGCAGGAGGATTGGCAACCGCTGTTACGCTTTGGAGATGTTTTAAGAGGAGTTGGAGATGTTTTCGACCATTAAGTTCCCTTAGTTGCCTTTTACGACACCCACGGGAAAGAAAAGGGTAGACTATTCTATGCCAGGACCATTTGATTATTTTTATATTTATTATTAACATTATTTATGTTATTGACATAAGGGGAGATTTGCCAGTAGTTACACTTAGCAGGCGGGTTACCAACCGTAGTTAGGCTTTTAAGATCTTTTAAGAAGGTCGCCGCTGCCCATCCTTCGTCCTCGCTTATTGGAAGGGGTGGCCCATTCTATGCCAGGATCATACGGCGATTATATTAATAGGATTTATTAATAGATTAGCTTCAATATCAAAAATCTCACACAATACATTTTTTGTAAAAACTGTCAAATCGTCAGCTGTCACCTGCACGATGTTGCAACGGGTGCGAAATATAACGTGTATATAATCTATACACTGTAGGTAGGATTTTCTTTTATACAAATATTATCTAATATTCACATAAAAATTCACATAGTTTATTTTACTAATATAATAAAATTGTGATTAGAAGATGTCTGTGTATGAAAGACGTTTAAGAAAAAAATATGAGGGATCTCAGTAAGATCCATAGATGTCATCGATAGTTGATAAATCAATATTTTTAAAAATTTTTGTCTAACTGTCTGTCTGTATATTTGTTCCAGCATCTCGTAAAAATTAATACATCAATTTGGATACGTATTTCGCAGTTGTAAAAGTGTTTTTTATGCAACTTACAATGTCAAACAAGCTGACGTCCCACCTGATGGAAAGGTGTAATCGTCAACTATAGACACGAGCAGTACCATGGACATAACAGAGTATACTGTTTCGCCCATGATACCCCATGCGTTGCCATTCCTGAGGATTCAGATGTTATTCCACTGTACCTTGTAAATTCACTGCCATATCCCACTTTTCAAACCGAAACACAACCATGTAAACACAACTGTTTCATGGTAGAAACACAAATGGGATACAGGTGCCCAAGCAAATGACTTGTACAAAGTTTTCCTCTGGTATATAAGTGTATGTTATATTAATTCATTTTTGGTGTATGTGTTCGTAAGTCCTTGGTTTTCCTACTTCCAAAATCAACGCGTACAAAGTAACGGCAAAAATTACAGCTAGTAATTTATAATTATTAATGTTATATATTTACCATTTAAATATAATTTAGTAATGTATCGAAATTCATAGTTATAAATAAGCGAGCACATTCTAAACATTGTTAGTAAATTTTGCGGTCGACCGGCGTATTGCCCTTTCATTGCGCTTCAAAATTCAGTTATAATTCTGCATTTCAGCGGTGCACCGCTGTACGACAAACACAAGGGACAAACAAACCGGCATTGTACCAAGTGTGCTTTCACAGTGCACTACATGTACCTCATGTTGATAGAAAGGTTAGAATTTGCAATTCATCACGCGAAATATATAGATTTTAAGGAGTAAATTGTTCTTTTTTTTTTTAGCACAATATCAGTAATACATAAATACTACACAACTCCACTCGATTTTATCATTTCATTTCATTTCTATCTGATTAATTTTTTTTTAAATACCGAATCGATTTCGAAAATACTTACATGAAAAGAAATAGAAATAGAAGACATATTTGGGAATTGAACTAGTAACCATGGAATAGTGATACAGTATGCTTTGTTTTTATTAGGTCATTAAATAATAGTAAATCAGCATACAGTCCGATTGTAATCAGTTACCATAACCCATTGATTCTTAAGAAACCGTTTTATGGTCTTTTAAAGAAATCCATAGGCTCGGCTGACTCATTATTTTTTCCAACAATTAAGCTTTTGTAGATTCATATGTGTGTGTATGTGTCGAGGAATGTGTAGCAGCGTCTGTCTTAAACCATCACCTAAACTTAACTGCGGTTGCCAACCCGCCTACCAAGTGTGGCAACTACTGGCAAAATCCCTCCTTATGGGGGAGGCTTATGTTCAGCAACGGTTGATAACGTGTGTATAGGATCAGCAATGCATTTATTTTTATTTTTGTTTAAATCCAATTCACTGTACTTTTTACTAGTTAGGTTTCACTTCTAACTAGTAAAATGTTTATCATTTTGAAAAATATTTAAATATACATTTATTAAGATAAAATTTGATTATAAATTTTACTATATTGAGAATATCACTAAAATTTTTAGCACAGAGTCTCACAGTAAGTAAACCTACGTCGTTTTCGTTTTACGTGATCTATCAAGAATCTTTCATTATGAACACTTACTTATGTTACGAATATGGAAATCGAATTGGAATTTATTTTTATATTTTGAAATTATTATATTAATTAGAATCATTTGAGTATACCTACCTATCGTAAGTAGGTAGGTATACCCTGCGTATGTGGCATTAAATGTAATTTCAGTGTGAAGTATATATTGCCCATAAACAATTATATCACTCTCTATAGTAAAAGATGTAATACTAGTTTTTGGTAGTTATAACGTCTGGGCAACACAGTCTAGTTAAATATTGTGGTGTCTTTTTTGCATTTTGTTCAGTTTAATCCGCTTCAAAATTAAATAGATGGCGGAGAAAAGTAATGCATTTTATTATTTAAAAAATAAAATATATTCAAAAGTAATTACTTTAATAATTACCTTAGTTTAATTTGATAATATCCTGATCAAATAAATTAATATAATTACAAAATAAGTATAGCAGAGTTAACAATCAATGTTATATTAATACCCAATTTATTATCCGAAAGCGCTCAAGTTTTAGCACAATTAAATACCCATATCAGAAATTCGTGAACTTTTTGTATTGTTTATTTGAAACAAATTTCATACTTTCTGATATGGTCGTGGTCGTTGGATCGCCGCCGCGATCTTTTATTTTGGGTCCAAATTTTTGACGTTTACGACGGCAATCAATCATTTTATTTGTGGCGCCTAATTATTGTTATAAGGGCATAGGTGGGTTAGGTTGTTGACTTTGTACAGCCTTGTTTTTACGTTAAACACTTGCTTAATTTTTTATTTTCTATTGATCACTATTTGATAACCATTGTAATAACTATGTATACATATTTTGTAAAGTGTCACTAGAAATTTTTCAAGAATCATCACAGAAACCGAATACCTATTTGTAATAAGTTTTCTTTTCGTCATTGATTGATCGACGTTACACAAAACATTATATTTGCTTTGTTAAATTTTATTTTTGTTTATTTAATTTTTACAATATAATAAATAGGGCAAGAGAAGAAACTATCTATAATTTGAGAGAAGTTTTCAAGAATTAAGTAAGCATGCACAGGTAAAAATCTAAGTGCTAAGTAATTTGTATCAAGTAATAATTGAAATTAAGCTAGAGTAAATAAGGCTTTATGAGAGAAAGGGATTGCTAGTAATGTGGATTACCAGTCTCATTACTAGCAATATACCCTGTCAGGTCGACTTCTACGAGGTTCCCCCTGGAAACCATTGTACCAAATTCCAGATATACAGCACGATGGGTTAACTGGCCTGCCTTTTCTTTCTTATCTGTCATCCCTTACTAGTACCCCGCCAGCGTATACCGTTAGTGCAGGCGGAGTTACCATTACATTATCACCTATTAAAAAAAATAAGGATTTATTATGCGTTAATTAGCATAAAATTGTATATATAAATAATATCATCTAGAGTTAATCACATGACAAATCAAACTAAGCTATTTACGTTTGCTTATTCCCATAATAAAAATATTAATAAAAACAAGACACCATTTTTTTTATTTTAATAAAATGTATGCCCAAATGAGAATTTCGTTTAGGTGAAAAGTGTTTAAATTAATGTTCAGATCGCAGGAATAATATGCGTTCACGGCAAACCGTTTACGGGCATAATAATCATTAAAACGTATTTCCATTTTATTCGGACCCTAACTCAGACCTCTCCGATTATGATCTCTATACTTTTCGGGGTTCCTTTGTTCGAAGGTCGATGATAAATTCTTCTTTTAAAGAAAAAATTAATGAGAATTTAACTAAACATAATTATGTTTAGTTACATAATATAATCCATAACGATAATATGGGAAAGTGATTTTGTTGCCCGTTACCAAACTATATCGGTGTCATTTATTTATTTTAATAATAATGTATTAATTATAATTGCCAATATAATAGACTCCTATTTATAGTTGAACTAGCTGACTTGGCGGTTGTTTTCCTAAAAAAAACTATACTATTTCTCAAGTTGGAGCAAACAATACACATTTATAAAATTTCATCATATTCGTAATCAGATGAGCGATGTCGGAGACTAGCATGAACGAAAATCGTGTCACAGGATTTTTATATATTAAGATTTTAAAAATTAAGAAGAAAAATGATTGAAATTGAAAAGAATTAAGACTTTTTTAAATACGAATAAATTAATTTATAATTTTATCGTATTTTGCTCATGTTAATTTTCTCGTGATATAACACTGATATTACATTTCTGTATTTTTAAGTATTACATACAGAAAGTTCATAAAATTTATTTGCGATAGAAAATATGTAGCTTGTAGAAGATTAGTATTACCATTTTGAAAAGTAGTCACATTCATTTTAAATTTACGTACGGAATCCTCCGTTGATTGAAGATGTTTCATATTTGATACAGTGTATTGTCTTTTTATATTAAGAATCATATTCGAATATAGGGGAATGAAAATAAAGCAAGTAAATGTTTGGTAACGTGTAATTTTGGGAAATAGCTATTCGATACGTATCAAAACATTTCGTGAACAAAAGACGGTTATATTGTAAGAAATTACTATGTATTATGTATATTGTTTCAATGGATAACTATTTCTTCTCTTTTTATTGATAGAAGATTGACTAAGCATGGATAATTTTATTTTACTTTAATATATTTATTATTTAATATTGTGTTTTACACATACAATATATAATAATAAGTTCAATTTATTTTGCATGTTCTTTAATTTACTGTTGAAAAAATCAAGATTTATAAAATTAATTTTCCAAACAAACGGCAATAGGAAATTAATACTTTTGACTACCTATTTGCGATTATGATTGTGAATAAGTATAATATATTTATTTATAATTTATTTTTTTGGTACAAAAATCTTTCAATGATGTTTTATTTTTGTCTTCTCTAGCTGCAGGCTTCATCTAACTTGGCGTTCCGAATATAATCTTTATCGTCATGTATACCAATTAATAACTTTCTCATTGCGTTCTAAAGTTTACAAACGCACACACATATGTTAATTACTTACAACATGAACATAAAAACTGCATACACGTGAGTGTAGCATGGAGTGTGGGGGCAGAAAGCCACACCCACGTCGACGCCTGCTCATTTTAAATTGTAATTACAATTTATTATTGTGTCTCTGTGCCGCCTTCATCGCCCCGACGCCATTTTATCGATCACTACATTTATATTTGAACATCTACGTACTATTGAAACCTTAGAGAGTAAGTGTCTTTATCTGCGGGAACAGCATTTTCAATATTGATTACAGAAAAACGTCTCATACAATAGATACCGCCCATTAAGTTGCTTCTGCTCTTTACAGTTATCTACAATTGAATATTGTCTTTCTACTACGTTTTTACATTATTTTCTTATCTATTTTAATCTACACAACACATTAAGTACTTTTAAATCAGTGGTGAGATAGTTTATTCATAGGTAGGTATAGATATCCACCACTGATATGTCACGCGGCTAATCTTTCTTCAGTAAGGTACTTTCGAGAGGTGGTTTTTATGATGACAATGGTGGAAAGTCAATGAACTTCTAATTTGATATTCTTGCATTGTATCTCACTTACAGGTACTTTTATTTCTAGTCGTGCAAAAGGTAATAGAATGTTTGCATTCTAGAGAACATTTTTATTTTGGATTTTTTTATGCAACTTAGAATGGCAAAAGTTGATGGCCCACCTGATGGAAAGTGGTAACCGTCGCCTATAGACATGAGCAGTACCATGGTCATACCAGAGTATACTGTTTCACCCACGATATCCCCCATGGATATCATGGGTGTTGCCATTCTTTTATAATACGAAAATTATATGTATTGATACCTGTAATGATAGTATGTAAGTTAATCATCATCTCTCTTTGATTTTGTTTTCTATTCTTTTTATTCTTTCTTATGATCTTTCAGAAAAAAAAATACTCTTTGTAAATATATCATATAAGATATTAAATGCCTATAAAATTTAATTAATAAAACGTAATTAATAATGTGTTTATATTACCACACTATACAACTTTCAATAATATCGTAATCCTTTAATTATAATTTTTGAGAATAGAAAGGTTGTTTTGATGTGCAGTCCAAGGTATTCATAGCATTTGCCGCCATTACATTTAATTTTTCGGAATTCGACGAGGCTCTGTATCTAATTAGAGAGTAGATAATTAAAAGAACGTGCCGCCTTTTATGTATGATTAGTTTCACATTAATAACATATTTATTTAAAATTACTTACTCGTATACATTAGTAAAAAAATTATAATAAAATTTATAACGTTGAAGCTATTTGTTTATAAAATTGCAAATTGATGCTCTAAAACGTTTTTTTTTTATACAACTTAGAATGGAAAACAAGCTGACGGCCCACCTGATGGAAAGTGGTAACCGTCTCCTATAGACATGAGCAGTACCATGGACATAACAGAGTATACTGTTTCGCCCATGATACCCCCCATGCGTTGCCATTCCTGAGGACTCCGGTGTTATTCCTCTGTACCCAGTAAATTCACGCTATATTCCACCTTTCAAACCGAAACACAGCCATGCAAACACAACTGTTTCACGGTTGAAACACGAATGGGACAGAGGTACCCAAGCAATCGACTTTTGTATAAAGTCTCCCTCTGGTAAAACGTAGATTTACAAGCATTAAATCAAAGTATATTACAACAAATTCGATATCAATAAAACCAGACTCTAAATTCAGTTACATTACAATGTGTTTGCATGGCTGTTTCGGTTTGAAGGGTGGGATAAGGTCGTGAATTTACTTCTGTAACACCCGAGTCCACAGAAATGGCAACGTATATTGGGCGAAACATTATACTCTGTTATGTCTATGGTACTGCTCATGTCTATAGGCAATGGTTACCACTTACCATCATGTGGCGCGTCAGTTTTTGTTTGCCATTCTAAATCGCATAAAAAATATTAATGATAAACTCCTTATTATATAAATTCCTTTTACTAGACAATTATCTGTAAGTAATGTGTCGACTTAGAGTAAAATTTTGGTTCCTATTCGAGCATAAATTAATATCTAAATACTTTTGTGTATTTGAATCGGTTTTGATTTTGTATAATAATAGATAATGAAGTAATTAATTTATGCGGTGTCACTTGCACAAACCTGTTACCTTCGGTTCCTGTGGGAAATTCGAGAGTTTGCTAAGATAACAGTTTTTAAATAATTAATCAGAAATATAGAAAAATTGTTCATTGTTTTCGAAAATTTTCAATGTTACCACATTTCAGTAAGTTTCAGTGTAAATGCTCTTAAGGCGATATGATGTAACAAAAAAACAATTTTCACATTTATAATACTAGTAAATCTATATCTCAAACTAACATCTTCATAATGAACATCAATAGTAAAATGGCAACAATAAAATAAGGACTATATTTTTTAGCGATAAATATTTATGTACTAATAATCAATATAATAAAATATATACAAACAAATATATAAGAGCTTCGTGTTTTGATCTCGATGTATCTTATCCCGTAGTTAAATCCAATTGGATTTATGAGCAACAAGACTCTGGGGCTTAAAAGCGAAGTAAGTTGTAGACGCCTTCTTGATGCGAATTTGTGCGGCTGCTGTCACAGTTCATTACCACCGACGATATTCCGTTTAATAGTTCCCCTTCAACTTCGAACAATGTTTATAGAATTCTATTATAGACTGCCTCGGTACACGGTTTGATACACTGCTTCGCTATCTTATTGTGGCGCGTTCTATCTCAGCGCTATATAAACATTTGTACTATGTCTGTTCGTATTGGTCTAAGTGTTTTTATGAATATATGTACGTAGGCATTTAAAAAAAAATACTAATGTCTTTCTATCAGTCTTGTATAACACAAAGTATAGGCTCTGTTTAGTTTGGGGCTAGAAAATGCTGTCTGATGTCTCCAGGATTATTTATTTCATCATCATCTTCATATCAGCCTTTAACTGCCCAGTGCTGAACATAAGCCTCCCCCTTTGGGGGGTTTGCCAGTAGTTGCCACGCTTGGCAGGCGGGTTGGCAATCGCAGTTAGACTTAAGAGATGTACTGAGGAACGCTGCTGCCCATCCCTCGCTCTCTCTAGTCGATTCTTACAGTACCTACGGGAAAGAATTTTTATGAACAACAATATTATTATTATGTGTTATATATATAAAATCACAACCTGGAATGAGTGGAGATACCTACTGTTAGGAAGCATTATCTACATCATATGCAGCTTCTTCTTATTTAGCTTATTAGTGTACTGAGTTTTTGTTTTAATCTTAAAAAATACCAGGAACCAGGCTTATTTTGTTACTTATATGTATAATGTGAATTCCTCTTAAAAGTCTGTTAACTGTTGCTACTATTGAAATATTTCAAATTTAGATGTACTTAATGCAAATAACCAAGATGGCACTTTAAGTAAAAAGGGTTAAGATGTTTTTACAACAGAGTGTCAGACTTTTGTTCGTAATCGCCTTTCTCTTCCATTAATTGTTACGAATAAAAGCACTGTGAACCATTGTTTTATAAGGGGCTCACTACAAGTAAGTACCCGTTGTAATAATACTGAAGGATTTGAAGTTGTTAAACAAACACCACAAAAATATGGGTTCTATAGTAGTATATATATGTTTTTTGAGTTAGGTATTTAGTATGGTGAGGGTCTAAGTATACAAACTGATGGTCGAATTTAAAATATATATTAACTTTCAAAATCCACGGGCGTAAAATTGCGGTCTAATATACAATATGATAATTATTTATTAGTTGTATTTTACGGCTTCACCCGCGTGGATCCTTATATAAAATATTCTATGTTTTAAGTTAGAATTTAACTTATGCAATTCCAAATTTCAATCAGATCAGTTTAGTAGTTTTTGCGTGAAAAAGTAACAACACATCCTCATCATATAAACTTTCGCATTTATAATAAGTAGTAGTTGAATTACTCATATACACATACATATCCTCTATGCCTGTCTTCCATTGGGATAGACAGAAATAATGGAATGTCAAATGCTTCGATTCAAACAGACCTCTTTCGTTTCCCCCACATTCATCATTCTTCAATCTATTCATATGCGTTCCCTGGTTACATGTACTTTTAATTTAGCCCTTCTTCAGCACGTCGCTTATTTGGTCAACATATCAGTGAAATTGGTAATGTTGTATGATTTTTAGACGGTTTGAACTTAATTACAATTACCATTCTTAATTACACTTTTACTATGTAATAAAAATCATTTTCAATTTGTAACTGTGCAGTGACTTTGATGGATATTGCTCTATATGTGCAGCAGTCAATAGATAGTTGCTCAGTGATGCGGTGCGTTTACTACATTTTTGTTGTAAAATTGTGATAATATATACATGTTAATGTTACAGTGTGTTAATTTTTGTAATTGATTTTCTATGTAATTGTTTATCTATGTAATGTATCGTTTGACAAATTATTGAAAAGCGACGCTCCATAGTCATAGTAGTATCATACACTAGAAAAGGGGAATTATCATTTAATCTACAAAATAAACATGTAAATTATTTTTTATTTAACACATATCATTAAAGTGTATGGTTGTAAAGCAAGATACGCTTTTCTTTTTACCGTCGTACTGTTTACCGGTATTAGAGATTGCACGGTACGTTATGCGACATTAGAACCGAAATAGTCATATACAGTGCTTTCCTGTAACGAGTGTTACATAGGCTGTGGAATGAGTTATCTGTCGACGTGTTCCCAATAAATTGTCTTTCTTTATTATGTATAAAAAAAGGTATCATATACATAATAGAAATTTTTGAAATTGTTTAGTCAGCTATTTGATTTTGTGACGAATTGTAACGAATTTCATTAAAACAATTTCATTAATTAAATACGTATACTATGTTTGCAGTACACACCCTTTCAGGTTAATCATATAGCAATAAATGTAGAGTACGGGCAATAAAATAAAGCCCGTTACACACCCCGGCGTGCGTGCGAGGCGAGACAATAAACAAGGCCATACATCACCTGAGAACATAGCTCAAAGTTATTTAATTATCGTAAGGAAAAACTAATCCGTGGCACGGCGGGCGAAAATTACGCTCTGTCCTCGCGACAGTCGACAGGTGCGTATGTTCACGTATTCTTGCGTACGTGATTCACAGTATGTTCCATTTTGTTTTTAATTTAATTATGTTAAATAATTTTATGTTATTGATAATTTTATTGTGCTTTAAATAATATGTATATTTAAAAATTACTTTATTAATAAAATAAATTATGTATGTTTTGAAGTTACTATCATAACGTTAACATAATAACGTATACAGTTACTTTTTATAAAAATAATATTTTGATCATATTTATAAAAAGATCTGCTTCGAAGTGAAGTCAACTATAATATTGTTAATATATTTTTTATTTTTATTATGAGTGTTTTTTATACACTTTTAAGTTGTCAGATTCATTGTAATTTTATATTATATGACTCTTTTTATATTATTCATTCTTAATAAGGAATAATATTCTAAAAATAAATAAATGAAATATGTAAACATATTATAAATTAATTTGTATATACATAACAGCAACCTGTACATTGTGTCATTCTTCAATAGAGTCTACGGGCGGCACGGAGCTGTCGCTCGCGACAATATTTATGCGCGCAATATTAAGTCGGCACCAGTATCACCCATACAATGTTAACGAACATACCACATATGTATTTATATATTTACACTAATTAATATACTTGCCACTTGTAAAGAAGACCGATGCCTATCGCCCTCATGCTCTCGGACAAGTCGCTAACGGTTTCGGTAATGTTTGACATTTGAAGAAGTTATTAAAGTAATTATTTTAATCAGACGCAGGTGTTGATAATCGGGAATCTATTAAGTTTCATGATAAACAGTGCTTTTATATTAAGTACGAACCCGTCTTTTATAGGTAACTTGAGTAAGGTCAGAGATTAAAGATCGCTATTTCCCCATTCTAATATAAATTATATTAATTTGTTGTATCTTTATCATTTAATTTATCCAAAACTCTTTTTCTCCCATATGTCAAAAGTAAATAAAGAATGTAAAGATATTCGGGGACAGATGCACAAGTGATACAGAGATAAGATTTTGTGCCTTGTCTTTCACTGACATGACTTTCACTGTATCCTAAAAATAGAATTTTAACCCGAACCATAATTTTTTTTCAATTAATTCTAATATATGTTTTCATGTAACAATGAAGTTAGCCTAAAAATGATTGTCACAGGAGGTATTCTCATCTTTATAAATACTTATATTATTTAGATTAGAAATTTAGATTACAACTAGAAATCAGAGAAAATAATAAAATAGTCTAAGACACAGAAATATATTTTTTTAATTAATAATAGACGACGGTAGTCTCCTTTTTGGCCTTTTGGCCATAACCCGAATTGGAATATATTTATTGACAAATAAAGAGATTGTAGACATTGTTTTTTTATTTAAAACCGAAATTTAAAGGAAGAATAAATCAGCTATTACTTAGACATTTTCGTAGTATCTTCTGGATAATAGACTCGTCGGATGCCATACATGTCAGAAGCATTTGCGTGTTAGGTATGGACACAGTTTATATTTAGTCATCATACGAGTATTTTGGGCGTCATTCTAACACAATGTAGTACCTAGTTTAATTTTCTGCCCTCTCTGCAGAATAATGTTAAAATGATATACAAAAAAAAAATGCAAAAAATAGTTAATTTATCATAATAAAACTAATATGGAAATACAACACAGGTGTAACCCTTATAGAATGCCAAAATGAATTTTAAAAATTGATTCAGAATTTATTATTAATGAAATACCGGCAAATCCATGATTTCCTTATTCCTTCTTTTTATGTTATCAAAAACAATGCATCATGCACATAAAAAGATTGAAATAAATAAAAATAAGTGTTTGATATAGTTATAGGGAATATCCGTTGATTTGTTAATTAGATATGCTTATAGAACCTATAGGTACATATACATCTGTATATATAGGTAATAATATAAAAAGGTTTGGTTTTTAAGGGTTTAAGCCAGTTTCAACATTAATTTTAAATGTAAACCAACCATAGAAGTCTATCAGAAATGTATTTGAGAAGTATACGACATGTAAGGGTCAATGATTGCATGATGTCCGAAATCAGAAAGGGACGTCACCGCGCCAGTGAACGGACGCCCTTAGGGCAAATATAAAATCATTCATATGGACAAAATAAAATTGCATCCCAAATAACTCGGTGCTCATCGGCCGAAAATCTATTAGCAATAAATATGAAGTTTTCCGATTTCACAGGATTTAAAATGGCGATCGAGCGCAAGGGAAATCCAATATAAAACTGGGGAGTTCTTATGATCTTTCTGTTTTACGACATTGTAGTTTTATTGCTTTTGACGATTAATTGTTTGGCGTTATTAGAAGTTAGATAAAAACAACTGTCAGAATACAAATTTTGATTCAAATTGAGTATCCTCATTTTACAACCCATTAACGCCACACCGTTGACTACAGTTCTCTATTCATAAAGGGAGAATGATAATAATAAATTACGATATTATTTCTCAAGTTTCCTTATTCTATATATTGTGTTATTCTATGTCATCTTAATGACCTCCTATATTAATTGGACAAAGAATACAGGGTATCCTATATCCTTACCAATGTTATAAATGTGAAAGAAAGTACATTTGTTACTTTACAGCACTTTAACAGCTTACCATCAATTAAACAGTATGAAATTTGGTACACATGTACTATATGGGGTTGAATAGGATATAGGCTAATCTTTATTCCAGTTAGTAAACACATTAACCAGCCAATGAACATCTGGGAGCACCCAAACTCGAGTCAATTTAGAGAAGTTCGTTTCTTAAATTGGGCCGACAGAGAATCGAACCTGGACCTCATTGCGCAAAGCAGTGTGCTGACTGCTGCACCAATGAGTTCGTACATACATAGTACGTACATAGTGTATATATTTATTAATATTATAGTAATATTATATATTTTATAGCAATATTTATATTGGTTTTAATTTTAACTTCTGATAATATCGTGCATATAACTCGTAAAGCTATGATCGATGCCTTTATGTGACACCAGAGGGCGCTAACCTCTTATAATTATTATGATAAAAATTTTGTCCAAAAGTTGTATGCATGTTCATATAATTCTGTTTCACTTGTATTGTGTCGCTAAGAAGTTGAGCTCTTCCAACTGAACAGCCTGTATTACAGTTTGAAGAGAGGCATTGATAGAGAAATTACAAGATACGGAGGCATAACACCTCAGTCTTTAATTATGGCGACAAATAAGGGTGCTATGAGCATCACAGTCTATTTGGGATGTCCATGATTCTATTCATGTTTATAAACGACGGATACAATTTTCCATCAGGTAAGCCGTCAGCTTGTTAGTCACTTGTTCATAAAAGAATATGATTTCGTAGTATCGTATTATTTATAGTAAAAGTCTAAACAAATAGCATTGATCTGGTTGCTTTGTATACGTTTAGTGGCAGTACTAGCTGCCTGAATTTCATCATTGTACATCCTATTATAAGCTAAAGTTCCGTACCAACTATCTGTATGAGTGACGGTCTTTCACCATGCATTTCTGTAGAAACTCTTAACCCCGCATAACCAAAATATGAAACCAACTCTAAGCAGTATTTCGGAAAAGATACGACATTCGAACCTTTAAGAAATAGCATATTCTTTCCATAAGAAGCCAACAACATACCTGCAATTTCCTGACGTTGCAGGTACCTACGAGTATGTGAGGCCGTAATCACTTACTATTAGGTGAGATGCATGTTCGTTTACCCCCTATGTTTATAGAAAAACATTTTTTGGGCTACAAATATCTTTATATCAGATTGTATCATCGCCGTATGACTCGGGGCTGGTAGTAATGGACCATGTTTAGATTTCATACATAATCACTGGCAACATGTATTCGTTAAAGACTTTAACAGAATTTTAAACGAACACATCTTATTTGATCGAATCACCGGAACATGAGACAGTTTATCAATCCGTTACACTACCGAATTTGTCAATTTGATCTAAGAATATAAATTTATTAGGATTATTTTGGGTTGCAGGGATTCTATCATATTTAGTTAAACAGAAACACAAAATGATAATTTTCACTTTTAATCTCGATATTTTCATCTACGATACAAGGCACACACACAATTTTAAGTAAATTAATAGTAATTATAATCGAAATAATAAATAATAATACTTGCTTTCAAGATTGCGAACTATAATAAAATCATAATAAATATAGATACAACGAGAAGCCTCGGCTGACAAACGTAATTATATCTACTAAAGACAATGCTGAGTTTGATGGTCACTGGGATTAAGTATACTTTGTAGGTCAAATGCCCACTTATCAGTATTGCCAAAAGATATTGCAAAGAAAAAATGTAAATGATACAAAAAGTACCACATTCACGCTTTTTACACAATCACACATGTTCAGCTAAACATTTATATTAACAACTAAATTTATTCATTACGTCACATTACCCATTAAATAATGTGAATTTGATTGTATAAAGCGAACGTTACGATCGGCGCTAGACTATTACGCTCTTCATTCGTTACATGACCTCAATTGACTTTTGTATCGTTCAACAATAATATGCTTACACATTTGCTATAAATTCCAAGATATTTATGGCTAAAACAATGTGTGTGTCTGTGTTACTTGCAATATTTTAATAGCCAAGCGCCAATATTACGCCAAATACAATTTCTAAATCTTACGTTAACTATTTTAGACATTCAAAGTCGTTCCGTAAACTAAGCATCAATATAAATAACACTATTTTATACTTTATTATTATGTATATGTTTAAAACTAATCCACTTATCGCAAGGACACTACCCATACACATCGATTCTGCGTTATGGATATGAAGTACGCATTTATAATTATTTACACAGCATCTACGTAATGAAATTTAAAGAAAACACTTAGTTTACATTGTACATTGCAAAACTGTTTATCTGTGTTCAGTCAATAAAATTTAATTGTAAAAATGTATAATTTTGAAACCACTAACTTAACTATCGTACATTCTTATTCTTTATGAGATACACTAGTTCCTACCATTAGTTATATCTACTCATTGCACTAATTTGAATAAATTACATGACAGTGAAAATCACCGCAGTATAATTAAACGATTTATATATACAATTACTTGAACAGTGAAATAAGTGTACCTACTTATTTGCAGTTTAACCGACACTATGAAAACATTTCGTGATACCAGTACAATTCGTTTGCACTATCTTGGATTTTGGAAAACATCTCAAAAAGTGAGTCTTTTATCAATTCCAATAAATTCTCTATTAAAATTTGTTTAAAAAGATGCTGATATGTGTGTAGGTACAAAATATGAATTATCAAGGAACGCTAATAACATTATACATTTACAAAAAGTAAACAATATCGATGCTTAATACATAAATATGGCATTTAATGATAAGATTTAAAGGTACTTTCATAAAATATTAAAATGTTGACATATTAAATAACGCGAATCGCCGATATAACCGTACTGACTTAATTAATAATTATAGGAATATTTACAAATTTCACTATGGAAGAAGAGTCAATGAGACTTCGCCATACGCCACGAAATCTACGTACTTCGATATATTGTTAACAATATTTACAAATTAATCTCAATAAGGGAAATACAATTTCATTGAGATCCGTAACGCCAAAAAATAGATTAAACAAGAGTGAACAATTTACATGAACGAGAATGTGAGCACTTCTCTTTAGAAATCTGCAAGAATTCGAGATTTCCAATTTTCGATCCGCATCGAATCTTTGGGTTTCATTTTTCCCTAAACTCAGGTTTCACGCTGATTATAGGTTTTCTCATTTCGTCGACTTCTTTATCATATTCTTGGCTTTCGGGGAAGTCGTTTGCCCCGTTGTTTGGTAGCTAAGTAGCAGAGCTGAAGAGCACCGAGTTCTTGTAATAGCCGGCGCGTTCGGACAAGGGACTTTTGACGTCTCGTTCCATCGCTTGCTGACGCGACTTGCGTTCCATCTCCAATTCCTGCGCTAATGACTCTGTTGACAAAGAAAATATCTAAAATTAGTATTTTCATTGAAAAATGAAATAATCATGGTGACAGTACGTCATTTTATCTAGACTGTAATAATCGTTAGCATTATAAATCTAAAGTAGTTCATTGCAGGATATTTCCAATGGTGCATCAGTCACTACGGTATTATGCTTTACGATCTCAAAGTCATTATTCTGTATTATTTCCCAAAATAACTAATAATTAAATTGTTCAAATTGACAGAGTCGAAGTACAAGTGTGCCGTCCCGGAAAATGTCATTAGTGTGTCGGGTAAAGGCAGAGGCAACTCACATCAAACGGACTTCACATCCGTATGGCACTTTCTAATTTAATATCCTATATTCCCTGTCGGTAAAAACGTACCACTCGCAATATAGCGCGAGTTTATTAAATTGCTTCGAGAAGGGTTGTTATACTCCGACTTACATCATTGTAATACGAAATAATTAAAATAAGGCATCATATGAGAACATTGATTGCTAAATTGTATTTGTAACTAAGTAATTATAATTCAATTACGGTTTGCAACATGTGCAATTTTAAAATGATTAAGAAGATGTATTTTTTATTTGTTGGTAAACTGCTTTGAAACAATATTTACAAATTAAGATAACAATGTTGCATATAAAAATCAGAATACATTTCAAGCACAGAAGAATCTCTAATAAGATTTTAAGAAAATTGACAAAGTTCGTGAAGGGGCAAGAGTAGGTGAGGTAAGGCAATTGTCTCCCAAAACGTCGACGTTTTACGAAATATGCTTATTCAATTTCATGCAACGCTTGCCTCCTCCTGCAATTTACGAGATATAAAAGATATAAACGGAATCGCGTTTTTTTGCTTACTTTGATGGAACATTTTCTCAACGGAGAATTCAATTTCTTTTCTCGACATTCATTTATAATTTATGCTGTGTGAGTGTTCAAATTTATGTCATTTTCTCAAATAAATCAATTAAAATTTTAATATAATTAATGAAAATGTAATCCTCAATAATGTAAGTCAACTGTTTAAAGTCACTATTTAAAATAAAAACAATCAGATAAAAAACCCAATTATAATCCGATTTGTTTCAGTTGAGACTTGCTGCAGGGCATCACACTCACAAGTGTCGCCGTTGAGGGTTGTCCCGAAACAGAAACCTATTATCCCGGGCGAGATTATACGCCTAGGGCGTCACAATTAAATATTATACACTTAAAAGCTTCGGCCTTTGCCGTTTCACTTCAGTGCCACCCCTAAATGTCCCATTAGGTCTGTTTGAATACGTAATATTTTTGCATTTGCCGCTTCTAAAACAGAATTGCCGGTTCCTTTGAGAGCCATAATCTATTTGTTCTTTGAAATAACTATAATGGTCGGGCGCTTGGCTTAATAAAAAAAATTACATTTATTTTCGTTTTATCTTCTTTTCTATATTTAAATACTCAATTACAATGATGTCAAAAGCGAAGTTATTAGAATCCATTTTAAATTCAGAAGTATCTTGTTGATATCTTGTAATAATAATGATTGCTTTCACTGAGATCTCAGAGCTGGAATTACATAAAAACATTCGTAAAAACAATTTCTATTTCATTACAAACGAATGGGTTAGCAGCAGTGACAAAAAAAGGACACTACGATGTGGACGTGAGTCGATTTATTTGAGACGAAACAAAACTAAAACCACGTCTACTAAAATATCTATTACAAGTTGTGCTGCATTGACAAGGAAACAGTTGTTTTTAACCGATTTCGAAAACAAGAAACTTATCAATTTGTCTATATTTTTGTATATATGTGTCGCAATACCTTCGCCAAAAAACTATAAATTGATTATTTAAATAAAAACTAGTTTATCCTCGTGTTAATCTTACTAATATTGTTAAGATTAAAAATAGTGTAGGTCAAAAATAACTTTACCTTCAATTATTACTTGCATATGAGCAATAAGTTATTTCATTAATAATAAGTTATTAATTAAACAATATGTTATTACTTGAAATAAAACTTTTAATATGGCTTTAGTCAGCAAGTTTTATTTATTTAACTGGACGTATACTTTTTATTGCACAATTGAATTAATTGTTGCTACGTTTTATAACAATGTTCTTATAACGTTGATAACGTAATATAAGTTGAACGATTTATATATTTTTTATCAATATAGATAAACAAAATATAAGTAATTTACAAGTTAATGCTACTTTTTTAAAATAAAAAAAGACCAAATCAAAAGTAGTGATCGATTAATTTGTAGAGAAACGAATCGATTTTCTTATCAAACAGAGGCCAAGCAAGAAATTACTATTCTCTGATACTAGGTTATTTTTAGATCAAATTGTTTCTCTCACTATAAAAACTTATTGTGACTAGAGAAAGGCATAATGACATTTTCTTGCTAGATAACAATTTTCCTTCGATAAAAACTTATAATTTTGATACTCAATACCTCTGTTGGAATAATAGAAAGTACTGCTCATTATTTTTTAACGATTTTTGACGCAATCGACACCTCTTTGGTTGTTAACGCGAAATTAATTACTGCCATTAAAAGTGTACCCACAGAAAAAAAAATGGGATAATTAATTCTTCGAATGGGAATTTGAGAAGGTTGTGTATTGGGGTGGTTTTATATACCGTTTTACTAAGGCTTTTGAACTAAAATATAATATTACCTATAGCGAAATAAGATTTGTATTATGTGCAATTTATTTGCATTTGACAAGAGTAAATCGCCTATATAATTGTAGCATAAATTAATTAAAAAATTGAATAAGTTTCTTTGTAATACTTACTTATTAAACTCGAGTACTTTTTCAATTGATTGTAGCAATATTATTTTGTAGTTTAATTATTAAAATTAAATTTCAGTTTTTTTTTATAATTATGATTTATAACAAGCATCCTAAGCTACAAATACCTATATTAAGCTCCAAATGCTTAATATAGGTATTTGTAGCTTAGTATGCTAACCTATAGCTTACATTAAATTTATATAAATAATAATAAACTAGTAATAGTATCATACATATCATTACTAATAATGAGCAATAAACATTTTAACCCATTACTCACTGAGTTATTATAAAATAAATATGAAAACTGCTAAATGGCTACTAGCTTATCTATAAATAATATAAAAAATCGTCTGCATCTGTCTATTTCATCACTTATTTTGTTTAAACCATGTATCTAACGGCTATAATTTTTTTTTAAGAAATGTTTAAATATGTAATTCATATCCATGTGAAAATAAGACATGGTATTTATAATTAACTTGCGATTTGGTTCAGTTTCGCACGAGTAGATAGAATTTTCGAAAATATTATACAGCCAGTGAATGTAGTTTTCTATAGGTGTAAGAATTTTCAAAATCGGTTGAATAGTTTTGAATTTTTCTATTACAAACAAACAACCAAATCTTTATAATATTGGTATAGACTAGTATAGACTCCTTTATTCATAAGAACGTCAAATCTCTCATAAACCTATTTTAACTACTGAATTTTTAATTTGAAAGAAAGCAATAAAACTTCAATAACCAAAATAGGTATTTAGGAGGTTTAAATTTTTATGAATAAGGGGCAATTATAAAATAAAATAAATAATTAATATTTACACAACACAAATAATTGCATCGTTTTAAATAATAATTTTGTTTTTAGTATAATAAATATTTACTTCTACAAATATTCTCCAGCTTGTTTTGATGGCATTCTAAAATGGAAGATCGTAATGGGAACTATGGCAGGTAAGGTGAGGCGAAACCTCCGATTTTCTGACAATAGAACTCGAACAAACGTATTGTGGTTGGGATAAGGTGCTACTGTTGCGACTCTATTCAACCGTGTCCGATCTTACAGATGGGATTGATTTTCTATTATAGAAATTCTTTTGACGTTTTTTTTTAACAATCAATTTGTTCGTGACTTGGATATATTTAGTTCCAATGGCTAAGGTTAAGTAAAATTGAGACAATTATAATTAAAACATGACATTTTGTTAGATTTAAGATCTATTAACACAATGTACATACACATCTTTGGTAAAAGAGAACATTAAGTACTTAAGTGTTACATAATTAGTCCATATTATTATTTATAACTTCTCATATTGTAATTAAGTAAGTTTTTGTAAAAATTGTATTCAAGAAATACCAGTATAATTTTTTTTTCAAACTGAATAACATCAGGTGTACCCTAAAATAGCGTATTAAAGATATAAATTGAAACAAAAAAATATGTACGTTTCAAATTTAATATTTACTTAATTATATGCATGTATCTATTAATAGTATAAAAAATTACTTTATGAGTAAAAATGCTACAGACTATCTATGTGTACAATGGTGCACTGTATTACTTCAATATAAACAAAAAAAAGTTAATATCGTCAAAGGTTTCAAGCGCACCTGTGCGGTACAATTTTATTTCCATTCATTTTACAAGCTCACCTAAAAAGTATCTTGGAGAAGTTTCCTCTTTATTAATTTTTCAACTTTATATTACTTATGTAACATCGGTTGGTTTATCCGTCTCCATGGTGCCTTAAAATGATATAATATTGGTGAATGTTTTTTTTTTTTTTTAATATTAAGACGTATTTAATAAATCAAGTTATGTTAAAATAATGACAATAATAAAGTAGTTCATTTGTATTTTCTATCACTTAATAGCACTTAGCTGCGAGATTCCGGGATAAAATAGGCTACCGCTTCCATTCCCATGGGTGTCGTAAAAAGCGACTAAGGGAGTTTAAGGGTCAAGGGATGGAGAGCAGCATCTCTCTTTTAACACCTCCAAAGTTTAATTGCGGTTGCCAACCCGCCTGCCAAGAGTGGCAACTACTGGAAAAAGCCCCTTTATGGGGAAGGTCTATGTTCAGCAGTGGACAGTTAATGGCTGACATGATGATGATGATGAACGGCACTTAATGATTATAAATTTATTAAATTACTATATGCAGATGGTTCATGACAGTTCCTTGTGGCATTCAGTGACCCAGCTTATTTTCAGTAGTAGATAATAGATGGAGGAAATGGTGATGAAAATGATCAAGTACCTATATTTAAAACCGAATTTATATTATGAAATTAATTTCAGAGAAAAGAATTCAGATGTAACTAGATAGGTATGTAATGTAAAATAATTTCGAGAATATATCAGAACGTGTGGAACAGTTAGTATCAAAGCCCTCGCGATACTAGTTTGAGGTAAATTTTTCGCTATTAAATTAGTTGCGTGAAATTACTTTTATTAAAAACTCCAGCAGTGCCTCAGTTATTGGCTTAATATTTGATAGACGTCTCATTTAATTTCTCTTTTCTATATTAATATTTGACTCTGTCTCTTTTCTTAAAAATACGCAGAAGTTTTCTAATTTACGAATAATATTTTTTTTTCTTTTATCGTCAGCACCGAGGAAACTTGATGAAAGGAAAAACTTTTAATTTTTGTTTATCTGTTACCAACCTTGTTATGTTTACAACCCTCTTTTACGTTTCATATTTACGGTGCCATAATATTTAGGATTCTTTATAAAGATAGAAAAATCGAACCATTTAATACCGAAGTTTTTCGATATGTGCCTATTTTACCAATAACTTTTCTTAGAAATTTTAATATCAACAATAATTGACGAATGCTCTTTAGCTGATGTCGTAGAACGAGTATAATTTTGGAGTCTCAAACTAATTGTTTAAATATTCAAAATTCAGGTTGCTCAGCAAATTACACCGACCCCAAGTCATGACAAAAACAAGAAAACAAAATCATGGGGAAAACGGTGTCGATGATGACGATTTATATTTTTAATGCTTATTGACGAGAAATAATTGAAATTGCTATTTAGATATTCCTATTTGTTCGTTTTAAGACGATATAAAATCAACGGCAATGGTTTTAATACAAGATAATTTTTTTCTAAATTTTGGAAACTTTAGAAGATAAATATTACTATCAATTTCAACTTTTTTATTAGCTACATCAAATCAATTTCCGTTCTATCATTCTGTTATTTTTTATTTATTCTACCATTGTGTGTATGTTGTTATTTGTAATGTCGGTCAGTTAGAGCCGAAATTGTGAATATACGTTACGAACAATCTTTGTTTGCGTGCTCGCGTGCGTTTAGATACTTGGGGTAGCGCAACGTTTAAATTAGTTGCAATTTACAATTTCTACTTGAAAAGCCAAACGTCGTCAGACGCCACTAGTCAGCAAAATTATTATATTCGTATTATACTTTAAATTGATTATGTCTTTTCTACCTACAGAATAAAAAAAAAAACGTATAACACAGAGTTCACCTTGTTATTTTAAGTCGATTTGCTAGATACACATATTTTTAAATTATAAGTAATTGCACTACTCCAGTTGAGTTCAGACAAGTCCATCCATATAGGGAGGCATGTCTCTACTCGACAAGTTGATGCACGGTGAATCAATATAAGTCATAGTATACAGCACCGCATGCTCGCCAGTGTATTTTAATGAAATTACTGGGCTTTCCACAAAGCGGATATGAACGGAAAAAAGGCACAGTTTGATTCACCGACATTCATGTATGTGCACATTGTCTAAAAGTTCATAAAGTCCATTGCATTCGATTTTTTGAAATGAAATTTCGTTGCGGTCATATTGTGAGAATATTATTTATGAGTTTAAATACGTAACGTATTAATAAATGTACCTATAAATATGACTAAATAAATGCCATATTCTCATGAACGTCTGGTTTTCAAATTAGTGGAGTTCGTTTGCAAAAATTGAATCTGGAATCTTATTTAAACACTGCAATGTATATTCATTCCTTCATTTCTCCCTCTCTATATCGATGTGATAGGCAAAGGCGTGTGCCAAGCAAAGTGATAGGTATTTTGTGTTATATCAATTTGTATAATAACCTTTTTTATTGTTTTCAGACTAAGAAGAGTCGTGACCATATTTATTTAGTATTATTAAGAATTAAATATTTATGCTATTCAAGATATAACCTTCCAACAAAGTTCTTATTTAAACTCCATAATCTATTGAAATCTAAATTTCTATTGAAAGAGGGTTTTATCTGTACGTAATATCGCCGCAATAGATCACAATACAAACGTTTATCTGTCGAATCGTTTATTCCGAGCTTTTAAATAGTACGAATTCTTCATATGAAACGGTATGCAATATGACGAATATAAATTTCGTACGTCAAAATTTTTCATATGTGGGGGCCCTTCTGCATATTTTATTATTTCGAATAAACATCTTTTTCTAATATTCGAAACGAATGCTTAAACTGTTTTAGTATTTATAGAATATTTACTATAAAATTAGATTCTCATAATATATTTTATATACTTGGTACAATTAGTAAAAAAATATTTAAAAAAATTGTAAACGCACAAAATAAATAGCTAAATTAAAAAGGATTTTTATTAATTGGTTATATGTTATAATATTACTTTTTTGTTTTATTTTTAAATTACTAAATTTGAATCCAACTAATAAATCGAAAAATTCTAGAAAGAATGCGTGCATGCTATGTTAGCCTCCAATATTCGAAGGTATATGGCATGTCAAGTATTAAATCTATTTTTTTTGTGATCAGGGTTTGCTGTAACAAAAATAACAACAGTAACGTCAACATGCCTTTGACTATAACTCCTATGGTATGTAATGGTGAGCATATTTTTTCCGTATTCACCAAATTTTATTGAAAGATCGGCGGATACTTCAATATCGATAGGAGAAATATGTAAATAATGTAACTTATAATTAGCGTGAACAGTAAGATCAACCTGGAAACCATTGTGGTTACTTCTTGGTAAATTCGTCATGGTACGCCAACTTTTTTTACTTCATTCTCACCTATCATCCCTCTCTGGTTTAGCATGGCGAAGTATTAACCCCACCAGAATTAACCAATTGCGCACATTTACATTCCATTTTCATCTATTAGTATATAATCTAGAATTTTAAATTCTGTGTTGATTGTAAACTCACCAGAATAGTTTTGCCAGAACGCAGCACCTCCACTCATGATGTCCACGGGCGGTGGGGGGTAGTTCCATTGTGGTTTGTCGGGCGTGCGAGGGGGGTCCCGCTGGAATGGTGGTGAGGAGGCGGGGGGTTCCGCGCTTGGAGGTTTGCTCTCCGAGCCGTTCTCGCGTTCCGAACGCGGCGTCTCTTGTGATGAAGGCGTTAGGTTTTCTACAAAAATGTTTTTACGTTAAAAAATTGACTAGATTTAAATATAAAAGTTTAATGAAGTCGATCATAAAAAATACTTTTGGTGTCTTGTCGTATAAATAGTATTTGCTAGTACAGTTTATTAGCCAATTAAATACACTGCTATTAAATGTTGTAGAGAAGAACGATTATGCAAGAAATTGAACACGAATGCGTGTTACTTCAGCACCCGAGCCCCCATTTCAAATGGTCTGCGAAACGATTTCCTGACACGGAGATTAGTACAAGCCTTCACCAGCGTTTATCCACCCTTCTTACGTCACGCACTCCACATGAACTTGGCGTCTAGTAAAGTTACATATCACCCTCATCAGAAATCAAAAAGGAATCCTAAACAGATTACTTAGAGTTGAACTTTGTCTGTATCGATTACGGGATTTACTGAGTTTGCTCGTGAAGTTTCAGTCAATATACAGATAGTTTGACAGACGGCAAGTTAACATGTCAGGGGCACATACACTTTATGTTAGAACTTGTTGAATAGTCTGAGAGTGATGGCATTGACAATTTAGACATGTTCAGGTAAAAGGTTACGTTTAATTTAGATATGGTCACATTCAGGTGAAATTAACCTCATGGAAATTAATATAAATTTTAAAATACAAACTTACGAATAGATATATATTTATAAGACTAGCCGTTTCCCGCGGCGTTGTCCGCTTCTAACTACGAGTATGTAGTTCCCGTATATCATTACCATTGGAACTCGTCATGAATTCGGTCTATATTGTATTATATACTTAAATGATAATTAGGTACCTAATACCTTCATAAAGTTTCAGCCAATTCAACTGACCGATTATTTTATAGCATTTCATATGTCATTCTTTAGATTGATACAACTTTTTTATTTATGTAGTGTTTAATGTTAAGTAGAGCAAACCGCAACGCATTAGTAAAAACCAATTTTTTTTTTTTATATATAACGGAGAATGGCAAAAACAAGCTGACGGCCCACCTGATGGAAAGTGGTAACCGTCTCCTATAGACATGACCATGGAAATAACAGAGTATACTGTTTCGCCCATGATACCCCCATGCGTTGCCATTCCTGAGGACTCAGGTGTTATTCCTCTGTACCCAGTAAATTCACGCCATATCCCACCCTTCAAACCGAAACACAGCCATGCAAACAACAACTGAGATTAGCGTGCATAAACGTACAGACAAACAAAGTAAAATTCTAAAAATCATTGTTTTGGGTTCTATTGCGTTCATAAAGATTCTTACATATCTTCTATGTACTGACAATTATCAGTTACGATTTTATTATATGTATTGATTGATTATTTGTTTTTTTTTTTATTTTGAAATAGCAATCAAGTCGACATGATAGTACATTTGATAGCTATCTCCTGTAGATATCACCACATATAACAGAACACACTGTACTGTTCAAGTATTTTTCACACATTTTAATTATCTTAATAAATTAAAATACTATTTTTTTTATTGCATTTACGATCTACAATTGATATTAGACGAATACAAACCAGTAACAATTCTGAGTAATTCTGATGGTGCTCCAGATTGCTTGAGGGCTTCTTCGATCTTCTGTCGTCTTTTCAATTCCATCTCGAGCTGTTCTTGAATATGTTGGCGCTGTTTTCTCTCCTTCTTTAGTCGTTTTTGGTACATTACTGTGAACAAAATGAGATATAACTTAGCATTAAAATGAAAATTATTACAATTAATAATGTAATGTACCTTAAACCACATGAGTAAAGAACATTAAGAAATTTATTTTTATGCCTAAACCTACTTCTAAGCTTTCCAATAAGAGCGATCATAAATATTTATAGGATTTCGCAAAATTATTCTCGGTTGTACCGTATCGAAACAACAATTAGGTACTTCGGATACCGCACGCAGGCACAATAAAACTGAGTAAACGGTCGTGCACATGCGTCGTGCGCCATACTTCTCCAAATGAATGTATACGCATAAATACGTCGAGATCAAACCTGAAAATTGCTTATAGCCTGTCTCTTTCACTCTCATGACAAATGTCTTTTCTTTATCTGAAAACAATCTCATAATACGGCCAGGGATCTCCTTGATTCGCCTACAGTTACCACCTTTGGTTTGGCATTTCTTTGTCGATAATCGCCCGATAGTCCACCTTGGTTTTTTCTCTTTCTTGCATATAGATTTATAATATTTCCATCTTTTTTACTCTGAGGTTCGATTGACGAATGATTGAGTCGATGCACGTGTTGATAGACGGGTCCTGCCTCCGACAAGGCGGGGGCGGAACAGATACGGGATTAAGGCATAAGCTACAGGGTCATATCAATATATTGAATATAATGAAAATATATTTTTTAATAATTTTTCGTCATAGATTTATGTTCATTACTCGATATAAGTCGACTACGTAGAGTTTTTATTAATGTAATTTATAAAAATTAAAGGCAGCTTTTTGTTTGGTTTTATTTGAACTAGGTATTAATCATATCGCATTAAATAAAACACCTATATACGAATATATTCTCCAGTTTAAAACAATATATACGTAATTTATGTAATTCTACGTCTACGTCTACGGATAACTGTCTACATAAGTAAATTAATTTGATACAAAAAGGGCTCATTATGTTATCGCTGCGTCCTATGACTTGAACCGTGGAATAAAATACGAGATCTGTTTTGCGATGGTGAAAGACAGAGTTTTGATGGAGTCAGGCTGCGAAACGATGTATCTGCTTCACGGAAACGACATGAATAATAAGTTAAATAAAGATTTAAAAATAGACACAAGGCAAATTACCATCCTGTGCGTCAATAAATATAGGAATCACGTCAAGAACAAACTTGAAGCGACTTTTTTTGCTTAAGACTATTAACTGTGTGAATGATTTGAATATGAATTAGGTATAAAGCATATTTCACTGGCTATTTTTCATTAATTGATCGTTATGATGCATTACCTCCCATTACCACGGAAATCTTATTAGCGCTTATTTACAGTTGTTCTATACACATTTATATGTATATTTATGGCATGATACATTTTTTAGTATTTTAATATTAAATTGAAGCCTTATTTACTTAGAAAATGATTAAAGCTGTAGCTTTAATCATTTTCTTACAGTAAATCTCATATCGACTTATTCTCTGTCGTATTTATTTTAATGGAGTGGAAACGTCTTGGATTTTCGTATACAGACAAGGTCGACGTTCTGTGCAATGGCAAAACAAAGAAATTAAATAAAATTTAAAAGTCTAAGAGAAACGCGAAAAGAAAAATAAGAGGTTGTTTTCTCATTAAAGATTTGCTAGTAATTAATGTTGTTGGTAATGAAACAGGCGAGATTCGCTAGCGTTCGACTCTCGACTCCTACACATCATTTGTCATCGTACGACCTCTGACATAGACTCGTAATGATGTTCAGATCAGAATATCGCGTTTCTGTTTAGATTTGCAATGCTTTTTTAAAACTATTTGTCCATAAATTGGTTCGTATGGATTTTAGTTTAGTTAATTTTAATAAAGTTTAAGTTGAAAAAAAGTACTTTTATCTAATCGAAGATATATTTAGGAGGAGGATCAATTATGTCCTGATGATATATTAAGTTTAATTAGAACCCATTAAGTTGTTCTTGTATAATATATAATTTGTATATCAATTATCTCTCGATTGAAGGTTTTGGGTTTCTCAAAATTTCACTTAAGTCAATATTGGCGTGACATTTCTGATTAATTCTGTAGGATAGTAAACAATATTAAGGAAATAATTAATATGAAATTTGGCACTACCGTGATAAGTCCACTCTCGTTCAGTCACAATATTCACTGAATATTATATAGTTAAGTTGAACGGTATGCTCTACATAACGAGGTCTATAGATAAAATTATTTTTGATTCCCCATCTATTTTTGGAGTTAGGAGAGTGGTTTGAACTTTACTTTTTTATATAAAATTATATGCGGCACCTACATTATTTTATTTAAAAGGACGGTAACATTATTGAAATGTTGTACATGACCGTTCATAATTTCTTTGCTAACAAAATTAGGATGCAAAAGGTCCTTTTTCAGTTAATTTCTCGTCAATACAAAGGTCTGCGTCCAAAGGTCCGTTCAGTGGAAAATTCGTCGGACCATCGAGTCCGAACATTGATTCAGTCCAACACCTCTGGAAAACAGTTTTTCACTCGACTGAAGCTTATTTTTGGACCTTTTCATCCCACCTTTCTTGTCTAGTTAACGTGCAAACCATATTTCAATGTACGCATATTTTAAACTTCCAGGCTTGTATATAGTTATATATACAAGTCTGGAAGTATAGCCTATATTTAATGTGATCCTTATGATCGATGAGACAAATATATATTCATACATTTTCTAGAGTAAGTAGCCAAACCTGTACGTCAATCAAAGTCTTCCCACGTACTATAGAGCGCGCGGCGCGGCGGCAGGAGCGCCAGTCGGCTTTCATTGTTTCTACAAGTCAATATTTGTCGATATCTCGTCGGCGCCGCTTTGTGAACCTTAATCCGGCCTATTGCTTCCTCACTCACAAGTTCATAAGAGACGATGAATCGTAATAAATCTCCAATCGATTATTTAATTCGATTCAATGCAGATGCTGAACAAAAAAATTTTATCGTCTTTTGTTATCCTTATTAAAGCCGGCAATACTTCTGATTTCAAAGCACTTGAACGAACTGATATTATGTTAATCATTCTATTGTTCATTCTAATCCTTCTTCAATATAACTCGTGGAAAGATTATATCAGTTATGGATATATACATATTAAATATTCTTTAGAGTGAATACGATTGAGATAATTAGAACACATAACTACAGTTTAATTATATTTAAATAAATAATTTTAGGATAGGTATAGAATGCATTTACCGATATACGGTGGAAATAAAAACAGTCGCATAGAAACAAGACAACAGAATTAACAGAACGCAACAAAGCGTGTGATATGAAGCGAAACAATTCGATGACCGAGCGTATGAATAAAAACGAACCACCGAAATATTGAAGGAATCCGTTCAAAGGGGAAAAAATGCAATAAAAAGCTGGGTCCGATACAGAATGAGTGTGGTTAAAAAGCAACGAACGAATATGGTTGCGAACATCCGCTGCAGACAAAAGTTGGGCTACTTGGCTATGCAAATTATATTTGCGGACCGCGCGCGGCTGAGACCCGATCTCCGACGTTTCGTTTCACTTTTACGTACATAACGTGTATTCTTTTCATATTTTCATCCGATTTCCTTCCCCTCGTTCATTTCGTTCCGTTTTAAAAAGTCGCGGAACAATGCCGCTTTCCGCGGGGCTTATTCGCCGCGAGCCGTTCTCTTGCACGCGGCTTCTTTTTCTTGTTATTATACCTATCTTTTTATATCTATTGAGTTTTCTTTTCTTTAATACTTTCAACTCATAAATGGTTGATACGGTCCCCTAGGGTTTGTTGCTCGAATAACATGTAAATGAGTCGGTGTACGAGTACAAATTTGAATTTTGTTCTCTATAATACAGTCAACGCGATTTGCAATTTAGATATAATTTGTTTTTTTTTTTTTTCAAATTTTTGATAATTTAATATATATTTCTTTTTCGTTTGTAACCACTATTTAGTGGCGAAGTAAAAAAATCATAACATTTTATATGTATTTTATACTTTTACATTTTAATTATTTGCTTCATAATATCTTCTCAGGCCAGTTCCAGACTTCTGCCACAACAAATATCGATGAATGTCTAAAGATAAATGATTAAAAATTAAAATTACTGTTTTTAGTGCACATAATTAGATGGCTGTTGAGTCTGAACGGGTTTTTGTATAATACATCCTACTAGTTCTGAGAGGTATCATAACTTCAATTATTTGTTTGTGCTTCTATATTAGTGGATACTCACATCATCTCTTTAACAATTTAATATGTTTTTGCTTTATTTTCATTACGTTTATGTTCTCTGTATTCTCGTCATTTAGTCGTGTATGCATGTATATATTTTTATTCTTTTATTTTTATACCAGCACATAGGATAAGTATTATTAGCTGTGTCACGGTTTTGTCTGCCTGAATTAGTATAAAAATACTCTATATATCATTCCAGAATATCATACTTATGTGTAGTAAATTTCATAAGACAATTTTAAATTCATTTAAGTTGAAGCATAAGTATGTAACAAATATCGACTTATCATTAACTATTATATTTATATATATTAGTAGGATTAAGAAGTAACATAATTACAATGTACCTACCATCAATGAGTTCTAATATAGTTTTCCCACTTGTGCAATAGACGTAAATAAGATTCGACTTTTATGACAGCCACTCCCCTTCCATTCGCACCCGAACGATTTAGATAAGTCTTTTTATAGTTCTTTATTGAAAATAAATTGCCTAGAATAAAATCAGACACAGTCGAAATGGCTTTCCGATATGTGTATGAAATAACGTTGGGCAGATAAGATGCGTCGGTTATCAGTATTGACGTATGCTTGGATGAAGCTAGCGGCTCTGATTGGGGAATGACGCGGTCTTTCTTTGACAGAAATGAGTATATTTATTTTTGGAGAGCGGCTATCCCGTACTATCCATAATCAATGCTGGCTGTTTAGTTTCTGAAAGTATGCAAGTGGGAGAGTAATATGTCATATTTGAAATGAGAAATCATAATACTCGTATATAAAAAAAAGCAATGACTTGCACAGAGATGAAGAATGTTTCTAAAAAAATATAGTCTTGGAGTTATTTAAATTTAAATTTCGACTTTTGGTAGAGACAATTGGGAAAACAAAAGTATCTATAGGAACTAATTTCTTTTTTCTTTGTTCTATAGCTTCTCTTGCCATAGGGTTTCTAATTTATTTATTAGCCAATTGCTATGGTTATATTACAATAAAAAATTAGTTCTTTTCGCACACCATATTAATTTGAGTCATATTTATTCTGTTTTGTTATTTCCTCCTTGAGGTATAAATTATTTACAACTACCGCATTGTCATTATATTTGTAAGGTTATTCAGTATCACATCAAGTATAACATTACCGCAAAGATATATTTCGCTAATAAAAAGGCAATGACGATAACTTGATGAATTGTTAAAATTATAGAATAAACATTATATGAATGAATAAACGAATAACTGAAATGATGACGGCGATAGAAGAGTACTTAAATAGATATGTGCTTTTTTTCTGCATTATAAATACGTGTAATTGCAGGTTAGTTTTATAAAGACTAACTACGGAGGAATGCCCTTTACCGAAGTCGTTTATTGTCTTTTATGAACTTACCTACATGAATTGAAAAACAAATATTATTAAAATTTACCCCAAGATTGAAAATTATTAAAAATATATACCATTAATAGAATAATAAAGAAAAGTTCAGTGTTCCATTTGTCAAACTGTCCGTAGCATAGTTCTGGCACGGTCGCTAACAACCGTTTAGCTTTTTATCTATTTCCTATGTTTTATTCGAGCGGAGTATTTATGGGGCGGGTGGCAGTCGCGATAAACATTTTCCTCAAAATTGTGCGGATTATTGTTTTTGTCGGACGAGCGGGGACCTTAAGTTATGAGCTGCGAGTGACCTTCAGCGATAAAATATATTGTTCTCGTATAATATACGTGTAACTATACAACTTACTGTATAAAACTTCTGATAGCCTGATATCATACAGTTCAACAGGAGAGTTAGTTACTTTTACTAGTTTCAAAATCTCTGTTAAATCTTACTACCTCTCACTTTAGTACTATTTTCCTGTGTTCTCTCTTCGTTTTTCTTCGTAATTTTTTTTCTGTTGTATGTGTGCTGTTAAGTATGTGTATGTTATGTATATATTTAATTGTGTATATATTATATATGTGTATGTTTGTATGTATGTATGTATATATGTTTGTATACGATAATATTTATATAATAGTGCGCCACCTACCCTTTGTCTTTTTTCTCAATGTCCTCTACCCAAAGGTTGTCTGGAAGAGATTGTTTAGCGATAAGTCCGCCTTTTGTATCACTTCTCATTAATATTTACTGTATTTGTTATTTCTCTTTTTACTTGGTGCAATAAAGTGGAAATAAATAAATAAATAAATATTTTTGGAACATATCCTCTAAGTTATTTGTTTAGGTGTATTCCATTAGTAATTAAATAATTTTAATGTAATTAAATTATACTTAGAATCTTAATTATCTAAATTACTTGTTTTTTTTTTTTTTATTTCGTATACTAGGGATAATCAGAATCAAGTTTCAGAGAGCATTATGGAATAAGTGTTGACAGCTAAAAAAGACTTGTAAATTCTTACTAACTTATAATAATTATGTAAGTGTGTATGTCTAGTTCCTTGCTATGTTAAACTATAGTAGAAAAGTGAATTTGCATGAAGCTTGGTGGACTGTTGATAGGAAAGCGACAGTGAATTTATGAAATGATTTGATTAGAACAAGATTAACCTTGTTCGTTATGTTGACCATATTATACATGTTAGACGTTACTTTTAAATACCTTACATGTTTAAATATTTGTTTTTATCTCTCACTAACGATTCGGTTCGATTTTGCACGGATAGATACAATTTTCGAAAATATTATATAGCCTATGTTACACTTGCTAATAATTTAGCTTTCTATAGGTAAAAGATTTTTTAAAATCAATTGAGTAGTTTTTATTCATTACAAACAAACAATCAAATCTTTATAATAATAGTTTAGAAATATAGATAACATTCCAATGCGCATCTTAAATTTTCAAAATAATAAACAATACACAAAGAATTTTTTTATGAAAAAATTACAACGCTATTGCGATTCTCTGCAAGCAGTTTTATCAAACCGATCAAAGGGCCGATCGGACATTCCGACTTCTTACGACGTTAGTAAAAAAATACAATCTCTCTTTATAGTTACCATTCCACTGGTTATTATATCCGTATCGATACGGCTGAACTTACGGACCGTGAAATGCTCCACTCCTGATATTACTCGCCCCGGGCTCCTTTCTCAATTTCGGGTCATTTCAACATTTATTGTTTACATATAAAAATATTTATATTAATTAACCTATATTAATCATAATCAGCGGACAAAAATTACAGTGTAATT
This sequence comes from Galleria mellonella, assembly GCF_026898425.1. Classification (NCBI taxonomy): domain Eukaryota; kingdom Metazoa; phylum Arthropoda; class Insecta; order Lepidoptera; family Pyralidae; genus Galleria; species Galleria mellonella. The sequence goes on from NW_026442133.1 coordinate 4,579,068, forward strand.
AATACAAAGCGATTCATTACTCCAGCAATTGATAATTTCGTCTTAAAATACTTACTTTAAAAATACCTATTTATATGTATAATAATTTAGGAATATCCTGTTAAAAAAAAGTGAAAAATCTTATATAATTATAACATAATCTATAGTTAACATAAATAAGTTAACCTCATTAAGAAAGTAATAAAAGTATTTGTTGAAAAACATAAAATTTTAAAATGACTTCCATTTAGTAATATACACAATAAGACCAAAAACGAATTTATTTTTGTTAACAAAAACTATCAAATACCCAAAGCAGTCGTGATCATAAAATATCGAATAGTCATGTTGGATTAACGATGATTGTGTCCGAAGTGTCCAACGTTTTCTGCGAGTTGCCGCCATGTTAGGACGATCACAGTTTTATTGCTTATAAAATAAAATAGCTGATTACTCTTTTCTTCAAAGTGTATATTTATGTTTCTTATAAGATATTGTATCGATCAAATCGGGTGAAAATATTAAAATGTAATATAATACTGTTAATTCGAGAGACAGATGAATTAAAAAGAATCATTTCTTAGTAAAAAATCGATGCAGTTCAGGATCGAATGATGTATTATTTTCGTTCGAATGGTTCATCGGGCCATGCTTCCTGCGACATGAGTGTGGTCGTAATATGACACCCTTTATTAATATGCCTGAATTAATAATATGTGGATATTCGTTGGCGAGGGTCGCCGGTGAACGCCGCATGCGAATGTCTCGTGAGGCTTCGATGCATCAAATTTACTTCTGTCACATCATTATTGAAATTTTAGTGGGTGATCCAAGTAAACGTAGGTGTTATTGAATCAATATGCAAAATGATAGTATGAACTATACATATATATATTCATATTTCGATTCATATAAAAAAGATTTTGAGTTGCACATATATGTATTATATATATGCATATACTATAGTATTACTGAATTTTGAATTTGTTATACCCATCTCACGGTACACTTCTCACAAGCTTAACAATTAGTTATTGTCTGTATGTTGGATGGTAAATTATTGAATTACAAAAATAAACAAAATAAAAAATTAAAATAGAAAAAAGAAACTATCATTATAATTTCGGCTACAAATGACCTATAAAGCGTAAACTCACAACCATGTAGGTATATCTGAAGACGTAACATAACGCCATAATTATTTTCAAACAAACCATTAACAGCGTTCAGTTATTACAGGATATTTATGTCACGCTTTTGTTATTGTAACGACTTGTCTGGAATTAGATGCGTCCGATGTCGTCGCGCTCGTAATAGAAACTAACTTACCATTATTTACGACATTCGCCATAAAAGTCATTTGCAGATATTAATCATGTCCAATCGTAATCTGTATCTACTTATCTAAATTAGAAAATACTAGCTATTTTACTGCGGCTTTGCCTGTTACATATAAAGTACTCTATATTAAGTTAGGAACCTACCAAACCAAATTTCATTAAAATCCATTTAGCCGTTTAAGCGTGATTGAGTGACAAACATCTAAACATACAAACATGTTTCATATCTATAATATTAGTAGGATTAGGTTTGCAATTACTCAGCGAGCTGTGGAAAGGGCTACGCTCGGAGCTTCTTTGCGTGACAGAATTAGAAATGAAGATATTTGCAAATAACTCAGTCACCAACATAGTCCGAAGGATAAGTAAGCTGAAGTGACAATGGGCTGGTCACATAGGTCGAAGAATCGACAACCTATGGGGAACAAAGATGCTTGAGTGGCGATCCCGTACGGGTAAACGCAGTGTAGGACGAACTTGACTAGATTGAGTGTCGATCTCAAATGTATTGCAGGGAGTTAGTGGATGAAGGTGGCTCAGGACCATTCCTTATGGCAGTCTATGGTGGAGACCTATGCTCAGTAGTGGACAGATAATGACTGAAATGATGATGATATGTTTACAATTCTTAATATAATAGATATACATTACAGGACAATGTTTTATTTAAAATGATAGGTGAAAAATAAAAAAAAGAACAAGAAAATATATTGACATTAGGAATTTGATGTTGTAGAAATGGTTTACGCCTTATGAATTTTCATTTTTTTTTTGTTTAATTCTATAATATATGCAAAGTATGTAAAGTATATATGTTAAGTAATATAAAGTAGTATAAGTATATATGTAAAATATGGAAATCATTCATCGTGGAAAAAAATATGATAAAACACACACACAACTAATATAATAAAATACACAGTGCGGATACATTTTATGGATAAAAATCAGTGTAAATATCGTAACAACTATTTTAATTTCATTTCATTCATAGATTGTAATGGCTCACTGTTGGGCAAAGAACTCCCTCAAATGTAACACCCCGGCAATATTATAGCAAAAAGTAAAGATTTTATTTTTTCGAATAGGCTACTCATATATAACAAACAATGGCTTCTAAATTGAGCAAATCCGAGAAAAATAGAAGGGATTCATTCCTTTAGTTTATATATTAAAATTTCAAATATATTTCGTATAATATATAAATACAATGCAACAGACTCGGAGGCGCAGGTAAAACAACAAATATTGACAATAGATGATTGCAGCCGGTCCGGTGAGAGATCCCCTTAGCAAACTGCGAATTAAAATGGGGACGGGAAAAATTAATCCTAATGCGATTTTAATGAAGCCAAAATGAACGAATGCAGTAATGAACTGTTAAGGCGCAGGTTCTCTACTATAATAATTTAAGCGATGCGAGTATGCATACATATATTTCACAAATAATTGACAAAGCAATGACGTCTATGCAATTAACTACCTAATAGTACCATTGTAAGAATTTTTAAATATTTAATTATAAAATAAAAATAAATTTTAGAGCATATCAAATTATTAATACATAGACTGAAGATCTAAATTGTACATTAGTAGCATGTAGATTAGATATTCCAAATTAATAACCAACATGGGTTTATCGCGATATTTACAATCTCGTATCATTCATAATTAATTTATTATGCAATACCTTTGGTACATACTACATTTAGTTAACACATATTAGGTACTCAAGCTTATTGCCTGGAAAGTGTATCGAAGTGTAGACAAGATAAAATGCAATAATAATTAAGCCTCAGTATTGCACAAAGACGCACGCCTTAACATGGAGTATAAAGCACACAAGCGCTGAAAATGTACACCTGAAGTCTGTGCTCGCTTTTGCATTAACGAATGCGGAAGCAGCGTTGTGCATACAGGACGCGTTACACCCCCTCCCCCTATGACTGTTCCCCCCACCCACTTCGAAGACCATGCCTCTCGCTCGAACCAGACGCCTCCAGCAGCAGAGCATGTCCCACCCGTGCGTTCATTACCTCCACGCGGCGACCCAACAATTCAAGTTTGCTTTCCGCCACACAATCTACGCTACCAGACAGACTAGACTACCCATACAGCGGCCACTCGAATAATAAAGATGCAAGAATTAACCCGTCCGCACTGAAAAAGAGGAAACTAAGTGAAGCTATCTTAGCTTGAATGGAGGTAATGCAACGCGAGCACTCGTGCACCGAATGAAAGAAACTCGTTGGTAGAATGACGAGTTTGTTGAAACAGAGGGTAAAAGTCAACTGCGGAATATAAACAGTCAACAGATAAATGCAAACGATAAACATGAGTAAACTGAAAAAATGTCATGTGAATGCGACTGTTTACTCAGCAAGCATGAATACGAAGATATTTTCTGTTTCGAAACACGACTGAAATTCATCTCCGAAGAAGAAGCATCTATAACGAGAGAAATCAATAAATTGTCCTCACTAAATTTGCTCCAGCCCATAAAATATTCAATTACGCATAAGCACACATTTGCTAAGGCCAACAACGACCACGCGGCACCCCCATTAAAGACGCCTAAGGGCCATTTAATCGGTCAGTGGATGTAAATTCGCTGGCCCCAAAACAAATATCCCGAAACTAATAAGGAAACGAAATATGTAAATCGTCTGCCATATTGTTTCACAAGTGAAATCTTCCTTTAATCTTATAACAAATCCGTGTCCAAATGGCCGGTCTAGGCGAATTTGAATATAGGAGGGTCCGTTTAAGGGTCAGGTTGTACCTCGATCTTGTTGCGGTGAGGAAGGAAGCAAATGTATGCAAGACACGCACGGAGGAGATAGCGGCCGTAATGTTGTCCTATGCACATATTGCATCAAATTAGTTGTCGAGTTGTAAACAAGGAGGAGGAAAGTAAGGCAGCTAAGACGTCGTCGGTGGGTAGTTTGCATGGATATGAGAGCGGCAATATGGGGGCCCGCAGCTGCTAGCTGTACTCATTAAGATGTTTTATGGTCGGCCCGCCGGACCGTGTTGCCAATTTAAGATATTTCTATGCGGGACGGCGCCACGTTAGTTTGGCTTCCGATTAGGGGATTAAAGTGGTCCTTAAAGGTATTAGTGTAATAATTGCGGGGACCATTATGCGGTTAGCATTGTCCCTATACATAATTTAATAGAGGTAGTTATAATAGGTATATGAAAACGGAAATGCTTACTGAATTTTGAATATTAGAACGATAACTCGACACAAGTAAATTGTCTTATTTTATCGTTTTTTTTTTTTTTAAATAAATAAAATGAACTGATAATAAAGTACTTGTAGTAGAGAAAGGCAAAGCTCAAACAAATTTGGTTCGATCCATCGCACACCTATTCCCCGCGCTGCAAGTAAATCAAAGGGTGTTGAAACTTTACACCCACTTAAAGCCGGACACAGTAATAAAGCGTTCGAACTTCGCCGACCCTGGACATCAAATGGGCTACCCCTTCTGGCATTTTGTTATAGAGAACATTAAGAATTCGCTAATGCTGAGCGTACGTTTATATTAAAAGTGAGTTATGACAATTATCCTTTGTCATCCAAAAGAATTTCGAATCTAAATTATATTTAAGTATTGATAAATAAAGATCTAAATTTAGTGACCAGTAGATACGAGGATTTTTAATTTACTGAGAAAAAGTGGTGCACTTACATGGAAGTCCTATAAACTATTCATAGTTTACTACTTGAAGTATAACTTGCAAGTCGGAACTGAGGTTTCCTGTTCATTCCCTTCACCCAATCACCATAGCAACAACTAGGATTATTAGATACGACTATGTCGGTCTGTTTACTTATTTATCTGTTTAATAATTTTTTACACATTTAATATTATATAGGTAATATATTTATAAGTATATAGGTAATAATAAATTACTTTCCTTGTTTATATATCTGTTGTCCTTGATGATGTAACACTGCCAGTTTTCTCTTACTTTCGGTATTCAGATTCAGTTATTACTATGCTGATACACGAGTAGACTATAATATGAAACATTGAATTAACACTAGATGTTATCCACAACTATCTTTCAAACTTAAGGGTATATAAATCTATTATAAGACCTGTTATTCTACATGAATCTGAATATTGAGCCGTAAAGACGATGGGTGAAAGACGATTATACATGACTGGGATTGGAATGTAAATGTTAATATAAATGTATGCAGTGACAAAGCATTACAGAATAAAGAATATGTACGTGGAGAAATAAAAGTCGCGGCAGTTTGTCTGTAATTACAAAATAACCAATTACCTCAGTATGAACAAATGTAGCGTACTGGTACTGGTAGCTTACTTCTTTGAAAGGATATACTTTTTTATGTAACATTGATAAAGGATGGTGTAACGTCTTAAAATAGTTTTGATCTATAATAATTGATTTTAGTTGTCTTAATTTTGGAAAATATTAATGCAATTGTTATCTTTATCTTTGTAGTTTTTAATCTCTAAGTTTCATTAAATATTATGGCAAAAGTAAATAGTTAAATATCCATAAGTGTATCAATGATTAATAAAAATATTAAACTAGCAGTTAGCTGTTATAAGTTTCTATATATTCGTATTGTCTAAGCAAATTCAAACTAGAGGGCTAGATGCCACATTATCTATAAATATTGATCAAAATTAATTCTATCATGAAGTAGTTAGCTACTTTACAATAACTTGATACCGGTCATCGACGGACAGACGGGATGCATAATTACAGATGGGACTTCACAAGCTTTGAAATATAAAACCTTCGAGGAATTAAACAAATAAGTTCGTAGGACTCTGAATGTAAAGTAGTTGGTGAACCTTCGTGTGAAATGTAATCAGTGTGGAGTTCTGAAATAAGATATTATTGTTGGTTGAGTATAAACTACTAGAGATAGATAGATACTCTTTATTGTTTTTTGCAAAAGATTATAGTAGTAAACTTATTATAGATACAAATAATTACAAGAAATTATCATATAATATTCTACTTTGTCGTTATGAGAATTGTAACATTTATATAAATATGTATGAAAAGGATGTAAATTTAATAAAATCAAGTATTAATTTACTTAAATGATATCAACACATGCATTATACATTGTTCCTAATGTATCTATAACTTATATCTATATTTGCTAACCACAACGACATCTTCCAAGTGCAAAGGTCTTAATCAGGACCGAATTAATTGTTTCTAAAGAGGTGATTCCACCGAATGTATTCCCTGATTAAGTGTACGGGTTGGATCCAGCGTCAGTGAGGGGTTATTAAATAATTTATTGTCTAGCAACTATTCGAGAGGGGCAATGTTCAAATGGTCTGCCAAGATTCTGCAGTCTTGTTACGGAATATTGCTAACGTAAACTTTGTCTATGAAACTTAAATGGTTTCGCACCGTGATTGTATCAAGTTACGAGAATTTAAAAGACAATTATGCAACCAGCATAATTTCTAGACTATGTTTTATGCTAATTAAACTTCAGGAACTTTAGGGTGTTATAAAAGACTAATAACTGTCTATTTTTCTTATAGCTTGCTTGAGAGATTATAGTTAATCGATACTTATATATAATAGGCATGATCATAATATAATATACAGTGACGCTTTTGTACTCTCATGAACTGATTTAGATATGTGAGAACTAACATATTGTATTTCGTATCAAGTAAAGTTACAAATAAAATAGTGATTATATACTTATAAGAACACTCATTTCTATTGGAGAAAAACAATAAAACAACAAAACGATCCTGATTGAGTTTGGTTGGAGCTTTTTACAGCTTTCAATGCACATTTCCTCCTGTCGGTGGCAAATTACGCAGGCTGCCCATTCACGCTCAAAAATCACTCTCAATCGAGTCAAGTGGGACAAAATAAAAGGTGAATTCATCATGGGGGTGCGAATCGGCACCCCCTATTCGGAAAACCAAGCGGGAAACGTATGTCCGGTCCATTTGTAAACACTAACAGGTGCCGACAGCTTTTCGACAGTTTATTAAATTAAATGGCGCGTACGATTGCTAGTGACTCGGAAACAATTGAATTCAAATTGAATAAAATGTAACATTATATTACAATGATAAATGAAGATAAAAATATGACGTAAAGTTGAAATGTTGAAAAATTATTATATAAAATAAAACATAAATCAAAAACACCCGAGAGTGTGTTAGAAAGGCATTAAAAGGATTTTGAATTTGAAATTTAGAACAAGGATTATTCAAAAATTTTTGAGACTTGTATCTCAAAAAGGTGGTAGGCACATATTTAATTTATTGGCATGTATTATTATTCATGAAATATTCTGGATTACAAGAAATTATGATTGATTAAATAGAAACTAATTCCATTTATAAATTTTAACAGTACTTCGTTGTGCAAGATTGACATAAAACTCTTCCTGTTTTTAAAATCCAGATTTCTTTTTAACGCTTTATATCACGTAATTGCAGTAGAATTCTTGATCTACCAACCAGAACAGCAATATGAGCTATTGCGGTTCTACCTAGGAAAAAAGTGGAGACCAATTACTATTAGTGGATTGTGGAACAGATATAGGAACCATTAGACATGGCTCGTTTTATAATTCTGTCACTAGAAATCTAGGCTTAAAACGTTAATCAAAAATATCAATTTCACGATCATGAAAAATTGTTGTTTCGCTATAGAATTATAATTAAACTATAAAAAAATTAATATCAATATTATTTATTTAATAATAAGATACAATAGAATAATACCATAGTCTTAATATTACAATAAATGAATTAACATATGACAACGATGTATAATGAAAAAAGTAAAAATATTTTTATGATACTTGATTAGGATTTATTGTAACTTATTTTTATTTATTGTCACATTAAGTTTCTTGCAGAGTAGATAGAGAAAATATAAATGCCAAAGGTCTCACGAACACACATCTATTGCTTTATCTCTCATATTTTTTATCCATCTTAATGTTAATTATTATAAAAAAATTTATATTGTTTTATAAAACTAGTTAAAAAAATAGATAATATTTGACTTACGGTAACTCTTGGCTTTGCTCGCGTAAATTATAGTAATAATCACACACATATGTCTAGCTGTATATCAAGTTTATGCCTGATTAACAAAAATTTTTACAAACTTTCACATATTATCCTTATAGGATTAGTTTGTGTCATACATTTTTTGTTCATTTCTCATGTCATATATTCACCACCCATTTAATAAAGAGCTGTACACTGCAAGTGTACATTTTTAAACAACCAATTCATTACTAGATTGCGCAGTGGTCTCGCAACGAACTGCATATAATCAATTTATTAAGTGAGTTATCATTTTTCATACATTGAATATTGAAATGGCAAGAGTACCATTGAGAGTTAAATACATTTTTCAATTTTGATTACATGAAACGATTCTCGTAAATATTGCTTGGCTAATTTAAACTTCGTATGATTTTTTATTCGGCGTACTGACAGGGAATGTATTTGAGCACGTCATTTGATTATTTCCTATCTATAGTGCCTATAGTACTTACACCAAAAGGGAGGAAGGTAATTCATTTTGACGGTATATTGCCGATGTAATTGGTGCTACCCGAAAAATTTAATTATAAGCTTGTGACATTTCAAAGTGAAACAATTTGTTGCATACGTATACATTTTATCGTGTATTATAAAGATATATTTCATTAAAAGTCATGAATATTGTTATTCATTAAAATAAGAAATAAAATGTCCTATATCTACTGTTTTACTGTAAACTATTGGTATATAATTTCGAGGTTGCCAGCCCTTTTTCAACCGATTTAAAAAAAGAAGGAAATTCTCTAGTCACTTGTTTTTTCTTTAGTTACTTCATAACTCTGTCAGTAGTAAATGAATATAATATAAATATATTCTTTTTTATCGGAAAGGATATACTTACAGATTAGTACCCATAGAAATTTTGTCAAAATCGATTCAATAGTTTACTTTTTAAATTAAAATAACTGGTTTTGATATAATTGAAGTTTTTTTGTGGAAGACAATTTTAATTATTTTCAAAATTATCAAACACTTCTCCTTCGTGTTCTAAGTATTTATTTGCCTTGATTTTGATTTTAATTCTGTGAACTTTATAAATAATAAATCTTATTTGTGGGTTATTTATTTCATTGACTGGTCTATTTAACCATTTTTCTATGTAAATGATGATATCAGGTAGTCAAACACCCGATGACAATCCAAGCGTTGCGAATTTTTTTTAAGGATTTTTGAGAAAATCTATTAATTGTTGTGTTACAGGTGACAAATAGATATCTATATTAATAGCGCACAAGCAGCAAACTACCTAGACAGTTAGAAAATAGTATACTACTATGGAACACATCTTATGGGGAGACTCTTACGCGCTCTGTAGTAGATGTCTGTGGATTTTTATTTAATTTTAATTTATGAGTTTCTTCTTCGCGAGACATCTAATTTGTGTATTCTTCTACCAGTTCTTTTCTAAACCATATTCTTGATCTCCCCCTATAAGACAAGACACGTTCTTTCGATCTTTCGTTTATTTGTCCAATGTAATTATTCTTTTGTCTTACTCTTATTATTTTGTCTTCTGTTTTTCCTTCTAAGATATTTTTATGCAGTCGTCATGTTGTATAACGTGGCCCAGCATTTTACTTCTTCTATTCTCTATTCTCGTCGTGAAATTCATAATAAAATATTATAATAGCAACCCATAAGATTGTTATTATAACACTTTATTATGAATTTCAGTACAAAAATAAATCACCAATGTAACTTCTACTACATTATATTATGATTATTTCTTTTTTTTTCTTCGTAATTAATGTATTTATTCGAAAAAATCCAAATTGTTTTAAAAATTACAAACAATTGTAAGTTTGTTATGCTTACAGTGTATCATTAGTAGAATCGTATACACATAAATCCTTTCAAATCCGACTACGTACTAATGAGCTAGTGGCTTTTCAAATAAACACTCAATGCTCGTAATAAGAACTCGGTAATAACAATCCGACAGGATAAACAAGCACGAATTCACGATAAAAACCTATAAACCGGCGGGATTTAATGGATAAAGCGTATGTTTGCTACCAAATAAACGGAATCGTCTTTCACGCCCCGTCGGCTCGCCAGACGAAAACATGGCCGATGTTATTGATGATGCATCGACTGGAATTAATTTTATCGTCGTCAATATGAGAGTGAATAATTAAATGTTAATTTGAATGAAAAAACAATATTCGTGCAAATTGTGAAATGTTCATACATTATAGTGGATATCAGCTCTATCAATTTTTAAGCATCTTCAAAAGGAGCAATTGTCATGTTATATCATAACCTCTTACAATTACATATAAGCCGATTTCGATGCTTCTTTTGCAATAGATAGGGTTTATCTCCTAATTCCTGTTAGTTTTATCGGTTATCATTTTCTACCAAGTATTTGAATGAATGAATGATAATTTTATTTGCTTGACTTTAACTTTATTTGTCTTTTTGTTCATTCAGCCTAAAAATATATATAACGATTGAAACTGCTATTTTTCTTTGCGGAACAGAATCTATTTACTGACATATAGTGCTGAAGTTTAAATTAAAATATTAATTATTCTATGAAATATCTCAAAGTCGATGGGTGTCTCTTATTCGTTTTAAAAGAAGAATATTGAGATATTAATTATATCGCAATTGAAATGTGTAGTCGTTTTCGCCGAACATAAAAATGTATTTTAAGGTATTATACTAGAACTAGAACTCAAGTATAGAAGTAACGAATTTAAATGTGCCGACGAATATCAGCGGTATTACATTGTCAAAGAATAGATTTGATATAATGTAAAACTTTACATTAGATACTACAAACTCGAATACAATGTTAGTGTATATCAAATGTTTATATTCTGTTTCGAAACCATCTACTTCAACTATGTATGTGATATTGGCAGGAGCAATAATACGATATCCTGCAATGAAATCTGGGTATGGCTTCATCGATGTCTGTTAGTCGTGTGTGGTCGCTGCATCGCCATCGTTCACTAAACAAAGATCTTAATGATCGTACACCGTTCAACGTAAACAATTTATTAGTCCGCAATCGACTCTGTACAATTGATCATACATTCGATGCATTAATACATTCGTATTCGCTGAATCGAGAAGCGATTCTTTTTATGAGTGGATCGATTTTTAATTGTGTTTTGTGCAAATAATTTTTCTTCATTGATATACTTAAGTAATAATGATTTAAAATTAGATTTTAATACGTCGAGTTTATTTATAACAATATATAATACAGGTCATACAGAACCTAGCTATAATAACTTGGAATAGAGCATACATTTTTACGAAGAATATTAAATTTAAAAACACGTGGGACGATAAAAAAGTATATATAATGACAGATTCAGGTATTGCTGTTTTATTTTTATTTTGACATTATTAGACAAAATAAAGCTTAGAAGAAATCTTGCCTTATTCTTCGATTTCTACCACTTGATGGTCACTGCCACTTTCTACTATCGTACAGCTCGCTATCGACAGGAAGTTCACCTCCATATCTTAGAGCCCGGCTGGTCACGTACAGCGCGGTTTCAGATGTTTCCTTTTACAAACGCTCAAGTTATGGAAAGAACTCCCTGTCGATGTTTTTCCATGAGACACATGGCGTTCTTTAAAATAGGGACAAAAAGGTTATTTTCAGGATCTGTAATGCGCGCATAATGCCCCATAATGGTATTGCAGGTGTTCCTATGAGCCGCTTACCATCAGGTAGACTGTATGCTTGTTAGGCTGTATGCTTTGCCACTTAATTGCCGTTAAAATTATTTGACATATCAGAACAATAAGTAACATGGTAGTGTAACAATATGCGACTGATCATTTTGAGAGATGCACATCCTCAGTTGATGGTATAAATGCGAATAGTTCCGTGAATGCGAGATCAATAGGCGATTTCCCCGAGACACCGGATGCGGTCTACCGGGCACCAAGTTCAATTATTATTGAATTTCCTATGACCGGGGCCAAAGGGTGCCGCCCTTGACTGGTTGTTACTTTAAATTTGTGAAATAATTTGCAGATATTTCCATTCATAACAAAGTTAAAAAATTGTAAATAGTCCAGTCCCTGACTGTATGATTTGGAAAATTACAAAAAACAATATGAGTATTATTTCAATTTTATATTGATATTATACGTGGACATATTATATAAATATATGATAGATGTATTATTTGTGGTAAATTGGGGATTTGTTTTTATATACCTGAACTTATTGCCCTTGAAGAAATTAGAAAAATGTGAGAGAAGATAACAAGAGGACCTCATATACTTAATTTTTTATCTGTAATCTTGTTATAATTGACTTGTTTATTATTTAGATGTATACAAGTATCTTTGCCGTGTGATCTCGGTGTAGATTGGGCTACCCTTTACCGTGGGTGTCGTAAGAGGGGACTGAAGGAACTGAATGGTCGAGGGATGTGCTGCAGCGTCCCTCTTAAAACATCGCCAAAGACTAATTGCGGTTGCCAAGCATGGTAACTACTGGCAAAACCCCCTAACGACTGATATGATTATGATATAGTAATAATAATACTACTAAGTTTCAGAAACAATACTTTATGTGATTTAATTTTTATATGTATAATTGAGATAAATTTATCAACATGATTATTTGTATCCGTTTCAATCATTTCTTTCATTAAAGGCCAACAAAATTGAAACTCTTGTTTCATCTCAAGAGGTAGAGACTCCACTAATAATCTAACCCTTGTTATTGTTTGTTTCTATAATTAAAACGCGACTTAAACACTCTTCCGATAATTATAAATTTTACTTGGCACAGCTATCCCACTGAACCGGATTTGCGATGGGGTGTTACAGTTGGGTAATTATTTTAGAGTTGTTTTGTTTAGGATTATAGATTATTTCAACTTCTATTTGTGATTTCTATAATTAAGCCAATGTTGCCAAATTCTTGTTGTTTGGCAAATTCTTTTTCTATGTTTTATTTTCTGTGCAAGAAATAGGTTTGATGACGTCCGTGGCGCAGTAGTCGCGTAATGACCTTCCGGGTTCTATTCTCAATTGGGCTAATTTAAGAATGAATTTTTCTAGATTGACTCAGATCTGTGTATTCTGGGTTGTGTCTTTGGATGTTCATTACCTAGTTTCTGAAAAAATTGGGTATCCTAACTCGAGAATCAGGCAATTGGTGTGATTTTGTAGCACTTATTAACATTTTATTATACTCACATATCATGTATCTTGTTGCCAAAAATAATAGTAGGCAATACGTAACAAATGAAATAAATACACAGCTTCATGTTGTAGCTAATGGAGCTTTATATCGCGTGTCTGAATACGAAATCGCGACAAATCGCGCCGTGAGGAAATGGGGTTAGTCAGTGGCCGCACGAATGGACACATTACCTACCCACGCCCGGTGGCCAGTTGACTCATTTCAGTGTCGCCAATTTTGTGTGGTGCCCACTTCTAACTCCCAGCGGTCTGGCGGTCCAGCGCTAACACGCAACATCGGCTCATTAGTTCATATGCTTCAGTGGGTAATTTAGAAAATTGTGGTTCGAATCTTTTGCGATATCGTTATTTATATCTATGGAACTTTTGTTAACTTTCGTTGTTATACAATGTCATAAATATTTATTAAATTCAATAGATAATATTGTTGCATTTTATTATCTAAGCAAGTAAAGCTTACATAATAAAATGCAACAATAATTTATTAATTTACTATCAGAACAATAATATATATATAACAAGAATATTTGAAAACGAATGCGACAAGGGTGGTTACAGATAGAATTATCACAATTCTTGTTCAGCATGAGTATTTCTCCAAAAGAGAAGAATTTAGCTTACTATTATCGAGTTGGTCAGGCAGTCGAGTACAGAGCTTTATTATGACTTTTTCTATTGTATTTTATTTACTTCACAACATACTGATGAAAAGGAGTGTTGATACATTATACTGTTACTCCATTATCACTAGGAAGTAAAGACAGACACGGAGACAACAAAATCGAAAAGTGTACTAGGTACTATTCTGTACTGTCCAAACTAATGTTGTTAGCCAAACGCAACAAGTCCAGTGTCAGATTACAAATACGATACTGTGGCATATGGCGCGTGCAGTCGAATGCAGTTAAATTGATAATTCGTTCGTAATAAATCGACTCGACGAGCTTGTAACATTTCTTATCATATTGTTTATCTATTAAATCAATAAAATAAGTTAGTAATTTACACTATTATAAGGTATTGTTAAGGCAGATGATCAGTAGTGAACAGTTAATGGCTGATATGATAATCATGATGAAGGTATTGGGGCGTAAATCACGATGATGAAAACACTAGAAATGCACTATTAAGTTTGATTAAAGTCAAACTTTAAAAAGGACATTCGATTACCATTTGGCGTATTTACCAAATGTTGTTTAGTGGCTGTGTTGGAAAAATGTATCAAACTAAGTAATTAAAAATTAAATAATAGATTTATTAGTAACAGTGAATATTAATTTTACGTTGTTATCAATGTGTATGTGTTATTTTATGTTTAGACAGTCTCTGATAGAACAAGCTTTCCATGTTAATTATCAATACAATACAATACATCGGTAATTATAAAGTTCATTACGTACTTCACTGGATTCCCCTAAAACTTGGTTTTACCTCCTTCTTATTACAACGAAACATTATCTTACATTGAAACGTGTTCTAACAATTTCACATACAATCATAAATTCTAATTTAGCGCGTTCATGGATCTTGTTACCACCTCGCCTTCGGTTTTCCGGACTCATTGTATGTTACTCCCAAGACATTGTAGCCCTACAGAACGTATATACAAAATTAATTAGACGAAATCTCGTGCTCTTGTAATATTTTATTATTATTTCCGGTGTTGTGCGAAATTTTATTAGCACGTTATATTTATTGCTTTTCTCGTATAATGAATTTGAATACTGTCTTGATTAGTAGAGTCTCTATATGTATTCTCGTTAGGTACGAGTTTATAATTACAGTAGTCGTAATTACAAGGCAGTTTCTGCGTATTGACACCATCGGGGGCTTTCTGTATCTCAATCTGCCTAGTTGTTGTTGATTTGTTAAATTAAGCGCCGCATAACGATTATCAGTTTCTTGTTTAAATCATCTTATTGCGAGTTAACAATATTTTAATTTATACATTATTCATATTAAAATTCTTGTTCTTTGTCTCATTATTTAGAGAAAACATTACGCTCTTTCGGAATCCTTTTGCAGTGCAAAAGACAGTGTAGCAGCGCATTATGTTCGGTCATCGTTGTGAATCTTCGCTCGAACGAAATCAAAGGTTCCGTTCCATACCATTCTAGATAAGGTAGTACCTAACCAACAGAATGGAATTAGCTTTCTTAAAAGGCAGTGAATCGAACGAAGGCACGTGGCAAACAGCGTATTCTACTTAGTTCGATGTGTAATTCAATGTTCTGTATTTAGTTTCAACCTTAAGCTATTCTTTCTAATTTACATTAATTTGAAGAATTTAGTATACGATTTCATATAAATACATAACGGAAATAATTCTTTGAAAAAGTAAATAACTTAATTGAAAACATTTTTTAAACGATTTGTAAATAGTCGCTAGATATGTAAATAAATAAAGGATACCAAATAAATCGAAAAATAGAATAATATTTTAGCAGGCAGCCAGTTCTTTTGCACGAATTTAGTACACACATTAGAGACAGAGATTAGGCTTTAGTGAGTCGGCTGAATCTAATAATTTGCATTACTCACGCACGCACGGTTCGCATATTGTGCTCCATTTCATCCGATCATCGACGGAATTATTTTTCAGCTTTACAGATATTTGTTAGATAATAATAAACAGTATTTAATTATTATCTATTTGTTAATACAACTAATTAATTTTTACGTAATTCACAACAAATGCCGTAATCAGTATTTTGATACAATAATACTGACCTGTTATACACATCTCTTCTAAGTAAAAAATGTTAATTTTGAGAAATACGCGATTGAACTTTAGAAGTTCTATGTTGTAATAGAAGTTAAAAACTCGTAAATATTTAATTTAATATTATTACCAGCGTAATTTGTAAATTACACTGGTAGTGCGTAACTCATGTAATTTAAGATAACTGAGATTCGAATGACGCAACAGCATATCTATAATCCCAAATATAAAATATTGTACAACATATTAATTTTCTCATAAAAATATTCCGACTTAATACTACATATTTAACTTATACAAAACTAAGGTACACATAGCGAATATAAAGAAGTTCTCTATTACTCAACCATGGTTATATTTAAGTAACATTTTATTTGCTAATTCAAGCGTCGATTATTCGATAAAACGATTGTAAGTTTCAAAGTTAAAGACAAGTACAATATTCGTGATAATGTCATACGAGGGATATGGTCCTCTCTTCTGCCAGATGGCGTGTCTTGAATTCTAGAGTATCAACGCATTGGTAAATCTGTCACGTAATAAATATCACAGGTTCCGTGATAAGAACTGGGCGGTATGTTGACAAATTATACATACTTTACTTCTTTTTATATATAAACACGTTGATTTGGAAATATTAATAGAGCATTCATCGACTGATCTTAAACTAAGCTTAAAATAAGACGTATAATAAACAAAAAATTACGGAACAGTGAATCAATTTTCGTCGGCCACAATCAAACCTCAGCAAAAAAGAACGTATAAACCACTGAAGCAACGTTCAAGTGTAAATATTTACCCGACGTCGTCCACGAAAACTTCGTAGCGCCGATAACTTCGTCTGGGACATTGCAAAAAAATCGCTTTAAAAACTGCAAACCGGTCTAACTTCGGTATATCGTAAATAAAAGGGTTCCGCACCTTTTTTCTATATGTCTTTAATTATTACCTCTTACATTCTTGTACAACTGGATAAATAGCTTGTCATTATTTTACAGCACTATCGCCAGTAATCTAATAACATTGTAACATATTGACAGCATTTTTAAATTATCACTTTACACGCAATGTTGTTTCCGATGAAGTTTATAGCTAATTGTTAATTATAGCAAAACACTTCTATAAGGTTTCCCTGAGGAGATAATAGCGCAGAATTAATTATACAATGCAAACTATTCGGTACGCGCATTCGATTTATTTAGTTAACCGTTGCTAAACTGCAATGCTAACTGATTGTAAATATATATGATAGTATATATAATTACAAAATATTATCATAACGTAAATTAATTATGATTCATACGAATTACAAGGCATGCGATTTGTATAAAAGTAAAACTATGAAATAGATATAAACAGCTTTAATATGCATATATAATTTGGAGACTAGTCTGAAATGTATAATAATCTATATTATTCTTACTAATATTATAAATTTATTTACTTGAGCAATCACTATGAAATTTGGTATACGCGTATTATATGGAATGGAGAAGTATATACGGTATTTTTTAGACCGTCAGTGAATTGATCATGCGGACTAAGTTGTAGCTGAAAGTTAATATAATATATAATAAATAATAGAAATACTGTTTATTAATAAGATAAAAAAAAAAATACTTTAATATTTAATTAGTTTATGACAGAGATGAGATATGATATCGGTAATTCACATATAAATAACATCATAGTAGCCTTACCAAAGTAAAATGAATGTTCCGGTTTTGATTTATGAACACGGAACCCTAAAATGAGATGTAACTCGCACCGATAATTGAATTCCGTACACGGTGTAGATCTGGGCCGGCATTTTGAGCGCAGGATCGCACGTCGCGCTGCGGTCAGGATTTCTCGTGTATACGAAATATTTTTTGATGTCTTCCCACTGGACTCTCGAGGAATTACTGGTATTTTTATGAGGACTCCTTCATTATTTAGGGATTCCTTTGGTGTATGAATTGATTGTCATAGTACTGTTATTTATGTATATTAATTGTGTTATATATTTAAAATGAAATTAATATTTTTATATAAACGTATCAACGTGATTTACAAAGTTTTCAGCAAATTCAGTTGCATTCATTCAACCGTTTAGACGTGATTGAGTAATAAACATCCAAACATTAATACAAAATTTTACATTTATAATATTAATAGGACTCACTTAAATTTGATTACATTATTATAGTCATGCAAATACTTATTATATAAAATAATTTCAAGAAAGATATAAATTAGTTTCATACATTTTCTAACAATAAGTATAGTTTGCTCCGCATAAAAACACCACTTTAAACGTGATATAAAAAACGAAATGTTTTGTAGACATATTAGATTGAAGATATTTGATTTCAAAAATCACATTCGCGTCAAATATTGTTTGGCAACATACAGTTGGTTCGCAAAGAAAAAGGCTACCTTCAGTCAGTATAAAATTAATATGGGAAAAAATACGGTAATTCTATTATTGCAAAAATTTTAAAATTGTGATCTACAAAAAAGCCAAACTTCAGTCGAGGCAAAATCAATTATTTTGATTTAAAAAATTAATATACAAAATTAATGATGAACATACATCATACAGGGGAATTTAGGACCTCCTCCTTCTGAAATTTGCTTATAGATAACGTCACAATGCGGAAGAATAAATAAAACTAGTTACGAGAAAACAGCCATTAAGAAAACAAATATGTGCCATTAAGTCTCTCATCATATGTGAAATACTACTAATTATTGATAGTACTAAAATTACAAATATGAATAAATATATATAAATAACAAATATATATATATACCTATATTATCTTCATACATATATAAATATCAATATTTTTATTAAACCGCCATCTAGTATCTCTGCATATCCTAAAGATTGATTGATAGAGAATGCCTACAGCATTAAGTCCGCCTTTTGTATCATATTTTATTGGCCAATAAAGTTTAAATAAATAAATATTACGCTACTTGAAGGCTTTTTGCTTTTGGAGAATTTTCGTTTTGATGATTGATACGCATTATATTAAATGTAAATCTAGTCACAAACAAAATTGTATTGAAACGACACAAGGCATTTAATGATATAAACCTCCGTAATATATTTTTAAATATGCTCTGACCACTATTGTAACATAGTAACATTGCGTGATGCTACTATATAGGAGTACACAGATGCAAGTATGGTAATAACAGGGGTGCATTAGTTGGTAGCATCGGATGTACAGTACTGACGGACGTTGATATGATTGTACGCCTGTTAAACGATTTCATTTCAATTTGACCACTGGACTGTTCGACATGTGATAATGTTAGCAGTAGAAGGGCTAGAATGTATCTAAGCCAGAATTAAATAATAGATAGAATTGTTCATTACCATGATTAATGATGTTTAAATATCAATCTATTTTTCTTATTCGAATTTAATAAATTTTGTTTATTTATAATCCTGCTGGATAATTTAAACTTCATGCAGATATTGTTTCGTGGAAGACGGCTATAGATAGAACGTATAAATAGATATGAATTTTATAATATTTTTAAATGTCAATGTTTAGAAATTATGTCTGTTTGCCCGTTCCTTCACGAATCATGTGAGAGCAGCTCTTTATCTACAACGGTAAAATAATGCAATTGGTATAGCCTCATATCCCATAAAAAAAAAAAACAAATATAAGGAGATATGCCAATGAAGTCGCGGTTAATAATTAATAGATTTGATATATAAATACAGAGTATTTTAAACTGTATTATAAGTGTGTTAGGGAGTACAGATGTCTCTTTTCTCCATTATTATTTCCCTTTGATTAATTGTAAAATGATAAGCGATAAATTATCTCACGATAACAAAAATATTGCTTCAATAAATGCAATTACTGTATGTGTTGAGAAATTAATTGCCTGTCGGCACTGTCAAACTATACACCGTAGGAATAACATAAAAAGAAATAACTGAAGTGAATAGATTGTAAAGCGGAATAAATTAGTATATGTAATAGTGATTAACACGTACATATATGTATTGGAGTGAATTACATTAGCGTAACCCTTAATTACATGTATAGAAATATGTATAAGTATATATATATGTATATATTACATCCTCTATACAAAGGTACATCAAAACAGGCATCGATAACCCTCCATTCCGAACATAATGTTCGCATAATTGGCGTAACATTCCCATTGCGAACCCTTTCAAGACGCCCGTAATGTTACGGCCTACATGTTATTTAATTACACAATCTTGAGTACAATGAGAATTATACCTTCAATATCTAACGAATGCGAAATAGAAGTTGTAAGATGTGAGGGTGAACTTGGCCGAAATAATTCGTTAGGGAAATACTTATTTAGTTTGGGTAATTATCTCAAAAACTCATGAAGCCTATGAGAATAGAATTACGAAAACTTAAGTTTCCAAGAAAAAAAAATCCAATACGATAAAATCTGTATAGTACAATATGCGAGCAAACTCTATAGATTGCAATAAGAGTAATTATAATTGGTCCAGTTTTAGTAATGATAAGTAGCCGTGTGGTTCCAGCACAGAAAAAGCCACTCCTTTTCCTGTAAGTGTCGTAGGAGGCGACTAAAGGAGCTTAATGGTCGAGGGCTGGGCAGCAGCGTCCTTTTTTAAACATCTCCAAAATCTAAATGTGGTTGCCAACCCATCTGCAAAGCGTGGCAACTACTGGCAAAACTTCTCACTCATGGGGGAGGTCTGCATCAGTGAGCAGTTAACAACTGATTGCTAATGATATCGTTAAACTAACATACATAGTTATGAAAAAGACAGTCGAATTACTTTTTTAAAAACCATTGAGGTTGTGGAAAAACTGTCTTATGATCAATCAAGTTTTTAATGAACGCATCATAGAAACGATTACAAAAACTACTGTGTAGTAAAACCTAAGCGAACAATCTTCTCGTTGCACATTAATTGCATGTTAATTACAGTTTATACAGAGTTTGTACGCATTACATTACATGAGAGCTTGATGATACGATACCGTACTATTCAATACAACTATTATGAATGCCTGTTCGTGAACGTTGATTAGGTCCGAGCTGTACTCCAATTTCCATGGAGCGCCTTCCCTGATTGATGGCTGGCCCAATAAGGAGCCCATTTTAATTGATAAGTTTATTCATAAGCAGTGACTCGACCTTAGCTCCATCGGGAGTAATAGATGATGTATTTCGCTGATTTTATTCAATATTTTTTTTTTTATATAACTATTATAATATAATGAAATTTGCTTCGAAAAATTACCCGAATAAAGCTGCGACACAACAACAAATTCTAGATAGTTAATAAATAATTTTAATTCCTTATTTTTTATTGAATCATATCTATCGTAAGTCATACTGTATTGTAATTGTTATATAACGTTTATGTGTTTTTTTTTTTATTTATTAATGTCCAAATATCCTTGTGTTTTGTCCAGTTTGTTTTAACTAAGTTTTTTTTTTTCTTTTATACAATTCAGAATGTTTTTAGCAGATCAACACTTTTACTAGCATTTAAAAGTATTTTAAATTCATGTAATATATAATCATTTAGCATTTTTAAACTCCTTTCGAATTAAGTATATTTCTTTTTCAGTAGCCAGCATTGTAATATGTTTTGTCCTTCTTATTATAAATAAGTACGGTATCTATTTAAAGTTAATATAATATACATTGTAAATTACTAAAACATTGTAATCTCCATATGTAATTTATTTGTTTTTATTTAATAATTTGTCATTTTCGTATTCGAAGACGGTATTTTTCAGTCAACTGCTGGAGTTAAGTTGTCCGGCCTGAATTTTAATGGCCTTCAATGAAGTCAGGATTAAAATATTCTATATTTAATGGACATAATTAAGTTTAGCAGGTGGATTTAATAAGTATTCACAATATTATTACTACAAGTATAATCTTGCCGTTTATAGTTTATTGCAACTGTTGTGTTGTAGATACATTGATATTTTTGGTACTTCAATTTTTATCTGTTAACATATTTATTCGAAATGCCAACTAGGGCTTTGTAACTAAAGGTGTATTTCACAGTGTGGACGCATGCAACGCTATCTGATGATTGGTTTTTGGCAATTACCAGTATTGCTCACGACGCAATCGGGTTCATTCACCGTGTGAAATATGTATGAAACCTCCATTTCCCTCTTTGTTACCGCATACTGCAAACCCATCTAGCGACAAACATTTATAGTGAAGATAAATATTGTACGCACCCTAATACAATATAATAAAATCACTAACATGGTCTTAAAATTTTGTTTATATTAGATTAATTATATACATAGAAAAGGTTATTTATAAAACGATTTGCTCTGATTTGGTAGAGTAAAAATTAAATAAAAAACATATAAAAAACTTTATTTTTTACTAGATGGCAATGGAATGGTGACTACGTCTGTGTTACTGCGGTTTATGTTGGTGAAGTACTGCCAAGAAATTATAGATGATTGTTAAGTTAGGTTAGTTAGTTGAGTTATTGGCTTTAATTTGCCAGAAATTAAGGAAAATAGTTTCAGGGAATCCTTTATAAGATCGAAATGATAGGTTTACTAAGACAGATCGCTAGCTCCCATAAATTTCCCATTAATTATTTCTTAAACAAAAATAACGTTGGAATGAGACCGACTTTCAATATTATGATTTGTATCTTAACACTACGGCAACAGTTAATAAATCCCTCTCATTACTACACTAGAAATTATAAATGTGAGAAGTTTTTTTTAAATATAAGATTTTTATTAATAGAAAATCATTAGTAGTAATATCAAAAAATAATAGCAAGATGAGACACTAAAGGTGTTAAAATGGTAGCACGGATAACTTGTCAAAAAGCTTTTAAAATATGTCGGAGACCAAATAGTCTAGAAAATCCATTAACTGTGGTCTCACTGGTATTATAAAACGAACCAGCTATAATTCACTTACTAAGCTCAAGAACTATGGTTTTATGTTCGACTAAAATCGCTACTTCAATGTTGCTTGTATCATTATAACACGTGTTTTAACGGCAATAATTATTTTCAGTTTACGCAGCGACAACCTTACTGCTACTTGTCGTCCCTTTACTAACATTTAATTTTATATTACATTAACACAAGAGAAATACCCGTATCAACCTCGATAAAATAGCTACAGTGCCTTTATGTCATCTGTGACATGAAAATGCTTATATTATTGAAGATAAAATGAAGTCAACATTATTGCTTCATAGGTAGAGTTGAAATTAGCCCTCCATTAATATTTTCAATAGAATTAAACCCTTTGTCTCAAGGCGTTACTTCACCGTTGCGATGTCGTTTGACATTTGTACAAAGGTTACCTCCATTCTGTCGGTTTCTTTTCACTTGCTGACACAATGTCGTATTGCTAAAGAAAGGGTGTTATTGTATTAGGTGCGATACGAATTAACCTTTACAATTGCAAGGGCGTGAGTCAGTTGTTTTATATCATTGAAATACTTCATTTTCGTGACAACATTAAAAACACAGATAAAATCTGTTTAAATTATAGATTATTTGCTCTTTTAATACAATTAATTGTTTATTATAGTAATATTTTATTTGTATTTATGTATATATCTATTACATTTATATATTATATCAATATATTAAATACTATTTTATATTCAATAATGCACCGTCTACTTATTTCTCGGTTTGTCCAATGATTAACTGGTAAAGAATACCGTCCGGTGTTAAGTCCGCCGCTGAATTTTACTGTGCATTAAAGTTTAAATAAATAAATAAACAATACGTTTTAATATGCAACGACGCATTATACCGAGTAGCTTAATTCTAACAATATTTATGACAATATGAATATATATAACAAATATGAATATAACTATGTATACTTGTTAACTCCAGCGGAGCGCAGCAAAATTGTCTTAATAAATAGCATATTTATGGTGATTACATAGACGTCAAAAGCAACTCATAAAACTATCAATGAACCTATAAATTGAAGAAAACGTTGGAACACGCGAGCTGTAAGCTTGGGAAAGTATAGAAACAAACAGATACCATTAACAGTAAGAACAAACTCAACGTTCTAACGTGTGAATATAGGCATAAAATGGTTATAATTTAACACCAACAACGCATTGTAGCAGACAATTACTGAAGAGGCGACGATGAGTCGGTAGTATGAAAAGGAAATTGGCAACATAAGGCACTAGAATGGTGTAACATGAGAATATAATAGTTTTAATGTAGCAAATAAATAACCAGACGAAGAAGAAGACAATGGTCCCGTAACAAGATATCCTGTTAATTGTAGCGAATGCCGACCACGAGCCAATGATCGAAGATTTATGAAGGCATTGAAATAACACCCTATTTGTTCTTTTCTTGGCACTCCGATTGTTGTTACTGAATCTAATATCGGGTAATTCGAAAAACGTGAGTTTCAGAGTATAGTATAATTATATTGTTGTATAAGGTAAGGTTATCGTTTCTTCTTTATTTATTTGTTTTACTGTAGTAAATTACGATTATTATGCGAATATTATTAATATTGGCTATCTTTGTGTAGTAATAGCGCGTAATTGTATAATAAAAATCTCGATAATGACTTTAGTAGACTATTTTTTAACAAATATGAAGCTATTTGTTAAAAAAAAAAAAGTTTTTCAATAGCTGTATGATAAAAATATCTCACATAAGTTGGTCATTTTCTTCATGAACAAGTGCGAATACTACTGGGCGAATTTCGATGATACTTCATACAAAAATAGTATCAATTTCTAATCAACATTATCCTCGAATATATAAATATAAATGCACTATTTGCTTACCTCTCATTTTCTGTTCGTCGAGTAGTTGTCTCTCCAAGTTGTCTTTCACCTCTCGTTCTCTAAGTACGTCCATCTTTAGTTCGGCTGAAACAATAACAAATCGTTTCATTATGTTGTTGTTATTACTATTTATTAGTATCGTAAACATCAATAACTATTCCAATAAGGGGAAATGTAACCCATAAACAACATTTCAAGTTAAATGAATGTTTTGTAGTACACAAAAGGTATTGTATAAATTTAACTGTGAGCTAAAACCGGTAACAAGGCCGTCAGCAAAGGGCTGATTAGGAATATAAACACGGATTAACTCATTCGGAATCCCGGTACTATTGTGAAGGAGTCGAATTGAGAGATTTGCATAACTTTCAATTAAATGTAAACTGACGGAAATAATTGGGGGAGCTACTTCCGATTTGGGTGTATCTATTCTGGAATATCAGCTTTTAGTATAATTTACTTGCACCTATTTTTATTATTTAATATTCCACTGAGATGTTACCTTAATAATGACCGCTCGTAAAATAAAAGAGCGTGAAATAATCGAGTAATTGGCGAGAAATGTAGCAAACAATCTATGACACGAATTAAAAACTAGACTGTCTGGTTGTCTGACAGACACGCAACAGTAACCAACCACCACGAGCCATTTAACGGATCCATTCTTACGCAAACGTTATAATATATTGTTTTTTTTTTATATGTAGACTCTTTAAAAATTTTGCACCAACTTTTCCAACATCATATTGTACAGTTTGAATTAAGTAATTACTTTTATACATGTTACTCTTAAAGTTTTGAATTTAGGCTATTTTATTAAGATGTTATCTTATGGGCTTATTTAGTTAACACATAAAGTAAAGTAACCCTTATTTTCAATCAAGTCTTAATCTTAGTTACTGATTCCAAAATACCAATGAGGGCGTATGTATGGGCAAAGGCATCAGGCCGCAGTCAAATTTGAATAGAAAGAGGTCATGCCCGTTTAATTTGAACCCTTATTCAATTAGGTACCTAAGTCGCGTCTACCTAATGGATGTCGTAAGGGGATCAAGCTGATTAACTTGCGCTGTTAGCACCTACGGTTACTGGCAATGAGGTGTTCTTTAGGAATGAATAAATTATCCTGCTTACATTGTTTTTGAGTGTTCATAAATTAGACTAAAAAAAAGACTATTTCGCTCTTACTTGAATACCAATTCATATATTTCATGTGTATATTTTTTATAAAATAAATAAATAATAAAAAAAAAATCTCTCTAGAATTTACTGAATTTACTAGTTACAAGCATTATGTAGTAGAATGAGAGGATAATATTTGTATTATGCATCTTTATTTTAATGTATTTTGATCCTTTCACATAAAAAAAAAATAATAATTAATAATTATTAAACTTAATTCTAAACGTATTCATTTAATAATATTTCATCCAATCCAAATGGTAGTTGACGAATGTTAATTAATTTAAAAGTGAAGAATTTCGTTATTTGTGTCTTGAATTTTCAAATTCGGTCTATTTGTAGTTCATATATAATTAGTTTATACAAATACATTATTATTTAAAGAAAACACACTAAAAAATTATTTGATTATTTATTGTGATATTATTTATAATTGTGTTATTATTAATAAATAACTATTTATAATTAATTTTATATCAAGATTTACTATTCGTACTTTGTGCAAAGTATAGAAAAACAGATTATAGATATTAATAACCAGGACGTCTAGTCCTCGCAGTATTGCGGCCCCGCAACAACCTTGTTCAATACAACGAGAATTGTTCCGTTTAATTCCGTTAGCGATTTAATTACTTCGACAGGTTCAATATACGCTAACAATCTATTAACATCGAATACACCTACACATTAATATTATTATAAGTATATACAAATAGAAGTAACATGAAATAACTAGCTAACAAACGAGTATTCTGTGTTAATTTTAAGAATTAATAATTATTACTGTTAAATCTTAATAATAATACAAATATAAATCGGAAAATAACTTAACTTTTTATCTACTATATTTATTGTCGAATTATAATTATTAAAATTATTATTGATCAATTATTTATTTGTATGGTATGTATTGAGTTCATATTTCCGAGTTATCTTTTAGTGACTTCCAGGAGGGAAGTTCTCGGTTTGCTTGAATTTTTATATATGTAAGCATAAGAAATTTGCGGATTATATTTACTAGTTCCTTACTAATTATGATAGTTAGGCGCAATGTGTTACACCTTATTATTTTGGGGGAAAATCTTTAGATTCAGTAGTAGGAAATTCCATTAAAATAATGCTAATGATTTCTATGTCAACCTACATAATATTATACATATTTAATTATGTCACCTTTATACGAAGAATCAGAGTAAATTCTACCTAACTTTTATCTATTGCATAATAAACAAAGTACTTATATACATTCAATGTTAAAGTCGTAAGTGGAATTATGGAAAGATAATGTAAGATGTAATGTAGGAACAAGTTTGATATGTTTAAATAAAATAATTACAAATAAAGCCATTGAGTGACAGAATTAGTGTGTTAAGAGGCGTGACTTGATTGACGTTGATATTACATAAAGAATTGGCCTCTGCTTATAATAAAAAGCGAATAAAATATGTGAAGAATTAAACAGTAAACCAATTAGCAGCGCGTCTAAAGATGTCAAAGTGAATTTAATATGAGATGAATCTATAACGATATGAGACTAAAAGAAGTAGCCTGGAGCTGGTCATGTTCCATATCAACATACGAAAATCTTCGCGATAAGGACAAGTTAACTTGTTCCCCGCGTGCTTATAATAAGGCTCCGGAATAAAGGTATGAATATCGTACAGGAGATATCTCCAATGGAGATCTTGTAAATTGAAACGTTGACTGCCTCACCCTTTGTTGTTTCCAATCGTATATCATCGGAACGAACCGTACTGTGTTTGTTGTAGTAATATCGTACATTTGTTTTAATGATGTATTATTATATTTATGCATGTGTGTATTTCATAAAATAAGATATTGACTAGCTGTGCTCGAGGCATCGCTTACATGGCTAATCCTTGTATTTTACTATGGACATGAAACATTAGGAATTGATAAGTAAAGAGATTCACTAGAATTTGATTTCTATCAAAATTTATCTAGTAGATTTGGAGCGGCGTGTACGCACGTCAATACAGTCTAGTTTAAACTTTAAGACCTGGCGCATCATTTTTGTCTTTCACAAATGTTAATTTATATTTAAACCACTATTAGATTGTATTTCAGCAGTAGACAGTAATCGTCGATAATTATTGTGATTAAATTCTCAGGTGCGTATTAACGTTACAATCAGAATTTCATTACAATATTTTTGTAAAAAAAAGAGTCAATCTTAGAGCGTTGGTTGCGAGATTAATTTCGAATCAATCCCGATGTATACTGTAATTTAGAAGGCTTTTAGTTAAGGAGTGGTTTCGCACATGAGACGTAAATTACCTCCACCGAGGGATGGCCATTAAGGGCCCGCGTCGGTATGCGGCGTATCTCAACATCTCTCGATTTGCGAGTAGAGGCGCCTTAACAAAAGATGCTCCCGGTGGTCTCTGGATACTTAGTAACGATCTAAGAATCTTGTATTGTTTATGTTAATTACGCAAGTACAGACATACGGTTTCTGCTCGCCGGATATTAGCATATGTTTTATACTTGGTAAAATATTTATTCTATATACGTAGTATTTGTAACCTCTGAGATTTATAAAGATAGATGTACTTACATAATATCAATATATATATTGTAATCTTCATCAAAAAAACATAATGATAATTATATTCCAAGATGTAGGTTTCATAATATTATTATGAGTTCAATCAAAATTAGAGACCAATAAATCTTCGGGAACCAGTCAATAAGTAGACACAAAATAAAATCGATCCAATGAGAACGTTTATCGACAAAAACAAGAGAAAACCAAAACATTGAAGCGGAACAGGCGATTATTATTAAATCGATCTTTATATCGGATCAATCAAATTCAAAACCTGATCGAGTTGCGTCCGACGAAAAAATTATTACTTTATAAATAAAATAACAATAAAAACGATGCGCCGGTTCAAGGGAATATATAATTATGGACAATTATTATGATACCGCAGCTCAATGGCCGATAGATGATTGAAAGGATCGAAACCATTAACAAAAGGATCGATTTTGGTTACGCAATTTAATAAAGGTAATTAGCTAACATTATGATCGACATCAAAACATTTCCCTCAAAATCCGAATCGAAAAACTGAAATGCTACTTTCCATTTACGAATTGTTTTATTTAGAGGCCAAATGTGATTCCCGTTTTGCGAAGGGTAGACAACGGAGAAAATTTTATTTCTCTTCAATTTCATGCACTCAGTAAAAACAACAATAATATTTAAATTTCGTTTGTGACACCCTTGGAGAGTTGTCCAAAGAGATCGAGTGTTCCCTGTTATTTAAATTTGATATTACGACTCTTCAGAGAGTTAGTCGCGACAATGTATAAGAAAAATAAAGAGAATTAACGAATCAGAGACAAAAAAAAAATTACAATCTCCTAATTGGACAACGTGAAAAGTAGTTAGGCAAGACAGATAATTTATATAGAATAAGGTTACAAAGAAGCGCAACAGTTTAATTTCAACGAAACATAAGTCATAGGGTGAACGAATTAAGACATATTTTCATGGCCCCCGCGCGTAGACTAAGTTGAGCTTGCAGTTAAAATAACAATTAAAGTCTTCCTAAAATTTACGACTCAAAACTGGCAAAATAATTTAAACGAGCGTTACGGTGAAAGCGACCAAAATGGGTCGTTCAAAAGGGAAACAAAGGTAAGTATTCAAATCTCCCTCCGAATTGCGTTTGGACGTTTTGAACGCAAATAGATTCAAGGAAGTCTTAAGGTGAAATTTTAATAGTAATAGCACAAGGAAATATTATTAAGGAATATTGCTGATTTAAGCACTTTTAGAGGTTTAATGGGGAGAAGTAATTAGATTTATTAGGTACTTTTGTTCAAATTAAATAAACATGTAATTTATTTCTGATTATAGGCAAATAACATGCGTTTGACAAGTTACTTATAACTGTTAACTTAATGACTTATGTTAACAATCCAAGTCATAGTATAAGCAAGGTACCTAAACTTAATTCTCGCTGCTCCTAAAAGGTAAATTCAAAGTAACGATAATGGTTGTCATGGCGCGGAAAACGAATTTTCTTCCCTTTTCTTTTTTAAATTTACAAACCGGCAGCAATTTTGTTTTATTGTTATTAGATTTTTCCGGCTTATGTCACACGGCGATGTCACTGCCGAGGATTATTCCCGTAGTCTCCTCTCTAATAATCATAAGAATTGCTTCCCTTTATTATGTGTGAAATTTAGAACATAAAATCCTTGTACTTGAAATTTTATTTCTGTATTTTAGAGTCTACTGCTACGTGATAAGGACACAGTTACGAGAGCAAGTACTCGGGTGCCTTTCATAAAAAATATACCTCATCTAGTGTTTACTTCTTTATTTGAGGCGCAGATTTTTTTGATACATGTGTAACGCATAATTTTATGAATATATTATAAGGTATTTGCATTTCGAATGTGGGCTGAGAATGTAGCTGTATATTTTGACGTAGATCATAAACTCTAGTATAATGCTTCTCTATACAACTTTATTGCTGTTTATTTAGAAATAATGAAGATGTCGTTGTAAAATGGACTAAAAAATATTAGCGTATCGAGCGTGCAGCGACGGAATAACTTGTGGTGTTATCGGCGCACGCGCACCCAATCTGCGATCGAAACAAACTGGATAAGATTATCCAGTAGCCCTGTATTATTTTAATGAGACTACACGACTCTACCAGATGCGATACGATACTAAGAAGCTTAGGTAACGAAGAGAATAAAAGTATGCAGGTCAAGAGAGATATCAAGCGACTACGGCAAGATGACGGGCCAGCCACATGAGAATGTTCTTGTAGAGGGGGGTTTTTAAATTAGCTATTGTACACGATAACTCCTGTACATCTACATACCAGCTGACGGTAGATCGAACGATACCATTATGTCTTTGGTAAGGCACCGATTAAAAATATCCACATTTATAAGCGAACAACAGCTGGTGGCATTTAAATAAGATATAAACGCAAGAGTCCGCGAATGTTTTGTTTCGTGGCTACATATTTCGCTCCCTGTGGAAGCTCCCCTCACCGGATATATTGGTATTAAAAATGTAAGGGAGATTTATGCGAATGGCTCTAAGCTTTCATTAGTTGTTTCTTACGCGGTGTTTCTGCGGTCGCCGCTCCCTGACCGGTAATTTTTCATTTTTCTGCAAACTTCCGGATGTTTTTGAGCGCGTACCCAAATTTAACTGCATATAAAGAATATTAATGCTCCCCTGAAGTTGAAGGCAGGTGCATGCTATGACTTATATTATTTTAAATCTTTTAAGGGTTTCATACCAAAACAGTACAAAGGAATCCTTATGGCGCCGACTTCGTCCGTCTATTTGGCCATCTCAGTAACTACTAATGCTATCGATTTGAAATTGGAATAGATCATATATTGAAATAGAAATAATTAAAAACATATTATTATATTTGTTAGGGGTTCCAAAAGGAGTACCTACTCAAAATTTAAAAATTTACCTATTAGTAGTATGGAATATTATATAGAAGGGCTTCATTTGCATATTTTACAACTAATTTTTATTTATTTTTATGATGTGTAGTTTTTGACTTATGAACAAAAATGTGAGAAAATACCATTCCCCTTCTTATGTCCAAATTTTGTGAAGCAAAAAATATGAAATAATTAAAAATGATAAATGTATATATGTACGAATATTACAGGAAAAATAAAACGATGTTTGTAACTAGCGCAGTTTTTGAGAAATTATAAAAAAAAAAGTCTAAACACAAACTTAGTTATGCAGTCCAGTTTTTAACTAAATTATGGCTCAAAATTAGAAATAATTTCTTATAAATATAATTTTAATTAATCCCTATAAGAATTGTAATAAAGGTTACGTATGAAACTCTCGGCGTGTGAGCTCTATTTGCACCTGACCGGCTTTTTTCAGTTTAGTATCTAAATCTTGGTTTCTACAGATATATTGAAACTAATATATATTATTCAAAAGCAAATAACTGAGGTACTTTCATTTTTTGTACTTATGATTTAAGTTAATCATTTATAATATTTTGAACCTTATTAATTGTATCACCAAACATGCCTAACTCTGGGAAAATTTATTTTATACTAACTTTTTCCCGCTACATCCTACGCGTGTATTTCAGAAATAGGAAAACCAATAAAATGTAAACCACTTATAGACGGTTTGTCAAGGTAAAACATACACAAAGTTCGAATTTACACCTTCAATAATTCAACTGTGAAAACCGCATACAACTTGGGGCAATAGTTTTTGCGTGATGTCGAAACAAATATACAGACTGATGGTCAGACAAAATTTCTAACAATTATTGTTTTGGCATCCATTTATCATATTCCCTGATATTATTTTTTCTTATATACCTTGCATGGACAGACATCGCCTAGATACAATGTTGTTGTATTAGTAAGATAAAATAGTAAGATTATACATTCAGTTGATAACAGTGGAACATAAGTGTTGACAGATTCCATCCATTTTATATAATTAAAAAGAGGAAATAATTTGACGTAGAAGCTTTATAATAAATATGATTATAGATCAATAATATCACATAGCAATTACCTTTCTATTGCTGGGTATAGCTTTATTTGGTTGCATTTAAGATATCTGCTATACTTAAAAAAATAAGCTCCTAGTAGTTTTGAAACAGATACTTCGAGATTTGTGTTTTGCTCAGTGCTGCTTCAGGTGGCTGACCTTTCGGGTTATAAAGCTTACTTTCTTATTAACATAATAACTTTTGGATTGTGAACATCCGTAGATGAGTTCGGACTTCCTTATTTTGAAAACTATCGTGCTATTAAACTTTATATTCAGAACTCTTAGTTTGCTGAGCAACTTGTGGCTTCCTTATATGGTCAACAGAGTAAGATGTCTATCCGGTACCATGTAATTAGCGTAATACTCTGTATTGTTCTTTCATCCATTTTAATTCTCATATCCATAAACATGTTTACAATAATAACAAAATCAAATCGCAGTAAATCATTCAAGGGTTTAAACTTGAGTACGCAATATGACGGTATCTATGTGATGAAGCTATGATACACGCACACACACGCAAACAATTGGGCGTGCGTCACATTAAATTATTTCAGCTAAGTAATTCCGAGCGGTTAATTATTGTGCACAACCTGGGAGGAGAGTTGAGAATGTAATTATTATTAAACTTTACGATTGTCTCACTTTACCCCTTTACTTAGAAATCTCGACCCGAAACGACATAAGCGACGGCATACGTCATTGAAATTTGAACAAAACACCGTCCGCAGTAAGATTAAAGCCAGTCACTCAGATATATAATATAATATTGCTATTTCTACAGTTCGGTTACATTAGATCCTTAGATCCTAAGGGAGTTTCTTGGCTTGTTGCGGTGCAGGATTCATATTTGAGCTACTGTCTATAAATTACATGTAGATATGGAAAACTTCGTGGAAACTGAAACATAATACGAATTTAGACGGCCTAGACATAAATTATACACATTTGCTTATAAATCTAGTAAAACTAATATTGGTTGGGTGACAACTAAATCGATAAGTCTAAAAGTATAAAATTTTGTTCTTAAGGATACAATATCTCGTAGGTGAACACTAAAAATGCATTTCCCAAATAGCTTGCGGTGAAGATGACGACTTCGCGCGGGCGAAGTTGCGGTCAATAGGTAGTATAGAAGTCTGCATATTGTTTATATTATTTAAATATACAATATCAAATTATTTTTATTATATGTAAGTAGGAAAAACTATATAGAATATAATAATACTAGATACATGTAGGTACACTAAAATTATAGACAAGTAGATAGTTATTTAAAACAAAACAAAAACAGATTAAAAAGTTTCCAGATGAGTGACTTAATGTATTCAATAGTTTTGATGCCGGCGGCGTTACCTACACAACCCTTTGCTACTTGCGAAAATACCATTAACATTTTGTAGTACCATTATACATACATTTATATGTATCTATTATAGTTAGTTGGATTTACAACATTTACAGAATCGTTTGCATTATGTATAATTGATTATGATTAGGTAATATATTTTGAATTGAAAATAATGATTTTTGTGATAGAATGATTGAATAAATATGCTGTATAATTAAAATAAGAAAGCGAAAGTAATTGCTAGCAATAGCTTATAAAGTGAAGAATATTTACAATTGATAATTGACAAGAGTCGAATCATGATAAATAAAACTGTTGTTTTAACTGACTTTAAAAAGGTAGTTAGGTATCGGCTAGATATATTTAAATTCAAAATCAGAATGTTTAGAATGGTGGATCCTTTCCAATTTTGAATTGGTTTTGATTTATTTTTCAGTGAAGAGTTTAGTCTTGTATTGGTGCCAGTATTTCTGTTTTTTTTTATGATTCAGTTTTAACACAGGAAATTTAAATAACGATTAATCATTATCAATCGGAATGTCATTCAGTAGCCACAAACAAATTTTCATGGGAAATAGATATTGTTAGAAAAACATTTGTACTTTTAGAAAAAAGGATGTTATAAAATATACCTTATCGATTCCACTGTTCAAGGCATTTTCAAACGTTATTTCATGTTCACGGAAATAGTTAAAAAGTAATCTTTGAATTACGTGTACTTCGTGTATTATTTTAAATGTTGCTTTACAGAAATATTCGAATTTGACTATACAAAATGGTATATAGAACAAAATTTAATATTTTCATTGTTAAATATTTGAGCATTACACGCCTCGGGAGCAACACGCGCACAAAGTTTTCCCCCAAGAAAATAAGGATAATTATTTATCCTTACACAGACACGAAACAAGCATTTACTGTTTCAATAACAGTAATTGACTTATGCCTTAAACATATTCAAATTGATATTTTAAGATAAAAGTGAGCAACTCTTTTAAAAGATTTAAAATTAGAATTAAGTACCAACATAAAAAATAAATTATTTTACTTGCAGTCTTTACATAATTTATTGCTGAGTTGAGATAATATATCCACAAAAATATATTATGTCCACCTAACAAATATTTAATGTAAGTTAGTATCAAACTGTCACTTCGAATCACAATCTGACCGCTTTTAATATTCTACTTTACCACTACTAGATGGCGCGCGTGTGGTCAAGTCGCGTGCGCAATGTAACCAGAGCGACACGCGCAAGTAATCCAATATGGCCGCCCGATGGTTCGCGTATCGGGCGGTACCTTGTAGGAATGGCATTTTAATATCAAGTCGTTAATGTCACTTATTGTTGACTTAGCTCAATGAGTAGACATTAAGGAAACCACAAGTTTGTATGATAACCTCTTTGAAGAAATTGTAACAAATGAAATGAATATTCAAATAGCTGGAAATTGATAAATATTTACAATCATAAAATTGCGAACAACTTTGCAAGAAAGTTACTTATTTATTACCTAATAATTTATAGTGGGTGTCGTGAAAGGCGACTAAGGAAAGAATGGGCAGTAGCGTCCCTCTTAAAACATCTCTAAAGCCTAACTGCGATTGCCAATCCGTCTGCCAAGCATGACAACTACTGGCAATATCCCCTAAGGGGTAAGCTTATGTTTAGCAGTGGACAAACAAAAGCTAATATGATGATGAACTGCAACTAACATTTGAAACACTATGGGAACAATTAGAAATCTTCAAAAAGAATAAAAGACTCGCCGACTTCGCGACAAATTTTAAAGTTTGTTTTTGTGTTCTTTGATTGAATTCACTGATATTTTTTATATAATTTTACGTTATTAATCTAATTTGGTTGTAGATTTTTTGACTGGATCTTTATTTTATATTTAGGCTTAAATGTACCTCATAATAAAAATGGTAAATTATAATACCAATAGATATGGTTTTTCTCTAACTATATACGACTGGAAATGGCAAACAAGCTAAAGAACAACCTGATGGAAAGAAGGTGTAAACAGCATTATAGAATTTATAGAATATGGAGTACTGTCCATAGCACACTTCATGCTTTGCTACTTTAGAGAATTACGGTATTAAACCGTATGTTAGAGATTGTACTGGCTATATTATTATATTACCCTTAGGGCCGTAACACGACAAAATACGCATTACTGCTTCACATACGAATAGATAAAACGGTGATATGTACCGCACAAAACTTTACCAACAGTATAATGCAACTTTGTTGATATTTATAAAGGAATGTAATAAAAGTATAACATTGTACCAGAATTGACGCAGAGCTATATAGAGTTAATCTTATGTTGAACCACTAAGCGATAGCTTCGCAAATCCTTTAATAAACATCCCATAATTCAACTGGACAGTGAAGTAAACAAATAAGATTGAACTTGGCGATTTTTGTGGCACACCTCGATGTAGCACAATGGTGCGAAAGCTGGCGCGGGGCGGCAACAATGCGTCGTTGATGTATCTGCGCGGGCGCATCTCGCGGTGGCTCGTTAGGCGCTGGGGGCGGTTGTTTGCACTGTGGGAGCTAGCTCTCACCAGCTACAGACTTCGTGATGGACGGTACAAATCTTCTATTCATAAAAGATATTGCATAAAGATATATTGAAGGTAATAGACAGTATTTATTTCACTGCTTAGTTTCGATTACTACATGTAAATAATTATTACGTATATTCAAATTATTGATTTGATTACTTTATTCAAGTCCCATAGGTTGTTTTAGAAATGATCAACGTATATGTAAATGACTCTCAATGTTATGTTTTTAATGATGATGAGAATAAACTTCAGCTTAAAGAATATAGATACGAGTATGAATACAAAATCAAGTAAGAATCAAGTAATGCTAATGTATAAACATATTCTATGGTTTGTGATCCAACATAATCCTATTAATAACATATTCACATAATCTGAATAAACGATATTATCTTTATTTATTGATTTAGCATATATATACGAAACAGTGTAATTTGGTTTCACATCGATAATGTCCGCGTCGTCAGCATTGTAAAAGCTTTCATATCAATTGAATCCATTAGCTGAGTACACATGTCCCGTGTATTTGTTGTCAGTTTTTATCATTGACCAGTAGGTATGTTTGTCCGATCGGTCATTTCCACGTTATTGATGGTATATTTCCTGTAAGCTTACCGTTTTTCAAATATTCGCAAAAATGAATTCTATGCCATTGTTAATAGAGATATTTGAATAGAATTATGTAATTAATTGGTTAGCTACTTAGAACAAAAATATTAATCATTTCATTGAAACAGTTATGTTCAATAGAATAATAAATTCTGAATAAAGTATATCTAAGCCTTAAAATGAATAAAATAGAAAATGTCATAAACAAATATTTAAAAAAGTATTTTTAACTATAGTCAATCAATTCTTGACAATAATATTTTAAATACTTTTATAAAGTTTAGATCAGACTAGTTTTCAACTAAATCAAGTTATTTATACCTAGAAATAAAGTTAATTATACATAGAAAATACATTTAAAACAATAGAATATTAACTTCTTTCAAAAATCAAATTAAAATGCCTTCTGTATAAATTAATATTTAACTGATATTCCGATCAGTCTTTATTTTCTTGAGCCAACAAAAATATTTCCTTTATAAGCCATAAAATACTCTCACTGTATCTACTCTCATGCCATTTGTCCATTGAACAGCACTTAGCTTAACAAAAACTGATAGTTGTAAGACAAAGAGAAACAAAACCGCGGTAACAAGAGCGGGCCATTTCGTTCAGAAATAAACTAAGCGGTAAGAATTAACAGGATAAAAGCTTAAAAGAGTAGCCGAAGCAGATTTATGTCGCGATGATCGCAATCGACCCCATTCTCCGTGTAACCGTCTTTTATTTTTTCGATTCCTAAAGGAATGCCTCGATGTGTTGTATCGAACACTAAAGGTTGAATTTTATATTTAATCTAATCCTCATTTGTAAGTGAAAAGTTTAGCTAACAATTACCAAAGTAATAAAAAGACAATTGAAGTGTTAAATGAATTACATCTTGGAATCTGGAATAATAAATGCTACTATCGACTTTTTACAGTTAGCATAGGTCTTCAAAAGCGTATATTCGTATAAACATATCAAATTTAATATATTTTATAAGGTAGGGTTTATTTTTTACGAGTCAAAGACACACATACATGTAATCAGTTTTTGGTAGCATAGAACTTGATTACTTCAATTAGGCGTATCAAATTTAATATATTTTACAAGGTAAGTTTTATTTTTTTAATCAAAGACACACACACAAGATTACTTGAATTAAGACATTCGAATAATAATTATTCTTGGCATATCATACAGTATCAGATGGCTTCTTAATAATAAATAACTCTAAATAAAACTTTAGTTATTGAAAAGAATATGACTAAATAATCTAAACTCCAGGATATCGATCTAAATTACATATTTAAATATTACTATTATATGTTTTTAGGGGAATTGTGAGATTGTCAGGTGCAATCAATCAATGTACCTTATGAATTTGTTCTTTGCAAAACGTTTGTTTATTAAACAATTCTAACTTCCAGGAGCTTTTCTTTATAGTGAAAGCAAAAGCGAAAGATACGCGACTAGCTACAATATTAGACCATTTCCTATTCATAGCTACTGCTACTATATTTACTTACACATACAAATCGACAGCATGTTGTGGCAAGGCTTTCAGTGAACCCTTCCCGTGGTTATCTGATAACGCAGTGAATGCAGAACACATTTGTCTGTATGTCACCCACTCTATAGTAGTGTAAAAATTGTCAGCGAATATGTCTAGATAGTAATCTGCTATTTTGTCACCTACAGAGGGGACGGGTTCAATGTTTACTTAAACATTCCAGAGATATTATATACTGCGTAGAATAATAATACTTCTATTTATCAATGATTGTGGTAACTTTTTAGTTTTGATATAGGCAGACGAGAAAATTTTGTTTTTTAACTCACATAAAACTTAGTTTATATTTCAAAAAATGGTATATAGGTATTTATATATCATAGAAACACTTATCTTTAAAAAAATGTAACCAATACATACGATTTTACAATGTTTTTTTTTTTTCAAAACGTAGGCTAAACAGAAAACAGAAACATTTGCCATATTATACGAGTATGGCATCTGATGATAGATTTAAATTTCAGAATGTGTTTCTCATGTGTTAAACAAGACAAAAAGCTAAAAAATGACAAATACCAATGTAAGAAGAGGTATGTAATTTGTCATTACATACCTCTTCTCTTATTTTAGTAATTTACATTTTTTTTATATATAGACAAGCTCATAAAATAAGTATATACAAAAAGTTTTACATAAAGAGAAAATTAGATTTGTTAATTATAATAAGTAGAAACAAATAGAACTGGAGCTATATCATGAATTATTTATAAAGCTTATTATATATGTATTCATTTATATAGACTTGGTCGAATGGTAAGAAAGAAATAAAATACAACGCATACACTGTAACACCTATCAATTGAGCCGAGGCGAATCCAGCGGGTGATTGCTGTAATTTCTATAAAAAAATCAACGGTAATGTTCACCAGACACATCGATTCGAAAAAATGTTTCATCAACAATAATTTTATTATCGTAATAACAAAATTACGGGTTACATTTATAAACGAATTTCACTCTTAAAACTGTTGACTTAGAGAGCTTTTTCCCTGACGTTTGCCTACATGTTGGGGGGAGAAATGGAACCTTTTGTTAGCCTATAGCATTATTATTTCTCATTTTGTTTTGTTTATTAATACAATTGGCTGGAGGCGCAATATTGATATTCAAGTCTGATGATGACTCGGGACTTGAGTTTTCTTTTCGACCTCTGTTTTTTTTATGAATTTTATAACAATTGCAATTCTTTTCTTTTGTTTAGGTAATAGGGGATTGAATATTATTTTTTGTGTATTATATGAAAGCACCTAGCAAATTAATACAAGGAGTTATGTTATGTTATGTACTTACCGTGTGTCATTATTACATTTGTACAAGTCAACATTTCCATCGCTGGACTCGCTGAGAACATCGCCATAGCGCACTGAGTTATTTCTCATGGGGAAAACGGAATGACGTGAATAAATAACTCGCAGAAATATCAATTAAACAATTATGCTGTCCGAATGGAATCGTGTGTAATGATAGTGGGTTGGGCTATAACTCAGGCGCATCTGTTCTACGGCTATTTGCAAAGGCACGACGTGCGCCGAGCTCGCACTGCATCGCCTGTCTCCGGAGCCCGGACCTAGATTTGACGTTAGCTTATGACTTGCCAGTATCTATTACTTATATGTTCGTATTACTTACTACTTTCCATACTCGGAGCTGAATCAAATACTACGATCATGATATAATCTCGAAACTATAAACATTGTAAGTACACTATTAATAGATACGTTTACTGTAATAACTAATATTTTAAGTAATTTGTATGTACTATGAATATTGACGGCTGCTGCAAGCGGTTCCACACATGATAAGATTGACCATAAAGAATTATTACATCAAAACTGCTATTTACCGACTAATTCCAATTTTAATAATTTTGCGTAATAACGCAATAAACGTACAACACATAATGTGATGCAAATGAAACTTGTGTCGTTATAAATACACTGGATAAGGGAACGCACACTGTGTACATAAGTACGTGATCTAAGATACTGGGAGCAGCTAATCAATGTTGCTTATACGTCCGATTACGCAGAATCGATTCATGCGAGTTGTTGACTAATATCGATTATAAATAACATTTACAACGACAAGGCTTCCTGCATACAGTGTCACCGTATCCATAATCTGTGATAATTTCATATGTTAATTCAAAAACGGCACCTACGTGTTTCTGGGAAAGTGGATATCATTTTTCTGGTTCTACGAAGGTAGTATTATGGCTAATGCAAAAACTGTATTTTCTAGACATCGCCCTAATTATATCTCAATTGATATGATTTATACCAATTTATTTTTATTTTAATAAACTAAATCAAGTAACAGTACAAGTTATAAATAATCTAATCAAGATATTTCAGACCTTGTATCTTCTAAAATACTGCATATCTATTATGTTAGTTATAGTATGATCTTAATATTTTTTTAGCAATTTGAAAGTGGTAGCCACCGTTGAGATAGGCAAGTCAAGAATGCACTGCCGGTGGTGCTAAAATCAATATAGTAATTTCATAATATAAAAGACGACCTACTTACTGTTACTACTACTAGTATTTCAGCTGTAAGAAACAAGGATGATTTGAAATTATTCTCTCGCGTCATAAACAGATTGAAATAATATAATACAGAAAACGATGGTGTTTTATTGCAGAAATAGAAAAAAACGATGATATTTACGAAATTTTAATTTGTTAAAAATTAACGATTCATTCCGGCTTTGCACGAGGATACAAGTATATCTATAGTATGTTCAGTATTATGCAAGTATTTTTTGAGTTTATCCATTACAAACAAAAAAATTATAATATTAGTTTATATACATGCTATATATAGAAAAAGGACAAAATAAATACCTTTTTCATAACTGATTTGTCTTTCTTGCTGTCTCGCGTTGTCGGCCGCTACCTTGAGGAGGCCCTGTATATTCCTAAGCAAGGTTTCGGTTGAGGAAACCAGCGTATCGGCGGACGGGTCAACCGGTACGGTTGGTGGGGTGCCTGTTGGTGCCGCGTAGCTCACCGGCGCTGGTGATGCAGCGGTCGGTAGTTCGCGTTCGCCGTCGCTCAGATCTGCACCTGGAGTAATTGCACTCTAATTAACTAATATCTGAAAAGATGCAAAATAAAGATCCTTATCAATATTATAATAATCTGTTGGTTCTGATTTCATCAAACGTTATAAAATTTTGTCTGCAGACTTTATTTAGAACGGAGAAAGTAGTAATAGGCTATATATACCTCTCGTAAAGAAAATCACATAACACTAAAACATATATACACTTTGCTGAAATGTCAAAATAAAAGTTCTTATAAAATTTTATTTTATCGAAAACTTATTGAAAATTATTTGATCCATTTATTGTCAGAGGCTATTTTAATTATTAGGGAATTTAAATACAGCAAAGTTTTATGAATGAACAACCGAGACAAATAAAAATATAAAAAATCAATACCAAAGTATCAGAGCTATTTTAGAACATTACAATGAATCTATTTATATTTTAAGCTTTATGCTCTGAATTCGTGGTGTCGCAGTCATAAAACTTTAAGGACAAATTCTGGAAAATGATGACGCAGGTTTTAATATTATTAAATATTCATAAAAGGCAAGCTTATTACAATAAATCATTAGTGGCAATAACTGTTTCATAAGAAGCCCTAAATGGAATGTATGTCTGTATAAAACGAAAAAGCATACGATACCGACAAACATCGATATTCGAGAATCGCGTGCATGTATCATTCGCATTGCAATTATTGCAGCGATGAACATCGATATCGCGTGGTGATCACCGGCGTAGTTCTTTGATGGAGTTCATCCAATATGCCTGCCTATTCCAGGTACTTGGTACCTGTATAGTATGTCAACATAAGTATGATATTAAGTGCTACGGTCACTTAACATCATATAAAAATAACGTAATAATAAGTAGCCAAAGAATAACGTAGACAATCACATTTCGTTTCAGAAACTTTCTAAATACATTTTACTATAAAAATCTAAACTTACAGTGTAATAGGTCAATAATATCTTATGGTAATGCGATACAAATTCTAATTTTGATATAATGTCATTGTTTATTTCAATTGATACATGTCAATGTGTGTAGTCAATTTGATTTGAATTTCTAACGTTGCCAAATATGGATTCCGAGCGTTGAGTGAGTGTTTTGTTTATGTAATAAAATTCAGTATTATTCACTCATATTATGATAATGTATATTCAAACATACATAAATTTTAAACACAAATATTTTACGAATGTGTAATAAAATTAGAAATTTACATGTAACATACGAATATATTAAAAAGGGAAATAAATAATATAGATGACAAATTATTTTGATGAAAGTTCAATTTGTACCTATTTAATTTTAATTTTTGTTTTTTAGATGTGCAGTTTTAATTTGAACGTAGCGATCATTGCTATAGAATATCAGTTCAATCACGTAGTGTATGTTATTTATCAGAATAAGGACACAAGCCATTCGACACCGAATGGGCTGTCTCTAACCGATTTATATGGCTCGTTGCACTATCGAACAAGTCGTCGCTTTTGCAAAACCACAGCCCGGACTCATCGGCGATTCCAATGTTTAACATCGATTATTTATAATTACCTAGATGATATTAAGCAAGAGTATTTTACCGGAAAAATCACATAAATAAATTATACTGTAGCCATATACTTTGATTTAATGACCAATCAATATTAACTGTTAATTCAATGACTTTGATGAAACTTAAAAGTACATTTTATTATTTCACAAATTGACGAGATAATTACAGTAATGTACACGTTATGTCAATAACGGACCTCACACATAAAAAAAGAAAGTGTTTCGATTGGCGTCTCTCACGGTCCAAAATAATCTATCGATACATTTAATTTAACTGACAAGATAGTGAACGCTCATCAAATAATGAAGACAACATCGTTTCGTCATTGTCGATGCGCACGATAGCACTCTTGGGTTGTCACAACACCATTTTCCTAATAAGGCCAATTAACAGGATGCTAGAACGTAGTCGCAATCGAACTTAAACTCTCTCACTAATACCAAGGACAGATATTTGATTGACTTTAATGATACAGTAAAAGACTTTATGGATATGAAAGAATTTGAGACTAAAAATGAGAATAGTGATTGAAAGAAATAGGTAATATCAGACAGACGAAAGATCAAAGTTGAATGACATAGACTTTAACAAAAAGTATTTTATACTTGAGTGCGCCGATCGTGATGAGCGTGAACTACGTTTGACCGAATTGGTTGTATACATACATACGTAGAAATTAATTTTAAAACTACTTGAGTTGCTTATTCTTTTGATATAAATTCTTTTATATTCGATGACAGGATTCGTCATTATATTTGCACGTACTTGGGACTCATCCGATGAATTCGTGGCTAAGCGAACATTTTCTATAAAATCGTTGGCAGCTAGACGTTCCCACGCTCTACGGGCATTTTGTAGTACTTAACCAGCAATAACTACAGTACACAATCCTTATTGTTTCACTTAATTTAGCTATTGTGCGCTACGACTATTTACATTTCTGGATGGTTGTTTTGATTTGGCGTCGTCGCCTCTATCATGACTATCTGCTAATAATAATTTTCTATTCACCTCATAACGTTTTTTACTGAATGAAATGCAAAAAAAAATAATACGTTTTAAAATTGATTTTTTAGTAGAATTATCTTTCTGAGTTTCAGTTCTATTTCAAACTTAATTATTACCTAAAATCATTTTAGAATTATATATTATAACAGAATTGTAACATAGACAATATTTAAAAAAAAAATATGATACGATGGATTGACATGAATTACGTATGTCTGCATATTTATTCAGACATCACGCAAAAATTAATTTTCCGATTTAAATGTGATTTTCACAGTTGAATTCCTGAAAGTATAACATGAAATCTAGTATATATTATCTTGGAATACCATCTAGAAATGATTACGAGTACA
Source organism: Galleria mellonella (assembly GCF_026898425.1). Taxonomy (NCBI): domain Eukaryota; kingdom Metazoa; phylum Arthropoda; class Insecta; order Lepidoptera; family Pyralidae; genus Galleria; species Galleria mellonella. The sequence goes on from NW_026442133.1 coordinate 4,624,021, forward strand.
TAATTTCAGAATCTAGTCATAATATAAAATCTTATATTAAAAACAATATAACTTAATAACGTCTTGACGTTGGTCAAATAACAAGTTTTAATTTGATTTATGATGTTAAAGTCGGGGATAAAGTTAAATTGATTAAAATATTTAGTACAGCAATAGACCCAATGAAGAAAAAGCTGTAGATAACTCGAATCTTACTCCGAGCGGAGAAATTGTCATGCCATCCATCATAGCTTATTTAATAGAGTTAATAGTTAAATATTTGAGGGAAGAGATAAAACTAACGGCTATTTATTATAGAAAAGAGATAAAAATTACTTAACTACAAATTAATCATACTCGACTTTCATGTATATTGAAAGCAAAAGAAGAGATATAATAATGTTTTATTATATGGACCATTATAAGTAAACGTGCTGTGTCTCGGGATCAAGACGGAAAATGTATGGGAACTGTGAACGCTAGCGTATGATCATTTGCTAATAGCTCACTAGAATGTTGAGGTGCGCCTATTGATCATAATATATCATCAATTTTCTAGTTTTACTACGAGTGAGAGTAAGCAGGAAATATATTTATTTGTTTACAGCAGAGAAGATTAATCCATTTGAGTGCTATGTTCCGTTGTAAAATAATTAATGTCGGATGTCGAGTTACAATGTATTGAGGGGTAGCCATTTTACACTTATTATAATAAGCGTTTCCAGTTTCTAGAATAAAAGGAACGCGGTTTTATGGCTGATAATTTTCGAACTATGAATGCTGAAGGTTCCAGAGCTATTACTGGGTAATTTTGCCGTGCATTACATGCCGAGTATATTGAACGGGTGATACCACTAGCTGTGTTAATCCTGCACGGACACTTTGCTGTCATGCCTAGCCGAGATTACATCGGAAAGAGAGAGAATTACTCATTAATATCGAGTCGACATTTATGCGAAACTGAATTAAACTTCGCGGTGTACGTTGTTAATAATTGGTTCCGGTGGGCGAATTGTTCCACGTGTTCGTATATGTATTTTAACTTGTATATGACGCTTTAAAGGATTCGTAAGTTATTCATAAATATATTTATGACTATAGTATATACATAAATTTTAATTTTATGATATTGAACCGGTAATAAATTAAAGTTACATTCACGTGTCTATATACGTTAGATAGCAAAATTATCTACATAATGTAAAAGCAAATCTATTATTACATAGTATATTAAATTACAATTGGAAACTATCACCTATAATAACACTACGAGAGCAAGCTTTAAATGTTTGTTGTCTAATTTTCTATAATCCAGGTCATCATACTCGTAGTTAAACAACCAGACAATTGCAGTCATTGTATAGCACCTATAAGCACCTTATAGCAGTGTATAAGTGTATCTTCAAAGTTCTTACCGTCGTCTTCGTCTTTAACATTGTGTTCTTCCTGATCGGAGAGCGCTGCGTCACTGTCGTCTGTGTGTGATCGAGGCGACGCTGCTGCGGTGGCTGCTGACGGGAGCCGGGGAGGTTGCGGGGTGCGCCGGGACGCGGCAGAGCTTCGCCCACTGGCAGAACCTTCACCTCGGTCGCCACGTTCCCGGTCACCTCGATCAGGCCGGTCACGGTCACCCGAACCCGACTTCGACAAATTGAGCACAGGACTGTGACCCGGGGATGAACCTGCCAACAAACATTCATGTTAAAAGATTAAAAAAAAACTGTTTCTTTATTAGTCATCGATGTAATATAATGTTAATAAGATGCGTGTGATACACGTTTTCAATTTAATATGAATTCATATTACATATTAGCTATTACACGCGGCTTTATCCGCGTAAATTAGTACACGAGTATTATAAAGTAGCTATTCTATGTGTAATCTAGGTTTATGGTTTATCTATATAATAAATTTCATTGAAATCAATTCAGACGTTTATTTAAAATATTCACATTTATTTAGCTATATTCTGAATAAATGTGAATAATGTGTTTTAATTCATAAGGACATTGGCATGGGTAATTAGTATAAAGAGTATCCTATTATATTAATTTGAGATATATCCAATCAATATATGATATTTTATTCTAATCCATCCTGCTTTTTAAGCACGATTAACAAACATTCAACATTTTTACACACTTTTATATCCATGCACATATAACTTATAATATTAGAAGATTCTTAGTTCCTTAGATTATATAGATAGAGGTATCGAGCCTCAAAAACGGGTCATCTTATTGTCAGCCAATTGTCAAATTAGCTGATATGTTTTTATATCAGTATTCTATATATTTGCATATAAAATATATCTTGACGTATTATTTAATAAATAAAATAAGTATTTATGCATTAAAAAGATGCAGAATTTATAAGACAAAATAAATATAAAAGTTAAGAAGGAATCACTCATAACTATTTATCTGGCAAAATTGTATAAAAAAGTTGACCCGTTTTTCTCGAAGTATTTCTATGGAGACACTCTATCTATATAATCTAAGAGTAGTACATAGATAGATCAAATTTATTGAAATTAATAATTCAGGCGGGCAAAAGTATCTAAATATTTTATAGCTAATATTTTAAATGAGAAAAATCAGAAAATGTTTATTCAATTACGCTTAAACGGTTAAACGAATTTAAATGAAAATAGATATACAGATGAATTATAATCTAGATTAGTATAGGTATAATACTTTTTATCTTGATTTGGGGACAAAACTGTGGATTATAAACTAATAAAATAGATATATAAATAATATTGCTGTAAGTAAATATTACCATTATGTGATCCCTCGCGAGCTTTGTCCATTGCCATCACACGTTCCATGTCTCCTCTTTCGTCGCGCAATCTGAAACAAGAACAAATTTAGATTAATCAAAACTAGCAATTATTTAGAAACCATCGATACCTTGTTAACATAAAAAAATAAGAATGCATCAGTCACGCACTACACTACCAAATGAATCTGAACAAAGCTACTGACAAACAGTTTTATCATTTGAAACCATAAAGCATACGTCCCACTGCGTGCTGGCGCTACCACAAAGGCAGAAGTATAATATTGTGGAACCCCGCTGGGCTTCTTTGTGAACGGATGAAGACGCTGTATGCAATCATTTTGTATGCCGATCTCTCGTTCCGCTACCCTAATTCCGTAACTCCTTTTGATTGTGAATTATTAGACTTTTGATGCTTCCGTTTGTATTCGTTTTTATTAATATTTACTTATTAACTTTTTTCGATCTAATATTGATGGACTTTAACAAGGGATCCGCATTCGTTACACCTTTGACAGTATAACGGTACCATACGATTTGTTATTACTGATTAATGATTGTTTTTAGTGAAATTAAATACGGTGTATTTTTTTAAATTCGATATTTTAAAAGTATTGTTTTATGTTTGATTTAAAAAATAAAAAGTAAAAAAAAATCTTGAATGTCGAAACCAATTTCAAACGAGTTAATGTTACAATTTTTGCACAGTAATGCCTTTTGAGCATTTGAATATAAATGACGTCTGAAAGTGAAATGTAACATACATAATAAGTGGCTGTTTTAAGCCGTCGCGGAACCCTTTTGTGGATTACAGAGTAACGTGGAAATAAATTGTACAAACAGGGAAAAAATTGTAAGTAAATACTTTTAATGGAAGTATAAATAAAACAGCTGCCACTATTGTAGGCTATGGACGTCTAAAACAGTTAATGTATACGCGCTTTGCTGACCAATGTTTTTTTGTCTTGAAGTTACTGAAACATACCATTTCTAAATCTGAAGTGACATCATTATTATTTTAAAATAGAAGTTTTTTATATATCATTGACAATTAATAGACACAGTTATTCACATAATTAAGTATTAAATACAATTTACTAAAGCAATGAATTATGAATACTTTTTGTAATAATAGTTATTGTAATTACACAAAATTATACGTTTGTTTCAATAAATATGTGTATTTTTTTGCTATTCTATACATTCTATAAATAGTGAAGAATATTTCACATTCAATAACTAGATTTTATTTGCATTTAGTTGTAGGGTAAAGAATTACTATTAATAAATTTATTCCTTCCTATTCAACGTATCAATTTATTCTTAATTGTGCATGTAACAAATATGGTAAATAAATATGATATTACAAGACCTGCGATGTACAATCTATATAAGTCAATTTTGTATTGGTACACGTTCTGTTTTACTTTTATTTCTTTTACGATAGAACTGTGCTTACATACATTAAATAGTGTTGAATGTATATATTTTGTCAATATTCCTATTATTACGTGGTATTATAAAGACATTAATAATAGGAATAATTTTCTTCATGATGACAGTAAAATAGATTTTGATAAATATTTATAAGTAACGGTTTTAAATATGCATACTTTAAAAATGTGAAAATTATCATTTCTTCATATTTGCACAAGTAAAATGCATTATTTATTTGTGCTTATGATGTGTTAGAAGCATGAAAACTGTTTCTGTATCTAAGCTACTCTACACTAGAACCCTCGAAATGTAGTCGTTTGGTACTTTACTGACGAGTCACGGAACTCCGTTTGAATTTAATATATTTTTCATTTCCGCCACCATTAATATGTAAATAATTCTTTGTACCTTTAGAAATCTTTTGATCGTGCGAATCCGGGTTCAGCAGTTTAATAGACTTGACAGTCATTTAAATATCATTAATTGCAAAATAAAAAGAGCGAGTCTATTAATTTTCATTTTTTTTAAAAAACAGTTGGTACAATGGTAAACAATTTTATTAAACGACCTATAGTGCAAATATATATATATATATATATATATATATATATATAGCTCCTAAATATAGTGTGTTTGTATGTACTATATATACAATATACCACATCTTATATTTACCCTGCATTCTCTACCTTACCCTATATCGGGATATCTTAAATACGTATTAGTTAGAATAATTTAACCTTCCGACAGAATTCAAACTTGCATTTTTTAGTTATATGGGACAAATGCGTTCCCATTCAAACTTTGAATTATATTGTTATAGCAATAAGCAAGTATAATATAAAGTCATTTCTATACTCGTATATTATATATTCAGCGAAATGTGAATCTGCAACAAAATTTCTGAAAAGATTTTTCAGGATAAAAAATATAATGTAAATAGTTTAATCTTTTATATTTGTTTACAATTTACTAAGAAATTAATAATGAATTTCAATAAATAACGTAATAAAGCATTTCATTTCTGTAATTATTTTTATTAAAACTTCCAATAGATATAAACATGTTACAATATACACATAAGACTGTTTATTTTTTGTTAATAATCACATTAACAAGTCACATCCTTAAGAATTCAAAAGTAATGATCGAATCACCAACACCCGATCGGACAAAAGATAACAGCAAATCAATGAAATAATAAATTATCACCACTTCCTCTGTTCTCTTTTATCTCGAAAAGTGTTGCTGTGATTGATGATACTTCAAAACTCTTAACTACAGAAAAAGTAATTCACGATCATTTATCGATATTGATATAATATATTAATTGGTTCAAAAATAATTATTAGAATGATACCAATATAAAATTGTAGATTTAAAAAACGTGGATTATTTTAGGTACTTATTTTTTTAACTATTTTTTATTTTGCTTGTTGTAAAAATTTTTCACTTGAACGATTTTGTGTGTTAAATTTTAACATTTTATACCAAATATGTTTATGAAACATTTTGTCTAACATCAGTGTGTTTTATGCATTAAAAAATAAAACCTGTAAGATTACTAGACAATATTAATTATTACGATTGGAGTCATTATTTTTTTGTGGAGCAAAACCGACATGTTTTCTTTACGAAATATTTTGACAGTTTAAATATTTTTTTGTTATTCGTGTGCAAATATGATCGCTTTCAAGTTTTGTTTATTTTTTTACTAACTTTATGAGAATTTATAAATAAAAAAAAACCAATAATATGAAAACGATAAATAAATGTGTTTAAATTTAATAACGCCCCAAAAACCTGTCAACATCAACCAACACAGATTAAAGTCAAAAGCGAAATAACATTATTCATTCACTTGTCAAAAAGAAAATTGACGACGAATCTCTACAGAGAGCCGAGTGGAAAAATAAAAACAAAATTTGAAGGATGACTTGCAAATTTGTAATTTAATATCAAAGAAAATAAAATTAAACAAGCTCTACTATAAAAATATAGACGGACCTAATCTATTTCGTCATATACTAGTGAAGAAGATAAACGTGGAAAATATTATTGACTGATCAACATACAACCGAACATGAAACTTTTCACAGGGGTTCCTTGAGATTATGATTACAGGGGTTCAATAAGTACTAAGGGTAATCTCTTAAACACCCATTAGATCGGAAACCTACAGAATCAACCGTGTAAAAGAGCATGCTAGTTCACTTATAATTATGGTTACATATTGTGTTACCAAAATTCAAGAGATTAATTTTCATATAGGTAATCAGTAATGTTCGTGACATTACTGATTGCCTATATGAAAATTGACAGCTACGACATAGCATTAACGTCTACTCAATGGAAGTTAACGCTGATCATTGCCATTACAGAGTGGCCACTGGCCTAAACAGATATTCCGGGGCCACGAGCGCGGACAATGCGTTCCAATCTACCACCAAAGCCAATGTACGCTGATTAGTTAATACCGAACCGTTCACATAACCTAATGCCACGGCGGCGAACGTTCCGAACCGTTCTTGTATGCATAATCTGATTACCGTAAGTATTAAACAAAGCTCACGGTAATAGTATCGTCAATTTACATATCCGTGGCGTCCTAACACTGCAGTGTCGATTCCAGCATCTAAATTTACAATCTACAAAACGTACTCGATACAAAACTAATTCCCCGATTTGCATTCAAGAATCGATTAAGAAAATCAAATCCTGTCGGAGCGTCACTGCGTAAAACATTTGCTTGACACCCAAATCAAAAATCGTTTTAGCTCACCCTCGAGAGGGAGTCGGGGAAGCGTCGACGCCTCAACATTTATTATTTCAGACATATCACTCACATGCAAAACAAACTCCGTCCGATCCATCAAAAAGTTTCCTCTCTACTTCATCCCCCGCGCTCCTGCGCGACACAAATCGAGTGTGTAAGTATCGTGGTTTGAGGAAAGAGGGTCGTGTGACTATGGTTTCACTAAGAATTTGAATTTAATCAGCTACTATTTGTTTCCGGGAATGTAACGCTGGTTATTAATTACTAGAATGTACAGTGATTTATTTTTCATTGTTCATTATAAAAATAAGAAATAGTGATTTTCAAGATTGACCTAATATTTAGAAGACTAATTTATTTCAACAACTATCACTACAATGCTTACCTATGGATACACTGTATGGATTTTTTACTATCTGCCGCCGCTTCGATCAAGTGATTAGATTGGTGATATTTGTTGACCGGAATATAAGTAGGCAGCGTAACGTAACGTATTGTCTTTCTCCAAATGAAATACTATCTATATCTATGTAAAATTTCATGACAATTAGTTAATCTGTTAAAACAATACGACGTAACAAATTAAAATTTGATACTTAGTAGCAATAGAATTAGAGAGTTTATTACATAATAATATTTACTAGAAATTATGTATTATCAATGTTAAAAATATAAATAAATAAGTTCACTCAACCAAAAGAAATGAACACTACAACCCCCCAAAACAGTCAACAATGCCTCGAAGAAAATCGAGCGAAAAAAGGCTAAAAACACCTTAGGGGTTTACTAATCGAATAAAAAATATCAGCGACCGATGCCAATGTGTAGGGGAGAAATGGAATAAATTATGAAGAAAATACAAGTAGCGAAGGGGCGGTTGTTATGAGTAAAAAGTTCCAAACATATGCAGATAACGTGATGTTTTGCCTTTGAAATGATCTCAAGGCAATATTACCATGAAATATCTCTTTGAAACATTCCTGGGTTCATATAAAGGTTGTCTCTAAAATTTGTAATATTATTATATAGAATTAAATAGACAAACTTAATAATTGTATTTTAATTTTTAATTTCTAAACAAAACAAAAAAAATATAATAAGAGTATAATTACAAGTCCAATAAACAATAATATAAAAGTATAAGGATTTTTCTAAAAATAGCAAAAAACCTGATACAAAATACCGTTTTCTAGTTATAATATTTAAATATATTTCGCATATACTTTGCGAATCCATATTTCCTCTAAGTAAACTAGAGAGGCTATTTAAATCCTGCTAAATCTGAATTTGGTGCTTAGATAAAAGTTATGTTGAAAATTTTTAGAAAATGCATAAATATATGTGGTGGTAACTATTATCAATAAGGTGATATATGTGATACGTTACATTATATAAAATAATTTATTAATAATTATGTAATTAATAAACAAAAACATTGAAATTATCTAGTAGGTACTATACTAAAAAACGAAAACATTAGAAACGAATATTTCATAATATTAAACTAGTATTAAAGCAAGTTATTTGCGCCAATAATAATGAAATTGAGCAAATTGTAGAACAAAATACTTAAGGCAGTAAAAGGGATAAAGTAGCATGGTAAAATAATAGGAAAGAAGTAACATGATGACTTGTCGTTGCGGGCGGCGCCCTGGTTCCACGGCACCCTCCGTATAAACGTCACGATGTCATTTGTAAAAATTGCGGCCTTCTAAATGCAGACAATTTTGGAACAGGAAACCAATGGACTGCCATCGTTTTATAATTTTTCACTGTATAAGCCCGAGTTAAAACTGTTATAGATAAAAGCTTGTTTTTGAAAAGTATTAATTATATTAAAATGAATGTATGAGAAACACCACAATTGTAACAGCCGACAATTGACATATGAATTAGGATAAAAGTGGTGTGCTAAATAAATGCTTACCTATAGGTATTTATTTACAACAATGTTTTTTAGTCAAGTAAATTAATAAAAAATAAAGAGAGAGACTATTGAATTTGTTTGGTTGTAATTAGAAGAAAGAAATTTATGGAAGTAATAATAAATATGTGTGATTTTATTTTTAATGATTTACAACGAAATATAAAATATTGCGCATATATTTTTTTTTATAAATGTAGTAGGTATATTTAATTTTTTTGTAGTATTTTTGATTTGCTAAAACACTCCACAAATTCTCTGTTCGATAGCGGAAATGTCTAACCAAAATAACCAAATTCGAGGGCGACAAAAAGAAATGGGCAGACAGTGGGACCTCCGCGGGGGAAACCGTAGACAGTTATTTAAATTTGAATAATATAATATGAAAAAAATTACATCACTTAATACCGTAATAAAAGTGTACTAAGCGACTAGGGCATTACGCTTCCCAATGCAAAGGGACATGCAAATTTCGCTTATGAAACGTGAAATGAAATATAAAATGTGTTTGAAGGAAAATAAAATATGTCTGCGGAAGCTTAGGGGCTCATTACGATATTACAAAAACGTGAGAAGATTTAAGTTGTCTTCGGCGAGGCTTCGAAGATGGACGGTTTCGGTAACGGCACTTTTGGTGTTACGTGGAGTTTATGAATGACAATTAAAAACTTGCCGATTTGCATTTTTTTAATCTTAATATAAGATATTTTTTAAGATGTATAGTTTTTCTTAGTTTCACTTATTTTTATGGAGATAAAGTTTTATATAACCCTTTTGGAAATATATTCTTTCCTATATCGAGCATGAATCAGCAATGCGCAGTTTTTATACTTCGATGTAAAGGATAAGATAGTGTATTCTTTATTACAAAAAGAATAAAAACATAATTCCACAATCAATAAAATAAAATAATAATTAATAAAATTAAAAATACAAAAATAATATATATTAATTAATATTACTTTTTATCCACTTTATATTTTTTTTAACTTCTGAGGATTCGTCTCAAGCGTTACTCAACAATGTACTTATGACAATTTATTCATTATTGTTCAAGATTAAAAAAATAGACTCTTGTTAAAATTAGAATACAGATAACAAATATTCAGAGCTTCAGTCAATGATCATGACCATTACCAACATTCGAATTAGTTTAAAAAAAAAAGTTTATTTTTACTTGGGCTAAACATGCTGAAGCACAGATAAAGTATTTTAATTAAAGGCAGATTTTCTATTTCTATACAATCATAATTCTCATGACAACTATGCATGAAACATTGATTTAAAACAATATAGGTACATATAACAACGAAACATCCTATTTGTTGAAAACAGATTACAGTGGCGTAACGAGATTCCGATCGACTTGGAGCGATGTTATTAGGATTTAAGCGACAGCGCGTCGCTGTCTCCCGCCCAATGTTGGATAATTATGCAAAATTGCTACTACGATTCGTAGTCCCCGACTTTTTAGGGCATTACCATTATCTGTAATGGCAATGCGTTTTGATAATGCTGAATTTCATTGCAAGATTATTAGGGAAAATGCGATCTGAATTGCCTATTATGTTACTCTGTTTTTTGTCGTTTTCAATTTCGCTCCGTCCAGTATAATCATAATACACATTTTTATTTTATATTTATAAATGTAACCTGAGACCAACAATTCAATGGCCAGCTATTGCATAAATATGGCTTCAATGCATGCATATGGAGTAACCGCAGAAAATCGCATTCATCGTCACATTTCAAATTCAATTCCTTGGATATAATGCATCGCGACAAACCCTTCCTGATCTTCCAGCGGCTTGATAGCTGACTCGTTGAACCAAACGAGTTTTGTCGAATAGACTATAGGCATTCTTCAACGTTTGAAGCGGCTGAGTGATCACGCAGCGTCATGATAATGATTGCGATCGAAATGATCGCTCGTGTTGACCGCAACATGTTACCAACGAGACGATAATGGTTTATCGATATATGCACGCCTTTATTTTTGTGATAATATAGAATTTTATAAATCCGACATGATTATATAACACATACCTATTCCATAACAATTTCCACTGTTGGAATAGATATCAGTCAATAATATTACTAATCGTACTTGTTTATTAGGTTTATATACATAGTAAAGCAATAAAACTCGAATAGGTTTTATTTCGAGTTTCGATTTTTTCTTGCAATAGTATAAATGTAACTGCTTTAAAAAATAAGATTTCTTGTATGTTGTCCAACTTCCGATAGGAATGGAACTTGGAAAAGTGTAAGTGTAATGTTTTTTTTTTTGGTTGCCTTTTACGATATTTTAGGAATAAAAAGCTATAATGCATGCTGCATGGATAATTAAATCGCGTTCATTAATATATATAGGTAAGAGGACAATACTCAAATGTCTCGAGATTATAAACGCCTGTCTCTTTACAGATTATTATCTACCAGACAAACGCAGTATCTGTGTCGATTTATCTCAAATCAGAGTCGAGCCGTGTCAATCGATCATAGTTTTCTACACTCTATTGATAAAGTTTTAACTTCTAACAGATAAACTATTGAATGGGTTAACTTTTAAATAGTCATTTCAAAATAAAAAGATTTTATAAATAGTAATAATAATAATTATTAGATCTTTCATATAAAAATTAAGATTGTGTTTCACAAAAAAAACTGACTTCAACTGCGAGAAAACTAATTTTGATTTAAAAACTAAATTACTGAACCGATTTTAATAAAATTTATATGTAACTAATCTGTAAATACGAGTATATGTTTTCAGATAAAAATAAAGATTTTCCAAATCGGTTTACAACTCACGGAGTTATGGAGGTAACAAACATAAAAGAAAGAGAAAAACACTTAAAAATGGTTGAAAAGAGAAGATTTAGAAGAACGAAAAAAGCGATCTTATCGCTAAAAGTATTCTCTTAGCTTAGACTACATCAATAGTGGAGTGTCGGACATACTAATGAACGTATCAGAAAGAACTGTATCAAAGCTCTTTCCTGATAATCTTATAATGGATAGTATAACCTCTTATGATAGTCTGTATTGACACAAATGTATAATTGTAAAAATAACTATTGTTGAAAAAAAAACAACAGCTGAATTTCTTGTTCGTTCTTTACAGCTGAAATTGCATTCCGAATGGGCGGTAGAATCATAAAAAAAAATATTATTCACAAATGCTTATTATTAAATTTACTTGAGTAAAACATATTACTACTAATAATATGATTTTTAAAGATAATACTTATAGTTTGACTATGTATTAATAATCAAGCAGGATACACTACATAAAATAAAGGAATATACTGAGTGGTACTATTTCAAATATTGGACTAATTTATAAGATGCTAACTTCCAACAGAGATTACCAATTCGCCTGTTACGCGATACTTATTATGCGGTTCATAACTAAAGAAGCTTTCAGGACGAAGCTGAAACAATTGTCATCAACTTCAAAAATAGTAAGTTCATACAATACCGTTATACATACATATATGCCGTTGACCATACTCAGTTTGTCGCAATTAAAATCATTGTTTTTGTTTGCGAAGTAATATTTAAAAATTCCACAATAAAATAATCATAATTAATATTTACTTAAAATTATATAATTAAAATATTAAGAGAAACGAAAAAAAAACAAAAGAAACAAAGAAGAAAAAGTAAAGACTATGACAGAATTATAAAACAAAAGAAGGTAAAAAAATCAGTAGAAAAATATTTGTAATAGGCGTATTATGATGGCCAATAATATGCCACAGTATATATCATATAATTTATTATTATTGAATTGTGACAACAACAAAATAAAAATCTAATTGGTCTAGATAAAATATTAATTGGCTACTCGACCGATTCATAATTACATTTCTGCTAATTAGCGCATACGGAAAACGCTGCCGTTGTATGTACTGATTAGAATAGATAACATCTGAATAGATTCTGATAACATCATACTTTCGTTTATTGAAACCGAAGGTTTTTAAATGTGGGTGTTATATGTAGTGTTACTTTTAGGTATCATTGTATGTTGTTTTTTAATTGCCATTGAAAATATAAAGCAATTTAATATTTATTTTTTTATACAACTTAGAATGGCAAACAAGCTGACGGTCCACCTGATGGAAAGTGGTAACCGTCGCCTATAAACATGAGCAGTATCATGGACATAACAGAGTATACTGTTTCGCCCATGATACCCCTCATGCGTTGCCATTCCTGAGGACTCAGATGTTATTCCTTTGTACCCAGTTAATTCACGCCATATCCCCTTCAAACCGAAACACAGCCATGCAAACACAGCTGCTTCACGGTTAAAACACGAATGGGACAGAGGTACCCAAACAATCGAATTTTGTACAAATTCTCCCTCTGGTAAATATACAAAATAGTTTTTCATAATCAGTGACAGTTTAATTAGATATACGGTAACCATGAAGTTATCATGTTAATTAAATTTGATATGTGTAAATGTCCGTTAAAAACATTATCGTCGTCAACGAATCTGGTTCCTTTAAATAGCCTATGGAATGTTTGTAATTCGTAATATTTTATAATACAAATATAACCAGGAAACATTGACCACCACAAATGTTAATAAATTATTTATGAGACAAAGGAAATACTATAAATAAAATATACTTTAAATTATTATTAGACTCGGCAACTGATATGTTCGCATAATTAGACTAAGAATAGCAATTATAATTGTATTTTCCTTAGGCTCAATTTTAAATACGTAAATGATTACATATTTTAACAAGATTGAATTAATCTGATAATAAATAGACACAAGCAAGCTGTTTACTGGCGTACATACGTCATATTATATCGAAACAGGGAGTTTGGCAGAAAGTAAACAGAAAATATAATTTAGAAGCAATTTGCCGCGGATATGTCCGCAATCAAATTGTCTCGTTAATACCACGGTGCTATCAAAACATTTGATTTGTGGCCGCGTAGGGTTGAGCGGTTATTTAGCCGGCCGATGGTTCACTACGTTTGATGACCCTTGTATGTATTCTATTGCACACAATTCATACCAGATGTTGTAATATAAATTGAATTGTTTATCTATATTAAATGAGATGATATTACTTATATACAATATATAGTTCTATTTTTTGTTATGGCTCTTTATGGAGACATAAGTACTTTCCTAATTTCTGACAGTCTTTCATCGAAATAACACAAACGTGGTCAATATGCATATGCATTTCTTAAAAACATACTCGGGCACATATTTAATTATTTCTAGTTTTGTGCAAGCAGATATATCTATATCAAACTATCTTACCTCTATCTTGGAAATCAGTCTGATTTCTAACTTTATCTTCTGGGATGCCAGTAAAATAACAAGGTAACATCTTAGTCCTCAGGAATGGTAATGCATGAGGAGTATCATAGGTGTCAAAGTGTTATTGTACAGTCAATATGCTGTTCATGTTTATAGGGGACACTGTAGGCTTAGTTGACATTTTAAATTATAAAAAATATGAAAAATAGGCTTTATTTTTCTTTTGAATACCTTCTCAATGAATATTAAAAAAGAATTGCAATAAAAGGAAATTATATTCATCTAATGTTTGCAATGAAATAACACGGTTTTTGTCGATTTATGCGCACTCACACTAAACTCGCACTCGACGCAAAGTCAGCAAGTAAACAGTAAAATACTTTTTATTCGCGTTGTATAATTCCCCCGGGAGTGGGATTTGCATAACAAAACGGGAAAAGGTCAGGAAGCGAACGGAATGGCAAGTGTCCAGTTTGAAGCCTAGTCAGCATTGCTTCGTGACACGAAATGCGTTCAGTTGAGCTAGTACACTTGACAGCATTGAGGCTTTAAATACACCTACTGGCACAATGAAAACGATCTAATTAATAGTTATAACAAAATGTCGGCGCATATCGAATTATTAGATACAGATTAAATAAATGTGAACTTTCATTAGTGTTACGTGACAAAATAGTGTATTATATCGCAGATAGAGTCATCACGAAATAAGTTACTTCCCATAATGTAATAAGAACTAATTTGATTTGAATTTGTTGTAGGAATCTGCTTGCAAATTTAATTTTTATAGCTATAGTAGTTTCGGCTCTGCGATCAACTTTTTATTTTTAATTGGTACACAATTTATTACACTAAATTAGAATGCAAAGGATCTTACTGAACGATTTTGACGTTTAAATATATTGTTTGGACTTGTATAATAAAATAAAATGTTCACATGATATATTTTTTATTTATTATTGGTGGAAGCAAATAACGAAAAACAAAATAGTATTTTTTTTCATATTTTTTTTATATTATAAAACTAAGTCAGCAAATTAATAGGCAAGTATTGTAAACGCAGCACGGGATGTTCAAACTCAGGCGCTATGGGATGCATATTCATGGTTTCCCTGCGCTACATGCAAATTGTGATTTACACACTGTAATGAATTCTTTTGATCTGTGGATTCACATATTTGATTTACCCCATCGATGTTGGAAATTAACTTGACACGTTGGTTTCATATTCATAGTTTTTATCGCAGGCCAATTTTATTTAATGTATTAATGAAACATACAAAAAGCCAATATAAGTAATGATAATAAAAAAATCACGAAAAAAAAAAAGAAAAGTATCGAAGTAAAATGCTTGTACAGATAATATTCGAGGAGTATGGCGAGGCGAAGTCGAGTAATTAGTAAGTAGTTTTTTTATAATATACAAACAAACGGTAAATGAAGGTGCGGCTTATCTGACGGCAAGTGACTATCGTTGTGTAGGCACATGTTATATTTTATCTGAGAAATTTTTAAGACTTAAAGTGACTTTTAGGGAGGAATATGCTCTTTTCTTGAAGGTTTCAGTTTATTCGGAAAAACTGCTGTTTGTAGTGGGCTTTTCCCGTAGAGATTTTTAATTATTATTTAAATAAATATAAAAAATACTGTTTAAACATATTAGACGCCATTATGATTTAATTAATAAATGAACAATCAATATAGGTATATATATCAAGTAATACCAAATACTAAAAAAGAAATTCTAAAACTTATATAATATAATTACTTTAGCAATTCAACTGTTCGAAAGAAATGCAGAAATGACAAGACGATGACAAATGAGCGCCGCTCGTATCCAACACAGTCGGGTGGCGGACCTCATCAAATTATTCCTCACTTAAAAAATCTCCGTAAACAAAAACGGACCAAGGGAAAAAATAGGTATTGGCAACATTGATTGATGTGTACTAATAGGGCGCGAAGGAATGGGGCCACCGCATAATTAAAGGAAAAGTGACATCTTCTGTCAATGGCAGTGTAGAAATAGAATGGTCACGCCTTTTGGTGAGGAAGTGATTAGTGTTGCAAACTTATTAAAAATTATTGAGTGAAGGCGACTAATTGATCGGTCGATCTGTCACCTCGACGCACTCCGTCAGCTACTTTAAAATTTTCCAATTTATCTCTATTTTCATGTAATTCCCTTATTGAAATTAGGTCGTTAAAGCTTTTAAGAATAAAGAAACACCGTATTTATTGTAATCACAATTCAAACGATAAGTTTATATTTAAGGCCAATAGTTTTGGCCGGTCACAAAACGTTAACCTACCTTACAATACTCTTAAAGGCCGGCAGCAAATTGACAACTAATTTATTTATTTATTTGTTATTGACATGTATAGGTATATAAACGAAAATAAAAATAATATTATGTAGTAATATATTTGTTATAATGTAGCTTTCTTTTTTCATGTAAATATGAAGAAAATAGAATGAATAAATAATAATATAATAATAATGTTATTTCAAAATAAGAGATAATAAGGAGTTGTTACAATGTTCTTATGAAGAGTAAGTACATGGGTGTAGCAAAATTATCTTGATAAGTAGTTAATATACATGCATTAATGTCAATTTTGATGTCAGATTATATTTAATTATTTTAGATATAATTATTAGTTTTTAAATATATTTGTCATTCAATAATTTTAATTTACATTAAATAAATAATCAACAATTTAAAATATTATATAAAAATTAATTGAAGTCAGTCTGGTTATTTCCCTTCATGTGGCAAGTATTCAGTAAGCACTTTCGAGTCACACTTGACGAAGAGACTTGAAGTCCTATAATTTACCTACTACATTCATACTATTTTTGATCAGAGTTTTTATTACAATACACGATAATTATTTAAATAAAAAAAAACAAAACTTAAACTCAGCAAATCACTAAAAATCTCGATGGAAGGGTGGCTTCTTTTTTTACAGTCTTTGAGAATGACACCTGAATGAAGGATGTAATAATGAATGTTCCGACTCAACCGCGTCACTACTCCACCTCGGCTTGCCACCACGCCACCGCACTCAGCACGCGCTGCCGCATACAATGCCGTTTGCAATTAACATAACCAGCTGTTTGGAGCCGACTTTAAAAAAGAGGGACTTTTGTATGTTTATTACTTTGCTGATTCTGAACTAATTTTTAAGATTTTTTACTCATATTACGAATTGGTATCACTATAATTTTTTTGATGGTAATGCTTCATTTTGGTCGAAAATTTTTAATTTATATCTGGTAATCTATTATCTAAAATTGGCAATAACTATAAATTGTTTATACATTTCAAATAAGTACGCGACACTGTTTATATAATATAAATAGATAGGTACATTAGATAATAAATAGCAGATACTTTGCTGTTTATTTATGTATAAAAAGAGCATATATTTAAAAAAAAACATATTGTATTAACATAATTATATATACATATAATATTTACGTCATCAAGTCACTCAACACCTAACAATCGAGGGTGGTGACTGTGTGAAATTTTCCTCTGAAAACTTCCCTTATATCATTAGTAATGCAAAATAATGGGATACAGACACCTCGTGCCGTTTGCCAGCTAATGATTAATGTTGTTCGCCATTAATTCTTATTTTTGATGAGAAATTTGACTTGTGCTGTCAGATGCCGGATCTAGATTAATACGGGCTGACTGTGCAACTTGTGTATGATAACGTGACGTGTGCTGCGTTATTTTTATATCATTTGCTTTTATAATAGTAATGATTTAAGTATTTTGTACCTAACATTCATTTTTGTAATATGTTTAATAAAAAATAAATTAATAAAATTAATAATGAAACTTTGTTTCTATGTTTCCACAAAAGCCTAAAAACCAATTACAAGAATATGATATACAAAATAAGACAATGTTGTACAATTGTCATCAAAGTTTCTATTGCTTGCCCGAGTGTCTTTTATAGATATTTTATAACATATCCAATTAAAATTATGAATTGTTGTATTGCTGAGATATATAAGACTAGCGGCCTGTCCCGGCGTCGTACGGGTGGACATTTTTAACATTTAACTTCACTGCTCTGCTCCTATTGATTGTAGCGTGATGAAAAGTATATTATAATCTGCCCAGGAGTATGAAAAATAATTGTACCAAGTTTCGTTAAAATCCCTCGAGTAGTTTTTGTTTCTATAACGAACATACAGACAGACAGACAAAAATTTTATTGATTGCATTTTTGACATCACTATCGATCACTAATCACCTCCTAATAGTTATTTTGGAAATATATTTCATGTACAGAATTGACCTCTCTACAGATTTATTATAAGTATAGATAATATGTTTTTTATTCTAATTCATGTAAAAAACGTTGGAAGATATATAAAATAAATGGAAATAATATTATTTTATTCTGTATAATTATACCTAAGACATGTAGTTATTAACTTCTCTTTGAGTGTCTATATATGTTTATTTAATAAATATAATCTCTACTTCCTAAAAGAATAAATTGCAAAATTGCATGTTTATTTGTTCCATTAAAACTCCCGGGTCGTAGTTTTTGCATTAATTCTTACATAGTCTATATCTAAGAGATCTCTAAAATTACAGTAATTTTACAATTCAACACGAACAGTACAAATAAGCATATTTAGAAAACTTCAAAGCTTCTAATATGCATAGTTCGTTTTAGCGATAGAACTAACAAAATAGTTTTCGTCATAAAATGTCCGCTACAAAGAGCTAGATAAAATTCCTGTACGACCGCATCGGTGACAAACTCGGCTGGCATCCAAAGGGCTGACTGACTGTCACCGTGACTATGCACCCTACGAACAACGCCCTATGCATATTTAGCCTACTGAAAATCAAAACTCGTTATTATTAATGATTGCCCGCCATGACAATCTAAATATCTAACGGAGCCCAAAAGTTACGCACTAATCGCGCAAAATTACTTCCAGCTAATTCTCGAGCTCCGAAATAAATGTACACAGTCACCAGATGCGATCGTCGGAATCATCTTTCAAAATAGGAAGCGAAGAAAAATCACTTAACATTCAAAGCATTCAGCATCTTTATCTTTCGGATACAAGAGTTCATTTTATGACCATTAATTTTGCCTTTTCCTCGGGTGTTTTATCACAACGGCTGCGAGGCTCTGTCGCGCGTCTCATTAATCAAAAGCATTTGTTTACAACGAAGGGAATTTGATTTGATTAAAATAATTCGCAATATCCTTGATAAATATCACCCTCGGTCTCCGTTTGATCTCGCTGAAATTAATGGTGGAGGATTCAATCACGCAAATGCTGCCGCCACGATTCTTGCCGTTTCTCGTTGGATGGTGATGATAAAATAGCAATGTGATGACTATCGTTAATTTCCAATTTTTAAGTAGGTATATAAATCAATACATTATTATTATCATCAAATCTTTACATATATTAGAAATGTCCTGCCCGACAATTTTATTTTATCAAACGTTGATCAGACATTTCTCTATATCACACAGATTTGCAGGGTTGCGTAGTAATAATATAAATAATTAATAATTTACTATACTGTTAATAAGATCTGTTTAACTGTTGTCAACCTTTTTTGCGTTGCGTCATCCATTGCGTCAATCAATTCACCTGAAAACCATTGTGTTTCTCCAATTTTTCTAATGACTTTAAATATTAATAATTTACTCACTACACATTTTTATTAACCTTGATGTCGTTCTTCAAGCAAGAAGAAAACAAATGTAAATAAACTTTTGGAAATGTCTTGAACAGGTCAGATATTTATTATACAAAATTTGTGGAAAAGTACAAGTGTTTTTCTACTATTTTCAATGTTTTAACTATTAGTTAAATTTTGATGCAATGTAATACAACGGTCTATATGTGAACCGTTAAAATGGAAGAGTATTAAGGGCTGGCAAACAATGCTATCTTTCGGTAGCAAGGGGCACAGGATGAATAACGATCGACGTCACACCGATGTGTGCCGGTTCGGCTGACATACAGTGGCGGCGCTAGCGTATGCCGAGCATTGGAGGCCCCAAGTCCGCGGCTTAACCCGCCGCGCGCCGATTAATCGCAGCTAATTCGAACCGAAACGGAATTAAACGGACGAATTCATTGATCCCAACGATTTGTCCAATGTTTATTGATGAACTTTTGAATTTACTGCTGTTATTAGCAAATTTAGCTCATGTTAACCAATATATAATATTCCAGTTTCTATCCCATGGTTCTCATGTTGTAATTTACAAAATTCATTTGTATAGTTTTTTCAAAACAAGTCGAAATGGTTGACAAATTAACACAGTAATTGTGAATACATATACATTATTGTTATTATTAATGTATTGTTTTTTTTTAATGTCTGTTCCCAAATATAGATAACTATTTTTACAGCTAATATACGAGAAATAGATACGATTTTCTGATATTAAGGTAAATAAATTTTCCAAGAATTCAATAATTAAATTCCAATTTCAGTGCTAATGGAACGTAAATGAGAGCTTATAACAAGAGAAAGCAAAACAAACAGTACAAATTATATTAAATCGGAGATAATCCTGTCAATTAATTGGAGTTAGCATTGAGAACCGGTCGGTCGCTGGCGCATGCGTAAATTAAACGAGCCGAGATAATGCGAGAGCAAGGAAGCTTCCACTCAAACGAAGACAATTAATATGATTTAACTTAGTTGTCTGACATATTGATGTTACAATTCCATTTGTATAATCTAAACACATGTTTTAATGTGAAGTTCTTTGTTATAATAGTATAATATGTTAGCAACATGATCCTGAGTGAACGCAGGTATAATGATATGGTCTATAAATACAACCGAAAGAATGTAAAAATATGAGAATTAATAATTTACACGAAAATAAAGAAAAACAAAAAATCTATAGTTGCAAATTATATAAATATTGAAAAAACGAATGGAACAAATTATGGAATTGCTCTAGTTGGAAATTATTCTAATTAGAAATCACAGCTATTTTAAATAAATAATTAAAAATTTTCTTCGATAAAACAAAAACACGACAGGTAGGTACAGTGAAGAGATCGTTTTACAAATATACACAATATTGAAATATAAAATAGAGACGACTCGATAACTAACAAAGTCGGTTAACCAATGTAATATATGTATACTAGTACCAATGCTGCAAATAATTGAGTTCTGAGCTGGGATTTCATTTTATGTTTCCAAAACTATACTACAATAGAGCGCACTCTGTTTTGACCTAACCAACTAAATACGCTAGATTTTTTTTGTCCAAGCATTCATTAAGAAAAGAACGCTGATTTACATGGATGGACCAGTATGTATCTCGATGTTTTATGATTATACGAATAAAATATTGGCTCTTATTCTCTCTCATTCACGTATGGTAAGGTAATTTCTTTAAAAACGGCTCTAATCCCAGTGTAGCGCGGGGCGATCGTCGGCTGACAGTGACACATCGGTACACGGCCCGCTGTCCGACTGTAATTCTACCCCGCACTCGCTCCACCACACCCTCCCCCTCCCACCAAACACGCTACGGCTCACACGCTTTTATTTTCCAATTTACACAATTAATTAGGAGGACTTGGGAAATTGACTACAAGTTACAGTTACACAACCTTATGGAACCTTTTAGATAATTTTAGCTTTTCTGTAGTTAGTTTTATTAAGCAATCTGGAATGCCAAAAAGTTGAGAGGCCATCTTATAAAAAGTTTTAACTGCTATCTATAGACATGAATAGCAACAAAAACTTCACAGGGACGTCCATTGTACTTCTCACGCGGCACCATTCTTGAATGTGTTATGTATTTCGTTGTGTCCCTGAAGTCACTTAGAAAGTTCAAATTCTGAAGTCAAGGATCCGCTAATCGGGATATAAGATTTCGATAAATATTATAAATATTTTAAAATAAGGTGCAGCAACGATGCCGTTTAAACATGAAACAATTTTCTTAAGTATGAAATTAATTATTGCAGTTTCTTTGTAAACCTATTACCAGAATAAAGAGAGCGCACAAAGTAAAAGGGAATATACAGAATAGATGGGAGTGTTATACTCATATAATACAAATAAAACAAATAGATCTATCTATAAATATATCTCAACCAAATTCATAGTCACTTGCTTGACTACTTAATAAACATTTGAGCTCATTAATCAAAGAGATTTGTAAATAAATATTATTGATGGAAGAATAACATAAATATTAACAAATGATGTTGTCCTGCAATATAAAAAACGTAACTGAGTAGCAGAAACCCAAATAACTACCAAATATACAATCTTAACCTCAAACACGTGGTTTCTGAAAAGTTCAGTCTTTTCTTATACATTTCTATAGTACACTTACACTTAACATTGAAAACTATGACACAATAATATACTCGAAGTTATACAAAAAGTGTATATGGTTACATTATTGGCGTATACTGCTGTCCCCGGGGACGTAGTCAATCAAAGCGGTTCGAAACATTCAATCGAAGCACTTGAAAATGAAGTCAAAACCGCGAGTATCGTTCAAAGCGAACCCACCGATCAATCACCATCCATTAAACAAGAAAAGAAAAGCGCTTTCCCCCAACGATTGGCCCTCGAATCGGCCCAATTTACATGAGAGCCGCTTTTTCCTCGCATCGAGATTAGCCCTGAATGAGTTTGATGAATTGTTCGCACCCCGCAAGCCGGCCCTGCGAACGGTCATTTGTTAAAAATACACCCGATCCATGGATCTAATTGTCTCCTCTAATTTCACACTCCCACCATGATATCTGCACTGATTAAATGAACAGTCTTTTTTTTATTGCAGTAGGTGTTTTTAATTAACATTTCGTATATATATACGAGTTGTTAAAGGTGGTACCGTTATAAAAAAGCGAAATGTGGTGATAAAATAATAATGAAATAAATGAAACCCGAAAAAGAAATTCATCCATGACAAACGTAAATCCACACATAATAAGAAAAAAATAGTGTGAGTGGAGATCTGTTTAGCATTCTTATCAGCAATAATTTTCTAATTTGAGTCAAGTGTGGGAGGTAAGTAGATAATCTTACCTTTCCAGATGTTTTACGATGTCCTCGTATGCTGCTCTACAGTTCTCCCATATACCAGATCTGCAGACAAATAAAAGAAAATAAGAAAAACGAAGGACGAAGATACAAGAATACTGAAATTTAAAAAAGCAAAAAAATTCGAAGGTGTAAAAAATGACTTGATGAATCTGTTTCCGATATTTTTAAGGTATAAGTAATTTTTAATAGAAAGTATCTTTTAAGTTCACTAAAAGGACAGAACCATCTACTAATTGTTCTCGAGTGTTTTAAAGAAAAAGTTCTTAAATTAAAAAGGGTTTGAATTTAAAAGGAATAATTATGAGCACTCAATATTAAATGTTCCGTTAGGTTGAACGAGGGGTCGAAGAAATTAATTATGTTTTAAAAACAATCGCTTATATTTGTGCCGTAACAACTCATGCGTGATCGATGAAATTGTTTCTCGATTACTTTAACTCTTTATTTTTATTAATTAAACCTTTCTTCAATATCCTATTGTACTTTTGTAGCGAGTAATATTATAACCCTGAAAGTTGGTAAAGATGTTTTGATTTGTTTTGATGTCAATCATGTGGAATGAATTTTCATGATATTTACTATTTTAGTATCTATATAGGTAAATCTTATTTCTAGATTAAAACGTAGATTACCTTTTATCCTAATTAACGTGAGCTAAGTCACGGGTTACAAGAATTACAATTAGTTAGTATTACTTAATAACTGTAATAAAAATTTCGTTTACATTGTCCGAGTATAATAAAAGTGACCTATGTTCTTTTTCATGTCAAATATTATGCGCACGCCAAATTTAATGACTGTTGGTTAATACTGAACAACATATAAACAAACAAACAAATTGAGTTTTATATTTATTATACAACTTGGAATGGCAATGGTAAATGGCAAACATCACCTATATAATTATAAGAACAGTAACAAGGGCTTTATGGAATTCACTGCAGCGCTTATGCATTGTTATTCTTAAGGAGTAAAGGATTATGTTTCATGTTCAGTAATTTAACCATTATCCCTACAGATCAAAGTTAAACACCACATATTACTATTTAGAAAATTTGTAAGAATAAATTTCAAATAAATAACACTTGGCTAAACCTTCTATCTACAAATTATAAGATAAAATGTAACTATTGTGAATTTTATTTGAAATCGAACTTTTATAAGGGAAAATATATCGTCATTTATATTAATATTCTTACTTTAATATCGATAAGACTACTTTCAAATTTTCATAAATAAATATAGATATATATATAGATAAAAGGCTAAACATTTGAAGCTGTGTATAAGAAAATAATGCAGCAATTATGACAGTTTTTTGTTTACTGTCGGTGTTCCATTTAGATGTATATAATCTAGATAAAGGCGTTTTCATAATGGGGTTAATACTTATCGCTGAACAAATTTTACGGGGTGCAAACTAGTTTTCTATTAATAGAATAGGTCACGTAATAACAAGTCGTAAAATGCAACGAAGCTCGCACAAATTATTCTAATTATTTAATTGTTGGCCAGTCAATATAATGAACGATGCGTTGTTGATAGTATAAAATCGATTATCAAAGAAATATATAGGGTGTTTATATAGCACCTGTTCAGTATTACAGTGGCAGTAAGACAGTGGGGTAAGTGAATTGTGGGTCTTCCAACGGAAATTACGGCATTCTCTGTTTATATTTTTCTAACTGGATTAACTGGCGACTTGGACATTTAACCTGTATCACTTGACCTGCTTTAGAGGTTTCTTTTCGTGAACTTATTTATGTTAAGACCGTTTAAATATTTATTTACTGCAAACATATAATAAAAAGAAGCCTATGTCCTGCTTCATACCAAACAAGTATGTATAATTTCATGACAAATGGTTGTGCCGTCAAAATGCCGAGAGATAACAGACAAACTCACTTTAACATTTATATTATTAATAAGGATAATAACAGGTTTGATAAGTGGTAGTAATTTTAAATATTACTGACGTTAGTTATAATTGTAATATTGGAATACTAAGTAAAGTGAGGTTTCATCGATGAATAGCATGCTGTTACTATTAACAATGCTTTCATAGTAGTAATTATTTTTTTGTATAGACTCGACTATAGATCACATGATTTAGATTAATGTACTAAAAAAAAAAAAAAAATTTAAACGATGACAAAATTAGTATGGAACTATTATAGTATTATTCAGAACCTATAGATTTCAAACTACTAGTGAGTATATTATGTAATATACATACATATAAGATAACTAATGCTTATTAATTCCCATACATAAAATAAACATTTATTGGATTATCCATTAAATTCAAACCAGAATTTATTCGATATGGTTTCTATTTGATTTTAATTCGAATGTATCAAGCGCCACTCTACTAAACCGACTAACAATACGAGTGTTTAAAATTTTTTTCCTTTCATTATCTAGTCATCTAGTCTTGAACGCCATTTGTGTAACGTGATAAAATTCATTATATAAAGTTATTTACGTAATACTTATTGAGCTGTAAACAGATAGCATATATGTACTTTTAGTGTAATTAGATAGCTAAAATTAATGAACCATGCATTTACAGATTACCCTCATTAAATTAATTCATGAATATCATCAGCTACTTTATTCGTAGTCAATTTCCGTTCTTTGGTTATAACAATACCTTTGAACTGAACTAAGTAGAAATAATTTCCTAATTCGATCAAGTAGCTATTTACAAATTTTCAATTAACCAGTAACTAGCGACGCGCCCAAGCTTCACATTTTTTTAAATAAAATGCAACCCATATTATTTTCTCACAATATAGTATTTTTTGAAGTTACTCCTTATGAAAAAAATATTTCCTCTTTATGATATTAGTTTAGACTATTTTAACCCGTGACTATGTCTGCGTGACCGAGACTTATTTATTGACTAAGTTAATAAGACGTCTATGCCCTTATCCATCACAAATGCAAATGCCAAATTTCATGATGATTAGATGAGAATAAAACTTAATACAAACTTTTTACTAGTGATAAACAATAATTAGGTACTAATTATCTTAGATCCTGAAGTTTAAGCTTACCTTGCAAGTGCTTCCATATTATGCATAGGCTGTCCTTTGATGATGGACCCATCCGGCCGGGGCACCCCAGGATGGGGCATTCCAGGTGACATGAGTGCATGCTGGTGCATGAAACCCATTGGCCCTAAATGGGTGGGGGGCGCGTTGTATCCATTAGCGAGAAGAGGGGACTTCTCCATGCGAGCCATTTCTGAAACAATAATCATTCAATTGCATTACTAATTTAATTAATTCTAAATATATATAATTCTTCTTAAGGAGGGTCTCGTTTAAACTATGCTTCCGTGTGTATGGTGTGTAACATTTTATTCTACACCGATTTCGATGATTAATTTTTATTAGTAGGATTTATCCCATGTTGGTCGCATATAACAGTAACGTGAATTATTTATTTTATGCTACTACTCTAACACTGTACGAAATGTTGTATTTTTTTTAATTTTCGAATAATGCCAATAAACGTCACAAATTTATTTATAGTCGAGCAACAATTATTTAGAAAGTAAGTTGAGAGAGCAAGTGAATTTACAAACAGGTATTATTACAAGGGTATATATGTAAAACAAATCACAAATTTACGACGACGACAATTTTGAAAGTTGAAAAAGGGAAAAGCAAGACAGTTTATGAAAACAAAGGCAAGTATCTATTAGGTACCTACGAATATAATAAATTCATCGCGCAAAGACAAAATTATTTCCAATTTCCATTCGCTAAAACTCTAATAAATAGGCACTCAGAAGTAGCGCCCAGGTAAAATTCAATTAATGCCCAGTATTATCATTTAATTACACGTTCCAATAATCGAATCGCTCGTAAAACGGTGTACAAACAATAATAAAATGAGCAATGAATTTCGAGACTATTGTTTTCTGGGTACCACAAACAACCCAAGTAAACATTGAGGGGTGTTAGACAAATATTCTTAAAATTACCCCCTGAGAGGGTGTTTTGGAGGTACCGGGTGGTCTTCCAATGTCCATGACCTCACCCCAGCCTCGTGAGGTCACCAAACGGACTGGGGCGTCGAAAACAATTAACAAGGTGTCGAATTAAACACGAATTAACGCTTGGTCCGTTAAAGGAGTACTTATACCCTTTTCCATTGTGGCAGCGTGTTATTCAGTTACTGTTACCGATTCAGGAATTTCATCAAATTCAGGAATATTAAATATTACTCTTGTATTATAGATACGTTTAAAGGTAAAGGTGACGAGACGAGAAATTTTAATCAACATAATGTACGTGTCATCTCTTCATTATAATTAATCCGTGTACAAAAATAGATCTGTACTGCGTAGATATTTTATTAATAAAATCAATTAGTTTTTTTTTCCATCGCGTTTTCTTCGTATATAAAAAAATATATAGTAATTTATCCTTAGATTATATAGATAGAGCATTGAATCTCAAAAACATGTTAACTTTTTGATCATCATTTCATGTATCTTGAAGTATTTATATTTAATTATTTAACAAATAAAATGAGTTTTTGTGCATAATGTACAAAATTCAGGTACAAAATTTATAAGACAAAATAAATGTAGGAGTTATAAAGGAAGCACTCATAACTATTTGTCACGCAAAATTATAATATAATAGTATAAAAAAGTTGACCCGCTTTTCTCGAAGCATTTATATGGAGACACTTTATCTATATAATCTAAGGTAAATCCTTGATTCATTGAACAACTGTCACTATGTTGTTTTAAACTACTATTTGTTTACTGGTTGTTTATAGGTGATAATTTTGCGCCATTATTTAAAGTTATCGAATTACGAAATAGTTATTTTTTTATTTATAAGTGTATTCTTAAATACCCTGTCTGACAATTAGTTTTTGCATCTGAACTCCAAGTGACTTTTATTTTGATATTTTTTTACATGTTAACAATTATTTATTTTCTACTAAATAGCTACATAATGCCCTCTATGTAAGCACATTCCACAATAAATTACCAAAACAAAAACCTTACATATTATTTCATATTCATTGCACACAATAGATATTCGCTAAGTTACAGACAAACAAACAATATGACCAATGGACCCCGAATTAATTGCTTGGGTCTATTGACTTAGTTGCCGCTTCGGTTATCTTTTGAGCCACACAACCTAACTTCGTATTTATTGTAATTAATTACTCAAAAT
Organism: Galleria mellonella; assembly: GCF_026898425.1. Classification (NCBI taxonomy): domain Eukaryota; kingdom Metazoa; phylum Arthropoda; class Insecta; order Lepidoptera; family Pyralidae; genus Galleria; species Galleria mellonella. Next base: position 4,652,534 of record NW_026442133.1, read on the forward strand.
TTATTGAAATTTGCCCAACTACTTAATGCAAAACAGGTGGCCCTTTATTTAGTAAGTCCTCTACTGTAAATAAATCTATAAATTGTCTTTAGTAATACACAATTATAATATTAGGGAAATTATTAAGTAAATAAAACTATATACAGTTAATTTTATATTTTGGAAGTCAATATTTATCTAGCTATCGAATGCTCTATAATTTTTTGCCTTTTACATTCAATTAAAAACATACTTTAAATTTTTAGCATTTTATTTTAGTTACTACGGTTTATATTTTTAGAAATTGTTCGTTGCTGCCATCTGTAAACGTGAAATTTCTAAAACTGTAATTAGTAAATCGGCAAATATAAACAAAATAATCATTAAAATGTACAAAACAAAACGGATACTTCAGAAACCACAATTAGGTCACTAAACCGAAAAGCATATTTACAAATCCCGGAGGCACAAAATAGAACCCTAACACCGCACTGGTCAACCGCACTTACTAATTAACTAAATACGTGTTAAATCTCGTAATAACCTGCGGTTAAAACAACCCTTTTCCGACATCTCTTTCTAAACAGGCCACATTAGTTATACCATCTCTTTCTTATAAAAGTTTGCGGTCAATAACATGCTAGTTAGCATCGAACGTCGACGCTGTATCAGTAAATCATTCGTATCAGTAAAATAAATACACAATAATTATAATTAATAAATTAAAAATACTATAAAATAAAACGCTGTAGCAAAAAAAAAAAAAACATATTAAAACCCAGTTTGCTGTAAAATTAGAATTTTCTGCAATAAATTTTAAATATTATTGTTCATTTTATGAGAATTTTCGTAGTGGCCGTTGTACTTAAAGTTATTAGTATACAAGTATCAAGAAATATTATAAAGACATGTAAATAGCAGAATAAACGCTTTGATATATCTATTGAATAATTTCAATTGACCAGTGAAAAATAAAATATTGTATATAAAATTACCTACCGTCATATCAAAGATTACTTGTATTCATTTATTCAAAGCAATCAAACCATACCACAATAAAAAAAAAAAAAACAAATCGCCACACAAAATGTAACTTCATAATCGGTAAAAATGTTGATCGTTTACCATTATGACTATTATTAGGCGAATCCGTTGATCAGGCATTTAAAGAAATGAAACGTCGATTCCGACCCGCCATTATAACGATTTTCATCGATTTATTGATCGAATATCGACTGTCCTCGACAAATGATCGTACAAAATTACTGGCCATTATTTCGAATTAGAATCGATAGAATCGGAACCCCAATTATATCACTTATGTGTTTAAAGGAGGTTGGGATAAAAACCATCATAACTGCCAAGTTTAAGGACCAACAACTTTTTTTATTGAAGATAAAAAAGAAACATTTGATGTTCACTGTCGAATTAACTGTTTTTTATAACACCAGAAGCATGAAGCGAAGGAAAACAATGGTCCAAATTAATTGAGGTTCCTCTGAAATTGTAACAAAGAACCTTTGCATTCGCAAGTCCGCAGATAATGGGAGAGACATAATAACCATTGAGTTTTATTACGGTGAGATTACAAAATGACCAAACGAGCAATGTATAAATGATTGGCTATAAAGTTGAAGGAACGGGCGCTGTGACTGACATTGTATCGTTCCTTGTCGGTAACAATGACTCCCTATTAAAAAAAAAAACCAGAAAAAGTGCGACTGGGACTAGCGCACCAAGAATTCCGCATAATAAGGGAACTTTTAAATATCGGTTACTTGTCTACATCTGTAACGTCAGTCACGTGACTGGGATACTGACCGACTGACTGATTGCAATAAAAGTAGCTTGTCTCCTTCTTCATCCCAAATAGCATATATACCTATATGGTAAATTTCGTAACAATTAATTGAGTCGTTAAAGCGCCAAGAGGTGGCAAACAAACATTTATTATGTTAATTACATTTATAATATTTAAATTAACATACCTTGCCATTACATAAAATTAATATAGTAAGGAATATTATATAGTATTTGTGTTTTAGTTATCTTTATCGGGACTTAGAGTTATACAATGAAAACTCCATTAAACTTTAGTAATATATTACTGATATAATAATATACTAGTGATATACTAGTAATACGTAATATACTAGTAGTAGTAGTAGTAATACTAGTAAGAGAGGTAGGGCACAGCGGGACTCTCGCTCATAAATGGAACCGCCCGCCTGGGGAAGGACCTCCACCTTGCAGAAGTTCGCAGCCAAACAACGCTGTTTTTATAGCGTTGTGTTCCTGCGGTGAGTAAGGTATCCAGTTCCATCTTGGGGAGGGGTTGTGCTGATATTGGAGGGACCAGCGTGTCTTAATACTATCTTTGTGCTGGGCAGACGCGAAGTGCTGACGCGGCGTTCAGGGAGACCCGGTGAAACGGTTGCTCGCTGGCCGCCCGCAGGTTGTTGGGTTCCCGAACCCAGGGATTACCTAATCTCCGCCCTGGGAGGCTGAACCGCCGCCTGTGCATAATCCCTGGTGTGGTAGTCGTGCCGGAGGAGGAGACCGGAGTGGACCCGGCTACTACATCAGTGGGGGGACCGGGGGCCCTTCCGACCGCCGCGTCGGCAATTTGCACAACCTGTTTAGCGCAGGGACGGAGTGGACACCACTTTGTTCCTTTGATATCGGCACAATCTTTCCCTATTAACCTCCAAATACCCTAATACTTTATGGCCAGATCTAGAAAAAATAGACGTTACACAGCGGCACCCTCATCCACATTTAAAGTGGACTTCTGCAATATCAGAGGAATTCATTCTAACATCAACGCAATTCACTATCATCTCGAAACTGCGGAGCCGACTCTGTTATTCCTCACCGAGACGCAGATATCATGTCCGGCTGATACATCTTATTTACTATACCCCGGTTACAAACTCGAGCATAAATTTGCTCGTCATGCCGGGGTTTGTATGTATATCCGGACGGATGTCTGTTACCGCCGTCTCCATGGCCTTGAAGACAGAGACCTGTCAGTATTATGGATACGTGTGGATTACGGGAGCCACACTCGTATTTACGCGTGCCTTTACAGGTCTCACAGCGGTGATCTGGACACCTTCCGTCTTTTTGAGCACCTGCAAACGACGATTGATAAGGTTCTCGAGCAGTACCCTTCTGCGGAGTTAGTGATACTTGGAGACTTTATTGCTCACCACTCCGAGTGGCTTCGTTCTCGGTCCACTGACTGCGCGGGAAAAGCTACTCATGAATTTGCTCTGACCTATGGATTCTCTCAGCTGGTCCATTCTCCAACGAGAATTCCAGATATAGAGAACCATACAAGCTCCTTGCTGGACCTTCTGCTGACAACACACCCGGATGGATATACCGTCAGAGTGGATGCGCCAATTGGCTCATCCGACCATTGTCTTATCCGGGCTGATGTCCCCAACACTCGACCTGATCCACCCCGTCCTATTGGACGACGTCGCGTGTGGCACTATAAGTCAGCAGACTGGGATGGATTGCGAGAATTTTATGCATCGTACCCGTGGAAGCAGCTCTGTTTTGCATCACATGATCCTAACGACTGCGCAATTGCCGTTAGCGAGGCTATCATTGAAGGTATGAAGCTATTTATCCCCAACCCGCTAGTGGCAATGGGATCGAAGAAGCGTCCGTGGTTTAACCGGTCTTGTAAGAAAGCCAGATTTGCTCAGCAAGCTGCATACAAGGCTTGGACTACGGCTCGCACTAACTCTGATCCTGAAATCAGTGATGCAAAGCGCAAATTAAATGCTGCTTCGAGGTCCAGTAAGAGAGTAATTGCCAGAGCCAAATTTGAATTTGTGGGCAGAATTGGTAGGCGACTATCAAGCCTTCCTTCTGGTAACCGTGCTTTCTGGTCGCTTGCTAAAGCTGCCCAAGGAAACTTTTGTCAGTCGTCTTTTCCACCACTTCGGAAACCGAATGGTAACTTGGCCTACAGTGCTAAAGAGAAAGCCGACTTATTTGGCATTCTCTTTGCCTCTAACTCGACTATGGACGAAGGTAATTCTGTACCACCTACCATCTTGTGTTGCGGAAGCTCCATGCCGGAAATTACTATAACACAATGTAAAGTCCGGCGGGAGTTACTATCCTTAGATGTTCATAAGTCGAGTGGGCCAGACGGTATACCGGCAGTGGTCCTAAAGCAGTGTGCTCCGGAATTGTGTCCTGTATTAACGCGTCTCTTCACGATCTCGTACTCCACAGGGCAATTTCCTTCGACATGGAAGACCACCCTTGTACATCCTGTACCTAAAAAGGGCGATAAGTCGGACCCTTCAAATTACAAACCGATTGCGATCGCTTCCCTTCTCTCTAAGGTGATGGAGCGTATAGTTAACGCACAGCTGTTAAAATACCTAGAGGATCACGATTTATTGAGTGACCGCCAATATGGCTTTCGCCATAGTCGCTCAACTGGTGACCTCTTGGTATATCTTACGCACCGATGGGCATCAGCCATTGAGAGTCAAGGTGAGGCGCTCGCTGTCGGTCTTGATATTGCAAAGGCATTTGACCGGGTCTGGCATCGGGGTCTTCTATCGAAATTGCCCTACTATGGACTTCCCGACAGCCTCTGTAAATGGGTCGCCAGTTTTTTATCCGGCAGACGTATAAAAACCGTTGTAGATGGTTGCTGCTCCGATAGCATGGATATTAACGCTGGCGTCCCGCAGGGCTCTGTGCTGTCCCCAACGCTGTTTCTACTGCATATTAATGATATGTTAACCTTCGGTAGCATTCATTGTTATGCGGATGATAGCACCGGGGATGCCCTTTATACGGGTCGTACCAATGTCTCCCGTTCCATCGTGGAGAACAATCGTGAACAGCTTGTGTCTGAAATCGAGAGAACACTAACTGGAGTCTCTGATTGGGGACGACAAAACTTGGTCCAATTTAACCCCTCTAAGACACAAGCTTGCGCGTTCACCGCTAAAAAAACCCCATTTGCTGTGGCCCCACAGTTCCAAGGCACGTCTCTTAACATCTCTAAAAGCATTGGGATCCTTGGTGTCGACATCTCTAGTGACGTACAGTTCCGTGGCCACCTCGAAGATAAGGTGAAGCTGGCATCCAAAAAACTCGGTGTGCTCAATAGAGCGAAGCATTACTTCACGCCGGATCAGCGATTAATGCTTTACAAATCGCAAATCCGGCCCCATATGGAGTATTGCTGTCACTTATGGGCGGGAGCACCTAGATACCAGCTTGAACCCTTCGACTCAGTGCAACGACGAGCTATGAGAATTGTCGATGATCCCATGCTTGCAAGCGGTATCGAACCCTTAAGTCTTAGGAGAGATTTTGCCTCACTCTGCGTGTTCTACCGCTTATACAACGGATTGTGCTCAGAGGAATTATTCAATATGATGCCTACGGCCACTTTCTATCATCGTACGGCTCGCCATCGGCAGGGAGTTCACCCTCATACCTTACAGCCTAAATGGTCGCGTACAACGCGGTTTCAGAGATGCTTTCTCCCACGAACACTCAGGTTATGGAATGAGCTCCCTGCCGAGGTTTTCCCGAGAGACTACAGCATGGGGTTCTTCAAAAGGGGGTAAAGAGGTTTCTTCAGGGTCGGCAACGCGCGCGTAATACCTCTGGTATTGCAGGCGTTCATAGGCTACGGTAACCGCTTACCATCAGGTGGGCCGTATGCTTGTTTGCCACCTCAGTGGTAAAAAAAAAAAAAAAATATACTAGTGATCCGCCCCGGTTTCGCACGGGTAGATAGAATATTCAAAAATAATACTTATATAGCCTATGTTACTTGCTAACACCAGAGGGAGACTTTGTACAAAAGTAGATTGCTTGGGCACCTCTGTCCCATTCATGTTTCAACCGTGAAGCAGTTGTGTTTGCATGGCTGTGTTTCGGTTTGAAGGGTGGGATATGGCGTGAATTTACTGGGTACAAAGGAATAACACCCGAGTCCTCAGGAATGGCAACGCATGGGGGGTATCATGGGCGAAATAGTATACTCTGTTATGTTCATGGTACTGCTCATGTCTATAGGCGACGGTTACCACTTTCCATCAGGTGGGCCGTCAGTTTGTTTGCCATTCTAAATTGTATAAAAAAAAACATAAATTGCTGACTAAAAAATTCTTTTACCAAGCTACATTAAGCTTGGTAAAAGAATTTTTAATATCGGTTAAGTAGTTTTTGAGTTTATCCATTACAACACAAACAAACACTCAAATCTTTTTTTCTTTATTATATTAGTATAAATTAATATATTAGTATAATATTTAATAATATGTTCCAAGTTTAAATTAGAAAATATGCCAGTTCTAAATCTAACAGAAACTAAAATGTATATCTATATATGTAAAGAAATCATTTATAATTTTTCGCTTTATTCATGCTATAAAAAGATCATCTTGTAATTATGAGTCAGTGTACCATTAATTATTAAGGGAATAGGTAAGTAATAATTGATTGTTCATAACTTTTTATAAACATAAATATTTTTTTTTACAATTTTAATACCTACACATTAGTAATTAACTAATACTTGATATGCTGACTTAACATTTACGTGTTGTTGTCAGAGAAAAACGCCATGATAGTCGGACAAACAAACGCACATCACATCTACTAATCCTATAATTAACCTTTGAGGAATAAAGAACCTTAAATAATAACAATTTTTTTTTAAGTAATTCATTTGGTTCGAGTGAATGAATATATGGTTGGACACCAATAAAATCGGGATTCCAAGCCCTGAGAAAGATCCATGTTTTAAATTAGGCTTATCAAAAACCAAAGCTAATATATATCTGTATCTATTGTCGTCAACGTTAGATTAGAAAATAAAAGAATTTTTTTAAGTATTTTGTTTATATAAGTAGTAGTTTGCGTAATTTATGTCATCTTTTTTATTAGTACAAAAAAAATTCAAAATTTCATTAAATAAGTTTATTAGATATTCGACATTTTTATAAAGAATGACTTATTACGTGTTGCAAGCTGAATAAAAAATCTGGTCCCTCTGGTAGTTCAACTGACCCAGAAATACAACACTACCAAAATTGTGATTTAACTACTGAATTCAGTAAAACTTCTTTATGATAATCAACGTAGGTAACACCAGTTTTCATGGTAGAAATCTTGATAGGCTTCACATTTGTAAGAAATATACTTATACTATACCCCTTAAAATAAAATAAAAAATGTTTTATAAAAGACAAAAATCAAACAAAATAATTAAAATACCTATTCTACATCTGCTATCCTTAAAATCCTACATCTGCTATTCTTGTATTGTAATGCAAATTTATATCAATAATTTCACACAACATTTTAAAATTTAAGCATCTTTAACATAGCAAGTCCATAAATGTCGAGTATACTCGTAGTACCCTCAATCTACGAACAAACAAATCCACGGAGGAGGCATTCCATATTATTGTAAATAAAATAAAAGGCATGTTTTATTAAACTTGTTGCAGTCGTAAAATAGGAAATATCTATCGTAAATGCAGCCTCCTAGACTTTATAACTCGGTGGTTTTAACTGGAAACCCTAACATAACCGTAATGGCCTGTAAATCACGCGAAAGGAATAAATTATTCGACATATTAAGTCCCAGAGTATAAATATGGGGATAATAAATGCAATACAATGTAGTATTTAGTAATTATAGCCAAGATCAATCTGTAATATTGTCCGTAATTTTATTTTTACTTTAATATTTAAATTATGTACTTATTTAATATTTTGCGTCCTTTAAAATTGAAAATAATTTGACGATCTTATAGAAAGTGGTAACCTGTCGCTGATAAACTTGAATAGCATCATAGAAATCATAAAATATTGATCTCCATGGCATCTTTGAAACAACCGTGCAAACGGTTTTGTAAAAAGGAACCTTTTGGTAAGTACAGTATTAAGAAGATAAACAAGAAAACATAATAAAAACCGTGTCCATTTTACCGAAATTGCAACAAAATGCAACAAATCTCCAACGGCCCGCAAAAGGAAGAAACTCGAAAATGATACGAAAGAGGTCGAATTAAAAGCAAATTACAGTCGGCCGGCAATCGTAGCGTTTACAATAAATACATAATTGTACGGTCAGTATACCAATGGCATATACGATTGGGCAAAATAACGGTCCACCATTCCAACGATATATTGCTTTTGAACTTGTCCTTTATGAATGAGTTCCACGTTCAAAGAGACGACCGTGTTCGCGATTGCTAAGAACCATTGTATTTCTCAGTTGATTTTATAAAGAGAAATAAGCGATAAATCAAATTAAGATATAGTAAACTTTAAATTCACAAAAAGAAAAATAAATAATAAGTCTTTAATAATAACTAGTTTTTTAGCTGTCGTCGTCGCTGTTATTTTTAAATTATGTTGAAAGTTTTAAAGTGAGAATACAAATTATGACCTATAATATTTTTGTTTTAATATAAAATATCTCTATATATTATTACCTACTGATTCAAATATATGATAAAAGACGAAAATTGAGTGTCCATCAGAAGAGCAAAGAGAAACACAATCGTGAATACGAGTCACGTGCCAACTACAATCAATAACAGTAATACACAATCGCCGACAAAATGCGCCCAATAACTTGAGTCAACAAGACGAACCGCTGGTGTTGCCTGACAGGAAAACATTATTTTATAATTAGATGACCATTGTAAAAAAAAAAATGCATTACAAAGAAGTCTATAAATAAATTAATGTGAAGAGCTAAATCTTTACCTGAACCTATCTTGAATATTTATCTATCAATAAAAAACTATTATATAATATTTGATCGCTGAGGATTATTAATTAATATTATGTCGATTTATCATTTTCATAAATAATTATTACATTTTTTAATTTTGTTACTTGTAAAATTTATCTTATGTAACATTTGACTAAAACGAAAACAATGAAATAATAGTTTAAAAATAATTATTATTTTCACGTTTCGGCTATTATTTTATTTATGTACAAGCAAAATAACTAACATATTTGATAATACTAACAATATAAAACATCATTTCGATTTCAAAAACGGTCACGTAGTTTTGTAGATTTATTAATAAATTTTGTGGAAAAAAAATATAAATGTCACTATAGTGGCAACACCGACAGACTTACGTCTCAGCCATAAACTCTTTCATTTGGCTCGGACGAGCCTTATGAACAATAAAACGTTGAGGGCTGGAGATTTGGACTGTAATAAAATATTTGCCCTAGCACACGCTAATCCACGTCCCTTACTTACGGACGCAATTTGAGAAGTTATAGTCTGTCTGGTAAAGATGGGATGCCGTGCTGCTGTAACAAGTCAACTACATATTATTTTGCTACATGTATTTCCCGTAGTTTTTAAATTACGTGTTTCTAAATGCATAAATATCTATGTCATATATTTATAAATATAAAACTTATTAAATATGTATACGACTCGTATACAATTATTCTTGTTACACACTCAGTAACATTCACCACTTACTCAGATGGCTCAGGACAAAGGACTTCAGTCTTAAGAATTATGTAGACAAAATTAGATAAATATAAAAGAATATAAAGCTGCCACAAACTCATAATAACCAACATTAATTACACAAATAGTAATAAATAAGCGATACATTCACACAAAACTGACACATTAATCAAGATCGTGGAAAACGGAAAATCTTTACGCATCAAATGGTATATGAGTTGAGCAGTTTAGCGAGAATCCCGGACCATTCCGAGCCAAATAAAAGTTCACCCTCAGAGCAAAAGAGGGTCAGGTTTAATTACTCGTAAATTGACCGGGATACGGTTTATCCCGGATAAATATATGTGTGAGGATAACGACGTGTCATACGCGTTATTATGTCTTTTCTTATTGACTTGAAGATATCTATACAATACTAGTTACAAGACCACTTGTAGTAATATTTAAAAATACCTTTAATGTGTTACCCTGTATAATTACCCGGAATATTATTAATCGGTTAATTAAAATTGACCGATTGATAATATTCCTAAGATGTAACACACCTAACCCAAATAGTAGACAGATCTGGGTTCGAACCCCATCACAACGAGTTGTCCAAAGGTATTTTTTCTTCTTATTAATTATGTAGTTATGTATTATTTTATATCTTCACAAGTCAAAAAGCATTAATTTTTATTCTTATCGAACTCTTATTTTCTTCTTCGAACTCGCCTTTTACCATTACCTGGTAGCATTTCTTTTATTTTAATTTACATAACTATATATTATGTGCTTTAATAAATTTCGTGTCGAAATATTGGACTTATAATATTTTTATATTTATACACCTAAAAAAAGTGAGTTCGAAGGATGAGTATCTCGATTAAGAGTTAGTTCTCGTAAACAAATTTTATATAAACTGAAGCCATTATTATAAAGATACATCAATTACAATTTCTTGGTACTGAATTAATAAAACATTACATTACATTTAGAAAAAAAAATATTACTAAATACGAGCATCGTGTACACCGTCAAAAACATATGTACATGAAAATTCACTACGGGCGAAATTGTTGTCGATTTAAACAACATTACATCAAAAATCAAGTCATCCATGAGCGTTCACAAAGGAATAGTTGCCATTGTTAAATATTAAGTATCAACGATACAGAATTATAGAAGCATATTTTTATTAATAACATCTACAAAAGAGAGATTATCTGTCGGTGGTTTTTGGAGCAGCTGGCTCTATTGAGAACCGTGGCCGATACGTTGTAGCATTGCAATATCAATCACAAATACGTGTTTAGAATATTTATGAATACTGATTACTTGTACTCTTATAAATTATTATCTAGTTCGTTAGATACTAGTGAATATCTGTGACATTTTTTCCGTAAGTTATATATAATTTACACATTTATATATTCTATATATATTTAGGTTTATGTAAATATTTCGAGCGCGAAATCTCTCATGATTTAGAATAATTTTAATTTAAACAGACAGAAAATCAAATACCCGATATTTATTATAAATCCTAAGCTTTTAATAGAATATCTTCGAATAATAATTATGTAAGGATATAGAAATATAAGAACTAATATTAGGAAGTCACGACAATATTGTATATTTCTTAACAAAGTTGCAATTCAAAATAAAGTCTCGTACATAAAACCTATTGAATAATTTATTTCAAAACGTACATCGTTATTTTGCAATTCACATTATGGTGCACGGTGTTAAAATTATAACATTAAGTATAACGCAAAAAAGTTTAGAATGAATAAAATAGCGCTATTAATTCTACATCAACATAGATCGAAATTATTCGACATGTAGCATTCAACTTTGTAATTGTAGCGGAAAACGTTGTTAATTTGTTATAGTAATAAAATAATTGCGACTTAAAAAAATAGCCATGTGTCAGCGGTCTGCAAGAAAAATAATACGAATACACGCCAATGAAATTGGTTACATTGCAATTTAAATTGTATGCGCCGGTAATAAAGGATAAATTGATGTTGTTAATTGACAAATTAATCTTAACAGTCCGTTGTGACACGTGGTTTAGTTTGACGGGGTAATGGCGTGTTATTACTTGTCGTCAGTTCGATAACAAACGCTAGTCGGTTACGGAAGAAAACAACGTGTAATTTCGTATCGATGATCCGACGAAATATCGATTCAATATGAGAAGCCCCGGGGGATGTCATAACGATCATCGATTATTCGGTAACTATTTTATATAGTCTGCAGCTGTTCTGTTAATCAACAAATTTATTATCATATAGGTGAAATTATAAATTAATAAAACACATATCTTATATGCACTTAATATTTGGATCTACGTGTCATAGATATAATAGTTTCAAATCAATATTTAATGACAAATAATAAAGAAGCAAACGTAGCTTTTTCAACAATTTATTTTTTAAAATACAACTATTTCATCTATTAATTCGCGTTACTGGTATTATACTGCCAAAATATACCAGAGGGAGACTTTGTACAAAAGTCGATTTCTTGGGTACCTCTGTCCCATTCGTGTTTCAACCGAGAAGCAGTTGTGTTTGCATGGCTGTGTTTCAGTTTGAAGGGTGGGATATGGCGTGAATTTACTAGGTACAGAGGAATAACACCTGAGTCCTCAGGAATGGCAACGCATGGGGGGTATCATGGGCGAAACAGTATACTCTGTTATTTCCATGGTACTACTCATGTCTATAGGCAACGGTTACCACTTTCCATCAAGTGGGCCGTCAGTTTGTTTGCCATTCTAAGTTGTATAAAAAAAAATATTTTCTATCTATTTTATTGAAGATTTTTTTATTAAAAAATATGGAGATTAAAAAAAAGGCTAACTGATGAAATTAAAATCTCTCTATGAAGTAGTATTTTGTCTCATCCTCGTAAATTTCTCATCAAGTGGCCATACAACCACAGCTTTTTAAAGGTTGACTGTAAGAGACCTCTCAATGGAAATGAGAGCCCCATTGTATATTAAATCTATTATTTCTTTTGAAAAGCTTAATAAAGTTAGGATAAATAGTAAAAAAAAATTGCCAACTTTTTTCAGTGATGTAATTAAAAGACATTTTAGAGACATGGATTTGAATCCTGTCAAATGTCGAAACCAAAAGGTTTCATTTTACGACCTAATATTTAGGATTCGACTTTTTAATATAAGGCGAAGTATCTTTTGCTCTACACAAAGTAAATTGATAAAAAAACGTCATCTGACCATCGTAACAGTAGTAACATAACTACAGATATTATTATCTTTACCATAATCGATTAATTATCGTTTTTGCGCCTTTATCAAGAAGTTTGTCTTTTAATTAAAAGGTATTCACTGACATACTTCACATATTTAATGGTGTAGTCCTTATAATAGTAATAGTTCTTTATTTTTGCAATGTATTTTAATTAAGGAACTAGGGATTGTTGTGCATCTATTGTTTATAAAGGTCAGTAAATTAAAAACTTTATTTTTGGATGACTGAACGAGTATACAACTGATGATCCTCGACGAGATAGTTATTTGACAACTGTTCCGTTACAGTGTTTATAAACGGGAAACAATATTTAAAAAAAAATATATATAAAGAGTTTACTTGATAGTCTCTTGTTTTTTTTTTTGCATTTTATGACCACAAAGGTGACACGTCCACACTTGGTTATGTAAACGTGCTAAATATACTATAAGAAAGTACCTGTTGAATAATGTTGTTTTTTGATTGGTTATGGGATAATATCTATTACTTATACAAATTAATGCAAATCCGCTAATGGGAGATTATATACTATATTATATGTAACAATAGTTTCATATGAGAAATAATTAAGAGTAATTCCAGCAGATTAGACACATCAATACCGTTTTATAATTATTATAATTTACTAATAATTAAATGCTTTTATTAAAAAAATTAATAACTTTAATTATGCCAGAATACAAGAAAATTCACCTATTACATTAAATACTCGTGACTTAGGCACAGAATTATTATTAGATTATTCAAAGAGTCCTAAACATAGCTATTGCGAGATTACCCGTCTATCGGTACTTACACAACCTACATATAAAATAATTTGTTGAAGTTATATTTAGCTCTTAATTTGTTAATTTTCGATATAACAACCATTTCTATAGTTCAACGTAGTAAATATTGTATTCCCTTTAAGGGAGTATTTTACTATTGAAACTGAACAGTTTTTTTTTTTTAAATAGATATAAGTCGAAAAACGACAAAAAATTAGAGGTTCTTAAAAAACTCTACATTTGTCCAATGCCAATGCTCCCTTAAAAAGGGTAATAGTGAATGATTCTGTGAGTCAACGTCGAATGTTCTATTTAGGTGATCTCTAAATTCGTATCACAATATAATACACTTAATTGAAACATCAATTAGCTAATACTTGCAAAACATTACCTTAAGTGAAAATCAATATTCGCTTATCGCCTAGCAATAAGCGATTGTTATGCGACGTGCATTGATGACGTCTGCAGGTGGATAAAGTGGACTTATATAATTGGTTTCGAGGACTAGGGTTCTCTAAATATTTATTTATTTGCTCTTTATTCTATCAGTTAAAGAATAATACAAAAATATACAATATAGTAAAAAAACAATCAAATAACTATTTTAATTATCTTTGGGTATCTAAGAAAAGAAATAATGTAGTAAGTGTTTGGCGTCCTAATATGATATGTATAAACAAATATTTTTGTACATATGAGTACTATACATATACTACACTTAAATAAGAATAATAATAATGTCATACACAATAAGATATAAGTAGATGTAGTAGGAAAGTAAAACAAACAATATTACAAAGAGAGGTTAATGGTAGTAAATGACATTGAGTTAGATGTTAAGAATTAAAAACCCCGTATAATCGATATTTTGTCAGGATGTGTATAATTTGTTTTTAGGAAATTAAGTTACAAATTCAGATTTTATATTGTATTAACTTGTAACATTGTATTTATGTATTATGGAAATTCCATTATGAAATTTTATCATAGCTTATACATTTACAATATGTAAAAATGTATATAGATACTTTTGTATAATTTTAATTACAATACGAACAAACATAAAATATATACGGAACTTAATACAGACTTCATTTTGAGAATTGCACGTGCGCCGCAAAAAACGTAAACTATTCTCCTTCAATTAAAAACAGGTGAACTAAATGTACGTTTGTGACAAAGTTAACAGTTAATTTATTACGTTGATTGATAATGTATAAAGGGTAGCGTCGTGAATAAGTGTTATTTACAATAATATGTTTTTATATGTTTCTTAAAGACTAAATTGTAATCGCAATTTCATCTATATGTTAATTGACATTAACTTAATGCGTAAAAATATAATGTGATTTGTTATTAATACCATTTAAGATATTTCAATTTTGTAAATATCATTGTCCAATTAACAAAGATCTCTAGGGACTACGCAACTTCATACAATGGAAGAGTCAAGCTTTATCCTTGATTTGCTTAACTGATTCTGATATAGGAAATACAAAATTTTGATTTGCAAAAACAGCTAGATACCTACTTCAATCTAATTTTATCATAAATCACGTGGAAAAAGTCGCGAATTACGGTTAGTAGACAATAAAATTTCCAATTGCAGTAATGTATTTTGAACCGTTACGCATCGCCACCGTGTTTAATTCGTTGCCACCGCGGTTTCCACTGCGTTTCCTTATAAGACGCAATGCGCAGTAATTTGTTTCACTAACTATATACTAGGCTGTTGATGTTACCATTTAAATTGTAAACGCAATGCCAACAAGAAATAGCTATGAATGCAGTTCCGAGCAGTCTGTTCTTACGTATGTAAAGTGAAAGAAAAAAAAATCTCTATGAATGCTTTGAAATCGCTGTGGCACTAGTTTTTTGCGGCATGATAAATGTGTAATGGCCACATTTCATGTAAAAAGCCACCTGAGATAATGATGTTAGTTGTTGAGCTTTTGCTGATAATTATGTGATTATTTCGTGTAATGGAAATAAGAACGAATAAGTACCTTGTTTATTAAACATGAAGTAGAAAACGTACTAGGTAGCTGTAAATGACTCTCGTGTAACGGTGATGTATTAAACGATTTATAAAGTGGAAACGTTTGATTGAATGCCATTATGATCCACATACAAAATTTATAAAGATGAAAGCTATATACTAACTATATAATAAAATATAAAGTGGAAGTATATAGTTAACAACGCGTTTTAAATTGAACTAATAGTAAATAATAGCAATAATCTTAAACGGAAAAATGCCTAAAAATATTTGTGGCCATAGGGCAAGTCAAAAATAAAGTCTTTGTTTAAGCGATAATTATACTCCACAATCGTGTTAACAACACAAGAACAAAGGCGAGAATGGAACACAGATTTGCAAATTGACTGATCCATCACATCCCTCGCCCTTAACATAAACAGGCAAATCCTTACTTAATTTCAGTCGCAGAATTCAATCAGAATGTAAAGGTTTATACCCCAGCGAGTAATGTTATAATGCCTTGCATTATCCCCCCGTTATAACATCCGAGCGGCGACAGTACCACGGAACCTTTAATTATTATCAACACATCATTTTCATACCAGTTCACGAAATTTAGGGCTGTCTCTAAATATGAGATACACATAAAAATTGAAACAATTAAAATCATATATATTCGTTTACTATACTATAATTATTATAAAAATGTATTGTGAAAAGCTCGTCTATAATATATTTAAGTAGCATAATTAAATATCTTGAAAATTCATCGCTGAATAGTATCAACTATAACTACATTAGCATTTAATTGAAAATTGTTGTCTTTTTATAAAATAAGACTGACGATACATTTGAAAGTAAAAAAATGCAAATCTTTGTGTCAAATATCTTATCACAGATGTAAGGCGCAACACGAAATGAACATCGATTTTGATTTACCTTCTAAAGATAAACATCGGTAACCCTTTCAACGAGCACGTGGGCCGACACGTCCCTTTCACGCATTTCATATTCCTATTTCCATTCCGTTCAACCTTCGTAGGAGGATTATATTCTGCCTCCGATGTTTTCGTATCCTATTATTTCACGGGGTGAAAATGGGCCACCCGCCTCCTTACTCACTCAAACAGAGGCACCCCTGTCACGAATGCGTGACGTATATGGATTAGATTTATGTGTGAGAATACCTTCCAGAATTCTGATGTTTGTGTGTGCGTTTGTTTCATCAACTGTAAACCACTGTCAACGACTCGTCAAAATAATATTGGCTTAACTCTGGAGCCCATATAGATACGGAGTATAGCAATTTGATACGTGCACGAATTTAATTAAAATGGCTTTAAAATTGATGATGGAAAATTATATGTGACGATATATTTTCAATATAATATCAAGTATTGGAACGCTTATTGTTTACAACTATATTTAAAAATATATTAATATCATTGCTGTCTTACGAGAAAAACAAATATACACACGCTTAGCAACTAACTATTAAATTTAATGATAAATAAATATCATTCAAAGTATATCATATAATTATATCAAAAATAATATATCTAAAAATTTATAGAAGTACCAAATTGTCTAAAAGATAGTTAAAGATTGATCGAAAGCTTCAAATCTCAAAACGATCCCCTTACGAGACTCATCCATCTTCCGTCTAATTGTAAAATAATTAAAACCAACTGAGCATAGACGTGTTTCTAATACAATAATAAGTAATGCTCACTCTACGAAGACAGGTAATGACAAGAGCTTTAAAAGGTTATGAATATCAATTTTAAGGTCAATCATTACATCACATATTGGATTTTTTTTTCTATTTTAAACGAAAACATACAAAATTAAGGTTGCAAAATAACAAAATAAAAACACCATTTCTCACTTACAAGCATTTGGAATTGCAAATTTAGGGGAAAAAAGCAACACTACACTCAAAGTCAAATGCGGCAGTACGCGATAAGCAAGTGCCGCTTATGCAAGATCACGAATGTAATTGCTCCCTTGTCTGGCACGACACTTTGGGCCAGAAAGAGGCGAATACGCAAAACATGTTGGAGTAAAAGAGATGAAGTACACAAGAATCAACAAAGCCGTAAGCGACAAAAATGATTGATTGCTAGCCGTCTTGCGCTGAGCTCTATTTAATCACTTTATTCCCTTTTCTCCGTTTGTGTTGAGATAATTTTGTATTTGTGTAATTTGTATATGAAATGAGCAGGCATACCTCCCGAGACGGGGTTCATATCCGGGGTCTATCCGGAGCTTACAGAGTACAATTTTGATGTTATCGCGTGTCATGCTACTGCTTATTTTAATTTACATCACATTAATCCCCATAAACGATTCTATAATAATTAAAATGCATTTCAAAATATAATAATGTTGTTTATAGAACCAACGATGACGATTAACAGCAACTTTTCTTTCATCTTTATCTCGTTTTAGATTCTTCATCGTGATTGGTTTTTAATTTACATTTTTTGTTAAATCCTAAACTATAGTGTATCTATGTGTGTACAAATTTTGAAGATATAAAAAAGCATAAAATCTTAATCCTCAAATAGTAGAATATCATGATATTATGGACAAATAGCGCTGTAAATATCTACTCTTTCAATAGTGTTATACATATCTATAAGTTATGGTATCACTTTCCATCAATGGATAAAAATTTAAAGTATTCTACACTTTGCTACTTAGTTTATTATTTTATTTTATTGTCTTTTTTGGCGTTTGTCGATGCATGTTTCTTTGGAGAAAAGGTTCAGATCCACTGGTAAAGCATTCTTTTAAAAAAATGCTTATTATAAATTTTAATTTTATTCTGTATTATTAAGAACTTACATGTATCCTCTACCAGTGAACACTTTCCCTTAAGAAATATTATGGATCTATAAATGATTAAAAATGTTAAACCTCTCATACTCAGTTGACAGGCTGTGCCATGTTATTATAGGAGGTACACATCTTATTTTGGAATTGGGGAAAAACTAAAATAATGCTAATAATTGAACTCTGTATGAATAAGGATTAAAAATTTAATTAGCATAACTCACCGCTCATGTGTCCATTTTCATATGGCGAATAGTCTCCATTTTCGAGCCGGTGCTTTTTGAAGGGGTGCCCAGGGAACTGGGTGGCGGCTAGTGAGAGGCCCACACCGGACGCGCGCTTCGGTGGTCGGCCCGGTCTGGAGCTGTGGACATAGTAGCACGTTACTGCCGTTTAAGACGATACACTTAACTTAAAAACGGGTAATGTTAGCTTAAAATTGCTACATAATTTCCCATATTAATACTATAAACTATTGGGTGATATCGGATTATGTGCGATTTCTGTTTATTTTTGGTGAACTAATTTAGTTTCAAGTCGAGAAAATTTATATATCTCCTGAAAATATTTTATAAAATGATTCCTTTTATATTTCAGGAATATCGGCTTTTCTGGGGACTCGAAGTTGAATGCACAGTTGAAAGGTTCACCGAAGTTGGATAGGGGTCGTACTTGCTGAAAATCACCCTATTACAATACATATAGCTTAAAAAGTATCCTATATATGAACGCTTATGAATTTCTTATAGTCTGTGCACCAAATTTAATTTTATTAATTGAAATTCATTCAGTTGTTTAAGTGCGATTAATAAATGTAAGTATGTTATTTAATCTGTAAAATACTGTAACTGCGTGTCTTTTGACTTATCGAAAGCGAATAAACTCCCTCTATTATTAGATATCACATGTAATGATGTGTTAATTTGTTGATGTGAGCACCCGAATTATCATTATTTATGAGATCTGTTTTCTGTCTTTTTTTTTATACAGCTTAGAATGGCAAACAAGCTGACGGCTTAGTAGTTTGTACTAAAAATAGTTATTATTAACAATTTAACATACATAATTACTTGCTTCATCCTACAATAAATATACTAAATAATACTATTTAAGACAACCCAAAAGGGTTGTCTTAAAAATGTCACGCAGAGTATTTGCTACTTTGGTAATTATTACAATAACTCATATATTTGTGTTTGGAGTTTAAAACTCGAGATCTAATATCAATATTTATAAAAAAAATATATAACTGATTAAAAAAAAATAGTAACATAAGTAACTGACTTTATCTCACAATAACAAAAAAACATCCAAAATGTATTTAAGGCTAACAGTAACAAATAATAAGTTATACACAATATTTGATACATCGCTACACATTATATTTAATATTTGTTATAATCCTAGAATTCTGACAAAAATAATACTTACATATGTGAAATTATACAATTGTCAAATAAATTTGTTTTGTGCTTCTTTTATGATGAAATACTACTTAAAGTCATACAAAACGTAAGTACATACGTTATTAAATAGTTGTCCTATATCTATGTAAATGAGATTTATGAAAACAAAATAGAAATTAAAGAGATGACAAATTAAAACTGTGTAACTGAATATGAATGTTCGGAACCTCGAAATCTATCTCCATCCATATAAAAAAATATGAAGAAAGTAATTAGTTGCATTAACTTATAATTCAAAAGTACATAAATGCAACTTTTGCTAATTATATGTATGTCCTTTGTCTATTGTAGTAATATAAATTTAAAAGATATATATTATACATATATAATGTATAATTAAAATTTGAATGTCAAATTATAAGACCACTCATTGACTTATGATTTCTACATTTGGCATACATGCATGAGACGAATTATGAAAGCGGTTGAAGCAAAAGATATATATATATGTAAAGATAGAGCCCATTTGGTTATTTTTGCCTACACCGCAAAGAACTTGGCATAAGAATAGAGGGATAAATATTGTGATAGTACATTAACATTATTATTAATAATATATTAACATTTTATTCAACTTTAAAAAGTACGTAGTTTTTTAATTCACTTTTTAAGTGAGTATTCTACGTTGTAGCTTCGCCAGTTTACTATTAATATTTCTTTCTTTGGATAAATAATGACAAAATTAATATAGACTTCAGACAGTAGTGAATTCTATTAATTCCAAAACTAAATTATCGACGCAGTAATTTTGCTAATTTCAAAACTAACGAGGATACTACGTACTACTATACACATACATAACAAAGTAGATAACAAAGAACCTCTACGTTTTAGAAGTCGCTTAAAAAAATAATACCGTAAGAATCTAAAATAATAGCTTTTTTTTTTTTGTAATTAACAAAGGTGTCTTGTTACTTCCAACAATACAATACAATAGGAACTCGTTGCAGTTAAAACTGACGATTAATGTCACATAAATTTTCTTAATAAGTAGCAAGCAAAAACTAGTAAACACAATTTTAGATCATTCGCCCTTGTTTTCTGTCATTAATAATTAAATTCAATTAGCCAAGCAGAACATTTTCATACAGCGTTTTCTTTGTAACACTTATCAAATAAATCAAGTTCTCGCGTGAGGGTTGGCGCAGATTTATTTTTATTTATTTCACTCCCCCAAGATTTAATACCGAAGACGTCGACCGCAGTTTCCACAATTTCACGCTTATTGTTTTCCCATCCGTGATTTATGTTCCCGTAATAGACAACAGTATATTCTTGGACGCAATAAAGTTTGTCACCTAAATCTTTGCGCTTAAGCCTATGGCGTGTTCCTGCACCTAAAACTTCAGAACATTATTGTATCATAAAATTGCACGGTATCATAAAATTGTAATTAAAGTTGCAAGGTAAGCCAAAATAGTATTAACGAAACTCAACAATTCTCTCTCTCTCTAAATAACAAGTCGAAATCTTAAAATAATTTTAAAATTCTTCACACAAACACTGTGATTTGTTGAGAAAGAAAACAAAATGAAATTTTGATTATGATTCCTGAATACTCCATAAATACTATCTCTGCGTTTGTACCCTTTACGATGTGCCTTGAATAATTAATAATTATAGTAATCATGGCGGGATACTTTCCTTTAGGATACGTTAAGTACGAGTAGCTACGTAACTGATACTGATCAAGAAACTGGCGTCTCTTATAGAATTTATATTATTTTGCCGTGGAGTTACTAAATGAACCGATATATTATTATTATTATTATTATTGGAATGTCAAAAAAGTTCTATAGGTTAGATTGCCTTAAAATTCTCAGTTAGATACCATTAATCTCCACTAAATTGTCTTTGAAAATAAGATTCGTCTACTTAAACCATTAGATTATGAATCTTTGAAATGATAATGATAAATAATTTCTGATATATTGGAGACAGTCGTGACAGATATGTATGTATGTGTTTCTGATATAATAGGACATATATACCTCTTCTATAAAACAATATATTATTAGTAATCCCCAATCAGGACTAAGTAAAACTAACTTCATATCTTGTAATTCCACTATCAAAGCTTCTGTAATTGGCGTCGCCAAGTAAGATCAATTACATTGGTACCATAATCCGCACTACATTACTAGGTACGAGTGCGTTGGGCGTCCACAAGTTTGGCAATTATCGGGGGAGCGATGCTGTTATCATAGTATCGGCTTACGCAGAAACTGACTCTCGCCTATTTATTTTTATGTCAGCAACCGTCATTATGAGACACTCCATTAGCTTGGATTGCGGTGAGTCCCGTTTTCGGTTACGCTTTTGGGGTGCGATTGTTATGTTCTTACTATTTTTTTCTCGGTTGTGACGTTCTGATAAAGGGTTTGGAGAGGTTCGTTACTTCCAAAAATAATATTGCACATGACCTAGAAAGAATAAATGTTGCATAAGTTAAATGTTGTTGTATAAGTTTAATTAAATCACTATTAATTATATAGTCATATTTATCAAAAACTTCGGCGTGAAATATTTATAATAGCACTAGTGAGTTTCATAGATGGGACAATGTTAAATATGTCTATTAGAACGAATAGGTGAACTTTTCAAGTATTAGAGCGGCTTAAATACTCCATTTTAGAGTAAACGAATTCTTTTCGTAGTGCTCTATATCAGTCATAGAAAATATCAGTATTTTAACCGCATGTAAAAATTACATGGTTTAACCTTTTTGGTCTACCAGCTTAAATTTAAATGAGATGTGAGCGCATCGAATTATAATAATGTAGACTAGATACTATCAGTAATGTAATTGTTAATAATGTAAATGAACTTGAAATAGCTGCAAAAATCATATTTATTGTTGGTACGCGTGAGTACAGTCAGTGTAAAAAAACTAAACAAAACCGCGCCCGCGACGAAATCGAATATTGAAAGTGTCGAGAGACATAGATAAGGAGCACGTGCCGCTCCCTTGCCGCCACTTAGGCCATACCCGTAATCTGAATACCGCAAAGCTCACTGCGATAAACTGCCATTAAAAAGCATTCGATTTATTACTGAACGATTTCCGAACGATTTATGCCGGTTGTTCGAGTACTGAAGAGTATCAATGTAACAGAAGGTACACATCTCCGAATAATATGGTGTTATTTTAAATATCTCAAATACATTGAATCAATATTTGACTATGAAAATAACTTTAAATAACCAAGTAAATTTTGGTCTAAATTTTACCAATAGAGTGGGCCAACGGATGTAATAATACATATTATTAAGTTCATTGGCCCACTCTATTACATTCATAATACATATACCAAATTGCTTCACTTCAGAGTGTAGAGTTCTTATCTGTCTTAAAAAAATTATTCATACCTATGCATTATTTTTTTATATATATATCATCATCCTTTCAGTCATTATCCGTCCACTGTCCAAAATAATTCATAAAATAATTCAATAATTAATATAATGAATTAGACCTATTTGTTTTAAAATTTCATACAGTTAATATCAAAGAACATTACGTTCTGCGCCACACAATCTTTCGACGGACCAACCCTAGTGAAACTAACACCGCGTATAGTTTTGCTTTTTGTTATATTTGCCTGACAATATTCATCACTCACCGCCCGTGTCACTGATCAAATACCATCCACAAAGGAGTCCCCAGATATTTCTGACAGATATACCCCTGATAGATAGTTTGGCAAACACAAAAAGTAAATCCTGATCAAAACTTATCTGTGGACGTCGTAAATGTTCATGACACATTCAAATAATATAAGTTTTTTTTATTAGAAACAATAGGTATCGCAGTTAAAACATATTACCTATTTAAAGAGCAGTTCAATATAGTGAACTTCATAAAAATGCTCGAGTAGATAGCTTAACACAACGTTAACTATTAAGAACACAAACAGTATCAACATTACCGACAAACTATGAATAGAATTCTGAGTCTTTGTTATTATATTTGTATCCTCGACTCTTAGTGGACGTGTTCACACTCACTACCAATTACTGGCACTAAATCATAACGTTCACGTGGCGTAAACATCCTTCCCCGACTACAAGGCATTTTTAAAAAGTAAAAAGACCAAAAGCGACTCGCTGACAGCCTATTATAGTAAGCTAATAGTCATTTTTTGTTATTGTTTCTCGAACGTCCGATTATTTACACGTTACTATACTAGCCGTATGGGAATGTTTACATATTAAATTAAACTCTTTTTTAACCGATTCGTCCAAAAATATACTGTTGTAATCATTATTTGAAAGTATATCATAAAACAGATACAATATGAGTAATATACACATATTGTTTCAATCAAGAAAACCTTTTTATTAAAAAAATCTATATGTTTTTAATCTTTAATGTTAACTTGTAATCTGCTTCGTCTTTGCACGGTTTATTTTTAATAAAATACAGTCCAAGTTACTGTAATAATGTAGCTTTATATAAATTATCTTTTTCAAAAATTGGTTAAATATTTTTTAAGTTTATCTATTATCATTAATCATCAAATTTTTACTCATTTTAGTATATATTGTATCTTAGTGGTGATTTAATTAAAATTACAACAATGCGATATTTATAAAACTTTGTTGACTAATTATTTGCTTTTTGAATAATATTATGACTTTTCGTCATATATATATAAATATATATGAACTTATACTATTCTACTTCCTTTAAGCACTACTCATATCGGAAACGACTTGTCTCTACACTAAACAATGAAGCTCTGTATTAAATGATTCAAGAATCGTTAGACAAGTTAAAACAAGCGGACATCTAATCTTATCTACGGTAAACTCAAAACGCAGTAGCAGTTTGTCTTGGGTTCAGTAAAAACATGATAAATGATTTCGGTTACAAAAAGTGTTTGTCTATTTTTTCTAAACGAGTTCCGGTTGGAGCGAGATGAATTCTTTCCTTGGATAGACATAATACCTATTCACCTTGAGAAGTACCTGAGGAAGAAGAGAGATCCATATTATTGACTTTATTCGAATACTAAGAATTATTTACTATTTCCACTAAATTTCAAATTACAGAAAAGCAAATGAAAAATAAAAAAAACTCGCATCTAAAAAATAAATAATACTCTAAGAACTTCCCAACATTAAAAACAATGTTTTAATAAAACAGCAGAAGAAAAATATAATTGAAGCCAAAAATTAGAGGGCACATAGACATTAACAATAAAAACTGAAAGCAAAGCCGAGTTTAATCGTGTCGTAAAAATAAAAATTAAATAAAAAATGTTTGGGGTGGAAAGTTTAGCGACCGTAATTCCACCTTACAATTACATTCTATGTTGAAGAAGCAAAAATTCATTCACCGGATGTTACGAGTATAAAATATCCTAAGGATGTCCACTTGCACTTTTATGTATTTATTTTGGCATGCTCTTGTTTTTTTAACAATGTAAATATTGATATTATTATAATTCCGTATTTATAATAATAAATAACACAAATGTGATACACTTACAATTATTTAAGCAATTTTGTTCTTACATTTTCTATTTTCTATACCAGTAGATATTTCTATAGTGTATAAAGAAGGTGGCCTAAAAACTCTTGCTAATAGAGAGTGCCACACACACATGTAGCAACAGTAGTATAGATTTATATTTTTTAATAAAACTTACATTTATTATTATTATTATTTTATATATTTCGTTAATTTATTAACAGATATAAAACATGTCGAAGAAAAAATACTAATATTAACTCAATATATGCTAAGGTTCTCTACCCGGTCGTACAACTTAACAGTAATGTAGCAAGTCACCTCGACAGGTAGCTGCTGCGTTTCAATTTCTTCGAGGCATTTTATTTACAAAACTAATTACGTTTGTCTGATAGAGTATTAAACAGCTCCCGGTGCTTCTCTTGATTCGTTGACAGTTAATAAAGACATTCCAAACGTATTTAAGATCTGATCCTATTCCATCTGCGATTTGATCGTTTCATAATGAAGCTATTATAGGCTGCGGCGTATTTTTACTTTTTTCCGCGTGTGACTGTACATTTGTTTTGTTAATCATCTACAATAATAAATTGTTATTACCTATGGAATGAGATACATAAAATCTTCATTAGATCGAACTTTGTTAGATGCAGCGATATTTTTGATCGTATTTTTTAATTTTTTTATTGCTGTTGGCACGAACATCATTGTCGGCACGCCACGTGGTCCGGATAATTGAAACGTCCAAACATTAAATTTATGTTTTTGCTACTTTTCATATTTAGGGTACCGTAGTAAAAGTTCCTACATAACATAAGATTTATTGTCAAGTAGATGTTATATGTACAACAATATACTATGTATAAGCACACATAAACAAAGTTATCAACCAAAAGGTACCCTTTATTAATACAAAAAATATGTGGAGTATTTTGTAAAAATCATCGCGTAAAATAACAAGCACTAATACAGGCTTGATTTAATTAAGTAAAAAAGTATGAAAGTTTTCCATAAACGTCATTAATTTCAGTACAGACGTAATTTCGAATAACCGAGCGAACGGTAACATTAAAATCTTAAATATTAATTGTAACAGGAGCCGTTTCGTCCCCGACATCCCTTTCTGTGAATGCTGGGGCAACATAATCAGCCCCCAAGGGACAACCTCTTGTAATTAGCGGCTGTTCATTTCTTAATTTCAATATTTAATTACAAAGGAAACTCGATGACTGCTACGAATAGAAAGAGACGTCATTTTCAGAAAGAGCCGCGAATCCGTTTTGTTTCTAATTCGTTAAGTACACCGTTTGATACTATACTGGCTTCTGTATTATTTCTTTGTGTACTTTATCAAAGAATATTTCATTTATCTGATTCAATTATCGCTTGCGTTGAATATTATCTAATATTTTTCTTATATAAGTTATTAGCTATTTTTTTTATTAATATATATGTAGACTATATAAAACATTAGTTATTCGATACTCTTGCTGTTCCGTATCTTACAGACAATTTAGTTACCAGAGAGCAGCAAACATCAATGTAACTTTATCGTGTTCGCCGGGAAGCCGTCTTACAATTTCCCTTTGTCGTACCCATTGTCAGACGTAATATTATGGCCCCCGACATATTATCGTTTTATTCCATTTCTCTCGACCCGCTATGAAATTCCCTTTTTAACTATTACCTGTCTAAAGATTTCATTAAGGAGAATACGGCTTTGTGAATTTTGCATGAGCCCTCCACTAACTCATACGAATAGTGTAGTTACATGAAATGGGGAATTATCTTTGTTATTCGCTTTTTGTCGTATGACCAGCATTGAAAACAGAGACGTCACAATGTTAATGATTTTCCCTTTGATAACAGTTTTCATTTTACACTTTTCAATTGATTCAGTGTCGGTGTGTAGGTGCGTGCTTTTGGCACGTTTTGTTCGGAATCGTTGACGGGCGTTGGTGCGGACGTGTCCATTCACGCGCTCTGTGTTCGACAATTGTTTTGTTGTGTAAAATCATACAATTTCTGGACGGTGACCGCTGCCCTCCGCCGCCACGCCCCCACATTACCCAATACAATAAAAAATCATTAGCTCAACAATAATAAAAATATAATTTAAGTAATATATATATGTAATCTAACGAATATATAATGACCTAATGTTTAAAGATTGTGGTATATAAATTATATAAAAGACTTTCAATTAAACTATCAAATAGATACTTTCATCTAACTTTATTTCTTTATTGCATCCTTATACAAGCAAATTAATAAGCTGCTATTATTATATATGTATAATTATAATTTATGTTTGCATTTCTCTAATAAAAATAATCTAGATATAATACAATATACTTCAAAGAATACAATATACATAAGTAGGTATTGATTAAATTACATTTCGTAATTGGGAACCGTTCTTTATGACAATCTATGGAGAAGTCTATGTTAATTAAGTGACATTTAACTGCTGAATACGTATATATTTATATTTATATATTTATATATTTATATATATATATATATATATATATATATATATATATATATATATATATATATATATTATTTTAATAAATGAATATATGAATATATAATTCATAATATCAATCCATATTACTTTAAAAATAAAATATTACAGGCTATTTGACGACCGAATAGAATAAATTTTTTGCTATTGGCGCCAAAATATTTCCTGGAGAAACCATGGAAACAAATTAAAATTTCGACCCAGAGTTGGGCTCAAATTTTAAGCAATACAATAAGTGAATATGTTTTTTTTTAACTCTAATAGTTTTCTATTTATATTGACACGCTACATCAAGAATAATCAAACATTTTCGCTACCGTTCCCGACGTTTGTATTATTTTTTATTAAAAACAGTCTTTTGTGTTAATTGAAAAAAGATCTACCTGGCTTGTAACAGATACACTTATTTTTTAAATTAATTTCATCAATAATTTGCTACAAATAATGTTGAGTCATACAAGTCGTACATATGCCATCGGCGGCTTTTAACTAGACAAAGTTTGGGAGCAAAAAACAGAAAGTTCGTTTTTCATCGACTGCCATTAGAAGGACACTTGAAAGATAAATGTAGTAGTAATTAAAATCTATTTGTAAACACAAAAACGTATCCAGCATTGTACCCAAAAATAGTTTTTAAATCAACTAGCATTTAATGTGTTTACAAAAGGAATGTTTTCTCTCTTTCATGATTTAATAAGTAGATAGTCTAGTATCACGTCATCTATTCATGTTTTAACTTCATTTACGTATGTTCAATGAAAAATTAAAATAATCAAAACAAACAGGCTAGAGATTTGAAACAGAATAGAGTCCCGGCCGTGTGATCGTTCAGTGCTGAACAAAAATAAACGTTATGATTTGTTAAACAGGTTATTAGAAAAACATCGGCGCTGTCGACGTGCAGTTAGGAAATAAACTATTAAAACTCGGCCAAGCGTGAATCGTTGCCTAAACTCTTTATGTATTATTTTTATATTTATCCAGTAGCACATCCCAGCTTTGTATAAAATGTGCAGAAAATTTCTCTGTAAGTCTGAAATGCCTTTTAAATTTTACATTTACAATTTTAATAACATAAAAAACTAAATAGATCTTTATGCAAAAGTCTTAGAAACCATCTTCATTTCACATATGTAATGTACATGGTTTCTTGATTATAAAGTTTCATATAAAATATACAATAAATAAACCATATGTGTTCATTAGACACCTACATTTTCATATGTATAATTATGCAAAACATACATCTTAAGTGGATAATTAGGTAGTTTATTAAGGAATTATTTGTCATCAGCTTAACATCAATCAATTTAATTATGTAATTCACATTTTTTTTTTTTTATTAAATGTCTCATACAGTCATGTATTTTTTTAAGTATAAAAATTAACACAGTAAATATAATTGCCACATGGCTACAGTCTTTTGTAATCCATAGCGACAATATTAAAATAATAATATGGTATTATAGACTCTATTATAATTTTTATATCCGGTTTTTACTTTCATATATGGTTAACGCGGACACTGAAATTAGTTATAAAATAACTATTACGGTGTCATCTTGAAGACCTCACAACATCGACGAGTGCTATTAATATGTATAAATAGTTTTAGTCCGCCGTTATACACACGGATAGGAAACAGATTGATATTTGAGGATATATTGGAATTTCATAACAGCACTGGGAATTTTAAAGTAAACAGTAGTTACCCGTAAATCAAGAACGTAATAGTTACATTCTGACGCTACAAGAGTACATCTGAAAAATCTTTTGTTTGATCAGACTTAAACATCTGGATGTTGAACAAAGTTCATAATAAAATATGAAGAAAAAATATGTTAAGTCCTTTTGTATCGACCGCTTCTGTTTGTTCGTGACTGGGATTGAACAGTCTTGATACTATAAAATAGTTGTACTTTTAATATGTTATTTTACTACTTGAATTATACACTTATCAGAATCTTTCCGACTTATTAATACGAATGAAAATCGTTGAAATTAATTATTGTAATTGGATTTCTTGTAAGAAATAATACATATAAATTCCATTAGCAGATTTCAGCAACATTTGCAACAACAGTACAGCTGGTTTAATAGAACACTGTAATTATTAACTATATTTGATATTTTAGCACCCAAAAAGAAATGGACAATATAAAATATTACTTATGTCCATTATTGAAATGCAACATGAAATTTATATACTTGTAGAAAAAGATAATTTTGTTAATACTTACTACAAATTAGGTATTAGTTGTTCTTTTTTTCGAGAATTTTAGTATATTTTTTTATTTATAGTAATATAAAATAAATCTAGGAAAAATAATATTTTTTCTAACATCATAAATACTAATACTAGTTGTAAGGAAATAATATCGTTAATTAACATAGTGTATATTCATTTTATCAAAACAGCAGTTTATTAATAAAGAAATAACTTGAAAACAAACTAACTCAGTATCTTTGTGTAATGTTTATATCTGTATACTACAAAATATACGATAAGTTAGCTATCTTAGAATCCATTCAACCCATGATATGAAATATTTCTGAGTTTTTATAACTTTCTAGCTGTGTCCTCAAGCGATTCAGTAATAAATATACTTTGAAAATCAATTTGAGATATTATAATATAGGGTTTTTAGAGATATTATAGGGTTGTTTAACTTATTTATCATCCTGGTTCATTTTACCTCAAAAATAAAATATTATAATATCTGCATTATAATGTTTTATTTTTACTATTTCAGCCGTTAACTGTCCACTGCTGAACATAAGTTTTCTCCAAAAAGGGAGTTTTGCTAGTAGTTGCCATGCTTGGCAGGAGAGTTGGCAACCGCTTTGGTTTTTAGAGATGTTTAATAAGGGATATTGCTACCCATCTCTCGCTCTCCCTTAGTTATAATATTATAATATTATTTTAGGAAGTCTATATATTTCAATACTAAATCAGATTTTAATAAATAAAACAGCTTGTTCTTTAAATATCACGTAACGGTATTATTTAACAAGATACATAGACTGAAGTAGAAACCCAACTATAATGGAACTCCAAGCTAACCGTAGGCCATTTGTGCCAATTAACTATTGTAATGCATTGCCACACAATGTTGGAGGCAGACAATAATAACTTATTAAAATCAGAACAATTTCGGATTTCAATTTATTGAATTATACTATTTTTTGGAGAATATAATTAACACTTTGTATAAAATCTTATTTATATATTAAAGTACAAAAATTGTAAAACGAGAAAATCATTGGACTGAAATTTATTTTTTTATTTAAAGTTTTTATTATGATTGACGTTTGCATACTTGCTCTTATTATTATACGTCATAATAATTGTAGCATTGACTAACAATAATTATAATACGAGTATATAACATTAATGTATATCCGCAAAAAAAATATATATATATATATATATATATATACATATATATATATATATATATATATATATATATATATATATATATATATACAAAATATGTACTCACATGTAACTATCATTTGAATGACTCTATTTTATTAAATATCTTGTTAATATAAATCAAATATCAAAACTATTAAGTTGCAGATTAAATGCAGCCGAAACGTATCGCAGTAGTTCATAGTAACTCGTTGGGATTTGTTTTGATAATACATCATAAAACTATTAAATATTGTATCGCTGAGTGAGACTAGCCGCGCAACTGTTTTCTGTACCAGTCTTCAAGCGATGATCGATAAGCGGAATACATAAAAAAATTATAGGCCCAATACTTTTTCTTCAATCTAGTAGTACAAAATTCACAATTATTATTTGTTTGAATAATTTACGTGAATACGGACTGTTTGGATATTATTCGTTTATCGCTTATGACTTGTCCCGTATTGATCATGGCGTAATCAGTTTGTTATTTCAGCGTTTAGACGATGTTTAAACTTTATTTTGTTTCGTCGGAGGCATGTGGGAATCATTCTATTGTATTATACATCCGGGTTATGATTGGTTCTTTTAGTTCCAATTTTAGTATCATTAGTCGTTTAATGTAACACTTTTTCTGTTCGTAAAGTACTCTCGTTCATAAAACACTTACGGCATATTAATACTACAATTTTGTTTGCTTATGTTCTAAGATTTGTTTTTATTGGTGCAAAATTTTTTTTTAAATAGAAATTAAAGGAGCGTTTCAATGTATCTCTCTTTAGAATACTCTATTTCTTAAATCTTGAATTATATATAATTCTAATAATTTAGATAAAATTGACTTCTAGCAACTTGTTAATAGTATAAAGTCATATATTTATTTAACCACTTTATAACGATAATTTTAGATTTTATTGTTATTTATTACTTTAAATATTCATATAGAAACCAAATGTCTATCTACTTTAACTATGTCACTTTATCTGCGAAATTCGATTAGAATTAGTACTCTGATTTCCTAAGATTTCCTTCTTTTACAAACCATATATAAAATGTCATTTTATAATTAAATCATTACATTTTTAAGCCTTGTTATGGTTTCATTATGAGTATGTAAGTCATAAAGATTTATTATTCTTTTATAACAATGCATTTTTTCAATCATGTGTGAGTACAACACTATCTCGTAGAGCTGACGTGTGTCACAAGTACCGGCTGACTTCCGTTCCCAGCATCATCGTCGGCTTATCTTACACAAATATAACAAATTAAACTTATGTTGTGTTGACTTAAAAATATGTTTCACTTGTCATGATGTACGATTGTAAACGTTTTCCAACACTTTCTGTTTCGAATTTATAAAAAAAATCTGTTTCTGTTGGTCAATATTTTAGAAAAAAGTAGATAGAAGGCATAGGTTATGACTCTTGTGCCTCTTATTGTCACATTAAATAATTATTTAAAAAATTATATAGCAGTTACTAACAATTTAATTAAAAAGAAATATAGTTATGAATTACCAGTTTATATCAGCGAGTTTTCCCTCATTTCAGCGCAAGATAATCGATTTAACGGGATAAAAATTAGTAATAATAATAGTAGTCATTTTATGACAATTTTTTGAGTCTTTAAGGTGTCAAAAGTTCACAAAAAAATAATTTTCATATTTATAATATTAATAAGTAAGTAAGGATGAGCATAATGATACCCATTATACTCTATCATGATGCCAAGATTTAAAAATTAGAACATTTACATGTTAGTAAAACATTTTTAATTAGCACTCTTTAGCATTATACTACCAATTTTTACTAGCACTACCACTTGAAACAGTTTTAGTTAACAAGTTAATAGACCTAATCAATTTGCTTGAAAGTATGTATATAAGTAAAAACATATTAAAACGGTCAGTCACGCAAACTAAGCCGTCAAATATCGAGCTCTATCAGGTGCCTCATTGTTAACAATTTTGGTATGAACAGATAATGAAGAAATATAAAGAACAATAGGTATATACAGGGTACATTTGGTATTAATTGTATTTTTAGCTGATTTCCAGTAGCAAAAGGGGATGAGGCATGAATTTCTATTGATAATGTAAATTTAATAATTAAACAAGACTTACTTATTATGACAGCTGTTTGTTACGAGTAATCAAATAAAGAATATAAATACAATTTTTATACTTGTACATATCTTTTTCATATATGATGCATATTATTCTTACTCTATGATATCTATTAATTTCTAATATGTATTCTGAAAGTGAAAATATTTTTTTTATTTCATTTAATACCTGGCGACTCCACTGCTTTATTAAGCATTGTTATATTTAGCAAACTATTTGCTATATAAAAGGAAATAGATTATGTTCCCGGTAATCAATAATATCTCGCCGTTCTCCTGACACACGAATAAAGTCGGAGACACTGTATTTTTTTATTATTATTATATAAATGATATTAAAAAAATAAAAAGCATCTCTTTTTGAGAAACAAAACTGAGTATTTCTGAACAAAAATTTGATGATGAGAATAAATAGAGGAGAGACGTACTAATTTTGAACATTAACATATGCTCATTGCATGAATGCGAATAATAAATTTATAAACAGAATTATAATTAGGTACGACAAGTAATAATCAACTTAAGCAATAATCTACTTTAATTCAAGAAAGTAGTGTTTCTTTTAGAATGTATCATGTAAAATCAGAAGACAAGTTTCTACGGAGCTTGTGCTGTTATAAACATGCAATCTGCATCTTTCGTGTAAACAAGAAAATCTAAATATTAGAGACTTTAAATGACCACCGTTTATTGATTTAATAAATTTACTACAAACGACATATTTGACAATTTAATAATAGATTATCTATAGTATAATAAGTACATAAGATCATAAATATTATATAAAACCAATCACATAGCAATAAGTAATAAATAATAAACAAGTGCCACAATCACATTAATTGCTTGGTCCTCAAAATCAGGACACTTGTGTTATATGAGAAACTAAACAACGAATATCTGAAGGTACAGCCCAGATGCAATGATCGATGAATACAAATAAGTATAATTACCTAATATTATTTCTGTATATATAAAACGTACTTGCTCTATATTTACAGTGCTGCATTTAGTTCCTAGGTAACAAGGCAAGTCGACCGACTTGAGACCTCAAGCGACGCGTGCCGTGGTCTGCAGTCACCCTTATTTCTTGTATCTCTTTAAACATACACTTAAATAATAGGTATATATATACTTATATATACGTACATATATGTACATCACGCTTGCCTATTATTGGGATGAGCAGAAACAAAAAAAAATTAAAAAGTTTTAGTCACAACAAACTTCTTTCGCTTAAGAGAGGAATCCCTTAGATTATGTAAATAGAACATCTCCGTGCAAATTCTTCCAAAAACAGGTCAACTTTTTGATTCATTATCGCGTAAATCAGGTTACCAGTATATAATGTAAGAAAAGTTTATAAGATTAAAATAAAATATATAAAAATATATAAAATTCTCACGAATATAATTGAAAGAACAACATAATCAATGCATAATGATTCGTAATGGTGCTTATCTTTACTGAATATTTTGATTTATACCTGAATATAGACAAACATGTATTTGTTCTTAAATCTTTGAAAATGACCGCCATTTTAATTGACATATGTATATTATTTTATAAACAACATGTACATATGTATATTTATATTATATCAGAAAAAATAGTTCCAAATTCAAATAAAAAAGACCTGATCTGGGAATTTTTTTAATCCAATTACAACACTGAAAAAAGAGTGTTTAACAACTTAGATGAGTAAATTTTGACACGTTTTTGGTACTCAATGCTATATATAAGCTTCCTATATATATCAAATTCACCAATTTATTAATACATAAAGCGCTTATATTACGTATATCACTTTCGTAATTTTGCTTTCGTCTGACAAAATAGTAAAAATAAACAAAAATAAATATCGAAGCTCGCTTCCAAATCGATTCTGTCTATTCATAAACTACAAGAACTATGGAAGCAAACACTAACGCAACTGTTTTTATAATTACATTATGAAACGCTCTTTTATATTGCAGGCTACAAATCAATACGCACCCCTTTAATTAAACTGGCACTAAGTCAACTTTAACTATAGGCGAAACTAGTTAGATGAACATATATGTATAATTTACTAGTATAATTGTCCACTGTTTGTCGGGTTGTGTGCAAATAAACGATGTGACGTAACGCTCGCACTGTACGATATACCAGTTTTTAGACTTATGAATAACGAAAATACTATGTTTTCAATCATTTAAATAAAACGTTCCTAATTTGAATTTTTATTTGTTATATGTTATGGAATATCTTCATGAATTCTGAATAGATTTTGATAAATATTATTGCGATCAATACTCATTATTGTATTCTTGAAATATATACTTAATGAAATAATTACTTAATACTACATTTTAGTTGTATTTGAATCAATATAATATAAATATTATATTATTACAATAATATGAGGGAGACTGAGCAGAGACTTTTACCAGAGGGAGATTTTGTACAAAAGTCGATTGCTTGGGTACCTCTGTCCCATTCGTGTTTCAATCGTGAAGCAGTTGTGTTTGCATGGCTGTGTTTCGGTTTGAAGGGTGGGATATGGCGTGAATTTACAGGGTACAGAGGAATAACACCTGAGTCCTCAGGAATGGCAACGCATGAATCATGGGCGAAACAATATACTCTGTTATGTCCATGGTACTGCTCATGTCTATAGGCGACGGTTACCACTTTCCATCAGGTGGGCCGTGAGCTTGTTTGCCATTCTAAGTTGTATAAAAAATAAAAAATATGAAAAAGAACATCAGTACCAAACATCTAAACGCGATATTCGCTAAACGCTTGACGCGTCACAGTGCCAGCGACCTGTAGGCATCGAATGAAATAATAATCGAATCAACGCAACGTCCATTCAATTATCCCTGAAAATTGAAGCTCATTAAAATAATAAAACAGCCGGCGGCCGAATCAAATTGAATGATAACAAAAGCTCGTGTTAATTCGAGGCGACAGCGCGTTTTGCACCTCAGGATAAGGGAAACTCGATCCTAAGTACTAGATATTGAATTCATCGTCTTATCACTACTTGTATTAATAAAAGTCTTCGGCAGATTACTAGGTAGGTAGTACGTATCTTATTTATCATTTAAAAGAAGGCATATAATTGACAAAATAATTCTAGTCATTTTATTTAACTTCAAAATGTTCTCAGTTTTTTTATTTATTTAATATTCCACTCATAATACATGGTCAAGAATAAATCCATCTAAATATTTGATTTAAGCATCATTATGTTGTTAGTAGTATGTGATTATATATTAAAATATATTCCATCAAAAATTTCTTAAGAAAGTCGAAACTAACAATAAAAATAACTTACGATTAACCAAAAAGAACAACAAACAATGTTAGCTTTTGACATAATTTCCGAAATTTCAGATAACGTACAACCCTAACAACAATATCGATGTATCTAAATTTAGATATCTAATCATATCAGTAGTTCCCACCGGCGTGCAATATAAAGCTCGGCGTACACTAGCGGATGCCCCTGTTTGCACAATAATAGCGTTGTGTCAGTGTAGCAACTCCTCAATGCAACCCCAAATGCAATTGTGTACATTCGTGCGGATTGAGTTACAGCGAATGCGATAGGAACATTTGCATCTATGGCATGATAGTTCACTAGATATAAAATTTATATAAAGAGGAAAATAGAGAGAATTATGTTTTATTTCTATATTCAAAATTAACATAACAAGAATAATAAAGTATCACAAATGTAAATTGAAGATATATACAATATTAGTAACATTATGAGTAGTACTCCCTAAGACTTCACCAAATACTCCTAGTATATAGATAATTTCATCTTTCCTGACATAACGTATTAAGATACAAAAGGTGGCATATTCATGCAGTGATAACCAAAGAAAAAGTTAAAAATTCGTTGCCTAAACTAAACCTCACCAGACCACAAATTAAACCCGAAATTTCTCTGAATACAAAGTATCTCCAGTCTTCAAATCTCGTTTCTTTTATCCAACTATAATAACAATACAATAATAATGCTACAGAATAATTACCTAATATTACTGCTGTTTGGAAGTCATCAAGGAGTAAAATTTGTCATTTTGCTAGAAGTTATTCTGCAATCGAACTGTCAATAGGTTGAAAAATTACAATAACATTTTTAATTTTAAATATATCTTGTGTATATTTGATATTAATTACAACTAAGTATTACCAATATTAAGTGCTAAATAAATCCATTCATTCATTGACAATTGCCAGTAATGGAGCCTGCCCCCCAACTATAAATGAGCATCGAATACTCCCCTATTTGGTGACCACTTGGCGGCCATCCCGCAAATTGCTCTTTCCGAACGAAATTGTCAATAAAACTCATCTGATTCGCAGTTAAACAAGCGAGCAACATTATTAATTTATGCGTTGTAATATGGTGCAAACGTTGGCGTTATCCCGTGTAAATTATTAATAGTGCTGGGGTAAAAATTAAGCTTAAATCGAATGGGTAGTTTCGGATAAAACGTCCGTTTTATGCTTCTATGTGACGATTAATTTGCCGGACCGTATTCTATGACAATAGGTCGAATCTCTTTTATGGGATAAAAATATTATGATATATGAGTAAAGGCATCACGATATTATTCAAATATTTTAGTAATTTTGACGATTCTGTTTACTGATTACTTTTACTGTCTTTGCAAACATTTGATGATTACAACTGGAAATTTGAATTTGAATATTTGATTTAGATACTTATCGATTCTTGACCGAAACAATATTCCAATTTTCTTAAACATCAAATGCATTATTGTGAAACACTTAAAAGAGAATAGCCCCCTTGAGATACACCTCGATGTTGTCTTAAGAGAAAACGATTACACAAATCTGAAGAAGCTATTAATCCGGCTCGCTGCCCCCGAATGGCATCATGGTTTGTTTAATAAAATCGCGAATTTACATATCAAAACCTACAAAGGGGCATAATTGGACCCGATGACTTAGAAAACGTAGTGGGTGAGGCGGGCACGCCACCCCCGAGAACAAACAAAGGAATTATACCCGCCTCAAGAAACTTTTAGCAATGGAAAGCGCCTTAACAAACAAACGCGTGTGTATCTAATGAAATTCCTATGGTTGCATAACATACCCGTGTGAGCGCTGAGCGTTATTAGCGGAATTATTTCTCGGGGTAAAATCTTTGAAGGCACTTGTTCTCTCGGAAAAGTTGTTAAGAAAATGGGTTGAGATCTTTTCGGGATTTCATTAGTTTGTAACTATGCGGTGTGCTACGCGAGGCATCTAATTTATTAGGTAGGCGTAGCCGAGGGAACGAATGGGCAGCGAGCATTTGAAAATGGAACGGAATTGTCGAATCACGCCGCTTTGAGTCGAAGCCGACGCGACACGATTCGTTAGGAGACAAATGTTTGGATTCAATTCCGACAGTTTTTTACTTGATAATTAGTAACGGTATGTTTAATACGCATTTGGTTTGCGGTAGCTATTTTTTTTTCAGTAATCGAGTTTTAATAAATACCATTTTAAACGAACGTTTAATTTAGGTGCTTTTTCAATTGGATACGAATGAAATAGCAATCAACTCATCAATCGCACGCAGATTTGCAGAGTTTTTAAACTAATCTTATACTTGAGATTACAAGAATAACTTAAAAAACACATTTATGCTATTCTGCTTAGGTTTACATAATATTATTTGAGATATATAAGCAGTAGGTATGATGTTTATATGTTAAATCATTATAAAAGTATTACAAATTTTTCAAACGTGCAGTGGACAGACAAACTGTCATAACATACTGAACGATAACAACATCGTCAATTTAAAGTCTAGCCTTTTATAGAGCCGTTTGTTAGCATTTTCGCGAGTGCTTCGCCCTTAAATAGCTCGGACAATTGAATAAAAAATCAATTTCTATTTTTATATGGACGCGGCGTCAGTGAACCGCTCATTGGAATGTGACCACAACGAACTGAATGAAACGGACATTTCTTACAAAAACGTGCTCCGGAGTTTACGATTCAGAGGCGCAACTGATCGTTTAGTGACACAACTCAAATTAAGTACTTATAGAAACTATTACGATGGGAAAGAAACGCGGAAAGTTGTGCTTAAAATGATTAATTCTTATTTTTGTTTTTAAAATATTTGTACCTATAATAAAAACAAAAACCTAATATGACATTTAAAGAAAACTGTTGAAATGATAATTTTTAAATTTGCAACCGACAAAAAATAATAAATGATCTGGTAAAAGTGTTTGTTACTAAATCAAATTTCGATATCATTATATTGATACTTTTTATTATAATATTGTCCAGCAAACCATGATACCTATAGCTTTTTTTATAATACAGGAGGAAATCACCATGCGGTTCACCTGATGATGACTACCGCTGCCCATGATCACCCGCAACACCAGGGGCATTGCAGATGTCCTGCCGGCCTTTTAAAAAGAAATATGCTTTAATAGATAGTATTCATTATAAAAAAAAAATAAGTAAGAAAAGAACAACATATGCATCTGATCAACAAGTTCCTTATACCATCTAATTTAACACAAAAACACGAGTAAGTCAAGCGACAAACAAAATTGAAGAGCCTTTGGTGTTTTACAGTGCCATCATTCGTCTTCGCATCGATTTCGACGCGCGTCGCGATGAATTATCGAATCTATTAACTCGCGAGATTACTGAATTCCGAAGCTGCATCGACACTATAGTAACTATTAGACACGAATTCAAAAATCACTGCCTTACTGTACTTATACAATTGTATCGTTATGTTTGTAAATTGTATTGTTTATTTCCTATATTGTATAATGCAAATAAAGTATACTCATTAATTCATTCAAATATCACAGAAAAACGACAGTCATTTAATTATGTATTAGCAGCAATTTTTGACATGTTTTTATTAGTATATAAAGACATATTACTACAATAAAATCAATAATGTGGATTGTTCATCATAAGTTCTAACCTAAAATTAATATATATTGACATTCACTAATTATAATTAGATTGAATACTTACACTTGAGTTTGATTATTTATTTGTGTATGTAATGACTGCTGGATATGTTGTGTCTTCTTCATATTACTATATGATTAATATCAAGTTTTTAACTATATAATCAAGAAAATACGAAACACATATCACCGTATCTTCGTATATATACTATAGGTTACACCATCAATCCAAAAAGATTTAAATTTAAAAGATATTAACACAATGTTATTAGAATATGCTGTAATTTGAAATAACTAAAAAGTATTATTAACAACTGTACATTTTAACTTGACATTTTTATAAAACATAAAGCTATATATTTTATTAAAAATTTAAATTGACAGCAATTTGATTTATACAAGACTAAATTGAGATGGAGAATTATACTATACGGTTAAAAATTAAAAACTAAATCGCGTAACTTACACACAAAAAAATTACAAACAAATTGACAATGTCCTACATTTTGAAGCTTCTTATTAAAAACATTTCATTATTTTTTAGCCCGTGTTTCTTTTTATGATATGTCCATGTCTAAAGATTAGTAAGTCTACCCGCGGCGACGCGGAGCGAACGATTTGTACTAATTATAACGGGCGAACGCCGAGATACGATTAGCTTTCCATCGGAGTCCCAGTAAGGGTGCCAGTGCCAACGCAAACCGCACCTCCTATTGATAAATGTTTCTTGAAGAACAGGACGAAATGTGTTTAAAAAAAAATCAAATTAAAACTTACTACCACAGAAATCTCTTTTTCAAAACATACCTAATGAATTCATATTATTATCAAATTACTAATACGTATATTATACGATAATTATTATATATTTGATTTGAATTTGTAAATATAGTAAATATCATAAGTAAATTAAATAAAACAGTAAACAAACGTTGCGTTGATAATTATATTCATGAACTTATGCTTTTCAATATACGTACTTTAAGAGCCTGTTACTAAAACTTAACTAACGACAGAATGAAAATGTCCTCAGTCAGTAAGAAAAATTTTCGAGTTGTTAATGAGCCACATAAAATCTTACTCAACAAATAATTTAATTACTAAATTGTTTGCAATATCCGCTTGCTGAACTTCTTAAAAAGAAAGTACGAATAATCCAACGGAATACGAGTAATTCATTGCCGACACTATACGTGCGGCCGTGCACACGTGCATTGAAACTTAACACTTGCTAAAACAAAAGCTGGTGACAGACAAGTGTCAATATCCTAAGAGAGTATAAGATGCCCCTATGTGTAGCCTACATGCACTTCATTCATGAGGAATAATGGCACTTAACTCGTGTGGGAAATATATGCACTGCAGTGTTGGATTAGAGGAAGGCACGAATATACTATTTTTTATCTGTAATAGTCTGTTTCTAATAGAACTTAAGAAAAATGTAAACAAACTAGACTCGACTAAAACATGTTTGCTGATGTACATGAGTACAAAATAAAAATCTATTAGTTGATTAAATATTTCTATTCGTTACCCATTTCATTGGAGTTTCAGACAGACTACTTGCCACCTTCGTGGTGTAAAAAAAACATGGTAACTTGCTTAGATCTACAGTACAAAGTGATTGTAAATCCAAATCGACGTATCTACCTATGTAAAAAAAAGCTTTATAATTTAATGTTTTTTTAATTAAACTATCTTATTCATATTCCTTACGATGCACGCAATAATCACCATTATTGCGTGCATTGTAGGTTCAGTTTGTGAGTATACAAAAAAATATGAGCTCCCAATCTCAATGTTACGGTTCTCGTAAAGAGGACATCTTAACATGTCTTTGTTGTGTAAATACTTAAAGAAATAAGGCATTTTGTAGATACCTACCGCCATAAGAAACCTTTCATAACTTATTAATGTCGATATTCCGAACCCCTAAAGAGTTGGAAACACAAAATGGAATTATGCATTCCCCTAAAAGTCGCCATTAGAATTAGAGGTACAATTTATTCCGCACCGGGGCCCAATATTTCCGCATTTCCTGTATCGGGGCTCACTGTGTTTAGGAGTTTCCGAAACGACCAATTTGTTATAGAATTATAAACATTAGTCAATCCCCAGCAAAATGTATTAATTTATGAAAAGTTTCAATTAATTATTAATAATTAAAGCCCATAGTAAAGTTGTAAATAATGAATTGAACAATTAATCAACAAATTGGATTTTTAGTTTTTAATCGTTGCTATAAACATCAGACGATTATGTACTTAATTATAAGATAAGCATTTATATGAAATATTATTGCATGTAGTAAGTAATAACGCACAAATTTAAAATACATAATTTTAATTAAATTTCAATATTTGATATCGAATTATTAACAACTTCATGATAAATGTTATTTAAAAGTTACATTTTGTAACAGTTAAACATTTTTTATTTCCAAATTACAGTAAAGTTGGTAAACCACGATTTAAAATATTATAATAATAAAACAAAGAAAACCTACAATTTAAAAATAATTAAAATTAAAAGTAACAAATTGACGATTCAATCATAACTTGAAAGCGCTTAAAGTCGCCGAAAGTTGTAAAATGATCTTAAACGGCGGCGTAGACGTACAAACACATTAATTTATAGGCACCAAAACAAACTTTTTAAGTCTGTAACGGTCTCGACCAACTTTTACATTAAGGCCCGGATCGGAAAAGCAATTACGGTCACATCTATTACGTTCTGTTTGTACAATTACTCCCTTTCTATTTCCGATACATTTGGTTCGAATAAAACAAAGTGCGACTATACATTTACGATGATAAAAAGATAAAAAAATAAAAGAGACTAACTAACATAGCAGACATATTAAATTCGAATCTCAATCTGCAATCTGCCATAACATATGATTCAGTGGTTAATTTGTGCAACAATGTA
Source organism: Galleria mellonella (assembly GCF_026898425.1). Classification (NCBI taxonomy): domain Eukaryota; kingdom Metazoa; phylum Arthropoda; class Insecta; order Lepidoptera; family Pyralidae; genus Galleria; species Galleria mellonella. The sequence goes on from NW_026442133.1 coordinate 4,695,786, forward strand.
ATTATGGGCTCCAATAAACATTTCAACAAAACAAGCACGCTGTCAAATAAATCCAGTAAATATTTTAATGGCTCCATGCATCGGCCCTTTTTATTGGCCGTATAAAATTGTCCGCGTAAAACGTGAACCAACCCTTGCAGTCTTACAGGACAAAGTCTCTAGCCGAACTATAAAATAAATCTAGCAAGTTATCGTCCACAATAAACAGTCGCCGCGGAAGGCTATCGCCAATTCCCACGCAAAGTTGCTGTTAATAAAAGCAACAAAATTATATATTCAAGAGTTAGGAGGTGGTGGTATGGCTGTTAGGGCCTTCTACGTGGTCAGAGTTACAATGCAAATTGCCGTGGAGGGGTGCGCCGATGCCCTCTAACTGTGCGACTCGCAAAGATGGCCGCCGTAATGGCGAAATGAAATTATTAAGCATTGTCTTGTGAAATCGGCCGCAGTCGACACCTGAGACGCGATCCCGGTTTTCTTTATGTGGATATTCCCAGTTACTTCCAATTAGAGTAAAACAACCCTAAGATAGTACCGCCGAAATATTTACATCAACGTTACGAAAAAAGTCTCAATTCACATAAATAGAATATAATCAAAATTTGTATTTAATTACACTTTAAAAAATCAGAGTTTTAAGAATAATAAAAAAATCTCCGATAATGTAATTTGTTAGGAACTCCACGATTCACGTTCTTAACACGTAATTTTAAGCCTATGAGTCTCATACACTAGGATAATAATATATATATAATAAATCCTGTTAAAAATGTAAAATTACTATATGAAATTATGATCTATTATTAAAATTGGAGTTACATTCAAATGAAATAATTAACGAAAAGAGAGCTCCACTCGTTTCTAACGCGAAGACATTACTTGCAACCCTCTACTGAAAGCTTGTATTAAAATTTAAATCTACTTTGCAAAGTGTATTTTATACACGTGCTCTTGCAATTTTGATCGTTCATAAACCTCCAAATAGGTGCTATTATTACGTTTTACCTCTGCGGTATTGGGTGTTACACATTTCTCCCTTACCATTCCTGTTAACATTTGTACGAAGACTCCCATGAATTTAGTATGCATAATGTTAATATATTATAGATGCTTTAATTACTCGTTTGCGGTGTACTTGAGGTTTCACTGTTGATGTACAGTTCTGTTCATTTAGAATTTACACATACATACAAATACTGTTACATTAACAACTAAATTTACATCTTGATTTAAGTACGAGCACACAATCGCCGAGGTGAGTGTAACCATTAATTTTCATGATATCTACGTTACATAGTTAAATTAATACTTCATCACTACTACTGACATAGCCTGAGTTATTTATACGTATATGGTAAATGTTATTTTTGTTAGATTAGCAGATATGTCCTTGTAGATAGTTGTGTTATAGAACAAATTGAGAACTTCAGAATTACTCGTATTATTGGTTAAGTTTGATTTTCTATCTGCCGCTTCATTGAGAAGATGCATATAAAAATATAATGTATCTACCTATCTCTTCATATTAAATCACTGTAGGAGGTCGATAGAGAGAATAGCCTTTATTCTTAATAATTACATGAAGAGTTTAATAAAGTTAATGAGCATTAACAAATAATTTAAAAAATAAACAATTTGTCAATAAAAAAGGGTAAAAAGTAAAGATTATACTATACCGCTAAAGAAAAAAAAAATTCTGTACAATAATAGATCTCAAACTTCTCTATATATTTTGATTCCCTTTTTAAAATTCAGGAAGATTGACAATATCCACCGCAATTAACCGATTTATGGCGTAAATACAATGGTTCTTCAATCCATGTTATTGACATTGTTTACAATTTTAATAATACGTTTTTTATAAAACATCAGTTGTTATGAAAAATGGCTATATAATAAGTTAATGCTTATTAAGTACTCAGTAACAAGTCAACTGGACACGCGCAATCACGAGTTAAAACAAGTTACACAACAAATAGCTTGATTTCCTGATTGTTATCTATCTATTACTCATTCCAATGTACTGGTGACATTTGAATGTCATAATGACATATCGATCATTACGCTATATCGATCGATCGCATATCGAACCGGAAACAATATGACTATTGTTTCTCTAATGCTAAATAAATGTCTATATTTCTAAAGACTTGCGTCTCTAAAGGAGATGTTTCAGAAAAGTATTAAACCTAGCCTAGTCAATGTCAATTAACTATACATTATTATAAAAAAAAGCAAATCCAGAGCGTATACGAATATGATATATCTTTATTACAATTTTATTTTGTTTTCTGATACAAAATTAATTTAATAAAATTTAAAAATAAAAAACACAAACGAAGTCAAACGTAGTGGCACGTCTACATTATTTGATTAATATTGAAACTGGAAATACCATATAAAAATAACAACTAATAATAATATCAATCAAACTGGTGTAATTATAAATTCATATTCGTACCTTTAAATGTTTTAATTTTTATTTCAGAGTTTTTTAAAATAAAATTTATTTTTCATTGGCATGGCCCGATTTAAAATAAAATAAAAAACGTAAAAAGGATACATTTTTGTTACAATAAATTCTTTAAAGTAAAAGTTCTATTATTTTTTTAATGATTTTCTTTTTTTTTCATCATTTTTGAGCTACTGTCCAAAATTATACATCATTATATTTTACTTTAATGAATAACAAAAATTAACTGGCAACCCAAAACCCTACAGCACTTTGAAATTCCTCCTTAATCCAACGCATGCCGAATTTCACATAAAAAACTGCTTCGTCTCGGTGATCAATCAAAACTCCCGTACATTTTTTTCTATACCTCATTGCAATACACTTTCGTCTCTCTGTAACCGCTATAAATGCTTTAATATTGTTTGCAAAAAGGAAATGGATACGTTTTGAATTTAATTAATTTGATGGATTTTGTTCGCAGGGCTTGGTAATTGCCTACTGATTCCATTATTACTATTTGTATTTTATACTACGTTGTCATTTTAAGTTATAAAAAATAATTTCTAAAACAATATTTTTTTATAAATTTATAAAATGATTTTTGTCAATATACAATTTGTATTTAACTTATACATAAACAATTTGTATCTTTACATTGACTTATCTTATTTGAAGAAACCTATGCCCATAATAAGTTAAGGTAAGGCAGAGTGAACTAAGAAAGAAGAAACTAAGAAAGACGAACGGAGAAATGTTCTTGAGTGGCGACCCCGTACGAGCAAACGCGATGTAGAACGATCCCTTATTGATGGAGTGACGATCTCAAATACATTGCAGATAGTGTATGAAGGTGGCTCAGTACTGTTCCTTATGACAGTCTACGGGGAAGGCCTATGTTCAGCAGTGGGCAGATAATGGCTAAGATGATGATAATGATGATGATGAGGGTGGACAATGCACGAATATACTGATTATGATAATATAACAAAAACTTTGTTTATTTAGATTCTAAATGAATTGTAATTTTCTCACTATATTATAATGAAGAATCAGTTGAAAGTTTAAAATGCAAAATTTGAATGTTAAAATAAATATAGATAAAATTTATTCTTCAAATATATTTGCTATATTATCATTATGTTATTTATTATTTAACTCTACACCGTACTGTTTTTTTTTAAATACAGGATTAAATATTTATGATGAATTATTGTATGTATACATATAATAATATGCCTACACAAAGATCCTAAAACGAAATTCACAAACTCAACGAGACGAGACGTCGACATTTATGACTCAGTATGTTCATGGTTGCATTTTGAGTGCCAATCTTAGCTCAAATGTGTATACAGACAGCGAAATGTGCAAGATACGGCATAATATTATAAAAAAAAATGTTTTATTGGTAACAAAACTATTCTATACCTCTACCTACATACTATAAGAAACTTGATATGCACGTATTAAGTTAAATAAAGTTTCTTAAATCAATTTATATTCAAATTAGAGTAACAACATTATCAAAAAAATTGTAATGACCCGATACGCTTTTAAAAACATATTTATTAGACTCAAATAGACAGCAGTAAATGTTAATCATTGTTATTATATCTGTCAGGTTAGCTTTGTTTGCCATAAGTAATATAGAATCAAAGCTATTGTTACTTATTCGTTTGAAAAATACATAGAAAATACTCGTATCTCTAAGTATCTTCATTTTCGTATATACTATAGTATATCTATATGTATATATGTTTAAATTATAATACGTATATCAATTACCGCATTCGAGTATTCTAACGCTTCCCTAAGGTTGATTGGGAAGGAATGATTTTACGAGTAGCATTAACTCCATCTTGTATACATACCTGTACTAAAGAATAAATAAATAAATAAAGCACGTAATTAAAAAATAAGTTTATCAAAAGATTTCGTTACGTGTTAAGTGTTTCATTTATGCAATTATTAAGTTGTTGTATAACATGTGACAGGAAAAGAAGAGGTAAATAACGATCCTAAATATTGATAACAGTTCATTAGTATACAATCAATATCCATTTAACAGTTACAAATTTATTTATATATAACTAATGGACAGACCTATTCTACCACTATAGAGATTTCTAACTCTATGCATGCCGCAACCGCTCGAGTGACGTCTAAATAAACATAGCACTGGTTTCATTTCATGTTCACAATCCTTCTGTTCCATTTGTTTTCTCATGTTACAAACAACATAATGAGTATAATTGCTACCAAGTTGAATGTTGATACAAATCTCAATTTTTTGACACAGATGTCTTTTTATTCGTACTTAAACCATATTCTATACTTATACTTTGTAATTAAACAATTTTAAAAAGAAAAAATGTATCACGCGATAACTTCATCAATTCTGATTTATTTGTATTTAATAAAATGTACTGCTGTGTTTTTCTGGAACAATATTAATTATATACATTGTTTTTGTTATTGAAAACATGTTAGTTTGATAATTAATCAATTTCATATATACAATGTTACATATGCATATGTATGTAAGTGTGCGGGCGCGCATGTGCGTATGCGTGTGTGTAAATATTTGTGTGCGTGTGCATGCGTCTTCTTATATCAGATAAATTATATTTAAATACACACCTATTCATTTTTTGTATCTAATATTTAAAAAAATTCATAATGATTTTAATTTCAATGAGGACTTTCAGTTTGTTTAATCTTATTCTTAGGTCTAAGTTTTATATATATATATATATATATAACTGACAATCCGTATAATATAAGAAACACAAACACCATGCAGTTTAATTTTAACGTCTCTTGACGTTTTCAAATTTTGGCCTTAAAATCCTTTTAAAACTAAAAAAAGTACCATGTGGTTTTGTGATAGCATTGGAAAGAAATCTCGGCGACAAACTTTTTTCCCTTTAAAAGATAAGATTATGTAATCTCGAGCCGACACCGGCAATCTGCACTAAATCCTATTTTAAAAACACGCAACGGTGGCTTTTAAAGGACACTCTTGAAATCTCCAGACAGTCTCACACTTAAATAAAAGTTTTACACGACGTTGCTTCACTTTTTTATCTTTTGTGCAACATCGCCTTCAATGATACTAATGCAAAAAGGTTTTATCCCCATAATCTGCTTGTAATTGAATTTTTAGTTGAAAAAGTGAAAAAGATTTCTCCTAACAACAGCTAATAAAAAGGCTTCTTTTGTATTTCAAATATATTTTATAGATACTATAATATTTCATACACAATTTATACTGCATTAAATTTAATATCTTAAAAAGTGTTTCATTTGTTCATTCCGATATTTAAAGAGCCTGATTTATATAAATAAAGTTAATATTAATAATAAAATAAAATAGTTATTAATAATAACAAGACAAATGAATTCGTAATATTCTATTTTAAAATCATTATCAACATTATGATAGATAATTAGATTCTAAGATAAATTATAAAATATATTGTTTACCACAAAATTTAGGTACTTCCTATATTAATAAACAGCTTCTAAATTATATTTTAGTTTTTTTTTTTAATTATAATAATATATCCTTCTTCGTAAATTAGCTCATCCGTTCAACAAAAATAAATTATTATCTATCAAATTAATAATACGTAGTTAATTTCGCGCTAACTTATCTCGAAGGTCCGTCGCGCTCTTAGCTAGCTTTTCACAATTCGGAAGCGACCGTAACACGTACTGAACAAACAAAGAAACACATTACAAAGCCATAAACCAAGCAACAAAGGCACCGACGAATACGTGTTGAAACTGATCCATCATGTCTCCTTTTAAAATAACAAAAAACTCATACGATGCATACAACAGATGTTTTCGTAAAAAAACTCACCCTACCGACCCCTGTATATAAAACGCCGACTATAATTTCTATTAAAATAACTGTAATTTCCTAAATTATCTCTCTATCATAGACGTTTAAATGCAAATTTGACTTTCTGATGTATTAATGCGGTCATAGTTTTGACAAATTAGACAGTTCTTGTGTTAAAGATAAGGAATTAATTTCAAACGAAAGCTCATCGACGACTTGACAGATGTTTACATAATTTTAATGATCATATTCGTATTATAAATCGATAACATTGATCTTGATCCTATTACTATCAATAATTAATATTCTCGTAAAGCTAAGATTACGAAAATATTAGGTACACCTCAATAAATAGGTGCCTACTTACATACTTGTTATATGGATTTAAACGTAACTTAAAATTACTTTCAATATTTAAGAAATCATACACAAATATGAATGTTGCTTTCATATTCGCGAAATAGAAATATAAAAAGTATTGTTATGATAAGTCAAATCGATACTTACTAAATGCAATCATAAATATCAAAAAGTAAACATAATATCGACTAATAAAGAGTCAGCATATCTACATGCGAAATTCCAATTAGATTCCAAACATATGAATGTGATAAACGTTCCGTTATTGAAGTTGCTTATCTGTGTAATTAGAAAGGAACTAAGCTGTAACCATTTGTGTTTATAATGGGAACCTTTGAGTGCTCGACATATGATAACGCGCAAATATAGTCATATTAGTGAGTATGACAGAAATTATTCAATATTGTCATGGATTATACATTTATAAACACTCGTGTGTAATATTACCTCAAATATATTTGTATGGAAATTTATTTAAAGATTAAATATCCTAATAGATGCTAAAATTTTATTTTCAGTTAAATAATAAATTACGTCACTTATTAAAACAAAAATTATGATCCAACTTAAAATGTGTCTCCCGTAAGACTGTTGTAATGACTGTTTTCTTGAAAAATCATATATAAGACATATCTAAATATAATCATTTATAAGTATCACCATTGCTTAAATCGTTGAAATAAGGAGGGAAGGGATAGTTACTAATGCAAACTACCAGTCCCATTGCTAGACATATACCCTGTCAGGTCGACCTCCACGTAGTTCCCCCTGGAAATCAACGCACTGAATTTCAGATTTATTTATCACGGTGTACTCACTGACCTGCCTTTTCATTCTCACTTATCATCACACACTGGTGCCCCGCCAGCGTATCATCCATTAAAAAAACCGTTGAAATATAAATATGCATTGTCAAGTAGAAGTACACGGAAATTAGGGTAATGGTTGTAGTCGTTAACAAAGACATTCAAAAAATTATCTGCCTAGCTATCTGGTAATCTCCTATCTCCACTCTCCGCTTCCCGCCTCCATTCCCGCAGCCCGTAACGGATTCGTCATAAGGGAATGCGACATCAAATATTCAATTTTAAAACAACCGCTAAAAGCGAAATGTCATCGTCTACATAAACGCAGCTGGGACTTGACGATTTAGAAATTTTGCTACAGATGGGACACGCACTTCGGCTCACAGAATGAGATAAGGAATTGCATTAGCAAAAGTGAAATATAAATGAACACGGCCAAAAAAAATTGTCTCAGATGTCGTGAGTTTGCCATAAACGTTTACAGTGTGTTGGTGACATCACTAAATTATTCATACCCCCTGAAGATTATTCTGTCAAGAACAAGAAAATGGCACGCAGAGTAGGAAAAATTTCATTAGCGCCAATCAAAATGACGAGGTCCAAAATGAAGCTCGCAAAGAGAGTCGTAATCACGGAGTTCAGTAGGCACCCCCTCAACGTGAGGTCTTATTAAAGGAATAATATTTACAAAACGAGACGCCTCAGAAATCCCCAAATTAAGATCTCGCCGAAACCCGCCCAACTTCCACAAAGTGGAATCATTAAATTAAAAATGTAAACTTTTCTCTTAGCAAGGTAATGGGCATCCCGATGTAGATAAATAGATGGAATAGCTGCAAAAAGGAGCATTTTCCTGTTCATTAAATTTTTCCTTCGCTTTTTTATTTCGACCCCTGGTGCTAATTTTGTTGGAATTCACGCCCCTCAGCTCCACCCGCTGGGGCTCAATCACAGAAATTTTATATCCGGAATTAAATAAGTACCCAACAGTATTACGAACAAAATTTAATATGAGCTTATTTTTAGCGGAGTATCTTTCCTAATTAATCTGATAGCTTCTGATGTTTATTGGATTTGAATATTAGTCTCCAAGATAATAAATAAATAAATAAATAAAATAAATAAAATATGTAGCACCATCGTCGTTACGTTATAATAAAAGTCTCCAAAAGTCAATTAGCAAGCGAAATATTCTCATCAGAGCACTGGTGTCTAATTCCAGAGGGTGATCTGTGTTAGTAACTCGATTGTCTATAGATATGCTGTAGGAAACATCAGCGAGCCCGGTAGTAAATGCAATTATATCTTAACTAATATGCCGTCTGCAACCGCCATAGCGCTGTGCCTCCATCGCTGCACTACTTCAAGACTGCCACCCTTCAATATTTTGAGAAATTTGTTCAAAATTAAGTTACTGCGCTTTTGTATGGAATATATTCATCTGTAATTAAAAAGTATGCAGATACTACAAACAAATGGCTCATATTCATTATTTGTAATTATTTTTAGATACGATTTTTATTCGCAAGTAATTCAACAAAATGTTACATAAATCGATATGATATTCAAATATCTTTTACTGGATATCGTATTTCCTTATAAGATATTGATTGGTGCAAATAAGGAAATCGAATTATTCAATGTCCGCCCCTCATTTGTTTCCGCTCCCCCACAACAGAGATGAAGAAATTCTTTCTGAGTTTTCGATTACTTGTCCAATTAATTTTATAGATTCATTTGTCTTAGACGCTTTGAAATATTTTCTTTTCTGTAGAGTGAACTATTCTTAGACATTCATAGATTAAAGATAGTACCAGTGGTAGATACTATTGCAGACCTTCCACAACATTTTAACGGTGTAATTAAAAACAAATTATATAAGTACAGGACTTTGTCAATTATTTAATGATAATGTCATTGTATTATAATTATCAACATTAATAATAATAAATTAAGAATAGTAACAGTAATAATCTTACCTGAATGTTTTTAAAAATTATACATCCATTCACTATCAATTGAAATAATCATTATTAAGGGCGAAGAAGATATAAAACCATTTGTGCAGACTTTACTAGCAGTTGGGGTATTGTGATGAGAGCGAAAGTTCACGTTCCGTTTCTCATCACGCCTCCGCGCGCATGTGGGTGAGTGCGGTTAGTAGCCAGAGCAACGCACCGACCATTCATGATGGAATTGGCATGAGGGCTCATTAAACACAAGAATTTTCGCATGATGCACATATTAACACCTCTTCTCGTGTAGGGTGACTCATCTGAATGATAAATCTCATGTATGGAGTCCTACATTAATAATATAATTATAGTAATTAAGTACAGCGCTTTTCTTCTAGCAAATTACACAAGTAATCACTGTATTATAAGGAAATGGAAATAGAACTGTTAAAAGGTAAACATTACACAAATAAAACGAGTCTTAATTGAAATAACTTTAAATTTTGCATCGTGTTTTACCTATTTCGTAACCGTAAATTAATTGGAAAAAAATATAGCCTTCAATTATTCCCAATAGCGAGAACGCGAGAATACAATAACCTGAGCGCCGGACGAACCAATCACATTTCAATCCTACGACTGTGTCAGATTCTATTGAAATTGAATTTACAAGGACGTTCAAAAATACATGCAATTCTAACTCTTACTATACAAGTAATAAATAAAACCTCATTGTATAAATCCATCAATAGTCATTCTTAATTCACTATGCTTAATGGTAGTCATCATAGATTAATAAAATTTATAAGGAAAAATAGCCTTTAAGACTATTGAAATAGATGTTATTAGATTACTACAACGCAGTTAGTAGGATGTTTCAAACAATAAGCAATCATACGTAGTGTTAAGAGAATACCTATTGTTTAAGTCAGCGTAAGGACAGCCGCGGGGGCGACTCCAGCGGCAGCGAAGCGGCCAGATCAAAGCTGATTGATATCAAGATGTGACCACACTTTTAAATAAAAGAAAGGAGTATTGTGGAGCTTCGATTAAGGATTATGTATTATTTAAATACAGTAATAATTATAATTAGGGACTATGGAGCCAAGGTGGTCTTATTTTTGCCAACCTTCAACCTAACGTAGTAATATAGAAAATTATAATTGATTTTTTGTAATTAAGTTCTGTCATGTTCTTATAATATTATATACGCACGAAGCTTGTCATTTTATAACAAATACCAAACAAACAAACATATACAACACATTCCTTACTTTAAAATGTACACGAAACGACCGACTTCAAATAACCCTAAAATCTTGAATCGATTTGAATGTTAAAAAAAAATTGTTCTTAGCCGAAAAAATCGGCCATCAGCCTAGTCAATTAAAAATAAATAAAAAACGTAACGTCAATAAATTATCTATTTAAATAAAAATAAATTGACATAGTTACAAACTTTATTCAAACAAATTATAGAAATCAAAACCACTCAGTAAATACTCATTTGAGTCACAAAGGGAAATCTCCCCTGAAGCTAACTGAACAAACATGAAGCAAATGGACACCTCCTGTGATTTTACACAAGGTTAGATGTAAGGTTAACTATTATGAAACACTCGAAAATCGCACTCGATATTGTATCGATTCCTGCTTTTTTATGTAACTTGAAATAGCAAAAAAGGGACACCATGATAATCACAGAATACACTGTAATACTCAAGACACCCCCTCATATGTTACCATTTTTGAGCCTCACTATATGATATGCTTACATACCCTGTAATTTCACTGTCTAGTTTATTGATGAATCATTATAATTATTTTGTCTGTATCTACATTCCGTTATATGTGTTCTAGATAAACTACTATAAATGCTTGTATCCAGGTTTCTAAAAATAAACAAATCTATTAATTTTATAAATTTATTTTAAAATTTACATTACTTTTGCTATTCTCTATTTAGCTTTATGTCTACTGTTGCTCAATAACTTTATGTTCATAGAGGCTTCTCTTACAGCTTGCTAAAATTTTATACTTATTTAAATAACCAGATCATAATCTCCAGAAGGAGCCATGTATTTTTCGTTCGTTTTTATTAAATTCTAAATTTAAGCTTAAAAAAAAGTATTGTATATTTTATTATTCCTTTAAAATATATAGTTAAATTAGATTACGAATAAGTAAAGAATAGATACCACGGGTGTCGGGGTGTCAAGCTCGGAACCCTTTACAAATTCATTTCTATTGCGTTTTCCGAAGTGAAAATTGCCCACCGACGCGACGGTCAAAGGGTTAACGATTTAGTGTTTATTTGAATTCCGCCTTTGTTAGTTTAAAAGGCGTTAGAATGTAAACGGATCCTTTGTTGTGATTGCCGTACGTTTCGCTCAAAACATTTTATGTGTCGGAGCTCTATTGTTTATTTAGTAACGTATTATTGCGTTCAGCGACTGGAATTCGAAATTTATGAGAAATGTGCCATTTGCATTACAAAATGTCAGCAAAATACTCAATTGATTTCCTTTATCGCTTTGCATCTTACACATTACTGAGGCTACTTACTCTATCCGCGGGCGTAAAAGTTTTTAGGAATGAGATTTTGGGGCGCCATTGCCAGTAATCAATATACACTGCCAGAGTGACCTCGTCGCAGTTCCCCAAGGAAACTATCGTACTTAATTTCAGATGCATACAGCTCGATGGACTGATCTGCTTATTCTCATCTACCTTCATATCTTACTGGTACTCCGCCAGCATATATCATTAGTGCAGGCGGGGTTAACATTTCAAAATCATGAAAAAGAATAACCGTGATTTTTAATGAAATGGTTATCTCACCTATCAAACAAATAGTTATTTACTTGAAGCTTTGATAATATATATGAATATATATATATATATATATATATATATATATATATATATATATATATATATATATATATATATATATATATATATATTAAAACAATTATATACTCATGAATATAATTGTTTGTGCTGTACGAAAATCGAACCCGCAACCATAGGAATGTTAATTAGTTACCCCATCAAGGTCGTCATATCCACCAAGGAGATGCAGTGTAAAAAGTAATAGTTTTGATGATGATACCTAGAAGTCTTGTCTTATATTGTTAAAAAAAGATGTTCCTACTAATGGTAAAAACTCAAAAAATTAGAGTAGGTATTTAAGTATACAAAATTATATGATAATATTTAAATCTTATCTAAAGTTAATGTAACGATAATACAATATTTAATAATTTAATTTTGTCAAATACAAAAAACCTATATTTCATTACTCGAACATTTAACTGTAATTCCTATTATTTCAACGCTTCGATACCCAAGTAGTAAAAGAAAAGAACATTTTTTCTTTCACTACTGTGATTATCTATGTGGTAGTGGCGCATTAATTCATATTCTAGATAAATAGATACTTAGATTCAATTAGGTCTAATTTTAAGTACACTGCTTGGGCTTATAATAGATGAATATATAGATATATGATAATTTATAATTTTTATAATTTCTTCCAAAAGATAATAGTAGTAAACTTTTTGTAGATACCAACAATTACAAGAAATGATCATACTGACTATTATATTTAGAGACTATGCTAACTTTTTAAATACCTAGCCTACGTTTTTTTTTGCATTCTAACATTATGTTAATTATATTCTTTCTCTATTTCAAACTGTGTTCGTCTACTGCAGGACATGCGCCTTCTCCAGAGATCTCCTTCAATATGCACCAAGCTTTTTACTCATCTTCCATATTGTTGACAAAGTGACAATTTTCCCTGTGACTTAAAGCGTTGAACATCAAGTCAGTGGTAAAAAAGGCAAAGAAAGATCTTCTTTTTAATCTTAGCCTCGTCTTTGATATATTATGCGATTCGCCATCCCCACTTATGGCTGGCACACATATTTTTTTATTACATAAAAAATATGAAATTCCATTTAAAATATCCCGTAATATATACACAAAAATACGGACATAATATTGAGTTAAGAAAAATATATCATTTTGTAACAGATGCAAAGAACACAAAATAGAGAACAAGTATACTCTAGGTATCAACAGTTCGTCCACAACAGGCGAGCGGAACATTTCAGCTTTTGTCCGTTTGAGAGCACCACAGCATGGCATCATTCCTCAATGAGCTCGCCCAGTGGGGAGCCCACGGTAGCTACGCACTCTCTTTTTGTCCGACCAACATTTTATCAAACATTTTAATGGCCGGCTTTATGACGCCAACAAAAGAAGCGTGCCAACAGAGGCGTTAAATCCTTTACGATTTGATGATGATCACGCGTTGTCATTGGATCGCTTTTGGGTCTCGTTATCGGTCATGCATGATTACCAGTTAAGACAGATGTAGACACTTATACTATTGAGTTGTTATAGTAGAGTACGAATTGTAATATTTAATTGAACATCAAATTCAAATGAACACTTACCTGATTTCGGCATCACGAGTATGAATAAAAAAAAATAAACAACCATGCTTATAAAACTAAACATAAAATATCTAAATCATTCAATATATCTACTATACGAATATTGATTTGTAAATTTATCTGTGATTTGGTTGGGATTTAATTGAGTAGCTAGGGTGTAACCTGGAACCAAAACAACGACAACTAACAATTCACCCACAGTAATACAGTAAAATAATCACACCATTGAACAAATGCAATCAACGTGTAAAGATTGAATCACGTTTGAATCAAGCATTTAAAGAAAATGATCGAATGATAACCTAAATCGAAATTTCAATGGCAGATGATATGAACCTACCTTATTAGGAATCAAAGATGGAATTTTGGCAGAACAAAATAAAATAAATATAAAATTATAGAAACAAAACACACCAATAAGCGATTTTGTTGGAAAAACAATACTATGCTTATATATCCTGCGTAGCGGGTGTGTCATGTGGTCTTCCAGGCTACCCCCTTAGCCTGCGAGCAACCGGCTGAGTGGCCGAGCCCGCCCGAACGTTTCCGAACGTAACCGAACCCGGCCGAACGAAATCGAACGCGCGGCGTGAAGTGCGACCGACATAGCGACATACCTGTCTGGCGCTTTCATTGACAGGCACCTGAAATGAAGAAAAAATTCGATCCAATTCGTTGAATATTTTAAATTTTCAAAATTTTGACTACTTTTGATGATTCACACAGATAAATTTACATGCAAATTCAGAATAATACATCCATTATGACAAGATTATAAAACAGGCACCGCATCTGTTTTTAATTGTTACAATGTAAATGTTATCATAAAACTCATCTCAATCTGAATAAATAAAAACCTAATAATAACTAACAATCGATCAATCATATTAAAAAATGTTCTCCATTCAAAGGGTATGTATAAAATAAAAAAGGTATACAAAAATTAAAAGTAAACAGCAAAAAAGAACAAACAATAACGTGGCAAAAACAGTTAAAAACAACATTGCAAGATGTATTAGGACAGTTGTTAAAATACGGGGTAACGTGGAACGGTTTGGTTCCAATGATATTGTGTACGCGCACGCGATCTCTCCTGTTTGCATGTGCACACTACGCGTATTCTTAGTAATATCGCACACTACTGCAAAGCGAGTATATCTGTACACGGCCCCCAAAACTTTCTAACGATTTAGTTTAAACTTTACTTGTTGAATCAAACCGTTTGATACATTTTTGAAGTCTCATAACACTACTGCTGATCTGTACATAGCTAACATCTAGCTAAATAAATACCTAGAATAAAAAGAATGTTATACATATATAAATTAAGACATTGTTTTATATATAAATGTCTATATAGACAATGGTAGAAAATTGTTCAAAACTAATTTTAATAACACAAACGAGTCATCAATACAAAAGAAAAGTATTGTTGCAACTAAAACTTATTTTTACATTTAGTCTTTTACAGGATAGGTAGAGATCTAAATGCTAAACTTTGAATCAAACCATTTCATCGTCTTGTATACTCATTTTTTTATTATTTATTTATTTATAATTGTAAATACAGTTTTATATTTAGGCATCAGTATGCTAGAAAGCTAGCTGCTTTTTGCACTCACCATCTCTCCTTTCACATAGTTTATGTACAGCGTTATCATAATTGAAGATTAGTACAAGTAGGTAGGCACGATATTTAAAAAACATTAAATAGAACACAACAAAGTAACGTTTATGAATAATGGGATTTTGTGAAAATATAAAAGAATTAAGTTACTATACATATTTGCAATATATCATAGGTTACTTATAGTGTAAATTATTTATACACATC
Source organism: Galleria mellonella (assembly GCF_026898425.1). Taxonomy (NCBI): domain Eukaryota; kingdom Metazoa; phylum Arthropoda; class Insecta; order Lepidoptera; family Pyralidae; genus Galleria; species Galleria mellonella. The sequence continues at coordinate 4,711,512 of NW_026442133.1, forward strand.
TAAATTAAAACGAAGAGATGTTGTTACCTACATATAACAATTAATCAACTAAAAAGTAATGAAATCCAAAAATATAGTCGAACTGGCTAATAAAACCGATTAATATTGAGTTATTACAATATGGTCCCCTTCCCTGTGGACGAATTTATTAGATTATTACCGGACGAGATCACGCAAACAGAATCGTAAAATTAACGCAAATCAATTCGGTCAAATTCAATTCAATTCCCTTAACATTATTTCGTAATACAAGGGCAGCTATATTAAAACTAACCTACACCAAAAATTCTCAAAAATGATCCTTTCGTGCCATAAAACTACATAATTATGATGAAAATGTCAAAAAGCCACAAACAATTTATTAAAGCGGAACATAAGTGGCATTAAAAGGTATGCAATGAATAAAGTAGTTTGGTCTAGCGATTCAGACAATACATTTCACTTCGCGTGTGAACAACTACTGATGACTATCGTTTTATGCTATTTTGACACAAATACTTTTCTAGCAGATATTATAACCGGCGGCACTTACCCTGTCTACCGGCGCAACCACGCAACGAAATCAAAAGTCACCTACTCGAAAAACCAATCTATCAATATTAGAACACAAAAAATATGCAAGTCAGTTAATAATCCCGAATCGGCAATCGACAATGGAAATAAAGTCACAGTCACTTTTTTAATAATGGCAACTCGATTTTTTTTTCTTTTTTATTGCCACCCTAGGTTTGTTTGACATTTGAACCGGCTGATGACTTGGACGCCATGATTGATCGTCGCGACCCAGTAAATGAGTGCAATTTAGCGTTTATTTTCCTTTGTATTTAATATTGTTATTGTCAACTTATGCAGTTGAAAATAATACAATGTTTCCCTTCTCAGTACTATTTTCTCATATTTTTAAAATAACAATATAGTTTTATTTATAACTAAAATAAATTATAACTATCGTAGATATAAAAAGAAAACAAATTAATTTCAAGTAAAAAACAAATATAATATTTACATACAAATGAACTGTTGAACTGTGACTGGTAATCATTTGTCAATCGGCAGTGTCATTCGAAATCCCACAATCGGACAGCTAATTAGAATTACAGGAAAATGTATTTAAGCACATTACTATAAAGTCCAAATTGAAATTACTATTTGTATCAGATTGGTAAGCCTCATAAAAATCTCAAGGAGCGATAACGATCTCTAATGCATGGAGTTATGTTTCAAAATTATTTTTGTTAGCTTCTGTCTCATAAGAAAATGAATGACTGCATACAATTTATCATCAGACCAAGTATCCGCCCAGACCGAAACGAATCACTAGTAAATAAATTGACCACAAATATTTCGGATCATTTCTTTAGACATGACGTTCAGGAAGATCGTAGGATATTTCTGTGCCTCTAGTGAGAAAGGGTATAACTCAAGTTATAGCCTTTTTCTTTTTTAGGCTACTTTAAATAAGCAAATTTTTCTCTTTCGAATGGTATAAGAATCGTAACGATATCTTTAAAAACAATAGAGATAGTAAACATGTAAAAGGCTACAATTAACAAAATATTTGTGGTAAAAAAGTCATAATTAGAAATAAAACTACAATATTTTACAAAAATTATTTTTGTAAAATGAATCAGTTCGATTTGAACCCTTTTACACCATTTAATAGCGATTATTTTTTATAGCGTAAAATAAACAACATTGTTTTTCTTCAATACTTCAATAAAATAGTTTTAATTCAACTTAAAACTATTTTCACATCATAATTTTAATATTTTTGTTAAGTGTGATTAGGTATAATAGAATTATTTTTAAAAGTATAGGTTTTACACAAAAACCGACAATTTCATGAGAAAGAGGAGAAAAAATTACTATAAATGCAATCATTGACTTGTTCAATTAGCAAATAATAAAAGCAGCAGAATTTTTTTTCTTTATTTAAAATAGTTTTTTGGCTCTCCTGAAAAGTGACCATTTTGAATTGAACCCTTTCTCACTAGAGGCACAGATTTATCAACACATTTAATAAATATTGACCATTTTAAAATTATTTGCAAATTTACTGATTATTACCTAATGTGAACATTGATATAATTGTGTAGATACATATAATGTATACAACTTATAAAAAAAAGCTAATTGCAATTAAATGAAAGCAGTGTTTAGGTACTCATATGATACAAATACTTGTATAACTTTTCATAATGTATCTAATATTTATGGTAATCAATATGAGGACTCTATAAATTACATTTGACAGGTTCTGGAATTAGATTGATACGTTCTAGGCTAAACATTCAATTGATTGTGACATGGCGGGATGTGGGGGTCTACCAGTCTATTTGATAGTTCACATACTTTGATGTAATAAAAATTGTATATAAAAATTCTTATTCAATGGTAGTAGATACATCAATATAATTGAAAATTGTATTATCGTCCTATAATTGGATCGGACTAAACTTGCTCAAAACCTCCTTATCGCGTGATCATAAATCTGTTAAGATTAATTTAATATTTAGGTATTAATTTAATACAATCGAATTAATTACTACCTATTGTTGGATTACTATGCCATTTTCACCCATCAAAAAAAAACTACCTATTGTTTTAAATTGAAAAAAAAAAAACCTATCGGATTCATTTGGATTTAGTTTACAGTTTAGAGTACCATTGCAAGAAATGAGCCATTTTTATGTAAATCATGTTATCATATCTACTTATTGTAACAGTATATTGTCCTATACGAATAAATTTACATTTTACTTTATCGTAGTGATAACGGAATAGAAACAGAGATTGTAAAGCCTATTATTATTACAGCCAAAGAGAAAGTAAACAAAGCAAATACCCGGTAACTCTCCACTCGACAGTGATCTACTCAAGGGCCTAGAAATTTCATAGCTCTCAATTAAAACGTAGAAATAATTAATTATTCGAAAACATCCGCCCCACTTGTAAATCAATTTGATAATGTAAACGAGCCGTTGTCTCTACGACTTGGATGCTAATCACTGAAGCATCTTTATTAGTCATTTTTAAATAATATTATTGCACAATCGCAAGATACATTCTTTATGTTTCAAGGATATGCAATTTTTATATTATTTTACCAAGTATGTATAAATACATTTTTAGACATTAAAATAGTGACTATTCATACTGCCATCATTGATAAATAGTCTTGAAATGAGAATTCAGTGCCAACATCATTTAAGACGGCTAGATTAATAATAATTGTATTTGTAGTAAGCCTACTTATTATTTCAGCCGTTAACTGTCCACTGCTGGACATAAACCTTCCCCGTAAGGGGAGTTTTGTCAGTAGTTGCCACGCTTGGCAGGCTAATCCTATTAATATTATAAAATTGAAAGTTTATAAAGATATTTGGAGATTTATTATTTGAATGAAATTAGATTTACAGACCTAGTCCAATATTATAGGATACATTTCTATTTCCAGAAACAGGAAAAAATTTAAAGTTTAAATATACTACATGTATTATTTTTCATTTACATGTACTATTTCTTGCAAGACTAGCTACTCACAATATAAGATTATTATCGTAGGTAAATTTGTGTATAAGTTAGTAATTTGTAAGAGTTTTTTCCATACGAATCACAATTTTCGTTATCAATCTTAAATTAATAAAATAAAGAATAAAGTTCGTAGTATGACTACCGGGTGGAGCAGCGGTAACCCTTCCATGCACCTGCCCTCTAAACAAACTTTTAACACAAACGTTACGGGCGTTATTCGGGAAAAATAATTGTATATTCATCCTCCTGGGAGCATTAATTTCCCTTCACCTGCGATTCGACCAAGAAAACAGCCCAATTAGTACATTACTTCTTACAGAAATATCTAGTAGCAGTTTAAGATAAGCTCACACATACAGCGATAAACGATAGTAAGAAATAGCAACATCAAAATAAACGTCGGTGCATATATTAACGATAGGTCTTACAATAAATACGTAGCTAAATACTGTGAAATTAAAGTATCTAACAATAAAAAAGCACAAAGCAACATGGTGTAGGAAAATAATTACGGGTGTTTATTATGATAATACCAAATCGGTCTTTCAGAGACGCTTGTAACTATAACATAGTGAAGTTAACGTAAATTGCTCTGTAATTTAATAATGTCAGCGTGCATTTCATTAGCATTTTTACAATCTATGTTGATTAATTAAAAGTGTGTTGTACATTTAAATTGTACTTATACATATGTCTCAGTGTTACAGTGTATGTGCATTAATCACTTTTTAATTAAAAATATTCATAAATTAAAAAAAGACTGTCTTCTACATATTTAATGCATTTTACAGAAATTAATGAAATCCTTAGAATAAAGTCACAAAATATAGATATATTGTAACTATTGTATAGGTTATTTATGAAAGAATGTATTCATCTATTTTATAAGTATGCCTTCTAAAAACTTGAATTTGTAACTTTTTTTACGTATCTACGCGTCAACGATATCATATGCTATAACACCAAGTTCACTGACCGGCAGCATGTATAGCCACAAATTAAAAAAGATTTAATCAAATATTATAGCTCCCATTATGTTATTAGCCTATGCAAAAATTTCCCCTTTCTTTTCATTCTATAAGAAAACATCCTTTACCTTCCTTATTTATAACACTCCGAAGAATTATTACTTCTGAATCGTTTAAGTCCTTGCTCACTGCTTGTAATCCCGAGAGCTGAGATTAAAATGTTCGCCCACCGCTAATTAAAAGGGTATTTTTTTACCTAAATGATTAATCGAATGGTTACGTAAGTCTCAGCTATATTAATGTGAGTTTTTTTTTCTTATTTTATTTTAAAAAACTTTAAAGCGACAGCGTATTTGATTTATTCGACTAACTAATAAAGTAAAAAGTGTCATAATATCCTAAAAATATTAAACTATACAGAAAGTTGTGGTCTAATTACTCATTATTGCAACTCTAACAAGTAAACCTGGTACAGTTACAAAATACTGGACTGTAAAGTTATGTCTGATAGTGTATGGTGGCCATTTTATATTTTATATGGTCTATATAATACCCTATAAGCACTTCCACTGTTAAGACAAATTTCACAATTTCCTATTTATAAAATTCTAAGTATAATTTTGTTCAGAATATACGTTGCGCTGAAAAAACATTACTCTCCTTACTTTGGTGGTCGGATAAAGAATCCTAAACAGTTTTAAGTTTTGAAACTGACCTACACCAAAACTTTAATTTTCGCTCAACTTTTCTATATCAATTTAATACCGTTACAAACCTAATTAATCCGTCAATTTATGGAACTAAATAACTTTCTCAACAGATCATTGACCTATGTTCCTTGAAGAAATTAAACTATTTAACCTTTGAATAAGTGATAATTGACCGGTATGTGAATATATAAAACCTATAAATATAAAGTTAGCTAAAGTATATTACCTGAGATAGCGGCATTATCCGCGAGTCATACAGACATAGATTTTTTTCATGTCCGTTCTTAATTTTCCAGAACATTAGTTCATAAATATTAATTTAGAAGTCAGTATGAAAACAAGTTTGCTTCCCCTGACCTTCACGCCCCGGACACCTGCCAGGGGCTGGTGACATTCGCCTTGTTACTGGGTTCATGGTTAAAATACATAAATAAGTATATCATAGCAAAATAATACCGAACAGTAAGCGTGGTAGCAGTGTGGTCTAGCAAAGAATTTTCTCTTATACGACACTGATCACATGAGGCGGTTTAAATATCAATTAACCTATTAATTAAACAGAAAGGATCGAATGTGTAATTTTAATCTAATAATTAATGCAATACTACTATTAGTAGGAATTGGTTATATGGATAGCCGTATTATATCGATTTAATAATCGATTACAAAATCGTTTGCAGTCCCAATCAATGAATGCTGATGAATAATCGATACCTAATAATTATTAGGCAACTCTACATAGCAGTAGCGAATCATAATGGTTCGATAAACAAATTCTCATTATTTATTCCACATTATACTTATATATGTATGTATGTACATGTACTTGCTATTATCATGAGTCATGATAACGATTTGTGTACATTGGAATTCAGTAATATACGCGCAAGAAATACCGAATTATGTCATCTTTTTTAAATATATACATTACCATGTGACCCATATACAAAAAAATTGTGCAACACTCGAATTTTCGACCTTTATATTAGCTGTGCATTCCTAAATCAAACAAGACATTATATCAAAGATAATCACATATTAATACAAAGATACACTAATTATACATTTGATTACTAATAGTTGGAAATACACAATACTGAATCTACTTTTCAATATGACATAACTCGAGTTAGAGAATCAGGCTTTACACGTGCAAAAAACGACTCATAAGCGCATGCAAGCTTCAAGACAGCGAAGTCAGAAGAAAAGGCAACGGGAGCGATTAGCTTGAGGCACAGAATGCGTGGTCACGATTTATTATACACACAACATTATTAATTTACAGTGGCAAATTTCAAACTACACTGATGACTGTTTCATCACGTTGTGATAAAGCGCAAATTCGTTCAGCAAACATTTAATCGCGTAAACATTTAACTTGGCCAGACTACGTCTCAGCACAGTAACGTCCGAACTGTTTAAGGAAGATGCTTGTCTAGAACTTCGAACCAGTTACATCGGGAAGGATTGGTAAGCAACTAGTTATGTTGGTTTACTATTGACAGATTATTAAAAAAAATTATCTATAATTTCATTTTTATTTATAATTTTAATTTAGTTATGTTAAAATATTAATTAATATTTACTACAGTTATGTGAACAATTACTATAGAAAACGAAGAAACGGAAAAACTTCACTTTAAATTATTACCTTAATGTCAAATATATAATAGAATATTTGATCGAAAATATAAGGATACCAACCTAATTATAATATACATAAATAAATTGAAATATTTAATTTCTGGAACTGAGTGAGTCAAACTATCAAAATGTAGTTAGCAATTAAACCATTAAATGACATATCAGAACAATTATATGAAAAGCATATTGCTATAGATATATATCACAAAATTATTGCTATGAAACGTGTCCAATTATATCCAAACATGTCCTTGTATCGATATAATTATAACTGGTGAATTACTGGCTGATGAATTGGAATTACACACATCCAGTAGGAACACCCGCTTATTATAGCAACTATTCGCTAACAATGTATCAAATTGATATAAACAAGACATGGTAAATTTTCAAACCGTCACACACAAACTGATAATGTCTAAACGGCCACCATAAAAGAGAATTACGTTGTTATAACAACTAGCAACAATTTTTATACATACTAAGTCGGCTGTATCACGCGAGCTATGTCAGTTACAGGATCGGTATTACTGCAGGATATAATTACGTCAATACGCAAATACAGATACAGTTGTATATTTGAATGTGTTTGCACAACGTTTAACTGGTCACAGGTAGGGTAGCTGGCATTTAAACGCACGTATCGAAATGATATGAAACATAAAATGTGCTGTTAAACATTACTTCCGCATTTATTGAATTTATTCTACGTGCAACCAATTACTCAACAGTACAAAGAAAAAACCTTTAATTATTCTTAATTTCTTTTTTCTTTTCTATTGTTATTGGATATTTGTTTGTCATGTCGTTGCCATAAATTTTCTTAAATTATACAGGTATATATGCAATAAAATAAACACAATATATAAAGATTACTTACATAATGTAAGAATCACTAATACATGATTTTATTTTATCCTTTTTTTCAAAATTAGATAGATACTAAACCGAGTTGGTATTCTATACATTGTTACTAGTCAATTAGCCAGCCAACAAAAACAAATCAAATTGTTGTAGTAGAAAAAGCATCTAATAAATAACGAACGCATACCAATTGGACTGTATATTCAGCACTACTTCCGGAATTCATACATCATCCGACGATAATAATATCATTAAGACATCAAAACAGTGCGAGGGGAGAAGCACACCTTACTTCGTATTATTCAGGAAATCATACCTTGTGTTTTCACTAAAAGCTTTGGTTTCGTGTTACTAAACTGGAGGCAAATTTTGTATTTAATTTCATATTTATCATACACAAAATTTAATTTTACTAATTAATCATATTTATGCATTCTGTATTTTAAATTACGTCACAAATCACGTTTGTATATATATATATACAAACGTGATTATATACAAACGTGAGTAAAAAAGTGGAGGGGGAGGCCATGTTAATATAGACAAAACTAACTAATAAAATTAAAAAGTCTTGATTCTAATCCAAGTCTACATTTAAATGATTTTAGTTTAAGCAACATAATTAATTACAACTTTAATAACTGGATTTAATTGAATGGGAATTATATCTTGTATCCTATTTTTTTATTTCAATTAAAAAACAAATACAGTGACTATAGAAAGGAATAATATAGGATTTATTATGTACAAAAATGTTGTATATTTAATGCCCATTTCCATAAAAGACCCATTACTTTTTTCTAACCGATACTTCGGAATAGCCAGTTTGAATTTGTTTCTAGTGTTAAGATAATTTAGAATGCTGTTTTAAGGAACAGTTAAAGATTCCTGCGTATATTCAAAATGTATTGTGAAGCTACGGTAACAATATTTGCTTCTTTAAGTTTTTCCCTTACTGTTTCACAACTTCTGCTAAACTGCACATTTTTGTAATACAAATATAAAATATATTTGTCGACTTTTTTATCCCACAATATTCGATAGAACAGTGTACTATGAAAGTAATTAAAATATATTAAGTGACAGTCTCCATATTAGTATAGAGTATACTTTATTAATTCTTCGATTAGTATACGTCGCATATTTTAAATTAGCTGTATTGTTTTGAATATAGGAAGCCCATTAGGTTTATTATTATGAATGATTCTAAGAAAGATAGTAAAATCTATAAAATCACGAATTTCGTTATTTAATTTTATAGTAGAATAAATTGTGAATTTTATAAAGAGAGAAATTTACACATTTTGTTTTTTTTAACCTTAAACATTAGATTATTGTTGGCCCTAGAATAAAACCTTGAGGTACACCCATTCACATAAGAGATCCATTAGATGCAATTCAACTTTTTGAATCCCATATGATAAATATGATTTAATTAAGTATAAAGCGTTGTCTATAAAATATGAAATGTTACTAATAACAAATAACAGAAAAGTGCAGATACGTAATGGTTTATACACACTGACGCAATTTATCTATACTAATCTACATAAAATCAAATAAATTTTCTTATTAAATTTTCAATGCAATTGAAAAGTACACTTTTATTTAATATACTAAGGCTTTCAACTTCACTCAAACCAAATTATTAGTAAAACAGTCTATTAGTAATCATACTTACAGATGTAAATGAACATAAAAAAAGACATGCAGAATGTCACAAAAAATTAATGTTCTAAATACAAAATCTGGACAAGAATAACAAAATTAAAAAAAAAACTATTTTATATAGATGCAATAAAAATTTATGAAAGCAATTTGTCACACATACATTAAATTTAATTGTGATAGTTCATCGAACAAGAACGTCGTGTGTAAGAAACATTATTTGCACCTCAATTGACACGAAGAGCGGTGGCTAGTTATGAAACAGCACAATAATTAAAACTGTTAACGAATGAAAAAATACCTGAGAATTCTGATTGCCAGATAAAGCAGGCGATTGTCTCGAGTTGCATATTGAAAAAACATGCAACAGAGATAAGGCGTTACACGCCTGAGTGACTTGAAGGCATCGCGGGTGCACACTAGCTAATTGCATTTCCTACTGTTGTTACATTGGTGCATAACGAGTGCACTATTGCTGTAATTTAGCTCGTTACTTTTTGATGGATTTAAATAGCACCTTTGTGGCTTTAACTGTTTCATTTTTCGAATGTTCATTTTGATGCAATATCAATTCAAATTATAGGTATAGTCGGTTCATTCAACCGGCTGCAATAAAATAAACTTACTTAACGTTGTTTTAGTTATTCATATATGCTCAAATAATTTATGTACTGTGTAAGATATTATAGAATCATTAATAAATTATAACTATTTTGAAGAGTTTTAAACATTGCAGATCGCTTATAACCGCTCCTTAAGTGGTAGTCTATGAAGGACCAAAATTATGCAGTGAGCATAAGTAACAGCGCAAATTTTGATGATAATAAATTATTTTTTTGTTCTCCTTTCTTTTAACGAAACTTAATTTTTGGTATATAAAAAGAAAGTCTATTACTTATTAGTAATTTACGCAATCTTTATTTACTATACAGCTTTTTGTATTGCATTACACTAAGTTATGGTGTACATGAGTTTCTATTAAACTGATACTGAAATAAAATATTTATCGCCTACTATTCTATAATTTCACTAGAAAGTTAGAATAACTTTCTATTAAAAGATTTGATATAGTTCATTTCACGTTCAGGAATTTGAAACGCATTACGGTACATTTAACAAAATCCAATTCTTTATTGTTTTAAGTAAAAACAAAACGTGATCGCAAGATTTATACACTTTCATGATTTAATTGATTTATTAGTACCTAAGTATCGAAGTGTGTCTATCAGTATGCATGATCTGATAAAAGTTTACCATCGACAATTTAATGGGCATCATTGTACATACGAAACAAATCAGGCAATTGCTTTCTTTTATTTTTATTGTTATTTTTTAACTAAAGCCAATTTTCTTCTATCTATTATTATCAGTACTCTTACAGAAGAAGATCCATGATCCATATATTCTCTACATTTCTTTGATCCCTATTCTCGTCTCTATTCCTCTTGTCGAGACAAGCAATTCTTAAAACTCACTAGACATTTTTAAACAATTAAAGCGAGCATCTAAGTAATATCATTCAAGAATAATGTATCCGCAGACAACCCGACTCCCCACTATCTTGACTGCGGAAGTTGAATTACCATATCAAACTATTTCTTGAGTAAACAGCTGAAGACACTTTATATTATTGTAAGCCTTAAGGTTTATGCTGTTGTTGTTAATTTTATGTAGGGAAATTCCATAACCGCCATTACGTATTTTAATATCGTGTAACTACTTATATAAATTAACAGTTTTGATAATCAATTTACGTTTATGTCACTAAGCCTGTAGGTACTATAAACGACTTTTGTAATAATTTTCTCCTATTTTCTCCATAATTTTCTCCATTACTAGATAGATAGAAATATATTCTTACTCTAATAATACTATAATAGATCATCAAAAAACAACTCTAAAAATATATTTGGAAAGTTAATATATGCTATCGGTTATTTTTCTAAAACTAATGGTAATCTGACTTGTAATCATAAAGACAAAACACTAGATATTTCAAAACCTCTAACAAACTGTTAATTTGTATTTAGATAACTCGAAGGCATAATGAGGTTAAACTGTAATCATGAATTTTGAGGTTCATAAATTTCCTGAATTCAGAGCGAGGCGGTGCCTTTGTCTATAACAAACAGCGATTACTGTAACAGAGATCCATTCATAAATTTCTCCCTATAAATGATAAGGCTACTTAGACTAGGCCACCGGGATAGCAGGATGTATCAGTAATCTTGTTTGCTGACAACTAAAGGATGTGTTTATACCACATAACCATACTTGTGAAGCTTTTAAACAGGACACTTGAGGCATTTAGTCGTGAGTTTTATTGTTTTATATTGTACATACTTGTAATACAATATCATCTAATACTAACACACATACACACACACACATACCATATACATTGATGACTCATAAACCTATTATATCTATTGAACTGTTTGTCTCTTTCTTTTATGCTAAATTTCCAATTTGAAAAAAGTGACAAAACATTGTAATAGTTAAAGTAGATTTATGGAAGGTCTTAGTTTTTATGAATAAGAGGATTAGTCTCTACTTATCTATATGTATGTGGTGCATAAACCTTATCTCGTTTGATATTTTGTAAACGGTTTTTTTTTATTTTTATTTTACCTATTCATTTATTTAATATTTGTTACATGTATCTCAGTTAATAAACCTATGTTAAACTTTTTCTCTATTTTACTACAGCAATTTGGTAAGGAATCTGCCTCAATCTAAAATTAATGCTGCATAGAAATCAATACTACAGCACTATAAATATGAAAATAAATTTGTCTTTTTGATTGTCACAAAGAAATGATTTTGTTCAAATCTAGCATAAGATACCTATAAAAATTTAATGAAAGATAAATGCTGTTTTTATAAATTAACTTCCAAAGTGGTGAACTTAGAGTTTTAGAACCTTTATCAGCAATAAACCAAATTATACCTTGAATCTATTCAGCTAGTTAATATTGGTACTGCATAGGCCCTGCAATTATGTCTGCACGCAATCATTAGCTAGAATCGCATAATAGAGTCGTATGGATATGATATACAAAACTAGCATTCAGTGGACAATGGAGATATCTGATTCGTAACAATGCATATGTATAGGAATTTTAATTGGAAATATGAGAGGCGAATGTTGCGTTGTTGTGATTTAGAACAGTTTCTATCCTGTCTTAGTAGATTATTGCCAAGATATGAATGCTTTATGGACATTGATTTCCATATATAACGAGGTAATTGGATAAAAATGCAAGACGCGATTTCAATAATTATTGCTTGCTGTCATTTCTCGACTCGGAACTCTAGTGGGAAGGTTATTGTTCAAGATATCACGATGCAATTAACGGAAGAAATGAAAGTAATGTAAGTCATGACACTCTTTCACCTGAGGATTACATTAAAACATGATTTTAAGATCAGAACTAGACACAAATATACAAATTTATATTAAAAAAAGCACTAACAAAAATTTATAATGAAAATATCTACTCTAGAAAAAAGTCCCGATTGAACATATTTTGAAATTAAATCTTATAGTTAAGATCTACTATGACATAAACAGACACACGAAACTAATTTTATGAATATGTAATAAAAAGGAAAATAAATTAAATAAGCTACTATTTTTACTTTTTACAATAACGACAAAAAATTAGTAACCGTAAAGATAAGAATACCAAAAATTTATATTTTAATAGACTATAACGAAAAATATTTTGCAGAACAGAATTAAAATAAAATTAACAACAAGTCAATTACACCCTCCGAACAAAATGAGGTATGTCTGTTGTAAAAAAGTACCAAGGGTTGCCGAATTTCTTTCCGGGTCCGTACATTTATTTAATTAATCACATTCTTACAATTGGGGGCGTCCGAATGTCCGAATATTTCAGAGTTCTTTTAGAAGTACCTACCAATTGGATGTAGATAGGAAAAAAGTTATTAATTCTAAGAATTCTTCAGATATTTTATTTAGTATTTTTAATCTTAAATGTTGCCCTTTAAATAGACTGCTACATTATTTTCTTGTTGTCGTTAATTATATAATAAATATAAATTACATTTGAATGTTAAATGCATAAAGTACTATTATATATTTTATGTAGAAAACATAATAAATTTAATAGGTCAATATATTACGTGCCTATAGTATAGTATTCACGAAATATGTTATGAAAATTAATTGCATTGTTCCAAAATAATAAATGCTTTATAGATATACACAAATTAGAAATTGTATTTTACAAGGGGTCATATTACGAGTCACTTCGCAACAATCTCGCCTGTAATTACGTTACTCTGACAAAAATAGGGGTGTTTGAAAATGCATAACTAAATACTAGACATGGTCAATATAAATTATTATTTTGTTTATTTTCGCTACCAATAGTGTACATGTGACTGCCGACATTTAAAGATTGATTCAATCTTCGAATGTTTTAATTAACTAACTAGTAATATGAACTTCAGTAAAATAACATCTAGTTCAGTAAATTAATACATTGTGATATTGTTCCTAGAATTTTCATGAAATATTTATTTTATGTTTTTAGTCATCATCATCATCATCATATCAACCATTATCTGTCCACTGCTGAATATAGACCTCCCCCATAGACTCCAATAAGTAATGGTCCCGAGTCGCCCATATCTACTGACCCCCTACAATAAGTGGTCGTTCTACATAATTCATATATAAAATACTTATTACTAATTTATGAGTATTGCTTAAAATATTAAATGTAAATAACATTATAATTCCAAAATATCAATATAAGTGTATTATAATAAATAAATTGATTATTGTGCTCAAATTGAAAATAATTTCAATTGAAAATCATTCCATGTCAATTGAAATTTTCAATGCAGTAGGCAAATTTTGCGTCCGACCGGGTCAGAGTTGCAGCATGTCGAATCGATTCATAGCTCTACGAGTGTTAAAAACACGCACAAAAATAAAAATAAAAAAGTGCAAAATCATATCGCTGTTGCATCTCGAATGGTTCTTTTTTTATTTCAATTTTCAAGGGTTCGCTAAACGTTTGAGCGAACTCTATTATTCGGTTCCCGTTACGATGTGACGTAAGCACATTCGGCACTCAACAGCCGTTTGTTATTAATGTAATAATATATATCATAACGTATTCATATCTAGGATCTCAATGGATATGCCAATAACATTACTTTTCGCTCGGAAGATTAATATAAATTACAGAGTGATGTTTTTATTTTTATATTAATAGGTACTTACCTAGTTTTTAAGCGACTTCAAAAGGAGAAAGTTGTCAATTCGCTTGTACCCCTATGTATGTATAAAATATTTTTACTACTGTATTTTTACCAATTCTGAAGTAGTTTTTGTAAACTTTTCGTATAAGTCTTATTAGATACAGACTTTACAAAATACAATTATTTGATTCATATAAATAGATACGACTTTTTTTTATAATTTATGGAATCCATCGATCATTCAATCAATCAATCAAATAAATTGAAAAGTTCGTTTAGTTCTTTTCTACTAATGCTCTTTTTATACATGCTAAACAATTTCCCCACAAAAAAATATATTTTACGTATTTTTGAAAAACAAAAATTGGATAAATGACCAAAATTAAAGTTTATTTAATTGAGTAAGCGCAAAAAATGTGTTTATTTACGACATCACATTAGAAACCTCTAAATTTATCAGTGTTTTTCTACAATATTCTGCATGTATTATACATATAAACCTTCCTCTTGAATCACTATATCTATTAAAAAAGACCGCTTCAAAATACGTTGCGTAGTTTTAAAAATTTAAGCATACACAGGGACGGACAGACAGCGACAGCGACTTTGTTTTATACTATGTAGTTATGCAGTGATGTTCGCTCAGGATGGTGTAGTCATGTATGTGTGAAAACATATATGTATCGTATATTCGTAGTATCAATATCATATCAATATTAACTTATTAAAGTATTGGAACTAATAAATCTAATATATTTTATTTTCATCCTTATAAGATAAATGTCCGCAAGATTACCTACAAACTCGTTCTAGACACACACAAGTAAAATAATCTAATAAGAAACAGTAACAAAAACGATTTATTATACCTTTCTTTACATCGCATTACGTCAGTTTCTATTTACCTCAAAATGTTTCATTTGCATAATAGCTTTTTTCCCGCCATTACTATTTACGTTAATATTCTGATTCGTTTGAGCGGGGTCGCACTCGCACGCACAGAAAACATAAAGACAATCTGTGTGTGGTGGCCATTTATGTAAATAAATCCACGATACTGTGCTATTATGAAAATGGTACAAAACGGGTGCGGCTAACGTATTTACATTTTTGTTTAGGCGTGGTTTTAATAATGTAAATAATATTCATTCAATGTGTGCGCGGTGGGGAGAGAATTAACAACTGTTACTTTGTACTTACATTTTGACTCACAACTATAATTCCATACAGGCATCTGCCAAACGTTTGGGAATACGCACGAATCACGAGTCTCGCAGTTTAATTAAATCGCTTACATATTATAATTTACATCCGAGAAAATAACGCAAAAGAAATATACTGGACTTAATAAAATTTTCTGTTCGTTTAATCAACAAAACATCAGAAAGCAATAAGCTCTATTAAGAGTCCGATAGAATTTCTCATTTCATTCGTCTTAAGTCGTCAGAAACAAAGTGCGGCCGTCTTCGGTGGTGTTATTAACGCGTCTAAATAATTACAGGGCACATCAATCAGGAGGCATATGCAGATAGAGCGTTTTGTGCGAGTCAGCGCGCGTCGGCCCACTGCGCAACCCTTTCTTTGATATCTATAACGATATTTCAAATGGACTTATTAAAAATATAAAATACATTTCCGAATGTGCAGTTAGAGGTGAGGTGTGTCGAAGCTACGAATAAATCATTCATCGATAGTTTCTATGACGTTTGGATTTTATATTAAGAAATTGAATGATTTGAACATCGAATGAATTTAATTGGTATTTATATGAAAATAATAATATTAGCCAAGAAAATTAATTAATTAAATGCGTAAAACATGCACTATCCAAAAATAGCCAAAACATACTAATATTACTGTACCTACTTTTAAATAATAAATAAGGACATAAGAATATAAATAACCAAGGCAAGGAGAAATATTTACCTATATACAATAGAAATAGAGTCAACAAATGCACTATCGATAACACCCTCAACTTTAATAAACCTTCGAAGTAACAACACGACCGCGGGGTCGGCACACAATGATTGGCATATTTCGTCTAGAACGCCACAAATTGACCGCAATTAAAAGAACAATGACTAGTTTCAATTCCCCAAACCTAATTTCCTCCGATTCAAACGTGTAACTAACCGAAATATAACGCTTTTATAAATAAATTAACTTATACGATTAACCTTAGATACGTAAATTTTTAATTATTTTGACTGGGTAAGGAAATGCAGGACTGGTTATTTAGTAATACAATTTTTAATCAGTATTTTTACAATTTGTAATCTTATTCCATCCTGATCCACACTATAATTACTAAATATCATTTTAATTAATTTATTTATCCAAACCTTAATAAGTATTGATGTAGTTAGAAAGAACAAAATTGTTACCACCACCAAATATTTTATACCTATTTATCCATAAACTATAACATTCGTTCATTTTCTAGTTTTTTACAAATTTATAAAAATGATTGTTAGGAAGTAATTTTAATATTCATTATCCAATCATGCTTAAACTGCTTTAAGTATGTCCTGTTTCATATGTGAACTATGGGATATAGCAAGAATTTAATATAAGTTTATACACTTATGGCAATTATTTTTCTTTTCTCTTGCTACCTTCTCGATATTTTTTTTTTTTACTTTCCGGTTCGATCAAATTAAGGAAATATCGTAGGTATAAAAAAATACAATATTATTTATACCGTAATTAACAACTGAAGCACCCAAAAATCATTATCATATTTTGAGTACAGTAATTTGTCATACAATGCGGATACATCCCGAATTTCACGATGCATGCCAAAAGTTGTTTGGGCAATTATGAATACGAGTTATATTGTTAAAAAATACAATATATATCTAGAATCTATACTTCTTGCTCAAATCAGTCAAAGTGGACCTCAACAAAAACTTATTATCATATTAGGTGGGCATTACTAGGTACTATATATATTGCATGTGAAAGTGAAATAGTAACCTTTTGGCCGATTAGTAGCTCAACCAATCGTCATTAAATTTAATATTATACCTACATAGTATTTTTAAATGGAGAACAACACTACTTTTTGTCCTGCTCGATCAATATGTCGCGGTCACGTGGACGGACACAGCTAATATTATCTAAAGAAGTTTACAGTTAATCGATGCTTTTAATATTACAAAATGGCTCTGTGATGTTGCAACGAAAATAATAATTAGTCTTCGGCCCTGGCATACTGTGTGGACATTGGCCTATCGGGCACGTGTCAATATCTGACTGACATCTTCACCCATCATCATCACATTATATAACAAACTTATGAACACTATTAATAGACAACGCGGTTTATACGCATTCAACCTTATAGCATTCGTAACAGGTCTCAATTTTCTATGGCCATATTAATTGAAACACATTAGCCTTTGTTTTTGAAGTTACTCTTTCTTATAAAGAGTCTAATTATGTTTTTTTTGTAGCATTGAAATTTATTGTTGACTGACAGGTGGCGCCAGCGGCGGTGTAAGATGAATACATATTTGATTTGCCGAGATTATTGATTATTTTACAAATTTGTTAATTTGAAGACATTATTAATGTTTTCAATGACCATTTCAAGAGAAAATTTGTAATAATTTAAAAAAGGTAAATGATAATAGTAACAGGATGCATATATGATAGTGGTTTTAAATTAGGAGTCGATTTTTACGTGTAATCAATAGTAATAGTAGTAATTAAAATACTTATTAAAAAATCAATTATCTAGTCGTAACTTATAGAGAAGTTGTATTACTTTCAATAGTATGTCACATATTTTTTACTCGATTAAACGTCTTAATAATCTGTTAGACATTGGGCCTATTATTATGTACTTAAAAGGTTTAAAAAATGTATTATCTGTATACATAGTTACCTATTCATAGTAATATAAACAATAAACATGAGATTATAAAATATTTTATTTATATATAATTACATGATATGATTTTCTAGTCACAATTATAACTGAGATAAACTAAGTAATGATCCACATGACTGCAATAGCGATTGATTATGATTGACATGTGAGCGCAAACTGTGTTGCTAAATAAATATGCGATGAGCCGGTTCTTGCACGCAATGCACACACTAATAAGTACATATAATCGGTAATTATTGAAACGTAGTCGCTGGCACGACCCGTCGTGAGAGCAATAGGCATAGGAATCATAAAGAATCCATCAACATCAGCGCAACATTACAGCGATCACGAAATCCGCCATCAATCATAAACATCAGAAAGGATTAAAATCTACGTTGCACCTTCCGAAGCTCGAGTACCCTTGTTTTTCTCTAACCCGTAAATACTAAGGGGCGTAAGTATTGCCGGGGGGCGGTAAATATTATCGAGGGGGACAGGGGAGAGCCCCCGCCCTGGAGGGGGCACTATCCCTTATCGCGAACGTTACCCTCGCTGGCGGCGGCCGCTAGACCGCCAAAATGTGGGGCAAATCGATTCCTCTGCCCCATTTTTGTGCATCTGGACCGCTATCGATTTTTCACTCACGCTCACAACGGATCGATTAATTACCATAGGTGACGCGGTCGGTCGCTAAACTCTAAAGTTTTACATATCAAAATAAATCTATGAAATATCTTTTTAAAGGCCATAAAAATGCATACAAAGTCTTTTAATTGCGTCGACGATGATTATTTTAAATGTGTCCGCTGTCGAAATGAAATAGTTTTATATTGGTTGTAAATTAAGTTTAATCGGAGTGAGATGGCCGGCCGGGCGGCGAATGCCTCTGATGACCTTACGATTGTGGCCATTTTATAACACCACCATGCTACTATGTTAGCATTAAAGTGTAACTTTGAAAATAACTCCAAACACCTAGTACTTAATTAATATATTTATTCTGAATATGAAATGTGTGGAGCCTTTGCCCACAAAATGAAACTATTTTAAATTTAGTTGTCACTAGGCCTATCTAAGTGCGTAAAGTACTTAGCGAACCAAAGTTCTATTAAAATATTATACTAAAACAAACAGGTATCTACTCAAAAAGTTATTTACTGTATACAGATTTAATACAGTCATCAATCAATCACGAATTGACATGAATATAAAGATTTAAGACCGAAACAACTATAATAATACTTAAGTAATTTTAAGCAACTAATCTAAGAAAACTACCATACCTACCTCCTCCGTTCATGCCATATGAAAATCAAGAAATAAAATTACATTTGATTTGTAGATTCAATTCAAAATAAAACCAATATAAAGATACATTCGTAAATTTACAAGGCATACAACCAAACAATGTAACATAATTTAATTAAAAATAAAGCAAATAATGCTAAGGTTGTAAAACGCGATTTACTATCTTTTTAACTTTCAACCTCCTGCGCACATGATACTCGCCTACTAAAGCTTTTATTGATTCCCTTTTAAATTGTTGCGAATGTTTTATTGCTTTTTATTATAAACCGTATATCAGAGTTTAACGAGGGCTTGCAGACCGACCTTAAGTAGCCCTTATCTTATTTTCGCTGCTTTGTTATAAACATAACCATTTGTCTGTGTGTGTTGATGGCTTTGACCATGTTACATACATTACAAAGAAAACTCATCATCACTAGGTAAACCCGACAAGCCTAAAGATTTTTTACTCTTTAAAAGTATCCAGTTAGGAATACCACATTTATACAAAATATATTTTGTTAAGATTGCACATTTTACCAACATGTATTTTCTTTGTAACGACTGATAAAGAATGTTTTTAATGGCATAAATTTGTAGAGCATCGAAATGAAACCTGGAGATTCAATGAGAGTGACAGATAAGAGTATCTTATGTTAGTTCATGAAGTACTAATATGAAAAAGTGGATATTTATTAACTGCGCTTCTTTATAAGTAATTTATATTAATACATAATACGTACATAATACGATTGTGTGTATACCAAATTTCATTCCGATTGGTTAACGTACCGAAATGTAACAAACTCATTTCCACATTTATAATATGATAAGGATTATTTAAAATTCTACTAAGAGTTTTTCTTCTACTATATTTATTATAAAATATTTTCACATAAGCGACCAGTTTTATTCTCAGGATATAAAATATAATATTTTACAATAAATACAATGGAACAAGGTTATTTAAAATAACATCATATATAATAGATATAATGAAGTTCTATCAAGATATTACAAAACAAACGATGAAATAAATTTATTAAATACAAGCAATTGCAATTGAATAAAGCATAAACATCATTTACAGCGACTACACGTATTTGTGTATAAGAAATTATGAATTACAAAAAGAATGAAATTTGGTATACGGACAGGTTATTACAGTCTATCTTAACAAATAAGATACTTTGTATACTTGTTTTGTACTTAGATAAATTTTATACTAACTTTAAAGAAGTAAATATGAATAGATACACCTAATCTATAGACCATAGTAAACATAATGTAAATTTATTAGTATTTAGTGAACTGATATCGTACCCTGAGAAATAAGTGTAAAAAGTTCATTGAATGCGTTCACTTCATAAATTAGCTAATTGTGCGAGTGTATTTCTTATGGCACCACTCTTCGGTGAGGTTAATAACTTCATTCGATTTCTTGCCGATCTTAGAACCAGTTAATTGATAAAGTAATAATAAACTAAGAATGTTGTGTCACAAATTAAATCATTTAACAAAATTGTCAAATCTCGTTCTCGTTTTGTTTTGAATTAGTAAATTACTTAGGTAGGTAGGAACAATTCAAATTACTGCAAATGAGAAAAAAAATAAGATATAAATTTTAACAAAATGTATTTGCTGTCCAAAATTAATTACATATAGATTGCGTAAGTAAGATGCTCTATTAAATAGATTTAAAAGATGGAATTATTAAAAGATTACATCGGTTTCAGTAAAGGTGACTCGCAGTTTTGAACGGGTATCATAAACTATGTAACGTATTAAGCCCATGACTTATTCTTTTCATCATAATTAATACCCTACATTATAAAACTAGTTCTGAATTTCCATAAACAGCTCTAAAAATTATGGTCAAAATTTGTGGGTTGACTTCTGACAATGGAATTAAGATCATATACAATGGACGTTACTTTAACTACAGATAATATATCACACTAACCTTAACTATAATACTCGATATCAATACAAAGTCATTTCGATTGTATTTCAACACGATTTCATGATAAGTCATTGGATGTGATAAACTTTGATGTAGATATTTAACATGTTGCAGGGTCCGTAATGTCATTCGCATGACAAATACATGTGGACTAGCTAATCATCACATTCGATGTGAGAACTGTGTTACAATAATTTATAGTTAACATATAATCTTTAAAGTCAATTAGTACCGCGTCTCATTCACACAATGGCGAGTGGAGCGAGTCGGGCAAAAACGTCATTTTCTTGCATTTCCGCCTCCCATTGTCTCGATACTAATCTACATTAGATTAATAACTATGCATATGCTATGCAGTATCGGCAGAAAAAAAACATAATGTTCTAACTGAATACTATACTACTTATACATATTAAAACAAGAAGAAATAATTTATTATATTCGTCCAATAAATCCCTTTTTCTCTCCGTTTCTCTTACTTATGTATGGATAATAATTCTCTCGTTATAATTATTAAAATTGACTACATTTTTTTATGTAAATAACCGGTCTTTATCATTACATTAAACTATTGATTGTAAACATTATCTAGATTAGCATGTTAGCAAAAAGTTATTATCTCTATAAGTTTCATTTCGATAATGCTCGATAAAAGCTTAACATACATACACTTTTATATTTATCACATTCAATATTATTGTTAATTCAAAATACAAATAAACTGTTAACCGTACTTTCATACTTGCATCTGGAACAAACTCTAATCCATCATTTTCTCGCGGTATTTATACGTCTGTAACAGTTCATCTCATGATAAACGGCAATGACTCCTTCTTCTGACTATAATTAAACATGATTAAAGCTCAACACATGGTGAGTCGCAATTACTAGACATTACAACGGCTACCGACGCTCTACGCTACACGCCATGCGATAGTTTCTATCGACCATTTAAGAACATAACACGGAAGCATCTATTAATTAGATACGTTCATCTTTTTGTTGACGTTTTATAGAACTTACTGTATGGTCAATTCAACACTCGTCGGATGCATTAAAACGCATTTATATTTGTTATCGTGTCACTGCAAACGACCGTCACACGTGCAACCTTCACCCGCCCAAATACCCAAGTGTTGGCGACTTGTGGGAGAGAAAACGCACGTCCCAATCCATTGAAACCCACATTCATGAATGAACCAAATGGGAAAGAGACAACGACACCACCTGGCGAGGGGAGCGAGCGAGAAGCAATTTCAATAGTACGCGAAACGGAAATATATAGCTAGAAATAATTCCGTCTAGCCGGGAGGGATTCCCTCTTGTCATTTGTGTGCGTTGCTTTTTCGAATTGTACGCGAAGATTTGTAATGTCGGCGTGAGTTTCCACTGTGCACTTCGTTTGTATTCGGGCCCTCTCCTGGCACTCGTTTCGGGTCGGGTTGTCACCGACATTCATTCCTTCCTTTCCGTGCCGTGTTCCCCAGCTACTTGTTGATCAATCGTAATAAATTGCCTCCATGATATTCCCATTGTGGGACTGTTTGTCGCTCTACTGCCTTGGAGGAAATTGCGTTTCCTTGAGACACTTCACTTTATTTATCACCACTGCGTTGTGAATGACGCTTACAATGTTGAATGAATCGAATAAGAAACTCGAAGAGATTTTATTAATATAACGGATTATAAAAATATTTCAGTATTTCTTTAATTAATTGTATTTATAATTGGAGAAGATATTTTTTTATTACTTCTTTAGTTGCAAATTATTAAAATCAATAGTCGAATGAGCGGCGAACGTAAGTCAGTAATAAATTAAGGAGAATAACTGATAATTCATAACTAAATGACTGAAGGTGAGAACGAATATGACGATAGATGCAAATAAATACGAGTAGAAGTAATTAAATGTGTGAATGACAAACATAAACGAACAATAGAGTAAATGTTTTGTAATGTTATAAACGGGATATAAAAAAAAATTTACAATAAGAGAATACAGTCGTATAGTATTTAATATTTTAAATAAATCTAAATACCAAAGTAAATATTTATGGTAATTATCTATTATAAAAGAATTGTATTCTAATAGTAAAATTGTCCATTAATTTCATAATTATGTCACAATTGCATGACTGCTACTGCAATGGGACCCTGCAAATTAAAAATAAAATGTCAAACTTCTAATTTAGTTGGAACATCCATTCATACCTTTTGGCATAATTTAAAGTTAAGTTTGATTTAGTAAGTTTTTTATCACCTAAACTCTAATTTATTTTATTATGCTATTTTCCCATATCAGCATATCATATGTATTTATTTGGTATAGAAGTATAATGAGAAAAATTAAAATATATAATATGTCCATAACTTTGAGAAGTCTAATTGTTATATATCAATATATCTACTCTAGATACATTGCATTATTTGGGGCATATTAGAATTTAACATGACAGAGATCAGCTCAACTACCTTCCAATATTAGTTATGTTAACCAGAGGGAGACTTTGTACAGAAGTCGTTTGCTCGAGCACCTCTGTCCCATTCGTGTTTCTACCGTGAAGCAGTTGTCTTTGCATGGCTGTGTTTCGGTTTAAAGGGTGGGATATGGCAGTGAATTTACAGGGTACAGAGGAATAACACCTGAGTCCTCAAGAATAGCAACGCATAGGAGATATCATAGGCGAAACAGTATACTCTGTTATGTCCATGGTATTACTCATGTCTATAGGCGACGGATACTACTTTCCATCAGGTGGACCGTCTGCTTGTTTGACATACCAAGTTGCATAAAAAATTCTCTATTGCTAGAGATTAGTCAGAAATTTATGAATTAACACATAGTGTTTTAAATTTGGCGTATTTCAAATAAACCAAGTATTGAGAATTTTTGAGTCCGAATATATTCCAAACCACTACAAACTCCTGTTACAATTATAGACATAACAAGTACCTAATGTGATTAAACTATGCAATGAGCAATGAGATGGTCACATAGCTTGAAGAACCGACAATCGATGGGGAAGAAAGGTGCTTGAGTGGCGACCCCTTATAGGCAAGCGCAGTGTAGGACAACCCCGAACTAGATGGAGTGACAACCTCATTTGGATTTGGAGTCAATGTATGCAGGTGGCTCAGGACCGCTTCTTATGACGGTTTATAGGGCTTCTCCATAGACTGTCTTAAGGAGTACCTATGTTCAGTAGTGGACAGATAATGGAGAAAATGATAATAATGAACAAAATAAATCGTATTAATAAGAAGATAATGTCAAACGAATGTCTAAGAACAGTTACTATGACGTCATAACTCATAAATAGATTGTTCTATTATAAAATCAGGTCAAACTATTAAGTTATAGATAATTTTATTGCCAACAGTCGAGGCTATTCTACAAAGACACAATAATAAGCTTATTTGTACTTAATGAATACTAAATTTTAACTTCCCCTTGTTTTTATTACTCTACTACTAGCAATTATTATGTACATTCATCTTGATTATGTCTAATATGTATTTCAGCTATATTTTTTTCACACACTAGTAAAGTTTGAATAAAATTTATGTGTGTAAAGAAAAATAATAATTACAGTGACTAATTTATAAAAATAATTGCTGATTTCATTAAAAAATATGTAAATTAAACCATTTTCTTATTAAATTAAATAATAATAATAAAAATTACTTTTTTCAGGTATCCCTATGAAATAATAACAGAAGGAAAGCGTTTAGTTTAATTTTAATAATATGTATACAAATGTGACTGCAGAGTAGATATTTGTACTGTTTATATTCAATAAGATATTGTCCAGCATTAACATATACCCGATAATTTTACCGATATACGATGTATTTTTCTTACAGAATAATTTAAAATAAAAGTCCATACGAACAAAACTACGCTTAAAATTAATAAAAAACTTAGCTAATTTATCTCTAATTGTAACTACAAATATGAGAGTAATTAGTTTATTAATTGAATAGTATATTAATTTGGCAACATGCGTGTCTCAGACTGCAATGCAGTGTCTTGGTTTAATATTTCAATGAGAATCAGCACTTGGACCGGCGCCAGTCGAAGTCCGGATATCACAGACGTATGTATAAAATTTACATATACGTAGGTACACAGTAGCATGTTCTGTTAAAAATTATGAATCTGACCCACATACCTAATCATCGTCTAATCATTTAGGTGAAAAGATGTTTAGAAAATAAATTTGCTTCGATACTTTGAACAGAACTTGCAAGATGTGTTGTTACAAGATTTTTAAATCTTTTATAAATCAGACTATATCCTATGCCGTTTGAAAGAGAAGAATCTACAGATGCATGAGACGATTCCATAACCATTCCTGTTATTATAAGTATAGGCATAGACATCGAATAAAAAATTAGTATGTTTTAAAAATAAAAATAATGATTACATAAATTATGAATTATGAAGTAACCGAAGCGAGAGATATAGAATGAAATTGAAATCATTACGAGTAATGTCCATTTAAGTAATAAGCATAAAGTTCTATGAACATTTTTTCCAAAAAAAAACGGACTGAACAGATAAAGCATATTTTTGCTTTATCTGTTCTGTTTGTTTATATAAGGACGATGTCGATGTATCAACATTTAACTACCAATTCAAGAATGGGATTTTCCATCATCTCTCCCCGAAACTACAAAGTGCAATATTTTAACTCGTACACAATGTTGATGTGTGAACATTTGATGTTCTTTGATGTGTACAACATTATTGTCGGCACAAACAGTTTTCTCTATCAACATGATAATTTCTCATCAACATCATTCGCATAATTATAACGATAACATTATTCTTAATCATAAATTAATCTGACTATGGACTTTTATTGTATTAAACTGCATTAAAGAACTATGTAACTAACAAACACAAAACATGACACATTGACTGGCCTAAATAATAAATGTAAACATTGTGTAGCTGTTTGTCATGACTATATTATGATTATATATATAGTATGACTATAGTCATAGGCAGGTAATGATGTCAACGAAACTAATATTGACCGGAAATCGTAGCCGGAAGGCAAACGCGCCATTCCCCAGTCTGGTCACATTTTAAATGTTCTTTCCGTCAAACAACTACCTACACCAAAGTTTGAAAGCAGCTAAAAAAATTCTTCCCAAGTTCCGACACACCTACCGGCTCTACAAAGGTAATGAGGCAGTTATTTCAGTGCTTTGTTTATTTACAAAATATCACTCCGTTTGAAGGCGGACCATCAAAATGAGTCGTAAAGCTGAAAATTCCATAAAAAGTCGTGTTGATGACCTCCGTAATTGAACCTCGCTCTTTGTAGCAGAGACAATGGACGGAACCCTGTGCTTTGGACACATTGATTAGAAAAAAAAAATAAGCCAATAACTATAGTCCATTTCAAATTGAACATTCCGTCTGCAATACAGTTAATAAATATTAATACTTCTGTTTTTAATAAATAATTCGATGTCTAATTTCTCTAAAAATAATTGTAATTGCTAATTGTTAACTGTCATAAGATTAATCAGTAGATAGAGCTAACTCTAACAAAGTACAATTTGTCTTATCTATGCAAATATTTTATTTGAAATCTTTAATGATCAGTAATTGGAGTCCAAGTTACTGAAACATAATTCTACATATAATTAGCTGTGTACCTACCTATAATTATAAATAAATCTCCTTGCGTACCTATAACAGATGATACAAAATAGAAACGTAAGCCATTTGTAACCAAGATTTACAATAATCCTACTAATAAAAGAGTTTAGAGCGAAGTCACAACACCCCATACCGTTCCGTTCTCAGCTTCGAAGGTAATCCGATCCGCACTCGTTTATCTGCTGTCGAGCAATTATTGAAGCGTGAAAAGGAGCGTCCTCTTATTATTTACACTGCGTGTTGTAATGCGGGCATTCCGTTTTTTGAAAAATATCGCATTTCCTACCGCTGTTCAACTATTATAAATATATATTCATATTGCAAACAGATATATAGGTATACACTTACTAAAGATATTTATAAAAAAGACAAAGGACATATTTGTAATAGAGTAGATGAAGTCAAAGAATGATAGATACTTCATTTATACAACAAGAGAGGTCTACAAACTTTTAACACTAGAGGGCCCCAACCTAAAGAAATATATAATACCTACCTAACTAATGTATAACTTATATAGGTATAGATTAACAAACCATAAATGTACCTAAATATTTTTATTACTCCCGGCTGTACCTTAAATTCAGATGGGATGGGTAATCACAGGTAGAAGTGAATATATCTAACATCCGACTTGTTCAATTAGCCCGCTCAAATTCAACATACCAGGTGGCAAACCTACCGCCGTGTCTTCAACTAATTGGGTTTGTTGATATTTTCCATCACGAAATATTAGTCATTAACATACTATAGTTGATAGTAGGTAGTCGTATTTCGAACTCTTTATTTAAAAGTAAATATTTTAGGATTTTATATTAAGAAGCTAGTTAATAATTACATTAACAGTCCGCCCTGTAGACCTATTTTAATGTATGCAAAAGTATAAATAAATAACTAACAACTAACTACATATATAAAAATCTGTGTCAAGATATTCGTTCACGCTAATCTCCGAAACTAGTCAACCGATTTTAACGTAATTTTGTAATCTATCAAATCTATCAAAATCAAAATAATATTTTGAAGAATATTTCAGCTAATATCAAATAAATATAAGCAGTTCAAATTGCAGAAAGATGTAAGGGAAAGATTTTTTACACGTCCGGTATTTTTTTGGGAGAGATGCATACTTATATTCATTTTCTAACACCATATTTTCATTTTAAATTACAATGTACCTTAAATAATTCTTATTATTTATTTTTATTATTTTTTTTAACGGTATTTAACAAATTCTAAAAAATAATTTGTTGTACAAACGTGTAATACAAAAAAGATACTTTTTATAAATTATTTTTTTTCTTGTGAATAATGGATGATATTCGAACTTCAAACATAAGGATTATAAAAATAGCTAAAACTTCCATTAGGCTGTGAGTATACACAGCACATCGATTGTAACAAAAAATGTATTATTTAATAAAAGAAACACGATTGTGATTGTGAGTTGATGCCATTAGTGAAATCGTAATAGTGGAAACGTGTCAATATGGATTAGTTCAACACGGCTTTGGTTCCGAGACCGCCGCCAGAGTCAAATACTTTTTTGCTTAAATTTTATTATATCTATTACATTATAACCTTAATCTTGTTCATAAAATAAGAAGGCATTCACTTTTAATGTTTAATTAAATAAAATATCTAAGTTGTAAATAACAGTAACAACAAATATAAGTAACATTAAAAAAAATGTAAAATATATTAAAGATATATAGTTACTGTTATATTACAGATAATATAATATATAATAAAAATTTTAAAAATAAAATAATTTTGAATATATTTTAGCATCTTCTAGTATAGACTAGAAATAAGTCGGTACCATCATAGGGTCTTCAATCATAAAACCCTGTAGTCTTTTGTTACAATGAGCCAAAAAATGATCGAGCAAATGTAGGCTTACTTACAAATTGAACTGTTATTCTCAATTACTTTGCCTATTTTGACACAAGCAAAATTGTGTTTTATCATTAGTAATTAAGTTTTAAATTGGCTCTAAGTCTTACTTCATTTTTGTTTATTGTCGTAAATTTCATTATTATTTTATGTTTTGTTTATTTCATTTCTGTTTTAAATCTGATTTTATATTTTCATTTCTTTTTGCATTTATTTGTTGTAAGATATTAAATTGACAAAAAATAAAATTATTTTATTATTAGCAATGTAGGGTAGAGCAAAATTATTAATTATCTTTATTGCACACGGATAACATGGTTGAATGTTGTGCAGTCGAGCGTAGATTCTTGAGGAGTAAAGACGTATATCGTATATATATAGGAGTAATAAAATAAAAGTATCTAACAGTTAAAAACCGTGTATTATTTACCACAGTACAGACAGACGATGCCCATATTTTAATTTTTTTAGTGAATGTTACTTTATAATAATTGGTATTCATAATCGCAGTTCACCGTGTAACAGAAATACCAAGCCAGCGTATATATAGCATATATATAGCATAGTCGAAATCCGAAGATATTTTTTTTTATATTTTATACTAAACATCATCATGGGGTGTCAAAAAATTATTTGAAATTACGACTATAGTCCTTAGGCTAAGTTATTCAACTTCATAAATACTATCTTTAGTTTCAGTTTGGTATAATCGTTACGATTATAGTTTATATTATAGTAATTTCGCAATAATATCTAGTGAGGTAGGTGTAAAAAAATAAGTAAGATGATTAATCATCAATATTTAGTAAGTTAATAATCTGAGGCCTTAAAATATTTATAACTATCTATGTTCCGCGGCTACACCAGCGTGTATCAATGTATAAACTATCCTGTGTCCTAAGTTTGGATATAACGTACTCCTATACCAAATATTCATCCATATCAATCCATTTAGTAATTTTTCCATGAAAGAATAACAAACTTCCATTTACTGATTCATCGTTACAAGGTTTCGCATTTATTATATTATTAATAGTGTATTATGATATATATTAAATACATTGGGTGGGTGCTTTATACTAAGTAATAACTACTAGAATCCTACACATGAGTGAGTTGGCTATCTTTGACTGTTGTCATCAGCGTGAATACCTAATAGGTACTTGACTAGTCTATATTCTGTTAAAATATATAACTCGCTATTTAACTCAAAACAATAACAGATAATACCTATAGGTAGTTCCAGAGCGTATTGTAATAGAGTTCTTTAGAGTGTGATTATGCTTTGCAGAAGGCAAACCTACGGTAAGTTTGCCCTCTGCAAAGCATACTTTACGTAGTAGGTAAGTACCTATAACCAACTCAGAACCCTTATACCCGATTTAAAAAATATTTTTTACCTTCATAACTTCTAAGTGTATATTTTATATGTTTGTTATAGATGTGAAATTATCATATGTATTATTAAATATCTATAATTCATTACCAAATGAAATAAACTTAAAAAATCAATGTAATTATTATTTTATTTTTTATTTTTATCCATATAAGCAAGTTACTTAACCTACTGGATTGGAACGGTTAAAAATAAAAATTCGATAGGAAATTCGAAAGGCAATGAATGTTGAATTTTTAATAAATGCTAAAAAAGTTGTAGTTATAAATAATAAAAAATAAAACTGTAAACTGATCACCATCTTTACATGGTAATAACTAACCTAATTAAATAAATAGTAAATATATTAATTATTTTTTCTTTGTATAATATTTTAGTTAAAAACTTGTAGGTCTACCTATCTATTCTTTTCTTCCCAAATTTGATAATTTCATTAATTAGCTGATAACAAGACAATTAGTCTTACCTACATAATAGGCACACTATTTTGCCCTAAAAATGTATTTGTTAGCTACCAACCTAGGTAAATAGCTAACAATGAGCGTCTAAGTTCTTCTTTTTTAATTTAATAACAGAAAACATGGCAAAAGTACTTATATTTCTAGCTTGGCAACTAAATACAGATAATATTATATTCAGTCTTATCGTGTATAAGAATCGTTAAACTAGATACCTATTACCTATAGTAAGTTTAAAGTGGAGTTTATATGTAGTGTTTCATAACGTAGTTATTAGATCTAGAGTTACGTTACCTTTGAGTATAAAAATATATTTTTTTATATACCTAACAATTATATATCGTCCTTCCAGTGGTCGCAGGTTTAATTCCCGTACATTAAAACATTTGTATTCAAGAATTGGTATGTTTATTTATAGATATCTGTCTGGATATTTTCTATGTATAATCTGTATGAATTTTCAAAAATAATACAATTTAATTATGCCCATTAGTTCCGTTAGGACATTTTAGTACCCAAAAAACAAGCTCTGCTTAATTTGGAACTAGATGGCGCTGTATAATATGTCCATTAGTACTTATTTATCATATAAATTAAATCTGTCAATTAGTGGAAATCCTTTCTTTTTATTAGAAACGTGACCTCTCGTCGCGAACACCACGGCGTCCACAGCACCCGTGTTCGCCGCGCGTCTCTAATGTTTCCGTTAGCAATAAACAAACATTAATTATTACAAACACAAAGCGTCGATATGAGCGAAAAAATTAAACTTTACGCCTCCCCGGCGAACAGTTTCCGGAACATTACATTTTTAAAATCGCATCCGAGCAGCGCTGTATAGGCCTACGCGACGATGCGCGCACCACAACAAAACAAGATTTTTTAATCTAACTTTAGCTTTTGTAAAAATTACTATTTAAAAATTTACGCCTCGACCGCTAATTAACAGGGATTTAACCCTTCCGTCGCCGAAGCTCATTTTAAAATTTAACCCGGTGGTAATATTTGGCGCGTATTAAAATGTGAAAAATTAATGGCTCGCTAACCCTCCCGGTAGAGCACTCCCATGCCAAACTACCGACTTCCACGATTTTGGCTAGTAGTCATAGCCCAGTGGTATCGTCTGCAGTGTATTTGGGAAAAAAAATGCCTAAATAATTATAATAAATATATAGATATCTAACAGTTTACTGACCGTGATCAACAGATAGGTACGAGTAAAAAGTAACCCTCCTACATCGTAACAAATTAATTGAAACTTTTTGTATTTTTTATAGTTTGTAAAACAATAAACACAAATCAGGTGTATCTCAGGCAAAATCCAGTAGTTGTACATAGTTTTCATTACTTGACCTTGTGACTATAAGATTATAATACTATATGCAGTTATACATTTAAGTATATATTACATGGCTATAG
This sequence comes from Galleria mellonella, assembly GCF_026898425.1. Taxonomy (NCBI): domain Eukaryota; kingdom Metazoa; phylum Arthropoda; class Insecta; order Lepidoptera; family Pyralidae; genus Galleria; species Galleria mellonella. The sequence continues at coordinate 4,744,117 of NW_026442133.1, forward strand.
GTAGGTGTATGTTAAATTAATAAAACAAATTACATTAATAAAATAGGTCAACAATAACAAAAAATAAAAAAATCTTAAAATAAAAGTAAAGGCGAAAGCACAAAACAAAACCAAATTATTAAACACTTGTTCGACTAAACTGGTTGCAAAACAATGTCGTTCTAAATCTATACTTAGATATAACTCAGTTACTGTCACATCCACGATTACAAATGTGTGCTTTCGTAAACGGAACGTACCTGGCGGTGGTGCAGTCTCTGTAGAGGATGTCAAAGTCTTTGCAGGAGAGCAGCTTGCAGCGATTGACGCCCGGTTGGATGGCACCGAGGCCGCGCAGAATGCGGACCTGCTCGACGTTGCAGACAAGCGGCACAATGTCCAGCCTTTTTAGTTTCGTATACACTGTGTGCAGTCCGCCAACCAAATGTTTCAGAAAGAGTTCGAACGCTTGCGGCAGACACAACATTGTGTCGCCCTGAATTATGAACGCGGCAACCTTTTGCCCACGGTAATCGACCAGCTTGCACTCGTTGGCCGAGGGGTCCGATGTGGAGATGGGCGGCGGGCTGCCGTAACGCGGCGGGCCGTGGTGGTGCGCCGCCGCCATCAGCTCGAGCGGCGAGTGGTGCATCATCTGCAGCGAGCCCAGCAGGCCCAGCCCCGGCGGCGGCAGCGGCAGCCGCGGTGCCAGCAGCTGCGGCGGGCTCAGCGCTCGTGCCGGCGAAGCGGCCTTCACCCTGGGCGAGCCCCCGGAGGAGCCGCTCACCTCGCTCGCTGTCGACGCTGAGTCCACGGCGGACTCCATTCTCGTAATATCTGACTACGCACGCATCACACACCCGTCGCGCGCGCTGTTCCGCGCAACAATAAATAAAAAGCCTGAGTCGACGAGGGCGCGGCCGCGTGCGCGCGAACGCCCCGGCGGTCGGCCGCGATTGGTCGGACGCCGTTTCACGTACGGCTCTATTGGGCGACGACGCCGTCGCGGTGTCTCCGCCCTTTTTTCGTTGAGTTCGACGAGAACGCGCGAAGAAACGTTCCTGTTTCTTTTGGGTGTTGTGTGGTGCGGCCGCGCGTCGCGCGCCGGGGGTGTATTGATAAGAATGTCACCGGTAATCAATATGAGCCTAGATGCCGCCGCGGATGAACGCGTGTTGTAACGCCACGCGACACACACCTCGCCATTAATATTAACAAACAAACATTACTGATAAATGAACTTGTTGAAATTAACTGACAAGCGTTTCATTTCTTAACGCCTCATCACTGATCTAACGTAATAATTAATTTGGGTTATTTATAGAACCTAAAGCTATAAAGTTTACTTTCCGCCATTTTTGACGTAACTACGGCCACAGTATAATTGTAGCAGTATTCAAAATAAGTTTGCGAGGTAGATGAAAGGTGAACAAAGTTCGGATGAAGTTTAATCAATAAGTGGGTTGATAATAACTATGTTTATTTATTTGACGACTTAGTAGTAAATATACCTGCCTAATTAGATAGGCAGGTATATTTACAATTCAATAAAACAATGCCACCTATAATATTACACTCTTATGGTATAGATTAGTGTAGGATATTTTTTATTGAATGCACGTAGTAATGTAATTTTATTCATTAATGACAATAGAGAATGTGTTTTTACCTATTTACATAAAATGTAGAGTCGATAAAAAATGATCCATGGAATCAGCTACCATGTAGGTAGATACCTGTTATGTTGTCTGATCACCGAAAAGATAAGAATAACAACAATGAACATGTAGGTAGGTAATGAATAAATGCCTAGTTGTCGTTATCTTTATGTTATACACAATTACATTTTTATGATTGGACAAATTGAAAAAAAAATAAATTATAAATTCTTTTTTAGACATTTCCTTTTAACGATAATGCGTCACATACAAAAGTATGGGTATAATTATAAAAAAACATCCGGTATACGCTCTTGTATTGCCTCTCATCAAAAATTCGATATTTCACAACACAACAAATCGAATTTATTAGCATCTTTAAAAGGAAATGTTCTACAGATTTAAATGAAGGTGGATTATTATTTTTATTTTCTAAAGAAATATACATACTTACATTGCATAGCAAAGGTATTTTTTATTTAAATTTATTAATCAGAAATGTAGTACAATAAATTAGTCAAAAAGTTGAAATCATTAAGCTAGCTAATAATTATTTTTACTTAAGCACTGGTTAATGTTTAACTCTCTCTTTATGGTATCCAAACTATTTAGGTACTACAATTTTAAAATAACTAAAAAATATATAAATAATAAATTATTAAAAAAAAAAACAAGAGGATATACAAAGATATGAAATCCTTAAAAACAAAGGCTATATTTCTCCACCGTTTTGTAACAAATATTAAGATATAAATGAGGCCTATAAAATCAAAGACAGCTAAATCAAAGTCTGTCAAATGTTCAGGAAACTACACAAGCTAATATTTTGTCAAGATTCCATATGGAACGATATTCTATATTTTAAACTAGATTGAAAAAAATAATTATAATATTAGTCATAATTTGAATTAATAATAATAAATAATAATTAATTAATAGAACTCCCTCTATATTCGAGTAGATATAGATTGAAAATTATATTGATTTTATAACGATTAGCTGCCATTGATATCATAGTAGATATACTCGTATATAAAAATATACAGGTAGGAAATTTTCATAGTAGTCAATAATAAGAATTGATAATAAGAGGGAGACTTTGTACAAAAGTCGATTGCTTGTGCACCTCTGTCCCATTCGTGTTTCTACCGTGAAGCAGTTGTATTTGCATGGCTGTGTTTCGGTTTGAAGAATGGGATATGACGTGAATTTACAGGGTACAAAGGAATAACACCTGAGTCCTCAGGAATGGCAACGTATGGGGGGTATCATGGGCGAAACAGGTACTCTGTTATATCCATGCTACTGCTCATGTTTATAGGCGACGGTTACCACTTTCCATCAGGTGGGCCGTCAGCTTGTTTGACATACCAAGTTGCATAAAAAAAACATAAAATCTCCCGACTTTTATAGTTTTGGTTGTTTTATCGTATTTCTTTAATACTATCTAAGTGGTAGATTTTACATTTTAGAGGAAATAGAGTACATGTCCATTCAATATTTTTCCTATTTAAAGTTAGTTAATTAACTATAGATAACACTGTTATTGTATAGATGTTATTTAGGTATATCGAAGAGCAAACATGAGACGAGACACGTAACGAGGGACCTCTCCATCAAAATTGCGTTAAATAATAGGTATAACCATCCCACACACTCTTATAAAAGACAAGGAAACCCCTACTCAGAAAGAGGAGAGTATCACATTACACACGTTAATCGCAACTGTCCACTGCTGGACATAGATCTTCCCCATTTAGGGATTTTGCCAGTAGTTGCCACGCTTGGCAGGCGGGTTGGCAATATCATAGTTAGGCTTCAATGTTGTTTTAAAAGGGACGCTGTTGCCCATCCCTCAACTATTAAGTTGTCTTAGACAACTCTTACGACACTCACGGAAAAGGAAGGGGTGGCCCATTTTATGCCGGGACATATGGCTATAGTGCTCTATCGGTCGGTTCAACGGACCCTAGGGCTCCGTAAAAAAGCTACCAGAATTCTACGATTTTATTTTTTATTTTTAGCTATTAAATAATACCACAGTTGACTACAAATATTGGGTATTTTGAATGTATATATGTATGTAGATATATATGAAAGTTAGAGTAAATATTTATTCTATACTTTAACCTTAAAGTTTAAAGTAAAAAAATAAAGAGTTTAATTTTAAAAAATTTGTAATATTTTTTTTATTCTTATTTAAATTACAATCATTTGCTATGGGGTTTCATGAAATAAAATATATTTGGTGGGTGTTATTGAAAATTTAAGAAGGTATTCTTAAATTTCTAAGATGTACTTATGTTATGAATTTATAACGTATTCACGTTTTGTGGTTCTTTGAGAAACTCCAAAACTTACAAAGAACGAGCTACCATTACATGTCTAGGCTAAGAACTGATGAACCTACTCCTCATGGTCTTACCACGATTAACTTTTTTTTTACACCACTGACGTAGCAAAACAAGCATACAGCCCATCTGATGGTAAACGATTATCGTAGTCTATGAACATTACACACGCGTTGCCGACCCTGAAAAAATTTCTTTACCCCTTTTTGAAAAATTTCATGCTGTTCATGCTGTTCGCAGGAGGAACCATCTCTAAAACCGCGCTGGCATTTCTACACACGGCTCTAAGGTATGGAGGTGAAATCCCCGTCGGTAACGAACTATACGATGCTAGAAAGAGGCCGTGGGCATCATGTTAAATAATTCACATAAATGGACATAAAACATTGTACAAGCGGTAGTACACGCAGAATGAAAAGGATTTATTTGAAAATAGGACTAAATAATACAACGAACGACGAAACGCTTACATACAGATTGAGAAAGCAGTTAACAAACTCTAGCGTAGCCTAATTAGATTAAAAAAAGATATTAAAAATCTAATATAGCTATAATAAGCTTTATTAGTTCCACTGTTCACCAATTTTTATCCAAATTAGGTCACAAAAAGTTATTTTTTTATTTATGACTAGGTTTAGATTTGACAGCTTAGAGTTGACAGAATATATAGTTAGATGTCTCTTTTAAAATGTATGTTTGGCTACTGGATGAAAATAAAATGCTTCTTAAATTCATTACTTTACGAATATAACTGAAAATATTTTAAAATCTTTAAAGTCAGATTTTCCCAGAAACAACTGTCTGCTGCTTATACGTTACACGGGCGTAATAGGTACGACAGATATACCTACTGTAAAATGCAACAATGCAGTACATAAGTAAAATGGAAATGCCTTAGATATGTATCTATTAAAACTCTACTACTGTCATTAGTAACAAATAAAGATATCTAATTGTATTAAAGATTTATAACTGTAAAGCTAAGTGAGGAACGCCCTCATTTATAAAAATAATAAAATTTTAAACACCGTGAAAAAAACTTATCCTTTCTCTTCACAGAGTTAAACAAAAAATTATTTCCTTGTAATGTAATGTAATGTAATCGCAGATATTGTACAGTTGTACAGTATCTGCGATTACATTATAATACTCATTACATTAAAGACACAAGGGGTTGAAAGTGTTGATACAATACTAACCTCAATGGCGTTCGAAAACTTCACGAAAGCCACTCGATGGATTCACTTCACAATACCACTTAGTATAAGAAATATATCTTAGGATGAATATGAACCTTATAGCTTTACACATAAGACCATCGCAACAGCAAACTAAATAAAGAATGTTAAGAAATTCATTGTGACGCACTTCAATAATTCTTTCCAACACAAATACAATATTACATCTACTTATTATTTTTATGAAAAGAAAGCTATTACAAGTTATTACAAGTAGGTATAAGAAAGTAAAAGCACGTCTCAATTGCAGTGATTGTTATAAGTAAACATTTGCAAGGAACGTTATTAATATTGTGAATAAATCAATGTACCTACTATAAATAATTATGTCTCGGATCTAGGTATTCTAGGTTGTACCCTAAGATGTTAGAAGAAACTGGGTAATTTTTATAACACAGGGTAGGTATTCTGGCTTAAGGATCATATAATTTGTGTGATTATTTGTCACTTATGAAAGAGAGTGAGTATTACTTCAAAGATCGTGAGTTTAAATCTAGTCTACACGAAATACTAATTCTCTGATGCTGAAAAATAGTGTTAAAAAACTGTAGTTTATCTGAGAGAAGACGGTAGGCTGCGATGAACCTACTAACTGCATCCCATGTAAATCAGTATAGAAAGTACTAAGTATTTTTTTTTGATGGGTGAAAATGGTATGGTAGCCCCGCCTGCGCTAACGGGATACGCTGGCGGAGTTCCAGTGAAGGGTGATAGATGAGAATGAAAACAGGTCAGTTAGCCCATCATGATCGATTCATCAGGAATTAACCATGATAGTTAAAACGAGGAGGTCGACCTGGTTGGGTATATAGATGGGATTCTCAGTCTCCATTACTAACAATCCCTTTCCCCCAGTACTAAGTATTAGGTTATTACAGATATAACGTACGCCTTTATAATATTAATAGGATATTATTTTTGTTTTATAACTATTTATAGTGGCAGTAATTCAGCGGCATAATTTTTCATTACTCAATCTATAAAGAAAAATATGTTTTTCTGTATGTACCTCACTATTATCAATCATATTTCAAAGATAACATATGTCACAACGCGATGAAACGGATAATATAAAGGACATTCTTATCTATATTTACTGTAATACTAATTCATAATGACTTCAAACTCGTTTCTAGTAAGTATTAAAATTAAAAATGTTTTATAATCTATTAAAGTGTTAAAGAGAAGAACAAAGCAATCATTACAAATGCCGGACAGACAATCACATCTTTATTTATTAAAGAAATTATGAATCTATGTATTTTGCCCTTAAGTAATACCTAGTATTGGGGGAAGGGATTATTAGCAATGGAGTTTGACAGCCCCATTGCTAGCAATATGTCCTATTAGGTCAACCTCCACATGGTTCCCCCTGGAAACCATCGTGAACAATTCTTGTTGAATTCGTCACGATGGGCTAACTGACCTACTTCATCCTCATTTATCATACATCACTGGTACCTCGCTTGTGTATACCGACAGCACAGGCGGGGTAACCATTCCATTATCACCCATTAAAAAAAATACCTAGTATTTATAATAAAAAGATTTCTTAACTATTGTCTAATCAAACACAACTATTTCGTAATTTAGAAACAGAATTCCCAAAATTTTAATACACTAACTAAGGTATCCAAAATTTCAAACAAACAATACCAATTTAATTTCTTATATTATTGTTAACTAGGTATCCTTTCGGTACTTTTTACGCGTGGATTAAAAAAATTGAAAGATTAATAAATAAATACCACTTCTAAATGGCATATTGAGATAAAACATACATCATATTTTAAGTACGATACAAAGACTATTATTATACAAGTCGCAAGTTCGACCTTATGCAGTATTGCCCTAAACTGTAGGCCAGAACTCCTAGATATCAGCTTGGTCTTTTTGACTCGATTCGAAGATGAGTTATGAAAATAGTCAACGATCCCAAGCTCGAGTACTTAAATCTAAGGAGAAAGTTTGCCTCCCTTTATTTGTTCTACTGCTTGTATATGAATTATATTCGGAGGATTTGTTTAAAATGATGCCCACAGCCACTTTTTATTATCGCATCGTTCGCCGTCGACTCCATTGATTCATCCTCACACGAGTGAACCTAAATGATCACGAACAGTGCGGTTTCAAAGAATTTTTTCCCGCGAATGCTGAGACTATAGAATGAGCTCCCTGTCGATGTTTTCCCTAGAGACTACAGTATGGATTCTTAAAAAAGAGTATATAAAGGTTTCTTCAGGGTTAGCAACAAGCACGTCACTCCATCGGGTGGGGGTCGTCCTACACGCCGTTTGCCCGTACGACGTCGCCATTCAAGAACTTTTCTTCCACATACCTATGTGATAATATAGATATAATATATATAATATAATATATATAATATATATATATATATAATAATATATATATATATAATAATATAGATTAATATACATAATGATATTATTACCTTGGCAGTTCTTATATCATTATTATTATTTCATCATTATTATTATATCATTATTAATATAGCGTCATTAGATAATGTGATCATTATCTACACTAATATTTTAAAGAGGAAAGATTTGATTCTTTTTTTGTCTGTTTATAATAGATAAACTGAAAAACTTCTAAAATGATTTAAAAAACTCATTTATCCATTAAAGCTATTATAAAATATTAATTTGTCTTTTTATCTATTTACCTGTGTGAAGCCAGGACGGGTCACTAGTTATCTATCTATATACTACTACTAGTAGACGATTTTACTTGACATTTAAAGTTTAAATGACTCGCCCATAAACTTTAATTATAAACTAACATCGCCTTAAGTCTGTTACAGTTATTATCTATTTCAAACGCGGAATATTTTATCCGTCAGATAATCTCTAGTTCTTATTATCAACAGACAAACAAACTGGTTGCTTAGTTTCTCGTTTATATCAGATGAGATTTCAAAAGACTGTTTAACATGATCTGTACACAGTTTGCCGCGCACATTATATTTTTATAGTCGTAATATATAACAATTACCTACATTGTAAGTACTTACGCGGAGTTAAGCTCTAATTTGTGAATGAGCTATTCTCAATTGGTGATTAAATCTGCGTCATCTTGAGTAAAGAGAACCTCATAAAATAAATATCACGCCCTCAAACCTAGATTAAGGAGTCGAAATCATTTGTTGACTGTTGTCGATCTGGCACATAAATGTATACGTATATATATATATATATATATATATATATATATATATATATATATATATATATATATATATATATATATATATATATATATCGTATATATATATATATATATATATATATATATATATATATATATATATATATATATATATATATATATATATATATATATATTCCAGATGTTCATATGATTAACTGACCTCCCTTTTCATTACTTATCATCCCTCACTGGTACTCTACCAACATATACAGTTAGCACAGGCAGGGTTACCATTTCATTTTCATCCATTTAAATAAATTAGAAATATTATTTTAATTAGTTTATAATTTGAAAGCTTTTTTTATACGGTTGTCTTTGCGTGGTACAAATGATAACGGTTCATCCAATAAAAAAAAATATAAAAAATATAATGTATAAATCAATATATAGATACAAATTCTTTAAATAATCTTTATTCAAATAGTCTTGTTTACAATCTTCACTCTCAATTTACAATCCAGTGAAAATTAGATTTTAATTTGCCTTTACAATTATACTTCTTTCTGTTTTAAAGTAGAAATATTATTTTGTAGTTTTAATTTGAAAGAAAATAAATTAGGAATTAGGAATATAGATAACTTCACAGAAAGAAAACAAATCCATTTTCTGTAGTTATTAGCATTAACAGAATGTACAAAAAGTATCGAAAAATACCTACTGAATAAGAGTTTTGAATATCTATCTATATCAGATACACATACATTGCTAGATTGTATACAGTGCTAAGGAACAAAACTTTAAAATAACAAAACTACACGAAAAAGTCTGTTCAGCGTGATTATATTATAGTAGGCCAATATGACTGAGTGTACTCATAATAGAGACGTTAATTTGTTATTTTATGGTTAATTATTATGATGATAGGTGATAATTTTATTTGAAACTAGCGATCCGGCTCGACATTGCACGGGTAGACAGAATTTTCGAAAATAATATATAGCCTATGTTACTCGCTGATAATGTAGCTTTCTATAGGTAAAAGAGTTTCTAAAATCATATGAGTAGTAGTAGTAGAGTAGTTGAATTCATCCATTATAAAATAACAAACAATCAAGTTTTTCCTCTTTATAATATTAATATATGAAAGCAGCAAATGAGTCTCTTTCCCTTCTTCTCAGATAAAATTACATTTAAAACTGAGCGGTACGATACACTCATAAAAATGGTTATAATTAAGTTTACTCGAATAAAAATATTTTTGTTTATTTTATAGATATTATATTACAAAATTCATGGTTCAAGTTAATTTAATTGATATGACAATAGACATGTACACATTGTTCTCTGTATAAAACAAATGGTGTTCGGCAAGCAATAAATCGAGCTCAACATTTCGATCGAAGCTGCAACAGACTGCGCAACCTCGTTAAACTTTATTTTTATATTAAACCCGTAACTTTGGGACGCGACGCTGGCGTCCAACAACTGTAATCCCGCCATGAAATTTTACACAAAAAGAAATTAATGAAAATGTGAATACAGGGTGTATTGACTTCATGGATTTTATAACTGGCAACTGTATATATGTATGTGTAATAATGTGTAGTCTATCTATATTTAGGAATTTACATAACCAATGTAATCGATACAACAAACACTATTCGGTCGTGACTGCTGTTAATTTCAAAACATCAAAGTGATATCGAATTTGCATCGAATTAATCAAAACAAAAATGATTAAAATATAAAAAATATGAAACGTAACCGTCCAATACTTTATGCCAATCATATACCTAAGGATATGTAAATTATAGTCGCACTTTAAAATAATTTCCACAAAATTTTTTAATGTTCCTAATTTTATAATAAATATTATATTTTTTCATCGGTCTTGAAATCAATCCATTAAAATTTTTATTATTGATTCGAGCAATCGATTAAACAATCGATGTTAAAAAAAAAATTGATTATAAAAAACCATCGTTTATAATAGTATAATAGTAGTTTAATATTATTTTGTCCAAATGTAATTTTAGTTTTTTGTTTTTCTGAAACAACTTCAAATAAATATTTTTATTGGTTTATAGATCAGAATAAGTCACAAACTAATTACCAAAAAGTATTAATCTCTATAGCCTGCCAAACAGGCTATAAAAAATCGAATTTTGAATAATAAAAAAGTGAATGACGACGAAAAACTATTTCAAAACCATGCTTACATTTTTATTCGACTGACAGCAACTCAACGCGAATGCCACTTGGATGCATTTACCGTGTAAACGGGTGTTGTTACAACGTGGTTTTCAACTCACACTTTGAGCCTTTGAATGTTAGGTGTTGCTTTTGATGTAAAAATCATACGTCGCTCCCTACACAGCCCTGCTAATATTGACACATCTTAAATGTGAAAACCAAATGCTGGAAGAGTATTCTGTATTGGTCACGTATTAGCATTTGTTTCATATAAAACAGAAGTCAGCTGGCCTAGCGAATTTGTCTTGTTTTTCAATATGCCTTAATTCGTAAAAATATACTGTTATTAATTAGTTATTTAATACTAACACCATATATCCGAATAAAAATTATTTTTATTGTTATTTGTTGTTACTGTATGTATAGACAGCTGGGCCCGCAACCTCACCCGCGTGAGTTGAACAATCTATGGCATATACTAACATTTATTTTATTTTAACACTTATAGTGAAGATTTATTTCATAATAATTCTAGAAAAACACTTCACAAGTATTACTATAACAAGCTACAATTGGCACTACGGCGTAGACCTTCGTAACCATAAAATCAGTTCATCGAAATAATTTCTTTACTTTTATCGCCTAAATCTTAATCAATAAAGTGTAGTGTATTATATTTTTATTAAATACCTACCTGTGTATACTTGTAGACAATATTCTATATGTATTTCAACAGAAAAGGTAAAAATTACTTCTATTTATAATAGATATATTTATATATAATTTCTGTTGAAAAACATGCTTGCATTGTTTTAGTAATTCGGCATGTATTTTCTTATATTTTATCAAAAGGTTAAATGTATATAAAGGTCTATTCTTTTTTGATAGTATTAATATATATTAGGTATTACTTTTTCTCAGAATAGTCGTCCCGTATTCAACATCAAAGTACAATCTTCACTCGCTATCCGTTTCGACTCGCGGTGCTATGTAATGTAGTGATGTCACTTTTATTGTGCACTTTTCTCGTGATGTTGCCCATTTATTTCGCATTCTCTTAACGTTGCCAGTTATTCAAGACCGCTTTGAAGTCAAAGCTCTTTTGATTCTGCATGGCAGCTTAGTCGGTGCTGACCACACTACTTTATAAATGTTAGTTTTGCCCTGAATAGTCTCCTGGAGTATGCTTGTTTTCAAATGCGTTATTTGGGTCTTCGACGAATTTATTATTTTAATGAGTAAAATTATAAAAACGGACATTCTCTGACATATTACATGCAACAAAAATATTACCAGAATTAATAAAATAAATAGTAAGTACATTTATATACAGCGAAACTGATTGACTTGGATGTACTAAGATATTTTCTTCGTAACATTGCCTACATATTAAATGTAAACCTCCTTTGTGTTTACATATTAAATATAAAACATATTACTAACTATAATTATCTGTGCTAAAATTGCAATCATCAATTATTTAATAAATAATTTATTTGGATAAATATAGGTTTAAAAATTGGCTTTTTCATTTTATATAAGTAAAACGCTCACTATATTTTGCCAACATTGGGCGTAAAATAATTAAAGATGGTCTCCGACAAAAAAACCAACTTCAGTTGTAACAAAACCAATTATTTTGATTTGAATACTAAACTACTGAACCGATTTTAATAAAATTTCTATGGGACTAATCTGTAAGTATCCATTCAAATAATAAAAGGATTTTCGAAATCAGTTTACAGCTGACGGAATTATAATGTAACGAATTAAAAAAAAAATAACCCCATTCAGGATTCTTTTTGAAGTTGGTTGAATATTATTAAATACAGTTAAATTATTCAAATTGCTTATACTAATGAACCATTGAAAAATCACAATCTTTAAGTGAAATATATTAAAACATTTATTTTCGTATTTTTTTTCTATGGATAAAGAATTGCAACACACTGAACTTAAACTGATAATAAGTACAAAATTAGAAGAGGGTGCGGGTGGTAGCTGGCAACATACTTAATGGGAATAAGTAGATGAAAAATTATTCACGGTCGCGTATTGACTTTATACATTGACAGGGGTGGCGCTCGTGATCCCAGAGACTGGTGGCACTTGGGCAGGGTTATCACATACCTGTAATATTTTACCCGACTTAAAAATAAGCAAGTTATCCAATTGTTTGTGTTTTTAGTTTAGTTTTACCTATCTTTCTCATTCATAATTTCAAATTCTTATCAATTTACTAGTAAATGAAAAATATTTTTCTTAATCAACCATCAGTTAAGACCAAAGCAAATGGCGAATTATAATAGAGTTGTTAGTAATTCTTTCTTTTGTACATATATATACATATCGCAATTCTCATTTCTTTGTTTTTGAGATTATCTAAAATATTTTTGATAATATTCTAAAGTCAAGACCAAATCATAGATTTTTTATTGAAGTAACACGTTTACTCACATACTGTTCCTTCTTTCTGTAATTTGACTTCAGGTTTTTTTTTTACTACAACATGAGCTTACATTTCATCTTACCTCACCAGACGGTAAATGTTGATAAAATCTAGGATGAAGCGCTAATAACTTTAGGTTATTATATAAGATTTAAGGTTTCACTAGTCTGCCTGTTTGTCTTGATGACGTTTCTTTTAACTACCTATGTTGCAATTGAAGTAAAATTTTATTTTCTTTAAGGTAATTTTATTTTCTTCATAGTATTATCTATTACTGACGAGTACCAATGTTGTCGATTTTGTGGTTCACTTTGATAAATATTTTTTTTATATATCTTTGCTATAGTTTAGTTCAACCCTGCTATGAAGCGTGTTTGGGAACGCATCGAAGTCGGATGTCAACCCGTGACGCGTTCTGAATGTATGTACGCCGCGGCTTTTCGTAATAAATAGAATATTTTTATCGGAAACCCGCACTCACTGCGCACAAATATTGTACCCGCACGACTTTCAATATATGTATATATTCGTATGGCTTATGTGAAGTTTGAAGATATTTTAAAATCTCTAACAGTTACGTCTCTACATACAAATAAATGTGACATATTTTTTCCTGTTTACACACATTTGATTATTTTCTAATTATTCTCTGTTAGAATGCAATGTTACATCTATAATTTCATTGGTATTATATTATTACGTTACTGTTATACTACTACGGTTGCTAATATTTAAATTACTTAAATTTCGTAGATTGTCATATGGAATAAATTATAGAATTAATTAGATTTAAATATAATTTCTTTATAAATTAGTATATATGTATATTTTCCTACTATATATACATTGTTTAATTAATCAAATTAAAAATACCTTATGTACTTATACCACAGAACTATAAATTTCATATATTGGCATTTAATTATTTATTTTATCTTAAAAGGATTCTAGAAGGTCACATGCTTTTTTTATAATATATAGAATAGCAAACAAGCTGACGATCCACCTGATAGAAAGCGACAATCCTCGCCTATAAACATGAACATGACCAACACCCTGCATATCACAAAATACATTATGGTGTATATATAATACATTGCATGAATGGTTAAAAAGTAAGTTTTTACTTTATTAAAGGTTATTTAAAATACAAGTATAATTTTATATAATGATTTGACATTAAGAATACTGTAATTAGAAAAATCTTTATATAATATTTAATTGTAATGTTGATACTAAATACAATTTAATATTTGAATACCCTTACGGGATGCTGCATGTTATGTACTTATTTGTGCATCTAACATCTTATTTTACCGTGTAGCAAGCAAATAAAGATGATTTGATTTGTTACCCATGGTATCCCTCATACGTTGCCATTATTGTTAAATAATCATTCGTACCCTGTAATTTTACTGCTAAATCCCACCCATATGTGTGTATAATCGAATCACTTCCATGGTGGAAGTTCAACTTCTTATCATCAAATTCGTGACACACATGGCAGCGGGTGTGTGCAATGTTATTCGGAAGCATATTTGCGTAAGCGTTTTATTACAGTCCACGATCCATCAATCCGTCAGCATGAAACCCTTGCCAATAACACTTCTAAATAATCCTCTATTACGTCTCTGTCACTATAAAGTAACGTTATTTTTAAGCGACTTTGAAAAATCTCCTTTCAACTCAATTCACCTTTTTAGCAGAGGAAAATCCACTTATAAATTAAAAATATTGTACTAAAATATAACTAGTTAAAAATAATTATAGCACAAATTGAATTCACTGTTTTCTGCAAAGTAAAATGTACTTACACGTTACATTTATAAATTTGTATTAATTAGCTGCCTACCCCGGTACTAATGAAGAATGTGGAGATTTTAAAACCCAAATTTCTCACTTTTCCATATGATTTTCCAAACATTTTCTTCCATATACACCCTTATAAAAACCGACAAAAAAATTATAGTTAAATAGATGCAGCCATTCCAAAATGATGCGGTTACATACATACCTATATTCAACAATTGCCTTTTATGCATATATGTAAAAACATACAGATCTATCTATTTACGAAAAAATCTAGGCCACATTTTATCCAAATTTACGCAAACAAGCCAAAAGTATCTCTTAATAAATTTTACCTTATTTTTTACATGTAGAGTATATATATATATACCTCTAACCTATTTGTATTTCTACCGTGAAGGAATTGTGTTTGCATGACTGTGGGATCTGTAGTGAAATATGGAATACAGGATACAGAGACAACACCTTATGCCTCAAGAATGGCAACGCATGGGAAGTGTCAAGGGTAAAACAGTATACTCTGTTATGTCCATAGTACTGCTCATGTCTATACCACTTTCCATCAGGTCAACCGTCAGCTTGTTTGCTATTCTAAATTGCTTAAAAAAATCTAAAATCAAGAATAATAACAATCAAATAATAAATTAAAAAAAAATGGCAATATTTTAATTTTTAGCGGGTGTTAGCCTGTCTGTCTTTTTAATACGGCTGGTTTCCAGATAAACACGTCTCGCGCCGATTTCATTTAAATTCCTTGCCATATCGCATATTTCTATGGAAGGGAGCTTAAACCTTTGATTGATCGCATGGTCTGGGTAAACGGATGATACCGTATTAAACAAATAGGATGGTGCTAAATTCGAAAATTAAACACCAACAATTGTCATTTCTTCAGTGAAATCTTTGTGATATGTCATTCAAGGCGATCCTTGAATTCCAAAAATATCTTTATAATCTATTCATATTACGTTATAGATAGTCAAGCTATTTAATTACGTAATAGACAACTTACTTACATAATAATTCTATTATGATTTATAAAGTTACACTGATTTTTTTATTTCAATAGGTACCTACTTGCTTAATTTTGTCCATTTGTCCCTTCTAACGTTTCCTCACTGGGATTTAAGAATGATATTTTATTCCACCTATCTCCACTGGTAGAAATGAATGGAAATTCATTTTCACTTATCCCTACGGAGTGCTTTTTGTTTACAGGTACATTTTAGTACATAAATAAGTAGATATTAACCTTCTTTTTTCAAGGTATGTCTTTAGAACAAATAGCGTTTTAAAGCATCCTGATCTATCATAAAATCATTTGAAATATGGAATGTGTTAGCATTACTGATTGTAAACTGCATTTAGTAGTTGTATGGACTTACTAATGGTGTCTATTTCAAACAGGAGATGGTTTTCAATACGCCTATAAGTGTGTCCTTTTAAGTATGCTACCCGAATTTTTTTCTAATTCTGAATCGATTATGATAATTCTTTTAGCACTTGATAGCGTTTAGTTCCGTATTGATCCTATATAAATATAACAATTAAAGTCAGAGGTTTTTATGAAACAAAATCTTAAATTTCAATATGTAATGTATATTATTTGTAATTAAACTTTTTAAGTAATTAACCATAATAAAGTTTTTTTACGTACATTAATTAATAGTATAAGTAATTTTTAGGAACTCATTACTATCCTACCAACGTAAGTACAGTTCAAACACTAGATTTACCATACCTAATATAATATCGCTGATCCTTGGTGAATTTTAGAGAATTCTGGCGTTGCATGACGGTATTTTGCATCGTGCATGAGTAATCTTATTACTGCAACAATAGTAGCAGCTAATCTGATATGATAGAGCACCGCGCTAAGCACTGCATCAGCTATGTTATTCTGTAAATATTCGCACATCATTTCGCAACTCACTTCACTTTCACTTCACTTAAATAATAACTTCATGTAATGCATGTAAACTTTGGGAATGACAAGTGAAGTGAAATGAGTTTTAAAAACTAAAGTGCCTAAGAATGGTACACGCACACTTACCCCGATTCATTATGTCGTGACGTTGTCACCTCTACAAAATAGCATTGTTATTAATCTTATTTGTTTACAGAATACCAAATGTTAATCACTCGCGTATCTGATAGTGATTTTTGAATTTGACTTGACAAAATAGCACTACAGGACTTGATATAAATAAATATTATCACCATCATCATCTATTATAATCTAGATGCTATCACTATCCTTATGTTTGTCTACCCTAATGGTAAACAGGCGTGACAAATTTCTATATCCATGTATGTATACTATCACAAGTATGATATTTATTTATTTATTTCATCAAATGAGTGAGCTTTATAGTCTCCCAACACGCTCACCCAGGAAAGCATCAATACAGTAACACATACTTTATAGTTAAATGAAATAATATTAATATGATTTAACAATAATAGAAATAACATTAGATTTTAAATTTCTTAATATAAACACTCTGTGGTCATCCGACGAAACTCGATCAAGCTGGAGGCAAACACATCTAGTTGTGTATACCGGATCAAAACATTATATTATTATTACAGCGTATAAAAGAAGAAATTATTTTTAAACTATGTAAAAATTACTAAATTCACTTTAAATTTTATTTGGATGTGGATATATAATAATATATCTATATTTACCTATATAATATATACACCTATAATAATATATCTATATTTCAAAATAGATTACATATATTTAAACTACTTTCTTAAGTATATAGTTACTTATTTCGTTAGCAATAAACCACAAATAATCTTACTTTTTTATACCTGTAATCTGTAATCCGGTAATATGTATACCTTCAGATAAATTAGAACTTAGGTAGTTGCATTCAAATCTTAAAAATCTTTGCTGTACTTTTATCATTCCTACTTTACTTTATACTATTAATTTCGGGCAAATCAACGAAAAGTACCGAAGGTACTAACCAAAATACAATATTCCGACTACCTTATAGGAACTAATGTAACCAAACAGAAAAAATACTTTAAATTCCCCGAGGAAATGACTACTCGAGATGCGTAATTCGACATAGCGATCCCCGGTCACCGGCTAAAATGTAAAATGGCTCCCTTGCATTTTTTTCCTAAGTGCCATAAAGTATGACATTTATTACGGTCAGATCTGCCTCAACCACTATTGATAGGCAAATGAGAGAGTTTTTTAAAAGAAAAACGATGTCTGCTTTTTATGTGTTCTTTGGATAAGGATATTTTTTAAGTCCAAAGATGCGAGTTGTCGCTCGTAATGGGCAGCATCCAGCAGTTTTTGTGGTTCCTTGGAACACTTTTCATGTTTGTTGCAGACCTGAATTAGAATGTCATCGTGGTAATCATTCTATATTTTAATACTACTGAGGTGGCAAACAAGCATACGACTCACTTGATGGTAAGCGGTTACCATACCCTATAAACGTCTGCAACACTAGAAGTATTACGCGCGCGTTGCCGACCCTGAAGTAACCTCTTTACCCCTTGTTTGAAAAACCCCATGCTGTAATCTCTTGGAAAAACCTTGAAAGGGAATTCAATTCAGTGACGGCAATTTATTAAGTAAAAACGCCTATTATATTTCTAAATAAAAATAAAAGCATTTGGTTAATACCTAATTTATTAATTTCGACTGTTACATAGCAATAATTTTAGTTTTGTTATTATGTGTTTTTTTATTCTAATATTTTACTTTTCTTTTTTACAATATGACAATAACAGGATATTCAATTTTTACATAAATATGCTTACTTAGTTGACGGAAATTGAATTATTTACTACATTATCTTAATCCGGAAATTTTCTTCAGTTCCTTGATTAGTCTCGGATGCGCGCCAATGCAACGTTATAAGTTCATTAAATTTCTATAAACCGTATGTAGTTATTTTCTCTCAATTTCTATAATGTAATTCTAAATAATATTATTGGTAATAGTTAATGATAAGAAACCAAATAAATTCGACAGATGGCAGTAAGCTCGCTCCCTGCCATGTGAGGTTCTAATATACTCGACAAAACGTGAGAATGTCGGATATTACATCCGAAGAACCTCGAACCTGAGAATACCTCTGCCTATCCTATTAGAGCCTATATGTCATTTACACACAAGTGTATTGTATCTTTTTTTCCTACAATCACCTCAGAATGAAAAAGAGTAGTAACTTTTTACAAATTTAATCCTTTACAACTCGGAAAATAACGAGTTAGTAACGGAGGAACTTTCACTGCTAACACTGTACCCCGTCTGGTCAATTTCTACGTGGTTTCCCCTGGATACCATCTTTGTTTTTTTTTTTATAAGGACTTGGCACATTGACTCCATAGCCACTTGATAATAGTGATAATGAAATCTAGCGTCGCAGGTTTAACGCAAGATTGCATCTAAACTTCGGCTCACACTATGCCGGCTTATATAATAAACAGTTTTTCACGCCTCTTTTTAAATAATCCAAATTATACTTAGCAGAAACAAAGATTGCGGTTAATTCTTGTTAAATTCGTTGTGATGGGTCAACTTACCTGCTTTCATCCTCACCCATCACTGGTGCTCCGTCAGCGTGAACCAATAACACAGGCGGGGTTACCATTCCATTAGCTATTGACAAAAAAACATCAAATATATAAAAATATAAGAAAATTATAGGTCCATTTTAAGTAATTTATAAAAGTACATATATAGTTTTAAAATCCTTAGAATGGATACACAGACCTAAAGCACTGACATAGATTAAGTCGAAAGTTTTTAATGAGAAATAAGATATTTTACGTCATTAAATTGTTTCGTACCGCTGTGTTATAATCTTGAAATTGAGCTATCATTGGCGATAAGGGCAATAACTCAGCGAATAGGTCAAGCACAATAGTGAGTGCCACCGATAATCGTATATTAAGGCCCTTATCCCTATGAGCACCTTTGCGACAATAGAAAGGAATATAATGTCGAAAAGTGGCCACATAAAAATGACATACGGTTTTGCGATGTCGTGGTTTGCTCGCAAAAAATAGTGGGTAACCGCTGAATGTGTCATCTACTTATCGAATACCTATGTTATAAATGTGTTTTTGAATTACCGAATTTTGCATATGTTTTGCATACTATTTAAAAGTAAAAAAAAAAATTATAACGATAATATAACCAGGGACCTACATACTTTGGCGGTTCATTTTTATAAAGAATGTAAATGGAATAGTAACCCTACCTGCATTATTGGTTTACATAGCAGAGTATCAGGTGAGGATAAAATCCAACAAATTCGTAATCGATCGTAACATATTCACTGGCAAAGAGGTCATTAGAACCCGTTATAATCTCTGGAATTACTGAACCGCTTCGTATAATTCTTTCACTTATAGAAAGCTTTACTTTATCCCAAAATAATATAAGCTAGTAATAAATATTACTTACTTAGTAATTCTAAGCAATTATTATTATTAGCAATACCTTTTTAATAATTATTTTATTTTGCTGTACAAATGGATATATTGAATAAGTTTGTAGGAAATGATGAAAATTCAAATACATAAAACCTCTTGACTGAGGGTTAAAATAGCTTTTCACATCAGGCGGCAAATGCGAAATCGTAATAAAACTATCCATATGATATGTAAAGTAGCCATAATATTGAAAACTTCCAAAATCCATCAATAAATGTGACGTTATATGGGGAACGTTACGCGACGCTAACGCCACGCGTTACTAGTGTGAGGCAGTGTCCTAAAATGTTATCGATAGAGTATTTCACACACTTATGTATAAGTGCATATTAATTTATCTATAAATAATAATTGAGAGTAATGAATATATGTAAAATAAAATATTAATGTCATTAATTATTGCTGAATAGAAATGTTTTATATTAGTAAGGTATTAGACTCTCCTGATACTAGAATCTTCAAATATCGTTTCTTATTATTTACCCAGATCACATAAATAAATCTTTTTGAAATATATATATCTGGAATTGTTTTATATTTGGTAAATTTGCTCTACATGCACCATGAAAGCACATAAATTACTTCAGAAAGGATTATTAATTTTATAAATAAAAATAAGATTAACAAATAGATCAAAAACAACTTCCTACCTTAAAATTTTAAAGCCTGGGAAGATATTTTATTAGTGTTTTGAAGTTTGAATCCTTAACCAGTGCGTGTTACCAATGATGACTTATGAAACCGAATCGTGGTCCTACATTATTGCCCGTATGCAAAAGCGATCCCATACAGGCAAACACAGTGTAGAATGACACACCACTAGATGGAGTGACGACTTCAAATGCATTGCAGAGAGTCAGTAGATGCAGGTGGTTTAGGACCGTTCTTTATGGCAATCTATGGGAGAGACCTATTTTCAGCAGTGGACAGATAATAGCTGAGATGATGATGATGATGAAGATGATAAAATTTGATATAAGCCATTTATGATTTTACGGTGATTTGCAATGAGCAATCTAAAATTCAATAACTTATGTGAGCCAGACACAAACATCAAAATATCCACAGTCAAAATAATTCGCGTTTACAAGGGCTATATATAATCCTTTGTATATTAAAATATATGATTATAACATAGGAATAAGAGTTTTTTTTTTATAGAAAAGTCATTTTACTATTCCTATATTGTATTTCGATACAATCTCGAAGCCATAACACATGTTTTCGTGTATAGAACTTATTTACCTCTTTCTATCAGGTGGACCGTCAGCTTGTTAGCAATTCTAAGTTGCATAAAAAAACAACTTGACACCAAAGATCATTCTATCATACGCGTAGTATTAAGTAGTATGTTAGAGCAAATTCTTTATAAACTTTATCTATTGTTGCATTTGAACACTACTCTAGTGTAATTTGATCATAATATAATATAAATAAAAACTTAGGTTCCAAGAAGCAAATGAAGAAGAATAGCGGATGATGAGTGCAGAAAATTTTTATTACGTTGTGTTTTTATTTAACATAAAAAAACATCAAGAAAAATCAAATTATTAATTATTGAGAGAAAAATAAAATTAGAAAAACAAAATATAAAGACGTTTCATTACAATAAATACACTAGTGAAAATCATCGATAAATGATACTCGTCCATCTCTAAAGGGAGGCAAGGCGTCAAAACGCACGACCGCAACTATCAAAGAGAAATCTTTTCCGTGTATCAATAACGTTAGTCGTATCGTGGCGACGGCGGTCGTCATCGACTAGACACATTGCGATTTTGTATGCCTGCGACATTTTATAACTTTAACATATTGTTATATCTATATTGTAATACTACAAGTAGGTATTACAATATATTTACATGAATTCACATCATCTTTATTACATTATCATAGAAAAAAAATATCTATGACTGCTTACTCCTTTATGTTATTAATAATAATAACTGGATATATTATATAGCATCATCTAGTTCCAAACTAAGCAGTACTTACACTATGATACAGCTGATATAAACATTAAAACAAGTACTTTTTTAAATATATATATGTTCATAGGACAACCGAACTTTGTGAGTTAGTCTATCGCCCGACTCAGAAGGGTGAAATAGTGTGTTAAAACCACTACACCACTAAGATCGTCACATTCTATTAATATTCTTAGTAAGTAGGTAGGTACTTGAAAAATCAACCAAGTAGACATTACCCGATGGAAAGAACCATTGTACTGTTGATGTGTTCCGATATCAGCATATTCTAATATTAACTGCCAAATCGACTTACTCTATTCGTAAAATCTCAACAAAGGGGCATCTCTTCAATGTGGCAAGGGCGTGAAATTATTTTCCTTGGCGTATGCAGATTAGAGGAGGGTGACTGGTGGGGTCGGGATTAGTTCCGGTTTACTTTTTATAGGATTCCGATGATAAATGTCACTATTGGATATGCTAACGGGTGGTGCGTGTAATGTATCCAAATAAGCTGGATATATTTGAGTATAACTTTCTACAACAAACCGATCAGTGTGACTATAAAACTCTTGTATGTCTGCTTGCTATATATCGTAACCTTTATTAGTAACTTGTCTAAATATAACAGTTCATTTATTTTTTCGAAAACGACATTTGATATCTTCAACCCAAGCACGTGAAAAAGTACTTATCTTGCTTAACATTACAAAAAAGTTGCTTGAAGACAAATTATTCAGTTTCATAAATATCTACTATGGCTGTATATCGGCTTATTCTATTTTTACATTGCACCCTGTATTATTATATTTACGAGTACTTTTGAAAATAATTCTTAAATTATTTAGTTATGTATAAGTGATGTGACAATAATCAAGATGCAGTCGGATACAATAAGTTCACGACACGCAACACATGTTGCCACCCTTCTATCAAACACGTTAACGGTTTAGGAGTCAGACAAAAAAAGAGGAAAGTCGCGAAGCCGGCGGGCGGACGGACGATTGCTATCCCGAAATATGATTTATAGATCGGACGTCATCGGCAATGCGCTTTCTATACGTCACTGTACATGTCACCTCGCCCGTCAGCCGCCACCACGCGCTACCACCCCGCCTGTTCAGGGAACGATGAAAAATATATTTTGTTGTCAATGATACCATCGAGTTCATTTTATACAATGATTTTTCATCTAATGCAGATTTGGTATTCTTTCTTTATAAGGTACCATCAAATTTTTATGCTTAAACGATAAAAACTCTGGTGACTTTTTTTTTTATTGAATGAAAATGGAATGGTAACCCCGCCTACGCTAACGGGATACGCTGGCAGGACACCAGTGAAGGATGATCGATGAGGATGAAAACAGGCCAGTTAGCCCATTATGATGAATTCATCTGGAATTAATTATGATAGTTTCCAGGAAGAACTGCGTGGAGGTCGACCTGGTTGAATATATTGCTAGCAATGGGATTCTGTCTTCATTACTAACAATCCCTTTCCCCCCACAATTTGGTGATTTGGTGATTTGGTGGTAGTCGTGGTTCTATTCTCTATTATAACTTCAAACCATTTGATGATCTAGCATAGTATCGCGAGACGGGGAAAAGAATTTTCTCCCCCCTCACATTTATAATCACAGATCAACTAGATTGTTAGGCAAATTCTGCACTTAATTATCTTTTTATGTGAATCAAATGTCGAGAAAATACTATAAAAAATTTTAGTTGACGTAGCATAGAAAAATTTAAAAAAGGTTTTATTTTGTAAGTCACTTAAAAATAAGACCAAATAGACGAGAACTACAAGTCCCACATTCAGCGGTAGACAACAGTTAAAATGATAAAAAAATTAAAAACAAACTAACTTCGTTCGAATGACCGGAATTATGTAAATTGCCTAGAATAAAATTAGTCTATATCCTTCTCCATCCCAAATAAGTAATACGTGTGCCCAATTCCGTTACCATTTATTGAGCTGTTAAAACACCAAGAGGTTACAAACAAACAAACTCACTTTCACATTTAAGACATTAGGAAGAATTGGAAAGCAACCAATCCCATCCATCGAAGTAAACATTTGTATCAAATCGAACAATAATCGCTCATATTGTCAGTTACAATACAATTTGTTTGGAAACTCGACGCGTGAGAGAAATAATAACAAATGATTCGCGCCCTAACACCGCCTGGCGTTGAAAGATCACGCCTATTGCTTTCTTGTTGATGAAAAAAGTATAACATTACTCCACAAGATACATTAGCATCGTATGTACCTACATCAAAAGCAGCACTAAGATAGACATGCGTAATCATTTAAGAATAATAATCTATGCAACAATCCAATTTATCAATTGATAATACACAAAGATTTATATAAATGAAGTGGATGTACCGTAGTCAGCCGGTAGACATATACAGTACTCCATACACCGTAAGTAGTACGAGACCACTAAAAATTTTTGAAAAAAATTTTGCTTACTATTTACCGAAAAAAAGGAGGGTTCAACTGTTTTAATAGTAACTAAATAGAATTAGTTATTTATATTGAGTAGTTATTTACCATTAAAGTTCAAAAGTGAACTTTATTGATAAATAACTAATGCTTAGACATTTTAACAGTTTCTTTAATGATAACCCAATACACGTAACAAAAACATAACATACCACAATTATCCTTTTGTTTTTTCTTGGATCTTTTCATCTTCGCAAAGATATCCACAATACCAAAGATTGTTATCACTTTTATATCAGTGACAAAATGCAGGGCGGATCTGGCCAGTCTAACGTATCAGGTTTCTACATTTAGAGTCTAAAAATTTCTATTGTAAACCTATTTTTTTATTTATGAGAAAAAAATTAGTTAATAATAATTTATAATATTATAATAAGCCTAAAGCACTCTAAATTAGACCTCCACACTAGACACGAAATACTCATTACGGTATGAAAATTTTAATACGACAAATCTATAACAAGAAGATAAAGAGAAGTAGGTAAATTTTGTACGGAGATTACGAATTGAAACTCTTAATGATCAACATCTGTATGTTTGGTGTTATAGTAGCCATTTCGTGAATTCGCATGTAGAGATACAAAGTCACAGGTAGTGATGTAATCCATTGTTGACGCAGTTATAACATTCACTTGACTCTTTACAACTAATTTCTCCACCATCAGAAAATATAAGTTGCCTGCAATTCATATTTATAAAGAGATAAAGCTCCATTAAGTCATAGAGTTTGTAGCGCCCTCCTCCTGGGCACAAATGTAAAGCAATAACTTTGTTAAACTTGCAACCGCCACCCTTGTGCAGATATATGTTTAATGCTATACTTTAGCTATATAAAAAATACTAATTACAAAAAGAAAACATTTACATTTAACGTAACTACAAATAAGAACTAATATAATCGAACTAGTTTCAAATAGCCTAAAGAACTACATAAAAGTTAATCCATCCGTTTAATTTGGAAGCTACCCTACGACGACATAGACAAATAAAATAAAAATTTTACTACCTGCATTTTTTTCGATTAGTAACTGTTAAAAATCATATATTCAGGTCAACAAAAATTATTACTCAGTCTCTACTTCAATTTCTACTTCCCATATAATTAAAATGAAACTTTAAATTCCTATTATTTATTTAAAATATATACTATTAATTTTTTTTTTAAATCTTATTAAACGAAGATCAGGATATATAGATTAACCCCTTTATTTGTAAAATCTAAAATCTTCTATAAATCTATTTTAATTTATATATTGTTTTATCATATTCTTTCAAATTGAGAATTTAATTCGAAAGGAACAAAACGGTTTTAATAGCTAAAATAGGTTTATAAGAACTTTGACGTTTTTATGAATAAGAGATTATTCTATTACCTTTCGCAGAAACAATACTAGGCTATATTAGAATTTGGTTCCTTTTGCTTATCCTGCAAGAAAAGAATGAAAAATAGCAAAAAAAAAAAAGGCAAATCAACCACTTTAACTCAACCGCTTCGAATAAAAAAAGTTTTTAAACACTCTATGCAACAGAGTAATTAAATTTCGAAATTGAACACTTTAAACTGACTCTTTTATAATATTAGTCGATATCGATACTTTGAACAAAAGTATGTTAGGTATAAATTGTTGTAGAGTACTATAAATATTCATTTATTATGTTAATATTTTTAGTTGATTGCATAGATTCATTTTTATAGGTTGAATTATAAGAAGGGCAGTGTCGACTCCTGTGGATTAAATTAATAATATAGACGATTGATCAGTCTATCAGTCGTTAGTAGACAGTCTCTCTAATCTGTTATCGGTAGTCCCTAAATATTCTCTGTAATCTGTGGTACCTCATTATTTAATAAATATTACTTTGTAGGTATTCGATTTATTAATTAATTTATTCATTTTGGATAATTAATAGCTAACTGTAAAATATTCTATTATTTTTTAGAAAAAGTTATGTGTTTGAAATGTTTCAGAAATTAAAAAATATTATCTAAAATGAGATGGACGGTGCACATCGAAGGTGGTCCGATGCGTGTAAATCATGCAGCGGTTTGCATTGGAGATAAAATATATTCCTTCGGTGGTTACTGCTCTTCTGAAGAATATAAAGACTGGGAGCCAATTCCTGTTCACGTACTAGATACTACAACTTTGAGATGGGCCCCGGTTAACTATAAAAAGAACAACCTCGTACCATTTCAAAGATATGGACATACGACTGTAGCTTACGGACATAGAGTAAGTTTTTAAACATTTTACCATTATATATTTTAATAATGTGTAGAAGTAATCATAAAAGCTCTACTGATGTCACTCTTCCATAAATGTAACCATTGATCAAATCTAAAGATATCTACTGATCAAATATTTGTACAAATTATATTTTTTTGTAATATACATTACTTCCTGGTATGTACTTAGTTATAAAGTTGGCAAATAACTCTTAATTTTAGGTTTTCATGTGGGGAGGCAGAAATAATTCAGTGGCCAGTGAAACACTATCCTGTTTTGACACAAAAACATTAGAATGGAGTACACCTCCTGTATCAGGAATGGTACCTTATGCTAAAGATGGGCATTCAGCATGCATCATAAAAAATAAAATGTATATTTTTGGAGGTTTTGAATATTCTAGTGACCAATATTCACAGGAAGTTCACTGTTTAGATCTGGATACTTTAAAATGGACATTCATTGATACCCGAGGTTCTCCTCCATCTTATCGTGATTTTCATACTGCTGTTGCCTATGGTGACAGAATGTATGTATTTGGTGGGCGGGGAGGTGGTGACTTTAGCCCATATAACAACTTAGATGAAGAATACTGTCCCAAAGTATATTACTTAGATACTGTTGAACAGAAATGGGTAGTTACTAATCCCACAGGTACTTGGCCAGAGGGCAGACGCAGTCATTCAGCTTGTAAGTACAATATTTCATTTAAAAATTTAATATTACTGTTGAATGTCTTTAAATATAATAGTAATATTAATTTTTTTTATCAGATTAGAAGTAAAATCTCTGGTCTCTGCCTAGAGTGAAATAATTATTTATTTTTAAAATTTGCAATTTCTAGGGCTTCACAATGATTTCATGTATATTTTTGGAGGTTTCAATGGAGATACCAAAACTCATTTTAATGATCTGTATAGATATTCAATAAAAGAAAACTATTGGGAACATATTAATGTAGGTGGTTTTGTCCCATGCAAGAGAAGACGTCAGGCAAGTTTAATCTATAAGGATAAAGTATATCTTTTTGGTGGAACAAGGTATGTTAGTGTTTATTTAAAACAGTTACTAGTAAATTTCTGTGAATTGGTTCATATATTATTTATGGTATTTACTAAGCTACTTATAAAATCTTGACCAGGATGCTACCCTTATACAAGTAATAATACTACTATTACTTATATTAAGCTACTCTTACATGCCACTTGTTATATTCTGTGGTTCTGCACTCTTGAATTGTAATAAAATATATTCTGTGTTAATCTATGATAAGAATAACATCCAAATATTGTTCAAAATTATAATAGGTTTTATTTCAATAAAGGATTATGTAAATAAAAATATTTGCAGTCCCTGCCCTCACACAAGCAATCGTCCAATTGTGGATGACACAGATAACCCAGAGAGATTGATAGACAATAGTGATCTGCACCTGCTAGATTATTCTCCGACTCTCAAGACCCTTAGTATTCTCTGTGTACTTGAACATCAGCTTGATCAGTCATCTCTACCACGTGATATTATGTAAGTGCTGTGCTATAAATAATGATAAATTTGTATTTTTTTATGATTTTGCCTCTGTCCACTCTAATTTCGGCCATCAACAAATAGTGATTGGATATGTTGCAATGTTTTGCTTACATGGCTTAAATTTTCATTTCATTACATTTATTTATTTTGTGATACATAGGTAGATAACAACAGATGCTAATACATTGCATTGCTTACATAAATCTTTTGCATTTCTTTACTTACATCAGCATAGAGCTAAATAAATAAAAACATCAGATATAATAATAATAAAAGTATAGAGACATTGGTACTATAGTCCTCAGGAATGAAGGCAACTGTTATGTTCATGGTGCTGTTCAAATCTATAGGTGATTGTTATCACTTTCCATTAAAAAGGCCATATATTTGCTTGCCATTCCAAATGTGCCTTAGGTGCTTAGGAATAGATAATGTCTAATATTACGTAGTGATTTTCATCTCCGGTTTTTTCTTTTTTATAAAGTAGAAATGAACAATACATAAAAAAAAATCACACGACCATCATCACTAATAAGGTAGTTAAAGGCATAAATCGATTGTTATGATGAACTACTACACTATATACCTCACATTTCGCTTTAGAATCCTACATGGTGGTTCAGTAAAGATTTAAATGAAATTGTTGGTTTTAAAAGTTCTTAAAAATAAAAAGTGATGATTATTATTTTATTTTAAAAACTTTAAAATTTAGCAAAAAAATTATTATTATTAAGAAAGTACATTTATTTCTCACTATTATTTCTATTACAGATTAGATATTCAGATGATGACTCTTCCAAATCGAATCAGCAGACCCAATAACCAAGCCGGTTGAGACTTGTTACTAAATGAAGATGCTTTGAGGAGTTTATAAGTTATATGCTATGATCTGCAATATTGGGATCGATTCTGAGGCGCCATTCTACAATCCTATCTGTAAAATTCATATTTTAATTTGATAGTTTCACTTAAGTATTATTTTATGAATCATTAT
The DNA here is from genome assembly GCF_026898425.1 of Galleria mellonella. NCBI lineage: Eukaryota > Metazoa > Arthropoda > Insecta > Lepidoptera > Pyralidae > Galleria > Galleria mellonella. The sequence goes on from NW_026442133.1 coordinate 4,773,676, forward strand.
AAACCAAATTTATAATATTTTTTACTTAAATCTATTAAATATTTAATTCTTATTAGTCCTAAAATTAAAATTTCCTAGTGATATTAACTTGAAATATTAATTTTAGAAATAGGTTTAGAGAAATGTCGCCTCACGATTGATCTCATTGTGTAATAAAAATATTATTACACATTTTAGTGTTAAAAAATACATATAAATCGTGTTTAAATAACATTGCTGTACTTCTGTAAGATAGTCTGAAACTGAAATATTTTTTGCCATTGGATGCTTTTATAATTTATTATATCATTGCATAACAAACTTTATTCAAATTTATTATTTTAATTTTTCGCAATGATATCGTGGTTGTACTCGTAAATTTTAAAAATGTATATTATCGCATTTTATTTGAATTGAAAGTTCTTCTGCTGCGACTCGATTCTTGTAATTAAACCCGCCATGATATCGTTGCGACTCATTATAATACCTCCTTTATTAATTGTTGATCCCCTGGTACATAGAAACTAAAATCTTTTATAACTATTGTTTTGATACTTCCTTTCCAATTTGAAATTAAGTGCAAAAGAAAAAGACAATTTACGTTTTTATGAAAAGAGGGGAAGTGTGTAAATATATACACATCATAATATATGATTATGTACTAAAAATCAACGATTTATGTTTATAATCAAGCTACTATCCATCTTAATGTACTTTTAGAACAGAAAATATGTTTAAAGCAATTTTTTTATACTGTTTTGTATGTATGTTGCCTGCATAACATGCTAACTTACTTAAAATGTAAACTTACTAATGAGTATATAGAAATTTTTGCAGTCATTTTTACGGATGTAGATATTGTTCAAAACCACACATAGAATTAAATATATGCTAAAAATTTGGCAACAACTGATTTTAACTTAAAAATGATTATGTGCAAATGGAACTTGTTTCTCAAAGAGTCAACCATTGCGAAATATGTTGTTACTTATATATTATGCATGTTTTGCTATTCAATGTTTTTAATTATTATTTGTTAAAATACGGAATACTGTTGTTGTATGATTAATTTTTATTTGAGTTTTAGAATTGCAGTGCCAAATTATATCTATGATTATTAACTATTATTTTGGATTATAGTATATTTATTAAATAAAATCGCGGCATCCATTTAGATCTATTTGTGAGCTGAACTAAAATGTTTATATAATTAATATACCGATATGAATATACTTTTTGCTTCCTTTTTGTAATTATCCTTACTAATTTTAAATTTATTCACTTTGTTACATTGTCAGTGCATGAAATCTATCTTACATTATATCAAATATTAAATAAAGGCAGGAGAATAACTAATCTGTGTTAACAAATCAAAACTATTATTATATATTTTGTATGAAATATTATTATTAACAATCAATTCACTCATCTTCTTTAACAACATGCTTTCTACGTTCGGGAACGTGTGGTACAGCTCCAGGCTTACTATGAGCACGTCTATTGGCTTCTTTCCTTTTAGCTTTCTCTTTAATCGTTTTGAGTTCTTTCTGTGAATTGTAGACGTGTTTTGGAACATGTCTATGTCGCGCAATCCGTCTTATTTGTGGATGATTTGCAAATTTATCTTTCAAAGCATCTGCATAATTTAATGCAGTACGTTCACGAGGCTTAAGCTAGAAATTGAGAAATATATTATTAGTATTAGGCCATGAATAAAAAATATGCTTACAAATTGTGTCCTAGATTAACAGTCAAAGGCAGGTAAATTATTTTATATATCAAAATATATGCATACTTATTTAATATAAATGACTTCCTTGTACAAATAAAACACCAGCCTATCTATACTATTTATTATACCTACTTCATATATTTATCTTGGCATGTTTTATTAAAAACATTGCACAAAAAACCTTTTTAATCCAAGTGTTTGTTCCTTTTATACAATATTATTTTGATAAAAAGATGCCAAGCTCAGTATTAAAATTTATAAAAATATCACAAACATAAAGGTACTTACAACACCAAGTTTTTCTGAAGCTTTTGCTTTCCACAGTCTTATGTTCATTTCATCAGATCCTGAGAGTATATATTTGTTATCCAGTGACCACTTTACGCATGTTAATCTCTGCATCCTCTTAGTGTGGTAAACATCTCGAGAGTGTCCTTTAAGACTCTCAAATATCCTTACAGTTTTGTCATAACTACCAGCAACAAATTCACGGCCAGTGGGTGAATAGTCCACATCTATTACAGCTGATGTGTGGTCCATATGTATATTTACTGGATATTTTAATTTTCTAACATCAAATGTATATAAACTGAAAAAAAGGTATGATTATTGATATTTTTCTCCTAAATAACATATAAATGACCCTGGATTATTGTATAGTATCCTCCAGGACAGATGACAAATAATAATAATTACTTACATAGTAAATAGCTAAATAAATCTCATTCAAAATTATATTTTTACAAAAATAATGTACAAGATCTTTAATGAATGATAACCCTACCTGCGCTAATGTTATACACTGGTTGGGCACTAGTGAGGGATGAGATTAGACAGTAAAGGCAGGTCTGTTAGCCCATAATGATGAATACACCTAGAATTCAGCATTGATGGTTTCCAGGGGGACCATGTCTGCTTTACTAACAAACCATGTAGAAGATCACAGGTGTTACCTTCTTACAAATGTCAGCTTAAGTGTCATGCACAAAAGCAAAATTATATCCTATTACTTTGCTGTCTGTCCATTCAACATCCATATTATATTCATATATAATAATATGGATGTTATGAAAATAATAATTAAATGGAACTTACTTATAGTCTTCATTAGCTACAGTAAATATAAAGGCTTCCATTGGATTCCATGAGAGTGCATTTGACCTTAATTCTAACACTACTTTCCTCAAAGGCCCTGATTCTCTGCAATCATACAATATAATACTTCTGTCACTTGCACAAGATGCCAATAAATTGGTTTCAACCTGCAACAAAAAAAAAATTGTTATGAAGTCAACAATGGCTTTACAATATCAATATCATATTAAAATTGAAAAATTATGACAGCCATTTATTATCTATATTTAATAAATCACATTCAATTGTTATAGAACAAATAATATATTTTTTATATTTATTAAATTTGCATTCAAGAGTTATAATATACCAATAACTCATTAACTTGAAATAATATAAAACATTATTATTCATAAACATATTAAACACAGATGTGATTTGATTAAAACAATCGCGTCGCCATAGCCGCGACAGTGGATTTAATGTTAGCATTTTAATGTCGCAAATACGGCGACAATGGAGGGCAAAGGGTTTAAATATTATATAATTTGATTAGTGAACATAAAAACCTCTAATATTACCACTATAAATGCTGTACCTGTTTCAATCCATTATAATAGCAATTACATTGACTTAATGACTGGTCTATGCATACTCATGAAACAGTAGTGCCATATGAGATGAAGAGTACTGCTAAATTATTTTTATTATTATATCAGCCATTGTATACTGTCGACTGTTGAATAGGCCTCCAATTGGGGAAAATAGATTGGCATGCACAGTTAAACTGGCAATGTTTTAATGATTTTATTTAATGTTAAATACTCTTTGTCACCTCCTATGACACCCACAGAAACAGAAGGGATATACCATTTTATGCTGGAAACACATGGCTAATTTACATAAATTACTGCTAAAGTGATGTAGTAAATTTATCAAGTGAGTTCTTAACTGTTAAAGTATTAAACCAAAAATTATCATGATATTAATTAATAATGCTAATAATTGTGTCCTGCATCTGTTTTTTTTTTTATAACACACTGGCAAACGGCTATGCTCATCTGATGGTATGTGACAATTTTATGTTTTCACAACACTGAATTGAATATTTCCCAGATATATTGTAACTGGTAATTAATGGCATAATTAGAAAACAATTTTATTATTTCAATTAATAATATTACAGTTAAAAGGCACCTACTTAATTAATGAATATATACTTACTACTACTGTATACCTACTACTATATTAATACTATTGAACCTAACCTAACCTAACAATCCTCTATAAAAGGGATTGTTAGTATTGGAGACTGAGAATCCTATTGCTAGCAATATACCCAACCAGGTCAACCTCCTCGCGGTTCCCCCTGGAAACTATCATGGTTAATTCCTGATGAATTCATCATGATGGGCTAACTGGCCTGTTTTTATTCTCATCTATCACCCTTCACTGGTGCTCCGCCAGCGTATCCCATTAGCGCAGGCGGGGTTACCATACCATTTTCACCCATTAAAACAATCCTCTATAATTTAACTGATAATGCACCCAAATAACTAAGTAATGAAGGTTTGAACCAGATCAGATCAAACAACTGTACAAAACATTTTAAAACCTATATTTAATAAACTATGACAGTACTAAAATATACCTGGTTAAAAGCAACATGATGAAGACTGTCTACACCCCATTTGAAAACCTTGATAGGTTCATTTCTAGTGTTTTCCCACAGTTGGCAATGTTCCCCACATGTGGCAAAAATAGGTTTAGATCTGTGATGAGTCACACCACTAACAACTGACATGCTGAGTAATGTGTTCACAGGTTCCTCATCATCTGACAACTGGATTTCAGACTTCCATGTTTTTATAGTTTTATCATCACCAACACTTGTAAATGTGTCTCCATTTGGTGTGTAACAAATAGCACGCACCCAACCCTCATGTGCAACAAAATTTCTTGTACATTTGCGTACTGCTAAATCCCATAATCTGATTTCTCCATCAAATGCTCCACTAGCCAGGACTGCAAGTCTACTGGGATGTTTAGCCATAGAAGAAACTCCATCTCTATGGCCATCAAGGTTGCCAATAAAGGGTTTTGCAAATACTCTTTCTAGCTTGACTGCATTCAATGCTCGCACATATTCTCTTGGAGCTTCCATAGGATGAAGACTGGGGTCATAATTTCTAGGCACTGAAAATACAAATAACTAATTATATGAAATGTTAATATAATAACTAATAAGTAAACTGTTTATAAAATTTATACTCAAACTGATTTAATAAAAAAAAAAATTGCTACCCTCTTTTATATACTTTCTTATATTATAACAATGATAATATGTACAACATTGTATTTCTCAAAAGATGTCTATATAATTAATAACTACTTAAAACTAGGTGTTAGTAAGTAACTAATGGTCATACTTTCCACTGACTTTTTACATGCTTTATGCTCTCCAAATGCCAGAGAATTATTAATGAGATTATTCTGAAATACAGTGGTACGTCGACATACGAGTTTAGTTTGTTCCGTAATCTTGCTTACATGTCACATTGCTCGTATCTCAAAGCAATTTTACTCATTGAAATGCCATTAATTCGTACTCCCATAAAACCACCTCAATTGTTTTTAAGTGTTAGTCTAAGATGGGAAAAACTGTTAGATACCAACATCAAACTCTGTTGGGGTCGTGTGCAGCGGTGTAGTGTACGATTTCTCATATCTCAAATCTTGCTCTTATCTCAAAGCAAAATATCGCTTGCTCGGGGCTCGTATATCAAAACACTCGTTTATCAAGGTACTAGTGTATTGTACAATTTTTGTTGTGTTAAATATTGTTTCCTTAATAAAAAATTTAATACTTACATTTATGAATATCTTTTTTTGTGGCACGTAAATAATCGTCTGGATTACGACTAATTACCTTAATTTTTACTTTCGACATGATTGTTCTTTTGAAATGTTTTATGTATTCTTTAGCGTATATATTTGTACAATAGTAATTTGTGTAAATTATGAGCCACGTTTAATTGAAAGAGTCTCGGTAAGAAAGTGTATAGAAATTAATACCTTTACTATAACTAAATAATCACCAAATTAATAAAACATTTAAGACAATGAAGTTAGGTTAAGAATCTGACATGGCACATGGTTGTGACATTGACTGATTATTTGATTGACATAAGGACAGATTCTAACTGTTGACAGCGCAACTGTGACAATTACACGACAGTCCAAGAACACAGACCAAGTAATCACTAAACGAAAATTTCAGACTAAGCTACAAAAGACTTCAAACCACAGAGTAAATATTACCTACTATAAATAACTTTTTATTTAAGAGTTGTCAGTACCCTTATATTTACAAATTCATTCAATAATTCTATGTAATCACTTGTAAGTACCAGCACGGAGAGTACTCAAATGAAATACATATATTCCTTTATTCCTGTAGGCTACCAACCTATTTCAAACCTACGTAGGTGTGGAAAAATAAATAGTGAAATTCTTGACAATTTTCTTGTCTTAGCAATTAATTTTTTTATTATCAACTATACAGTCTCGTACTAAATTTTTCTTTCTCTCATTTCTTCTGAATTTATATATATATAAAGAAGCTTACATTTACAGCCTCTTTCTCATATTACACTATAATCTAGGATACATTAGCGACTATTATACGGTGAAATATTCGTGTTTGCATACAAATAAGTCTTTCAAGTCTTACATGAACTATACTGTTGTAATATTGGAGTATGACCTTTCTCATAGCATATTACACATTGTCTCTCAGGACAGCGTGAACAAATGTCATGCTATTATCAAAAAATAAGTTTTTTTTATACTTATTATAATACTTACCAGCTGACACAGTAAATGTTGTTTCGACCCCCTGCCGCCAGCTATTGGGTCTATTTTTCTTATCGAAATTATTTCTTAAGTTTGAGCAAACCGTTCATATTTATAAAATTTCAGAGATTAGTATGAACAAGCATGATCACACTGGATTTTTTATATATTACGATGTATCAATGCAAAATAACGATTTTAATTCAATAGATATCATTAAAACATAGGTACTTTCCAGTGAACAATTTTCAAATTCAATGAACTACTTGCATAGAATTCATACAAACTGTCTGTTATTTGAAGTGACGTATTCCTGTACAAAACTTGACTGTCTTTTGAGTAAATATAAATATATTTTCAACTTATTATAAACAAAATTTGAAAAATATAATAAATTATATAATTGTAATATAAATTATTTCTTATGTTTAATTTAAGAAGTAACGCACTGCTGTTAATTTGCATTTTACTGTAAATTCTAAACACATGAGAGAATGATGAGAACGAACAAACAGGACAAATAAAAAATCGAGGCTTAAAAGAGAGAAATATTAGGTGAGTGCTGAAAATTGTTTTAATGGGTGAAAATGAAATGGTAACTTCGCTTGTGCTATCGGTATACGCTGACGGAGCTCAAGCGAGAAATGATAGGTGAGGATGAAAGCAGGTCAGTTGCTCATGGCGACCAATTCGACAAAAAATAAGCATGATGGTTTCCAGGGAAAACAGTGTGGAGGTCGACCTGACAAATATGAATTTATTAGAACCCATAATCAACAATCCCTTTCCCCCAAAAGTTTTTTTAATAACAAGCTTTTGGCCTCCATTCTTAATTTTTAGAAGCAGAAAAACCAATGAAATAAATCAGGAGTGTCAAGATAGGTTTAAACTTTTTAAATATTGCAATATAACTTTAACTATGGGAACCACACCCAATTAGGTGCAGTAGTTTTTGTGAGAAGCTGAAACAAAAGCCAAAAGTTCTAAAAATTCTAGATTCAATGTTATCTAGTTACATATATATATATATTTTGAAATATTATCATTTATAAAATATAATATTTGAACATATCTTTTTATTATTAAGAGTTCTAGATTGTGTTAGTACATTATTTTATTTTGTTACCCTTATGGGTCAGTGAGAGTTAGGAGTGATGTATCTAACACAAAAAATAAGCAATTTAAAATGTTTAAAATAATTTATTACTATCTTTATGGTGACTAAAATAAAGACAGTGCTATACTTGAAACCCTTAGCCAGTCATAAACAGTTATATAGTTTGTTCATTTACTGACACCAAAGATTAGTAACTATACAACTAAGCTTAAAGAAAGAAAAAAGTAAGTTTATTTGAAAACTTCTGAAAAAATTAAAATGCATAGAATTCAGTGCAATAAATCAACTCATGGAAATCACAACATTTTTTTATGTATTCCTTAACCTTGGTCACTACTATATTAGAGATATTCTAATTCTTTTTTGTTGCTGTTCTTTTACTAAATTATAAATGTGAAAAAAGAAATATTACAAATTTTATATTTACATTATAAAATTTGTTAAAAATTTTATATTTACATTATAAAATTTGTTAAAAATTTTATAAAGTTTTATCAGGAACTAAATAATTTCTTAGAAATACTAACTTTTTTATCAGATTTCCAAGTAAAGAAACTTCAATAGTATACAACTATAGGGTTTGAATAATCTATAATAAAAGCCCTAAACTATCTATTTTCTTTTGTTTCCAACTCAGAAATACACAGGTGTCTGAATATTTATTAATACTACAATAAAATAAAAATTTGTAACTCAAAAACTGAATATGTGAAACTGAAGACTAGAAAACCATCTGATCAACCTAGAATCTATAAAACTAAATGAAAAGAAGATAATTCACATCACACAAATGTGGTATCTATTGAAATCCACATTTGTCAGCTTAGATTTATGTTCATCTTAATCTGTGATTAACTTTTAATCTTCTGCAGAGCCTGTTTCAAAATTATCTCATTGATGTAGTTGGTTTAACACACTCTTTTACCTTCTAAAGGTTCACTTTGGAATCAATCCCCATACACAGTAAACATTTGTATTTCTGGTTGTCCATTGTATTGACTAATAAATAAAATGGAAGAGGTTTCTAAATTGTTTATTAGCACTATAAACTACAGTAACAGAGTGATTTATAAAATCTACTGTTATAAAATTGATTATCCTGACTATAAGCATACAGTCCAAAATCATTCACTAAGAAAGGATTTTTGAAAATTTCAACTTCAAGATGGCACCACATGTATATGCATTTGCTAGTGTTTTTAAATAAACATTTCCCACAGCAACAGAACACCCTTTACTTTTCATTATCATAGAAATTTTGTAGTTGTTTCTTAGTATTCATTATGTGTATTGTGTATTTAACTGCAAAGAAACTGCCAAAAGTACATTTTACTATTATGAGTTAATGTAAACGTTTTCAATCTTATGAAAATAGTATGTTTAAGATTACTTTAAAACAATTTATAATAAATATGTACTAATCTACTTAGTTTTTTTGATGTGTGAAAATGGTATGGTAACCCCGCCTGCGCTAACGGGATACGCTGGCGGAGGAACAGTGAAGGGTGATAGATAAGAATGAAAACAGGCTAGTTAGTCCATCATGATGAATTCATCAGGAATTAACCATGATGGTTTCCAGGGAGAACCATGAAGAGGTCGACCTGGTTGGGTATATTGCTAGCAATGGGATTCTTAGTCTCCACTACTAACAATACCTTTCCCATAACCTACTTAGACCAGGTTGTAAGAGATTGCATTACATTCTGTATAAATATTCCTTGTATACATCTCTATTGTGCACTATAAAGAGTTTATTATTATTATTAGTTAAAAAATACTTGTAAAATGACCAAAGTTGGTCTGATTCATATTTAACGGAAGAAATAATACATCGTCATCATTTCTGCTATCAATTATCTATTACTATTAATTTGTCTCCCTCGTATATAGCTATAAAAATGGTCCTGAGCCACCTAAACTGCATCCATTGATCCCCTACCGTTTATTTAAAATCGTCGTTCTTTCTTACTTATATATTCGCGGCTTCAGAAAAATCATTTCCATTTACACCGACTAAAATCTTCGAGTACTGGCAGACTGTACTCAAGATATACTGTGAATGATATTGACCTTTTAGAAAACTGTATTGTAATAGTATTTTTATTTGCTCTGGAGAAAAAAATCGCAGGAGTCCATTTACAAACTCCACATAATGCGAATGAGAATTCTTTGGCGAACACTTATCGCCAAAGAATAGGTACACCATTATTCGTTAGTAATGCGACAATAAGAATGCTAGATCATATACTACTCCTCGAAATATTCTTTATTGTACATTCGGGCAGTACAAAAATGAGAGAGAAACTAAATTTACCGTATCGTAACAATATGAAATGTCCTTGTGAAAGCGAATTGTGTTTCGTTCATCCCATAACCTCGCCCGCTTATTCATAGGCGTGGATTTTAGAAATAGGAAAACTAATAAAATATCCCCCATCTAGATTATATCTATATTTTGATCTGTACTTCATGTTACTGTATTCCATTGACAATGGTCATTGTATATTTTTATATTTTTGATGAAATAAAGAGTTTAATAAATAAATAATAATACTAGTTTTTAAGTTAGACCTTCGAGAATACAACTGTGAAAACCGCATTCAATTTGATGCAGTATTTTTTTTGCGTGATGCCGGAACATACAGACAAATTTCTAAAAAATATTGTTTTGGCATATATAATGGTTATTAAAACCTCTCATATTTATTTGCCTAAAATATTTCCTCATTCTATTATACAGATATCGTCTAGTTTCAATTTTATTATATTAGTAAGATTTGATTAGCCACGAAAAAACTATGTTCCAAACATTTATGTTGATTGTTCTTTTCTCCATGGGAGTCAATGAACAACGAGCGCCAAAACCGTTGTATATCCATTGTAGCTGATTTGTAAGTTAATGAACCTTTAAATACAACGACGTAAAATAGTCGCTATTAATGCTTCAAATCCGGCTAAGAATCATATAAACTTTGCTGTTTTTCTCCAAATATGGATATCGCTTGGATACGAATATTATGCATAAATTACTGAAGTGGTATACATTAAGGGACAAGTCGATGTTTGTGTGATAGCTGATAGGTCACCGGCTCGTAACTAGCTTCTGAACATTCGAGTAGAGTCGTGGAGCGTAGTGATATTTCGTACGTTGATCAGCCGAGTCGCGACACGCAGCTGCTGGCTGCTGCGCTGGCGCAAACATTTCTAAATGTGTCGGTAACCCTGTGCGGTATATTTCACTGTAAATCTCATATACACTTTGTCCTTTTTTATAGTGAATTATCACTGATATTATATCTTAAAATATTAGGTAAGCTGATCTTTTCTTAATTGCAATAAATTAATAATTTACTATATTATATTATTAACTGGTATTAATTTAAAACATAGGAAGTAAAGACGGTAATATATAAGTATACATTGTTCTTACATATGTACGTACATGTATTTACTGTTTAGTGTAGTCATTAATACAGTAGTTATATGAAACGTATTTAATTAATTACTTATATGCAAATGTAAATATTTTCAGTACATACTAAATATTGAAAATCCTGTAAAAAAATACACTTATTGTACATGTTTCTTTTTTTTAATTTTACGAACAATATGATTAGATATCGCTTGACTATTTCAGCCTATGCTCTAAATATCGCATCATTGTTTATCATTAAAAATAATTGATATTGCCACCAGTCGGAAACCGGGCCGGGATGTGTTTTACGCACGCTTTATATGTCACGTTCACATGTCTCATGAATTTTTAGCGTTATTTAACTGCACTATAGGCACTATTTTGCAATGATATACCAACTAGAAATCTGGTGATTGTATCATTTCTCATGTAATTCTGACTTTTGTGTGAGTGATGTACTCGTACTTACATGGAGTAAGGATAGTGCTGGCATTCTCATTCTACGCTAATGTAGGTATTTAATATTTATATATATAAAACAACTTATATACGTAGGTACAGTAGGTAGGTATATACATTATATTATTATTATGTGAGCTCTTAACTGTCCACTGCTGGGCATAGGCCTTCACCATAAAGGGATTTTTGCCAGTAGCTGCCACGTTTGCCAGGCAGGTTGGCAGTCGCAGTTAAGCTTTGGTAATGTTTTAAGGAGGACGCTACTGCTCATCTCTCGACCATTAAGTTCCCTTGTCACTTCTTACGATACCCATGGGAAAAGTTGTGGCCCATTCTATGCCGGGACTACATGGCAATGTACAAATGTAATGTAAGATATGTACATATATATAGTATATTGCATATAGATATTATAAAATACAGTATTATTAAATCATCTTTTTAATACACAGATATCAACTGGCATTTCACATACCTACCTGCAGCAAAGAAACTACTAGAATACAAAGTAGAGTACCTACATAGGTACCTACTTTGTATTCTAGTAATTTCTAAACTGATTTCTTGATTATATTTAAAGTTAAGTAACTGTAAATGTAATTAGATAGGCACATAACGCTGACACTGGTGTATGAAATTTCTATTAAACTCTTTTACCTATATTGTATCGTAGTTCGAGATGTCTTTTATATATAATATTGGTAATATTGGTTGTATCCCTTCTAGGTTTCTTATTGTAATTTGGAATTTAAATCATCTATTCTGTTATAAAAATAGGTGAACTGACCTTTATTATGCCTACAACACCGCATCTTTGATACCGCAGAACCACTAATTTCTAGTTCTCTTAGGTATTAATTGCTGTCACTGCCTACATTTGGGGTGTATTGCGAACACAGACTTAAGATATTAAGGTATAAATATGAAATAATAAACATTTATTGGGCATAAAATAATTTCAAATGAAAAATATTTAAATCATAGGTCCCTATCTCAGCATGGAACCAGCAAGAGCAAGTACGTTACTCATTATTGGTAACATTAATTAATATTCTGTCAGGCCCCTTAGTGATGTCACGGATACCGCAACACAAGAGCTGCATTTATTTAGTGCTTTATCATTCACGACCACACAAATGATCTCAAACATATTTTCATTGCATTCAACGTGCAGTACAGTCGGAAAGTAACGGTTTAGGTATTTTCACACTCGTATAGAGTTAAACTGGTAGGAATGAACTCACAACAATAAAAGCTTCGTCACTCACCAAGATAATTTTATGGACACCTACTATGGACCGTATTGCTTTACAATAAGGCTAAAAATTTATGAAAACAAATATTAGCTTTTCATTCCTTTGTTGACGGTACCTGTTATTTATAAAGTCCGTGTAAATAGGTAGAGCGAGGCGAGGTCTCCACTCACGTGAGCCTAAAATGAGTAGGAAGGGGCAAAATCTCATCAAATCTTATTTATAGGGGTCATTAAAAATCTCACGTCGACTTTTTTTCTTTTTTTAATGTGTATTATGTATATATATACGAGTATATGTATTTGAATGTAGCAAAATAAGTAAATCGTGTTGATTTATTATTTGTTCGATAAATTTAATTATTTAAAATGCTATTGTTAAATCTCACATAAGAAGTTTTTAATGGATGGTAATGGTGAATGTTAACTCCGCTTGCGCTATCGGTATATGCTGGCGGTGTACGAGTGATTGATGATAAATTAAGTTCATCTTCATCTACCACGAGGATCACGAGGACGTCGAACTGGCAGGGTATATTGTTACCCCGTTAACATAAAGTTGTAGAAGTTGCCACATCTAACCAAATCTCATAAATAATTAGGAGTTCAAATTTTAGAAAAAAATCACATAATTGAGGACGTTTCTTTAGGTCATGCCAACCTGTCTTAAGACAATTATAAGAAATGTTAAATGTAATTAATATAATAAACTTAAGTCGTTAATTAGTACAATTTATTTACTGTTTCAGTTTCAACAAAATGGTTCCTGGTATGTGTAATATGTTGTCATTAATATGTTATCTATTTGTGTCGAATATGGTTTTTATACGAGCCGAACTATTCACCGCCATATCAGAGATGGAACCTCTATTGGAAACACACAAAAGGATCATAGACGATTTAGATGATTACGTAGATAAGGAAGAGAAAAGGCTAATGACCTTAAAGAAGTAAGTCCTTAAATAAAATATATATGAATACAAAATATACCTATAAGTTTTAATAAAAAAACAAGTTTTTGTGTGTTTTAGTCTTTAAGGAAAATAATATTTGAAACGGTCATGTACCTATCGTATGATATTTGCTAATAATATTGTAACACTGTACGTATTATAATAACTGCGAAACCAAAATTTGAGTAAATGAAAAGCATTATCTAACAACATTTTATTTATTTCAGACATTTGATTCTGTACAAACGAGAGCACGAAAAGGCATTGGAAGATATCCCAAATTATTTGGGCAACCCCATAAATGCTTTCACTCTCATAAAAAGACTGACTACAGATTTAGATCATATAGAGCATAGTATTAAAATAGGGACAGGTATGATATTTATTTTATTATTATTAAAATGTACTTGTTGGAATTGCAAATACATGTAACAGAGAATGTAGTCATTTTATTGGATTAAGTTAACTTATAAAAACTAATCTGTATCCACTATGAAGATAGATATATTTTGCACACAGCGTTTTAAAATTATTGATCCAATTTTTATAGGTATATAAGTAGGTATGACACAACACTTACAAATTTAAATAGTTGTTTCTTCAACGTAATTAATTAAAAAAAATGTCTACGAGTAAATACTGTTCTCCTATGCTCCTATGCTCCTTGCATAACCAAAAACTTCAACGAAATAACTAATGTACTTATTTTAGCTTGTGCACCCATATATATTCGTTGGTTGTCTAATGACTTTAGATATTTTAGATTATAATAATAATAATAATAATTCTTTATTTAATAACAATTCACACCTAGTTACATCTACTAGCCACCGAACTTTAGCCTGTATCTCAGTGGTTAGTTAAAAATTGACTTAACATAAGACGGTACAATCTAAAACATAAAACTCATTTGCAATGTTCAATTTACTTTTGGTGCAACATTGTTAAATGTGGGTAGCATCATATTATTTACTTACAATTACGATTAACAGTTTACCCACCTAATGTGCAATATTATTTGCCGGTCATATTAGCAACCACATAAAGTATTGACTTAAGACAAATATTAATAAATTAATTTATATTATAGCATAATATTATTTTAAGCAGAGACTAAGTATTGTTAGACATAATATCAAATTTACAATGCGTTTCATTTAGAATAATTCATGATTACATCTATGTTGTTTTTTTGTTAAGCATTCTATGAGTAATGCAGATGAAATATAATTAATTACTATATATGTGTAAGTAGTGTGTGTGTGTGTGTGTGTGTGTGTGCGTGCGTGCGTGCGTGTGTGCGTGTGTGTGTGTGTGTGTGTGTGTGTGTGTGTGTGTGTGTGTGTGTGTGTGTGTGTGTGTGTGTGTGTGTGTGTGTGCACGCGTTATGTGTAAATACAGATTTATTTTTCAATTTACAAATTTACGTTCAAAATATAGTAAGAAATGACTTATTTATTAGTAATTAACAATTGCTCTGTAAATGTATAATCTTGATTTTTAAGCCAATTGGATACCTTTTCCTTGCATTTGTATTTAGTTAGTGAATAGATATTAAGAATTTTGTTTATTTTATTATAAAGAAAAGGAGCTAAAAAAATCTGGAATTTATTACAATAGTGTGTCCTAATTTGTACTGTAGAACATACTTTATCTTTTCTACGAGTAGATAAAATATTAGGATTATATGTTAAATTTATGTGCTGTGTTAATATTGTGTCCAATACAAAGAGCTGTCTAACTGTTAATATCTTATTGAATATAAATCTTTTGTGGGAAATCTAAATGGTTTAAAATTAATAACTTTTAGAAGAGATCTTTGTGCTCTTTCCACAACAAAACGCCCTTATACCGTATGTTAAAACAGAATGGCAAAATATATTGTTTTTATAAGTTTTGGATCAGTAACATCAAGGTTTTAAATATATATATTTATTCTCTCTGTCAATTTGCTAATTTGTGGTTTCCAAGTAAGAGTTTGGTCTAATATGATTCCTAGATATTTTATAGATGTTTGACTGTATAGAAGTGGGCACGTACATAATATATTGTTATTTTCTTTATGACAACTGTTTGAATTTTAAAAATATTTTTATCAGGAATATCATTATTTGTAATAGCAAATGTTATTAACTTAGTTTTGTTTAGATTGAGTGTTAATTTATTTTTATTAACTATGTCATAATCTTTTTGGCCTCTTCCCAATTATCGTATCATCTGCATAAGTAAAAATTTTAACATTTTTTAGTTTTAATTCACATAAATCATTTATATATATTTTACGAGATTTTATCGGTTCTATCTGATAAGTAACAAAAAGCTCGAGAGTCGTTCCTCGTATACCAATTCTATTCAAAACTAAGAATACACCTATGCATTTTTCTTTGCGATCTATATTTACAGCGATAAATTCTGTGAGATTCGATACAGCGTGTAGATGATAATCCCGTCCTAAAACCATATTGATTATCAGATAATATATTTCCTTGTTTTAAATAAGATAAAAGCCGTTTATTAATTACTTTTTCTAATATTTTTGATAGGGATGATAGAATTGAAATTGGTCGATAGTTATCAATTAGCTTAAAACTTATTTGAAAGTATCATAAATATTGCATTATAAGTCTGTACTTGTTGATAATACCCCTCATACATGTTACTCTTAAAGGTTAAAATGTACCCAGAATAGTCTTAAAAAAGATAAGGACTTGAATTTATTTAATGAAAACGAGTACATATATCTATCAGATAGATAACGCCACACCAACCAACCATGTTAAAACCAGATCTTATTCAGAAAATAAGTGTATCGAGAAATTCCATAAATAGATTTACATTGCTCGACTATTAACCAAGGGCTCTATATTGTTGTTTTACATTTTACTGGCATTTAAATAATCTTATGTCTATAAGAAAATTTGTAATAAGAGGTTTACTATGAATCATTGGTATTATCTATCTGCATGTGAAATCTTTTACGAGATTATCGGACAAAACAGTGTATTAAGGCATTAATTACCGACAATATGTATGGTTTCGTTCTATTCGATTTTATTACTCGTCTCATGCATAAACTATTGTATCAGAGCGTCAATTTTTAATATTATTTAATCCTAGATAATTTTACTTAATTAATGATATGCATACACAAAGTCGCGACTGAAACTAGTTATAAATATAATTATTTGACAGATTATATAAAGAACGTGACCATTAATTATGACGACGTGAAATATCCCAGCGAAGAAGACCTCTCAGGAGCTGCGCAGGCGCTGACACGGTTACAGGAGACCTATCACCTTGACGTCAAAGATCTCTCCGAAGGAATATTGAATGGAGTCATTTACAGGTATTAACTGGAACTTTTGACGGTTGCCCTTTGTATGATTCGAAATAGATGGAATCTATTATGATATAATGGCACCATACGGAACTTAGGTTGAGTTCCTTTTAGAATTTTATCCAGTTTCATGAATAAAGTAACTGTCTATATTTCCAACAGTCGTCCATTGTGTTACATACTATATAATGTGTTTAAATGATATAGCTGGTTGTTAATACAATCGTATATATTAAAATATAAATTCAGTGATATAAAACAACATATTTATTAAGTAACCATTTCAAGTCAAAGCATTAACAAAATAAAACATTCGAATTATTTATTTAACTCATCTCAGAGAGAAACTGGTTTTATAAATCATACATACATATTTAATACTGCCCACACTGTTACTGTCATTTGTTTTTACTGCGGTTGGACATTTACATTCCAACTTTGGTTATTTGGTCGTTAACATCTTAAATGCACAGGTTTTAAGGTTGATTTTTAATTATTTTTAGTACGCCAATGACGGTAAGCGACTGTTACGAGCTCGGTCGGTCGCTGTACAATGACAAAGATTACAGTAACGCTCTCACGTGGATGATGGAAACACTACGGAAGTATAAAGAAGAAAATGAACCGTATCCATTTGATGAGGTCGATATATTGGAGTATATTAGTTTCAGTCATTATATGCTGGGTAATAAATTATAATAATACATTATATATATTACCGTTATAAGCGATGTTTACTACTGACTGTTCCCCGTGGTTTGGTCCGCATTAACACTTCCGCTTGAATGAGAATTTCCTGTAACAATCAATATTATTATATTTTTTTATTACACGAAAAATACAGGAACCATTATACTAGTAATTAGAGACAATATGAGCAAAAATGAACGTACCTCTAAAATAGATCTGTTTAAGCCAGTCTAATACAGTAACAAGAATTAGTAGGTAGCAGTAATGCAAAAGTGAAAGAAAAAAAAAGAAAGATAAAACCTAAGATAATGTTAGTTAACATATTTAAGTCAGCTTTTGATCAGTTAGGATTTTTTACTGTAACCCCCACATCGTACAAGAATAGTATAGCCTACCTAGTACAGTAACTAAAAACACAAAAAAACAGTGATTTTACTTAATATAAATGTATGTATATATAAACACATCTCTTTTTAATATTCATATATTTGGTTTTATAGTAATTGATAATATGTACGTTATCTAAACAGTAAACATACACTCGTATGTACCAATAAAAGATAAGATAAACAGTAACATAAAAATGTAATTATAAACAATTTGACTGATATCTAAGTATGATATACACAATGCATATTGATATTAGGAGAAAAACACTTGTACTCTTTTATAAAAAAAGGTTTTATAACTAGTACTTGCCAGCTACTTCGTACGCCTAGATTTCAGAAATAGGAAAACCAATGGAATACACCATTTTTAGATGGCGTATCAGAATAAAACAACCGCATCCAATATGGTGCAGTAGTTTTTCTGTGGTGTGGTGGGATGGTGGTGTGTAGAAGGAACAGACACAAACATTTTAAAAATTATTGTTATGACTTCTTTATTATGATTATGACTTATTAAGACATCTCATATTATTATTTTTTTAATTATTTCCCATATGGGTGGGTACAGATATTGCCTACTTACAATTTTATTATATTTGTAATATGCTTAACCAAATTCGCCATTTAGGTTATTGTCAAAGGTTAATTTTATACTATTTTTATTCCGTTCAATAAATTTTCAAAGGATGGCTAAAAATTAAAAGAAACAAGTGGGACATTTACTAGAAAATACACAAAAAAAATGTGATGTTGCCAACATACTGAAATTAATTGTTTTATTTAGTAGAATAATTTATGATTTAATGTATTCCTTCCTATCTCAGTAATTATGTCTATTTAGTATGTATGTAACGACGAAACCCATCAAGTATTTATTATAAAACCTTTTTTTGTTTTTATACAAAGGTTTTATAATACCTTGAAGAGTGTATTTTTCTAACAATATCAATATCTATACAAAGTGCTATTCCAGTGTTAATCACGACTATTAATATATAATACACTTACAAGTTTGTCAGTTCGTTTGTGGATTTTATTTTATTATATTTTAGATAATTTCAGTTAATTCTTAAAATATTTAATTTAAAATTATTTACCAATACAGGTGACGTCAGAAAAGCAATAGAGTGGACTAAAACGTTGTTGAAGCTTGCTCCCAATCACCCACGCGCGCGCGGCAACATACCGCATTATATGAAGGAAATAGAAGAGGAAGACACAAAACTGAAACGAAGGCGTAGAGGGGTAAGTGTCCTAACTTAACTGGGAAAATCTGCCTAACATAATGTTCGACGGGATATCTGTGGACTATAAAGATTTTGTAAAGGATCTCGGAATATATTTTGACAGAACGCTATCCTGGAGCACCCAAATAACAGAGATTAGTAGGAGGGTCTTTGCGATTGTGGGCTCACTCAGAAGATTACGTAATTTTTTACCTATGGCCACTAGAGTTGCGCTTGCTCACTCCCTTGTCCTTCCCGTCCTTGACTATGCTGATACCTGCTACATTGATCTCACCGAAGACCAACTTAATAAACTTGAGCGTCTCCAAAACCTGTGTATTAGATTTATATTTGGACTTCGTAAATACGACCACATCTCTAATTTTCGCACTCAGCTCAAGTGGCTCCCAATATGTCGACGCCGAGATTGGCATATATTATCTCTTCTTTATTCCATTCTATTCAATCCTCTTACACCTCACTATCTTAAAGAGCGATTTATATTTCTCGGTGAAGTTAACATAACCTTCAAGAAAAATAGTATTCATTTTTAAAAACCCCAGCACATACCTCCGTGTACTACACCAAATGGTGTTTCCGTTCAGGCAGTGCGCCTATGGAACTCGCTGCCACCGTCTATACAGAGTGCGCAATCCTTGGCTTGTTTAAAGGACAAGTCAAAACATTTTTTTCATTTTCTTTTCCACTCCTTTGTAATTTTTGGACTAGATTTGTCATATTTCCTTGTGTGTGCTATGTATGTATTTATATGTGTATGTTTATGTATTTTGTATGTATGTTATATGTGATTATATGTGATTATGTATGTATATATATATGTATGTGTATGTGTATGTATGTATGTATATATATTGTTATAGTAAGTAGTGTAATAAATTATATGTATTTGATATTTTTGTGCATTACATGTTTTTGTATTTTGTGCACGAACAATTATTAAAATTGATGCCCTTTTCTATCTGTTCTCCCTTAAATATATATTGTCTGTAAATATATGCCCTATATATAAGCCTTTTGTACCTTTATTGTATATTTCAATCTGTATTTATGTTACTGTATTTCATTTGAATTATTCACTTGTCATTGTATATTTTTATTTATGGTGCAATAAAGAGTTAAATAAATAAATAAATAAATAAATAAATAATACTTGACCCACTGAAACTGCGCAGAGATGTTGCATCTCTGTGAAAAAATCTTCTACCGAATTTATCATGGGAGTGTTTTGAGAATTGAAAACGGATTGATACCTGCTGCTGATTTTCACCACCGTACAACCCGCCACAAATAAAGTTTCATCCCAATCATCTGGACAGTGGCGGTCTTCCAAATATATTTTTCAAGGCACTTTCTTCCACGCACAACCATTCTTTGGAATCAATTTCCAGCAGCAGTATTTCCGAAACGATACGACAACATAACCAAGAAAAGAGTATATTCCTTTTTAAAAGGCTGGCAGCACTCCTGCAATGCCGCTGGTGTTGTGGGTGATCATGGACGGCGGTAGTCACTTACCATCAGGTGAGCCGCATGCTCGTTTGGCCCCTGTGTTGTAAAAAAAAAATTCATTTTCTTTGTGTAGTGAGACAAATTCTTCATATTGAACTGTAGGTTAGAGCTGTGTTAGTAGATATTCCATTCACGGTGTCAAGTGCTGTCCGTCGTGTAGTCGAAGGACAGTCATCGACGTATATTTTTTTCTATCTGGAATTGGGAATAGAACGTTTCATTTAAGAAGTTTATAAAAACAACATTCATTAAAATTAATTACATTTAAGGTAAAAAAATATATATTTCGAAATATATGCCGTATATGTAGAAATATAGAAGCATATTAAATTATATACAAATATTTTAATGCCTGTTTCATCATATTAGTGGCCATTATAAACGTGCCAACTACTGGCAAACCCCCACAAGGAGGAAGCTTATTGAAACGGAAAAAATACTTTTAATATGCAATGAGAGGATTTTAGAATGGAAAACTACAGAAAAGATGAGGAAACAGACATTAGCAAAATGTATTTAAATGTAAAAACAATATGTCAAAAAAATATATAAATTTCGAATGACAATAAGAATATAAAAATGTAGCGAGGAGTTCGCTACACTTATGTTCAGCAGTGGACAGTTAAAGGCTGATATGATAATGCCTGCTTACTGTATTATAATTGTTTTTATTATAATAACAGGATACTGGAGAAGTGACAAAAGAAAAAGATCCCGAAGTCGTTGAGGAGTTAAGCGAATATCAAAAGGACAGGATAAATTACGA
Organism: Galleria mellonella; assembly: GCF_026898425.1. Classification (NCBI taxonomy): domain Eukaryota; kingdom Metazoa; phylum Arthropoda; class Insecta; order Lepidoptera; family Pyralidae; genus Galleria; species Galleria mellonella. The sequence goes on from NW_026442133.1 coordinate 4,795,456, forward strand.
GGCTCTTTGTCGTGGTGATATGCGTCTACCGAGTTATTTCACTAAAGAGTACGTTGTTTTTAATTTATATAGAAATTGTTTTATATTAACGACCTTACTAGTCTAATATTTATAATCCTCCAAAAATATAGTTACAAATATTTGCGTAACATTTAAATTAGTCGTGTTCAAGATTCAAGATTCAGGATTAATTTATTTGTAAAACATGCGTATATTTATTAATAATAGGATCTTCATCCTCCAATCAAACAGTTTATAATTACTCCTCTCCATCCAAAGGTTACCTGGAAGAGATCGCTTTTAGCGATAAGGTCGCCCATTGTTTTCTCATTGTGATTATTTCTTGTATTTTTTTATATTTATAATCGGTTTACTGTTGTAATCTTTTGGAGGAAACAATAAAGAGTATCTATCTATTTTTTTTCAGCCTACACTGCCGCTATCTTACAGAAAACCACCCATTTCTTATACTAGCACGGGTGAAAATGGAAATTATATACCTGAACCCAGACGTGGTTGTGTTCCACGATGTGTTGAGTGATGATGAGATAGAGTACATTAAGACGTTGGCTAAACCGAGGGTAAGTATTGCCTTAAAATCTAATCTAAAAACTGCCTAGTTTACTTGTAAATTGTAGCTAATTATACAAAGAGAAATGAATAAAGTTTGATAGAGAAACAATTGGTAACTAAAAATTGTCTATCGAGGCGTACGGTCGGTCCGTTAGGGCTTCCTCATTAAAATTTCAACTTTAATGCTTTGTTAATGAAGTCGTCAATGATTCTTCTTTAGAAATAGTTTAGTCAGACATGCTTACATGCAAATTCTAATGGTTGTAATTTATCACAGTAATTGAAATGTCAATATAAAATCTAATAATGTCGATATAAATGTTCATAATTAATTTGCCATTCCGTAATAGTCGTCTTGTAATAAAGTCAGCTATTTTAGACATTAGAGAAATACATAGGCATTCTATAGTTTCTTATTATCAACATTTTAAAAAAATATAAAATTTAAAATTTTGTACTTCTCTTTGAACCCACAAGTGTAGACTATCTACTTTAATAGTTGGTGTTGAAGGGCTTATTAAGCAAATACGAATAAGGCGAAACAGATCTGTTTGATTCTTTTTCGAAAAATAGGTGTGACCATACATTTGTAATATTTAATGAATCGATTTTGATATTACACTATGATATTATATATATAGCTCATATATCATGACGTACTATAGTGTTAGTTTAGACAAAGGGTGGAGAAAAAGACACTGAATGGAATATGTTTTTTTTTTTTTATGCAACGTAGAATCGCAAATAAGCTGACGGCCCATCTGATAGAAAATGGTAACCGTCGGCTATAGACATGAGCAGTACCATGGACATAACAGAGTATACTGTATCGGCCATGACAACGCATGGGGGGTATCCCCCGTGCGTTGTCATTCTTAAGGACTAAGATGTTATTCCTTTGTACATGTAAATTCACTACCATATCCCTTCAAACCGAAATACAGCCATGCAAACACAGTTGCTTCACGGTAGAAATACGAATGGTTTGTATACTACGACATAAATCCTTACTGAGGGGGGAAAGGGATTGTTAAATGAGACTGAGAATCCCATCGCTAGCAATATACCCAGGTCGACTTCCTCGCAGTTCTCCCTGGAAACTATCATGATTAATTCCTGATGAATTAATCATGATGAGCTAACTGGCCTGTTTTCATTCTCATCTATCACCCTTCACTGGTGCTCCGCCAGCGTATCCCGTTAGCGCAGGCGGGGCTACCATACCATTTTCACCCATTAAAAAAATCCTTACTGATATTACAAATGTAAAAGTTAATTTGTTTGTTTGTTACTTCTTAACCAGTAATTATGATTATACTTATGAATTTGATATAAGGTTCTATAAAGAAAGAGGTAGACTTTTTTATTCCGGTCACGCGGGCGAAGTCGCAGGTAAAAACTAGTAACACATAAATAGATTAAGGAATAATTGTGATATACGACCTTTTTATAGTTCAAGCGCGCGGTTGTGCACGACCCCCGAACCGGTGAGTTAGTGCCGGCCAACTACAGGATAAGCAAGTCGGCGTGGCTTCGGGACGAGGAGTCTGACGTTGTCTCGCGGATATCACAGCGTGTCGCCGACATCACCGGCCTCAGTATGGACACCGCTGAAGAATTGCAGGTCAGTTTTATTTTAATAAAAGTATTATTTTTATTTTATTAATTGACAGATAATTGTGACATTGACAAGCTTTGTTATGAACACTCCAGAATTGTTGTTTTTATAAATATTTACGCGACTTTGTCTCTTCAAGATTTATTTTACTATAAATTGATTATAATTAGTGTAAATACAACTTTTATAAGGAAAATCAGTTCGATGAAAATAAAAAAGTTTATCGACCCTAATTAAAGTTAGAATTGCATCACAGAATTCCATTTTTTTATACTTTTAACCATTTTTGAATACCTACAGTCGTTCGATTAATGTTAAACTGCTTTTATAAACGTCAACCTACAGTCGTTGGCGCAATGTTAAATTGCTTATAAATATTCAACTTCCATTAAACCGAGTAGGTGGGGTCGTTCATCTCAATTATTATAAAAACCTGAATCAAGTTTAAATTGCCCGATACCTTCAATTTCTTATAATTATTTTAGGCATGCAGCATCATCGCAAAGATCTAGATATATATTTGCATACATACAGACAGCTGATTATTATGGACTAAACTATTAAAAACATACTAGAAACGATCTCTTACAAAAAATATAGTTTTTGCATATTTGTCTTAACATTTACGTGTTTAACTTAATCTACATTTTCTTTTACCTAAACAGATGGTGAATGCACTCTTTGTAATATATTCCGCAGTATTATTTAGATGTAACTTCATTGTTACAGGTCGTCAATTATGGAATCGGAGGACATTACGAGCCTCATTTTGATTTCGCTCGGGTAAATATGTCTCTATTATTTTGGATAAGCTAAAAATTTACGAATATCCACTTGGTTATTAGTGAACGTGTAGTATATATTTCAAATTAAATATGTTATTACATATGTATATACATTTATACAACAGCTGCCTTTTTTCAGAAGCAAGAAAATGCATTCAAAAAATTCAGCGGTAACAGAATTGCTACAGTGCTGTTTTATGTTAGTATTACAATTATTACTATACATTTTACCTATTTACCTCTTAATATAACTATTCCCTATTACCTTAATAGCAGCGGTAGTCACTTACCATCAAATAAACCGCATGCCCGTTTGCCCCGTGTTATAAAAACAATAATATAACATTTATATAATAAATTATAACAATTTATATAGTATTAAAATAACTGCTAAAGACATACTAAAAGTAATATATTATTATTATAATAATTTTATATCATCATTCATCATTTCAGCCATTAACTGTCCACTGCTTAACTTAAGCCTTCTTACTTAAGGAGTTTTGCCAGTGGTTGCCACGCTTGGCAGGAGGATTGACAACCGCAGTTAGGCTTTTAATGATGTTTTAAGTGAGACGCTGCTGCCCATCCCTCTATCATTAAGTTCCCTTAGTTGCCTCTTACTACACCGACAGGAAAGGATGCGATGGCCTATACTATGCCGGGACCACAAGGCCATTTTATCACTTCAAATATAACTATTTAATTTCAAAACATCCAAATTATATAACACACACTGACTTAAAAACAATCATTTACAAAATGTGTTATTTAGATGTCGGAAGTGGCCCAAGGGGGCGCTACGGTGTTCACGCGGCTGGGTCTCAGCGTGTTCCCGATCAAGGGTGCAGCGTTGTTCTGGATGAACTTACACCCTTCCGGTGAAGGCGACATTTCCACGCGTCACGCCGCTTGCCCAGTACTGCGGGGCTCTAAATGGGGTAAGAAATTTATGTAAACATAACCTCAGATATAATTAAATGATTGAAATCGTAATACTATATACCATTTTTTTATGCAACTTAGAATGGCAAACAAGTTGTCAGTCCATCTGATAGAAAGTAGTAAAGTGGTAACCATCGTCTATAGACATGAATAGTACCATAGACTTAACAAAATACTGTATCACCCACCTTCATGCATTGTCATTCCTGAGTTCTAAGGTGTACTACCTATGTATCCTGTAACTTTACTGCCTTTAAATCTTTATTTTACTATTATAATTGAATTATTATTTAAATTATTTTGTATGATATCATAAAGAGATAGGGATTTAAACATGATGTTTTATCATAATAAAAAAATAAAATAACAAATTGATCGCCATGTTTGTCTTCAATGTAATCACGTATCCTTTTAATATATGGGCTGTCACAGCAATTCATGTGAATTATCAAAATCTATTTGGATAAAAATCTGTGAATAAAGAAATATACATGATACATACACACATACATCAACCCTAAAAACATTACATTTATTTTTAGGGGAGATATGCACGAAACATAAATATTTTTTGTTTAACGTATTATAAAGAGAAAGTTTTATTTAACATTTCTTTTAAATGTACACACTATCTTCGAAAATCTATGTAAAGATTATTTTCAACCGAGACGAAATATACAAGAAAGTAGGTTGTTATTTTTTTAAACAAATTAATATTATACCATGTTATTATTTTACTGTCAATACACAACCATTAGCACAGTGACAACACCACATTACGCCATGATCTGTCTAGTTTACATATTATTTATTTATATTTCCAGTGTCAAACAAATGGATTCATCAAGGAGGTCAGGAATTATTGAAACCGTGCGACCTGGAATATCAGGATGAGGCCTACATGCGTAAGATACCTCGACCAATACCGAAAACCTCCAGGTAGGATTCTCTTATTCCTCCACGGATTACCATGAATTAGCGAGATGAGTAGAAGCAAAAGTGGATATAACACTTTCCTTAGTCAAATATTATATTACTCCGATGTTACTTATGTTTGTACGCGATATGTACATGATGCAATAATGTAATACTTAAAAATCCAAAACATAGCTATAATGGATAATAATAACTGAATCTTAAAAACACTTTAAAGATTTTTTTTCCTAATTGTTTTATAAAGTGTACTCGACATAAAATTATATTTAGAAACAAAATATTTTTACTGCATTTATTAATAATAAAAGTTGAACATGAATATGTTATAAAAGTAAAGAATATTCAAGGAATCTTGAATATTATTTACTTTTATAACAATTGTTCACAGTCAATTACATTAGAGTTATATGATATTTGACAAAATGTTACCGTAAGGCCATCATTGCATTTTGATATTGACTAAATCGTTGTACAAAAATATAGTAGTAAAATAAGTAAATGTACTGTTAGTATGTAATTACGAAACAGGTTTAGTTCAAATATAACGCCATAACAATGATAATTAACATAATTTTTAATATATCAATTTCTCAATTGCTTATAAGTAGCTGAATGTTCAATAAATTTAAGAGTATATTCACACGGAACGTGTAGTCAGCCCTGACTATGAGCAAGTGTTACACATTTATTTCACAAAACTTTGAACTTTTCATTCAATGTTTCAAATCACTAAATGAAAGTTTACAGTGACAGTCGACGGCTGGCCATTCGTTCAGTGTGAATGCAGCCTAATAAATGTAAATGTTTGTAGGTGTTTTCGATTTTTTTTATAAATTGTATTAAAATTAATTGTCTCGTGTAAATCGTATAGCTTAATTATGCCAACTAGAAGTAGTTCTTGCCAGGAGCAAATATTATGACAATTTAGAATAATTTTTAATTTTAAAAAAGATTTATACAAAAAAATATGAGAGGCTATGTTACAATGGCCGTGATATTGCAACCAGTGCTAATTTTACATAGATATAAATTAATAGAAAGTAAGGATTTTCGTTTACGAAGAATTTATTTTTAACCAAATAATTTCCTATTGTGTTTTGTTTCCAATTTTGTTGGTTCTTAATAAAGGCATTTATATATTTAAATATTTATTATTGCGATAATTTAAGCAAGTGTTTTTACAAATCACAAGTACCACAAATTATATTTTTTTTTAACACGACATACGTTGACTCGTCTTACTACAGCAAATTGAAGTGATTACGTTTCATATTGTATATTGATTTTTGAATGAACATATCAATAAATATATTGTCGTTTTTGTATAATAAAGCAATCTAATACTTTAATTACTAACAACATGAAGCAGTTTTTAAAAATTCATTAAATATATTTAACTAATCTCAATTGTTATATATTTATTTTTTCTTATTAATTACATTTTATGTCAATGTGATAAAAAATAATATTAGAAAATGTTATAAAACAAAACAAACCTTTGAGAAAACAGCAAAAATTTGTCGAGTGCTTAAATAATAATATTTTTTGTTCCTCATGATAGTGGTCGTTTTACTACTTTAATTGTAAAAAAGTAATAGTTTGCATAAATCTATTGAATTCTTACATTAAACTTATATATACACACACATATATCTATATACAAAACAGTTTAAAAACATCTAAATATTTTTTTTATACAGGTACATCGATTCACTTTTGCGATTAACTCTAATTTTATTAATTTAAAAATTTTAACACAAACACAATCATATTTTTTTTTATATAATTGTTCAGAAAACAACAAAAAGATCCCTTCTTCCCTTCTTCTTTTTAAATATTTAGAAACTATTCTTGCAGGAGAAACGAAGAGCGGAGAGCAATTTAAGACAACAAAAACGTTACATATAGAGTTATACGTATACTGTACATAACATTCCTGTTGTTTATACATTACCCTAAAACTTCTTAGTGCTTCCGTCTCGATGGCGGGATATTAGTTGACGTTGCTAGTTAGAGTATTTCAGAACAAACAAAGTAAGTACATGCATGGTGACACTTTAGCATTGCACACTACTGTGTTTGCTACGAAACACTCTTGTTTTCTTCCAATTATCTTTCACTCATTTTTTATCCGCTATTGTATTAGATATTGGGTTATATATATGTATTACAATTACGAATGTATAGCTATTCTAATGTATCATTTTTAGATTTTATCAGTTTGTATTTATTTTTATGTATTTATTTAGGTTAACAAACAGTAACACATAACTGGATTACTTAAAATAAGCCATTAGTATAATAATTATAGTAGATACGCCGCCCGCTACGTTAACCACATAATTACTAAATTATAGATACTTCTAATTAAGAAACTTCAAGATGTGTTATGACATCACATTCATATTTATAATATCAGCAAAGATTTTAAACTATCATAATTTTTTTTTTATTTTTATCAACTCCACTATATTTTGTATAATAATGTTAGTAGACCTATTGTTAAAATTAACATCTCTGTACCAACTTACATATTACTGGTTTCTTAAAGCATTTGGAATTACAAGCAAATACATCGATGTTACTACAAATGTTGATATAACAGATGACAATTCGACTCATTAACCAGAATTTATATGACATTCACAGTAGGAGAATATAGGTAGTCCACGTGCAGGTTTATTATGGGATTCATAATGGATCTTGGTAATAAATATGTTCTGTTAACATATTACAGTCAAATATATTAACGAGCTACTATTTGTCAGGCTTGACAGGCGGGTTCGCAATCGTAGTTATTCTTTGATGATGTTTTATTTAAGTGCCGAACACATAGCGTGAATTTACTGGGTACAGAGGAATAACACCTGAGTCCTCAGGAATGGCAACGCATGGGGGTTATCATGGGCGAAACTTGATTTTTATTAATTATAACCATTTAAAGATCTTAATCCACATTAAGAATCTTTTTAAAAAATGTACTTAATATTGTGAAACAGTACTCTGTTATGTCCATGGTAGTGCTCATGTCTATAGGCGATGGTTATTACTTTCCATCAGGTGGACCGTTAGCGTGTTTGCCATTCTAAGTTGCGTAAACAAAAAACTTATTATTGTACAACCTTCTCTATAAATTATACAGGCATTCGTTTACGCTGCCAGTTATAGTCTATCTCTATAATGAAATAAAAAATATGGATATACATTTTAATAAATTATAAAGGAATATGGAATTCACTGTTTCAGATATTTAAAGATTATATACATTGTATATAATGTGTTAACGATACAAACCTATGGTTAATAATAAACATTTTATTGTCTTCACAATGCACAATATGTTCGTGCCATAGAGTGATAGTCAATAAAGCTGACTTACCTGAACACATTCAAAATACCAATACAACCTTCAGCGTTGCATTTCATTAGCGAAGAATAGCTCTTTGTTATAAGGTCAAACGCATAACTTGGAAATGCGTTCTCGAGTTTCCTCAATGCATTCCATGTTCATGGAAACATTAGCGCCTCACAGTTTCGAGTTATCAATTGTGTCTGATTATTATTCTTTGTATGGAATTCTGGAAACAGTGTTAATGTTGATTAAAGTTGTGACACGTTGTAATTATTGTTGAAATAAAACTATTCGCTAATGAAACAAAACAAAAAATCAATATATATTTTTTTAGTTAATTTCCCGTGCCCCTTTTTATTAGAAACACGTCCTATGGATAACTTTTAAGGAAAAGAGCGCAATCGACATAAAGATTTCATTCTATTTGGCAAAATTGTAACATTTGTATATTCTTTTACCCAGCTCTATAATATTATGCCTATAATTTTAAGGCAATTAAATAGATACTAAAAATTTTCCATGTCACATGCCTTTATTACATTAAATTAATTATTACATATTACAATAAATAAATACATTATGTATAAAGAAAATAAATATTTCAACACATTGAACTCCTAGGTAGATAATAACTCAATAGGTATGTATTGTGACAAACATATTATTTTAATAATTAAATTTGGGTGGCACGCAGACACAGAATGCAGACATATTTACTAGGGTCTTATATTTTAGACATTAAAAATTAAACGTGACAAATTAAAATTAAAATCCCTCTTCATTGAGCCAATTGTGAATATATGTATCTATATATTTGTTATGTATATATATGTGTGTGTGTGTGTATGTAGGTATGTATTTATGTGTGTAAGTTTTTATTTATTTATGTATTAATGTTATATTATTATTTATGTACTTTTATTATTTACATATGTAGGTATATAGAGCTGTTTTTATTGTCTTATATATTAAATTTTTTACTGGATATTATTTAGTTTATCTTTAATTGTATGGTTATTACCATTATACATTCTACAGTTTTCTTTCAGCTTCTCAAAGGTTGACTGTAAGAGATCCCTTTATGGGATAAGTCCGCCATTGTATATTAAATCATCTATCAGTATTCAATGTGAATTATGTACAATAAAGATTTTACAATACAATACAACTTCTATCAAACGTAACTACTTAAATTAAGATCTCATGTATCTAAAACCTTTTATGGTACTATGATTTATATTTTCATGGTTATGGAAGAGCGTGACCTTCTGATACAGGTTAACACTTACTAGAAGGTCACAAAAACTATCTTAGTATTTTATCAATTTTGCTACGATATAAATATTTTTTTTACTTTTTAAATTTTTCATCTAAAACCATGTGTGATAAAGATTTTGCGGATAAACTGCAAGGCAGTTGGTGATACAATTGAAGAAAATTGTCATGATAACATTTCCCCTTATGTCCATATTCTAATTTTCTATAAACTTCTGAGAAAGTTATACCTAACTAGGCTAACAGGTGATATCCAGTCCTTTAGTTTAAGGTGATACTTTGCCTCTCTTTATATCTTCTTCCGCTTGTATAACGGATTATATTCTGAAGAACTCTAAAATCTTGCCTACAGTGACCTTTTATCACCGCACCGCTCGCCGTCGATAGGGAATCCATTCTCACACCCTAGAACCAAAAAACCGCACAGTGCGGTTTCAAAGGTACTTTCTCTCGTAAACGCTCTGGCTGTGGATTGATCTTCCTGCCGAGCTTTTCCCTAGAGACCACAGCATCTTTAAAAAGGGCCTAATATGGTTTCTTAAGAGTCAACGACGAGCACGTGACAACCTTGGTGTTACAAATCTTCGTAGGCTACGGTAACCTCGTTTACCAGGGGTGGGGAAAGGATTGTTAGTAGGGGTCTAACAGCTCCATTGCTAGCAATGCACTCTATCAAGTCGACCTCCACGCAGTTCCCCCTGGAAAGCATCGTGGTTAATTCTCATGCAATTCTTCACGATGAGCCATTAAAAAATCCGTTTACCATGTACCGTATGCTTATTTACTACCATAGTAGTACAAAAAAACCTCTCGAAATATTTTGTTTCTATACTATCTGATTACCATTTATATGTGAATTTAATATATTCGTAATATACTAGTTTCTATATAATCCACTTGGAATAAAAATATTTGGCTCCGTCGTTGATATATCGAATTGTTAATATATGTACGAGACTCATATTCATTTGGATAATTTATAACATACCTATTTACATATACGCTTCTGTTTATAATTAAGTCCATTATTTTCCTCCAACATAACTCGCAAATAAATTCTTGTTAATTATTAAATATTTATATCTAAACACGCGACAGTTTGTCCAGCCATCTATTATAGTTGAACATCTATACTCCATATCAAGGAATCCCTCTTCATTTAAATGTGATTGAGTTTGTTTATAGACAGATTTTTTTTTATTAATAAGTACTTAATTATCAATGCACTTATGCCCAAATTGGATTGGCATGAAGACGAATAGGTACTCGTTATCACTTAACACTAGATCACTTTCGCGTCAGCCAAGTGCTGGCAACAAACTGCTGGTGGCTGGGCTCAGTTGTCGGTGGCTAACGATGTAACCGGAGGCGCAAGTGTAAACATCCACTGTATGGAATGGCAGGAGCCAGCTGTCGCCGCGTCGTCGCTTGCGCCGCGTCCATAGTACCTAACTGATAAGTGACACATTAATATAATGACGTGACCACCCTGGTGGAGACATGATTTCATAAATTTTAGTGGCGCATTCATCCTTATACTAATACTAGCAATATCCCGCAGCTTCGCCCGCGTAAATCAGTACATAAAAAATTCTATGTGCTTAGTTGGAATATAACATACCCGTACATCAAATTTCATTCAAATCCATCCAATTGTTTTTGTGTGAGGAAATAAACATCCATGCTAACAATTTTTTTATTTTTTTTTTATACCACGAACGTGACAAACAAGCATACAGCCCGTCTGGTGGAAAACGGTTACTGCAACGCGCACGTAGTACTCCACGTGAGCGTTGCTGACCCTGAAGAAACCTTAATATACTCTTTTTGAAAAAGCCTATACTGTAGTCTATAGGCAAAACCTCGGCAGGGAGCTCATTATTACAGCCTGAGCATTAGCGGGAGAAAATTCCTTTGAAACCACACTGTACGGGACCATTTAAGTTCAAGCGTGTGAGAATGATGTGATGTGATGAGCATGGGATCGTCGACTATTCACATAGTTCGTTTTTGGACGGAGTCAAGAAGACCAAACTGGTATCCAGGTGTTCCGGTCCACAAGTAGTGAAAGCAGTACTCCATAAGGGGCCAGATTTGCGACTTGTACAATAATATCTCGGAGTGAAATGCCGTTTTGCTCGATTGAGCACCCCGAGCGTTTTAGACGCCAGCTTGATCCTATTTTCAAGATGTCCCAAGAACTCTATAGTGCTAGAGATGTCAGCACCGAGAATCGTCAGCGATGGTGACGGATGTGTTTTGAAATTGTGTTTTTTTTTTAGTCTTACACGGGTTAAATTGGCCTGAGTTCAGTCGTCCTCAATTGAAGACTTCAATAAGAGTACTCTCGATTTCATCTATAATATTAATAAGGTAAAAGGATTTATATGTATTTGTTGGTTCCTTTTAGTGTCTTAATGCCTCGACCGATCGTCATGAAATCTGGTGTACACGTATTTTGGATGGAGAAGTATCATTCTCTAGGTTAGTATTTGCCCCAGTCAATCAATGCCTATACCTATTCCGGGCACATGGACGAAATCGAAGGCAAAAATTAGTGGGTATATAAATGGATCCATATCAAAATTTTAGGATACGGATTAAAAAGTATTAGAGGTATATTTAAATTGACTGCTATGTACCTGCCTATCATACACTCATGTATACATACACAATCACGCACCACGCACCTCTTCCTCTTGGGGTAACAGTGAGTGAGGATGAAGTCAGTTCAGTTGGCCCATTATATATAACAACAATTAACCATGATGGTTTCCAGAGGGAATCGCGTGGAGGTCGACCTGATAGGGTATGTTACTAGAAATGGGACTTTTAGACCCCATTACGAACTATCTCTTTCCCCCGCCTATCAGCGAAGGATGATAAATCAGAATGAAATCAAGTTGGACTGCCGGAATAAATTCGCCAAGAATTAACTGACAATGCACCCCTTAACAGACTCAGATCCAGATTGTATCTATTGTCCATTATACAATTAAATTAAATACAACTTATTATTACAACTTAATCCTTACTAATATTATAAATGTGAAAACGTGTTTGTTTGTTTGTTACCTTATAGCGCGTTAACAGCCTAATCAATCACTATGAAATTTAGGTATACACAGACTATGGGATGGAGAGGGATGTAGGCTACTTTTTATCCCGGTCAGTAAACATATACCAGTCATACATAATAAGTTATGATTATTATTATTACTACTACTACAGTAAGAATGAAATTGCAGTTTCATATATTCCCAATGGCATAAAAAATGGTCGTAAAAAATATCCAGTTTTTTAACACACTGTTTTGTTGAAACTTGCATTTTACATTTAGGTACATATAAATATGAGGTAATAATAGAATGGTAACTTGGTGGCCTTCACTAACCGGAACGTTACAATAAAAATTTGTTTCAATCACTTCGTATTAATTACTACGTAAGACATTCTGTACAAGTTGACAACTATGTGAGTTACAGAATTTATTTTACTGAACTAGGTATTATTTTGCGGAATTCCATATCGTTGGTTCATTATTTCAGCCGTTGACTGTCCATTGTTGAAGATAAGCCTTCTCCAAAAGGAGAGTTTTGCCAGTAGTTGCCACGCTTGGCAGGCGGAGTAGCAACCGCATTTAGGCTTGGAGATGTTTTAAAAAAGATGCTGTTGTCCATCACTCTACCATTAAGTTCCTTTTGTCGCCTCTTACGACGCAGAATAGAAAAGGGTGGCCTCTTCTATGCCAGAACCACACGAACAACTTACTCATATCATTGGTTATTTGATTAGAATTATTTTGTTTAAATCCGGTACAAATAGCATGTGGGCGACTCTCAAAACTTGAAAATTGGCTATTATTATTATCACTAGAAGTTCTAAAACTCTCCATTTTAGCCATCAATCTCCAACTGCCATTTCGTCCACGCACGTTTTGCGACACGTATTTTCACTTTAAAATAATAGTAGGTATTCAATCTTTGAGTGCTGGCTATGTATATGAGTGAGTGTATACTGTATACTGATGGTAACAAAATTATGAGTAAACGAAATAATTCTAATTAAATAACCAGTTACAAAACTTGGGTATAGAAGCATTGATGAATGAATCAATGCGCGTTAATTCAATGATAAATTGTTTAATACAGGCAAATAAATTGAGATGGTTAGCTTCGTTTTAAGAGAATATTCTGTTAGCGAAACTGAACATTTTCACAACGCCAGCTCTGGGGAAGAGTGAGAGGAGCAGTCGCTCTATCGGTCCCAGAGTGTAAAGGGCACCAAAAAGTCAAATACGAAATTTAACTTTTCAATTTTCAGCGCAAAATAAAGATTTAATAGTGCGTTTTAAAAATAAAATAAGCAGCGCCTGTGATATCGGTAGTATGGAGAGTAAACAATTAATACTTATACTATAAAACACTAGGCCAATACAAACAGGCATAAATACTCATGATTGGTTACTACAAAATTTTGTACTCTGCGGGAATCAAACCCGCAAACATAAGAAAGTAAGGCAGTATGTCAAATCGCTATGACAAGAGTGTAGGTAGATACCTATACGAAACCATTTCAATAATGTTGAGCGCTTATAGCACGTGCTTGAATTAAAATTGTTTTTCAATGCAAGAATCCCCGGAATTATTAAACAGGACGGTGACGATGCTTGGAAATAATGGTGTTTCTTTTTTAACTACTTGTTAGTACGTTGTATATTGTCACGCGACATGTTTACATAATAATTTCTGTGAAAAAAATGTCATTTCTCGTCGACAGATATTGATTCGCTGTATATGTGTATTTGTACAACAGTAAAAGATTATTTTTATACCCAAAGAAACTAGAAACGGGTACCAGTTTACATATTTCTTTGACAAAGAATATACTAATCTTCTATACTTATAAAATCGATTTATTTATACTTTAATGCACAGTGAAATTCTATGTACATTTGGCGAACTTAACATCGAATGGTGTTCTCTACTAATCGACCATTAGGTTTTATCTGTCTACAATCACCACACAGCTAAAACTACTCAAGTCTAGAAAGCTGATAATTTGACATACCTAAGTGAAAAAATAAGAATAATAAAAACTAGGTGCCTACTTATTACAATTGGCTAATCACAGTGTAACTCCAACTGCTATGTGGATGAAGACTTGAACTTATTCCAAGATTGATGATACATGAAGATTTTTTGAATATGTGTTTCTCAATACATCTATATTTATTTTGTATTCTATCCATAGTTCCTTTTGAACAGATTTTAACATATTTTTTAATCAGTTGTGTGACCAGTACTTATCATTAGTCCTTACGTTTTTCCTTTCCATGTTGGTCGATTTTGGGACACTAAATCTCAAATCATTTTTTGTTTGTGTAAGTAACGGACTGTTAAATATATCTATTAGTATATATTTGTTAGTTAGTTAATTAGTATTATATCTATATAAAATCCAGTATGCTTCATTATTGAAACAAGTCATACTTAGTTATATAACCAACCATAACACTTAGTGAAATATGACTCAACTCACATAACTATACTAATGATAAAACTTAATATCCTACATGTTCCTTAGATAGGTTAGATATACTTAATGACGTTACCTGATGTTACTATATCGTCTGAAGATTAGCACATTTGAATACGAGAGAATTACCGGTTTTTATCGCCATCAGATCAATTATATTAATGAAAAACCGCAACAATATCCTAGCGTAGACATTTATTCTCATGACTTTCATCGTTATTTGAATGTTTTGTATTTACAAACAAATGTCCCACAAAAAAACCGACTTCAATTATGACAAAAACTGTTATATAGATTTCAAAACTAAACTACTGAATCGACTTCAATAAAATTTCTATAGGACCAATTTGTATGTCCTTTCAGATAAAAAAAAGAATTTTCCAAATTGATTTAAAACTGACGGAGTTATGAGGTACCTAAATAATGAAGTAATAAAAATAAAAAAAATATACAAATTGAGAACCTCCTTTTTGATGTCGGTTAAAAACGGACTGTCTTTTGGTTGATGCTTTATATCCACTGTTTTGGATATAAAGCATTAATATATCCACTGAATAATAAAATCGAATATCGAAAAAGTAAACCTTATTACGTCGTATTAGTTAGGGTTGTTGACGGTGTTTATCTAAGTTTCTAAAAAATTTTATTATACAGTGTTTTAACATCAGCTGAATTCGAATTCAAGACGATAGATTTAAGTTAGAATAAGAACTTCTAAATGACATTAAATAAAAGAGACCGTTTCGCCATTAAATATTTAGTAAGTTTTGAATCATTTACAAATAGATAGACGCTAATGAAAAAACTAAATAAATCCACAATAATGCGGAAATTAAGGTCACAACATATTAAAAGTATGGTTTCATTGACCATAATCAAGAATATCTATTCATGAAGATACTGGTGGCGACACTATGTTGTATTTTGTAATGGCCCCAGTGATTTCCATCTTTAGACAATGATTGCAATTTTCTGTTAGCTTATTTGCCATTTTCAGTGTAATCATTGGCGTATTTAATATTATATTCCAAGGGAAGTTGGCCTTTTATAAAGGGTACATATGTAGGTACACTCAAATGTTTTCGTGTATAGCTGAAAACTTCCGCGTCCATATGGTTACGCTCCTTCTGGCTCCGAAATAAAAAAGAATTATAAGCATAATAAATAACTGATATTTAGATCAGTCAAGTCATAAATTGCCTAGCTAGGCAATTTTTAGAGTATTACGGATGGGTAAACTTAGTTATTTACCTTACAAAGCTTTACAGTAAATTAAAACTCAAGAGTAAAAAAACATATTCGGTCAAGTAAAGAATAGTACCTACTTATAATAATGACAAATTATAAGTACGTGTAGTTACAAATGGTCAATAAAATATTTCATGTTTTTGGGCAATGGCGGAAAAAGATACAACATATGGTATAATTGAAATTTATTGTTTTTGAATTTTATTCACATCAAAAATAACGACATCGTAAATTTTTGTAATATCTATAATCTTAGAGATTCGCGTCGACATAAAACATTAAAATTTAATATTCTGCTACTTCAACATTTAGGTATATTTAAAACATCCAAAGTAAATACTGATCAAACATTTAACACATAATAATTATCCTAATCACTATGGTATCTAACAACATGGGGAACACAACATCGACATCGGAACAAAGACTGTCATCAAAACTAATCAGGTAATAAAAGTTTTGAAAATGGTAATAACAAACGTAACATAAAATAGCCCTGTCGCGCAACTATACCCTGTATACATCTCACAACAACTCCAATCTACCTCATTCATAAAAATAATACAATACTTATAGATAAATAGTCTCAAAAAAGGATCAAAAATATAACTCTTTAAAATATTATAGAGATTCTTAAGTAGACACTAAGATATTGTTCCACAGCAGAAATGTTTTTACTCAGACTCATAAGTTTTATCAGGAATGTGCATAGCTTATAGCTAAGGATATAGCTATGAGTGTTTAATTAACTTGACACTAAGGTTGGGGCGTCTAACATCAAAAACCTTAATGCTACATACAACATAACAGATATTACACTTAGCACATCAAACACTGAAAATTTTGTTAATAGATATCGAGCACATCCGAGTAACATTGTTCGAGCTGACTTGATGAATATTGTGCCAATTTCATTACAACTAATTATTTATACTTAATATTAAACACATTAATAATAATCTAACATTTCAAATTAATTAATGGCAAGTGATGTAAGTGTAACAGCCTGGTGCAGGTATAATAATGATCTCATATAAATAGACAATATTTCATATCTTTGTATACATATAATTTTAAAGAGGTCAGGGCACAAGTGACCTCTTATAAAATAATTACGCCCCAAAAACAATAATAAAACCATAAAAGTATTTAATAACATAACAACCAAATATAAAATTTATCAACATGATTAAATTTCATAGTTGCGAAATTTAGAGATGACCTCAGATGGGGGTTCTTGGTTTCCACCTCCCCAGCGTCCCCAGAGTGCAGCCCCACCTTCAGAGGCACGTCGAGCTGCCGAGTTGGCTGGGCCCAGGCTGGATGGCCCTGACGCCCGGCCAGATTCACCCTCCAACATGCGATCTTTTGTGTTTGGTTTGGCCCAGTGCATAGACTGTTGTACATGCTCCTTCATGCCAAGCCATTGTTTGTAGCCCATGGCAATACCACTCTGCCTCCATTTGTCATAGAGAGCACGCTTAGAAGGATCGCACAGGGTCTCTTTTGCTTCCTGAAAATATTTAATTATTTTTATATAGATAACAACATGTATAGTTAATATTCTAAATGCATTAAAGAAAAAAAAAATTACAATTGCCTGTAGTGAAGTTTTACATAAATGCCCACCTATTAATAAATTATTAACAATAAACAGTCAACCGGTTTTAAAAGTCAATGTCATATATTAGTAAGTACTTAGTTTACTACCTATTAGGTACTTAATACATTCAAATATCTATTGCAGGTTTTTTTTACATTCAGAATCAACCAGCTAGTTTGATATTTAACTCTTCTATTAGATTTCTATAATTGTTTACTCTAATTATTATATTTTTGCAAATTACACAAACACACCTTTAATTGTTGAAACTTTGCTTCTGCTTCTTTATCCCCATCATTTTTATCTGGATGATGCTGCAAAGCGAGGACCTTATATTCAGCTGTTATTTGCTCGATCTGTAATAAATTAAGAAATATTAACTGTATTCGTGCTGCACGATTTGGTATTTTGTAATAATTATTTACTAGAGTTATTTTACCTAATTAATTATAGCGTTAATTTACGTCTATTATAAACAGTAAATTAAGGAATGTAAAAATAATTGTTATTTTTATGTATTTGACTACGTAAAGGAAAACTCAGTGAAAGGTATCTGGGATTCCCAGCACATTTGTATATAACAATGACGCATTTAATAAAAACCCACAGGTCGTGTTTGTTCTAATCTGATTTGATTAATGAAATTATACTTCCACTGCCTTAATTATTGCATTAAATACACTATTTATTTTACAAACTAGGTCAAATCTTGGAACCTCGAGTCCTCGATCTAGGTAAGGTCACTGATCACTAGAATCAATACTTTTTTTTACAATAAAATTAAATTCAATGCTATTTTTTACTAAATAAACGAATAGTTATACGTACTGTTGAATTTTCGTCACAATTTAGTAATGCGTAGTAATCGTCATCCGGATTTCTTCGATAATTCAATATTTCATCCACACCAGTCATCGTTACGACCCTCCCTCACAAAACCCCAGCAAATACTAAAAAAAAGAACCAAACAGATAGAGACAGACAAATAATTCTATCGTACCCAATCTGGTAACGCTGCACAGATTAACTACGTAGTACAGAGGATTTCGTAAGTAGTGATGTGTCGTTTCGTACTAATTGACCGACGTATTTGTACAGTTCCATTTTTCAATTCTTAAATAATTTGATGAGCAGTATGCACTAGACATAGAAATGAAGGTCACGTATGAATTTACATTTCATAGTTCATTCTATATATTTCTGCTCATTAAATTATATTCTGCTCAATAAAAATAGAATAATAATGATAGGAAAATTTAAAAATAGTCAATTCTGTTTATATTTAATTAAGTTTTACTCTCGACTTCATCCTAGACCGGAATATGTTCATTATTCAATATGTTTCAATATGTATTTATTCAATGTGTATTTAATAAATTTCAATATGTTCACGAAAAAAAGTCAATTTTACAATAATAACTTTATTAAAGTGTTTGTTTTTATACTTTTACATGTAAACTTAACAATCAAATTAAAGATACGGAATTCATTATTACATAATATTTTTAGATATCAATTAATAAATCTAAATATTAAAAATTACTTATTTTTTGTATTAATTAATTTAAATCTACTTAAAGTAGTTGCAAATACAAATAATAAAATAAGTCATCGTATAAAATTTGCATTGCGTTTTAACAAACCGAAATTTTGAGCATCTTCTACGATTCAAGTGAATCAGATTAATTATTCTTTGATTACTTTATATACTTTTTCCAAATAAAATAATTTTTGATATTTTTAAATTACTACATTTTTATTATTTAACTTCTCTACATTTATATTTATAGGACATCTATGCTTGATCTAGAGGTGAGGTTTTTATTTCAAATTAACTAAGTTACTTAATTTTACAAACTTTACTCATGACTTTATATCAATTAGGGACAGTTATGACAAAATATAGTTTAGAACTTTACTATTATTATGGGCATCACTAGCTCTAGACCAAGACCACAGAATATTTCTGCTGAAAGATATAATCTGAGTAAAACGCTTATTACAAGACAGTGCTTCATAAGTTCTATAAAGGTATTTTTCTATAAGAGCAAATATAACGTCTTCACTTCGTGAACGATTTCTGTCAAAATGAAATGGTATTACGGAGCATGATTGTTTTCGAATCGATTGACGGCTTAAATATAGGTTTCTGCGACAGACAGCGCTATTTACAATTTGGTGGCAAAAAAGAGAAATAATAGTAATTGTAAGTTCAGTTCCTAAATCGCTCTACAGAGGCATCATAATCGAGAGCTTAGAGCTAATAGATTTTTTTTTAATATATTAAAAATTGTAATTAAAAATAAAGACTAACAACAATATTCAACTTACGCAACTGTTTGATACATAAATTTAGTAGCTGTGTTTGATATTAAAAATTATTTAGTGTGTTTGCACGACTGTGATTGAACTAAAAATATAAGGTAGGCATTGAATAAAAGAAAAAAATGGCGGGAACTCTGAAAATTAGTTTTTTTATGCAACGTAGAATGGCCAACAAGCTAACGGTCCACCTGATGTAAAGTAATAACCATCGCCTATAGACATGAACAGTACCATGGACATTACAGAGTATTTTGTTTCATCCGTGATTAGTTTAAATTGAAAAACTATCGTTTGAGTATACATAAATACATCATCATCATCTTTTCAGCTTTTATCCGTCCATGGTGCTATCCCTTTCCGAAGCCAGCTTGTTCGGGTGGCTGGAAGTTGTCGAGTTGTGAATATTGTGAACAGCTATTATAGAACTTCTCACTTAAAATCTCACATGTGGCGGAAATTATATCACCGGTGTCGGTCTTTAAATTTGTCAGTTGGCTTCGTCAAATAGTCAAATCTTTGGTGAACATTTTGGAGCCTAAATGCGCAATGGAACAATGCATAATTATTTGTTAGGATTGTCTATTATATATGACGCTGGAGAAATGGTCCTAAAGACCGATTGCTATTTAGGAACAGAAAAAATAGAAAGAGATAGACATTATTCTTAAATTAATAACTAACAACAATAATGATGTTATAGATGTTCAATTTTCAATTTATATAGAATTTTTGTACACTTTTAAAATTTATCAATTTAAATATCTTTTCAAACCACAACATATTAGTATTTATTTTAATAGTTGGCAAAATAACAAAAAACGACTGTCAAATATCCATATAATTTATAGTTCTTGATTGCACTTTTTTTTAAAAACATTGTAGGTCTCAAACGCTTTGCTAAATAACCGGCACCAAAAAATAGTTTAAGTTTTATTTACTTTTTGAATATAAGTAGAGATACTAAAATGTGATAGTTATTACTCTTCTTCTTTTTTTCCTCAATAGCCTCTTTTTCTAATTATATTTAATTTATTAAATTCTAATTCTGCCGCCATTTTTACGAACAATTCTGCCAGCGTCTTGTACAAGAGATAAAAATTATATCCAACGATTATTATTATCTTCGCTATGTTTCGTATCTCGTTTCGTTATTTTAAAAAAATTTATCCTCGAAAACTATTATTTTTGTACCTCACAATCATTTTATTCAATTTATATGCATGTCATTTTTCTAGTTATTACTCAATAAGTTGTAACAATAGAGTCGATTCTGAGGCATCATTTCTCTAAATTCATTTCTAATTAAAATGTTTAATATCATAGCGAAATCTTTATTGTAAGGATCAATATTAATTACTTTTCTAATAGATAAGTCTAAAATAATAAAATAAAACTAATAAATAAGTATAAATAGATTTAAGTCACAATTATTATAATTTTTGGTTATGAAAATTATTCATAAAACAGTAATTTCGCGAAATTATGAAATTAAAATAGCTAAAGAGATAAATTTAGAGAAATGACACCTCAGAATTGGCCCTATTAAATTAAAAAATAAATATCTGATGGAAAATAGTAACTGTAGCCGAATGGCACCTTGATAGTCTTTGAATATACTGTGATGCGAATGGTACTCCACATTGCGTTGCCAAATGTTGATTTAGAATTAACGTTACGTTATTGTGTAATGTTATACATATATGGTGTACAAAAAAAATATAAACGAGTTGGTGATTCCTCATTTTAGACATTGCTTACAAATAATATAGGTATGTTAATAAATAATGAACACTACTAAACATATTGCACAGTGCCATCTAGTTTCAAAGTAAGCAAAAAGTTCTAAACAACTTATACAATATTTTTTTTACGTCAGTGAGCTTGGAGTGCTTTCAGCATTTACCCATGAAAACATGAGGTGAAGCTGTAAAGGTCATCTGTAGCCAACAGCAGCAGTTTAAAAAATATATGATTATATATTATAGAATATGTGTTAAATTAGAAAATAACTAACCGTGTACCAAATTTCATTGAAATCCGTTCAGCCGCTTTAACGTGCATTATTGGTAGATACAATCATCTAAATATATCATACATACATACATACATCTTTACAATCGTTTACATTTATAATATTTTATAAATGTAAACGAATGTAAATGTAATAAGTAGGATAGAAAACTTCCAGATTAATGTAAATACACATAGGGATCGAACTAACGATCATAAGCACGTGAGGCATATGAGACAGTAAGGTCGTCGTCGATATAAATATATATTTTAACGTGTAGGTAGATATTTGTATGCTTGTGTAGGCACTGGAGAGTTTAAGGAAGTACCTACCAACGTCAAATGTAGTCAGGACGCGACATTACCATTAAAAATCCATTAAATACGACTTACACGGGAATTATCTTAAAAATATTAGGTTTCTCAATAGAC
Organism: Galleria mellonella; assembly: GCF_026898425.1. Classification (NCBI taxonomy): domain Eukaryota; kingdom Metazoa; phylum Arthropoda; class Insecta; order Lepidoptera; family Pyralidae; genus Galleria; species Galleria mellonella. The sequence goes on from NW_026442133.1 coordinate 4,818,096, forward strand.
AGTAAGTAGGTACGTACCTATCAATTATCTGTAGTTAGATATTACAACTATAAACGTCATCGTTCTGTAATGTGAACACATCCGAGTGTGCCTGAAGAGTTAGTTATTGTTAACACATTCAAGTCAACGATTAAACATTATTTGTTAATTACTCATTGAACGCGCATTCTTTGGACAATAGGCATTTTATTTTTCGTGTTAGGTACGTATAATTATTACGGTAAACAGATCGATGACATTTATTTTTTTATCAAAATAAAGTTTTGATATTCATTAAAAATTATCTAATCATGGTCAGCCATCCAATGAACAAAGATCTCTCTACGGTCTAGACGATATCAAAAGGTACCTACCCATGATTCACTCTACAAATTTTAATTAAACATTTACCAACTACAGTTGAACTCATGCTCATACCTACTGAATTATAAAATTTCCCCCATAAGGGGGGTTTTGACAGTAGGTGGCATGCTTGACAGGTGGGTTGGCAACCGCAGTTAGGTTTTTGGTGATATTTTAAGTGGTACGCTAGTGCCCATTCCTCGATTATAATGTTCTCTTAGTCGCCTCTTACGACACCCACGGGAAAGAAATGATTGGCCTATTCTGAACACAACATGCAAGAAACTCGACGGTAAAATAAGGTGTTCAAATAATTTCGAAATACAAAGTCGTATCGTAGTGATCATTCCTATGAGAATAGTAATGTCGTGTGAGAAGTGGGAAATCATATCGATCAGCGCGAACACGAAGGCTGACGACATTGCATATTCCATGCATGCTCTAGACATTGGCGTCCCAACGCGCTTTTGCATCAAAAATAGCTCCGAAGACGCGCTAAACGTAAGTTTACGCGACTCACCGGCCTCTCCGGCCGTGTTTTTGCTCGTTCTAACATTCTGACTTTGTGTACGATAATTGTGAAATTACATCGCTGAAAACAAATAGTTGTTGCTATGTTTTGGTACTAGAGGGGCCGATAATGCTGTCAACGAACTAGTCACTCGAAGATCCACCATCTTTGGCAGCGGAAGTAACAGCGGATGTCCCGGCAATGGGTAAGCGGGTGCCATATGAATGCTTAACAACAATGCTCCGAGCTCGTACAACGTTCCCACATTTCCTATTCGAGCCGTGTCTTCGCCGAAAGTTTGTCAACCTTTAATTTTTTGTTGAGATTCAATTATAATTGCCTCTTTGTTAATGTACCTACCTACTATGTGATTCTATTCATTCAAGAACATAATATTTTATTCACGTCTACGTTTTAAAACAAATCGACATGAAAATTGATCGATTTTTCCATTAAGTAGGTACTTAAGTTAAAATAAAACTTTTTTTGCGAAAATAAGCAACACAGATGTTGTATAAGTAATGGAACTATTTTCAACCGATTTAAAAAAGATGGAAGTTCTCATTTCGGTTGTATTTTTTATGATTATTACCTTATAACTCCATCAGTTCAAAATTTATTTGGAACATTTTTTTCTGAAAGGATATCATTACAGTGTGCTCACACTGTAATGATATCAATCATAGAAATTTTATCAAAATCGGTTCAGTAATATAGTTTACTGGTCTCACAAAATATAAGTTTCTCTCAGATTATCACTACTCGTTCTTAATATGCATATATAAATTAAAAACTTATTGTATAGAATAACCATTTACCTAAGTAGATAATTAAATTTATGAAATTAAAGGTAAATTTCAGTTCATGTGGGGAAAACTCAGATTTTATTTTCATAAAAATTAATAATATAAAGACCTGTACTTTTTGGTTCATTACTCAAAGTAATACAAAATGGAGAGATTAGAGAAGAGAGAAAACTGCCTCCTTATACTTACTGCTTACACACAAAAATTTTAAATAATAAAATAATTAACACGACTACGAAAGAATAAAATTTTACTAGTACATAGATTTGTAAATGTTACTACATTTACAATTGTAATTAATTGTTAACTTGTAACTAAAGAATGTTTATACATGGGAGATACTTAAAAAAATGATATAGGGATCTTAATAAGACTAATAGAATCCAAAACAATATTTTTTTAGAAATTTTCTCTTTCTGTCTGTGTTTTGTTCCGGCATTATTCAAAAAATACTGTACTAAATTGGGTGCGGTCTAACTTAAAATCTGGTGTATGTTTTATCTTGATACACCAGTGATTAATTTCATTGGTTTTTCTACTTTTGAAATTTATGCGTAAGAAGTGGCCGAAAATCTATTTTTATATATATAGATAATACATATTAAATATGACAGTTACTATCAAAATAGATAAGGATTCTGTGCTGTTCCTAATAACATAACAACGGGGGGGGGGGGGGGAAAGGGATTGTTAATAATGGAGACTAAGGGCCCTTTTACTATACAATATATCCAACCAGATCGACCTTCACGTGGTTACTCTGGAAGCCATCGTGCTGAATGCCAAGTGTATTTATCACAATGAGCTAACTGACCTGTTTTTTTTCATCCTCACCTATCATCACTCACTGGTGCCCCGTCAGTGTATATTGTAAGCACAAGCGGGGTTACCATTCCATCATTATTACCCATTAAGAAAGAAATAAAAAAAATAACATAACAATGAACTTATATGTATATAGGCACCACTATCGTCATACAACTGCGGTGACGCTATTTATATCTCGTCATAATACGTAACTATCTACGAGTACGATATCCAGAAATGTCTAATGGGTGAAGTCAAAAATAAATACTAATACTACAAAGACCATAGTGTAGAATATCGTAATGTCTTACGCCGTTGAATGGATCCCACTTTCAAATCATAAATATTACTGTCATTTGACATAAATCTACGAATACTTAAATTAATATAGTAATGTAATGTACTTAATATAATAATACATGCAATATATGTTGATGATTTTAGAACTTTTTTTCCAAGTAGGTTAAATATAGGTAGTTACATAGATTTAAAGTCCATCGACATATCATGTAAATTATCTATACTAATATTAAAAAGAGGAAACATTTGATTTTTTGTATGTTTGTTTCTTTGTTTGTAATGGATAAACTTAAAAACTAATTAATCGACTTTAAAATTAAAATCGCCTGTACAAAATTACATTTATCAGCGAGTAATATAGGCTTTAGCGTATAATAAATTAAAAAAATAAATATTTTCAAATAAAGATCCCGAGAAAAGAGAGACGAAAATTATAATAATGTAACCCACTTAGGGTTCAAAATCAAAAACTTACCTATTAAAGCTAATACAAAATAATTTATCTATCCGAACGAAGTCGGGGCAGACCGCTAGTGGCAAATAAAGCTATAAATTACTAATACATATTTATTGGTTTGGAAGGTGGATATCACATCTCTTAGTAACTATGTATCCGTTGTTTATTATTAGTGGCCTATTATATTCGGGCTCATGTACCTACCAAAGTGGGTTATTTCTATTTCTGATTCAATCATTTCGTAACAATATGTAGAAACTAAGTGGAAATTATCCTCTTCATTTTTAAATTTTGGAGTATAATTAAGTATTTATTAAGTAAATGAGAAGTTATTCATAGGCATTTAAATATTATTTAGAGCAGTTTAGCAGCAGCTAGAATAGCACGTACGGGCAAATTTCTATATAAAATATATTTCAGATGTAAGTTTCTAAATGAATTTGCTTAATAATTAATTAAATGTCGTACCTACATAGGTTTCCATCAACAAACTTGGCCTACTGATTCTAATTACGATTAATTCTGATTAGGTGCGACATTGACACAGCATAAACAGTTAGTCGCGCCAAATGATTCCCAGTACGGTACGTTAGCGCGTTCCGTTCAAACAAGGCAGCAATCAATAGATAGGTAGTACTTTGTCATTCGTGTTGCTAGCTGCAATCATAGAGTTATGTATTCATTATATTGATATGTAGCCACAACTCTCACAAATTTTTTAATAAAAAAAAAATACCGTCGTTTTGTGCCATTGGAGCTTTTATGAAGTAAGAGGAATCGGAAACAGATGTAAATGAAGACGTGCCAATATTTTTACATTTTATACTAGATATATTCCGTAACATTGGCATTAGAAAATTACATGTTTCAAGTAAAAACAACAAAGTTAAATTAATGATTTAGTGACACTTTCAGACGTTGCCCTCATCATATAACTTTATTGTCATATAAGTATACCACTCTTCGAACAGGAACACAACTCTATAACACATTTATGCAAACACATCAGTGGAGACAGAGACACGAATAGAACAGAGGTGTATGTACAGACAGTAATAATACTTTTTACCCATAAAACTGCAAAAAAGAGAATAAACAAAAGTAAAGTAATATAACAGTGTTTTTGTTGTAAAATTTACTACTTTATAGTACCTATAGTAGGATATGTCTCGATGTCAGAAAACTATGAGACTCTTTTAATTTGATAAAGGCTAAAATTTATATTATATATGTTCGTTTAATTAAACAATTGTAATTAAACTTAAAGAATATCCATCTTACGCAAGCTCAAAGTCAAATTCGCGAGGTATTTTGTAGAGTTGTATTCTAACGGAGATTAAAATTGTCAGAGGGAAGTCAGAGAAGCCAGTTTAATATATCGCATTTTACTTTCTGTATTTAGCCAACGGTTGACTGGTAGATCATGCCATTAGGCATTGGTTTACCTTGTATATATTATTTTATTGTGTGTAAAAGAATAACTAAATAAATAAGTCTAATTATGACGAAACACTTTGAGTCTGTTATACTAGCACGGCTCGTCCCGTAATTACGTTAGTACGAGTAGCTTTAACTTTTTTATCTATTTTTGACCCGTGCTTCTTTGGAGATTATATACAGTTTTAATGGTAGTAACCGAATTTAATCTCTTAACGAATTGTTGTTGTAATTATGATTTTAATATTGCATATTAGTATATATATATATGAAAATGAAGAGGTAACGGTATATAGTATTAGTAATTTTAATTTCACCCTGTAGTCTACGCTATAAGTTTATCAGGTAAAAAACGTATCAAGCTGCCTTTATGTCACCTTATTTTTAAGCGATTTCAGAAATAAAAAAGTTTTCTACTCGATTGTATTTAAACTGTACTTGCTCTATGTTACGCAGCATCTTTGCATCTCCTGAACTGATTTTGATAACTATGTTATTTTGCATTCACACTACAGGCTTTTCTCCCATGTTAGTCCCTATTAATTTAGACAATTGGTGTTTTTTTTAGCGGAGCAAAATCTTAAATTATTTTCCTACTGATATTCTATATATGTAAAAGTAGGTAATATATATTAAATTTGTTTGCCCAGGAAATCGTATCGTGTCATAGCATATTCCATAATAGATGGCCCTTTACAGTAGTTCTATATTTTAGGTGGATGTGGTTCAGTTTACAACATTAATTTTACCGTAGACACGACGCTGCATCCGTTCATTTTATATAACTGTCTGCATGTGGCAAAAATTGGATGTTCCGGTTCACTGCAGTCGGAATTAATAAATGCACCCGACGCTATGGTGTTTTCTACATATACTAGATTTTAGATTTGTAGAAAGAACATATAATATGCAAATGCAATAAAATTTATTTACGAGAAATATAACGGTAACATAACGTGATATTATAATAAACACTAAGAATAAACAATGCATAAACTAAAATATTAAAATAAAAAACAAAGATCTAAAAACCTTTAAACTAACAATAAATAGATAAATAAAATAAACAAAAAATTAAGGAATTGTCATATTGATTTTGGTCATTTAAAATGTAGCTTTAGATTTATCACTAGTATTTATATTTTAAAAATAGTAAAATAATAATAATCACGTGCAAGTGAAACCTCTCGTGTTACAGGTGTCAATAGGCTATTGTGATCGTTTACTGTCAGACGGGCTGTATGCTTGTTTGCTATTGCTTGTTCAGAAATTAATGCTTGGAAAATTCTGGAGAGGTGATCTTGCAATTTCATCAAGCAGTAGTCCTTATGTAGGTCCTTTCTTTGTGTATCCTCTACAGAGTCTATAAAGGATCTGTGCCGTGTTGCATATGATATGTTTGTTTGAGTTTATTCAAGTTCTATATATGAAATTAACAGCTGTATAATTTATCTATGTTTTAGTAAAATTTATTATTTAACCAATTTACTGTTATAATCTTTCACTGGTTTATTACTAGATACTATTTTAATTTGTAAACTTATATATTGTTTTCCTTTGGGCTAGATACACAAACTGCTGCATCCTCCATTCTTAATAATGCTTCCTTGCCTTATACACACATTTTGTGTAAACTTAAATATATCTCAAGGTATATTACACTCTAATTTGTAGGTCGTGCGTGAGTCGATGATCTACTTCATAATGCGTGCATCTGGAATTCGTTAATCTAGACAGGTTGGCCGATGAACTTTGAATATGGAATTAAGCAGACTGTGGAATCTGTTTAATATCAGAACTGCGCTAGTACACAATGCGGAGTTAATTTTGAATTACTAACCTACAAAGTTCTTCCTTTAGTATGTTTAAATTAGCAACAGTTTATATTATAAATTTTCACGTATTTAAAACACTTATCCGAAAAGAGAACGACCTCGTGTTATTATCCTCATTTAACATCCATTATTTTAGATATTCACTAGCTCTATTTTTGTGATTACGTAGGTATCTAGAGAGTAATTGGTTCGACACCAACGGAAGTAGCCAATTGTATCTCCGTTGATGCAGTGGACGTACAATGCTCGTATGCCGATCCATAAAACTATGTGACTTATTCCTCTATGTAGGCATTTTAAGAAAGTAATAAATGTTACTACATTTCTCTAAATTATACAGATCGCGTATATAAATGTGCTTAAAGAGCTCACATAATAAAGGGCTAAATTATGAATTTGTGCAAAACTCACAAGTAATCAAGGAAATTAAAATTAATCTTAAAAAACAAAACCGACTTAAATTTTAGCTCAGTACGTAGTTAGTGTCTTATATTAGGTTTATGGTCAGAAGATTTTTTGTCATGACTATGCGCCAGTTACAACTTTCATCGTTGATTTAAAATATCACATGCATAGTTGAATATTATATATATTTTTACATTCAATACAACATTACAAACATAAAAACGAATTACTTGTAGAGAAATATTTTGTTTTCTATAGAAGAAAAAATCTTTAAAGAAGTTTAGGCTTTTTATTACAAAAAAAAAAAAACAAATCCAGTGCGATACAGTAGCCAGCATTATACTTCGGTAATAGGATCAACCGTCTCCTTATTTACTTAATCTAAATTGTATAAAAAGCATTATGTATAAACATGCTTGTCCCTGTGGTCCCGGCATAGAATAGGCCACCACTTCCTGTGTGTGTCGTAAGAGGAGACTAAAGGAAGAGAGATGTCGTAGGAGGAGACGAAAGGTAGAGAGATGGGCAACATCGTCTTTCTTAAAACACATCTAAAATCCTAACTGCGGTTACCAAACCGTCTGCTGAGCATGATAACTATTGACAAAACTCCTCTTATCGGGAAGACATATTTTCTACAGTAGACAGTTAGCAGCTGAAATGATGATGATAATGATAAATACGCTTAATGACAGAAAGAGACGAGGTGATGGCAACTATTAAATTCACAGTATTAATTATTGATTTACTTCTCAACTGCTAAGCGCATACCTCCATCTTAATACTGTTGGCCACGAGACTTTTCTATGAGAAGAGCATATAAGTTGTTATTACAACGCAAGTCATGTAATATGATATAGTCTTTCATGGATGATAATGAAATAGTAGCGCCGCCTGCACTACCGGTATACGCTAGTGGGGCATCAGTGAGTGATGATAAGTAAAGATCAGTTAACCCATCATGATGTATTAAAAAATTAACAACGATGGTTTCCAGAGGAAACTGCGTGAGGCTCGACCTTGTAGGGTACATTGCTATCAATGATGCTGTTAGATTCTATTGCTAATAATCCCTTTTCCCTACAATATAGCATAAGGTTTTATTTCGAATTTTCTTTCTCTTGCACTGCTAATGTGCTTTATTTTTTTAGACATCATCATCTTGGGAATGAAAAGACGTAGTGGCATATTATTCCACCATAGCACGGAAGACACAAAACACAGCCACTAATAAAATGTAATGTTAAGTTCGTGCATTGCAGTGACTAATGAAGATTTAATTCAGACAGTAACGGTGCCTACACTTTGCCATCAAAAATAACTCAAACACATTCCAAGAATACATGGAATTTACGGTTTTTGACCTGCCCGCGTGTTTTAATACAATTTAAGTTTACAACTCAAATACGCAATGTTCTAATTTACTTGTAAACTACAGTTTTATATCGAATTATAATTATTAGATAAAACCATATTTATATATACGATACGTTTAAGTAATCGGAAATAGATCAAAATGTATTATGATTTTTTTTCTGATATTCTGTTGTTATCTCTCCGAGGAGAAAGAAGCTTTTTTACTTCTTTCACTTCTAGGTATCTATGTATGTGTATCTATTTACAATTTATACCTTATTAAATATCTAACATAGACTTATACTAAGTTGCTATATAAATATTTTTAAATCAATTACCTACGGAACAAAAAAATATATTGAATATAATATATTTAAAATATATTTAATATAATATAAAAGCCTAAATTTCACGCCTAAAAAGATTTAAAAAGGTTAATGTACTAAATAAATAAGTGTACCTACATACCATACCCTTTGTTATTCCATGATGCTCAGATTATATAGTCGTGGTGGTACAAAAGTAAGCTTTGTTTTACAGCAGATGCAAGTAAACACAGATCGTTCAACATCTGGTATATTTTTTTATTTCCACTAACAGAGAGATCGATTTTATGTCACTCGATATGGTTTTATGCTTTTGGTCGTAAACTGGTACATGTATATTTATAAAAATTATTATGTAAGCATAATGGAATAATGTTCATAGATATAAATATCAATTACGGATTTTAAATTACTTGTACTTGTAAACTTGTAGTCTGTATTTTTTATATAGTTTAAATAAATTAGTTTAGATATACAATCCTGTCATTTACACTTTCTGTAATTCTGTAATATATCATAAAATTATTTATTGAAAATTGTTATAAAAATACTTTGTGATTTAGGTACTCAAAATCAATTAAAATCATTAGTATCGGTGTGGTAAATTTATTTTGAATTATCACTTAAAGTTATTATGAGGATGGATGTTTACTATTCTTTTACGTTTATTCATTCATGCTGGTAAATTTGCGGCATATAGCTAGTAACCATTACAAATGTGAAAGTTTGAACAGACGTTTGAATGTTTGTTACATTTAAATTGATGGTGGTAACTGGTGTTAAATTAAATTTGATACACTAAAAGACCGCATTTTAAAAGAAACACGTAGTATGATATTTTTAAATCTATTTTTTACAGACAAAACCGTGAATTAGCGTTGGTTATATATATATATATATATATATATATATATATATATATATATATATATATATATATATATATATATATATATATATATATATATATATATATATATATATAATATAATCTCTCGAAATGTTGCAAAGCGAATGCTTTATGAATACAGTCCTAAAACGTTGTTCCTTTTTCGAATGAAACGAGAAGTTGAGATTGAAAAAATGTACGTTGTCATGCACGATTGCGAACCGACGTTATTCGACACTTGGACTCCGAGGTTTGGTTCACGTCAAGTTTAGCGTTCTTTGGAAGATGTCACATACCCAATATTCTTACTAATATTGCTAATATCTAAATGTAAAAAAGTTCGTTATTTCTTGGTGCCTTAAAGGCTCCACCAGTATATGAATGGAGAAGAACTTATGTTTTTTCTAATATATTACATAATATTTAAATCCTCAGTTATATCTATACTAATACATATTATAAAGAAGAAAGATTTGATTATTCGTTTGCTTGTAATAGAAAAAAAATAAAATATTACTCAACTCATTTTAGACATTCTTACACCTATGGAAAGATGCATTATTGGCGAGAAACATACGCTATATATTATATTTGAAAATTTTATCTACCGGTGCAAAGTCAGGCTGGATTGCTAGTTGAATTATATTTAGTTACTTGTTATAACAATGTAGTTTTTTTTTCCGTATGTTTGTCACGAAAAAAGGCCCATCGTCGGAATGAAAATCAGTATTCTTGTTGGGCAAGTAGTGAAAGTCATTCAGTCTTTCTATCGTGTTTTGGTACATTCCCGAATCTTAATAATGAAGGTAGGTAGGCACCTGTCTATTGAATTGATTTAAATAAATGTTGACGGAATTTGCCAAATTATAAACAAATACGTACGTATTATACGTACTAAAAAGTCTAAAAAATAGATATATTCAGGTATAGATCATACCTGAATATATAAACCCTACTACTATTATAAACGCAAAACTTTATGAGGATCTAAACATATATAGATGGAACTTTCTCACGCAAAAACTACTAAACAAATTTAGTACATAGATAAGTTATAACCTAACACTGTAGGGGTATTGTACCTATACTGTATATAGTTTGCTTCATAATATGCATAGATGAAGTCACGGGATACAGCTAGTTCATTACAAAATGAATGTGTCTATTTGGGTCGATTGGAAAAATATATGTTACAAAAAACTTAATTTCTTTTATTATAAGCAAAGAAATGTATTATCTAGTAAAAATCTGTCAATTTCGAAAGATAAAGGAACAACTCGAGTTTAAATATAAATATAACTTTCATACTAAACCGATCACGTTACTTCATTTTTAACATATAAGTAACATAATTTTACGGCTAACGTGCCCTGTTACCCTTTCCTGATAGAGTAAAACTGAAACGAGTATGACTGAACAAGTAAACATCAACAATGTAGGTACGGGGTTTATTTACAAACATAGCGCCTAGCGTGTGCTACCGGAGCGGATGTACCTACTACATCGGATATTAAACGAGGGCGCAGCAAGCAGGCGCGGGCACAGACTCCCCTGCTCGTAGCGTACATTTCTGGCGGGCGAATGGGCATAGTGGTGTGGGACGCTTCCTGCTAGCGCGTGCTAAGAAAGCTTAGCTTCCTTGTGAAAGCTCCACACGTGTGTGCTAAGCCACGCTTGCTACAATCCACCTGCGTGCGTGCCGAACGCGCTATGAGATAGAGCGCAGCGCAAGCGCAGAGCCCGCCGCGCATTCGACGGGATGTGTCGTGTTTAGTGTGTTATGGTGATCTCTTCGATATCATGGGACCCCAATACGACTATTGCCTCCGAGCTACAAGTGAGTCTCCAATATACTATACAATTCGTATACATATTATCGAAGTTTATTCGCTCGCGCCCGCCCGCCTAAAATTCGCTCGGAGATAATTATGAAACTTTTATAATTTTCTTTGGCCTTTGAACGCGCGATATTTTTTAAATATTTTTTGTTAATTCTTGGAAATTCATAATTACATTTAAGTAATTATATAAATTAAAAATTTTATGCAGTAAGAAGTGTGTATATAACTATTTACATATAACTTTAATACAAGCATTTTATATTATATTAATACTGCATAATATATATTTTTTTATATTCATGTATTATGTACCTGCATAGAGTGTATATGTAGACACGTAGTTACAACGAGTTGCCTATATGTAGCTATAGGTAAGTACGTACTACTTACTGTACAGACCTATAAATATGGATAGATAAAAGTACGTCTCTTGCATATTAAGTTTAATTAATAGTTGTATTGATATACGTAAACCAGCATGCATGCAGCAGCAAAATAGCATGTTGTTTTATTAGATACTTTAAAAATTATTTTTTACTTATAAATATTTATTTTTTTATTAATAATTAAATAATTAATTTGATTAAAACTAACGACCAAATATTTCAAAAACTCTTAGCTTTATTTTAAAAATTAATTGACTCTGCTAATATGGTATTAATTTATTATAAAAGTCTAATATAAAATATTATATGATACTTTTATATATAATTCTGTATTTTAAAAAATGATGTAATTATAATGATGATTAAGTAGGCCATATCTGATTTATTTAATTAATGTCAAGAACGTCCGTTTTACTCATTTATTTGAAAGACCGTAACGCAATTATTCAGAAAACTAATAGAGAATCTTTTACATTATTTCCGAGAACTCTGATTGATTCATCAGACAACGGATGCTATACATATATCCCACTGTGTTGGCAGATGTCGACTTGCTTCCTTAATTACGAGTACGTAGATGAATTCGATGGAAAGAGTGCCGAAAAACTATTATTTGATTATAGTTAGTATTAATGTATTCATAAATATTTATGATGTACATATGTATCGTATAAAAATAAATGAAAATAGGAATAAAAATAACTTTTTTATGTAATATTTTATTAATGTGATAACAATACAATAATTAATATTAGATTAGCGTGCACATTCCAAATTAAGTATCTGATTGTGTATATTTTCTTTACTAATTCGTCAAGTAAATGTTTGCAGGCATCGGACTAAAATTATTGAATGGATATTGATGACATTTGGCTTTTTATTTAAGAACTAGTTCCTAGGTTAACATTAGAATATTTTTCAGTTGAAAAACTGTAAAAAATACAAATAAAATAATACAAAAATATAGCGGAATTTATTTCCAAGGGAAAAGATAAAAACATAGCGAGAGAGGTCTACATATTTACGAGTAATATCAAATCAACAATAAATCTGTTCGTTAGTACCCCCATAAAAAGTAGCAAAGGGCACACGCATAGATACTAAAACCATCAATTATTGTCATATACTCGTACATCATCACTATTCTCTAATAAAATAATATCAGTTAATAGACAAGCTTTAGCTACAGTTACTAAGTGGAAGTACCATTGTCATATTGTTTGTGTCATCTCGTTTTTATGTTCGACCGCATGTTGCCGAGACCAGACCCTTCATTCATCCCTTCTCGTATAGAAAATTTTGGATTCTAATATGCTCCGCATATGCGGGATAGACAAAAAAGTACAAAAACGAGTAGTTATTATTTGTTACATCTATCAAAGTTTGAGTTTTTAATCTCATAATAGCGTTGCAATATAAGTACCTAGTTGATTTTGATTGTGTATTATAAATGAGTGTTTATAATAATAGAATTACTACTTATTACTTTGTAATGTATTTGTAAGGGAATAAACTGAGAATGAAAGAAAAAAAATTGTGCGTGCCTTAACTTCGTTATCTCGGCGTAGTCTAGGCAGGGTGGACTATTCTACGATTGCTTTCAATTCGCATTTTCCGGCTTCCAAAAGTAGGTTGCTTGCTCCACTCAGTCCGTACTGGACGTAATGGAGAGCCGTTATTTCATTGGCGTTATTGAATAATTCTCGCAAGGCACAGTCGACGAGCGGTGGCCATCGTGGGACGCCGTTGTTGTTGCCATTATGATTCTTGGTAAATGACCATTTACTATCTTCTCTTTCTTGTCCTTGATTTTTAGACAAAAATTTAGGAAATGGAAAACAAAATTGGAAGTCTTTATATATGTATATACTTTATTTATACCCCTTTGAAAGCACTTAAAATACAAAGCAAGTTATACGATTAAGTAAGTAATACCTTTACATAATAAATATTCCATTTTTGTTTCAGATAATCCATCTTATTTCGCGCTACCAGACAAAGACCTCACTGATAGCGCGGAATCACATGGCGCGTCATCGGAAACATATTCTCGCTCGGCACCAAGTCGCGTTTGGCCTGATTCTGTCAGACCCTTGGGTTCTCCGCGTCGTAGAGAACCAGAAAGTCCAAGACGGAAGGAATTCCGTGCTCTGCTTCGTTCACTATCAGCAAGAGAGCCGGAGCAAGCTGAAGCGTTCCTCAAGGGACAACCGAGACCTGGGGACTGTGCTCCTGGTGATATGAGACATACCTTTACTGCTCCACGAATAAAGTAAGTAATTTTAAAAATAACATTTGTTGAATACTGATATAGAGGTTGTTCTTAAAGTCTACATTAATACAGGAAAGGCAAGATTAGTGCAAAAGTGGTGACTCCAGAAGGACACACACAAGAACGTGAAGAAGTATTCTATACGATACCACTGCAAGGCCGTAGAAGACATTCTGTCGGAGGATACCTAGCGACGGGCGGCGTAGGTGGGGGTGAAGTCACGGCTGTGCCTAGTGAGGTGCCTAGGATGCCACCCCCTCGATTCACTCCCAAAGACGAGGATGCAATAAAACGCAGGAGACCTAAAAACTTTCCTTTTAAAGGTAGGTAAGTGTTTATAACATTTTGATAGAGTGTTCTAACAACCTACATTGCCTGTGCAGAATAATTCTGAAGATATTAGGTACTTTTATGATTTTAAATATTTGAAGAAGGTACTTCTGCTCTGAATATTTTTTAGGTCAGCCCTTGTAATCGTTAGTACTCTAATAAAAACAAATAGTATTAAAGTGAAACCTGATAAATGCTTAGGCGGTTAAAACATAAATCATTTATGAACAAAATATATGCTTTACATTATTTATAAACTAACCAAGTATTATATTGCTTTTACAATATAATACTTGATTAGTTTATTATCAAACTCTATATTTGGGTATTATTTTGTTTTACATTTAATTGATACCAATATTAGGTGTTTTAATTCTGGAGAGAACTAGACTCGGTACAATCAATTCTGATGAATTAATGTATCATGGGGTACATTTACCCTCTTTTTCCAAACATCTCATAAACATTAGCTATTTAAGTATTCTATTTCTTTCTTTTGTGCTATATTCTAAATTTGAAAGAAAGCAATAAAAGTGTGTAATAGTTAAAAAAGATTTGTAGAAGGTTTTAGTTTTTATAAATAAGAAAATTTGTACAAAAATTTTCAATTATTTATCTCGTAATATTTATTGCTTACAACAATCATATAACCCGATTATAATAATTTATATAATGATATATGATCTAAAGGAAACCGTACTAAAATCTATTATTGGGCAATCATTATGGACATGGAAGTGAACTTTAATGATATAATGATCATAAACAACTCAATCGAGACGTAGGATAGATATAAGGAGAGCATTGCTCTCTCTCAATGCAACTCTGACCCTACACTGATAACAAAGATGCATTGTTCCGAAATACGTGATGAGTGCGGTACTTTTGATTTTCTCCTATCTCACAAAATGACCTTTTAATAGTATCAATTTCAAATATTACTAATTAGTGAAACGTTGCGCAGTCATGTTCCAGTTTAATAAGTTTTCTATTGTATATAGAGAAGACTGCATATAGTTATCGGTTTAATAGAACATCTTTTATATATGGGTTGCATTGAACTCGTCATCAGGAGCGTAGCTATCATCATATATAAACTATCTTGTGGTCGTATGGAAATGATATCTATATCACATACGAATATATTGTGAAGACTATTAAATAGAAAGATACACAGATAATAACGTGTTATCGTTAAGTTCACAGAAATACGTTTAAAAGCTTATCAGTTTTCAGGAACCGTAAAGTTTCGCCGATTAGGAGTATCTTAAAAAAACGCGTACGGAATACAATCGAAACGTGTTTAGTGTTTACAGCGTCTTATTTGGTCACCGATAACGCTTGTAGAATATTTACACATGGCCCCAAATTTGTTTGACGTTTGACGAGATTAGGCTCGAGGGATGGCGTTGCGATTATTGTCGCGACGAGCTTTTAGTATGCGAAGTGCGTGCGCGTGCGCCGCCTGACGCCAGCACAAACAGTTCTGGCGCGCCGCGCCCGCGCCGGTGCACTCCACATCGCAAACCCACAGTACTCTACAACACTGGACTCAGGACTCTTGTACAATTTAGTGCCCTTTCTAGTGCTTGTATGCAGTTTAGTGCAATGTTGGATATTTAAATCGTTAGCTTTATAACGAAGGCTTTTGTTAACAATAAATAATCAAATGGTGGATAAAGAGATCGACACTATGGCTGACATGAGTAAGTTTGAATTTTCTTTGCCAATTTGTAAAATTATTAATTTCTCTTAACTTGTGTTGATTAATTGATGTTAATTTGAAGTTTATATCCATTGCGTTATCTAATAATCGTATTTTCAAAAAGGTGCTTTATTTGAAGAAATCTTTTAAATATATGAACAATAGCACCACCTCGGACTTATTAGAGTGTGTCGCCTATGGGACTTCTTATAAGGTTATTTATTTTATAACTTTAATATTTATACTGTTTGTTATTAATTTAAACAATCTTCTTGATTTCTAAATCAGAATAATTAATTAATTTTTATGTCTGTCAACTTTAAGTTATCACTTAGACCTGTCCTGTGACTATTTTTTATTAGTTAAATAATGAAAAAGATATTAACCAAGAATATTCTAATATTTAATAATTTTATAAATAATGGCAATAACAATGCCAAAGTCTAGCGGCAATAAATTTTGTTAAATTAATTAATATTTTTTATCCATACTTTAAATATTTATTAGTCTTAGTTCAGCGCACTGCAGCGATGACAATGATTTATTTTATTGTAATATCTACTAAACAAATAATCATTTTTAGTAGATACTTAAAAATATGATTAGTTTTAGTTTACTGAGCATATCGTGTATGCATGATATGAAAAAAATTTTCTGAAGTCATCTGTCATCAATAGTTTTGCAGTTTTGTATATATATATATATATGGAAAAGGAATAAAAAATTAAATACAAATTTACATATTAGTATATTAATCATAATATTTAATTGAATCAATAAAACTATTTTTAATATAACAACTTTGTAAAAGTCAGAAGCATAGTTTCGTCTGACTAATGTTTCAATGACCGTCAGTAAGTTGAGCTCAAATCATATATGTAGGTTTGAAGATGTCCAGACTCATTCAAAATCAATGTCAAAAAGACATCGTATCTCATTACCAAATTTTATATTGTCGTTCTCAAAAATCTACTCAAAGCAATATAGACCTTGTGTTTTAACAGCAGAGATTGGAGTTTAAAAAATGAGAAGCCACGTAGATTTAGCTCTTCGTGCACATTACTTATGCAGGCTGGCATGTATAGTTGAATAAACATGTTGTAATTTACATGCATCGAAGTGACTCCCGTAATGTACTCGCGATAGGAATATAAATGCGCAAACGCCTAGTATTCTGTGTTCTCGGTACAAGATTGCTCCCATAAGCTGTTGCCACTGTTGACGTACTTACTTGTCACAATTATAAATTTATTACGTCCTTAATAAGAAATATACAGGTGTTAATAATTTAAGATTTTATCAAAAAATACTGACTTCGTGTTGGCAAAATACCAATATAAAAGCAAACTTTTTCATTTCATTTAACCTTCTCTTTTTGATGTCGTTTGAAAATATTGTTATTAATAATAATTAGTACTTTGTATGAAACTATTTGGTAGTTGTTTAGGTAGAAACATAAAATACGGCCTGAAAATTGTTAATATCCTTTAACCCTACCCTATTAACTTGACAGTTAGACGCGTCGCCACGACGTATATAATAGGACGCCCAAGGTAAAAACTATATGTTTCACTAGTAAAACACTTTCTTTAAAAAATGCTGGCTATTTTAATATATGTTGATAATGTACTGATGTCTATGTTTTAAAAAAATAAACCAAAATAACCAAATCTTTCAAATCAGTATTTCAAAAGGTTACAGTTACTTTTATTATGAGTATTCTAACCAAAACTAACCCAAATGTCAACAGAAATAATATAAGCAATCTTAACAATCTAGTTATAAATTTTATGTTTGATGGGGGAGTAAGAATGTCATTGCATTCTTATACCCCCACCACACACATTTCTGCTACTTTTTATTCTTGAGATGTCGTAAGAAGCTACTGATGGAACAAAGTGTAATACATTCGTGCAAGAGAAGGTAAAATTAAAAGTCATTTGGCCAACATGAAAATACAAGTATCTTCATCTTATAGGAAGAAACTCGTGCTTAGTAAAGACACGATAGTAATTTCCTAAAAATAAACTGTGAAATATTTTATATATATAACATAACAATTAATCAGTGGGGAACAAACCTAAACATTATTATCAGTTGCTGAAGAGTACTATTAGTTCTCGTAGATATTACAGCTCTATTAAGTGCAATTAATTTGTAGGGTTAGTAAACAGGACACAAAGTAAATAATAAATATAACCAATACGAGCATTATCTAATGTGCCATGATTTTACTCTATTGTCGAACTTAACGAGTGTTTGTCCTGTTATCTATTAAATGCAGTTGAGTTATAACTTTGTTTTCAACTATCAATCATTACTATATCGTTCCACTATCACGAGGGAGACGGTAGTCGAAGACGGAGGAAACACAATATTATCTCTATACTTACTTATGATAGTCCTCAAGGTTAATTTCTAACAATATATTACATGTTTGATAAACTGTGTAAATGAAATGTTACTGAACTAATAATTTTTGATAATACCATTACGTCGGGATCATTAAAATATTTATTATAATAATAATAATATTTAAATGTATAAATAAATAATTAGATATCTACTCTAAACTTACTATACTTATATGCAAACATTTATAATTCAATGCAATTTGATGAAACACAGACGGACTTATTCCAGATTAACACATAGAATAGTTTTGATTATAAATCATGCAAACAAAGCCATTGGATGTAGCTAGTTTGTAATATTTAAATTCATCCGGTTAGTCTTGGTCGAGTGACTGATTCGTTAATGCAGGGCGGAAACTCACTGAGTTACAAGAATTACAAATTTGGGAAGTCAAGTTTGTTTTGTAACGTAGGCAAGTAATATAAAAGGATTGACGGAAATTCTACCCCCAGGGGGATGAAAGTTTGTATTCTGAAGCCTTCAAGTTAAAGATCAAAGTTAGAACTTAAAAATTTTTCTTTTCAAAGAATGAATAATAGGATTTTTGAAAGAAATAACTACATATTTTGTATATAATTATTTCTTTCGAAAATCCTTTCTGGAATCACTTTATTTTATAAAAGTATTTATTAAATTTAGGATATTTCATTACACTATAAAACTTTCATGCAAAAATTGTGATTTGAACTAAGTAGTTGTTCTATTGTATATGTATCTAATATTAGGTGTAGGATAAGATCTATAATGTCCAAAAATACTATTGTTATACTATACCCTAATCTATTTTTCAAATTTTCCGATATAGAGATGTGATCAATTGTAATTTACTAAATTTTAAATTAAAATGAACTATTGTCGATTAACAACTGTTACAGAATGAAAAAAAGGATATTTTGTTCACGTTCACATTTTGGTAAAATGACATTTGCTGCTGAATAATTTTAAAGGGTATCACTGCCGTACTTATTTCTGTATGAGATATAAATTTATGTAGGTTTCACTGTTTGAGTGTATCTACTAGGTTTTTTTTAATGGGTGATAATAGAATGGTAAACCCTGCTTGCGCTATTGGTATACGCTGGCGGGGCACCAGTGAGAGATGATAGGTAAGAATAAAAGCAGGTCAGTTAGCTAATTGTGAAGAATCCCACAATAAATAACTACGATGGTTTCCAGGGGCAAACCGCGTGGAGGTCGACCTGATAGGGTACATTGCTAGCAATGGAGCTGTTAGACCTCATTACTAACAATCCCTTTTACTAGGTTTTTTTTATTGGATGAAAATGGAATGGTAACCCCGCCTGCGCTAACGGAATACGCTGGCGGGGCACCAGTGAAGGGTAATCGATGAGGATGAAAACAGGCTAGTTAGCCCATCATGATGAAAGCATGAATGAATAATGATATCTGCAATGGATCACTTTACTAGTACACTAACACACATTACTTTCATCTGCATTAAAATACATTAAAATACAAAAGTTGACTTTATATCGTATCATATGATTTAGTGCTGTGGATCAGACTAAAAGAGTAAAAGATGTATGTTTATTTTCAAGTTATGAATCATGACCAGTTACGAACTCAATATACTCGGCGCCACCGTTTGTGGAAAAAAAAATTTATAGTGTTGCAAGTTAATATACAAAATTATATGAATCAAAAGCTTGGTTTAATAAATTCAAGTGTAGATTACAGAAATTATAAATATCCATTTAATTTAAATAAATACTTATCGATTCACAGTTATCCATATAATATAATAATATATGTCAAGACCTATATATCCGTATACTAAATGGAAATATTGACTAATTCCTGTAAATTAATTATGTAATCATTCGCATAACGCATTTGTTTAGGAATGAATCAACTTTTTCATCATAGTTGACGCTCTGGGCCGGGCGCCTGTTATTGTCGACATAATTATTTTGTATACAGCATCTCATACACTGATTCATACTCGTGACATTTTATGTTTGTCCAAGCGAATTTTATTCTTTTATTTTATTACATCTTTTCCTTTACTATTTCTTAAATTGTCACATTACATGTTCAAAGATAAAAAGTAATTTTCTCAAATGTTATAAAAAATAAAAAAAGTAAAATAGTGAAAGAACAGTGAATATCGCATTTAAATTTTAAATTCTGAAAACGATTTAAATATTTTTCTTTTAAAATTAATGCAAGTTTTTAATTTACTTCCGTATTTGTTGTATATAATCAAATGGAAAGTACCTAAGTACGAGTAGGTACATATAATTTTTAAAAGACTGAAATAGCTAGCAGGGGCGCAGTTCATTACGTGTAAACGAAGTGTTCACTGAATAAGGGAAATTTATGCTCCAGTGAAGAAAAATTTTAGTATTTTTATTAAGAACGTATTCAATAAAGTAATTTATTATTCAGTTATTCACATAGGATTTCATTTATTTTATTTGACAAATATAAAACTGCCTTAAATTTCTTTTACGAAATATAAACGGCGAAATGAAAGGATTTTACATAGTTATTTTAAGCTTTGTATTTTGAATTCAGTGTATCTTTATTTTTAGCAAAACTTGATAAAGTTTAAATATATATTCTAAAACACATGAATTTAAAAATTTGTAATTACTTAATTTATATTTGGCAACCTCATCTTTAAATTATTTCATACTCAAGGTTGTTACTTCTACTGTTTTGTACTAAATATTATTTCTCATTGTTTATATTTTATTGTTAGATAAAATTTCTTAATAAGGCAATGTTACTTAAATCTCGTCACACATCAAATGTATACAACGCTTTCACCTCTTTCGGAAAAGAGATCAAAAACCTACCGCGTAGGCAATCACTGAAGAAACTGCAGTATTTCACTCGACACATCAAAGCTGGCATCGGCCATTGAACTGAAAACCGAACGCAGTGAAGCGACGGGCATGTGTCCCAAATGGTAGCAGAGCTACCTTTGCTCTACTCCACTTAAAAAGCTTTTGGTATATTGTAATGGCCACTGTGACTTGAATCATTAAAAATAGCTCCTGCAAAGTATACATGTTGCTCGTAATAGCATATGCGTACCTATAGTTACATGGTAATCACATAAACTATAAGATTTTATCCATATTATGATGTAAATGATACGTAGAATCTTTTCGTATTTACTTAGTTCAGTAAACTAAATAAAGAATATATAAGTTGAGGGCAATTTTGAAAAACATAATTCTCTCAATAATTTATTGACTGATGCGTTTACTTTTCATATTAGCTATTCAATATTTATAAAAATCACAAATAAGTATTAAATAAATTAAATGACAGTTTGTGTAATACGAGTTAACTATTACAGAATTAATGTAGTCATAAAAACTTGTCGAAGCATTTAAAGACTATTTAGATTTGTATGATCTAAAAATCTTAATACGAGTACTATATATTGGGTAAATTAAAAATTATACCGATCAATATAACAAAATATTGAATGGCCATAATTTAAATCAATATCTATAACTGCATAGACTTCTTTTATATCATAAAATATGAGTAGCGACGTGCGCTCGTTGCATCTAATCGGCCATAGTTATTCCGGGCGACGCTGATAGACGTTTGTCTATTTAGGAAATGGATATTACATTTAGTCGGGTCTTCATTTGGCGGCAGAGGTGGGTAAGTATAAATCCGTACGAGTTTCCGGTGCGCGCGGTGCATAGCATATTTTGTAAGCACCAGTTGCGTGCCCGCTGCAATAAAAATTTTAACAGCCTGCGTATGTTTTCATTCACGTAGAGAAAGAATATGGAAGTGTGTTTTTAGGACATCGTTACATGACTCTTAAGGATAAAAGGGTTTACGAGTAGACAGTATTTCTTTCATTTAAATACATTTGCATAAAGTCTCTACAAACCATTTAGTATCTAATTTTAAGTGCACTAAATCCATTAATCAATGGCGAAAGCTACTCGTAAGTTAATTGACTTCAAGTGCCCAACTTAATTGCATTTCGAGACAAGAGTTATCATACATATAATCTTCTTAGTTAGCTTTTGTGTGTAATTTTGTTCGACTTGCCTGGATGAGCATCACAACATATTAAAATTATTTATTGTATATTTTTTTTAATATTTGGGAATAATATTTACATAATTATAATATTATTTTCAGACGTTTTTAATATATACTATGAAAACCGTATTTTAAAAATATTCGTAGCAAATTCGTAGCACACTATTTCACTGTCCACTAAAAACAGCAGCTAAAATGTGTATGTATTATTCTATATCTGTATTATAATGAGGAAAGATTTGGTTTTTTGTTTGTAATGGATAAATTAAAAACTAATCAACTAATGTTTAAAATTCCTTTAACTCTAGAAAGCTAAATTATCAGCGAGTAACATAGGCATATCATTTAATTTATATTCTATCTTCTCGTGCGAAGTAGGGCTAGAACGTTTGTTTATATATATAGGTAGTCATATTGAATAGGATTGTTGATTTAAATTTAAAATGTAAACAATTCCAATTGCACTACGAATTGGCTATTACAAATTTAGATTGCGTAGTTGTAGCGGTGATTAACAACTTTTTCTAAATAAATCTGTAGGAATGAAAGATATGTTTTTAAAAACGATTATAACCTGGAATTTCTCCAACACAGTATGAAGCATTCCGGGTCTAAGTTTGTTCTAGTGATTGTGATGTCAAATATAAAATGATAAATATGATAAAATTTTACGGCATCTGGACTCTGCAGTATGTAACGTTTTATGATGCGCTTGGCGTGATCTGTGAACTTCGATCCAAGCAATGACCTTATCTGATATTATGTGAACGACATCGTTCATGCGTTGATTATCCCTTGACAACACATCCTTTTAAGGTTAGACATATTTTATTCGAGTTCGTTGTCTGTATAGACAGAAGTATGTTTCAATAAACTTATTGTCGATTCTTAAATTTATTAAGTACGTACAAAACTCGGCACAGTCAAAGTTTTGTCTATATTTTTCATTTATGGTTCGTAATATCTATCTATCTTAAGTATAATAACTAAATTTTATTTTTAAATTAAATGACAATTTAGTTTTTATGAATTATATTCAATTTTTAAATGAAACGATTAATACCTTTATACGTTGTTACAGAAATGGAAGACATAGCAATATTGTGGAGCTCAGGCTCCCCAGAGAGTGCCTTATGGTCTGACTACCTCGTCGCTAGCTTCGACAAAATAATGTCACAAAGAGCCAGACACCATTACAGGTAAAGTTGGAACTTTTGAATGTAAAATTTAAACCACATTAATCCAGTGACCATGATAGTATCGTTCCCTGACACTTTGGATTCTAATATGTGAAATGTGGGTTTATCAAATGTTACTTTCCTCACAACGATAACAGGCGACGTATTCCTTTGACTACACTATAAAATGGATTACAGCCGTGAGCATAATTACAAATTTTATAAATAAACTAATTTTTTACCCGCTTTTTGTACACGTGTATTTCAAACGTAGGAAAACCAATGAAATAGACCACTTCTAGAAAGCTTAATAAAACAGTAGCGTACACCAATTTTAAAGTTAGACCTTTAGGAACACAGCAGTGAAAACCGCATTCAATTTGAAGGTGTAGTTTTTGTGTGATGCCGGAACAAACATACAGACAAAGAGACAGACAAGACTTCTAAAAATTATTGTTTTGACTTCTGTTAAAACTCTTTACATCTTTTTTAAAATATCTTCCATGTGCAGAAAAATTTATTATATTAATAACAAGAAGATAATAAAGTAGGATTTATATAATATTATGGTTATTACTTATTTTTACGTTTTTTTTTTTTTATTTTAGAGTAACGCCTATCACAGCAGAAGAGCTGATGTCGGGAGATGCCCAGGATAAACTAGAAAGACTGTCAAAAGCACAACTGCAAATATTGATCCTTTGCCCCAATCTCGCCAGCAAGATGACTGATTTGAAAGTCGAGACCAATTGTGAGAACATGTTCAAGGTTGACAAACTCTTAGTAATGCTGTTGGGGGTGGATAAAAATCATGTTCTGGCCAATAATAGTGATGGTAACTCAATTTTATTAATATCTACATTCATACTTATTAGATTCTGTTAATTTGAATACACTAATAATAATTTTAATTTTAATAATAAATAAATTAGAAAATAGTTTGTAATAAGAAATATCAAGATCAAACGCCCTTATCAATATTAAACTACATACATTATTGTGACAGGATATGCATCCAATATGATCAAAGTTGTTAATTATACAATCTTACGTAGCAATTCCTATTATGAAGATTTTGTGAAAATGTACCAATTCCCGAATTCATATATAAATGTATAATAATTCATATATCTAGTTCCTGGATTAACACTTAGTATTTTTAATTTTTTTTTTCTTAATTTACGCGAACATGGATCCGATTTCTTATTAAATCTAAAAATATAATAAGTTTGTGAATTATTATAGAATATCCAAACATTGACCAATGGCAAATGATGTGTGTGAGAGAGAAGGATACGACGTTCGTAGACACATTCCTGACGGCCGCTGTCGGCATATTGAGAACGAAGGACTGTAAGGACACCGCCACCGATAAAACCAGCTTCTCCATAGTTCCGAAGAAAGTCAAAATAGTAAGTAATATATGATTTAAAATATTTTTTTTAAACTGTAATCTAACTGTAACTGTATCCTATTCAAGAATCTTTACTTATGAAACAATTCAAAATAAATAAATTGGTACGGAACTTTATTAGATTCCTGGTGCCATATTTTGAATATCGTTCATATCCTTAAATTTACCAGACTCGTTCTCGAATCGCCAATATTTTTCTGTATATGTTTATCATCCTGATATCTTCACCACTGAAATTCTGAACTGATTTAGTCTTTTTTGCAATCAATAGGGTTTACTCACGTCGTGATCCTATATTTGTGACTATTGAAGAGCCGCTATTTATTTACTTACAGTCAATATATTTTTTTTTATTTATCATTACGAATTAAAACATCACAGTTTTTACTCAACGATAATGAGTCATTCGATAGTTATTTCTTCCTAATATATTATAATAAATAAAAGAAAAATTCTTACAAAATATTCCACCGGAAACTATTCACTTAAGAATTTATTAGTAAATAGAGACTATTCTGGCACAATTGTTTTGTTTGTATTTATTTCTTTATACTGTATTGATAAACTCTTTATTTGTATCAACTGAGACGTTTTATTTATAAATATAAATGTAGCTAAGTAATAAAGAAAATAAAATAAGTAACCGGTTTTCAACCTTCATATCAAATGGGTGATAAATATAATACAATGACTGAAAATACTAGGTACTTTTCAGCAAAAGCCTAAAGATAAAGTTACACGAACGTAAATAATGAGATTAGTATTTTACGTATATGAAAACATACAATACATGATTGTCATACATTGAATACAAAACACAAAAGTTCGGTTGACCAAAACAATTCATTAGGCGGCTTGATAATTATCGCAATTTGTACACAGGGCCAAAGTCGAGTGATAGCGCTCCTCAACGACCCCATTAGGGAAGAGGACAGCATTAAGATAATGGTCGACAAGAAGGGCGAGGTCATACAAATACCTACTTTTAAAAAGAGAAACCCATACACTCTGCAATTCGACATACCAGGTAAAATATCATTAATTATTTTTTATACCATTTAAATTCGTAAATAAGCTTAACAGTTTTCTGCTGTCAATGGAGTTAGAATGGTAAGAAAAAAACATTATTATGATATTACGACTTTCTTCTAGTACTTAGGCCGTTTTCGCTGCTTGTATGGCCTGTTACATAGCTATGTATTAATAGTAGAACAAATCTATAGTGACTGTGACATCTTGGAGCATTGCTCATTAAATGTCACTTAAGTACATTAAAAATGTTTTGACCATATTAGATAAACGACAGCTATGTGCACATGTAAAGGTAATCTTTTCTAAATGAATCCATTATAAAATTCAATATGAGTAGGATGTAATCTTGGATTCTTCGGATCGTAATAAAAATTTTCCCATACGATTAAGGTTAATAATATGCTTTATTTGTTTATTTTAATTCTTACCATCAACGAAACAGAACATCACACGTATTGATGATATATTAGCAGAACGTTATTATATATATATATATATATATATATATATATATATATATATATATATATATATATATTAAACGTTATTATATATATATATATATATATATATATATATATATATATATATATATTAGCAAAATATGTTCGGGTATACTTGTTACAAAATAAGTGTTATATAATATAATTTAATATCCTCACAACTATCATCCCTAATGGGACAGTCATAGATATCTATAAAAATAAAAAAAACAATGTTAAAATTGTTTAAGTATAAAAATAGGTGCTTGTTATTAGGAACAAGTTATATTAATAAAAATATCAAACATCCATGACAAATGTTTCATTGACGTAAATTCGATTGTGTTATTGATGACGCTTTATAACAAACGAAACAATTGAAAAAGGATAGTAAGACTCATTGTTATTAAAATATTTTATTAGTTTGAGGGTTAACATTGACTCACGAGTAACTTGCATACACAATAATAAAGGATAACCTTAATAACTAATGTAATTACTTGATTGTTTTTAAAACTATAGTACGTATAGATGACTTTTGTTTTATTTTTAGGCTTTAAAATCAATTAAA
Source organism: Galleria mellonella (assembly GCF_026898425.1). NCBI lineage: Eukaryota > Metazoa > Arthropoda > Insecta > Lepidoptera > Pyralidae > Galleria > Galleria mellonella. The sequence goes on from NW_026442133.1 coordinate 4,845,237, forward strand.
TATATAAATAAATATATATTTAATTGCAAATTATTTTAAAATACATATCCTATCAACTCATTATTCTTCAAGCACAAGTCTGTTCCAAGGAAAAGATATCTGTATATTCATATATCTCAAGGAAATTAACTAAGTAAAATACACTACATAACTAAAAAGCTTCTTTTTTTGTACATACAGAATCATGTTTAGAAGTATCGATGTTGGTGTGGGTGCGCGTGAGTAAAAATGGACAACCACTGGGCCGTAGACAGATCAAATGCGAGAGCCGTCTGCGTGAGCTGGATCAGTTACTTCGAGCATCTGATCATCCATTGGAGTTTATGTGTCAGGTGAGCTTACGATCCCAAATAAGACAAAACTATTTTGATAAAAAAATATTTAAAATGATTGATTTTTCTATTGAAAAATAATAATATTTTTCCAATAATAAAAAAAAACAAAGAATTAATGTAATTTCATTTATTTATTGTGTTATCAGCAGAAGTATTAATCGGGACAACAATATCTCTCTATATACTTTTATACTATGTGTAAGTACATAAATTCAATGACTCGGGCAGTCCTTCGTTTGATTTATGGCTGTATGTTGTTCCAAAAATGGTAGCATTATATTTATATGCCTACTGTTTACTTACAATGACCTACGAGACTAAGCGCGGAAAATTTCCGATAAACTAATTAAGATAGAAACCGTTATTAATAAACGTTTGTTCCCTAACCTACTAGATACCAAACTCACAGTTAACATGATCGGCAAATAAACATCACTATTTTGTTGATCACTATGTTGTGTAATTGCTAAAGTACAAGCTTCTGTTACTGATCATGATCAGTGCATATTTAATTGCAAATTATCTATTTATGTATTTGGTAACATTGTAGACACTCGGCTTCAAAACAACCAGCAAGGAGCAACTGGATAGTTGGATGTTGAATGCCTTCCAAAAGAATATCCCACCACATTTCAATCTGCTGGCATCTAACGAACAGTTCAACCCTAAATCAGATGTCTCTAGTAAGTATTCGCTTATTAAACATCCAGCAATACATATATATTTCGTTTAGATATGACTGTGATTTAAATGGTTTACCCATAAAGGCGGTGAAGAATATCCGACGTTGCTGCACTGGGCTGCACGGTTCGGCCTGGAGCGTGTTTGCTGGCAACTAGTGGAATGCCCGGGCGGTGGAGCCGCAGTCGCGCTGCGAAATGTACGCCATCGCACCCCTGCTGATCTTGCACGAGATCACAAACATTACCGCCTTGCTGACATGCTTGCAGATCATCTAGTAAGTTCTACAAATATTTTAAATAGAATACTTAGAGAGCTGTAAAGACTAAAAAGGAATTTTAATCAACAAATCGTAAGCTAAATCTAATATTTTTGTTGCAGAAAATAAATGAGTTTTCTAATATGTATTACTACTTGAAGAACATGTCGGATAATGACAAAGAAGAAAATCAAGATGATACCAAAGAACTTCGTATTGTTGAATCCGAAGATACTGTTGACTCTCCCACTTGTGATACTTCTGAACAGACTGTTGCAGAGCACTCCACTGATCCGTTTAGTGAAGAATGCACTCAAAGCTTAGAAGAAAATAGCGAGAAACCCAAAGACGAAAAGAAACGACCTACTTTGAAATTACCAAAAGTAAAAGAACAATTTTACCAAAATGATTTTCCGTTAATTGACGACACAGTAGATAGGATACAGCAAGCGATCGAACACGATTATTTAGTGCAACCTTCAAATATAAAAGTAGAAAGTCCAAAATTCAGACCTAACAATTTATATGCGAACAGTTCTCGTCTAATGCCTCAACAAAACGATATATTTTTATATTCACCCACCGAAGAATCAAAGACTTTCAATATTGAAACTCCCACTAGTGATATAAGCCAAATTACCTTGAATACCAAAGATGCACGTAACAGTGGTAGCGTGAAGTCTGGAAAGGAAAGTTGTCCTTTGACTGGACAAGAAGAATTAGCTGAAATTATTAATGATTTCAAAAATAACGTATTTACTATATCTGAAGTAGAAAAATTAGTCATGGAATGGAGAAATAGGAATGAAACTCAACAATCTCTCAAGGAAAAACAAGAGCAATTGAACAAGATGCGCGAGGAATATGACAAAATTCAACAGAAAATAAAGGACAACATGAAAAGACCAACGCCATTTGAAAGAGTAAAAAAGATGTTTTCGAAAAACAAGAATAAAAGTGAGTGTTTATCGATATACCTAGATAAAATACAATAAAAGTGAAATATTAAATTTATCGAATTTTTTAACAAATACATATAATTTTAGTAAAATGTAGGTTCTTTTTAGTTATATAATTATATTATTTACAGATCATAACGAACAAAGTAATGGAACAATTGAAAAAAGAAATGGAAATACCCGACCAAATAGCAGCCTAAGTGAAAGTGAGTTTACTATGAAAGATAAATTTACTACAAAAGATAAAATATATTTATCATTTGTTTCCATAATGAAGTACATTATTAAATTTCCGTTCAAAGAAGTGGAAATAATTTTAATTTATATTATTTGCAATAGGTTCTTCGTCGTCGGGTCGTCTTAGCACAGTTAGTGGAGGCAGCGTGGCCGAGACTAATAGCGTCCAATCGGAAAATGACGATAAAGCAAGATCTATTGTAAGTTATAATATTTATCAATATTTATCCAATTATAAGTAAGTAGCCATTATTTACTAGAATCAATGATAATAATATAGACAATACACAAATAACAAAGAATGAAAATAGGAAGTGCAAGTAGATAAGTACTTACCTATAAAGTTCAAAAATACTGTTTTTATTAATCTTCTAAACTTTTCTCGTTAAGAAGTTTAGAGAGGAACTCTAAATTGAAATTAAGTCCCTGTCCAAGAATGTATTGGCTTTTTTAAGTTTACTTAGGGCATTAAGCGAAAAACAATATGTTAAGTAGTTACCTACATATAATTGAGACATCTAATAAAATACATATATAACAATATCTGTGGTACACTATAAGTACTTTTATAGCAAAACTTTGTTCTTGATAAGTAGTGTTACTTAAGGTTTATTTCTTTGCAGATTTCATCATCAAGTACGCTCACCATGCACTCAGCGTGCGATATAGAGAGCCGTCTTGACGATTATTTGATACCGCCACCGCCTCGGCCCCTTAACGGCTGCCCGCAGTTTACTACTTTTGGACATCCTAAACACGATAATAGGTACATTAGATATGAATACTAAAATTAACAAAACTAGCAAAAAGAATTTACTTTGACCTTGCCCTAATGCATAGAGAACATTACCCGATCAAGTAATTTTATCGTAGATAAAAAAATATTATTTTGTCTTGGATAAAAATGTTCGCCACCCCTAATTTTTGCCGCTCTGAGTATGTCTACTGCTTGGTTTTCCTACTTAGATATACCTATCTATTTACGAAACCGGCCAATTTTTTCCAAATATGAAATGGATATGAGCAAAAAATACGCAACCTCGTGTTTTTTATCTAAGTTCTAAATGTACTTTCATTATTCGACCCATGTTGCACGGGGTCTGATGTTCAGATTTATGAACACTATGACTTTTTGGATTTTGAGTGAATTCTTGAGTAGCGACCCTGTACTGGAAAACAGTGTAAGTAGTGTATGTAATTAAATGTTTGCTAGTACTGTACCGATTTTGATTATTCTGTTTGCAATAGTTAGATTAACTCTCCTATTGATTCCATATTTTTATTTTAAAAAATTCCTGTTTTATTAAGAATGTCTGTTATAATTACCTATGTAAGATATATCATGTATTATAAATATATATAGGTGTATGTATATTTTTTTTGTTTATGGGTGATAATGGAATGGTAACCCCACCCGCGCTATCGGTATACACCGGCGGGGCACCAGTGAAGGATGATAGGTGAGGATGAAGCAGATCAGTTAGCCCATCATGTCGAATTCAACAAAAAATGTTCACGATGGTTTCCAGTGGGAACCACGTGGAGGTCGACCTAATAGGGCATATGCTAGCAATGGAGCTGCTAGATCTAATTACTAACAATCCCTTTCCCCCCCAAGATATATGTGTATTATCTTATACGACTCGTATAGATATTATGTATAGTTGCATAACTGCAAGCGGATCGATAACAATGTTCTAATTGTTAAGGGCTCAACATATGGCGACGATCGTGGAGCGCGAGGCATCTGCGTCCCGCGAACGTCTGGACTGCGACGACGCGCACAACGGCACGCACTTGCGCATGAACTTTGCGGCGCGCGACCGAGCCGCAGCCGCGTCCGCCCGCTGCGACGACCGGGACGGCGCTCACATGTATATGAATATATCTGCTGGCCAAACATAATCACCCCCATAAGGGTCAGTGCACACCGACTGAATAGCGACGGGGAGCAGTAAATCGGTTGAAAAACATTGAACAATGACTCAGAGCCGCCGCGTGCGAATTTTGGTGATTTCTTGTCGTACTAATTTCAGCCGTATGCTATAAAGACGTATAACCGATACATTCTGACTTTTACAAAATTGTTGTACACATTTTAATTCTAAATGCTGTATAAATTCTCGGGCTCCTGTGAAATATTGTCCATGTTAGCTAGAAGTTATTGGTAATTTACTATCAGTTATGTAGCTAAAGACAGTTTTCTAATGAAAACAAATTAATTTCTTTGTGGTCTTCTCATCGGTCTGAACTTACCCTAAATGAGATTTGCAATCGAGTGTAAAGAGAAGTAATTTAAGGACGAGAGATGATTGTTGTAATCTGAAAGCCATTGTATCACATATTTCTTTCATACCATAGGCGCTCCATAATTTATAATACGTACTCGTATGTTTGTTGCCAATACAATGTTAGTGATGTGCAGGCATTTTACCTATCAATAATTGGTTTTAAAAAATATGGCTATAATTTGTAGATACTCTCTTCACTATAGTTTGAATAGGAATGTCGTACATACCGTTTAAATTATAAATAAATACCAACGGCAGCGATGTCAGTTTTGTTAATATGTAATCGAGGATTTAAGAAAATGTTGTGTACATCTGTAATTGGTGTAAATGCAAGATGCAAGCCCTGTATATCAATTAAAATTAATGTTAGTATGTACATTGTTGATGTACCTTTTAAAATAAATATACAGCAGAATAATGTCAGCTTATATAGGTAATTGATTAGTACATCGAATTTATTAGTGTGTATCTTGTGAGAAAATAATAAAACTGGATCGAAATGGCAACTGGATCAACATTTATTTGATTTCATAAAATCGTACAAACCGACATCTTTCGCCTACTGTACATAAAATAAATTAAAATAATCTAAATTATTTGCAAATTATGCAACGTGTACACAGCTAAATCAGAGATTATAAAACAGAGCACGTAATGCTCCGCGCAGGTGCGAGATAATCAATAAATAATGCCTATGAATAGCCGGCGTATAGAAGCATTACTGCACAAAGTTGAATTTTGTATCCATATATTTATAAAACCACAATTTATTTAATATGACACCATATATTTTTATTACATTGTAAAGCTTTGTTAAGTGGAAGATAATGGATTAGCTCGCATTAAGGGGCTTCTTAGTAATATCCATGTATGGACAACGAATGAAGACTGAAAGATACGTACATTTGATGTAAATTTTGTATATACAGATAGCCATACATTTTCTATTTATTTTTATTTTATAACTATGTCACGAAATACGTATTTAATTTTAATTATAAAATAGTACAAAATATACTCAGATAGAATAATGTTATATGTTTATTTTAATTTAGCAGTACGCAGGAATTTTAGGATGAAAAGAAAATACTAGAATGATTTTTCATATTTTTATATTAACGTGTTCCAAAATGCATTTATATGTACTACATATTTGAAAATAAATGATAAGAATAAAAATGACTTCATTTGGCATCTAATTAATCCCTTGCGGTTAAAATAAAATACTACATTTAAAATCACAACATATATATACAGGGTAACACATATGGTTTGACCACGTTTTTGTAAATTTATATAACAATTACACACAATTTAATATTTAAATTAAACATAATTAAACAATTCAATAAAAAGAACCATAAGTAGTAACTTAACAATACTTTCGTTACAATTTCATTGGTACAACAATTAATACTTAGGTAAAAAAGAGAAAAAATATAAATGCATAATGTAAAAAAATTGCATATTTTTTTTTCTTTCCGCTAGCAAGAAATATCACAATGTATATTCTTATAATAATTTTAATGGCCAATAATAAAATGACCTGAAATATTGAGGTCAGAAATTATAACTATAAATATTTAATGAAAAAATATTGTCTCTGTGGACAGAATTTCACAAAAGTATACAATTTATTTCTATTATTATCTTTATGAACGAGACCGACAGATGGAAAATAATTTTATCGCTGTAGAACTTACCCGTTACAGCCTTTTTCACATGAGATACACTCTGGCATATTATTTGCACGATATTGCATGGTACGAATGACAAATCAAAGAAACGTTTGCTTATGTCAAAGAATCAAATATGATAGTATGATTTTGACTCTAATTACTCCGTGTCATCTCACATCCTCTTGAAGGGATGAAAAGGTGGAAAGGAAGGGAAACTTTGGTCGGTTGCAAACAACACGGGGCAATTTGCCACTCTCCGGTCGTTTAACACGCCGGACATGAAAATGTGCTGGTCATTGGGATGAACTAAGTCCAACGGTCTTCTTATTTCTCATGCCATCCAGTTCATTCTGCGCGGTCTTTGCCTAGCGAGGCCCAGTAAGCTGTTAACATATTAGTAAGTTCGCGCGTGTACAATTTTAAAACGCACGCGGTATTGCGCACGTAAAAAATTTACACTAAAAATCTCACAGCTCTTTTACACCTATAACTGCCAAAAATGTCAGCTGTCACCCGCACCATGCTACAGCGTGCAGAATATAGTAACCAGTTTGACGTGTTTTTTATATATCTATAAAACAGCGCATAAAATGAACAAATCACTAAAATTAAGGTTTTAATTATTATTTTGTATATTATTTTTTAAATGACAATTATGATAAAAAGTCGATCCAAGATTGTTTACAAAATATATCATCAGTAAAAATAAAAACTAGATCAGACGCAAACTTGTTAGAATAATTTTGTTAGTTTTTATATGAATACATGAACCATTGACGTAGTTACTTTTTTTTTTGCAATCAGGCATTATCTCAGATTAGATACAAAACAAACCAGAAAGAGCATACATCTTTGATTATATAACCCAGTCATGTTTGGCAACATTAGATTCTTCAAAAATAACGTCAAAAATTTTTTTAACCCTTCTATTCTTTTATTTTTCACAGCTCAATATTTATTTTGTAGATTTTAGGAAAAAAATGTACTCTCCGATTCAATTAATTCTGTTTATAACAGCTGTTCTAATCATAATACCGAGAATGTACCATAATTATTTACAAATTGGAAAATCTAGCCGGCTAAAGAAAAATAAAAGAATAGAAAGGATATAAAGGATTGGATTCTGTCTGTAAATAGTGATTCTAGAATTATTTTTAAGCAGCAGTATGTAATGGATATTAATTAGTATCACTTTGCATTCAATATTTTCCCCCATTCATTGGTGTTACTATTGCTCTTACAGAACAAATACAGTCACCATATCAAACAACATTATTGTTAGGTACATATAACGATTTTACAAAATTTATGTTACGTATTAATCATTTCCATAATAATATTTTAAAATTTTGTCTAGTATCAAAATCAAATCCAATGTTTACATTCTTATATTGGATGAAGACATAAATACACGCAACAATTTCAGTTAGTCGAAGCAATATTTCGCAAAAGCTGCGTATTAAAATTAGGATCATACAACATAAAATAGATTTTTCCTATGCAGAAAAATCTTTAATTTTCTTTAATAGTCACCATAAAAATTATAATTACGTATTTATTACTATAAGGTGTTTTCTTTGGTGTTACGAACTTGTCCATTAGCTACTGGCAAATGCTGGGGTGGTCTCGCTAAAATGGCCTGATACATGGCCCAAATAGCTAGAGGACGCATATACGCTATAGACCGATGATTCCCATTTTCATAGAGAGCCTCCGGGGTTTCAAAGGATAAGCCCATTTGAGTTAATGTTTTATGTAGACCGCCAGCTGTTACGAATGCTTCCTCGTGCATGCCTGAAAAAAATTTACTTTTTATAACGATTTAAAGTAATTCTAGAAACAGGATAAAATTCTCTAAACATATAAATCAGCAGAAGTCTTACATATTATTAAATTGGATTGTTTATCTGAATAATATAGAAAATAAAAGAATATAAAAGTATATGGAATTACAGAATTGCGAAAAATGAGATAAAATAAATCAATCCATTGAAATTTTATTTCAAAAGATGATAGATATTATGAGAATCACGTAATGACATTCTCAGTATGTACAAATTGTAAATCCATTAGGATGGTTACAATATAGGCGTCGATAGGAAGGTAATAAAGTAATTCAAAGCTGCTCGTGAATTCTCCCAAGTAATCAAAATGGATGTGATGCAGATTATGAAATATATAGGAAATATTGTATTCTATAATCTTATTTGATTGGCTTTCTGGTCCGAGTACAATTTTGTTACTTATAAGAAAACTAGGTAAAATAATAAAAATATTACTTCTCTATATTCTTGTTAATGAACAGTTTATTATATACTTCTTGATTCTTGTGCAGTTAGTTTTAGTTTCTAGGCAAATCTCTATGTATAAAAAAATATCATACATCCAAACCGACCAAAAGATGTGTCTTTGCTATTTCTTTACAACAATAAAGATGCGTCATTGTTGACATAATAAATACATTGACATAATAAAACAATCAGTACAATCATGATGGATTTTGAATAAAAAGAATACGAAAATGCAAAATTCATTTAAAATTTAATGACGAACAAAAACTATATAAATTTTAATAAACAATTTTAATACATAAAAATCCTATGTCCCAATGTTTGTTCACGCTTATCTACAAAACTACACGATCGAATTTAAATAAATTTTGAAAGCTCATATTGTTTACTTCAACTTGACACTTGTAATAGTTTTATACTGATAAAAGAAATGGTCCGGGTCGGTATCGAGTCCAGTACCGGGTAGGGGTAAAAATGTTTTCCGGGCTAGCTAATAGTTTATAAAATAAAAAGCATATATATATAAATACCTTCGTATATCATGAGTGCGGCCAGTCCGTAAGTAACTCCGGTCCACATCTCCTCGCTTTGCAGCGCGGTAGTATCCACGTGTCCGCGGGCACCGGTCACGTAACCGTTCACGGCGCCCATGCGGCCCTCTTTGAACTTTAGTACGTTGTTGTCATATATAGTAGACAGAGCTTTCTTCACGTTAGCATCAGGGAACACATCTTCTGTCCAGCCAGAGGCGCGTAGAAACCTTGAAAATATAATCACTTTTAAATTTTCCTTGTATTTTTTTAAATTTTATCTTACAGAATGACAAACTAACAGCCAACCTTTCATGTCTATTTACAATAGTTAAGTGATACCAACCAATGTCAAATGACATAAACATTGAACAATCTTATGAATGTTGACTCGTTGATCATCATGCATCGCCATGGATTACGCTTTGATGTGAAATACTGCTGGCTGCATAGCTAATTACTACTCTACAGCAACCAGTATACTAGAGTCCCTAGTATATTTTTGCACGTTTAGACAACACCAATATATGTATATATAACGAACGTTCAGAATGAGCTCTCTCGAGCTCAGGAGTTTTATCCAGCTCGAGATTTTTCCAAGAGACTACAGCATCGGATTCTTCAAAAAAAAGGGTACAGAGGTTTCTTCAAGTTTGTAAATGCATGCGTAATGCCCCTGGTATTGCAGGTGTTCATAGGCTACGGTTACAGCTTACCATCAGGTGAGCCGTATGCTTGTTTGCTATCTCAGTGGTATAAAACGTTAAATTTTAAGATTATTAATATACGGAACGACAAACCGTCGTAATAAATTTAAAATTACTAATAATTACAGTTTTTCTAGTTGACTTGGACTGATGCCAGTGAAGTTTTTTAACGATTCAACCAATTAAACATTTTTTCAAGTTGTTCAACCAATCGTCACGAAATTTGGCATGCTTGTAGTAGTTTTTATTTTTATAGGTAGCGAAGCAAATAGATTGCCGGTCCACCTGATGGAAAGTAACTATTGCCACCTATAAACACTAGCAACACACACTAGGAAGGTTGCTGGTGCATTGGGATGGAATGGAGAAGCACATACAAAGTTTATTTTTATTGTGGGAACAATTATGTATAATCATTATCATCATCATATCAGCCTTTATCTGCCACTACTGAACACAGACCTCCCCTTTTGGGAGGTATTGCCAGTAGTTGCCAAACTTAGCAGACGGACTGCCCACCGCAGTTTGGCTTTAGTGATGTTTAAAGAGTGATGCTATTGCCCAACTCTCAACCTTTAAATTCCCTTAATCACCTCTTACGACACCCACGGGAAAGGAGGGGGTGGCCTATTATAGAATAGGCCGGGACCACATGGCGAATAAACAATTACACACAAATTATAAAACGTATTACAGTAAATTACCAATGTCCAGCAAGTTGATCAGCCATCACCACGCGACTGTTCGCGGGGCACGTGTCGAATCGGTAGTACGATCCATTCCACAGTTTGTTCTCAAATGAGTTTTGCGCTTGTTCGAGTAGCTTGGAAAACTCACGTTCTTCTGCTTCATGGCCGAGGATACGAGCCATGGCACGCACCACGCTCACTGACGATACCCACAAACCCCCACAATAAGCACTAAAAAGAGAAAAACAAAATGTTACAACATTTTATTATAGGGGGACTTTGTACAAAACTCTTCTGCTGACAGAGATATCTCCCTGTCACATTCTTATTTCTGGTGCTAAAGCAACTGCTTACATGGCTGTATTTTAGTTTGCAAGCAAATTATAGTATATGATATAATAACTCAATCGTCAGGAATGACAATGTTTTAGAGTTACACTCATGTCCATATAAGTGTATTCTGTGTATCCATGGTATATTTTTCTTCAGGTGGGCATAAAAAATATCAAACTGAGTAATATTATAAATGCGAAAGTTTGTAAGAATGGATGGATGAATGTTTGTTACTTTTTCACATAAAAACTACTGTAGAGATTTGAATTCAAATTTGAAACACAGGTAGATTAAATTCTAACTTAACATTTAGGATACTTTATGTAGTGATTCACGCGGACAAAGTGGTGGGATATAGCCAGTTATTATTATAATATAAATAATAAATAATAAGAAACTTTGCAAGGATATTGAGATGGTTGTTATTAAGTTACCTTTAAACACCCTAGATTAGCACACAGGATACTTTTGTCCTAATTCACAGTGTCAAACCTACATATACACATACAGCTAGTAACAGTATAATAGGATACCTACTTGTGATAATTTTATGAGAATAGTTGATGACCTTACTTTACAAACGTTCGTATATTTCGTTTTAAATGGTAAGCAGTATATGAGTATTATGATTAAATTCACGACCCGTGGAGCCGATGAATAGCTTCAATTTGTCTTCACATGGATTCAAATGACCGATTTGTCAATTGGTATAGATAATAGTACTGGTATAATAAGAAGGATCCTTACCGATCGACTTCCAATCGTAACAGATCTTAATGTTAGTAGACTCTGAAGAAAATTGATAATTACGGAAATTTGTATTGTATCTTTATTGCAAACTACGAGTGTAAATGGTAAATGGTGTCATTTTGAATTTATCGGGAAGTCACAGGAAACACTGTACAAAGCATTTTTATCGTAATCATATAAAATATAACGGCGTAGTAATTATATTAATATTAATTGATATCATCCAATAATTATGGAAATATTTTGTAATATTTATAGATAATATCTAAATAATCACTATTACAAAATACTTATTGGTAATTACCACACTACCCAAGTGAAATTTTTGATATCGTCGTATATCCTCGCCTCAGATCTCGCCGCTATTTTCTACAGATATACTGAATCGCTTGCTCACAGCTAACCTAAACCTAAGGCTATATCTAAAACTAGAGATCGATTAAAAGAAACGATGGTTAGAACATAGAACCACCTACACAGAAATACGTATAAAATTGCTCAATAATTCTCTATATTTTTTTTTAGTATAAACACACCATAGCACTTTTCAAAATTGAAGGAATACGGAAACGAGGATTGGCTCTTTAGGTCTAACTCCTCTGGTCCTTGGAAACGGCTGTTGTAGGAATGTTAAAATTCTACGGATTAGTTATAGAGTAATACAAACGAATACAAAGCGAGTATAAACCGTCGAGTTTTTGTATAAAACGGCGTGACACTGCATCGAGTGGCAAACTGCGTCCGTATGGCAAACTGCTTTGACATATAAGTTACGAGAGAAAATAGGATAAAATAAATATGGTAAGTACCTCGGGCCCAACATAACCCAGGCGTCGTACGTCTGGTCAGGGAAGCCGCCGTTTTCTATGAGGCCGTCGCCGTCGCGGTCCCAGTGGCGGGCGCGGCGTAGCAGCGCCACGCACGAGGGAAACATGTCGGCGAGGTAGCGCGCCGCGTCCCACACGGCGGCCGGCGGCTCGCGGGGCTCCGGCCGCGGCTCCAGGCTGGAGCCCTCGGCCTCCGGTTCCGCGCTCCTGTACAACAGGTCGAGTATGTCCCCCACGGCGTACGGCCGCGCCTCCTGCCCCGGGCTGCCCTCGGTGGCGGTGGTAGCGCCCTCTGACGGCTCCGAGTCGTCCGCCTGCCCGGTGGAGCGCGAGTACAGATCGTCCTCGGTGCCGTCTCTAACGTCGTCTATGTACGCCATCGAGCGGTACCTTTCGCTCGCGAACGGCGCCGTGTGGCCTCGCAGCAGGCGGTAGTCACGCATCACTTGCAGGATGAACTTGAGGTTCAGGTCCCGCCATTCGCTCACATCGTGGATATTGTACGCGTTTATATTCGAAAACGGCGAATCCTCTGTTAATAGAAAAAAAGTACAGTAAGTACAGTCTGTTTCGACAAAAATTTGACTTAACGAATAATTGATCCAACCAAATACTCGTAATATTCTACTGATGTCCAATAAAAAATAGATAAATAGCAAAAAATAAATTTATTGACTGAATGTTTCGATTTGTTACCAACATAAATTAGAATGTGTTTCTCTGATAATCTCAAAAAATATGGTATTGACGACCGGCCGATGCAAACTCTAGGTATTATTATACTTTTTTATACACATTTATTTTTAGAATGTTCTTATTTATAATTTCAATTTTATATTTTTTGACAGATTCGGTTCCTTGCTCGCTGTTAATACATTTTGGTCTACTAAAATCCGCATCTACATCATTTTACGATCTCATCACAGTTCACTGCTCCGTAATACACGGTTGTTTATTAATTTACTCTTTATGGCACTTCATTTAACTTTTAATTAAGTCTCATTGACACAAACTTTAATTCTCTATACTTACTTTTCTGTTTCAAATGCCATCTTTAACAACTGACGACATTACTATATGACTCTTATAACATTATTATATAGAGAACAGTTATTCAATCAAAAAAATAATTTAAAAAATATAAATTGTTACCTGGATCGCCCAAATCATGGGGAATAGAATCCTTAATCTTGAATTTTACTGATTTACCGTCATAAAGTGACTGTCTACTTTTCTCACTTTCTTGTGTTATAGTATCACGGAACATGTACTGTAGTACAACCTAAATTAATAATCCAATTTATTATTTCTGATATTACCACTATATATAAAAACAAATATTTAAAATTTTGAAGGATTTAACTATAATATAAATAGTATTATTGTTGAATAAAATGTATCTAATTATATTGTTTTCGCCTTCCAATCATTCACATATTTTTCTGAACTGTTGCCAGCTTAAAAAATATTACAAAAACTAGGAATAACACCTACTATTGGTATCCTTTGTTGTCAACTTATTATTATTACTTTGGCAATTATAGTTAGTTTAACTTTTAACCAAAAATGGTTCTGACCAAGAAATACCAGAACACTTAATAAACTGTAATTTTCCTTATCGTCATTATTAAAACCATGTTTATGTATCCATACTCTCATAAATATGTTAAGACTCATTTAAACTTATAAATGTTATACTAACTTGTAAATTAGGCCACAACTGTGCTAAAGCAAATGAGGCATAGAAATGTACATCATAAGTATTGTACATTCTGTATTCGTGTCCTTCAAGATATCCAAACAATCCAAATGAATGTCTGAAAGTGGTATTTTCATATAAATAAATCTTATTACGCATAAACAAAATTTTTGTGAAATAATGATTTTAATAAAATGCAAGCAGTTGGGGAGGCCTTTGCCTAGCAGTGGAATACCATTGATTGACTGATTTATTATAAGTTACCTACCTGGGATCCGTATCTGGATACTCATCATGTACATCAAACCAAATCGTACCGCCGTCGGCGATGAAATAAAGCTCGTTCATTAAGGCACTTTTTAACCAATCTGGTATATTGCTGAAAATAAAATGTACTTGAATATTACCACCACGCATAACCACCACGAATATTACCAGCAAGTCATGCTGTATTATAATTTTTTATATCGTATTAAATTTGGAGCTGCCCGTAAGCCGGTATATACATAGTTCATAAATATTTTATAAAATAATTTTATAGCTTTCCCACCGAAATAGAAAGTCGCAATGTGTTTTAGTAAAAAAAAAAAAATATTACCGTAACAACTACCCCAGCAAAAATAATAATAATAAATATTACACGTGAAAACAATTAGTATGATACCAACATGGAAGTAAATTCACTGAAAAATATTATCGACATCATTCCAATTGATTAACTTATGTATGCTATACTTCTCCTTTTTTCAAATTGGCTAATAAGAACACTTTTAAAAAAGTATATGATTAGGCTTAAATTAATTAATTAATTACCTATTTGTGAATATAGGTTCTTGCCATTCGGAGAGTTGTTTTTCCCAATTTTTATAACTCCTAAGCGCATACGCAGCTATGCTGGTACCGGCGATTCCATCGCTTCCAAAATATTTCGTATAAAACCTGCAACATTTATTAATTTTATTTTGTTTTTTTTTTTTTTTCAATTAAAGAATTTATGTGAATAACATAAAGTAAATTACAAACCTTTTATGTACTTTTTTGTCTTTTTTATATTTAATAATTGGCATATCCCAAGCAAGGCAAAACTCCGTTGCTCCTACTCCCCCAGGATCTAAAGATAACACACTAGAAAGGCCCATGGAATCACCTGCAAAATAAAAAAAAAAAAATTCTTAACTATTACTCTTTCAGAACCATTTATTTAAAAAATTAAAATAAAAAAATAATTACATTTATAGATCTTTTTCTGTTTTTCCTTTTTCTCTTTTTCATCCTTATCTTTGTCCGATTTATCAGGGACCTTAGGAGGAGGTGGAGTCAAATTCGGATCAGGTTCTAATTTCCCGTGTTTTTTTAGACAATCCCAAACATAGCTGGATGTCTTTGTAGAGCTCCACAAGCAATAACCTTCATGGATCGTTTCGTTTTCTTGTTTCTTTTTCGCTATCGTAAATGTACATGGTGTTTCCAAAATCTTTTGCTCTAATGTAACACCACATGTGTAGTCTTCTGAGTATCTTTCCATGTCTAATTTGGCTAAAAAAAAATAAGTGCATTCTCTTTTATTACCAAATTAAATATTAATTATCAAAATCTTTACATGCACTCATTACTTTAAAAGTGAATAAAAAGCAAATTGACTTAAGCATATGTACTTTGTTACGACAGAGATGCTCGATTTGTTTGGGGCCCATAAAATGGTCATGGGCATATGGAACCACTCGAAATCCTGTTAAACCCAAATTGCTTGCCATTTAAAATATGTATCATTATTATGTGTGTATGTGTGTGCATGTGTGGATGCGTGTGTATGTGTAAGTGAACATAATTAAGTTTTTGTTTATTTTCATAAGTTCTTTATTTATCATAAGTGATTACAAATATAATAAATTCCAGTGTACTTAAGCCTAGAATTTACAATCAGCCATAAAACGAACATAATGAAGTAAAAACAAAACTTATGCCATTCATTTTCATGATATTCAAATCTATTCATCTTCTTCCTAATTTACTACAGATTCTTGCAAATAGTATTAAAATTGTGATAATTACTATTAATCAAAATTAGCATATATACTCTGAAATACAGTGAAGCTGTTTAATTCACGTAAACACTAATTATTGCTTACTACAATGGACGATTGTTTCTAATACTTCCTAGAGTGAAGTTAATTAATGTAATTTGCATTATTATTCAAACATTCTGATTTTTTATGGGTTATCATGGCTTCTATAACTACATTAGTTAGATCAATTTCCATACATTTAATATACATATAAACAGGCAATATTTTTTTTTATTTTTTACTATGATGTACTGAAGCAAAATTAATTAGCAACTTACTAAAACATAGCGTTAAACTTTAACTAACCTACAGATTTTTTCTTATTGGTGTTTCCCAAAACTTCAGTCCATGTGAATGTTATACTCACATCTCTATGTTCATCGCAAACATTTTTTGCAGAAAACACAAACACAGCACATGGCAAACTACTGTCCTGTAATCATAAAATTTACATTTATTTGTTATATATCTCCATTACTTCAGTATCATGCACATAAACATTAGTATATTATTTATTTATTCTTTTACACACACTTCAATATGTATACAGGGCGAACTTAATGCCTGATGGTTATTCTCCACCAGTCAATCATTAAGCTAAATATAGAAAGTAAATGGTAGAACATTGGAATATATCAATATATAAATGAAACAACTATGGTTATGGGAAATATGTTCTTAACGGAAGAGCGGGGGATTGTTAGTAACAGGGACTAGCAGTCCCATTATTAGCAATATACTCTTTCAAATCAACCTATACATGGTCTCCTCTAAAAACATGATTAATTCTTGATGAATTCAACAAGATGAACCAACAGATCTATTTTCATCCTCATATATCATCACTCACTGATGCTCCAATAGCGGAGGCGGAAAAATCCATACTATTATCACCTATTAAAAAATTATATATGTTCTTGGTATAAATTAACATAAATGCCTATAAGTCTTAAAAACGGATTTTATAATTAAAAATTACATCTGCTGTAACCATGATTAGTTTAATTTCCTTTCTTAGTGGATGCCTAGATTATATATTATTTATTACTTGAGTATCCATTATAAAATTATACAAAATTTCAAGTTTCTAGATACAGTTGTTTTCGTTATGCTATGATAGATAAGTCATTAAATTAGAATATTTATTTTTACACTAGCTTTTAGTCCGCTTCTTGCATGGATTTTATAAGTAGGAAAGGCAATAAAACAGACCACTTATAAATGTATAACAAGATAAAACATACGCCAGTTTTTAAGTTAGACTATTATACAACAGGACATAGACAGGAATACAATTGTGATAACCACATTCTATTTGGTGCAGATTATTTTTTTGGCTTCCTTTGCTTTCCTTATAAGACATCTTATATTCTTTATCCTTCAATATTTCCCCAAGTGCAAACATCGTCTAGTTACAATAAAATCAAAATTATAATAATAAATTTTACTTGTTTGTATTATTTATATTTGCAAAGTCAAAATTTTTAACATTATTTTAAGAGGATGTTCTACTCATATCAATAAAACTTTACATTTTTTCCCAAATAAACATGGCTTGAAAAGGGACAATGTTTAATGATAGAATACTGATTTATCACTATCTTCTTTATCTGCGATTCGCTTTTCAGATCCGCTTACAATCTGTCGCACGTCGAACCATCTTTATTTTGTGCGTCTCCTTGTTATATTCTATCATTTTATAGATCCCGTGCATTAACCTCATGTTACCCGCAGTTTAGGATATCTATAGTTGTAGTTCCAGATAAGTCGTTCCCATTAGACTTCTATGCATACTTGCCAACGAATCACAGTTGCACATCATGAATACTCCCTTTTTTATAACGAGGCAAACGAGCTAGTGGTTCACCTGATGATAAGTGATTACCGCCGCCCAGGGGCATCGAAACACCAGAGGCATTGCAGGTGTGCTGCCGACCTTTTAATAAGAAATATACTCTTCTTGAAAATTAAGATATCGTATCGGTTCGGAAATACTGCTGTTGGAAGTTGATTCCAAAGCATGGTTGTGCGTGGATGAAAGTGCCTTGAAAACCTCTCATATTTTTCAGTTTGTAGCGAGTTGTACGGATGGTGAAAATCAGCAACAGGTATCCGAACGATTCTTCAAAACACTCCCCATGATATATTCGATAAAATATGCGTAGAGATGCAAAGTCTCTACGCAGTTTCAATCGGTCGATTCGGATAGTAAGGCGCTGATCATCAATAATTTGAGAAGTCCCCGACTTTTAATGCGGTCCAAAGGAAGAATATGGTACATTGGTGCTCCTGCCCATAGGTGAGAATAGTATTCTATATGTGGGCGGCCTTGAGCTTTATACAACTGCAACCAAAGTTCTGGCATGAAATACCGTCTCACTCTATTGAGCACTCTTTGTTGAAGGCTATCTTAGCTTTTTCTTTCAGATGACCACAAATTTGGACATCGCTGGATATATCAACGCCAAGGATCCCTAGACTCGACTTATTATCAAGGGTACTGCTTTGAAACATAGGAAATATGACAAACGATGTCTTTTTGGTGGTGAACGCGCAGACGTGTGTTTTCTTAGGGTTGAATTGAACACGATTGTGTTCGCCTCAGATCGAACTTGATCGAGTGAAATTTCGACCGACACAAGTCTATTCTGGCACCCAACGGTACGTGCCCGGGATATGTTTGCATAACCGGTATATAATGTACTATCGTTCGCATAAAAATAAATATTACTGATCTGTAACATATCATTGATATGCAAATGAAACAGAGTCGAGGATAGTACATAACTTTGCGGAACATCAGCATTCATACGTTTTAAAACTAATCATGTTCCGTCATCCATGCGCCTCTTAATGCTTCGTTTCTTGAGAAAGCTGGCGACCCATAATCGCGCAGGCAACTTAAATAAAGGTAGTTTTGATAGCTGGCTTTAAGCCACACCCGATCAAGGGCCTTCGCAATGTCCAGATTAACAGCCGAACACCTCTCCCGTACTCTCTATTGCCATTGCCCATCGGTGTGTTAAATAAATTAAAAGATCGCTGACCGAGTGTTTCTGTCTAAAGCCGCCAGTACGGCTTTAGACACAGATCATCTGGTGCTCTTCTACGTACGGGAGCAATGATAGATTCCATAATCTTCGAGTTATGGAATCTATCATTAACTAAGAGTTAACAATCTCCCTTTTTACTACTAAACTACACCTGATGACACGTAAGCCGAAAAAAAATAAAAACCAGAACTAACTCGAACGCACACGTCATAAGCACAAATGGAGGAATACCATTGAGCAGACTCAAGTTGCGGATAAAAAGGTTATTATTTTTTAACCAAGCAAATTACAAGTGTGCTTGTAAGACAGTGTTATATTAAGAATTAATAAACAACAATGGCTGATTTCTATATATAAATACAAAAATGATATTATAGTACAAATCTTAACACTGTTCCTCAAATAACATCAGAATGCTATTTTTTCCAATTTTTTATAAAAAGTAAATTTTCTAAGATTATACTTACTTTGTAGTTATGTGGTATTACAGGAGAAATTTGCTTACATACAAGCCTCACACCATATTTACTCAAATCATATGTAGTCCATGCTTGAGGGTACAAAGCTGTATATTCACAATCTGCAGCATTAAGATTCCACTCCCATGTTGATGGTGCTTTTTTTGGTTTACTATAGTGTATTACAAATAAAATATTGTAAAAATAATAAAAACAATTGTAATAATATATATTTTGTAAATTTATTAATATTATAAATGTGAGTGATTTTTTTTTATTTGTTACTTATATAACACTTTAAAGGCTTAAACAATCACTATGAAATTTGGTATACATATACAATATGGGATAAAGAAGAATAAAGGCTACTTTTCATAATTGTCAGTAAACATCCCAGTAACATGAACAAAGTCATAGGTAAAAGCTAGTATGTGAATAAAGATTTATTTATTTTTATTATAAAATAATAATAGAAATAATAATTTAAAAATAAGGGATATATATTTTTTGATGAGAGAAATACTCACTCATAAGTAGACAAAACAGACTGGAATATAGATTCTTTTTTAGCATTTCTTATGTTCACAATGAATTGGCATTCTGGAACTGTGACATATTCATAGAGACCTGGATATAGTTGAAAACGGCAAAACTCTCCTTTGAACCCTCTGCCAATAGTGCCTCCACCAATACCCCCAATTGGACAACCTATTTAATAATAATAAACAGGTAATATAAAATTAAATATCTTAGATATGATTAGTAAATACAACAATATTATTTTTTTTTTACAATATTTACAAGAATTAATTAACTGTTTTAGTTATTAACTTAAGTATTTATCATTTATATTAAATTAGATTATTATAGTAGCAACAGTAAAAAAAATAACACAACTAAGAGTGTTCTCAACAAACAACAGAACTAAACTATATATGAAACTATTTTTAATTATCTAATAACATAAAATATTCTTAAAAATTAAAAATATTTTTTTAAAATTATTCTTCTATTATTCAACTGTTCAGCAACATCAAATAAAAGAGGTTCTCAATTTTCCTATATTTTATTTTTTGGGCATATTACTGTAATATCTGTGCCACTTATGAACCATGTATAATAATTAGTTTTAATATTATAAATTATACACCTATGGAGTAACAATAGAATCTAACATCTCTATTAGTAAATTAGTCCCATATAAATTTTGTCACAATTGCTACTTTATATGCAATATACATACATATTGTTTACAATAAATATTTTTTTACATTCAATAAAAATACTCCAAATAATGGTTAGATTTTTTGTAATAAATCAGAAATAGAGTTTCATATACTTCTTTCTTCAATAATTCTTAATAAGTTCAATTTCCTTGATAATAACAGATAATAAAAATATATATAATGAATATCATTATGCAACTTTTTCAAAACAATTTATTTTATTACATTAAAATCACATATAGGTACTACATACCATACATTCGTTGTGCTGATATCATATGTATATAGTCCATAATTGGACGCTTCTTATGTATCCTTTTACCAAGATAATACTTAAAATACCTAAAACAAATAATACCACTAAACTTAATAAATAATTTGACAGGAAACCATTAATACGTGTTACAGTTATACACTCATATTAATAAGTTTTTTGGATATTAATAATTACTACAAAATTATCCAAATACCACATACATATAAACACAAAATATATTTGTATTCAGAATAAAAAGATATGTGCAAACTTAGTTCAGTCAATCTAAATAAATTACTAAGAATGATTCTAATTTACTTAAGTGAAAAATTACCTCGCGGAAAGGGGCATCATTTCAAACATTTGATTGACCCTTGGTCTTATAATTTGTTTACTCTGTAAGGGGTACTCGTGATTCAGTAATAACTTAAGGCCAATATTTGGAGGTTTATCAAGCTCGAGCCCCTGATCGCCTACCGGTTCCGTCTCCATCTTACAGATACAGTAAAGTTGGTTCACTATTTATTTCTTAGTCACTGTCGTAATTTGTATCATCAAAAATAGTGAGCACTTTAAACAAAAAATAGAGATACATTTAAAAAATTGAAATAGACACTATCAAACTTCAGTAAGAGCAACACTAGAATACCACTGGGTAGAGCTTTCTGCGCACATATAAATAAATGCTTTGTTAGATAAAAGACCTATCCTAAAAAATATTATAAGAGAAGCACGATATAAGTAGAGAATATTGGCCCTCGCCAGTTTTTTTAGCTTACGGCTGCCTGTCTCGATTGCCTGTCTGTTAAAATTTTGACATTTAATGTCACTTATATGACAGTTTTTATCATAGAATAAGGATAGATAGACATAACATAATTTCCTACCACGGATACTTATCCAAAAAGTAGGTATTTATGCAGATATGGAATAGTAGCGGATTATTTATACCCATATTCAACCAACATCAAACAGAGCATAAAACCTCTCATTGAACATTATCCCTAATTCATCGCCGAAAGACTAAATCACAGTATAATGTCGTATGTTTGCCATTTTTTAATTAATTTAGATCATTAAAAAGATAGTAGGTACCATTACAAATTTTAAAAAGTAAAAATTTTTTTTTAATGCTCTAAAAAATAAAAAAATAAAAAATCACAAATAAATTATGAATGACAAACTAAGCAAAAGCGAATTTATATTGAAAAGAAATTTCTTCTAGTGAACCTAACACAGTAGCATAGAAAATAGTGAGTATTATTCCCCAGTATTAGTGCCAAACAGAAAACTAAACAACAAAACTAAATAATTACATAATTTACAATTCATTAAATATGTACATGAAATGTTAAAATCATGTTCAATACTTATTATTAATGAGAAAAACAATAATTTTACACCTTATTTCCAGTTATCCAAGTTTCTATATAGTACGCTGTTCGATGGAATTATCTAAAGATTATTTTTCAAATACACACCCCAACAGCCATTTTTTTTTTAATATTCATGTTGACATAAAAAAGTTGTTACATACCGAGGGAAAGTTAAATCTGGTATAATTCCATAAATTACAGTATCACATATTTAAGGACTGCACTTTACAATTTCTACATCATTTTCCTATACTTTAAGTGATGAAAATCATAAAATTTTCAATGTTTAATATAATTTTGGCATACAGCTTATCAATATAGGGTACTGGCGTGTGTTACATTTCGATTGAATCTGACAGAAAAATATAGTTAAATTTTTATTTTACTGTAAAAGCGAGCAAAAGCAAAATATCTTACTCAACTGTTAACTTATGCTTTGTCTGCTTCATTATTATATGTCTGTGCTACCAATATTCAGGGACCGCACATATTTTGCTTAATCTATGATAATAATATTAAATCACAAAGCAGATAAATATCAAAAATGTGTTATTTCTTGATCTTATGTAAATAATCACTGCATTTTAGAGATTAAGAGTCGGATTTATCTTTATATGTACAAAACTGAATAATGAATGTATAAATCATTTAGAACTGTCTATACATATAGTTAATGTAAATTAAATAAATTAATGTACATTAAGTTTTATTATATAATCATTATATTATATCAATTATATTACCACAATAATAGATTATAGAGTATTTTAAACGTAATAACATATATAAAACTATATAATTTTTTTAAAGATTAGTATTCTAGATTCATAGTATCCATTAATTATATATTATTTATGTTATTTTCTTATATTGTTTGTAGTACAAAAAAATAATATATCAGCTTAATGATCTCCCGATGGCGTTTATTTTCTTATTGTATATTTATTTTATTATTATATACACGATTAATTGTAACAACTCAGTTTAAAACCTAATACAATAACATTATTTATAATATTCATATCGATAGATATCGTTAAAAACATTCAAATTTATTGAATCGCTTGTATAGATTGTATTCAAATGGTTTTTTTTATTAAAGTGATCTGTACGTACAATCAAAATTGACTATGTCAGTCACAGAGTACCTTTTTCGTTCATATTGAAAATGTCAATTTTATACAACTGTCATCCAACAACAAGAAAACATTGAAATAGGTACTCTGACAAGAGAAACTATAATTACCTATTTCATTACAATTTTAGTAATAGGTTCCTAATTTAAGTTGTGAATCGATATTTACTTAATCTGTTTTTAGACAAAAATTGGAAAATTTATGTGTTGATTAATATTGCATTTTGGAGTGGTACTTAACACTAATAAAATGGATATACCTGTGCAAATAGCAGTTAGATTGAAACCTCCTAGTCTTGAAGACTCCACACAATGTATTTTTAGTAACCCAGTAACACAAATTGTGATAACAGAAAGTGGTCAAACATTTCATGTTAATAGAGCATTGCCAGTGGACTGTACACAAGTTTATTTGTTTAGTTCGTTTATGATCCCACAGATAAATTGTTTCCTAGATGGTTGTGACACATCTGTTGTTGTATTTGGACAATCTAAAACTGGAAAAACCTATACATTGTTCGGTTCAGGTAAGGAAATTATAACATATTTTTAATGGGATGATACCCCACCCCACTTGCGTTACTGCTATACACTAGTGTAGTAGCAGTGAATGAAGGTAGATGAGAATACAGTTAGGTCAGTTTTCCCAATGTGACTAATTCACATTAGCTGTAATGGTTTCCATAAGGACCATGTAGATGTCAACCAGACCAGCCAGATATTTTGCTAGCATTGCATTGTGTGCCTCTAATTGTTATTGTTAAAAATATCTTCCTACCAGTATGTTATAGTACACTTATATGATTATGCCCTAGTTCCTTTTTCTGTCCAGTAAAAAATGTATAGTAAATTGAATAAAAAAATTTCAGGTTTTGAGTGTATACACAGTGAATGTGATCAAGGCATTGTTCCAAGGTTTCTAACCGAAATATTCCACAAGCTAAATCAAATGCCAGAAAGAGAATTTATATTGCATATAACATGGATGCAAGTTGTTAATAATAATATTTTTGATGTTCTTGGAGCAGGCTTGGTTAGATGTTGTAATGTAGAAGAGGCTTTTCAATACTTACAAATGGGATGGAGGCAAAGATGTCAAGGCAACAATCATACTGTATTTACTGTTAGCATGGAACAGAAGTGGGTGGGAAGTAATGGTATCCTTAATCACAGGATGTCTACAGCAAGTTTCTGTGATTTAGCAGCATATCCTGAGCCAGGATTGTTTGTTCTTGAAAATATTATTAAGGAATTACTAGCAGGAAACCCCCCCAAGCACATCAATTATGATCAGTGCATACTTACTGCAATGCTTCGTGACTCTTTTGGTGGAAGGGCATTCACTTGGGTTATCGGCTGCATAAGTACAGAACCAGAAGACTATCAGGATACATTGAAGATACTAAATCTGTGCTTATGTTGTCGTGGTATAAAGAATTTTGTTACAGTTAATTTATTTGCAGATAATAATACACCTGTATATACTGAAAAATCAGTATTACAACCAGCAGATAATAACTTTAACATTCAGTTTGCTACAGCACAATGGATAAAACTGGTTTCCAATGCCGAAGGTCTTTTTAATAAAATTCTGCAATCTAAATCATTGTCTGATGCTGATATAAATCAAGTTAGTGAATGGCTGTTTTTAAAGGCTGAATGTGATGAATGCTTAAGTGGTGATGTTGGTACAGATAACAAAGAAATTGGGCCAAAGCAGGGTTTACCTAGAATAGCTGAGGATACTGAACCAAGTGAACTTAGTGAATCAGATGCTGAATCTGATTCTGAAGAAGATAGTCATTCTGAAACAGTATTCCAAGATAAACTGGAAAAATATATGGAATATTTTAGAGAAAAGAATGATCAACTATTTGCTGATAGATGTGAAGAATATTTAAATCATATTGACTCTGATGATATTACTATATCAGAAATTAGTGGCTCACAATCATTACCCACATTGACCTCACAATCAAACTCGGGACGCAGGAGAACAATACAACCTGGTGAGAGTCTATCTGGAGCAGAATTGGAGTTATTAAGGAAGGTTGCAGCAAAAGCAATATCACCTGAATCTCAGAAAATAATCATAGAATCTCATAAAAAGGATTTAGATCCAGAACCAAAATTAATAGAAAGAGAACTTCTTAAGATGATAGATTCTCCAAAGACTGACGATATTTGTAAGAAATATAGAGTAACTAAAGAAAAATATACTCAAAAGCAGATTTTAGCCAGAAAATTATCTAAAGAGATTAGTAGTAGCCAATCTCAACTGAAAGAACTTATAAATCTTTGTATAGCCAAGGAGAGATTGATACATGATTTATCAAGAGGAGTGTGCCACAATAGTGTGAATAAACAATATTCAGAAAAAGTAGAAAATAGTGTTATAGATTATGATATGGTCAAAGAAATAAGAAGACATGAAACAAATCTTAAGACTTATAAAAAGCAAATTGAACAAATAAAAAGACAAATTCGTAAAGATGAAAAACGAAAAAATACTTTAGATGTAGAAATTGTTAAAGATAAACTAAAATTGGATGAACTTTCTGAAACATCTACTGATGTAAAAGACAGAAAAACTAATTCAATAAAACATTTTACTCATAGAATTACACAGTTAGATAGTATTTTAAAAGAGAAAACAAATGATTTAGAAAGTTTAGAATTATCAAAAGAAAAAGAATTAATGCTAAGAAAGGAAATAAAAAATTTACGAAAAACTAGAGAGTGTCTACATGACCAGCGGTGTAGTTTAGGACACAAAAGAAAAATCTACAAGTCACTTTCAGATTCTGAGGTAGGTTGTAAGACAAAATTTACATATAGTTTTATATTTTACAGTGGAATTCTGTACTAATAAAATAATATACATCATGCATAGAAATGATTTATACTTGTAAACAATATTTCCACAAAAATACATGTCATAAAAAATAATTGCTATATTTATTTTGGTGGAAAGAGAGGCTAATATGATTTGTTACTTTATCAGGAACGAAAACTTCTGGAATGTGAAGAAGCTATAGAAGCAATTGATACAGCAATAGAATATAAAAATAATTTAATATGTGGGAAATCACCATCTGCCTCCTTATCAGATTCTCAAGATAACAGGGACTCAAGAAGTAGAGGGGAACAAATGCTGATGGCTAGGCTAGATAAATTATCACATGATGAAATGAAGACACTTCTGTATAGATATTTTCAAAAGGTACAATAATTTTATACTATTTTTTCTACATTTATATTTTATACTACTGTATACCAATATTTTCTATTTATTATTTTTATATTGTACAACCTTTTACCTGCGACTTCATCTACATGATCGGGATGTCTATGACGGGTATGTGTATACCAATATTTATAATGATTGGTTAATTTGTTACGGTGTTATAAGAACAAACACATTCTATTTCGCTTTTATAACTTTAGTAAGGATAGCAAAGGTTACTTACACGTTGGCTGCTATTGGTGCATAGACTGACAGACAAAACTTTTACGTTTATAAAGACCCCTCATATTTTCTTAAATATATTCTATATACAAATAGCGATTATATACGATTTTATTATATTAATAAGTAAATAACTACCTATAATATATAACTTAATTTTTTAGTGGATAATAATGTGATTGTAAATAATAGGATGTAAACTGTCAGTTAATCACGAGTTTTCAGAGGTGTCAGTTTCCAGACCGGATATGTCTCGGTATGTTGCTAGCAGTAGAGTAGACCCTTTTACAACTGTCATTCATTAAAAAAAGCAATAAATAAATAATCGACAGCATTATTTACTTAATGCTTTTTTTTAAGAATTACAATGGAGTGGTCATCCTGCCTGCGGTAACAGTATACGCTGGCGGGGCATCAGTGAGGGATGATAGGTTAGGATGAAAACACAGGTCAGTTAGTCCATCGTGATTAATATACTTACTAGTGTTATGAATTACTATTCAGCACGATGGTTTCCAGGGGGGACCACGTGAAGGTCGATCTGACAGGGTATATTGCTAGCAATGGGAATGGTCCGCATGACTAACAATCCCTTTCTCCCCTTTTATCAACTGCTGGTATGTTGTGCAGGTGGTGGACCTGCGCGGAGCATGTGCTGCGTTGGAGGCAGGTGCGGCGGCGGCGGCGGAGGAGGCGGCCGCGTGGCGGACTCGTGCTGCCGCCGCCTGGCGACACGCTCAACGGGCGCGCCCACACGCACACACCCGGTACGTTTTTCTTTTCTATTTATTTTATCTATTTAGTTATTTACTAGTTACGTGGCTACCGGTTCACATGATGGAAAGTTGGGAATATTACTTTTTTTTTTAAATAGTCACCGCTTTCAATTCATATATCATCTTTAATTGGCCCTATATAAAGAATTTGTCAAGATTTAACCATGTTGTTTTCAAGGGGGACTGAGTGAAGGTCGACCTGTTAGTGTCAAGAAAGCTATGGGGCTGCTAGTCTCCTTTGTTATTTTCCTATTTATCCCTTCCAACCAAGCAAACTTTGTATTTCTACAAATGTATATGTATGTATATATATGTATGTGTGTGTGTATGTATATATTATTATATATATTATTATTATATACGATTATTTGGTTTGGTTTATTGTGGAAACTTTACTGATTTATGTTATGGTTGTGTATACTGTCTTATATATCTCAGGTATTCTATGTTTTCCTTTTAAAGTAAAATAAATAAATCATCAAATGGCAAAGCAACCAAAACCATTGTAGTATTGTCATCCTTTATTGGTACATACTTCGCCCGCGTAAATCAAGTACGCGACGTTATTATTTTACTTTCGTACACAGAAAAATAGTCGCATGTAGTATTTTCATTGTGATGCCTGTGATACCTATCAGCTAAAGACGAAATTATCTTGCCTTCGTACCCATTAATTTTAATTTCATAAACTTATTCTTCAGTCTGAACCATATCTATGTATGAACAATGTCTTTATGGTAGAATTACAAAGGGAAATGGAGACCACTATTTTAATATTACAAGATGCCGTAGATCTATAAACAACTGAAGTGACTTCACAAAATTATAAAGGTTGTTTTTTGTTAACTTACAGACATTTCCAGTCGATTCACAAATATGTGGACAGTGGAAACACAGAAAGAGCCTTATCATTGGGCATGACGACGGACTCCGAAACTTCAGACGACGCGATGCGATTAGTTGATCGTATGAAGCAACTAGCTAGATGCCCTCCGGTAAATGTATTTATGTATTTTAGAATTGCGATTTGTTAAGAGTATTCTTGAAACATGCATGCTATTCAAAGAATTGTTCCAAAATCCTGCAGTATTTATATATAAATGGAAAGTAGCTGAACTTTATTTAATAAGCAATTATTTGTATTCACAAGACGCTAGTGATAGCTGTAGTATTAAAATATAGTTAGCAGTCATATACAACTTTTTTAAGCATACAAACATTTTTGTTTACAGCCTCCTGTAATACCTAGTCAAAATTTGAGACAGCTCATGCCAGCAACGAATATGCCCGTAGCTAAAGTGACTAAAGAAAAGAACAAGCTCGTCATCATACAGCAACAACAACAAAATAAAAGGCACTGATATTTACAGAAATTTTTATTATTACCATTTAATTTTATTTTGATGTTCGTTTATTATATACTAATGCAATATATTTTAGTAAATTTGACTTCTAACTCACCTAATGTGTAGATAATTTAATTATTTAGTATGCACTAATTCATTGTATATTATTTTTTGGAATTATAGTCATGTCACTAAAAAAATGCTTTTCGACGAATAATGACAAAAAATACTAAAGCCAATTATTCTAGTATTGTGTATATAAGAAAAAATATGTGTAGTTATTAGTAATAACTATACTTGCAATGTATTCAAATTATATAAATTATATATTACATTGCGAGTTTCGCAGTAAAAGTTTTAGGTACAAAATCGATTACTACGCATCATACGTTGTCTATATGATTTTGTTTGTTTGCCACAAACTGTATAAGTAATAAATTGCATTAAGTAAATTTTGTTGAATATGTCTATCAGAATACTAAAAGGATTTTATTTACATTCGATGAAATTTATTGTAGTTGTATATTCACTTCTGTTCGTTAGTAACCATGTAGATAATAACTAAAAAGAAATGCAAACGAAAAAAGCAATTTCATTGAGACTGCAGTCGCTTGTGATGTAAAGATGTTATTAAATATGAATAAAACATAGGTACATAAATCAATGTAAATGATAGAAAAAAAATTAGTACTATTTGGGTTTTCTTGGCATTATGCGTCGAAAGGAAAACTTGTAAATAATCTTGTATACCTTTGCTTTCGATGTCAATCATCATAAGAGATTTTTTTTTAAGTAAATATTCGAAGAGACTGCTATTATTATAAATATTTAAAATATAAATATATGAAATTCGAATCACAGTTTGTATTATTTAATACATTGATATAGTGGATGTGTATATTAGATCAAATTGTAATATTTTAATACCCTGAAGCAGTTGTGTTTACACTTTTGGTAGGTATTAATTATTTGAAATTCCATGGTATACATAATACTCCTTCAGACAATACAGAATAATAATGTGTTATATATAAAATGTTGCCTTGTAACTTCTGAAACAAAAGAAAAATATTTTTCATTACACAAGATACTCTTTAGTTCTTTACTATTTCCTCCAAAATAAATCACAGAAAAAAAATAAAGAAAAATTGTTCTTAAACACATTACATTACATTGCATCTTTAAAATGCAGAAAATAAGAAAGTTCTTGAGATAATATTATTAAATTCAGATAGTTTCCTGGAGTCTTGATTGTTCTTTATGTAGTCTTCAAAAACATGCAAGAATTAAAAATATTATCTTTAGTTTTACCTTTTGTATATTTTTAGGTTAAATTATAATATATAAAATCAATGTTACGATATTCGTTTCATAATTCTGGGAAATCACTTAACCGATTTTAATAAAGTTTTGTTATTTTATTGGCTAATTGGTATATATGTGAAAAAAAAAACTCACCTTATGAAGCTTGTCACTTCTAGTTAGCAGTCTCTGACAACATAAAATCATAAGCCCTGGAGTTATGCTGTCGTCTTTGTGTAATTCTAAAAGTCCAAAACGTTCGACTACTTCATTATAAAGTGCTTTTTCGACGTGTTTATTTCTGCAATTATTTACGATGTAAGAAATACATTAGAACAATATGTCAGGAACTTTTTTAGTTATAATTTAGAAATGCTGGAAATAGTAGGAGGTGCAGTTCGTTTCAGTGGTCTGTAATTGTTTGTACTCTAAGTTGTAACTTATGAACATTGTTGCTTATTAATATATTATTTTACTTACATGTTGTACTCTGTCATGAGTAATGTTGCTTCGTCGAGATGATTGCCGATGTATGTTATGAGCTCGCCAGCGGGGCATGATGATGGAGTTATGAATTGTCCAGTAGGTGACACCATTAAGGGACCTGCTTCTCTGAAAATGAAATAGCGAATTGAATATAATTTGTTCACTTCCTGCTTTTTCACTAAATGGGTATAAATAAATACACAAAAAACGCTAAGTATAAATATGGTGGCTGTTTTTAAGGATTCTGATTGGATATATGGCGCCTTACAGAAACTCCTAAACTCTCAATAAATAATTATTAGCGTATTCACGTGACCTGTGGGTCTACACAATAAAATTCCGAATTTTAGAAACCAATTTCGCGTTATTGTTAATACTAAAATCAGCTTATTAAATGGAGCTTAATATTTAAATCGTCTTAAATTTATTGACAGGGATAAAAAGTAGTTTATATACCTCACTATTAGATATAGTATGTATATACCAAATTTCATTGATTGGTAAAGTCATTAAGGCACTATAAGGTAAAAGTACTTTTAAATATGATACCGTTTACCATCAGACGGGCTGTATACATGTTTATTGCCATGGTCTTTTTAAAAAAATATATTTAGACGAGGAAATCTAAATTGAAAAGCCGCTATTGTAAAAATGAGATACACGAGTATTTGAGACGTAAATAAAACAAAAATTAATAATGACTGTGATATGGAAATAAAGAAGTAACATGCAGGTTACAAAATTAAAGTAAAATCACCTGTAAAACAAACGGAACCAGCGATATGTCCTATAAATACTGGCAATTAGATACTAAGTACGCCACATTGAATTTATGTTAAAAAGTGTAGCTAAGTAAGATGATGTCAAAGCTGAGATAGATAATTGAAGCGACTTCTATTACTTCTATAGTAGATCGTTAGTTGATGTTGATGCATATTGATATTCAAAAATCAGAAGACCTAAAAGTAACACGGTGTCTAAATGAAATTCTTTTTAGAGATTATTTTTATAATACATGAACTAAGTAGGTACATGTTTTATTTATACTTACGGCTCTACAACTATTTGATATTTGCTAAGAGATTCAGGCACAGTTGATGGAAACTTGTTCCCGCGGCCGTAAAAGTCACCAATAGAAGTGATTAATTGCCTCAGATGATTGCAGTATTGGAACGCGGACACTTTTGGCATAAATTTCCTGAAATTCATTGAATATATACAGGGTGGAAAGGACAGGTTGGCCAAAACGAAAATAGCTGTTTCAGATGAATGGTCTGAATTAAATGGCATATTATTTTCCCACTGAAAATGCACCACAGCCATATAATTAACGATTTTTAGTTATGACCCCACGCAATGTATTTGAAATTTTACGCGCTCAATGGCGGTCCTCCACAAGTAGTTTTCGTACGCTTGTGGTGTTAACCTTACACAGCTGATAACGTGAAACGCTGTAGGAGTTTAATAAGTATTGCTGTTTTTTTTAGTATATCATAATATTTCACTATTAAATATTCTTATTTCTTTATATTATGACATAATATCATAGATTATGTCTTAAAATAAAAAAAAAGTCAAGAAAAAAATTAAAATTTCAAGAAAGAATTTCCACTGGTTTTCAGTCCAGAATTCAATGTTCAGTTTTTGCCAACCTGTCTCTTACCCCCGGAATTAGAGAAAAATAATTGTCGTAAAATATTTTAGGTTTAATTAGTTACCTTCTACATATGTGTATATTTCTTAAAATACTTGATAAAGCTTTTTCATACTTAGGTATCTCAATCAAAGCGCTGTCTTCTTGACTAACTTTTTTTATTAGCTGGAATTAAATAATATTTCTTCAACAAAACAATTTTATGCAATATAGCTCTGTCTTGAAAATGTATACAAATCAACTCACCGAAAGCCATTCATTTCTGACATCAATTATATTGAGATATACATCACCATCTAAACTTACTCCAGTGAATTGTCCTAAAGCTATAATTCTACCTGAAAACAAATTAATAGTTCAATATTTTCTTACACATATTTCTTTTTTCAAAGGCAAGGGAAAGGAAAAACAATATATAAAATCTGCTCACCTTCTAAATTGGTCATTTCATTTGAGTGCTGGGTTGCAAGTGACACAAGACTCTGTAATGCTCCTCTTATATGACTTATATTCCAACCATTATCATGTTTTACCTATGGATATACAAAATTAATATTTGAAATAATGTAAAAATCTTTGAAATATTTTTTTAAATCTGTCTAAATTATGATAAGTATTATTTCTTATAATAATATTAATTTAATTTAATAAATAAAATATTTGTCATTTAATGAAATAGGTAGGTAATGTTGCTGCTATTTATATATTAGCATTCTATCAATAATAAAAGAATGATGTAATTAAAAAGTGTATGTAGAATAGGTGCTTAATTTAAACACAGTACTTGTATTAAGTTTTACCAACTTCCTTTATACCATAAGTATTGCAAAGATGATCTTTCAAGGACTGCACTTGATCTCTTGTTGCAAATGTCGATTCATATTTTTCTTTTGCTGTTGCACTATTTTCAAGAACCCATTCACTGAAATATATCATATTCAATTTAATAATTACTCAAAATAATAATAAAAAAAAACTTTTGCTAATTGAAAGAAATTAATAATTTGATCTATATGAACAAATCAAAGAAGAACTACTAATTATAATGCAATATAAACTTTTTAATGTGGTCAATATGTATATTGTATTTTCTTAGTAAAGTTACAGTTGTAGTAAAGATAAAATATCAAATATATAGCTTTTGTAAACAGACATTTAAAATTCTCCCAGTTAATGTTTATATTAGAATTAGATGAATTCTATTTGTTAGATATTTATAAGTCTCTATTTTATCAAATAATTATAAAATATTATTATAATATAATTTTACTTTTCTATGCTTGGGATCTTTTCTAGGGAGGTTTACTTCTATGTTTTGTAGGTATTATAATAATATTATATAGTTGCCATTTGTAAAACCTGAGTAGCATAAATTATTAAAGATTACAATATTAATAAATAAATTACATCAGTCTATTTATAAAAGCTACATTATTAAATTTTTCAATTACTTTAAATTGTCATCTAAATTATTAAACTAGATATTAAGAAAACATACATAATATTATTAATGGCTTTTCTTTCTTCAATTTTCCTTTTTATCCTAGTAATATTTTCAAAGTCCTCTGTATACTTTTGGTAAGCTTTTTCAAAGTCAGGATTACTGAAAATTTATAAAGGATGGTTAAGCAAACTAAATAACTCAAGTATAACAAGTTAACTATTCATATCCTATAATCTGTTTCAACCCTTTTTTTATAATAATTAAAAATGTTTGCTCACCTTATATCCATTTTTGGAGTACTTTTGGGAATTTTATCTAATAATTTTGTTGACATATCACATGCATTTAAAACTTTAGCTACTGTTTCTCTTACATTGTTACCATTCAAACTAATTTTTACTAATTTAAATTCACCTAAAATTTAAAATATATTAGTAAACATAATCTCTTTAATTATTAATAAATGTTTAAGTACTAATGTGTATTATTTTTACCTTCAGGCATATTTTTCTGTCTCAAATAAAATGATAATGGAGGTATTGATAATCTTCGACTAGACTGCTGAGCCTCTAAAAGAGCACTTAATTGTTGCAATGAACTCTCATTAATTTTCTAAAATAAAGTATGAAATAAATAATTTATAAAATTAATATCACAAGAATGGAATAAAGTTTTAATTGTATGATAAATATAATTAAAAAAATTTACATACATATTACACATTTAGGTAGCAGTATTTACTAAAAATTATTCAGTGCATCTGATGTATTGTTCTGTTTATTATTAAGGTAGTATGGTATACAGGTTGTTGGGCATTTGATGCTCTTTTTATATTACTTTTAAAATAAATTCATTAAACATAAAACCAAGACATGCATGTAAATAACAGAGGCTACTCATACTTGGTTGTATTTGTTTACTCATAAAAGACCTGTCGTAAATATAGATAACTTACTCTTTGCTCTGGATACTTTCCAAAGAGATCTGGATGAACGCTGAAGTAAAATGGTCGTAGAGCGGTAGAGATTTCGGCAGAACTCAAATATCTACAAACTACTCCGGAGATTTTAGGACACTCACACCAACTGAAATTTTTCGAAATAAATTAGATCACTAATCTCTAGGTCTGTAGATTATTTGTAAGCCTCTTAATAATAATTCAATAAAACCTTTTTGTAAGGAATGTTAGAAATAGACTAAAATGAATGCAGGTGTCCGAGTATTTTAAATTTTTGAAAGTAATAAAATATTTAGAAAAGATTTATATTAACCTTATTTTCAATCTGGAGTACATCTTGGAGATATTTGAGGTAATAATTTTTAAACAATTTGCGCACTATAACTATTACAAAAATTACATTTTGTGATCCGAGAGCCGACCTTGAATGTCAAGAACAATTTTTTTAGTTCACGGTTGCCAGATGCGAATTTAGACTTTTACTCAAACGCCAAATATTGTTTTCAAATTATCGATTTGATTTGATTTCCGGAACTTTTACCCATATCACAAAGTTGTATCGTTTCTTAATATATTTCAATATGACTGTGCCATAAAGCGAACGGCGAATTCCTTTATTTTTCTTATCCCATCTTTTATTATCTGCCCTCATTATATTATTTTATTATATTATATACATTATATTATATAAAATATATTATTTTACTATAATTACATACAGACTACTAGTACTAAAATTATAACCCAAAATTTCTCTAACCCATTTTACTGTTCTTCAAAAGATTCTCCAATAATTTCATTTTTCTAAAATTTTGCAAATAGAAAATTTTTTAGTCAATATTGCGAAAAAATATTCAATTTGGCAACATTGTTGCAGTTGTCTGAGTTGTCAAATTAAGCGATATACATACGTTCCGTTATCATTTTTTAGTTCTGTGTTTGTTCTCAAACTAAGATTAAACTATGTTTATCTAACTACAACTAAACAACCAAATAAAATAATTATATTTATATGATGTATTTTTTAAATAGGTGCTTATTTTTTAATAAATTCTTCAGATTTAGATAATATTACAGTATATATTAGGATTAGATTATAAAGATAGAGTGTCTCCATACAAATGCTTCGAGAAAAACAAGTCAACTTTTTCATACAATTATGTTTTTTTATGGGTGAAAATGGTATGGTAATCCCGCTTGCGCTAACGGGATACGCTAGCGGAGCACCAGTGAAGGGTGATCGATGAGAATGAAAACAGGTCAGTTAGCCCATTATGATGAATTCATAAGGAATGAACCATGGTAGTACCCAGGGAGAACCGCGAGGAGGTCGACCTGGTTAGGTTATATTGCTAACAATGGGATTCTCAGTCTCCATTACTAACAATCCCTTTCCCTCTTTTCATACAATTTTGCGTGATAAATAATTATGAGTGTTCCTTTTATAACTTCCATATTTAGTTTGTTTTGCACATTTTTAATGCGTAAAAACTCAGTCAATTTATTTATTAAATAATTAAATATACATACGTAAAAATACACTATATACGTAAGTATATAGAATACTGATAAAAAAACGAGTCAGCTAATTTGACAATTAGCTGACAAAAAGTTGATCCGTTTTTAAGACTCGGTGCTCTATCTGTATAATCTCAGTTTATTTATTTTGAATTGCTGCAATCAAATTATATCACATAATTTATTTGCTTAAACCAAAATTTTATACATGCATGGTAAGTTAGGTAACTATAATGAAGTAACTACATTAGCATTAAGTAATTACGTAGTAATACTACTTATTGATGATTAGAGATTATATTTATCCAATTACGTATAAAAAGAGTGAGGAGCCAGTTAAGCTGCGACCGATGAGGGGAGATACGATCATATTTACGGAATAGAAGATGAATCGAATAGCATTGTTGACTTGTCGATCCAGCTTATTTAGACCTTTATTCTGACCCTTTCGATGATTTTGTTGTTATTAATATACTTATATAGGTATTATTATTGTTTTTATTTTTTTTGTTAAAATTTATTAATATTTCTTTTAATTATCTACTTATTATTTTACAACTGGCTTTATATTAAAGTAGATTTAGATTATTTAAAATAACACAGAACAGGAGCCAGATTAGAAATGACCAATAGAGTAAAAAAATCAAATATTTGTTTATGTAAGGCACTGACATAAACTATAATTAGAAGTGGAAAGAAAGAAGGGTCATTCGTATGATCTAAATTCAATGCGTTATCATAAAAGGATCATCATCATACCAGAGGGAGACTGTACAAAAAGTTGTTATTTCATTTGCTTGGGCACCTCTGTTTCATTCGTGTTTCTACTGTGAAGCAGTTGAGTTTGCATGGCTGTATTTCGGTTTGAAGGGTGGGATATGACAGTGAATTTACAGGATACAGAGAAATAACACCTAAGTCCTCAGGAATGGCAACGCATGGGGGGTATTAGGATGAAACAGTATACTGTGTTATGTAATGATTATGTAATTATTAAATACTGTGGAGGTCCTGACTATCGGTGTATATTGTGCGAGTGATGACATTAAGGTGTGTTAATGAAATGACCATATCGTCATTGTCGTAGAATACTGACGGATATATATATATATATATATTTAATATTTGTCAGATCCGTCTGTATTCTACGGCTATGACGATATTAGGTATTTATACATAAAATATATCTAGGTAGTCATAATGAGAATTAATTCCATTATTTGATGTAATAGAGTTTAGTCGGTTTGGCAAAACTCCATTAATTTGTATTTTGAAAAAATCAACTAAACTCTGATGACAATAGACAAACGACTGTAATGAATAGCTGTTTACAAGAAGTGGGTTTCTGTCTAATAATTTGAAGCTTATTATTACACGTAAGATAAATTACTTATATTGGATATTTATACATATGTACAACATTAGATAAGTAGGTACATTTATATTGCATTATATATTACTGTAATAAAACTACCGCGGAAACAAAAGGCAGGAAGATAATAATATATTTAATCTGTATAAGCTGGAGGTTAATGTATAAAAAGAAGTGAGTACTCGTATAATGTATAAAATGAAGTTGATTGGCTATTGATTGATTGTGATAAAACTCGAAGGCTGCCATCCATGCGGCGAGGCAGCTGATGATGTACCAGTGCGACCTCAGCATGTAGTGGCGGCGTGCGGTGCTGCGTGTGACGGTGTGACGCAATGCGCAAGCGCAGACGCGGTAGCGCCGTATACCCTCAGTCAGCGCCTACCACTCGTCGAGCTTCATAATTGTTACACAGACGAGTTCAATAATTAAGCGATAAATATACCAGCACTGTGGCGGTGAGAGGAGGGCGGCAGTCGAGCAGTGGCCGCGTTGCGTATCACACACCCGCGCCGAGTGATGGACCCGAAGCTCGTTCGACATTTTTCTATCGGAGGCCGTAGGAATCTCACTTGACTGGTTCCCGCGCAGCACTGCGTTAGTGCGCCGCTCTGGTGAACCCTTTCGCTTGTAAATGTGCCGATATTTACATATGCGCGCTCGATCTCGCATCGAACTTTCGATCTGCGCCCGTGTGTCGAGTGGTGTCGCCCGCAAGCTGGCTGCCGCCGCAACCGGCAAGCACGCGCCGGCGCTGCCGCCCCAGCGCGCTCACCTCCTGCACAACGTGCAATGAGCTACGTATGTTATTTTACATGTAGCATTGTTTGCCATCTCATAGGAGCTATTATATACCTGACACGTTTAATAAAAGTATTTGCAGACCCAGAGACAAAATACGGAAACCCACACAAAATGTATCACGGTTAGAATGGTTATGGAGGACTCTAAATCATAGATTAAAAACTAATCACTGCCTAATTTAAGTCTTACCTATGATATCTAAATACTGATAATATTAAACTTGACTATGAAGTATTTTAAAAATTAATAAATAAATTAGCAATAAAAACGTAACACATGTTCGAATACATGTAGGTAGGCAAATTCCTTTATATATCTAGATATTTATTATAAGTCAGTAGGTATATATGCATGTAATAAGTAGATGAATACATTATTGTTATTGTTTTAATGATAATAAAATAATCACAGACGTAGACATATTGTAAATTATTACCCTGCTCCAGTTAAACGTCTGCAATGATAAGGAATGACGTTTTTGGTATAGTGCACATAATTTGCAAGACTTGAGATTCATCCAGAAGAGTACTTTTATAAAAAAAATATATGATTAATATAAATTATGTTAGTTTTAAACATTTTTAAATATAAATATAACGTTTTTGATAGTGTAACGGTTTAATACTCTGACTCTCGGTGGTTGCGGGTTCGATCCTCAGATAAGATAACAGTATATATTTATATCTGTTTGTCAGACCGTCAATTTTATATACATTTATTTATTAAAATATATCTTAATGTTTATCAGTTGTTTTGTACCCATAATACTAGCTATATATATATTCTGGCAATAACTACTGTGGTAAAAGAAGGATTTCACTGATAAATATATTAAGATAATGGTGACATATGAAATTTATATTTACATGCAAATGATTAATAGTAAAATACTCAAATAAAACAGAAAACACGCAATTTAATGTTTTGTTAGCTGTAATTACGTAGAAATCATCGTAAACAGGAAAATAAATAAATTTATATTGTTTTAATTGAATCAATCTATGCAAGGTATAACTGTAGCAACTTTAGAATACAGAATTTTTTGTATTTATTGATAGATATAAATGAAATGGTTTATATTTATATACAAATATAATATTATATAGCAGCAAGATATAAATACTTTTAATTACAGATATATCTTCTAAATAATGTTTGAAATTTGTGTTTAACACACGTCTTGGGAAACTGTAAGTGAAGTGAGCAATTTATACATAAATATATAAATAAATAATTGCGAGATACCAGTGAGGAATGATAGATGAGGATGAAGTCAGGTTCGTTAGACAATATTAATGATAATTTCTAGAGGGAACCACATGAATATCCATCTGAGAAAATATATTGCTGCCAACGTGGCCACTAAACCCCATTACTAACAATTTCTCCTCTTAAAACCTTGATATTAGGTACTTTACCATCAGAAACATTAACTTGGCTAAAAAGTCCTATACTAGAGGGGCACATTGTATAAAAATAGTTAGTTTGTATACCTCTATTCCATTTGTGTTTTTAAGTTTTTTTAGAAATGGCAACGCATAAGGGTTACCTTTAATGGGAATCCCAATCTTTTCTGTGATATTCGTAATGCTCTTCATGTCTACGTCTATAGGACTTAATGCTTACTACTTTTGTTACATAGGCCATTAGTTTGCTTGCCTTTGGAAGTTGCATAAAAGAAGTAAGTAGTAACACGAGTCTTTTGTCTTCCGCATATTGACATACATCTTGTTCAGCCCAGTTTCTGTCACAAGGCTCTTCATACCTAACTATAATAAATGCATTTACATAGTACTCAAAAAAAACTACTAAATCGTAACATTCAATTTGTGAGTCAATCTGATTGAAACTGGTCCACTCCGTTATAAATCGGTCTTCTTATTGAGTTACGAATATTCCATATACTGAAAATTTATCTAGTTCTTCGAACAGTGTGAATGTGATCTAATGTGATAAGGAGATAAAATTCAAAGTATATATCGGTTTCTAGGATCAATAAATTCGGTGTTTACCTATATTGATGGTAGGTTTTCAGTAACATAAGTAAGTATATATAGGTTCATCTCTCCAGATATTTCTTCTGAGAAATTTGCAATTCACACATTGTAGTTTTAGCGCATCCTAGATACATCATACAAAATGGTGTTATGTATAGTTATATATTATAAAGAACTAGATACATCCCGGAACTTCGGCCTTAGTCGTATCGTGATGTTAAATAACTTATAACCTTTTTCAAGAAATGAGCTGTTGAAGGCAAAAAGAAATTTTCAAATCCGACCGATAGTTCCAGAGATTATCTCGCTCAAATAAATAAACTCTTCTGCTTTGTTATACGTCATCTGTGTACGTGCAAATGTTTATAATATTTCTCACGTGGTTAGGAGCAAAAATTGTGAAACGGTCAAATTCAAACTTTTGTGGTCTGAAATTTGCTAAGATGCTCTCGATATTACAGATATTTGTTTTAATTTTATCTATTGAAACAAAAAGAAAGTGTAAATACACTTTCTGATATCAGGATACAGATGCAAGTAAATGAGATAAGCGAGGATTTTAATGAAATCTTTAAAAGTAAGCATTAGATACAATTAACTCGTTATACCAATTATAATCTTCATCTACATTTATTAAGCTAATGACTAGACCGAAGATGTGGTGCAATTGGTTTCAATTATAAACCATAGACCTTATAATATTGTACATAGGTACATATTGCGATAAATTTCTAGGCTAGATATTTTTAGAAAAAAAAATGCTTAATGTCAAAAGCTCAAAGCTTAATTGTACTGAATATTTAATTAATACATCTGTTAAAATACAACAAAAAAAGTTAGGTATAACTATACCTAAACAAACATAAAGGTAATGACATTACTTTCGTCTTTTTGTCAAAGTCTTGGGGTAGAATTTGTAAATAGCATAGTTAGAATTAGTCTATTTAAAAGTTCAATGTCGGACTTTACTAAAGAATAAAGCGCCTTTAGCCTGTTGGAGTAAAAACATTTAATAAAACTATAAAATGCACTGTAGATTATATCAATCAATCTGTTGCGAATATTAATAACGATCTGAACAGCATTCTGGCATGGTCGTCTAACTATGGATTAGCTGTTAACTCTTCTAAGTGTCATGCTATTGTAATTGGCAGTTCTAGACAATTATCTAAACTTAATGTTAACACAATGGCACCAATTACATTTAACAATTTAGTTATAAAACTAAAAACTTGTGTTAAAGATCTTGGCCTTTACATAGACTCATCACTCAGCTGGCCAC
The DNA here is from genome assembly GCF_026898425.1 of Galleria mellonella. Classification (NCBI taxonomy): domain Eukaryota; kingdom Metazoa; phylum Arthropoda; class Insecta; order Lepidoptera; family Pyralidae; genus Galleria; species Galleria mellonella. Next base: position 4,887,482 of record NW_026442133.1, read on the forward strand.
ATCAAGTTGCGGAGGTGAATCGCTCAGTTGTTGCTACTCTACGCTCCTTATACCGCTTTAAAAACTTTTTGCCTATCGCTACAAAAATTAATGTTATTGTTCACGCCCTAATTATGCCGATTATTGATTATGCTGATGTGTGTGATCCAAATCTTAATGAAGATCTTCTCGATAAGCTGGACCGTCTTCTCAACCAAGCCATTCGCTTTATCTTCAACCTCCGGAAGTTTGATCATATTTTTTTTACCGGTCTCAGTTGAAATGGCTTTCTATTCGTCAACGCAAAAACGCTAGGACTCTTTGTAACCTCTACACTCTTCTTCGAAACCTCCAGTCTCCTAACTACTTAAGCAGTAAATTCCAGTACCTTTTTGAAACTCACGATCATAACCTTCGTTCCAGTAATACTCTCCAACTATCTTTCCCCTCTCACCGTACTGGTTTCGCTTCAAACTCTTTTCTCCTACATTCTTCACAACTCTGGAATGCGCTTACTGATGCCATTAAGAGACTACCGACTAAACCGTCTTTCAAAGAAACGTTCACGCTCACTTTTTTACTTTATCCGAGCAGTAAGTGCTTTATATTATTCTCAATTTCGTGTATAATATAGTATATGTCATATATGTGTAAGTATATTTGTTATTTATATATATTTATTCGTTTATATATGTAATTTTAGTATGTATGTATTTCAATAATTATTAGTACCGCATTGCGAGTATTCTGACACTTCCCTAAGGAAGAATGAGAAGAAGAAGAGAATGCTTTTAACAATAGTTCGCCATGTACACATATTTGTACTAATGAATAAATAAATAAATAAAAGACAATGCTAAAAGGCAAACGTGGACGGCTATCTAATTATACCTAAAAAGCTAGGTACTATCTATACTATCATTTAATAAATCAAATTGGAATTAGTAAAAAAATAATATATGTGTTAATCTAGCATATTCTTTTCTATGTATTAAATTTCATTCAAATCTTCAAATCAAAATTATTTTTAGTTATAAAAATCTAAACATCTTTAGAAATTTTAAACTTTACACTTTGTACAATATTTGTTACTTTTTACGAGAATGCTTTCATGTTCGCGACACCGCGATAAACAGTTAGTTTTTTACATAATTAAAATTGTGTTTAAAACCAATTAGTTTGATTTCAAAACTAAACTATTACGTCAATTTTAATAAAAAAAATATGGAACCATTCTGGAAGTATCCTTTCAAATAAAATAATCATTTTCCAAATAGGTCAACAATTGATAATGTATGTTTATTAACATAAAAAATACTACCAAATTAAGAATCTCTTTCTTTTTGGAGTCGATTGAAAAGAGGTTCACTCATCGTGCTAATTATATTAATATATTTTGTAGTTGTATAAAATGTTACTTTACGAAACTCAATTTCTAGCTGTCATCATTAGTATGCGTGATGACAAATACTATTAACAAACTAATTAAACACAGAGAAGGTGATAGGCTCATTAAAAGTTGGATTTTAATATTAAATACACCTACCTACTTTCATCATAATTAACAGGCGACAATAATTTTACTTAAATATTTGTAATTAAGAACCTCTTAGCAGTTCAACACAGAAGTTATGCCACATAAGGAGTATTGTTGAGTTTTTAAACCTCTTTTTGGACGTCATTTCATATTTACGATTACTTTTCTAAATGTGTTAGGTATTAGTTACATTACAATCCTTTATAATTTTGTTTTTAATTAATTAGATAGGTCTATTTTTTTATCTTGGTCCAGTTCATGTATTACCTAACGAAATTCGGGAGGGGGGAGGGTCTTGTAAAACGCTTCTATGCGTTAAATGTATGGGAGAGGGGTTTGAACAATGCTTTATGTAACATTGTCTTTTCTTTAATAAAACAAGGCTACAGAAAATGTAACGGCGTGTTACATGGGGTGGACGGAGGGTCAAAAATATAAAAAAATATCGTTACGTAATATTTGAATGTCTCCGTACTAGTTAGGTATATGTAAAAATTGAATATGATAAACGTTCTTAAAAAAAAGAATATAATAAACTACAGAACTATCTGCACAATTAATGATATAGACAGATCTTTTTATAATTTACTGTATTATGTCACACCAGATATCATACGATTTTATCGTAACGATATAATAGGAGAGAAAACTGTATGCAATTATATTGAGATGCTTTTAATTGATCACGATAATTCATAGACGTGCATGTCTTGAAGATATTGTGGACGTGCAAAGAAATTTAAAAGTGTCTCCACACAAATGCATATTTTTATTATCCTATTTTATCGTGATCGTAAAATGGTACGGTAACGTATCGATTACTGTAGGACAAACAATAAAAGCGCTCATTAGTTAGAGAAATTATACGTTATTTATTGTTATACCAACCACAGATTGCTGCACAAAATGGCGTATTAGGATTGGTGATCATTGGAGCATAGAGAGTTAGAAGGCCTTCATTGTGCACGCTCTGTTACTCTCATTGGAACCGCCTCTTTACTCAACCGACAATCTTCTTTATTTACAACATGGAAAAAATTATTGGGATATGGTTGTAAACAAATGCAAAGAAAGAAAAGAATTTAAAACATAAGAACAAAATGAATGAATGAGTGAGTATACTTTATTTGTATTATACAATATAGGAAATAAGCAAGGCAATTTACAAACACAACGATACAATTGTATCGTTGTGTTTGTATATAATATGTAGTAAGGCGGTTTTATTGCTGAGAGCAATCTTTTCAAGACAACGTTAAGGTAATGGACTAATTGTTGTACAAGTAGGTATGATAGTACTGTATAATTAAAAAAGTATATTTTGCAAATTAAAAATATAATATTATATATATATATATATATATATATATATATATATATATATATATATATATATATATATTAATCAAATAAAATTATATAACTCCGTGCATATATGTTAAATATGTACTTAGGTACTAGGATATATAATAATAATTATAGGCACTAGGAAAACAAACTATCATAAAATAAATAATTATATAAATACAGAAATAAAGAATGCTAATATTTGAAATGAAAAAACAATCAGATAGATATAAGATAATCTTTTTGTCGTTTGAAAGCATCAATGGATTTTGTACTTCTAATGACAACAGGCAATGAATTCCATAACTTAATGCTAGAAACAGTGAAGGAATTGTGATAAAATTTAGTGGAATGAGAATATATCATAAGGGAAAGGTTTTCGGAAGAGCGTAATATTAAAGTATGGGTAGAGGAGATGAATTTAAAACGTTCTTTGAGAGTATATATCAAAATAAATTATTTGAATAACTAAATATATTCTGACCTGGTATCATATGTAAATCATTGTGGTGGTCAGCAAAAGATTGCGTATATAAGAGGCAGTTTAGAAGTTACGCCGGAGACAAAAAGTTAAGAAGTGACCCTTGTCTTGGTATAAACATGTGGTGTGCAACCTATCAAGTACAAATGTGAATACTTCTAAGGATGGAGGAAAACTCAGATTAATTGCGGATTAATTGTGTGAAACATGGTTAACAATCTGACTACATACTAATCTATGCGTACGACTACCAACGCAATATAATAATTCTAATCAACTAACCAGTGATATGGACTTCCGCAAATATAAATACATCGTAAAAATGTGTGAAAGATGATATAGCTAAAAAGGGAATAAATCCTGATATGAATGCCAACAGAATTGAATGGAGGAGATATAAAGATTATGACGATATGCTGTGTTAATTTATTATATATATCAATAAACCTTTCTACTTACTTTAAGTTAAAATTATGTTACTTATTTTTACAATTTCTATTAATTCAAAATTTTATTTAAATCTGGCAGAGATAATATAATAGTATAATATATTAAATTTATTGTATAGATATAATAATAGAGATGTATTGGTCTTAGTTTGCACACAAACGTTAATACAAAAGACTAGTTCGAACGACAAGATAGCATCTTACCTGTGATCTTACTGACGTCACGCTGACAGATTAACAGCCCTTTCGGAGCAAGCTTTGTCTTTACATACAAGCTGATCTACACGAGTTCTTAGGCAGGTTCGATTCCATGTTACAACGTGCTAATGCATATGTGTGCGCGAGTCAGGTTGGTGTGCGAACCGGTCTGATAGACCCAAGCCACCGTTCGATACAAGCACATAATTTAAATAAATGATAAAGTTTCATGCTGCGTTTCACAATTAAAACTGTTAAGGCCGTTGATAGGTTACGATTTCGTTTACCCGTTACATAATTAGAAAGCAACCAGTTGACAGATATAACCTAAACCTACCAGAGCCACGAGATTATTATTCCTTTATCTTTTATTATTTGAATTTTACTAGAATGTTAATTAGCTACATCAAATAGTAACCGGCCTTGTATTTTTCACACTTTAGTAGATTTTTATTATTAATAACACACAAATAGTGGTACGGTAGGTCTAGTACCAACCATTCCGCTATTTGTATACCCTTAGGTACGTTATCATGGTTTGGTCATTATATAAATCTGGGCATAAGTCATAATTTGATTAAAAAATTCCTATGCCTTTTTATTTCTTATTGTAAAATAAGAAATAAAAATGATGGGAATTTTTGCTTTTCTTAGAGAATCTACGTATTGTCCAATGTGGTAACAAAGACCTGTTCTGTTAGCAAATAATACAATCAACTTAAAAAAATAATTGAATTGTTTTGTTTTGTATTTAAGTGACATCTTCATCATCATCATATCAGCCATTATCTGTCCACTGTTGATCATAGGCCTCCCCCATAGACTGCTATAAGGAATAAATAATTTAGGTTACATAATATTCGACAATTCAAAACAGATTTTGCACTTTTCTTATCGAAAAGCTTACTTCGTGTTGGTCATGTTCCTTTTAGTTAAGATCAAAGTCATTTTTATAAAATTTTAAACTGTTACAACATTGAAAGTTTATTTTTTCACTTATAAATTACATACATAAATAAAAACCAATTGCCAAATATACGTAAGCGCTACTTACGCTTACTACAGAACGACTGCATCTATTTAACTTATTCTTTTTTATTGTATTTGTATATGACAGGATATAGTATGTATAAAAGAAAATGTTTGAAAAGTCTAGTCTCATTAGTTTTTCAATGTACTAATACTTGAGCGAAGCCGGGTCGGGCAGCCATTAATAAATATAACACTAATTATAATATTAGGTAGATATTATGACATATAGATTTAAAATAATCAATGAGACCCTTATTTAATTTCCTCTTATAAATATGTTCATGTTTCCTTGTAACTTCAGTTGTTACAGTTACGAGGAAATTATGTTTATGTTATTGCTAGAGAAATTAATTCTAATTATATTTTATATTTAGAGGAAGAAAACGTATAATGTTAATTCGGTTTTAATTCGTGAGCTCTACATCACATAAGGTTGTTTTTAGTGTATACTCGTTATACTGAACTAATTAGGATAGATACTAGTTGGCTGTGGTTAATAAAAAAGTTTTGGTCAATGTTTGTAGGTACCTAATTGATGCACTGTACTTTTTATTCTTAGTATTTTACATACCTATTTTTTCTGTTTATAAAATATAGATCGGTGTTTATGTATTACATTTCAGAAATTATTACATGAATAATTAAAGAGTTAATTGCAATAATGCTAGTCCTGTTTCTAACACTGTGTATAGGTAAATGAGTAAAATTGAATAATGATTAACTGATTTTAGCTAATTTGTCCATGTAAAAACATTTATATTTTCATGGGTATTTGCAAAAGCCTTTCCTAACATAGAACTATGGATGCTTTTAGATCTGGAAACTGAGTACAAAATTTTAATTTTTACACTCAATATTTAGTAGTTATTTGTTGGAATTTGATGTAATTTAGAATTCTTTATTTGTTTTTAACGTGTATATTTTATATTATTTGAAATGAAATAGAAGTTGATGTTTAATCTGATTTAATATAGTAACCGTTACCTATATATAGAATCTGTGATGATCATTTATATAAGTGAATATCGTTAGTGCAAGATTTATAGAGAGAAAATTTGGTATTTTTTATTTTATCAAGTTCCAAGAATATTACTAAAATTATATCAACTCAGTCGCTCTCGTTGGTCAATGTCGATCAACGAGGTCAATCAACATTACGTGTAGTCGTTTTTAGTATGATATTTGAGCCTATAACATGTTAAAGTGAGTATTCTCATATATTTTTATTATAATGTCTTTTTAATTTTTGCCAACTTCTATTATTTGAGTTACCCTCATTCTTCGATATCTAAAAAGATATAAAAATATGAAATTAATGGTTATTAAAAATATCTAGTTATTTATTTCTGTGTATGTATAGTATATATAAGTATAAGAAGTAACTAAATGATATAAACGTTTGTCACATTTTGATTATTAGAGAGCACTCCCCAGTGCTTAAAGCAATAAATTTAAAGCACCTATATTTGCGGTTTTTGCAAATCCGTTGTACACACGACATGCCCATTGAACTCAATGTGGCAGAGATTAAGCTTTTTGGTTTTCGGCGACTCTGATTAATTTGGTTTGAAAAAAATGTTTTCATTAACGGAGATTTAATTAAAAGGAGATTTAAATTTACATAGACAGTGTCGGTCAAATTTGACTTACGATTTTTAGGGTATATAAGGTGGAATATTACACCATTACGTTATGCCACTTTTCTTTGGTATTTATGATATCCCGATATTGACTGAATTTATATGTTATAAATGCTTATAATATCATGGAATACATGCATGTTCTATGGTAATTTTATAGAATTATCAAAATTATCAAAGCGACGAATTATGTCGTGTTTCATTTTAGATGCATCAGTCGCAGTAAAGAGCAGCAAGTTGTAGTTTGAGCATCGTAAACGACTTTCAATAAAATTTAATTATCTTATTTGGCACAAATAACATTTCCAAATTCTTGAAATTCAAGTTTAAGGTATTGACGTCATAATAAACTCATTTAAAATTTCACTTAACATATCGCACCTACATATTATTATAGTATTCCTATATAATTTTATTTCTGGTCGTGATATTGTGCTTTAGCAATGGCTTTAGCATAACAAGTTCTCAAGGTTGAGTGTCATTGCTGGTACAATATGGATGTCCCCTGTCATCAAGCTCAAATACCATATCTGCGTAATATTATAGGTAATATGATGCAATAAAATATTGTACATTTTTTTAAATTTAAACCTATAACTATACAACCCTATTTTTTTATTTGGTTTAAGTGGTTTACCAGCTTAGTATAACATTTCCAAATTCTATGGTTCTAATAAAGTTTAGTGTCGGCTGTAGGTATTATAGTAATCAAGATGATATGTGTACAATTATCCTGTGACGAAGGCCGCGCTCCATACCATTCTCAGAAGCGTTAATTGGTGTAATTACTAAGAATGATGTAATTTGGATATAAAATAATTTGGCTTAAATTGAATTGTTTATTTCAAACTATACAAGATGAAATTGATATATGTTGTTAATATGTATCTAATAGTTAACTATTTATTTCAACTAAACTAATCTTGCTTATAACTAGTATATAGTTTAGGTAAAATTATTATTTAGAGTAGGCAATTGAAGAGTAAAGTACAAGGACATTTACTAAGATACAAGAATTGGAGGAAAACGTACTAAATTTTTATATGCAAATCAAATATCTGGTATTTATATTGTAAGTTTTTATTCTAGTTGTTTAAAAAAATTTCATTCTTATGTATATATTGTTATCATTTAAATTATATTATTTACATTTATTATTATTTATTTAACATTTTCGATTAAATATTTTGTTTGTTTATTCTCCTATTGGTCTCACACATTTCTTTTAAATTAAATTTTATTGGTAACATTAGAAAAAATAAGCATATAATTACTTATTTTCTTTTTTAAAACCTGTCTTTCTGAAATTAATACTCGTATATATTTTTGTGACATTAATATATATACTTAACTAGACGAATTTGCTATTATTAATTTTAGTCACATAAAAATATGCATTCATATTTTTATTTCAACTAGGAATGGTAAACAAACTGCTGGTTATTTGAATATGAGTAACGCTTGTAAATATGAATATCACATCACAATCCAATCGGTACTATAAAATTTGCGTTTCCACTTTATAAAGTTATATGCCTTGCTACATAGCTAATAATGGTCATTTTAATTGCTTGAACTAAACCGAAACTAAACTGCTTTTGTTTTGTAGATTACTACACTATTCATTATGAGTATGCACTGTAATATGTAAAATCTTCATTAAAACCGTGCACACATAACTTTATGGCTACACACCACATGCGTATATTTAAATCAATTTTCTCAAATCATGTTTTATTTAGTTTCCGTATATTTTTGTAAGTGGAGTAAAAATATACTTTTCATATCATTCACAGCAACGTATCCACTTGCCAGTTACCAAGGAAACCGATATCTATAAATATAATGCTGTAGAGCAGATAGCTCGTGCCATATTTTCCGGAATCGGAATGCGTGGCCTTCAGCGCGATACGGTAGTAATAGCTATCATATACTATCATCAGAGTACTTAAGGATCATAATTTATGTGCTGTTAGTAATCGGAACTTTTAATGGTGTAAATTCTAAGACTTTGTGAAAATAAACATATAGAGACTAGAGGTATAAGAAAGATTTTTGCATAAACTTCACTATATTATTCGTATATTTTTAGTATAAATATAATAATGTAACTTAGTACTTTTATAACTTGTTTAGATAGAATAAAACTAAATACTGTTATGATAGAAAAATGCAGTTGTTATTTAACAGGTGTCCAGTTTTCTTAAAATTGTAATGTGACAATTTCATCGATCATTAATTCTCCATTATATAATACATTACTAAAGATTTATTTATTTAAATATTTTTCAATTATATTACAAAGACAAAATCTATATATTTATATTTATTTTAATATTATATTATTTATATTTTAAGATTATTAAAACTTTTTAAATCCAGATATCAAAGGAGACTAAACAATTACTACATATGTGCTCAGAAAATGGTAATTGTCTAAAGTAAATGTAATAGTTAACCTAACTGTCATTTATAGACATAAACAGCAACATGTCATCACAGAATGCACTATGACGCTTACGGTATCTCGCAACGGGTACCCGTTGTACTATTTAAGTTTACTACCACATCCCACTGTTAAAATTGAAACTAAAATATGAATTTGACAGTGGTATCTGATTATGAAGATGACGTTTGCACAAAGCCTTCTTCTGTGTTTACCCTTCTTCTTATTTTGCCGTGTTTCTTGTCCTGCTCAGTAGCATAATATCATTTGGATATTTTATCATTCTCTTATCGTTTTCGATTTCTCCTTCTCGCTTCGTTTCCTTAATAATAATGAATTCTCAATAACGAGTAGTAAATCCTCGGTACTTTTTCTTATAATTATAATATTCCTCCATCTATGTTGGTCATTAGAATCATGGAAGGCATTGTGAAATAAATTTTCAGACTATGCTTTAATGTAGTTGAGTGTACTGCGCTCTCGTGGTGGTTTATCGTCCAGCCTACTAAACTGACATTAGTTGTTTAAGGCTGTGGTTATCTTTTTGGTTTCTTGCGAAGACATAAGTATATCCAGTGATCCTAGGATTATTTATTTATATTGTTACAAACGTCCCTTAATATAGCATGTATCTTGAGTGAAGATACTGATGCACTAACGATATTTTGTATGAAATAACGCAACTGCGCATCCAGTTACGTGCTAGGAACATTTACAGTCTAATTCACAGAGAAACTTATGAATGCAACCATACCAACTAGCTAGGCATAGAACTACCAATTACCTACAGCAAACATTATCCTGGGTTTTATTGAAACCAACAGGAGGGACGTAATCTGCTCAGCTATTCCCGACGGTCGTTGATCTAATTGAGCATTTGAGCGGTGCGTGCGTGCTAATGGACTAATTACGTATATGAGACGTGAATTGGTGAGTCAATGTAGCAGGACGCCGGCGCCCGTGGGTGGCAGACGGCATGGCTCCGTTGGATACTGACATAGTTTGTTATCATGATTTTACCGCACCATTCTTGACATTAGTTGAGAAATGTTAAGAATTGTTTTTTTTTTCTTTTTATTACTTAATTTATAACACAGTAAATAGAGAACTATTTTTTAATTTACCTTATATTTTCTAATCATAGAAAAAAAATGAAAATAAATATAAAAAAAATACTTAGACTACTAAAATATTTTGAGTTAAAGCAATCAATCAAATAAATGTTACCTTAATTCAAGGTCTTCTAAAAACAGGTATAAAACACTGAGCGAGCAGCCTCTAACTTTCGCTACGAACAGAATACCTCGCAAATAACGGCTCACGAGAGACACGCGCCAAAAAAATAAAAAAAAAACAAGAACAGCAGTTGGTTATTTGCGCGTAACGGCTCCGGTAGCCCGGTGTACGGTAGCAATCTCAGTAATTTCCACTTGATCGCATACTTAAAATAATTAGGAGCGGAATGTTTTTATAAATGCCAGTTAAAATGTAAGTACTCTCGCAGAGCTTACTGTACAAGTTGTACTGGTAGAATATTTATTACAGTAAATGTTTTATAATGGCAATATCACGAAAAACTATTTGGTTTTCATTGCAAAACATAATACCTGTTGGAACTTTATCAGATTAAGCTGTCAGTCCACTTAATTTAAAGTTAATTTGGCTTTCTTTCAATGTTATAAAACTAAGTTCCTTGTTGTCGTGTCATAGTTGTTTCATTGTACTGTTTAGTGTTGAATTTAAATTTTAATGTCAGTACTATTATTGTTTATTTACATAATTAAAAACACAATTTAATTTATAAATTTAGTAATAAGCCTAAAAAATTACTCAATGGATATTTTTCTTTTCTCCAAAAAAAGATTCGGAAGTGCATAAAATTATTATGAGGCCAAAAATAGGAGTAGGTATATGCGTGTATTTAAATAAAGAATCATTAAAATTGTAGTCCACTGTGAAAAGACAATCATTTAATAATAAATACATAAATAATCTGTCGAATTAGGAAGCTCTTTGAAGTCGATTGTAAGCCTGACACAGTTTATACCCACCTCACCATCTGTATCTGGCACGTGCGTGGTTCTTATCAAAATACCATCTGTTGGCACCTGCCAATCGAAACTTTCAATCATTGTTCACCGATACACTCATCGTGCACACTCGCAGTGCGTATCTAACCATTTATCTCACTTATATTTATTTTAGATATCTCTATATTGTTATACTTCGAACGCAGGTGCGTAGACAGACGAGAAACGGCGTAAAAACAAAGTTATGTGCGCACTTACGTATCTACTTATCCGTCGGATGTGAAAAAGGTAACGTTTGAAATTATTGAAAGAAATGTATTGCAACGATTCCATTGACATTTCTACAAAGGAGATAAGAAACAAGAGCATCCTTCGTTCTTGTTTCCTCTTTAGTGGGAATTAGATGCGTGAGTAATGCTTTTAAAAATGAAAAGAATTTATAGATTTAGAATTTTATAGTTAATTATATTGCAATAATGCTTACTAATATTATAAACGTGAAAGTGAGTTTGTGTGTTTGTTACTTCTCAGCGCTTTAACGGATTAACCATTCATTATGAAATTTGGCATATATATACTATATGAGATGAAGAAGGACATAGATATACATGCTTTTTATCCCAGTTAATGAACATATTCTGATCATGCAGATGAAGTCATGGGTAAAACTTGTTAATTAAGACTAAGATTCTGGTTTATTTTTACAAAAACAAATACAATTTATCAAATCATTGTTGAATTGACATCTTCGTTTCATGTATAAAAAATATTTGATGTCTTAATAGACATATATACATATGTTAATTTATAAAAATAATAACTTGGCTATAATGCTGGTCTGGGTTCATTCTTGGTCCAATCTCGGTTTGGTAAATTTTCTTCATGTGAGAAACAATGTGTGTATTCACACTACAGTATAGTCACAGCATTGCCTGGGTATTTCATTCTTCATTGATTGGGTATTTTTTTCGCAATTTTGGGAATTTTCTGTATATGAAATTTTGGAGAAATGAAATTCTTGCAGAAATTTTTGGACAGATGTAAAATGGATTTGGAGAAATTTTGGTAAATTTTTGACAATTTTATTATTTGTAAACTATATAGCTGTGTATAAATATAATATAATATATCAATGAAAGTAGTAAAAAGAGGATGGGATAAGAGAAAAAAAGGGTAAGAGAAGTTAAACTCAGAAACATTATGAAGGGGTATACTTTCGTCGTTTGTTTTATTTTGTTTTTTTATTTTTAAGTTGCACACTTCGAATGGCAAACAAGCTGACGGGCGACTATAGTTTTTTGGGATATAGCAATGTGTTAGTTCTAAAAATATATATACAAACTTGTATCGAATGTGAAAAAGTGGGTAAAAGTGAAGACATCGTATTGATTTGTAGAAAAAAAAATACATTTGGGTAGAAATAAAAAATCACATCTGTTTGCAACTTTGTCCAGTCTAGTCCTAAACAATTTTCAAGTGCTTCTAGTTACCAGGTCGAGATTGGACCGAGAAAGAGCCGAGAACGTCATTGTAGTGTAAATCTAGTTTAACGCGAATACATAATCTCTAGTTTTAGTGAATTCTGCTAGGAAAAATTAGGTGTATATTAATTGTTGTAAGGTGTATATTAACTACTAATGTGATTATATGAATCCCTTTACTATACAATTTCCTATAGCAAACAATAATACAGCCTATTGATGTCTGGAATATGAGAAACACAATATTATATTTTAAAGGCTTGATTTATTTTATTGGTACTATCGACAATTCTTATAGCTTGTCTCTAAATTGAGTGAAACGCTAAGCTGATAATCAGGTGCTTCCACCCGCAGGTGAGAGCAGTAGGTATTACTCCACGTGGGGCCACTGGCCACTTATATAATAATATTTTTTGTTTCGGGTAGAAGCAGATATTTCTTTGCTTTAATGAGTATTTTGAGCTTTATGAATTGACTAGCTTGATCGGTAGTACAAAGTGACTGTGGAATTGTGCTGGAAACTTCAAGGTTTCGAATATGAATATATACTAATTCACTCATGCGTTTTTTAATTGTGGAGCAAGCTGATTTTAAGATTGGAGATAGCTGAGGAAGATTAGTGGTGAATGCATAAGTGTGAGTTTTAGAAGAGTTAAATTAGACTAGATTTAGTCGTCCCCAATCGACAACTCTGACAAGAGTGGATAATCTTGATTTCTGATACAAGATGTTAGCGTTTGATTTCTATAACGTAGACAATTAATATTAATAGAAATTATTCACATCATATTGAGATATATATATCGCTCTACATATATGTATATAAGTACATAAATTGTACTTTTAGATTAAGCATACATAGAGTGATCCAAATATTAATACCTAAGATATATTCACATTCAATTATCTGATTGCGAAAATTAAGTGATTATAATTCAATTAAATATGTAATTTGACATTTTACAAGTTACACCATAATTATCGAACTAGACACTATTAATTTTTGTCATCATCATCTTGTATTTATCTTATTATTTGGGGTCTAAGCAATGTTTTCTTTTTCCACTTATTAGTATAATTGTTTGTATTTTTTACTTCACTTAAAATGTTTATTTATAGATAAATCTATATTTATAATAAAACTGTAGAGGTCGAATGTCAGTACATAGAAAAAAAACGCTAATAATCGAGCCAGGTGGATATAAGAAGTGAAATAGGATACATTCAGATTTTTTTAATACTTTTGTTTCTCTGTTTGTGTTTCTGTTTGTACGGGCTAATCTCTGAAATTGTTAAATCGATTTAAATAAAATTTTTCATGGGAATATAAGATACCACTTATATCTCCAGTTAACATTTTAGATACTTTTAATCACGGAAAATTAAAGAGATAGTTAAAAAACTCCCGTGGGATAATTAAAAAACTATAGTAATTTATACAGCTTAGTACACAACCTACTTAAGTAAAGTTATTGTGATCTAAGGCAAAGAGTGAGAAGGACACGTCATTTGTTAATTTTGGTCCAGTATTCCCAGATATAATAAATAGATAGGTACATACATCGATACAAACTAAACAGAAATAAAAATATCACGTGGAAAAAGTCGCGGGCATCAGATAGTCTCTTATATGTTTATTATGAATATATGAATATATATTGTAAAAATTTTATGCCATTAAGATGTAATTAAATGGACTCTAGAATCACTAAAGTCATTAATCAAAAAAAAATTACGCCATTTTGGTTTCCAGTTGTTCACACCTAGTCTATTTAAATCATTTATACTAATGATGGAAATATGTGGTAAGATTCAGTAAACAATTAAAAAATGTATTATAAAATGTTTTCTCTGCTTAGAAGATTAATTACATATCCAATAATAATTATTAATTAGTTTTTTAAGGTTTTGTATCTTCAATTACAACCCATTTTGATATTATTGATTAGGTACTTCATACAGATTTCATAATTTTTCTTCAATGCTAAAACTGCTATTCAGAGAGATAATAAATAACAATATGTTATTTTAAGGGATGAAAGTGAATAATCTTATCTGTGCTATTGAGATATCAGCATATCTCAATAGGAGGAACTAGCACGTAATTGATAATAGCTGTGAGGGTGTATTTATATTAGTCAACCCATCGTGACAAATATGTCAGGAATTAACCACAATGGTTTCGAGAAAGACTCAACTTATTTTTGCCAATACCGTTAGATACAATTAATAACTACCCTCGCTCCTATCTATATCTGTAAAATATTGTATCTATCTATTAAAAATAAAATCTCTAATTGTGTTCAAGTATAAGTATAATATTTGTGTCCTTGCATAGAATGAGACCACCATATCCTCTTCCGTGGGTGTCGTAAGAGGCGACTAAAGGAACTTAACGGTCGAGAGATGGGCAGCAATGTTCCTTTTAAAATATTATCAAAACCAAACTGCGGTTTCTAACCCGCCTGCCAAGCGTGGCAACTACTGGCAAAACCCCCCTTTTTATAGAAAGGCCTATGTTCAGCAGTGGACAGCTTATACTTTCTTAAAAGATTGACAACAGTAACTCCTCTCGTGTTACTAATAGGTATTTATAGGTTGTGGTGACGAAATAACATCAGGCGAACTGCTTCCCGAGAAAAAGACACAAAAATTATTAAAAGTTTATTTTCCTCTTCCTCTGATGGGCAGCACTGTCCCTCTTTAAACATCACCGAAGCCAAATTGATGTTACCAACACGCCTGCCAAGCATGATAACTACTGGCAAATCCCCCCAAATAGGGGGAAGCATATAGTCAGCAGTGGACAATTAATGGGCGATATCATGACGATTTTCCTCTTATAGCAAATTAAAAAAATATATAGTTTTTTTTTTTTTTATAAAGATAACTATAATTGGAAATAATAGGAAGTCGCATTTGTACCGATTGAATTCTTTATTACACTATGCGTTTTTGCTAATTTCTCCGTCGTAGCAGTCGTAGCATGTCCGTAAACACGGCTACACGTTTCAAAAATTAGATAAACTATAAATATTTATTTTGTATACATAGTCATTAGGAATATATATAGAAGAAGGAATTAGTAGAAGTAAGTAATGGGGATTAGTAGCCCTATTGCTAGCATATTGCCATGTCGGGTCGACCTCTTCGCGGTCCCCCCGGAAATGGAAATGGTGCTGAGTTTTGAGTGAATTTATCACAGTGGGAAAACTAACCTGCCTTTTCACAATCACGTGTTATCCCTCACTCAAGTATCCCGCCAGCGTATACCGTTAGCGTAGGTGGTACAATCATTCCATTATAATCCATTAAAAAATATATATATTGCAATGCAATCTCCTATAACTAATACTTTGAGCAATCTGGCAATGATAGTATTTTAATGTTCATGATTTTCAGCTTTACATATTATTTTAAGGAATTATATTTCTACACCTCATTAGCATATAATTATTATAACTAGTAGGTAATAGTATATCATTACTATACTATATTATATATATATTACTAAAATAATTACTAGGTACCTACTGCTTTCTATGGAGTTCTACTTTTCAGTGATGAATAAAAAAGTGAGAATAATAATTTTGCGTAATTATTGTTGGGAATAAACTATTTTCTTAATATATTTTTTATTTTTTCCAATGGAGTTATAACCTACAGGTTTATTTATTTATTTATATGCTTTTGTACATTCATTTACAGTAGGTATATATATTTAATTAATAAGTTAGGTATAATATGATTAAAAAATTGACCCAGTTTTTACAAAAGTGATTGCACCTAAATATATGAGTTTAAAAGAATATCGTATAGATTCTTACAGTAATAAATAGATATAGACATGAAGTATTTAACTTTAAAAATTTTATTATGATTTCACGATTATGATTTCTATTAGATAAATTTTTGTTGTTAGCATTTTTTAACATTTAATTTTTAATAAGTTTCTAATAATCACAGCGGGATAGATGGGGATGGGGGGTGATGGTAGTGGGGTGTAAAGTTGAGTGAATGGTGGGGCAAGGGGCGGGGCCAGTTCGACCGGGGTGGCGGGTGCCTACGGGTCGGCGGGGGCCGGGGAGGCGGGGTGGCGGGGTGTATGCCGACGCCGCCGCGTCTGGCACGTACATCGCGCTCATTCCGCCAGCGAACAGCGCGCCGCGAGCACGCTATCACGCTATGCGCGTACCTGCTCAGTTCGCACGCCGCGCGCGACACCACTCCCGCGCTCGTCATGTTACCACACTCTGTTGTTTTGTGCCATCAGTTAGTTTGTGAACAAGTGCAGTTCCATCTGTTCCCGAAGCGCTGACCGTGCGCTCGGATCGCTCGCGAGAATATCGCGGATTTTGCGTGCCCGTCGACGTTGGATGCGTTAAAATTTCGGGTGAGTGAGAGAGGCGAGCGGTCGTGCGCCCGCGGCCGGTTTGACCGCATTATTTTCGAAATACGTACGCCGCGATCCGGTCGACCGCGCTAGAACGATCAAAACATAACAACAACATATAAATTCGGCGACGTTCGTACCATCACAACTATGACTAGATGAACACACCTATCTACTCCATTCTCCACGCCATATTCATTCGTTAGACTCCCTGAACTAGTACCTATCTCATGATAGTTCAGGTTTAGTGTGAGAAGTACATAATATACATGATTGTAGTGCCTTATTGTCAACAGAGAGTGCTTACAACCAATTGAGAAGTTTCATGTAATTAACGTGTTAGTTCGCGGCGCATCCCGTTGATGTCTTTTACTGAACGCTTTTGGAAAGTGTTCGATCGAGAAATCTATATTTGCATTACATGTTTATGTAACTTAACTGTTTCGTTTCATATTATAATCGAAAGATTCCTATTTACCATATTTTTTATTATTTTTTTTACCATAAATGCATTTTTGTGATGATATGCGTTTTCACAAATTGTATTTTTAAGAACTCGAATGTTTTGAGTAAAATTTACATAAATCAAAAGATTAACTTTCAACCTCGTTTTATTCATTTATTTATATCTGAAAATAATAATAATATGAAGTTAAAAATAAAATATTTCTATAGTGTAAGTAGATACGTGTGAAATTTTTAATATATTTATTTAACACACGCTAATGACTGAAACGGCACTTTCAGTAAGTTTGAACAAAATATAAACCTATATTTACCATCACCATTACAATTTATCAAACAATAACATCATATTTTAAGCAAAGAACTTTTTCTTCCATAAAACAGTTAGTTCCACTAATGGACAACATTACATATGTCTATCTATTGATTCAATCTGTTACTTAATTTTTTTTTCTACAAACATTTTTTTTTATTATAGATTGTAACAATTTTTGAATACTAAGCAAAGAAATATTAAAAATACATAGGGAGGAAATATGTTTTTAATTGAATTTTGTACTATGGTAATGTACCAAAACTGCATGAAAATATGCATCTAATTGAAGAGATTGATGTCTAAGATACAAGTTGGGCTTAGTTTTGACACTAATGTACTGCGCAAAATGTTACATTTTACACTTGTATATTAAACTTGGAAATTACTATATAGCATATAATATTTCTCATATTTTTTTTACATTTGTACACCTAATGTGTTTCACACCACTATGTAATTCGTTCAACGATAAGATAATGATAAAGTTCATTAGTAAAGCTACGAGTGTCTACTTTTCTTTTGATTTCTGGCTGTAATTTCATTTTTATACAAGTAGTATAGAACTATTAGCTACAAATAACTACAAAATAAGAAATTGATGTTTAATTGTAATAAATTACACAAGACATGAATACGAATTTCTAAACGTAAACAAGACAATCATAAAATCTCATGTGTTTGATTGTTATATCATTCCTCAATTAATGACGCTGATGTTTTACGAGCATAATTGATTTGTATAGCAAATTTTTCATTTATTTTGTATCAGAAAACAAAACAAAATAGTGAAAAATATATGTAAATTCAATACAATAAGCTTACCTTATTGCACTTATATAATTGTATAGTTACATTTATTAGTTGTCTTGTTTTATTCCCTATGTTGTATAATGTAAATAAAGCAATACTGATTCGCATCTTTTCCTACAATTTTGCTTTGAATACATTTTGGACACGTTTTTTTTTTAATATAAACGTTACGCTTAAGTACAGTGTACATTAACTATGCCCAGAATCCATATATTCTTGAATTAACTACTTTATTTGAATTTTTTAATACAAAGAAGCCTTTTCTTGTAATTATAAGCATAAATTTTTTAAATAAAATATAAAAATATCTATGTCTGACCAACGTGGTAAACTCATGTCGAATAGTGAAACGTTAATCGGTTATGATATTACAAAATTTCACCTATTTGAATAAATAAATATCAGGTAGATTATATAGATATTGGCAATTTTAAGAACTTACAATTTTCATTGTATGAAATGTACTTCAATAATAATGTTAATTTAATTATTAGTTATTAGTTTAATTTAATAATTTGTTAGTCCCTAATTGTACTTTTAAATTGGCTTTTATATTAATTTTATAAATATAGTTGATAAATATCTTTTATCTAGTTCGGTAAAAATATTTGTGCTATACTTAGAAAATCGATATTTTTATCTAGCGTAACGGATCCACTACAGCTAAAAGGGATCTTGGATATATAATGGGTTCCATGCGGGCGAATCTGCAACTTATCGTATAAGTATTATTATACTACATACACGTTTCAATCTAAAAATACAAATTTATTATATTGTAGTAGTTTTATATAATTTATTAAACTTTTTTACGTGTTATTAATTAGTTAATTAATTTTAAATAAAATATAATAATAAAAAAACGCTAATAAGAATAGTAGTGCGACAATCATTAGCATCGCTCAGTGTACGCCTTCCGCATAAAAACTTCCTAATTACGCGTAATGGCTACAACTTAGTATTGTACACCAAGTGCTGCAGTGCTGCGATGTATTCATTAGAAATACGCCATGTTACGAGATAAAACACTACCGGTCGCGGACAATGTCAGCATTGTCATATTACTTAATATTTTATTTATAATTTACAGTTCTCTCGGAAATTCTGTTTGTAGATATAGTCAACTACCATGTTCAAGTAAGAGATTACGCGTTATACCTACAATTACTAATTCTCAATTGAATGAATGAAGTTATGTAAACAATTATAGGCGATGATTGTCTCGTACTGATATAGATTATATTTTCATAAGTAGTTTTCAGATGTTTTTCAATTACTTGTGAATATTAATTTAAAAACTCTTTTTTATGTTTTATTGTAGGTTTAGTTTTAAATACAGTTTTTAATGTTTTAGTTTAGTTTTAATTTTAAATATTTCCTTAAAAATAAAATAATAACATTTTATTTGGTCAGAATTTAGAAATTTATTTTACCTGTCAATCTGCAATTGGTGAAAATTTATTAAAAATCTTTCGTTATATTTATATTTACTGATACTTATTTTAAACATTGTTATAGTTTTTCATTATTGAATTTATTATTTATAGATTAATGAGAAAGTCTATTTATAAATATAATTGTCTATCGTTACAGGTGGGTCGAGGAGAATTATGCGTGGGGCGTGCGCGTGCGCAGTGGTGTGCGCGTTGGTGGCGCTTTGCGCGGCCTCGGGGCTCGACGAAGAGACGCGCTCCGCCGCCGAGCGGCAGCTGCTCGCGCTGCTGGGTATGCCACGGCGGCCCGCCCGTAGTGCTGCCACGCCGCCACCTGTGCCCCGCGCCATGCGCCTGCTGTACGAGGCGCAAGGTGCCATGCCGGCCGCCGCCGCTAACACGGCCCGCTCATATCACCACACTCCCACCGATATCGACGTGCGCTTCCCCAACGAGCATCGGTTTCGGCTCTTCTTCAATTTGAGCGCTGTGCCCGCTGACGAGATAGCACGCGGTGCCGACGTCACCTTTCAGCGCGCTTCCGGCGCAACGAGTGATCAGCGACTTTTGTTATATGACATAGTAAGGCCCGGACGTCGCGGTCAGAGTGCTCCTATATTGCGGTTATTAGACTCTAAACCACTTAGGCCCGCCAAGGGCACTGTTACTACGGACGCTATAGGTGCTGTGCGACGATGGCTAAGCGAGCCTGAACACAATCATGGACTATTAGTGCGTGTCATAGAAGAAGATGCGCACGGTACAGATGCGCGAGTGCCACATGTTAGAGTGCGGAGACGTGCGTCTGAGAACGAAGAAGAATGGCGTGCTATGCAGCCACTACTACTCCTATATACAGAAGACGGTCGAGCGAGAGCCGCTCGGGAACTTGGAGAAACGCGGCTAACGAGAAACAAGCGCGCAGCCCAGAGAAAAGGGCACCGTGCGCACCATCGCCGCAAAGAAGCTCGAGAAATCTGCCAGCGGCGACCGTTGTATGTGGATTTTGCAGAAGTAGGATGGAGCGATTGGATTGTCGCACCTCATGGGTACGACGCGTATTACTGTCAGGGTGATTGCCCATTCCCGCTTGCGGACCATTTAAACGGTACGAATCACGCGATCGTACAAACTCTTGTGAATTCGGTGAATCCGGCAGCGGTGCCTAAAGCGTGTTGCGTGCCGACGCAACTCGCCCCTATTTCCATGCTATACATGGATGAAGCGAACAATGTGGTGCTCAAAAATTATCAGGACATGATGGTTGTGGGTTGTGGTTGTCGATGACGAAGGCGCCCCCCACGCCGGTGCGGACCTAATGATATCGTGGACCCAGTGTATATATAGTAGTGGCCTCGAAAATTGTACATATCTTTTTGTGTATATAATCGTGTAATTACTATTTTATTGAAACGAAAATATAATAAAACATTTAATTTGAAAAGTAAAGTTTTTTCAATAATTTATTCAGTGTGTTATTTCTAACCAATTTCAACTAGATAAAAGCAGTCCAGTAATAAGCAATGAAATCCAAACCCGCCATTTTTAGTTATTAATATCTGTTTGTGTGTTTGTTACGTCATCGCGAGAAAAAGGCTAACCAGTTTTCTAAGCAATTTCATAATTGAATAGGTATTAGTAGGTAGCCCAACTTAAGAAGTGGTGTAACGTTTTATAAGAATAGGTTGAGTGAATAATGAGATAAGTACAGTTTGATCCCTTCTCCACCCATTGTAGCAAAAGATCTTTTGCCTTTGTTAATTAAATGCTAGAGTTAATGAAAAAATCCTCTAAACAGTTTTAGTATCAGATGGACTATTTATTACAGGTAAATTTATTTACTTTCACAGTCTGTAATAGACTAGATATATTATCATGTATTATTTCATATATCATGTACATTAAAATCTGTTTAAAAAATAGCAAGCTCAAAAAGGAAGACATTCTCAGATCACCGGTATTTTTATTGTTACCCAATATGTTTATCAATTTAAAACCAATTTTGATAATTTTTTTCACAATGGATAAGATTTAATCCAATGATAGATGGATAGATAGATACTTTTTTTTGTTTTTCCCAAAAAATTAAACAAAAATAGTGTCAAACTAATTTTGTCACGATCAAAGTTACTGTTTATTGCAGAGCAAAATCTTATACTGCCTTTAATCAACAAAAGGTTTAAATAGGTTTGGATAAAAAATTCTAATGAGACCGATACATTTTTCTAGTTCGAAATGTGTGTTGTGATGTGAGTGCGTTACCTATGCCTGTAGGAAAATTGCTTTCAACATTAGGTTACCTATGATTTTTATACTATAAAATTATTATAAAACAAACATTTGGTTTTGTAATCAAAGTAAAGACATCTTCATCATACATCATCACACCAGCGATTAACTGTTTACTGCTAAACATAGGGATCCCTCGTAAAGATGGGTTTTGTCAGCAGTTGTCACGCTTGTCAACCGTAAGCGGGCTGGTAACCGCAGTTAAGATTTGGGGATGTATTAATAGAAACGTTGCTGCTCATCTTTGGATGATTAAGATCCCTTAGTTACATCACTCACGGGAAAGAAAGGAGTGGTCCGTACTATGTTTGGACCACACGGCAAAGGACAATAAATAAGTTAACTTAAGGTGAAATCGCAATCGTAAGCCCTACGTAGAACTAAAAATCTACTCATGGTATAGAATATATTAGAACTGAAATTTCGTGAAACAAAACATTTAAAAATAATAAAAAAAAAAATTGAATATCCCAACTAAACTAATATTATAAAGAGACAAGATCTAATGTTTGTTTGTAATGGATAAACTAGAAAAATACACGTAGTGTACCGATATTAGAAAAAGAAGCGAGTAACATGAGTTGTATCTTTTTGATCTTTCTACTTATCTACATATGTGAAGCTGGGGCAGGTCACTAATATTAACTTCATATGAAGCTAAACGTGCGGTCTTAGTACGAGAGACTTAAACATTTTTGTTGTTTGTTGATCCATGTGTTTTTAATGAAAATATTCAGTTATACTGGTTAAACACACCCTTAAAATGATGCCAATAATTTCACCTTGTATAATTTGTTGCTTCTTAACAAATTTAAATATGGTATATACGTAATATTTAGGATAGCGAAGGAGAGGATGGTTAGCTTACGTATATTATTTTAAACAAATTAAAGCGCGCTGTGTTGCAAGTAATAAATAGTATAATATTTTGGTATATTTATTTATAATTTGTTTAAAAGACTAAAAAAAGTTACTTTTTTTAAGCGTTTATATAAAGATGCTATGATATATGAGAAAGGAATAGGTGACTTTTAATCCCAATAAAGCAGACGAATTTAGGAACACAGTACAGATAAAAAAAAATTAAAAGTTACTCTACTGTTATTTAGTATTACAGTGAATTAACACTTACAAAGTAACACATTGTTTTTCTACTAACCATTATTTACAAGAGATGTTATTATATCTTTACTTATATTTAGAAATTTTAACACAAACAACAAAAGATATAATAACATTGATGGTATTTGTAGAAGCGAACTACATACCGAATTGTAAATAATAGAAACAATAACAAACAATAACCATTACTTTGTTCATATAATAAGTAGGTATTTGATTTATCTCAATTTTAGTAATAGGTATTAAAAACATTATTACGTTACGTTACGTCATTTTTCTTGTTCTTCTCTTCTTGGTCTCCAGTAGAATAGACAATTTAGACAATATTGTTGTCGAGGTTATTTTTTACGTAACAACTTAAAAATAATAAACGTTTGATCCATAATATGAGTAGTAATAAATAATAAAAATAAGAATTAGAACTTATTGGTTATTATATTCCGTGACATTGCGCGTATTAGTTAAAATAAAAAGAGGTCTAGATAACTAACGAAATTTAGTGGAAAGACATCCTGAATATGGATCCAGAATATCGTCGATCAGATTAAACATTACATCTAGATGTTATTAACCAACTACCTGTTTTAAGTGATTTTATTTTAGAACAGAAATTGTAGGTATTTACTGTGTTTTAATTTAGGATACAACCTAAACGTATACCAAATTTCATTCAATTCCGTTTAGCCGATTAGGCGTGATTAAGTAACAAACATCTACACAAACTTGCATATTCATAATACTAGCTAGTAGCTATTTAATTATGACCATCGAATGGTTACCGGATATGCAGAGAGGTCGTATTTGACCCTGTAGTCAAAATAACATTTAGCCTTTGTGCTGCTAACTGGGTCGCTCGGTATGTCACATCACCGTCGGCACAAGGTCGACGGTAAATGAACTCGATGAATGAATGAAGTCATATTAATTTCTTACATTACATATAAGATTGTATACTTAGTTGACACAGGGACAGAAATCCTGTAGTTAAGCTATAAATTGGCAAATCCTGTGTTTAAGGGTTTTATTTTAAAATAGTTGTTTTTCGTAGATAAAGAGGACTTTACGAATCAAGTAATTGAGTTAGAGATTATTTGAATCATTCATAGGACAGGATTTTTATTTAGTAAAAATAATTCATTATTTACTTTTCAACGTAGCTGTAACATCTATTTAGATTAAAGTGAATTAAAATATACTTCTAGCAAAACTATAATAATTTCACTTCCAGGAAACAAAATATATTACATCTATATCATAATTTCTTTTTCTTTTTAAATAATTATTACAATAAAAAGTTTGTTTGTAATCTAATCACATTAACACTGTTCTTAACAAATGGTGCTGATATAATTTAGTTTCTATGATTTAGATATTTTTATGGTTCAGATATCTTTAAGGTTAGTACAGCCATTATCTAAATATCCAAATAAACAACAAAAAAGTAGCAATGTTTAGTTATTCAAAAAGTCCAAGAATGTTGTAATATCTACACAATGTAAGATCAGTATAAAGATAAGGCAGTGAAGATGAACGGCGCGTAAAAAATAATCAAGGATTCTTTGGATTTTTCCACGGAGTTAAGATGTTAATTACAATAGCTATATGACTCTGTATAAATACCAATTAAAGATAAGAGAAAGTGTAACGTATTTCGAATATAAGTTTGTATGACTTATTAAATGTCGATTATCTTTCTTAAATTTTATTATCCTTAAGTGAAAAACCTCCGAAAGCATTATATTTGGAATTTGGAAGTAAATATAATGTTTTTCTTGCATTTAAGATATTTTTATTAGAAATTTTTCAATTACACAGTCACTATCTGTTGAAATATAATTTTCATATATCAATAATAATTCTATTAAGTTTTATTTATTTTTTAATCTTTTTGAAAGTGAAAATCAGATTCCAATAATTTTCTAATATTATTCTTATATGGAGTAAATAAAATATATTTAAATGACTTTAAACTCTTTCGACTCTCTTTTTTATAGTTTCAAGCGAAATTAAAAGTTAAAATATATATTTATTTTTCAAATTATATGTTATTAATTAATACATGAAATTGATAACATAACATCATTACTGTAATACATAACATATTTTTTTCAAAAAGTATAAATAAAATTAATACAAGATTGTAAATTTTAATTATTACTAAATATAACAGATGATTAAGTACCAAAGAATTTGTACGTTAAAATGAGTTATTACAGAGGACACAAACGTAGAAAAAGGTTTTTAGATAAACCAACTTTTTCTATGCCTCTGTAACCAGAAAAATATCAAAGTAGCAATCTATTGTACTTAATGACGAATACGTTAATAGACTAATATTATAGTTATGACATCAAAATATAAATTGACATTTTATCCATTCATAATTCTTTTGTTGTAAACTTAACTTATATTTGAAAAAAGCAATAGCTGTGTTTCTTGCCCGTTTTTCTCAGCTGAAATTGCATTTCGAACTGGGCGGTAGTTTATAAAAAGTGACTGTTCAAAAATGCTTATTATTAAGTTTGCTTGAATAAAAATTATTTATTTTTATTATTGATTATTATTAACTCTCGTTAATGCTTGTTTCTGTAAGTACGAGTACATACTTATGCCATAAACTATTATCATTGATTACGTAGGTACATTATTACATATTCCTAATTCTTTTACCAAAGCGAGTTCTGATATACTTCATTGTTATTGCACTTAAATGTTCCAGACGGTATATAGATATATCTACTGTAATAGTAAAACATAAAAATGAAGAGATCCGTATGAACAAACAGGTACTTTCCAATAAGATAGATTAAAGGATGTGAACATCCTTTTATTTATAAAAAATTCTGTCTAAAAATTTTCTATATCATGACATGGCAAGAATATACTGTGTCACCACTCTTTTATATCCAGGATTACGTAAAAGACAACTAAGGGGATAGTAGTAGATGATACTGTTGTTGGAGATGAGTGGTTATGTCTAGTTGACTGTGAAGAAGTTTCGATTTCGCAGCTCTTATCCTTTAAATAGTCCAACACAGCCTGACGTGCAAAACTTAGTCTATCTTCTTTTAGATCTTACGGAGATCTACGACATTCATGAAGATATGTTCGCCAAGTCTGCAATAAACTTCACCCTTTGTCTTTACTAAAATTAGTGTGATCACAAATTTCTATGCGTCACATCAGAGGATAAAGTATACTCCGTCACAGCGGTATTATCTATGTCCATATTCTTCATTAAGCGAATGTGTTCAACCAGCCTTGTTTTTTTTTGAGGTTTTCCTCATCTCACCCATTTACCAATTCCCACAATAACAAGGACTTGTAGACTCCAGGGACATCCAGTAAGTCTTTATCTTTTAAAAAGCACAGTAATCATCTCAATACAGTATTTACGATGTAGCAGTAGTACACATCTTATTTTATTCGTGATCTCTTTAATAAATAATAGGTATGTTTTTACCTTTTCACTCTATTCTAAAAAGATAATCTTAATTCCCTGAGCATATTTCAGAGAATAACTGTACTCTTCAAAATATAGGGACTTATTTGTCCACACAATTTTAATTATTTATTACATTATTATAAAATTTAATTATTTAAGTGACGACAATTGCTTTTGTTGATTGTAATGAACATTAAAATATCTTTACATACTTACCATCATTTCAGTCGTTAATTGTGCATTGTTAAATATAAACCTTCTCCATAAGAGGAGTTCTGCCAGTACTTGTCAAGTTTGGTATGCAGGTTGGTAACTGCAGTTACTACTATTAAGTTCCTTTAATCGCTTCTTACAACACCCACAGGAAAGGAAGGGATGGCCTATTCTATGTTGGGACTACATGGCCATTATATATTTTTGCATTTATAACATTATAAAGGTATTTTAAACATACCATACTAAACTAATTAAGTAGATATTATACAGTAGTGGTATTGTAGGCTTTATTCTGTAGAATTAAGGCTCATTTTTACATGTAGTGATCGAGTCTAGCTCTCTTTTGTCCGATATTGTCTACCAATCACTTGAGCATAAATAAACCAAAGTTTTTTTTTCACTTAGGTCCAAGTCTTGGTTTGTTTAAGTTTCTTTGTCTGTTTATAGAATATTAGTTATTGCCTACAAATCTGTTTGCGCGACCAGGATACATTGATTAATGGAACCTTTGATTGTGTGACTTCCACAAGAAAATGTGTACATATAAAACATACATATAAAGCTTGGTTTATTGAAAAGTTTTGTGAAGGCTATGGATAAAAATGGTAAACGATTTTTGTATTTGAAAACTGTTTTCTCCAAATTAAGTGATGCTAAATTAAAAGAAGGCATTTTTGTGGGCCCACAAATAAGTAAACTCATAAGAAACAATGAATTTGATGAAAATCTTACCGCAAAAGAGTTAGCAGCTTGGTTATCTCTAAAGAAAGTAATTCATGGATTTTTAGGCAATCTCAAAGCAGAAAATGCCGAGTTTTTAGTGAATGACTTGTTACAAAAATTCAAAACGATGAAGTACAGAATGTCTTTAAAAATACATTGCTTGCATTCCCATTTTGATTTTTTCCACCTAATCTTGGAATGGTGAGTGACGAACAAGGTGAACGCTTTCACCAGGATATTAAACAGATAGAAGAGCGTTATTAAGGCAGATGGAATGCTAAAATGTTAGCAGATTACTGCTGGTTTGTAATGAAAGAGGATTCTACTGTTCACAAGAGGAAAAGTTAATATTTCATAATTTTCTTTGAAATAATTGGTTATTTTTTTATATTGACCACTTAAACTTCAGCTATTTTGATTCGTTGTCACTTGTAAATATAGATATTTTTTTTTGGGTAAAATTAATTATTTAAATAAAAAATATGATACACAATTTTGATACTGTCTTGATTTATTTATAGTACATCAATTTATCAAAACTTTAAAACGATACGTGTTATAAAAGATCTATTTATGTTTTTATGTTCAGCAGGTCCATTTTGATAAAAAATAGCAATTTCATTAAATGTTAGAGCACAAAAAAAAGAATTTGTCACACAGTGTAATTTAAGATATTTTTTCACAACAAATTGTATTCTATTGATTGCAAAATTATCATTATTTAAAAATCATTATAATCAATACAGAATTAGCGAAGATACTGCGTAATAAAATAAAAACACAAAATATAATTGGGAACTTACACCTTTTTTGCTACTCTTGTTTATGGATTCTTTTATTTATAAAATAGTATTTTTAACTACCTCCATATAATCGTCTTTTTTTTTTTTGTTTAATTTGGAATGCAACATCTGGAATTTAAAAAGAGCGTTTAACAGCAGGTTGCCTACTGTTATTTAGTCATAGATGTTTACAAAGAAACATTCAAGGGACTTCTATTTACTACTATTCAGTTGCAGTCTATGCAAATTGCAACAGACAACATGTAGTCAATTGTAGGGAAAGTTTAAAGTCATAAAGTTTAATGACTTATGAACAAAAAAGTATTTCCCTATTGGTCAAAGGAATAAAGAGACTGGACCAGCCATAGTGAATAAGTTCTATGATCATTTTTGTTAAATGATCATTTGTGGCTGTCGTTAGTACACCTTTTCAGGTAGGCCTTGGGCTTTTTTGCCATGCTACTGTAGTAGCGAAAAAATTTGTATAAACGATATTTCACAGTGTTAGTGAAAACAACACTCAATATGTGAGCAATGTACTCGTACATTGGAATTCATAGTTTACATTTACAGTGCCATCAAAAACACTGAAAAATTAAACTGAACCCCATTACAAGTATTTTCGATCGTTGTGTGGGAGTCGAATTCCAAACGCCGTGTAACAATTTTCTGCTGTTTGCAGAACATTGGCATACTGTAGGTGTTTGAAAAATAGACAGATAGATATTTTTATAAAACATAATTTCATTGCATGATATCATCGCCAATTATGTACCTACTTTCTACAATCTAATAATGTGGAACATAATTTAGGTATGCATTACCCAAAAATGATTATGTGGTACATAAAAAATTGCGTTTTAATAAAAATGAAACTTACTGTGTTTTTACATTGTTATTCCAATCTCTCGTGATTAAATTGAAAATTATACTTATTCAATTATTGACAGTACGTTGAATATATATTTATATATTATAACTATTTAATTTTACTTATTTATATGCTTTTGTACAACCATTTAATATATCGATATTAGGTTATAACAACAATTTAGACAAACGAACTTAAACCCTAAAAGGATCTGTTCCAGTCAACCTTATTATCAGATGGGCTGTATGCTTATTTGAGATATAAATTACCTTTGTGATATAAATTAGAGAACCTATAAGAACCTAGAGAATCTGAAAGGAGAAAGTAAATCTATAGGATTTGTATATA
The DNA here is from genome assembly GCF_026898425.1 of Galleria mellonella. Taxonomy (NCBI): domain Eukaryota; kingdom Metazoa; phylum Arthropoda; class Insecta; order Lepidoptera; family Pyralidae; genus Galleria; species Galleria mellonella. The sequence continues at coordinate 4,917,315 of NW_026442133.1, forward strand.
AAGCATAACGTATATGCTGAAATAATATATATATATATATATATATATATATATATATATATATATATATATATATATATATATATATATATATATATATATATATATATGTATATTTGGTTTCAGTATTTGTAGTAAAATATTTCATTCATTCTAATATCATTTGGGAGGAAATTCCAGAATATAGCAACTTTCACTATAAAAAATTTGGCGTATGAGCAATAAATAAATTGAATTAAATTGAATTGAATTGCGTTGTGGATAGGTCATTCTTTAAGACTGGCTTATCTAATTAGTTTTTTCATGATTACCTAATGTAAATAAACTGTAAAAGAATAATAATAAATTTTCAAGATAAAAATAATAAATTTTAAATATTTATTCTATTTAAATATGATAAAGTATACATTAAAATAAATCGGTGTACTATATGAGAAAAACATGAATTTAATATGAAATATCACACGGAACAATATAAAGTTGTCGACAAAGAATTTCAAAGCAATACCCAAAACGATTTCCATAGCAGGTCTCCAATTCTCAAATATTTCGTCACAAGGCGGTAATATATCATGTTTTTGCGTGGACTCAGGAATGCCCGCCTGTATAATTCGGGCGGCCACCCGGCAACTGCGCGTCTGCCGCGCCCGCCGCCCTACGTCTATATTATCAGTAGATAAATTTAAGCTTTGTCTTTGCTCGTATTTCGTCCTCTCGAGATTTTGCTTTTGTTGTTTTTTTTCTCCATTCGCCTTGGACCGCAACAAAAAACTGAGTGGAGGCGAACGAAGTGGGTATAATTTATTTTATAGTCGGCTCGCTCGTAACTCGGCGGTGGACGGCTGGACGCCGATTTATCCCCATCTCGGTGTAATTAACGTAAATGGATTGGCCGAAGTCGGTACCTCTGAGTGACCGCCCGCCCGACTCGCCTCTCTCACGACCCTCTCTTCTCAGACCACTCCCTGTTTATCTAACAGTACGTTATTACCTACCACTTTATATTAGATAGAGCGCAATATTCGAATACAACAACGCAAGTAACACGCCTTAATCCAATTAAAGTCATATATTTTTTGCAAACCGCAACACAAATAATATTCAATGAGATACGAGAATGGACCGCGATTACGTAGCCTCGGTTCCCAAGGAGTGCGGCGACTTATCCCTGAGGGAATTATAATTGTTTTGCATTCTTGCACGGGTATAAAAACAAAAGAGCGAGATACGGGCCCCCCGCGCTGCATGCCCTATGCTACAGACCAGACCAAAGTCTGACGACTCACATTCCCTGAGACAAAAAGTTACGGATGAATCGAAGCAAGTTTCCAGTCTTAAGTGGGAAGAGATTGTTTTTGTAATTGTGTGTACCTATAAACATTTAATTTTTCCAAATTTTTTTACGAGTTATTTATTACTTACGGGTTACCTATAATTTAAACTTTGACCTGAATGGATATAATTTCTTTCGGTATTATTATATTTTTAAGTATATATATATATATATATATATATATATATATATATATATATATATATATATATATATATATATATATATATATCTTATGGAATAGGCTAAGAAAACTGGGTGGTTCTTGTGATATATTTAATATAAACAAATAAATAGCTAGAAAAAAAATATCTAAAACTTTTTTGTAATTATTATTAGATGTTAAATTCTTTTCTTTTTTATCTATAACTAGCGACTCGCCCTGGCTTCGCACGGGTGCAATGCTGATACTAAATACCAACTGATACCTACTACAGAATGTCCTTATAAACAACGTTTGTTTTTTGTCGTTAGATAATACAAACATGATAAAGTCCTAGGAATGGGACAATCATGGACGAAACAGTATACTCTGTTATGTCCATGGACGCACTATTATATAGGCACTTTCCATCAGGTGGGCCGTCGCTTGACATTCTAAGTTCTATAAAAAAAAAAATATATACCTACCTACTACAGAATGTCCTTATAAACAACGTTTACAGCTTTTTTGTCGTTAGATTTATATCTATGTAATATCTTCGGATTATATATTCGTTTAAATATCTGTAATATATTGTAAATATTCGTTTAAATTTCGCTATATTGCTCTATATTTAATGGGCAATGTATTAAAGGTACTTAATTGCATAAAAAATAATGCTATATTGCTTAAAATCACTTCGTAAATAAGCCATTTTTTCCTGTAAAAATGTAAAGATAAAAAATGGTTATTGTGGGTTATCCGCAATGATATATACCATCGCGGACTTTTTCGTTAACCTTTTTATGGTGTACAATACTGTAGTATACGAGTATTATTTTGATTTATCTCGTGGAGTTCAGCCAGCGTTTGTTTAAAATGTGTTTATTTACGACATCACATTAGAAACCTCTAAATTTATCAGTGTTTCTCTACAATATTATGCATGCATTATACATACAAACCTTCCTCTTGAATCACTCAATCTATTAAAAACACTGCTTCAAAATTCGTTGCGTAGTTTTAAAGATTTAAGCATATATAGGGACAGACAGACAGCGAAAGCGACTTTGTTTAATACTATGTAGTGAAATATCAATCATCATGATCATAATTTCAGACATTATCCGTCCACTGCTGGACATAAGCCTCCCCCATAAACTGCCATAAAGAACGCTCCTGAGCCACCTGCATCCACTGATTCCCTGTAACGCATTTCAGGTCATCACTCCATCTAGTGGGGGGTCGTCCTACATCGTTTACTCGTACGTGGTCGCCACTCAAGAACCTGTCTTCCCCATCGGTTATCGGTTCTTTGAGCTATGTGACCAGCCCATTGCCACTTCAACATGCTTATCATTAGAATAACAATATAATGTTTTTATGTAAAGAACACTTTCAAAGTACAAATATGAAGTTTAATGATGTTAATATTATATCTACCTCCTACTTATAACATTCTACCTAGTTTGTATGTTTCATAATAATATATTAAATGTGCGTATATGATGCAAGTTACTAAGCATAACGTACGTCTGTAGCTATGTTGATGTAATATTTTTAATTTAAGTAGGCATTTCAATAAAGCGATAAAAGTACACATGTTTTATATACATTCGCTTCTCGAAATCCACAGAACCTCAACACATCACGAGTTATTCCAACCTACAATATAAATTCGTATAAAACGATTTACGAAAATACCTAACGGAAATTTTAAATTCGTCAGACGTAACGCGGTAACCCTCATTCGGTGCGTTGCCGGTATCGAGTGCCGCGAAATTGTTTAGTTTACAATGTTTTTATGCAGAAGTAATAAAGTAATATGAAGAAAAAACCCGTTTAATTTGTGCATGCTTGGAATATTTGAGAGAAGGCGCGCGGTCGATGGCCGCGAGTGCGGTCCGACCAAGTCCAACTCTTTATTGCAGCCTCCTATTCTACCTATGCTTCAAAATAACTATATGGAAATGTCAGTTTAATAGCTAAAGATGTATTATAGATATTAAGTAATAAGTAATTATAAGATTCTTATTACTTTTACTTTAAAAAGAAGGACTTCAATCGGAATGGATATTTTGTTCGTTTAAGTAGATATGTTACGCGACATCTTCGTCAATGCTGAATCGATTGTAATATTTTAATAACCATAAATGTTTTATTTAATGCTGGTACTATACAAATTTGGTTGTAATTGTATTAATATTACTTTTACCTACCCGTAAATATTAATCTTATTGTTTAGATTTTTTAGTCCCTGTAGTATGTAAGGAAATATGTGGATTCTTTGTATTAAAGAAAGCTCAATTATTTAAACTAATTCTATCATATTAAACACGTGTAAAATTACCTAATAATTAAAAAAAGCTACATTATATTTTATAATAGTACCGTTCTTTTATTAGTATTCTTAATCATTATCGAATTCAAAAGGAATAACACATGCAGTGTAAAAACTTATGTCGTCATGTTTCGAGGATGCGCTGTTTGCATTTCGAATTTGAGTATGAATGCGCGTCTTGTTCACAGACATAAAGTGATCATTACAATTTCAACCTTTTGACAGTAGTGTCCAAGCTTGAAAAAACACGTGAAATGGTAATCTAAGTAAAAAATAAAGTCGCGTGCCGCGGAACGCGCGCGTCTTGCGTTTTGTTTGTCCCGTATACGCACCTCAATCACAATCAACTTTCACCTAAGGGAGGCGTCACATAGTTGAACGATAGCTATTTGTCGATTTATCATTCGTAATGTTCTACATCAGTTCAATATTGGAAATCCTGTTAATATTATAAATGCGAAAATTTGTAAGGATGATTAGATAGATGTTTGCTACTGTTTCATACAAAAAGTACTCAATGAATTTGAATAAAATTTTATACTTGGGTAGATTACATCTTCACTTAGCAAAATAGCATACTTTATATATGCATTCACGTATGAAAAGCTACTAGGAATAGTAAGAAAATAAACTCAATTTCAGTAAAGCATGATTTTAAAACAATGCCTAATTAAATCATCAAAAATTCGATTGTAAACTAAAAATATAATAATAAGAATAATATAATTTAATCTATTTTTATATTATATAAGATAAAAATCTTATATAATATAAAAATGGATTATGAATATTTTACACTCTTATTATGTAATTTATAGTATTTCAGAATTATGAAAATTTATGATATACCGTTTGTAAAAATCCGTCGAGGCATTGAAGTTACATATTCCGTTATAGATCCAGACATACTTATCTATATAGGCTAGAGGATAATATAAATGTTACCGTAAAAAATCAAATTTCATGTGTGGTATCAACATAGAGTAGGCCATCCCTTCCTTTCTCGTGAGTATCGTAAGCGACGACTAAGGGAACTTAATAATCGAGGGATAGGCAGCAACCTTCCTCTTAAAACATCACCAAAGTCAAACTACGGTTGCCAAGCGTGGCAACCCTCTTGTGGGGAAGCCTATGTTTAGCAGTAGACAGTTATCGGCTAATATGATGATGATGATGTAAAAAATCATATAATATCTCAGTACTCAGAAATGGCAACAAATGAAGAATACCATGGACATCAAAGTGTATTCTATAATGTACATGCTGCTGTTCCTGTACGTTTGGTGAGGTGACGGCTACAAGTTTCCATCAGGTGGGCTCTCGTCTTCGTCAGTACGTTTTAGTCAACATTAATTTTGATTAAATTAGTTGTTTTTTAATGAACAAAGTCATAAAATACTACTGAAAATATTCATTTATTACTTTTTTTATAGGCTTTTATACACTATTCTACTAAAATCCAAAAAACACCCAAACGTTCTTCCCTAAACTGTATCTATTAAATTCGATGAATTCTACTAAAAATTGAAAAAGGGTCCATGTTTGTATATGTCTGTCATTATGCTATAATGCTATTTTGTTTATTGCCAAAATACCAATTAAAATCAAAACCATACAAAAGATGAAACTTAATTTTGTATATTGTGGGTAGTTGTGTTGTCTAATGAAAAATGTTCAGTTTCTCAGGGAAAACACTCCCTTAAAAGGACGCTAAAAAATAGAACAATCTATTTACCCCTGGATATTGAGGATCGCAGTAGTAATAATAAGCTGAGTACTTATTACATACAACTTATTAGGTATATGTATTGACCAACGATATTATTTGTTATACACTAGTTTCACCTGCGACATTAGTTGCAATATGTGTTATATTGTTTGGGGTAAAAAGTAGCTTACGTCCCTCCCATGCAGTTTATTAACATTAACTATATGGGATAGATACGATAAGAGTACTAAATTTCATACTGAATGATATGATAAAACAAAAAAATATATATAAAAGAAAATATATAGGCATGGAGTTAATAAACAATCGAATCCAATAACTTGATAATTTTCTTATAACAGGAGGATTCCTAGTTTGACTGTAGTTTATTTTTAAGTTTTTAATATTCCATTAAGAGTTAATAATATTCTTTTAAATTTATTATATTGCTTTCTACGCAAACAAACTAGCATTACTGGATAAACACGATAGGTATCCACATACCAAATTCAGGACAGGTTATATTTGCGTTCATACAAACTTATTTATCTAAGATACAAACACTATAAAGATTATTTTTAAAATTTATGTTCATTTTACTAGCCAGCAGGTATACACTATACATCATAATATAAAAAAATCTTGTGTCATGATATTCGTTCAAGTTAATTTCCGGAACCGCTCAACGAATTTTAATGAAATTTTCTAAATTTGTTTACTACAAATTTTAAAATAGGATAGCGTTTATTCGAATAAATAAATATATCTCATAGGGCAAAACTACGTTTACCGCGTATATAAACTGAAAAATGACGACCAACCGCAAGTGATATTTGTTTTTATTTACAATGTGGTACCAACAAATTAGCACCATATCGTTACTTCTATGATTGTAAATTAAAGTCACAAATCTGTCTCTAATACCGCACCTAATAACATAAAAATATATGTGGCAAGGAAGGTAGAATAAATAATAACAGATACATTGTATGTCTGCTTTACGGGTATAAAAAATCGTGAAGGCTACATCTTGGGATGAGTGGCAACCATTAACCATATTACGTTACACGTATTATTTTTTTGCGAATAATTATACCTACCTAAAAGATGTTTAAGCGTTTTGTTTACAAAATAATTACAATGGATAAAAATATTGAGGAGATATGAGGCTTTTAGGAGGCAGTTTGCGGCGCGGCGGAGGCACGCAACAAGTGTACGCTAGACAGACATAAACAGCAATTTATTTCTGGCAACGAACCCGCGTCCTTGGCGCCGACCTTATTGCGCAACACCGGTTTCGAAACGCGCACGCGCACGTTCTATGTACTTATGTGATATGATCCTCCAATAGTAACGAGGAATCGCAGATTTTTATCAAAATTCAAATTATCAATCTTAAAGGTTATTCGCCAAGAAATCGTAAATTTTCATAAGTTTTGTCACAGTAAGGTAGGTTAGTATTAGTTATTTATTCATATAGTGCACTTCATAGACTCTTTAATCTATCATGGTTAATGTTAAATCTATTACCTATATTGTGTATAAATTTAGAATTGGAAGCAATAATACATTTTTTAAGCAATGATGGAATCTTGTAAATCTAGTTTCTGACGCACGCGTCTTCTAGTTCTTTAATAATAGATATATTTTGTGTTTGATTATTTTCATTTTAGAGCTGTAAGTTTTTTTATTGTTATAACTAATAATATATTTTCTAATAAAATATAATTTTAAATTATAAAGTAAAACCACAGGAGTTTTACTCGCAAGTATAAATTTTTGATAGTTGAGTATAAGTTAAATATGTATTTTACATTAAGATATATATAAAATTATAAATATATATTTGATTTTTATTTAATAATTCTGTGTTGACTTAAATTAAATCTAATCTGTCTGATATTATTGTGTTAGTAAAAATAGATTATGAACAATAATTATTTAGACCTTTAATTATCCGCTAAAACATATTCTTCAGCATGTCATAGACATAATTATGATCGTAAGTAACGATTATGTGCCGCTTGTATCCATCTACAACACATTTGAGACAGTCCCTCTATCGAGTAGAATATTACTAGTACTTAAAAATGGTATAAATTATTTTCACCAAGGTAATTTAACAATTATAAGTACAGCAAGTAGGAATTTAAAATTATCTACATGACATGTAAAACTGCAGCCCAAAGTCAGAGATAGTAACAAAAACTGAAATAATTTCGAACTGATATATAATGTTTCTTATATGGGGTATGTGCATATATTTTTTAATTTGGCATATTTCCTAGTCTATATATGTAGAAAACATATGATATTTATTAATACATTATGTATTATTGTTTAATATAATTGTATAATTTATTATATTCAGATGACCAAAATTTTATACATCTACTAAATATGCTAAGTATAAAAATAGATTATAATTGCCAAAGCCGCTCGGTTTTGAGCAGATAATGAATTTGTTTCTTTTTTAATGTTTGATTTGAAATAAATTTATATTGACTTATCAAAGCAGCTATTTTTAGACGCATTTTGTTACAAGGTCTACTATAAAAATATTTGTACTGATAATAGCTCGCTAGTGTTGTTGTTCATCTATGTATTAGTATATCATTTTAAAACAATGGAGTTATGGAATAATGCATAAACAAATCCTATTAGTATTATAAATACGAAAATTTGTAAGAACGGATGAAAGTTTGTTACCCTTTCACGCAAAAGCTACTGAACGGATTAGAATAAAATTTAGTACATTGATAGGTTATATTCCAACTTAATAAATAGGATGCTTTATAGACTAGTATAGGTGGGTAAAGACGCATAATCTAATATGCTATATGTATATATATGGTTACATAATCTAATATGAATTTATAGGTATATAAAAATACAACATAACACAACTACAATCTTTCAATAAAGTATTGAATGACTACGGAAATAGTTATATCAATACCTTTCGTTTTTATAATAAAGAAAAAATTGAATAATAATTTCTATTATCTTTCCTTTCTGTAGTAAAAAAAAAGTAAAGCTATTAACTCTGTTATCTTTTGTTCTATAATGATAGAAAATAGAGCTATCCAGTTACATATCTTGCTTTATTCATAAAAGAAAGAAATTCAGTTAATAGTTAGGTGTCAATGTGTTTGTAACACCTTTTTAATTAAATAATTAATTAGAAAACGTAATTCTTCTATTGAAGTTACAAATAAATTATCGATCTTAGTATGTAAATTCTAAAAAAAAAAAATAGCAAATGAAAAAGAATATAAAAAAATCATAAAAAAATGAAAATAATTATCGATCTAATAAGAATTCTTATAATTAACCCTTTCAGAACTGGCGTGCACAATTGTAGACATAAGATAAAATTTAAAAAATAAATATTAAACTCTCAAGCTTTCCGATTGAAAAGGGGTTGTATTCGTTTGTTCACTAATAAACTACTCAATTTAATACTACTTACGCCATTTTTTTATTTTTTTTTTTATAGTCTCCTTATTATACTTTAGACACATGGAATTTACCAAATCCATCGGATGAAAAAAAATAATTCAGTTCTGAAAGGGTTAATATTCATCTATAATCTACACAAGTATATTCCGCTATAAAAACAAAATAGTGATTTCAATTGTCATAAAATTAATATGGCACTAATTATTAAAATTGGTTGAAAATTATCAAAGATATCGTGTAACATACACACAAAAATACAGTCGGATACCTCCTCGTCTCAGTAGCCCTTAAAAATTATAATTAAAAGCAACTTGAATTTTATGAATATATAAATAGATCGATAAAATTGGTGACACAAACTGACAGACAACTTATACTTAGAACTGATGGGCATTAAAGGCATGAAATTTTCTAAAAAAGAAATATTTGTAGAAAAAGTGAGCATTCAGAAGATAAGTCTCGGCATACCCACAAGTACGGGGCATATTATTAGTAAACTACTTGTAGATCTCCGTTCAATCTAATTCTACTGGAACATAACAAACTTTATTGCGCACAAAATGTATACATAGAATATTATTACAGACTGAACATTTTGTTTTACGAATAAATTCTAGTATTGGAATCTATTATGGAGTACCATATCTATTATATATAGCATATTTATGTGTGCATGGCGCTGTGGCAGAGTGAAAGTGGCAGCAAGCCTCTTGGCTCTCGGCGACCGAAGGCCGACCACAAACCAACCGCATGGGCCAACCATGTAAATAATATCCACACCAAAAACTGTTACACTACAAACTGGTGATCACGAAATGAGTTTGTGATAACAATATCAAAATTTTAGGGTATTCGATAACGATATCGTGATAAATTCAACATGTTGCATTGGAAACTGCGTTACTATTTCATTGATTATAATTGAAAAATACATCACAGTTGTAGTGTTATATTACACTACTGAATATATGTGATTTCATTATATTCTGCGCGTTACAATATGGCGCAGGCTCACTAAAATTTGAACATTACTAAAACGTAACTTATTGTCTAATAAAATATTTGAATTTCCGAATTTAACTTCAACACTAAAAAAACAAGTAAAATGTCATCTATTACACGTACCTTGATACAGTGTGCAAAATATAAATAGTTTATTCCTAAATTATTACATATTAAAACTACATAATAATATTAAAAGTGCATTAATAGTTTTCGGAATCGATAAATTAATTTTGCTATGATCCTATAAATATTAGAGGCTAGTATCAAAATAAATTAATTCGTAATTTTATCCTGATTGAATCTTTGGCTGTGGGAAACATAGCGTAAACATTTTTTAATTCTATTTATCGACTGCCACCGTTACGAAATGTCACACAATCAACGTCACGTACCATCAGCGCTGACGTGTTTACATATTGTGTGACGTGGATTTGTAAAGATGCCTTTAACGTACAAGTTAAGATTCTTGACTACGTGGACACAGCGCGCACTGTTATTACTAAATAGGCATACCTACTCCGAATATTCTAACATAGTGCTATCCTGCTTTATTAGTGCTATCCTAGTTTATAAGGACAGTATGGAATAAGTTCTGTTTTTTTACAGTCAAAGACAATTTAAGTTTCTTAATATTTTCTCATAGTTATTCAATTCAGTAATTATTCAAATATCATAATTATTTAATTAATTATTGACTACAAACTAAAGATTCTAAGAGCAATTTCCAAAATTCCAAAATGAGTAAAATCCGTGTTTGGATCATTTAAAGTTATTGTCTCTTGCTTCATGCTTTGAAGGGTACATAAAGCCGTTATTTGGTAACCCATCTTATAATCTTTTCGTATAACCTTAGGCAGCCTAGAAATTTAACACTAGAGAGCGTCACCGCTGTGGTAATGATTTGTCACCAACGACATGCTATAACGTTCGGAAGTATAACATATTAGTCTTCGTCTTTATCTAATATATAAAATTCTCGTGTCGCGGTGTTTATTACTAATCTCCTCTGACACGACTTTACCGATTTTTATGAAATTTTGTGTGCATATTGGGTAGGTCTGAGAATCGGCCAACATCTATTTTTCATACCTCTTAATGATAAGGGTGACCTACCTCTACTTTTTTAATTTTATTTGAAGAAATTTTTTAATTTTTATTTTATTATGATTTAACATTGAAAAATATATACAACTTCAAATTTTCACGCTTTTACGATCAATCCCTGTTTTTTAATCGCGATTTTCATATGCCGCAATAGGGTTGCAAGATGGCGATCGAATATAGTAATTGTAGTAATAGAAATTTTACGAGAAATTTTCATGTATAGTTCTCGAAATAATGTACATAGTGAAACAACGTTTGCCGAGTCAGCTAGCAATTATATATACCTATTTAGAAATCATTTGCGGTATAATTATAATTAATTGAAAATTAATCACAAACAATCTTTTTCTTCATTATAATTAAAAAATGTTATTAATGGAAGATATAAAAGTTATAGAATGATATTTTCTTAAACATTGATGTTAGAAAAGATTTAATTGCGATTTCATATATTTTGGCTATTAGGTGAGGTTCTGTATAAAATTCAATTATTGCTTTAAGCTATATGTAATTTAATTTTAGGTATATCAATTTTAACTTCATTAAATAATATTTTTCGATTTTATGATTAAAAAAATCTAAGATATAGCTTTGTGATAAAATACATATTAAGAAAATTTTTAACTTCGATCAATTTAATACTAAAATAATAGTCAAGTATAGAGAAATAGGAAAATGATGGTTTATTTATGTACCAAATTTTATTCAAATCCGCTCACCCAGTTTATACGTGATTGAGTAACAACCACACAAACATTTTACATACTTTCACATTTATAATATCAGTAAGATATTTTTTTGACGAAAACTCAAATTATTACAGCAAACATTAATAGGTACCTACTAAAATTAACAATAATCACTTGAAAACTTTATGTAGGCACGTAATATAATAATTTAAACGAGCAATCAAATAATGACGTAGAATGTTATTTATATCAAGGTTGCTATAAATAAAATAATCTGTGTCTATAGGTCATACATATCATAACATAATAAATATATGCTTCTCAGCAAAAGGTTCATATTTTCCAGCAGAGGTCGGTACTGCGAATCTGTAGCCATTAAGTAACTCGTAAAAATTTGGCAAGGTGAACTGTTAGACAAAGGCTCATCGCATACGATACTAATTAGGCTGGCTGTAGAATAGGAATGCCCCGCCGGGCACAGTGCTGTAGAAGTAAATTACAGAGCACGCTCGCTCCGAGTCAGGGCCGGCACCACTTATAAGTTAGATACTGTCTAGATATTCATTGAATTTATTTATGTAAGTATAACTATCTCTTAATATCTATTGAATAGAATAGATAACTGTAATAAACAATAAAAAAAATATCTTTTTATTATTTATATGTAGAAAATGATGTAAAATATCATTGTAGAAAAACAAGTGGGAACCCTAAACCCGCGCCCGCGGCGCTCCGCCTTCATTACGAGAGAAGCTTTTGCGTCTAAGATTTATTTACATCCGGATTCTCTAAGCAATAATCTAAATTTTAAACACTGTGAAACAATTTTGATATCTTTCCATTTTTCATATCTAGATGGTTAACATTAATAACTAAAATAAATAGTGTATATATTGAAATTGGTAGCATTTTGACGCAGGTAGAGCTTATAAATTCAGATGGAATTGGAGAAAATTTTTAAAGTTATTAGTTGCATGAAAAATATGATCTAATTTAATACTGCTTATGCGGACTAAGCCCTGGTAACAGATTCTTTTTCTATAAATCTATAGAGATTAATAAATAAATATAATATTATTACAAAAGTCACACTTTAATTTATTATAGGCTGCCCTTCACCACTGCATGTTAAACGCGGTGCTTCACACAGACTCTGAACAAACAATAGCAGGTTCAGAAGCCACCTATTTGTGTGTTTGCTTCGGTCGGTACGCAAACGGCTTCTTCCATCTGAACACTGTTACGTAAACATGTCCGACACAGCGCAAACACACACTGCACTGATCGTTAAAAATAATATTTATTCTACTACTGGTAGTCTTTTTTATTGTATGCACATCGATAACTGTCATGCCACAGATTTCGAAAAGATTAGAATTTACTGATCATTGGTTTAAAAGAAAACATATTACAATCAAAAATGGGCAATTCTTAAGTATTCTAAGATATCACTGCTATAATTACAGGGTATAGAGGCATTGTTTCGCTTTTGTACTTTGGTGCTACCATGATGCAGTTTATATTTTTATTGGCATCATCGATTAGGTAACAACTTTCCATCAGATGGATGAAATTTTAGTTTATTTGATGTTATAAATAAATTACCAGAGGGAGACTTTGTACAAAAGTCGATTGCTTGGGCACCTCTGTCCCATTCGTGTTTTAACCGTGAAGCAGTTGTGTTTGCATGGCCGTGTTTCGGTTTGAAGGGTGGGATATGGCGTGAATTTGCTGGGTACAGAGGAATAATACCTGAGTCCTCATGAATGGCAACACATGGGGGGCATCATGGGCGAAACAGTATACTCTGTTATGTCCGTGGTACTGCTCATGTCTATAGGCGACGGTTACCACTTTCCATCAGATGGGCCGTCAACTTTGTTTGCCATTCTAAGATGTATAAAAAAAAAATTCATTAATCCATAAGGGAATTTATTTTAATAGAATCTACCTTTTATGAAATTCGTGAAGATAAGTTTACGAGCGAAATAATACAAATAATACAAGCAAAAACAAAACTAAGCATTTTAACACTCATAGAATCTTCTTTAAAAAAGCTGTTCTTAATTAGACGGTTTTTGTGCAGATTATACTTTCGATTTCTTCGATTTTTTATGAACTAATTGTAAAGGGGGGCAAGGGATTGTTAGAAACGGTTTCTAATTGACTAATTGCTAGCAATATACCTCGTTAGGTTGACCTCCACGCGGCTCCCCATGGAAACCTGAAAATTCTTGGTGAAACGCACAACGGCCCAAATGAGGAAAAGAGAGACCAATTTACATTTACAATTCTTGGTGAATACTTCACGATGGGCCAACTGATTTGTCCTCATTCTCATCTATCATCTATTACTGATGCCGAGATGATGACGATGATGACCAGCGTATACCGATTGCATAGGAGGGATTATAATTCTATTTTCACCCATTAAGAAAAAACAATTGTAATAACTCCTTTTATCAATAGCTTCTTCTTAGTTTACTATTATTACTAATTCTGTAGCAGTTGAAATTAACTATATTATAGTAAATTTACAATGCTCTTCTTAATTTGGAATACTTGTAAGGTAATTATTAATTTGATAGATGTTTCTAAAAAATTTTCTCAACTTTTAATTTTACTTGAATTTTCGAATTTTTTAAAATTGTATTGTGTTTGGCTGTTCGTTTTACGAATATTAATAACAGTATACCACGATTTTTTTTTTTTACTACACAGGGGGCAAACGAGCATGCGGCTCACCTGATGGTAAGTGACTACCGCCGCCCATGATCACCCACAACACCAGCGGCATTGCAGGTGTGCTGCCGGCCTTTTAAAAAGGAATATACTCTTTTCTTGAATATGTTGTCGTACGGAAATACTGCTGCTGGAAGTTGATTCCAAAGAATGGTTGTGCGTGGAAGAAAGTGCCTTGAAAAACGCACGGTGGAAGATTATTATGATTGGGATGAAACTTTAGTTTGTGGCGGGTTGTACGGTGGTGAAAATCAGCAGCAGGTATCAATCCGAACAATTCCTCAGAACACTCCCCATGATAAATTCGGTAGAAGACACAGAGATGCAACATCCCTGCGCAGTTTCAGTGGATCAAGTCGGACAGTAAGGCGTTGACTATCGATAATTCGAGCCGCCCGACTTTGAATGCGGTCTAACGGAAGGAGTTGGTACTGTGGCGCTCCTGCCCACAGGTGAGAACAGTATTCCATATGCGGCCTGACTTGGGCTTTATATAATTTCAGGCGGTGTTCTGGCATGAAATACCGTCTCACCCTATTGAGCACTCCTAACTTTTTGGAAGCTATCTTAGCCTTCTCCTCCAGATGACCGCAAAACTGGACGTCGCAAGATATATCAACGCCCAGAATTCCTAGACTCGACTTTTTATCAAGGGAAGTGCCCTGAAAGTGAGGAGATACGACAAACGGCGTCTTTTTTGCGGTACGATATTAGCACCTTAATATCCAGCCACCGACACGTGTTTAAAGACTGGTCTAGTAATGTATCGTAGTAGATTAGCAATCTAGGTTAGTGAATCAATTACTTGGAAAGGTGTAAAATGAATTCAATTATTATTTTACAACGATCAAAGAAAACTAGAAAGTCAAAGATTAAGTGAAGGTATGATACCTTCAAAATCCTCCTAATAAAATTTATTATATATAAGTTTTTTGATATATATTAAAATAACATAACAAAATTCTAATTATTTTTAAAATTTATGTTTATTTTTTAATACGATTAAAAGTAAATTATTATATAATTTCTTGGTCCCGATAAATCTTGTACTGCAATCTTTTGGAAGAAATAAGAGTCTGTCTCATCAAGTAGTATATTATAATGTAATATTTAGTTTAGTCAATATTTGCAAAGAAGTTTTGTAATAATAAATAAATAATGATTAAGTACGATAAGATTTGATGTATTAAATGACTAGGTACTTAAGTGGCGGAGGAAAGCTCTACAATATCTAAGAGAGAGCATCATAACCTATTGGTATATTATCTTGACGCAAAGTTCTTAATTTCAAATCTCGCCCATTACAAAAATATTTTGTGTGTCCATTTTAAATTTCAGACTAATTCTCCAGTAAGATAAATCACTATTAACAAACGAAATTAATTCGAGTGACAGTGAATTATACATTCACCCTCTGTCATTTTCTATCCGCATATGCTCAGATAAATATGGGTATAGTTGTTACGTTTACGGTACCCAGTACCCGGTACCATTCGATTAAGATCTCTGGCTACCCCATCAAGCAATAGGGTCGTGAGCATATTTATTTATGCTTTATTATTTAAGATAATTTTTAGAATTAACATTAATAATTCCTTATATACTCGAGTCAATGAAGAAACAATTTGTAAAATAAGGTAGTGATATGCAACACTTGATTTATATTTAAAAATATTCCTTAAGCAGGGACAAAAAAACTATGTACAATTTGATATTGTAGTACCTAAATATCTGAATTACATAAGGTGTGTTTTAAAAAGGATTGATTAATTTTTTTTTTTTATGATTTATATACCTTAAATCATGTCTATTTTTATAAGTGAGATATTTGAAAAAAAAATCAAGTTCAAATACTTTAATAACACTTATATTATTCCACAGATTTAAAATCTGTGGAATAATACGAGTACAAATGTTCTTATTTAATAATTAAAAGTGAATTACAAATTACATCAATGTAAACATTACAGTATATACAGTGTTATAAGACATCAGTACATAAGTAATGAATAAATATAATTTACTTCTTGAGGATCGTATTCTAGAATACAAGATTTCCATATAGAATGGTTTTTTAATTGGTTGTGCATTATGTCAATGCACAATATCGCATTTAATTTATAACCATTGACCGAAGATCATTTACTCAGTAATATCTTCATGTCTAGTTAATAAAAGGGATTCTATCAGTTAGTATATTTCCAGTCGTATCCTTATAAATTACCTGTTGATGATTATTAAAATATGCAAACTCTTACATCATTATTGTTGAGAATATGTGTATATAAGTATAGATAATGAACACTATATAAACCACTGCGCAAAAAGCTGGTAAACAATATTTTGCCGGATAGGTATTCTAACATCTACAAAGCCTTATACGATATGTTGTAGGTACTTACTACTTACATGGTTAGTCTATAGGATTTGTAGATAGAGAGTAAAGTATCTACGGTGCACGCCGTTCTCCGAGAAATTATAGAGAACGTCACAAATTGTTTTTAGATACGGCACTTTATATATTACACTTTTAATAATTAAGTATTTACATATCATACATATCTGTAATATTAATATAAATTTATTTTTAGAATTGCTGTAGGCATTAAATGATAATAATAATTAATATAATTTTAGATAAATCTTGTGGAGATAAGTAGTTTAATAACAGAAAAGATATATATATATATATATATATATATATATATATATATATATATATATATATATATATATATATATATATATATATAGCATGTATTCCCCTATTAGGTATTGGAATATTAATTAACTAACATTAAAATCTCTTGTATGTTATATGATAAATATTACATGTTCTGAACCTCTTCTGACTTCATTTCTAATTAAAAAAAAATATTGTGTACAAAATAGAGAGCAAAAGAAACAGCCATGATATTAAATAATAAAAATAGTTACATAAATCTGAAGGAATGTTTTTTTTTTTTATTTTAATATGCTATTTTCTTACATAATACAGAACTTGATTCATATCCCTAAAGTTAATATTATTATTACTAAAGTAAAATGAGACTGATGTTCTTAAAAATATATGCGTATTATATAGTCTATGGACGTTGTACGGTCTGGTTTATAAATAGCCGGCGGCGGAGGCAGGTGCACCAGGGTCTGAGCAGACGGGCGGACGCCGCCGTGCTTCCGCGAATCTGCTCGACCCGCGCTCGCATCTCAAGCATCTCGACAGGCTTGACTTGCCTTATGTGTACCTACCTACTTAATAGCACATACAGTCAGAATGTGAACACGAGTCGACTACATTCAACCCAGAACAATTTTAAGAAAATATGGACATCACGCCCTTGCTAAGTGTAAGGCTAATCATTTTAAAATATAAATAACAAAATCACAAATAATTATTAACTTAACTTTAAAATTGAACATTAAGTAGTAACAGTATCTAAACTCTCACACTATTTTCCTTTTGGACTATATATATAGGGTAAAAGTGGGTGAGACGCCATATGAGGAGAGATGCCATATCCTCGCTAATTCTGTGTAGGAAAGAAATAAATGCATATTTCTTACTGTGCTCGACAGCTCTTGGACGCTACCCCATAGACTTGTCAGTACCTGCTCGGCTGCACGCGGTCGAAACTGGATGTTGAGGAATGAATGTTTTGTCGCTGAATTTTTTTGATATGAATTACGTGTTAATATGATTGCGGTGAATATAGTTCATGAAAACAAAGAGTCAGCAAAGTAAGTATTGGTTTAATGTATTGTTGAGATTGTTATTAATGTGTTAATTTAGTATTTTATCATGTTTGTTTATTTTGTCATAGTTTGAGCTATGTGGCATCTCTCCCACATTCTGGGGAGAAATGCCATCCTTTACTTGAGCTGCTTTTACTATGTAATTGTTCAACTATTTTCTTTTTATTTTTATGTATTATGCCATATACCAAGTATGCAGTATGCCAAGAAAATATATTAGGAACAACAGAGTGATCAGAGATCAGTGGGCGTAGAAAATTTAGGTTTGGCAATGGAAAAGGTAAAAAAAGGTGAAATATCAAAAAATGAGGCACAAAGATGCTGTGGAATACCAATTCGTACCTTATGTAGGCGTCTTAGTACTGGCAACACTGTAGCTTCAAAGATTCTAGAGATAATGAACCTAATACCAAAATTATCACGATCAACTGTGAAGAGAAATCTATTTGCCTGTGTGTTAACATCTTCAGAGAACGTCCACAAGAAAACAGCTAATATTAAATTGATAAAAGGAGAAGCTAAAAAGCGCAAGCTAGCTGCATCATTCATCATCATCATCAAGGTGCATCAGCATCATTATCCTTACAACAGAATGCATCCAACCCGATTGAAAACGATAATAATGTGTGCACTGAGTGCTGGAAAAATTATTTAATAACGAAAAAAAATTGATTGGATTCAATGTCCTTCTTGTCAAAAATGGCTTCATAAGTCATGCACAATGTACTCTCCGCATTGTGATAAGTGTGGAAAAGAAATGGTGCATCAAAAAAAAAAAACAGAATAAATTGTAATTCATGTACAAGGACTTCAATGGCATCTCTCACATACCATGTGGTATCTCACCCACACTGTGTAAGAGAGATAGCCAGTTCCTAAATTTAATTTTTCATTATTATTATTTTCAAATATAGTCCAAACCAAAAAGTATTGATATGATAATAAGCTTAATATATTTACCTTGAGAATTAAAAATAAACAACTTCACTATAGGTTTTATTTTATTTTTTCTAACTCTTTTTAAAAAATTATGGCGTCTCTCCCACTTTTACCCCACTGAAATATACAAGTGTGTACGATAAAAAATAACAAGGGACAGGTATAAACTTTAAGTAGTCTTTATATTATTACGAGTATATTAAGTATTCCTTTGAAACACAGTTACTTCATCAATATTTCCATTGTGACTTTATTTCCAAATCTCGATCTTATTAACAGAAATGGTCTTATGGTATTTAAAAATATGTAAATCATTTACAACTATGCCAATTTTGTCAAGGAAAACAGATTATGAAATAGTAGATTTTGTTGTAAAATTAATATACCAGTACAGATATTTATCTATCACTTATTATTTAAAAAAAAATCTTAAAATTACCTTTTAGTATATAAATGTAGATAAATATGTAGTTACATATTTAATAGCACTTATAAACTATGTATGACGAGCAATGTTATTTTCACATACCATATTTATATAGGCGTGAAGGTTGTTAGGTATTAAAACCATTTATATAGTAACTTGAATTAACAGGTTAATTGTTTATAACCCAAATTTATCTAGCGCTAACAAGCAACAAAATATGTATGTATTACCTACATCATATTTCGTAATTTCTAAGATTAAGGGGCACAGTTAAGAAAGTCTTATCACTTGCCAAATCAAAATACTTTAAAAAAGGACTTTATTCTGGTTAATTCCATTAACATTAGTATGTGTGCGATTGCCAACACTCGAAGATTGACCACTAACAATCAAATAATCAGTGATGTGGATGTGTCCTCAAGATGTCCTCAAGATAATACCTACTTCAGTAAAATATAGAGTAAAATTTTTTTTTTAATATTTGAAGGTACACCTATGGTATATACCGTTACCAATGGCGGGGCCTCAGTGGAGGATGAGACGATAAGGATGAAGTGAGGTCAGTAAACCCAATATGAATTAACCACGATAGTACCAGATTGAGGTTGACTTGACTTGACTGGATATCAATCCCTCCCTTAAACAAGAAATGTTGTAGACGTTCTACTATACCCTTAATACAAAGCATGGGTATTGCAGTTACTAATAATGAAAAATTTACATTGGGTTGTTGTCTTAGAGCTGTCTCATTTAGTCAGAAATATATATTTATAGTAATACCCGCGACTTTATTCGCATGTACTTATCTATTAATAATTAGAGAGAGAGAGAAAGAGAGGATTTAAAAAACCAAAACTTGTAGTTGATTGGCTGCATTGCTGCTGCTATATAGTAATCAGCGTGTATTACCCGTTACATTATCTATTTGTTTTCATGTCAAGTTCCTTACAGGGTAGAAAGAAAGAACCCAGTATCAGTTGTTATTATCATTATTATTTATAGTCATTTATATTTTGTATAACGACAGTTTGGATTATGTCTGTTTTTTCTTAGTTAAAAAGAGCAATTAAATACTTCAATAGAATGTATGCTATAAGTAAATATACCTGTCCTATCCCGTACTCAAACAGGAAAACAGGGACAGATATAAATGGAATCCTGATCGCTAGCAATTCTTTTATATCCAGCCACTATACCTACATGAAGTCGCAACCAGTTTCAGATGATAGAATTATGGAATCGTACAAAGTCACAAACATGTAATTAAACGCGGTCTAAGTATGAACTTAAGACTTCGCTCAAAAAATATAAAGTATTATAGTTTATATTATGAAGCTTTAGCATACATTGATTTTATGGATAATTTCACACTGATTAACGTTATAAAGAGTCATCGCAGTTAAATTTGAAAATCAATAGTATTTAAGATGATGAAGATGTCTCTAACATGCGAACAAAATAAATACTGTATGTTGATGTAAACTAGGTATAGTTTAAAATTTAATCTGCCATTTCAGCGTTTTGTTTTAGTTCTGCACATACACATCTAAATACTTATTCAAATGTCTTTATTATTAAATTTTATTGTTAAAAGTTTAGTAAAAATTCATTATATTTTATATAAGAACACCGGATAGTTAGCTAGATTTGAAACCATCCAAGACCCTTAGTCATGAGTTGCCGTGACGCGAGCGCGAGCCTGACATCGAGCCTTACATTAAAAAATGAAATTGGTAGAATATACGTACATTGATAGGTATTTTAATCTACATTAGCATTAAAAATACTGAATTCACGTAGAAAAAATATCTCACAATAAAATGTACAAGTAATTGACTTAAAAAAATATACCTACCCTCCTATAATTGTACATAAAAACTATAACCTTCTACACACTTATTTTAACTACTACACTATTATGTCACTTTTTCAAATTAGGAATTCAGCACAAAAGAACGAGATAAAACAATTCAATAACTAAAATAGTTTTATGAGAGCTTTTACATTTTTATGAATAGGGGGGTTAAATGATTCGTCCATTGTTTACATACACTTTAAATTTTTATCATCATTATCATATTTGTGACTAGGTATAATTTCACTAATATAGTAACTTCATTACGATCTTGTTTAGTACCTATTTCTTTTCTTTTGCCTTATTTGATTAACATGAAATATAATTGACGGTTAATGGTGACATAATATTATGATTGAGATTTCATCGAATAAATGAAAAATTAGAAATCATTTAGCTATTTTTCCGCAGTCGCAGTAAAAATTGTATGTATGGGAATAATGATAGGCGGCCGGTAGACGATAGGGCGCCGTGCGTTGACGCCGCACCGCCTGCGCGGACGCACCGCCGCGCATTACGTGCGCCATACCGCCACGCCAGCTACACACAACTCTAATCCGCGTGGATTTCATATAAAATATCTTATTAAATTATATTAAAATCCACTTGTAATAATAATTAAAAAATCTTAGCGTAGCTAATAAAGGAAAAAATAACATAATAATTTAATTTATAATACAGAAGGGTATAATAAGATACTGTGATGTCTTTACGTTTTAAATATCTAAAGGTGTATATTACTCGTAATTTTATACCTCACTAATGACTGGAAACTTTCTAGATGTGTGTAATATATAAATATGTTATTATATAGCTATAATTTCGTGTGAATTTATTATATATTTCTCAAAATATCTATATTTCTCCTGTGATAAACACCTGTATAAATATTTATAGTGAACATTAATTATCCTTAATCCTTACTAATATTATAAATGTGAAAGTGAATTTGTTTGTTTCATTGTTACCGTATAGTAACGGCTTAATCTATTACTATGTTATTTGGTACACACGTATTGTAAGGCATGAAGAAGTTTAAAGGCTACCTTTTATTCCGGCCACGCGGACAAAGGTGCGGAGTTAAAGCTAGTGACGTATAATTATGCAATTATGACGTAGAGCGTTAGCAGTTCATTTACCGCGAAGTCCTTTATTCTAAGTGGCTGTGTGTACCGTTTCCTTGGTTTACCATAAACGCACCCACCTGCGAGAAGGCACACAGATACTTGCGTCATTTACAACTTAAAATAATAAAACTGGTTCCGATTGTGATCTATACGATGGTGGATCGACGATTAATGTACCAGGGTCCACACCTGGCAGCCGCCCGACCCCGTGCCGTGCGACACCTGATACTATGTTACCTAAACATTTTTATGAGTAAATTCCATATATTATTCATAATTTTACTGTTTCAATATATATGTTTTTTGTGCATGATGACATAATTTAATTCATTTATTAATATAATGTAGAGAAGCTGTATTATTTATTATTTTAAATAAAAACTTTAAAGAAAATTTATTGATTTAAATTATGAAGTAATTTCTATATATATTTCTAAAAAATTTAAAAATAAAACCGAACTGACCGTTGCTAGACGTTATAAGTTTTCGTTTCATATCATCTTGCATCTAAGGCAAATGTTAACTCTTAAAAGAAAACGGTAGAGGTTTACATATAAATATTTAACTGTAAATAATGGTTGTTACGATGATCCCATGTATTTATAAAATATTTTATCTCATTACTCATCGACTGACTTTCCATGCACGCATATGTGACATGTGTTATTTTTTAAACAAAGAAGTCGGAGCAATGACCTCTCCTTATTTGGCGGAGTCAGCAAGGCGACTCCAGACCCGGTGCGATGCAATACCTGTATGCAGTGTTACTGTACTTATAGATTTTATGGAATTGTAAAAATTGAGACCTATATTCGTTTTTACTTTAATTGATATCTATTTTAACACATATTAAAAAAAATTAAAAAAAAAATGTTAATTATGTGTATTTTAAGATTTAAAAAATAATTATAACAAGAGTTTATGAAGATTTATAAGACATTCTTTCATATATCAGTTTAACATTTGTAAACAATTTCAACATCTTCATGCAAAAAATATACTATTTTAAATAGGATTTTATTAACTACATTTATAGAGATAGACCATGTAGAAGAGTAGAACTAAGACAGTATACATTATCATATTATATTAAAAATAAGAGTGAGCTTCATATAATTATATTATTTATAAACAATACAAATATTTATTTGTATCTGACATAAAGATATGTTCTTGGTTACATTTTTTTCCGATTAAGGTGCTTCATTTGTATTTGACCTTGGGTCATATGGGCGTTGCTTTATCTTTTTCTAACCCGCTAAGAATTATGGCGATGACAAAGAGTACTTAATTGTGCAGAGTTGTTTTGTCATGCTTGGAAGTCAAAATGCTTGAAAGTTGATTATTGAACTAAATGTAAATGAAAACTTTTCGAAGTATATGTACAAATAAGTATAAATTAAAAAAAGTGTAACTCGCTAGTTGGTAGTCGATAGGTATTAACTTAAATTGACATTTTAATAACCTAATCAATCGTCATGAAGTTTAGTTTATAACATATTGATTACATTTTATCCCGGTCAATCAGCATATCCCGAACGAAGTCGTGGGTACAGATTAATATAAATAATAAATATCCTTATAACTGTAATCCTAAATAAGATTTTTAGAGACATTTTTTGACTATTATTATTTGGTCCACACTTTACCAAATTATTTGAATTTAACGTATTAAAGTGCAAACCTACCTGGATTGTTAAGATGAAGTCAGGTTAATTGGCCAATTGTGATGAACTTATCAGGAATTAATCACTGATCGTGATAGAATAAGTATATTGCTAGAAAATGAGGCCACTAGTATACGTCACCAACGATCCTTTCTCCCCAAACTACTTGAATTAAAAGGTTTGTTAATTGTGAATTCTAGAATAAGCTGCATCTCAGTAATTTTAGGTTCACGTTCAGATCTTTAAACGTGATTATTTTTTTACAAATTTACACATCTATATATAATATAATATAACATAATATCATATTTCTCTATAATTATCATGTAGTATAACACTGTACAATCTTACTAAATAGCAATAACAATTTCTTTCATGGAACAAAGTTTGTTAGAAGAGATCTCTTACTAAAGAAAATCCTCTTCGACTCTCCAATAACTAATTAACACATATTAAGGTTTATGTGCCAAAATTTTAGAGAAAAATGTATGAGGTGTAATTTCGTATATTAATCTAGAAAATTTGTCACGGGGTTTGGCGAAAATTCGAAAACAACTTTTTCTTTATTACATTTATGTAATTTATTATTGAAATAAAATAATTTCAAATCACGTATTTGATCATAGTCTAAGGATTGATAATTTAATATATATTTATTTTTCCAATATTTTACTATTAATCTAATCTGGGAATAATGATTAATAAATAATCTTAAACGGGATGAGGCACCTTAATCAGTACCTATGTTCCACATATACGTAGATACAAAGTCACTATCACAATTAGTGGCCTTTTTTATAATGAATCCCTATCAATTAAGACTTATAATTAAAATATTTCTGACAAAATAGGTATTGAATTTGTAATTTACTGACATATAGTAATGTTCAATTATGTAAATATTTAAAATGTAACTTATTGTACAATTTTGATACTATAAACAATATTCTATAATTTTATTACACACACAACATTACACAGGTATTAGAATATTCTTACTGTGGCTAAAAGACTCAAACGGCAAAACTAAAGCCGCATATGTTTACATTTTTTCAAAATAAAACTCCTCGTATTGGTTTTGCGTGGTAAAAATTGAACTGTTGTTTTTATGTAGGTACAAATAGGTATTTACGAGGGTCATTTGTCTTTATTTTGCTATAAAATTTCATAATACTTCAACAGACTGCGAACGGTTCTATAAAGTGATAGATGGATAGGCGGATGGGCAGACAGGTGGCTAGGTAGAAAGAAGAGCAAACAGATAGACGGAATATGTCTAAATCAAATGAAATTATTGTCAAATTAATATGGACACATGAAATGTTTTTAATAATTCATTTATAGTTTTTTTATTAGTTTTTATTTTTGATTAGATTAAATATATCACAATAATTGCCCGGACAGAAGCGTGACAAGTTATATGAATAGTTGAAATGATATTAATAATGATGAAATCATTAATTTATATTACAAAGACCAACTATAATCGTATTCACTGAGATTTTTATGTAAGGATTATAACTTTGTGATACTTATTAGAATAATGTAATACATGAATGCAAAGGATAAGTAATTAAGTAATTTACATTTAAAGTGTAAAGAATTTTTTTAGTCTATTCCACATTTTCTCAATTTATAACAAAATTTGGTTTATTTATACTTGTAAATATCATCCTACTGCTATTATCACTGTTATTTTACAAATAGTAGTTTTTATATATGGATGTTTTACGTAATTGAATATACTACAAATTTGTGTAACAAGTTAAAATTAAAAATTTTAATATCTAAAATAATTTAAGATTGTATTCCACAAAAAATATTTAACTATTTCGATTTTAAAACTAAATAACTAAGTTAATTTTCAAGTAACTAATCTGTAAGTATATCCTTTCAAATACAAAAAGAATTTTCCAAATTCGTTTATAACTGACGGAGTTAAGAGCCAGTAAACATAAAAAATTGCATCTTATTGAGAACCTACTCCTTTCTTTTAAGACCGTTGATTATTAATTAGCTTTGAATATGTCAAACTACGTTAATCGAATTTTTTAAAAGTGTTTAGCGTTTTCGATCGACAGCTGTAACAGAGATAATACGAGTATTGTCTTTATTTCCATGTGTTTGTATAGTTTACAAAATATATAAATTTGTAAATGATGTATAAAAATATCGATTACGTCCCTGACGTTCTAACATTTGAATATTTTTAATGTAAAATAAAAATTATTATAATAATAGATATTTCTGGAAAAAATGTTATAAAAGTGAAGTTAATGGAGTATTTGAGTGGTATTGGCGACTACAGGTGTACGGTCAACCAGTTCGATCTCTGTATCATGTTACACTAGGTTTCACATTAGGAAAATTATACGACATCTCAAGTGACTACCGACTGTTAATTATTGTTTTATTGACAAGATAAATTATTATAATTATTAATATAATCAGTTCCAAGAAGGTACTCAGCAAAACAAGATGATTCATCCGCGTATATTTTGCCAGATGCACGCTCACGCCGCGGGGTGTGTTTATTAAATTAAGTGACATTTCATTTTAATTCATCGACATAAATCTCGGACATTATGAGGGCCATTATCGTAGCTCGCAGGTGCCCGGTGCCGCGCCCCGCTACGTGCCAAAGGTCTTCGCGAACCGATAAACACGCGGTCAACTCGGTACGACACCGAGTCTGCGGTCTGCGCCTCATCTATGTAGCCACATTATTACACACTACACGCGCTCTTATTGCTTCTTTTTGTGTTTATATACATTGTAAATATTTATAACAGTAATGAATAAATACAGTGTTAGCAAGGAGTTGCATGGTAGCATTAATATTACGGACGGAATTATTAATCTTTATTTAAAACTATTCCAAAGTGCCATTAATTACTAACTTCATTGAAAAATGTGTTCTTTGCTCACTGTAGGTATCATTATTCTTTAAAGATATATTTGTATTCTTTTATCATTGCCTTGCATTTTCCTACATACTGATACTAGCACTGTTTAACATAGATAGTAGAAAGATTTTTGTTAATCTATAGATGAAAGAATTTTTTAAAATCAGTTGAGCAGTTTTTAAATTATTCCATTACAAATAAATAAACAAACATACAAAAACTCAAATCTTTCCTCTTTATAATAGATATTAGTTTAGATAATTTGAATTCTAATATTTCAGTTACATTTACAAGCCGCATTAAGTTTTCTACTAGTTATATGCTACATAAAATGTTTAGTTATATGACTTATATGACCTCCTTTAATTTTTCTTTAAAAAAAATATATTATCTAAAAGGCCATATTTATTTATTTTTTATTTAATAAATAATATATTTACTTTAATACAATACCTTAGTAAATTAGGTCTAACTGTTCTTACATTCAAGGGCAACCACAGCATGCTTTGTATTTGAGAAATATTATTAAATGGAATTAATATAACGAATTATGTAATGAAAACTAAAGATGTAAACAACGTCATTCACACTTGTATCCCTTTAGGCTGATATATACTTGATAAATATATCAAATATTGCATAATTAATCTGGTTCAGTACAGACATGGTGGCTCTAGTAAAGGCGTCAGGGACGCGGTAGTTGGTACGCACCCAGTTGCTGTCAATTTTACGCGTCCACTTCATATATTTCCATATATATATTGTTTGTCAATATACCTCATTTACATAAGCGATTACTTAGGTACGAGTACAAGCAAGCTTGGGCTCCGCCGTGCGTTTACATTTTGCAATACCTACTTACAATCAACACCGTGATACCACACCTTATTAACATAAGTATTTACAGTTGTACTGTAAATCAAGTCGTTTATGCAAATGTTTTGCACATTGAAGATGAAATACGGTCAATAATCTAGGTAGTACAGATAATACGTAATGGTGACATTGAATCAGACTAATTTGACTATTAAAAAATTAAAACTGTATATTGATTGACCGTCAAAATTGTTTAAAATCAATTTTAATAAAAAAATAAATAAATATAAATGTCATTCAATAATTAAAAGCATCACTATTGTAATTAAAAAAAAGGTTTTTTTGAGAAACGTAGACCATATATGACAAGTTACGATTATGAGAGATTAAGTATACATATGACAAGCTGCAGTTATGTCAAATTATGTAAATCTTCTTTCTTGTGCAACATGTAATGTAAAATGTGACCAAATGTGTGTATGGCACAGCACATGTAATCTATTATTTTCATACTAATTCTAAACAGGAAAGTGCAAAGTGCATGGAGCTATATAAGTATTGCGTTGATGGCTAGGTCACGCATGCGCAGTGCAGTAGCCGACCTTGTGAGTGCGCGGGCGCAGTGGTGGCGGCGGCGACGGCGGCGTGGTGTCAAGTTGCGGCCACATTTCTGCCGCTCGCCGCGCGTGCGGTTCAATCCCGAGACGGAATGCCCCCATCATTTGATAGCTTGCATTAACACTCGATACACTCTCGACAACATTTTTGCCATACCAGTGAGGCAGTCTAAAGAAACATTTCATTTCAGATGCATTCCCGTATGGACAATGTTTCTCAGTTTTTAATAATTTTAACATAACAGTTCTAAGAAAAGTTACAAATTAATAGTATCATTAGGTACAAAAATCGAGTTACAATTGAAAGTCAATCAAATATAAACGTCACTAAAATTAAAACAACATTATATAGTAAACATTTTTTTTTTATTTGCAACATGTTTACTTAAAAAAATTTAAGTGCCTGAAAACCATGTGAAAATAGTAAAGTTTTTAATACAAATATATGAGTTTGCATAAAAAATATTGTACGTATTAGTAATGTATAAAAAACCGATCTTCGACTAAATCGAATTAGGTTCGGAAATCTTAATTATTTGAAGATCTTTATTTATCTAGATGGCCTACAATTACTAAGTTTGCCTATATCAATTATATATTGCTTATATATATATTAATATAAAAATACGAATTGTATAATGTACATATGATAATAAAATTATACTCGTGTAAAACAATTTTAAATGTAAAACAAAAAAAAATTAACAAAGTAAGTACGAGTAAGATAGGAAAGGAGGAAAAGGACAATTAAGTTAGTGATAGGTAGTGCCAATGGAACCAAATTTTAATTCATCAGTAAATTTTTATTGACGAATTCGAACTTGGTTCCTTTGCAAGCAAATTTTTCCTAATAAAAATTTATGCTTTCTATAGAGAATCAAAAGTTGCTGAAGATAAAACCAGTGATTTTTGCTACCTAAGTACAATGAAACTACGAAAAGAAAGCTGATTAATTGGATATTATCTCTATGCCTCAAAGTTAATTTTAAAATTTTAGTATTAAAGAAACAATTAGTAGTAGTAGTAGTATAACATGTTCAAGTAATTTACAAAAGAAAATTGGAAAATTTTCTTATTGGTGTAGAAGGAGTGTAACACATTTTCATAGTTTGTCACCAGACGTTAAAGTCTTCATTTAAATAATAATTTATAATCATGATGCTCTAAGAAATGTAGCTTCAATCATAACAAAAAAAAAATTGAGGAGAGATTTTGCAAAAATAAATTTATCATAATAGGTATATTCAGAAGTTCAATATTCGCAAAGATATAGCGTAAATATAGACAGAAATAATAACGTCGAATTAAGAACTTTCCGCTATTTTAAGTAGATGACTTTTACTCATTAATATTTAGAGTGATGTTAAGAAGACCTAAACTTACCTATAATTTAAAAAAAATACAACTGGTCATATTACACAATGCCATCTATAATAAGCAGAACTTGTACTACGGATACTAGAAAATTTCAGCAACGCACGCGTGATCTCTAGTTCAATATCATCTTGTTTACCACCATAGTAGATGAAAAAAGACTTATTAGACGTAGTATTAAAAAAGAATTGTAACAGGGATTTTTTTTATAAATACTTATTATACGCAAAAACTACCCAGATTATTACAAATAAACGGATTGTTTGCGGAGATCGAACCTGCGAGCATCGGAAGGCAAAACTGTGTGTCAAGCCACAAGACCACTAAGATAGTCTTTTATATATTAATAAAAATTGAACAACATTTTCTCAATTTCAAACTAGTATAATTAAAATAATATCTTATATTTGGATATATTCGTATGATAAATACGTTTATATGTATTGGTAGGAATATCGCAATGTGATACACACGTGCACATGACACCAATCCGTATCTAACAAACGCAACTATTAAAATTTATGTATCCAGTTCTATTAATAACACCGATACTGGATGTAATAGCGAGGTTCGCATGATATACGATGGCATTTACACGTCCACAGATAGGTAACTGCCGAGCCTTCTAATTGAAATCTAAGCTTGTTAAGCTAGAGCGTTTAATAATCCAGTCTATGGGCCGTTGAATCTGAATATATTTAATCAATTAATCCATTTAAATGTAGTGTTATTAAACACCCATAAATAATGTACCTGTCAATATTAAAAGCTGCTTAATTATATTATAGTTTAAAATATTAGAGCAATTGAGAACTGTGCGCGGTTTGTATTGAAGAAAAGAATTGATTCTTTTCGCGGATGTGTTGACAAACATGCATCTATGACAAAATTAAAGTTGAAATATAGAGTAAATACACAATATTTACGAAATACCTATCGTCACACATGACAATACACATAATGCATTCAGCACATGAGTAGCTGATCTTTAATTTGTATTATTATAAAACATAACAACAGGTATATCAAATAATATTATTTTCAAAGGAGTTTGAAAAGTCCTTTATATGTTAAAGTCTAAGTGGGATAATATCTAAAAGTTTTTCTTAAGATTAATTTCAACAATTGGACTGTAGTCCAAGTTACAAGAAAGTTGATATAGCTTTTAATTATAATTAGATCACACATCACTTTTACAGCATAAACAATATTTTATGTTAATTTTATGGAAAGTAGGTAGGAAAGGTACAGATACTATATATATTATTTCGTAAAAATTATCTTGAAGTATTACATTGAATGGCTAATAAAAATTCAGTGCACCTTCTAACTTTATTACCTACTTTACATAAAGTACTCGCTTAGTGCCTTAGATAAATACGTATTTGTGTCTATTTTAAGCTTTGTGTTGTTCTGGCTCGCAATAGCTGATAATAAATAATGTAAAGCATGTTATATGCGCACATATAACATGTATATGGAAACGGCTCGATCAATGTTCAACAATTCAAAGAAAATTATGCACTAACGTACTGTGAGTACATTGTTACCAGATTAATGCTTAGTATTATTATTCACATGAGTGTTCTATCTGATATACTAACATTATAATTAATAAAAGCTCCTTGGTAGTAAATGAGAGGTTATGCATTGCAGTGATTCTTATGGTGTGGGACTCAAGATGTTAATGTCACAGGAGTCGACAATGTGCTAGTAACACTTCTTTGTTGCCAGTATTTAGGGGCTGTATAAGGCTCATGTTTGGTTTTACATAGCGTACTGTTCTCACTTTTGAGACGGTTCAAGACGCTATTTTATAAAAGCGATTATTTTGCTTGCGCTGATATGGCAAAAACCCTGGAAAGCTTATAGTTACGAAGAGCTATAGTTACTAAGAATATGGCCTCGCTTACCATCTTCTATCATCTGAGTGGTCTAAAAAACTCTTCGAACAAATTTCTCTCTCTCCTTTCTGCAACTGTACCACACATAAAGACTAAAGGCTACATTAATTTACAGTAGATATAATTCGATCATGTACCGCTAAGTTTGGCAACTTCTACTTATGTTGTATTATTACAATATGGACTTACCTCCCATCTTGTGTATTTTCTTCAACTTATAAAAAATAAAAGTAAGTCTTCATAAAAAAGTAAAAAAGCAGCTTGTAAACCGACTTAACGTGATCAAGCTATGACTTAGGTTTACTTAGCTCACAAGTTGATCTTGTTAATGGATTGTACACCAAATCTTGCATCTGCGTATATTTATAATGCATCATGTGTTTCATAAAATTTCTGTATTGCTATAAAAGTTTGTACAGATGTTACCAACGAGAAATCTTATTGGACACATGACTAAGTAGATGGCAATTAAATTAGATTCTGTGTTTTGTATATACGACACAAAACAATACTCGTTAATAGTTTACGAGTACTTGGAGTATAATAAATACGACCGTTAGTTTTCTAATTATATTGTCAGACGTGTAAATACGAATAACAGTAACTAATTAGTTATATAATAAATAGCCTCTATAAATCGTAGCTAAACTTTGTTCTAGTAATGTTTAACGTCCAAGCACATTTATTTATTTTCTACAGCTTGCGCCGTGGTTTATTAGCCTACATGTATTGTGACATGAATAGGTATATGTTTAGGTTAACGTGGCTTGCATATCATTGATTGAATAAAAACGTTTATGAATGAAAAATTCAGTGTTACTCTAAAACGTGCTCGTATATACCATTGGTTGTTTGTGTGCTATCGCATTTTAATTCAAAAACAAAAAAAAACGTCTCCGTGAATGTGTATTTGTGTACTCACACTAATGTGATATAATGTAGCGCTCAAATTTCTGAACTGATATCCTTTATTTGAAGTTAAATAGGTAATTTTTAGCTGTTTGGTGGAAATCTCATCAGTAGGTAATTAATTTCACTCTCACCCGCTAGTTAAATATTAAAATTCAAAGATTGAGTTTGGACTCCTAATGGTTTAAATTGAAGAAGATCACATCACCAAATTGAAGGTGAGGTATTGTATATCCACTCATCTAAATATGTCACTTACTAACTTTTATACGTGACTTTACTCACGTGAACGGGATGTTCACTATCCGAGATAAAAAGTAGCTTATTCTTATTATTCCTTAGCTATTAGTCCTTTTCTATCTCATGTAGGTAGTACTTGTATATAAAATTTCATAGTGAATGGTTATGTCGGTAAAGCGTTAAGTAGCAACAAACAAACAAACTTACTTTCACAATTATAATATTAGTAAAAATATACTTCTAGTGACACTTTATTAAAATTATAACATGGACCTATGCTGTAATCAGAATAATCTGCAAACTACCTGATTTCTCAATAATGTAAATACATTAGACGTGACATTGTTCATTAGATTCAAGTTTAAGAGCTGTTGATGTTTACGATGGTGATCAGACGATGATGGTAGAGCAGAATATTGACTACAGGAACTGTTTATTAAGACGTAGCTTACGTCTCGTAGCTTCTACGCTTTATTAAGACGTAGGTTCAACGATAATTCATAAACAAATGATGAATAGAACCTGCCTTCTTATGTAGCAGCGAAAAATAGACATTTATAAAAAGTTTAATGCCTTTTATATGTGGGTGTATATTTATCTATTAACTGTGTTGATGGTTAGAAATATTTATATTTTTCTTGTCGAGTTTCTTATATACTTTCAGTTCAAGATATGTTATTCAAATTCTTTCAACTTTGCTATTGAAATTTTTTTTATTGTATTATTAAATCAATGAAGTTTGTAGTTTAATATAATAATGAATTACAAATAAATAAAGTTACAATAGAATACGAGGCGCAACATTTTGACAAATTCACTCACATCTAAACAGGTAGGTACGGATAGCTGTCTAACTCGAGATAACTCGTGTTTTAAAGGTCCAAAATAGAGGTTTACCGATCGATCATTAGGACTTATTTGTTTTTTGATGGTGACAGGACACCGACGATTCGGACTAGTGTTATTGTCATGCTCGATAATATCGATAGTATTCAAATAAAAATTATATACTTGTTCAACATTATCATCGTCATACGAGTCTTTTACTGACCACTGCTGAACATAGGCCTTCCCCTTAGGGGGTTTTGCCAATAGTTGCCATGCTAGACAGGTGGATTGGCAACCGTAGTTACGCTTTGGTGTTTTAATAGGGACGCTGCTGCCCATCTCTCGACTATTAAGTTTTTCTGGAATAATAGATCCGATTAATCGGTATTTTATCGATGAATCGGTATTCATTGAGAATAATCGGAGATAAAATCCCCGGTATCCAGAACAGTGTTAATTGTTAATAAATATTGCTATAGGTAATGACCAAAATTTTTAAAAGTGATAATTTTATTTTATTATTTTTACCATCACCTGTTTTTGTATAACCTAGTAGACAGCGTATGTGTTTTGTATTTTAATTGAATCGTGGAAGGTATTTCTATTATTAAGAAGCATATCTAATACTTTAATATGAGTGCAAAGGAGTAGCTATGCATAGTATACCATGAATGATACTATATATTCTAAAATAGTGATGATATTTTCACGTCTATATGCGACGGTTTTTCTATCAAATTATATTACTAGGTACTATTTTACTATACTAAAAGATGGAAATAAGAAAAAAATCAGTCATTTCAATAAGTGGCGAGAGTAATTTAATAAACTTCAACTCAGATCGTCTAAAACTTCGTTTCGTTTGTTTAGTTACTAAATTACTCTCCACTTGAATAATTTGCTAAAATATTGCGAACGTAAATAATAGTCATCGACTAATATGTATAGATATAACTATGTAATGAATTTATAGGATACAGAGGAATAACACCTGAGTCCTCAGGAATGGCAACGCACAGGAGGGTATCATGGGCGAAACAGTTTCTATAGGCGATGGTTATCACTTTCCATCACGTGGGTCGTCAACTTGTTTGCCATTCTAAGTTGCATAAAAAAAATGTAAATTGTTATCGATAACACTAATATCGATATTTAAGGGACACTAGTGTTGGTGGACGCGTTTTTGTTATTATCTACAGTTCGCATCGGACCATTCGTCATACTGTCAGTGGGACAGGGCCAAACGAAACAATCAAAGTGACCGCTTGATAACGGTGACGGCTCTGGTTCTCCCAGCCGATGCGACGGTTTGGGAGCACTGCGTTTTATTTATCAAACTACAGGTGGATACCATTGTGATTTGAAAATCGTAATTAATGTCTGACTGTCTGTTACGTCATCATGAGAAAATATCTAAACGGATTTCAATTAGGTACACAAAAAAAAAAGTTAAAATGTATTTATTACCAAAATGTTTTTATAAGCACAGAGTTTCACATAGATTCCTACACTAGGCTGAGTCTATCCTGTAGGAACCGGGAATCTTACATTTTATATTTAATTTTAAATAAAATCATAAAAGTCTTGAAGATAACATTTTTATATTACTACGTGATTGATAAATATCCTTTGAAAGAGAATACATAACTAATAAAAAAAAAGAATAATAACAAAACACAATGGAAAATATCAAATAAATTTTTTTGACGTATCTCTTTTGCCAAATATGAATCTGCTTAGACTTAAAAAAACTTTTTAACTATGCGTATAAAAATCAAATTAAATCAGAATAGCGGATATGAGTGACTGAGATAGAATTTTATAATATAATATTATTGATACGTTAACCTATGAATGTTTATTCAATTATTCAGCAAGCTCTTTCCAGTTTTGTTTGAATCCACGTTGAATGACAAATTATTTTACTTTTATATTTATTACGTTATGTAAAATCTATCAAAAGTAAAATAATTCGACCTATTTATTTGCATGTTATTACGTTATTTACAAGTTGTAACTTGTCATGATAATTTTGTTTCATCAATATTGTGTTACTAGTTATATTCAGTGGCTTTGCTGGCATGAACTGTCATAAAAAGTTAGGACAAATAGCCGTAAGGAAACGTATAGGCTGTTGATCTAGAATATGAGCTAATCTAGCATACAAATTCGTTTAGCCTTTTAAGCATGGTTGAGTACCAATATCCAAGCATTTGAATATTCAAATATCTATACAAACTTTCACATTCATTATACAAGGATAATGCTAGGCTATCTTATTTAAGTACCTAATAAATAAAACGCTAGATATTTATTTTATTCGGCAAGAAATTAATTAGTGATCGAATTTTGTCTCTTTAGGAGTTTAAGCAGGATTTAGCTTTAGAAAAAAATAGCGGTTCGAATTATGAAAAAATTAATATAAACAGGAATAATCTCTATCAATTGCAAAATAAACCATCAAAATCAATTCAAAATTGACAAAATATAGTATAATGTACATAATTTTTTTTTTATAATATTGTATGTGCAAAATTGTATAAAAAAATTACCCGTTTTTCTCGAAACATTTCTATGGAGACACTGTATCTATATATTAATGATATAATTACTCTATTATATTAAAGATGTTAATCAAACGACCTATAACTCATTAAAATCAGTAATGTACTTTACCGTATCAATTTGTCTTTTTTTGAATTTTTAAGAAGTAATTTAAGTGCTTCTATCACAATCCAGCAAATACAGCATGTATAATTTAAAATAAAGTTTTCTATATTCTCATACAAAATTATTTCTTCCTTTAGTTATCAGTCTTTCGATTCACACTGTAAGCATATTTGTATTATTTCAGTACATGGAATTATAAGTTTCAAAGTTTAGATCAAAACGTAACAAGAAAAACAAAAAGCTGCATCGAAAGCATAAATGCTTTCACGGTTATAATTTAGTCAGCTTTTAGTAAGGACAAGTAAGTGCAAATACAACAAGATTTATAGAATTGCTTATGCAACTACAATTTCTTCTTTCAATATTTTTAATTCATTACACAGTTTTTAAATGATTCGACAGAAATAGATTTTTTGGTAATTATGCATTTAATTATACAAATATTTTATTTACAATTAAATATTATAATTTTACACCTATACACTTTATTAATTGAAATGGTTTTGTTTGTGTTCAAAGTTTTGTAGTAACTAAATTTTTGTAGAATCACTAGATGTTTTTGATTTAAGGGTTATTATTAAATTAGACATTTTATTAATAAAAAGCTGATTTTAATACACATTTTTTCAGTAAACTGTATACAAATTATACCTACCGAATATCCAATGCATGAACTTATCAATGAATATGTGACACGAAGACTGTAAACCACAAAGACGTCACGACACTACTGTAGTGGGTTTATTACATTATCTTACTATTTTATTGTTAGCCCTTTGCATAACAAATGGATACTAAGAATTGATCTTTGTATAATCAGTACTTTTATTTTATAACATATACTAGTTATCTAGCAAGGCCCTATTAAAATGGAATAGGATAAAAGTATCCTGTCTTTCTAAATGTAGCAATACGTTGGTCATTGTAAAGTTGTATTAGCTCTTATACTTAAATATTACACTTTATCACTAGCAAGCCATATTGATCTAGTACGGTTTTTTTTTTTAAATAAAATACAATAACGTAGCTACTTTATTAGTTGATTGGTTTTCATTTTATCAAATATACAATCAAATCTTTCCACTTTATAATATTTATTGTTTATTGTTAGACTAGTCCCTTGTTGTCATTCTATTATCACTGTGCTAAAATTGTTATTATCAACATTATATTAACCTACATTTAACATTTATTTATATTCTTTTCAAAATTATAATGAATTTCTTTATTTTTCTTTTTTCTTTTCTTTGCTAATTACACTAACCTATTTTAAAATACCTTTTTTTTTCTAATTAATTGCAATCAAATATAAATAAAATTTTATAAATGCCTTAAAAGGGGGAAAATGTTATGTAAAGTATTAAAATAATAGTAACGATTTGTGAAAAATTACATGTGTTTTTGTTCATAGTCTCCGTAAGATTCAAATACATTGAATATTTTACATGTTTGCACATAAATATTACCTATATAACTTTAACTGTCCACTGCTGAATATAAGCCTCCTCCTTGGGGGATTTTGCTAGTAGTTGTCACGCTTAGCAGGCGGATTGGCAACCACAGTTAGGCTTTGGAGATGTTTTAAGAGAGATGCTGCTGCCCATCCCTCGTCCTAATTCATATATTCTAATTATAATATTAGTTACGTATAAAATAAAAAACAACTACTTACGTAAGTATTATTAACAAATAAACATAATTTACCTATTAAATGCATGGTCAAACACTAATACCAATATAAACACTGGTATTAAGTTGGTTCAGTATTACAAAACATCGAGTACCCAGCTGTTACAGCTGTCAACGTTTATAGCTTTGTGGTTTTCCGTTAAGATATGCGTCCTTGTTAAGAATTATTTATATATACAGGAAACTATGATGGAAATACGGTAATAGTAATATTTTGTACATAAACAAATGACATACCGTGAATTTTTTTTTATATAGTATAAGTTTATGTAAAAATATAAAGCGTAATTACTTTTTCAATCCAATAGGCTATAGTTGCTAATTGCTCTTTATCAAAGAATGATACATGGAAACTCATTTAACCAGGTCACAAATTAGAAGTGTGAACTATACTTTTATTGTTTACAAATTTTCTTTTTTTAACAGTGTATATCGTTACTCATGTGTGATTATAGTTCTAGACGTTCTGTCAAAGTTACTATGCCGTCTTTATTTTACAAGAAAGTTTTTATTATATGGTTCATCGGATAATTTTATGTTCTTCTGTACGTACGTAAGTACGTAGTAAGTAACAATCACATTTAAATGTACCAATATTAAATTTGAAAAATTTACCTTTAATTTTGAAATTATTTTCGCGGAATCCCCGGATCGCAGTCAAATATTGTCCAACTACGCTAACACCACCTAAACGACCACTAGAGCCATATATTGAGAATATTTCAAAGCAGTATGCTTATCCGGTAAAGAAAAACCTGCGAGACTCTTGATGTCAACGTCGCTAGTATATTATAGATACATTTGCAGGAGATTACATAAATCCAATATTTAAGATCGCTGAATAGAGCAAAGGATAATTTGAAGACTATCAAATCTATTCGAAGATTGTAAGTTACAAATATCTTAATATTGCTTCAACAGTCTTTACTTGATGAGATGCCAGAATTGTTTCGTGTGTTTTTGTTCCAAGTTCTAAGTTTAATTACATTTTGTTATAAAATAATAAAAAAACTGAAGAGGATGGAAAATTGTGGCCGAGCAATTTTTTTTAACAAAATTTTCAATAAGGTGAGAATTAAAAAATATATGTGTATATATATTGGACACAATAATACAATTAAATACCTATATTTTGTATGATTCAATTGTATTGTATTATGGTAAAAACCAACTCACATTGATGAATGAAAATAATAAATAATAATAGAATTACTTATTGTCGTAAATGTATAAATTGATGATGCTACTTACAAGGTGCTGTAAATATTAAGTAGGTATTATTCATTACCTAAACATATTAGCTAGCTATTAGTGTACCCTCGTTACTCTTGCACAAGAATGCACCACTGGATCAATTGTAGTTGAAATTATAAATATTTCAACAAATAATAATTTATAATGTAATCTATAATATATAGGAATAGTTACCTTCAAAAAAACCATCTGTAGTGTGAGTTCAATGACATTTTCCAATTAGGTAATAAAGGGGTAAGCCCTTGTTATAGAAATCAGTGCATCGAAACAATGACGATGACGCATTTATGTGGGGTGATTGTACTCTTTATTAAAAACAAACAGCCCCGCATCATTCACAAGTCACCTATAGGCTTTGTTTCTCATACCTAATTGTCAAATAGTATAGGTGATTTAAACTTTGATTTCATTTTTTAAGTTTTCTTTGTGAAAATAGGTAGAACATTGGTTATTTTAGTGAGCCAGTAAACACACAGATACTTTTAAGAAATAAATAAATGTTTATTTAATTCATAAAAATATTTGGTACTTTTTATTTACCATTTTTGTATTTAAAGAAAAATATACGTGTCATGTTCTTACAAGTAAATAGTAGCAATGTTAACACATCGAAACTATTTTTACACAAATTATTTTTGATAAAAAATAAATACTTCTATTCCTTAAATAAACTTAAAAAAAATAATTAAATATAACAAATTCTTTCATATTGTGCTACATTTACATTACGGTAGGTACGTTTGAAATCAACAGGTTGTGAAGAAAATTTTATTGTATTTACTAATTTCAAATATATTTAAGTGTACTGTTTTTAATAATTTGTAGGTAATAAATTTCTGGTATCACGGAAAATATGCTTTCTCAGATTGCATTTTTAAAAGACACCAAGCATAAATCTCTGGAAGTACCTATAATAATTCTATAACATTAAAATAAAAATATGACATTCTTAATTAATTTCATAATTACCCAGATATTATTTTGCGGCATATTATTATTTTATTTATATGAGAATCTTAAATTTTTAATATTCGTATACTTTGTATTTCACAAAAACCTACTCGTATTTCAAACATAAAAAAATATGAAACCAAACTATCATAGAACTTATATTGTCGACAATAAAAATAAATGTTATTAAAATTTGTTTAGAACTAGCGAAGTCATCGCGTAGGAATATATAACCATCGAATAGAGTATCTCTATTTTGAAGTCGGTTGAAACTCTGGTAATGACAAAATCTCAATGGTTTTAGTCAACTTGAAAAACCTGTTGCTATTTAAACTTTTCAGTAGAATGCTTTGGCCTTTGACATTTATAATTTATAGATTTGTCAGTAAAGTTTAACCTGTCCTTAGCCTTCGTTATATCAGTTTGATATTTAAAATTTTGTAAAATAGATAGTCAATATTCAAGAATAATAATGCATCAAAAGCATCATAGCTTTGTTATATATTTTCTGATGATTATGATGCTGCTCATGATTACAGGCAATGGTTGCCATTTTTCAATTTCTTTTTTAGTCTATAAACTTTTATTCGATTCAAAACGCTCAATGAAATAGTATGTTGATTTAACCTCTGTTATTAGTAAACATACTCGTATAGATAGCGAGTGAAAAATTGGTTGCGGTTAGAACTCCTAGCAATAACACGATAAATAAGCGATTAATTTTTAATTACTCATTACAAATTATTTGTTTATCATTACGCTAATGTGATCAATTATTATTAGTTGTATAAACTAGTCTTTAATACTGATAAGGCGACGACAGTTTAATTGAATAACTATTAATTTGTTCCAGCCATAAAGTAACAAGTATAAGAAAACATGCCAATTTATGAACTTAATATTATTTCGTAGGTAGGCATAACCTATTTTTATATGTAAAGTTATTAATATATAAGTATACTTATCTATAGAAGTATAAGTT
This sequence comes from Galleria mellonella, assembly GCF_026898425.1. Lineage (NCBI taxonomy): Eukaryota > Metazoa > Arthropoda > Insecta > Lepidoptera > Pyralidae > Galleria > Galleria mellonella. The sequence continues at coordinate 4,958,749 of NW_026442133.1, forward strand.
CAACTATGAAGTCTTAATGAAGTCTTAAATCATAATCCAAGCACATTTATATGTGACACTGGAATATTTGCATATAACTTATTGACGCGAACACGTCGAGGACCAGTCTCCACGACTCTACCTCATAAATACTTGTGGTCGTCGATATATCTGCTCATGTTTCACCGTTAATATCCTTATTCCCATTGGCTATAAGCCCAAAATTGTATAAGTGGGAAACACTGCGACGGAAAAATTAATATTGTATTGGTGTACGTGAGATTATCGAAGCCGAGTTTTGCATACCGCAGGCCACAACCATAAAATACAATACATTATGAGCAAGCAAGCAGCTCCCGTGTTACGTACTATGCTTGATTTTTAAGAATATTAATATAGATGCGATACTAGACCACTACTATCGCGTATATTAGGTACGTACGTAACGGTTTGAATTTTTATGCGTATGCAAATCATATAGTAAGACACCTGCGACTTTTTATACTTAATAATATTAATTTTTATATATTATACTATAAAATAATGTAAATTGAATATAATTTCGATGCAGAGCGTGCTCAATCATCGTTTTCGGCGTAAACAACACAGATTCCTGTTCTAAAACATCGTTATCAACGTTCCCACTCTAATCTCAAAGCAATAAAATTTCGATGGCTCAAGAAAAACGGGGCAGCTCGATAACCATAAATTTGGGTCGAAACGGATGGGACAAATTTTTATAATGGGTCTCCCCCATTTGGGCTCTGAGTCGCGTTAATGACATCCTAACAGTTTGTTTTAACATCATTATAGGAGCGTATCAGGCATTCCATCGCAGGTACCTGCGTCTGCGCATACCGTAGTAGTAGTAGGTAGGTACACATGTCGAGCCGACGCGCTCCCACTGATACAACTTGTGATAATTGTGAGTTCCTGTCTGATTTCGTCTGATTGTAATCTCGAGTGATTAATTTTATATCAATTAGTATTGTTTCTGAAATAGACATAATGGGTGTTAAGCATAGCTGCCACTTGATAACAGTGCTCAGGGTTTCAAAAGTGTGTTAACTTAAACGGTTCTATGAATGATGTGGTGAAAGTATTACTTAATGAAAGAAAGTCTAAGGGCGTACTGCATTCTAGCGAAAATTTGCCGCTGGAAATATTAACATTATTGACGGTAGTCATTTTCGTAACGCATACGCTATTTTGTTGTTCCGTTATTACAATAAAATTCATATATGCCTATTTTCTTTTTATTTAATACAGCGATATTTTAAGAGCTGAATAAGCTTCTCTACAATTCGAGGGTTCGTCCAGATGGATCGGCACGGTCGGTTAGGCGGCCTGCGTCGAAAACCCACAGCAATATATCCAAGGGACAGCTACACGCATTCACAATTACCTTATCTCCATTTGCTCGGCTCCTGACATCACGCGACAAATATTCGTGATCATCGCACGATCGCCTCTCGCCGACTCACCGACCCAACATCACCGTTTTGAAAGTCTTCCTTGCATGTAAATAATTTCCTTATTTCTTTTCATTTGTCACATTGATTTTAGTATGTAATTTTATTTACGCTTCCGCTATATTTACATATGAATAATGAAGAAAAACAGCACTCAAACATTATTTGAAATGTTCATTATTACAAGAATTGTTCACTAACACACACATGAATGTGTGTTTAATATATATATAAATACAATGCGATCCTTCAATTGATTTTAGGTAAGCGAACCACACTGGGTTTTGTGTAAAGAAATTGACATTTCAATAGCAAAAAAGGAAAACTCGAATACTGCACGCAGCCCTCCAGTGATTTAGCGCAGAGTCGCGCCCGCAGCCTCACCGCACGTTCCCATGGGAACCCGCCCGCAAATATTGACACTACAGAAACATGTTTATATGCACTTAATGCATCGCTCACCTTTTAACATTTTATTTGTTTTGAGCGTGCGAGGCAGACCGAACGTCGGCCTCTTATTTAAGTTGTTTTTGTCGTAATTTTGGTTAACAGGTAGTATCTAATGTCGGTTATAAAATGATGACTTAAAACTACACTGTTGTAATGGATTTTTGATCGATTTGTATCTTCATTCATAATACACCTAGATAGATACATAACTGTAGGTTTCACATAGATTTTCTGGATTTAGTCCAAATAGTTGTGTGGTATTTTATTGTATTTATTGTTTATGAAAATGATTACAACAATAAATGTTTGCATTGTAAATATGTCAATACTTAAAGATCCATAGTGGTAATGTGGATTTTTTCGAATATTAAATATACTCGTGTGATTATTTACCTCAAACAGACTTCATGGCGGCACAGTACATTCCTGCATATTTGAATATTTCAAAGAACCTACCTACTTAATATAGATATACGTATTACTCACTTCTAGATACTATCTTACTAGTAAACACTAAATAACTTTATTCCGTCACTAACACGTGTATGTGCAGATACATACACGTGTATCTGTCTACCTTTTTTAAATATCATCATCATCATATCAACCAATAACTGTCCACAGCTGAACATAGGCCTCCCCCATAAGGGGGGTTTGACAGTAGATTCCGGGCTTGTCAACCGCAATTAGGCTTTTGGTGATGTTTTAAGAGAAATACTGCTGCCCATCACTCTATTATTAAATTCCCTAAATCGTCTCTTACAATATCCACGGTAATGGAAGCAAATATAATATATAAATAAATATAGCAAATATAAATAATATACATATATATAATAATAATAATAAAATCAATCGGGATCTCAGCTTCCTTAATTTCTCAATGATTTTTGGGGCGGATTATTTGATAAAATCGATAAAATAGCGGGGAATAAAGTAAAATAATAACAATATTACAATAAATATTTTAAATATAGATCTGACATTTTATAATTTTGGGAAGCATGATTTAGATATTTTTTTCAAATATCGTCACATTAATTTATTTATACCAAATCGTCACTTAGCGTAAGTACGTAATTACTCTCAAGAATTTTGCTTTCATCGACTTGTGTAATTTATATACCTATAGGGATAATAACTACAATATTCAGTTTCTCATACTATTTATAAGAATTTATAAGTTGACAACCAGTTAAAAAAAAATCGAATTTGATTATTATTTTGCTAATCGATCAATAGGATACACTCCCGTGTTAATTCCAATTTTATCACGATTGTAATTGGTTGTTTTTTTAGGACATACATTAATATTGTTCGAATAAATATTGTACTGATTGTCCTACTGTTGGAGAGCAAGGATGAAAGAATTACGAGACTTATTACGTTGGTAGGAGCCGCCCTAGATGGACATATGTTGACCAAACAGGTAATGAGGGGTCAAGTGAAAAATATCCGTAACCAGCAAGCGTTTATGAAAAGATTGATGAATACGAAGGAAACAAAAGAGGTCTGTTTGAATTGGGACATTTGTGTTCCATTGTTGTTGCCTATCCCAATGGGAGACAGGCGTGACAGATATTCATTATGTCTTAAGCATTACACTGTAATATTCTCATACATGAGTATAATATATAACATAATTGAATTACTTTACCTTACTCCTAATACCGGATAAGAAGTAGGTAATTACATACTACTAGAAGAAATCGAATGCCATTTGGCATATAAAAACCAATTTAGCTAATAATAAATGGGAGGATGCCGAGGTCGGTGGCAACTAGAACTTAGTCCCACGATTTCAATTTTAGTAGTAAGTAGGTCATCACACCGATTTGTAACATGAATAAAATAAAATAAATATGCTCACTGAAATATAAATTGGATAAATATAATAGGACACTAAACACACGTTACCTCTATTGCATTAGGTATTGTATTGGTCATCTCTACAACTAAATACGACTTTCTATTATTATCTTATCTTACTAATACCTTGCCTACCATTGGCAAAAGTAGTCAATGTCTGTACAGGAGATATTTAAGAAAAATTAATATATCTATTGGATACTAAAACAATAATAATTAAAAGTTTTGTATTTCTGTACGTTTGTTTCGGCATAATGTAAAAACTACTGCACAAAATTAAATGTAGAATTCACAGTTGTGTTCTTAAAAATCTAACTTAAAATTTGGTTTGTTTTATATTGATACGCCATATAGAAATGAACAATTTAATTGGTTTTCCTACTTTTGAAATTCACTCGTACGAAGTAGTGAAAAAGCTAGTCATTAGCATTAGTAGAATAATAGTAGAATATTATTATGCAGTATGAATCGTAATGAGTTGTAATAATATTAAGTATTTATCTCCAAAGAGCATAGCCGAAATCTCATTTGTGAACTATTTATATAAATCGTATTCACCACACGATTTATATAAATAGCAGCAGATTAGTGTTTATATGGAAAGTCTAAAATATATTTTCTAATTTCAATTATACTTGTTGCTGTTATTCGGTTTCAGAATTACTATTTATATATCACGTGTGTATATGAGTATGAATAATCCTGTATATATACTCAATTAAAACAATATCCTTAACTAGCTAAATATTTGTAAAATTTTCGTATTTATTTTTTGTTTATTCGTTATTGTAATTTTTGTAGAACCTAAGCATATGTTATTGACATATGTCCGTGAGGTGAGTTGAAGTTTTGGCAGAATACCAGCGCTACTGTGTGTATATGCATAATACATATGATGTACCACAGCAGTATACATCTATTAACCTATATTCTTAAGTTTATTGTCATCTGTGTATTTTACTTTTTTTTTTTGGCCCATTATACTTATTCAATATAATAGGTTATTAATTTTGAATAAGTGTATATATATATATATATATATATATATATATATATATATATATATATATATATATATATATATATATATATATATATATATATATATATATATATATATAGAAATATATATTTACCCATATTAAGTATCTATATATATATAAACGGTTTGCTAATAATGAATGACAAATTGTACAAGTGGGTATGTTCCTATATACTAATAAAAGAAATAAATTTCCTTTTTATGTGAGAAGGTGTCTAAAATTAATTGGTATTAATATTAATTCCGAATAATAAAAATATAAAAACCTCATTTCACAATGCGTCTGTATATGAATCTAAAAAGTTTATACCTATTGTACGCGTACTGAACATAATATCTTTACTAATTGTTCATTATTTTACTAACTTACCACAGACCACAGACAGTGAATTTGAATAGCAAGATAAGTATAAATTTATTTATCTAATAAAATAAAACACGAAGACAATTTACAATTATTAGAGTTCACGCAGATCTCAGCGGGCAGCAGCGGTGTGACGGTGGACATTTTGCGGTCAAAATAATGGGTCAAAATTATGTGTTCTGTCCTTGCCGTGCCCATGTGGGAATGTGCAACTTATTGCGTCACGTTCCCCTTAATTATGTGTCGATGTGGATGCACAAATTATAGCCTGCCGATACCGCCGGTGGAACAAGGGCCAACCAATCGAAATGGAATGCCTTTGATATTTTTTGGTCTAAGCATTCAGTTTAATTTAAAGGATTTGAAAATGGAACATATGATTCACGATTTATTTTCTTTGTATCTGTTTTGATAGACTAATTTTTCTTAAAACTAATAAAAAAATAGAATTATAGAGGAACTGAAAAGTAACCATACCTAATAAATATTTAATTAGATAATAGTTTATGCATAATTTAAATGTATGATGTGTAGGTGGTAGACAACAATTTAATTTGACCTCAACTTATTATATGAGTCAATAAAACCGGTATACCTAATAACTAAATAAGTAATCAACCAAATAAGTACCTAAAACACAGTATTTTTGTTAGAAAAATAAAAATTGACAGTAACGCAAATGCACATTAGGTGTTTAATAGAAAAATTACATTTAAATCGACCGAGAAGACGTTACGTTGTTTAAGACATCAAAATCAATTATTATTCTCCAACTGGATTTATACCCCGAGTTATTTATCATAATGATTTCCATCACAAAAGGACAACAAACAAGGAATAACTTATTTAACTGTTACAGACGATTGTAAGTCTTATTTTGATAGTGTCAGATGCATTTATACGGTGTGTCTTCAATGCTGATGCTCGAAGCGATTTCGATTTGGGATACATGAAAGCGTGCAAAGGATTTGGACTGTTTACGACTTCGTGGGTGGTTGTGGGCGTGGCACATCTCGTCTCTTTCTAATATATAAAGCCTCAGTATTACCCTCTCACTTGACGGCCGCTCCCACAGGACCTTTCTTGTTAACGTATTTTTTGCTCCTCAACGTGCTCGAGGATTGTGAAGCGAGCAAATATTTACTCACGATTTTGAAAATTTTGTTTTCGTACTACCAGTTTTAAGTACAGATGATGAATCATAATTTAGTAAGTACTATCTACTTACAAAATAATACTATGTATTTATATAATATCTACTTCTCTAAATGTCTTAGTGTATTTTATTACATTTTAGTCCTTGAATTCAATCTTATCTTTATATGTATATATAAAAGAAATATTATAAACTAGCTGCCTGCCCTGGCTTCGTACGGTATAACCTGTCAATTTTAACATTATTTATGAAGATCCTCCTACTGTGTACCATCTCATACACTTTTAAAATGGAAAGTTTAAACTAAAATTTTTCATTTTACGATTTTTCAAACATTTTCTTTCAACAAAATTTTTTCTTGACAATTACAAACATCTAATATAATTAGTCAAATAGGTGCTGGCGTTCTGAAACAATATCTACATTTATATACATTAAATGAATAGTAATGAGTATTTATTTATATAGATTTGATATTGATATATTTATCAATTTGATTTTATAAATATATCAATATCAAATCTATAATATTAATCGATAATATTATAGATTAAAGTTTGTAAAGATCTTTGGATGTATATTTAACTCAATTATGATTTATTTGCAAAACAAATTTGATGAAATTTAGTACATGGATTAAATATATATTCTAACATAACGCATATTTAAGATAATATACCTACTGATTCACGCGGGAAAAATGGCCGAAAACATCTAGTGATGTTATTATTTCATATATATAAATATAATATAATATTATTATTTGGTTCTTTATTTTATTTTTAAACTAGTTTCTACCCATGACTTCATCCGTTTGACCTATATCGATTATCCAGGATAAAAAATAGCCAAAGTCTTTTTCGATCCCAAATAATATAGGTATGTAAGTATACAATTTTATGAAGCTCTTGTCGTTAGTTGAGCTTTTATAGCGTCAAAAGGTACCAAATAGTCAATCGGTAGGTATAATTGTTGATGGATGCGGTTTTCATAGTTTTATTTGAAATTAAAATTTGTTGTATATTTTATTTTGATACACCATTTAGAAGTTTATTATATATTTCATTGGTTATAAACCCACGCAAACAAAGTTACGGAAAAAAACTAGTTTATATTACAAGTAAGAATTGAAAAACTGAATGCAATAAAAGGCATGCAAAGATTGTTCTAATTGTGCCAAGTAAGTAAAACAGATAGTGGGTGTTTAGGGTGGGTCGGGGAGGGGCGGCGCGGTGCGCGGTGCGCGGCGGACCTCACACGCGCCCTCCACGCCAGCGCCGATAAAGAAATTATCCGCTTTCAACTAACGAGCCCAATCTACCTTCATCCCGCCTAATTGCTACCTGCCGATGCTTATTCATCTTTCTCTACACCGATTCACAACGTGAAAGAATTCTTGCTCATATTATTATAATGAATGCACTACAATGGAAATGATGTAGACATTAATATAAAGTATAAAATTAGGATATACTCCTGGTATAAAAAAATATTAAGGTACACCTTATACATTAGATCATTATAAAATGACATTGAAAGGTATCGGTATGCATTATTTTTATATAGAAATCTATAGAATTCACTTCTTAATAGCTATGGAATCCACTATCTGTGAAAGTTATATAGTGCCAGGTATATGAGTAAATACAAATACACACATAGATACTCAAGGTACATGATGTCATAATGAATTAATTTAATATATATATTCTTTATTGTACTAAAACATACAGTAACAACAATAAGTTAATAACAATGTTAGCAAAGGCGAACTTATCTCTAAAAGAGATTTCTTCCTGTCAAACTAACACAGTGGCATAGGAAGTAGTAAGTGGGCAGTAGTAGTGCTAAACAGAAGTTAATTGTATTAATATAAAAAAATAACGTAAGTCATCTAAACATTTTGCATTCTATACACTTATATATACATATGTGTGAGATTGTATAGATAAATTCTGTATGTACCCATGAAAGTAATAAGTATCTACAAGTAATAAAAGTTTTCTGGTATATAAATATTAATCTTATAGAAACCTAGTATTAAATTGCAACTCGAACTTTAGAACTATATTTCTATCAATTTACATCCGTTTCAGAAAAATATATGGTGATATCATATTTTTTTTTTTACATTTTTCAATTAATTAAATGTCTAACAGCTTTTTTATTATAGAAAATATAAAAATATGTGCATTGTTCTTCTCTTAATAATATTGAATGTAAAATTGTATGCGTTAATAATGTACATACGAGTACAAGTAAGTAAGTAAGTAATATAAAGATATTATTTTTATCACAATCGTTAGCTCAACTAATAGGTATCTATTATAAAAGTGAAAGTGAGTTTGTTTGTTACCTCTTACGTCTTAACGGCTAAATAAATGGTCATAAAATTTAACATACATGCAGGTAGTACGTTAAATGGAAGAGAAGATAATAAGGTGCTTTTTATTCCATTCAATCAATACGCCCCGAGCATATAGGCATAGCAAGCACAGCTAATATATATTAAAGTTAAAATAAATACTTAAAAGAAAATTATTCAGTATTTTTTACATAAATTTAATTTTAAGCATTTTTGAATAATCTATTTTCATGATTCTACCGCCCAATTTGAGAAGCCATTTCAACTGAAATTTTGCACTTTATAATATTATAAAATATAAATATTATATAACAGAAACACATAATCCTATCTAAGAAATTACCTGAATAGAATTTTAAGTAATATTTAGTTAAGTAATGCACGCGTTCGTATCATAGAAAAGATATCAACGCGTTGCGAGGTTTTGAATCTAATATGAGAAGACGTTTTCAAATGGAACTAACTATATTATGTGTAGTCATATCAAAAATTCAAAAGAAAGATAAATTTTAATGACACAATATTAAAGAATATTCTTGTATGTATCAATTTTAAAAAGAAGCAGGTTTTTTTAATTTCACTGGATTTCATTTACATGTGTTAACTAACGTAACATTCGATATGTTCAACAAATTTTACTCGATTTTATCGACTTATTTTTATTTGAAAATAGTTATATAGAAATAACTTTTTTTTAAATAATATTACCAAAACTATTATTAGTAAAACATAATCAAAATATTTTAATGAATCTATATTTACAAGTTGTAGTCATAATTAAAAAAAATACTATTTAATTATCTCTACCCACGTTTAAAACATCAAATATAATTTTTTATATAATTTTTTAAAAAATTTAACACTAGTAAACTACCTACTCGAAATTTCCATTACAATACGCAATGACTCACTAGTGGTGCATACTCATCCCTTAGAGATGAATCATGGTGCACTTTACTACCGCTAACTTCTAACGTTACCTGTATCTACTGATAACATAATAATACTTTAAAGAACCCAATTCAAACGTAAGAAAGCGAAAAACGGTAACATATAATTGTTTTATAATATTAAAATAAGGGATACGCTGATTTGAACCTTACGGTTTATGTCAATAGTAATAAATTCGTTTGTCAAATCGCAACAAATGGCTAATATGGTCCTTAGTACAGAAGCCTTTTTGATGCCGCTAGCGTTTGAAGGACAGTACCGATTATCTACGTACCAGACAAAACACAAACATACACTCTTCACGTTATATTAGATAAAAAATATGACAGCGGTGCTGAGGGAAAGTTAACAGGTACACAATAGATTTGGTATGAAAGCTTACAGATAGTATAAATGGGCTCTGTGAAAAATATGCGACGTACGGTACATTTCTCTGAAGTGTTCGCGATATACTTATCTATTGTTAGGCATTTTTTTTGTAAAATGATATCATTTGTTATATTGATTTATACATACCTAAAATTTGTATAATAGTTTATTGGCTAGTTACACTTTAACAGATGACTTTTTACAAGATTATCAGTATGGCTATCTTTATGCCTTATTTTATCAAATCAACTGTTAATTATTCAGCAGCAGGAGGGCACCATAGTTTTCATGGTTGTTTTAGTTACAAGCGTGAAATAAAACAAAGAAATACAGGCTACGGAAGCTTAACATTTAGCCTTTAGGAACTGTAAAACAATAAGTAGAAACCGATAACACAGAATATGCTATGATACCTATAGTATATTCTGTTGTATATTAAATAATAAGTACCTCTTCTCTCTTATAGATGCCGGTTACCAGTTTTCATCAAATGCACCATCAGTTTGTTACTAATTCCAAATCGCATAGAAGAATTTAAGATACAAAGCAAGAAAAATAAATAGATATCTGTAGACATAAATCACGATTGATAATAGATATCCGGAATATCTACAGATCCATAAACTCATAAAAATGAACACCACACAGCAACACGACCGGTAAATGCATATTTTAACATTGAGAGCGTTTTCAAAGTAAAGAAAAACTGCTAAAGTATATGTATGTAACACGCATTAATAAGATTCCACAACTATGTTCTGAGGTTATTACTTTGTCGTTTGTAAAATCAAAATAGATTTTCCAATATTTAGTCTTATTTACCAAAAGTGGCATCTCAATTTAAAAAGACTTGTGAGCTCAGTTAAAATCTTTCAGATACACTCGTAAAAGTTTGGTAAAAAAAACAATATACTTAGTGAGAAAAATGTTTTTATTTATCATTAAAATGTTTACTGTAGATATCTGGGGACAGTGTATGGATTGTTTTATGCACGTTACGCAATATTTATTTTTTTATTTAATTTATTTAAACTTTAATATACAGTGAAATTCTATGTACATTTTTATACTTAACAACGAACGTTTAATATATCTTCGCAAATCTTGAATCGATTTCGATTATTACTTTTTTCATTAAAAAAGTTTCGCCCACTTTGTGGTACAATCTTTTAAATTATGTTATAATGTTTTATATTAATATCTTTGAAAACATTGCGTAAAATGTACACAAGAAATAACAAAATACAATCAATTTGAGAAAACACTTCTTAGTCGAAGTTGGTTAATTTAATTTATATATTTCCACTCGCATAATTGAACTTGAATTCTGCTAATCTACTTTTCAACATAATAAGTCAATATTAATTAAAACGTATTCATATTTACCTCCCTAATGTAATGTGCCGTTGATTAAATAAGATCACACTAGATGCCAACTAGATGACGCATTTACCTAAAATGCGGCAATAATGTCCCGGGTGGCGATTGTTTTTGCTTTAAAAGGTAGGGTAGTGGCGCTAACGTACTATTTTGCCTCGTATATTACGCCTTTTGTGTCCAAAGTTAGCGCCACCAAACAAAAACCATCGACGGAAGTAAGCCCACAAAGCGAATGCCAACGAGCAAAAAGTTGACGAAAAAACTGCATAATGTGGTCGAGAGGCAGTGTGGGCCGCTCGACCGCTCTTGTAAAATTTATAACAGCTCTATTTTGTTTACCTGCTTGACTCTGCTTTATATTGTACGGTAATTGGAGGTATTTGACGATGACTTATTAATTTATTGACTGTAGTTTCGCTTTACTTTTTATGGAGGTGCTAAAACGTTCCTCCTCGTTTGCCTTTTTGAGTTTCAGACGCTATTGTACAATCCTCTTTTGTTTTATTTTGATCTTTATTACGATTTTTTATATATACACCTACCTACTTCTATCTTTATCTATTATTTTTTATATATTGCACATTATCATTAATTAAATTATATAAAACCTTATCAATAATTAAATATCATTTCTGTTTTATTTTTTCTGTGTGGTCCTGGTACAGAATGGGCCACTCCTTCTTTTCCAGTAGGTGTCGTAAGAAGCGACTGAGGGATCTTAATTTTCAAAAGATAGCAACGTCTCTCTTAAAATATGACCAAAATCTAATTGCGGTTGCCAACCCCTCTGCCAATGGATAATCGGCAGTGGATAATTAACAACTAATATAATGACGATGATTGTTTTATTAAAATATACTTACACTGACACGTTGGCCTGTAATTTACTGTTTCGTCGCACATTAAGTTAAAAAAGAAACAATTATTAATGTCTTGAGGCATGTTGATATTTGTTGTTACTATAGTAATTAATCATTTATTAAAAAATAAAGAAACATTGCAACCGACATTGTACATAATTTTACGGAATAATAAATAAATTTAATTATTTATCTACAAAAAAAACTACATAGTTACTATTAATACATCAATCAGTCAAAAATTTATACAAAATTATTTTTTTATTGGACGATAAATTTGTACTTGGATTTACATTAGGTACCTATACCTACATCCTTACTAACATCGTAGTTCAGTGTCGAGTATTGCATAAGAAGTAAAGCGTTAGCTATGAAATATTGTATTTTTTTATTTAGAAATAGGTATATATAATCTATTATTACGTTTGAAATAAACATTATATGTCAAAGCAAGTTTGTCTATGTCTAGCCTCCTAGATTCATAATAGTTCACCAATTTTTTTTTATTACATATGGGGCAAACGAACATGCGGCGCACCGTATGGTAAGTGTTCGTAGGCACTCGCAACATCAGAGAAATTACAGGTGTGTTGCCATTTAAAAAGATATACTCTTTCCTTGAATATTTCAATGTCGTAGCTATTTGTTCGGAAATATTGTTGCTGAGAGTGGAAGAAAATGTCTACAAAAACACAATGGAGGATTGGCACAGCTAATTGCAGGTAAATAATTTCATGTAGGTAATATTTGGGGTGGAACAGGATTTAGGTTACTTTTCACTCGGCCAATAACATATAGGTAACTATAATCTATTGTCTAATCCATTAATCAATCACTATTAAATCAGTTTATTATCATTGATCCGAGAGCTAAGTTTGAAATATTAATACAGCATTTAAGCTATTAAGCCTGTTATCTACACGGAACAAAAACTTGTTTGTTGGTTAATCTTAGTTATTCATTTCACTAATCTAAGCGGGGTATTGACATAAGAATAAATAATTATATTATTTTTATTGTATGTCTAAGATTTATTACGTGATAATTTGTTTCGTAATGAATATAAATCTATACGGCTCGATGGACCGATAATGAGAAAAAAGGTTTACGGGTGACGGCCCCGTACAAGCAAACGTGTGTAAATCGAGTAAGTATCAGATGAATAGAGTTTTAAATCTATCCAATTGATACCCACACATGACTCAAGACCATTCCTTAAAAGTCCTATAACAACAAATAACTGAAATATGTATATATTCCATTATATTGGTTATATAATATATGGAATATAAAAAAATAGCAAAAAATGCAACCAATAATAACTTTATTTAAACAAAAATGCGGGTACACAATTTACTAATCAGTAATTACTACACTACATTCGCAGACCTGTTTCGTAATAAATATAGACTAAAGTATTCACGATACGATTGTATCAACATAATATAAATTTTCCGCATATCGTTTCGTCAATACGTTTTGTTTCCTAATTCTTGTTTTTAGATCGCTAAAGTGGCATGGCAACAAGTATCAGCATCGGTACACGTGATTGTATATTATTATTACTCAGAACTAACAGCAACTACGATATAAAGGATGTCTAGATGTGGATCTTAAAACTCACATCAAGGAATTAATTATTATTTATTACCTACTCATAGCAGATTATATTATAATAATAATTTATAAGAACAAACATTATAATACTAGCATTATTTGAATACCCACTTACTTCTTTACAAGAGAAATAGAAAGTGCACTTAGTATCGAATCGAGAAAAAAAATATTAGTATTTTTTTTTATGAATAGACATACATATATAGGTATATTTATAAAAAATACTTTATTCATATTTCTAGTTCATATTTCTAAAATTGTTTGCAGTATATTTCTATACACCTTGTATATTCAAGTTTTGTATCTGTGTTTACAGAGTAGAAGGTCTACCATGGGTACGAACGTGATTCCAACTGCAAATGGGACTGAATAAGCGCTGTCCGACACTACCATTACTGATGACATATTCAATACTTCTAACAATATCACCTACATAAGTAGCGTAGGTAATATCTTAGTGAAAACATGTTTCTTAAGAACTACATTGTGGGGATTTATATACAAGTATTATATACAAATATGTACAAAATATAATCTATCTATTATATATACCTTACATCTACGTGCTATAAATACCAAAAACAAGTATTTTTTTCGTGTGTCAATGGAATTTAAAGATCAAAAAATATTAATTAAAATTTTATTGTAGTTAACAAATAGTTTCTATTTACAACAATTCATTTAAATAAAACCATACTAATAATTAATAGATTAGACTATATTATTAGACTTTACGTAAAATAACACTTTAAATTAAGAAAAAAACTGTCAATATCTATATTAACAAGGAAGTTACTTATGTGTATATGTAATTTATAAAACTGGTCTTCTTAAATTTTTATGCACATACTCGTATTTATCATCTGACAATGTAAAATTTGTAGAATAATTTATTTCATAGTATGAAAGTAGCGCCAGAGATAGATAAAAACTAATCGCCTGTCTTGGTATGGGGATAGGGATAGGGATGAAGAGCATATTTTAGGAAAGTTATTATGTGGATGAATATGGATGACTATAAGGCAGAAGAAGATCTAAAAATGACTAATAAATGCAAAAATGACTATATAGAAAAGAATGAAAAAGGAATATGTCGACCCCAAAGAAATAATTGGGATAAGAGTAGAAAGATAATGATGCACCTGACCGGAATTTTTTAAATGGAAGATAATATAAATTAATAATCATGTCTATTTACAAATATTCATGATATTTATATGAATGAAAATAAATTGCTAAATGTATTGCTGAGTCCAAAAACCTGACAATCCATTATTTTTTTTTTAATATTTATTGAAAACTGAGCAAGGATCTTATGAAGAGAAAATTGCAGAAAATTTTCTATTAAAACGTATATACTCCTTTTTAAAAAGGAACATCTTTTTCAAACAAGTGGTTCCTAGCTGCCAATTTAAATGTTTCAATATCAACATTGAATACATTAATTAAAAACAAACTCTGTGTTCCAGGATTTAATGTCACTGACAAAAAAATTCATTTGATCTAGATAAGAAAGTGCTAGCTAATTGCAAATAAAATCAATAATTCATAAGCAAATTTATATCATATTTATTTACGCTATTAGATAATATAGAATTTGAAGACAGTAACGCGAGTTATTTTACAGTGCGTTGTGTTACTGATGGAATTTGTGCCTCCACTAAATGATTATCGTCATTGTTTTCTTTTTGTCCGCGTGTCAAATCCAAACGAAAGATTATTATGACTTTTATATTATTGAGGGTTTAGTTATTTAGTTAAGAATCACAAGTACACTCACACATATTTAATGAAATATTTTTAAACATGTATTGTATGAGTAAATATCATTGTCTAACAAGAATCTCATCTATACTTTGATAACTTTTACTACTTTGGATGTAATTTTTATTTAACGTACCTATAGTGTATTGTAAGTAGTGTAATTACAACCACATTCTAATATACCTAAATATGAAAATCTATTCTTTATTTAAAATAAATAATCTTCAAATTCTAAACAATTAAAATATTAATTCTAAAAAATTAAAGTCTTAGTATTATTAAATTATTTATCTACGTATTTAACTATGGTTTAATGAAACAATTAGTGTACAAAGTTAGATGAACAAGTGTCCATTTAAACATGTGTTGCTAATTTTAATTACAATATGACCGCTTACAAAATGACTGCAGCTTTTGTAGGTAGGCGTAATATTGATCGCATTACCATACCAACATTGAAGCGTAGTCGCCCGCGTGTCTCGCACTGCCTCCACCTGTGACCTTCACTAAAACACGTTTACAGATTACACAGCCACTACAAAACTTCACAGGCCGTATCACACTGAAGCATTGCATCGGCATAACCTATCACTCCACGTAACAAGACCAGTAATGCACAAGTAACACATGTAATGTGACATGTAAATGATAATTGTTGTATAGGCACACACACTTCAGGTTCTTTACGGCACCTGTAGACGAATGTGCCATTTACATTGTAATGTACGCGTACTGTCTTCAACCTGTTCGATTAAGAGGGGAATGCTGCCCGCAAGATAGCTTATAGTTTATAGACCAACTATTGTTATATCTAATGAGTTTAAATTTATATCCACCAAATAATCTAAGTAAGTATTTAGACATAATCTAATATTAGCAATTTGATAGTAGCAAGTTACCTTGTACGGATTTAAACGAATTAAGAGATCATACTATTATCAAAGTCGATTAGACTGCCCAAAACTTTTTCCGAAACACCTTTTTTATATATGAAAGTACAAGAAATCACGACATTCATATTTTTAGATGTAACAAATAGTTTTATATAGATACATACTTGTACTATATGTATAGAATACAGAATACAGAATACAATACTAACAATATTAACTGACAATGTCAAAGCTACCTAGATTTATCTAAATGTACAAAAGTTTTTTTTATGTAGATACATGATACCTATTGGTATACTCGGTTTTCTTTGCTTAAGATGAAATGTATAATTATTTATTTAAGATGAGTAAACTGTGTCTTTTTAAAAGCTGAGGTAATGGAATAGCTGGGATAAAATTAATAAATATAATTTAAGAATAATAAAAAACCTCTTAATAAATACCTTAATCTCAATTTTTATTTTTTTGTATACTGTTGAGGTGGCAAACGCAGGCCTTATATTTATGTAGTATATATTATATTGACAACTATTGCTAATGAGCGTGGTAGGTATTATATTGTACTTGAGATGACAAACTGATGGTCTATTTGACTTAAAGTAGTAATCGTCGCATATAGACGAGAACAGTATTACAACACAGATCACACTGGGACGCCTATGGTACCCCTTATGCGTCGCCATCCTATATGAATAGGATATTATGTTAATACTCAATAATAACTCAATTGTTGTAATGCAATTCATTATATCGGCTGTTAATGTACGTACTTAATCTAACTTTGTTATGGAAAAGAAATGCCAAAATTTAATTTTTAATATGCATTCAGATAAAGGTAATATGAACTTCTGTATTTAAAGCCTGTTGCTTGAAATTAATAATTTATTGTTATTATTACAGCTATATAATAAACTGGCAACACTGCATTGAGAAGAATGTGACAGAAATAAACCATTGTGGGCATGATATATGTAAGTGCATTAGTACGTGATTGATCCCAGTGTGGTGGGGAGGCATGCGCCGGCGCAGGCAGCGACAGTGACCGCTGCAGCCAGGTGCGTGCGGCCATCGACACCATAAAATTAATAACCCGTCGAGCCTCCTAACCAATGCACTCTTAAGCATCATGTGCACTTCACATGTGCTGCATTCAGAAGAATTTATCCGCTCGAACCGAAGACACTTCATACTAATATAATAAAACTCTAACTAAACGACGTCTATACATGGGAGATATTTAAGGAAAATTAATATGAAAGGTCTTAATATATATGTCGCATTAAAGGCCAAAACAATATTTTTTTTAGAACTTTTATCTATATGTCTTTAGGTTTATTCCAGTATGACGCAAAAATTACTGCACCAAATTGGATGCAGTTTTCACAGCTTTGAAGCTCTAACATAAAATCTGGTGTATGTTTAATATCATTTAGACGTGGTGTCTTTATTGATTTTTCTATATCTGAAACCACGCGTTTGAAGTAGCGGGCAAAAAACTAATGTAAAATAAAAAGATAAAATTGAATATACATCTTTACTAATTATAAATATGAAAGTGAGTTTGTGTCTTCGTTTATTACCTTATACCGCCTTAACAGTTTAATCAGTCACTATGAAAATTGATATACACGTATTTGGGTTGGAGAAGTATATAGATTATTTTTTATCCTGGTCAGTAAACATATTCTGATCACATGGATGAAATCGTGGGTAAAAGCTAGTAGTATACCATATACATATATTACAGTGTCATTAAACATAAAGGTGTATGCAAAATAGCAACTGCAAATTCATACGAGTATCCCATTTTGGATATCGGGAAATATTTAAAAAATAAGTTTCTATATTTAGCTAAAGTAAATAATATAAAAATTGTGAGGACAAATATTTAGACGACTTTTAAAATTTTTTATATCATCTTAAATAAGTAGAGTCATTACAAAGTCAATGTAACCAACATTTATTAAAATAACTCTAATGTTGTAGTAGGTATTAATTTACTACCTACATTTTGAGATTCTGGGGAATTGGCTATACCTAAATAAAAAAATGTAGGAGGAAAGGGATTGTTAGTAATGAGGTCTAGCGGCCCCATTGCAAATAATATACTCTATGAGATAATCGTGATACCCCTGGAAACCTGAATTCATCACGATACCGATAGCGCCGAGGGAGTAGGTAATAATTTCATATTAACCCATTAAAAAAAATTTAAAAGTGTGCTACATTTTCATTCAAACACAACATGAAAAGAAGTAAGATAATGACATAAAAAATGTCATCATAAGAATTGCCTAGTAGTAACAACAAAAATAACAAAAAACTTGTATGAACTCCTTATGAGTGTAAATAAGTCGCATGCGCTGTGTGGGACAAATTATTATTTCTATTAGTGTATTAATTAAAATAATTATAACTAGCTATATCCCACGGCTTTGCCCGCATAGATCAGTATATGTTCTATATACTATAACCTAATATAATAATATATATAGAATATAACCTAACAGTGTATCAAGTTTAATTCAAATCCGTTCTGCAGTTTTTACCTGAAAGAATAACATCCACCTTTCGTTACAAACTTAATTTTATTTAAAAAATACCTGGAACTAATACTATTAGGGATATAGCTATGAGCATATTTTTTTATTTTATTTATAACAAAAATTCTAATTTTGCCAATACACTAATTATCTACTGTTATATTACTCATACAACTTTGATAGCAAGCTACCTATCGTGAATTAACTCAGATGTTAACATCGTAACTAGTAACAAATATACATAATATACATAATTTAAAAATAATATTTAAACAGTAATATCAAATACAGTGTATAAGTGTATATCGAATCCGGCTTAGAAACTTTGGACTTCATAGTGTATTTCGACACTAGTGTATTTTCAAAATGCAGTAGATTGAGAGGCAATATGATTCATAGTTGGGATTAAACCATCACCCTTTAATAAAGATTGTAATATCTTCGTAAACGCGTATATTAAGCAACCCTAAAATAAAGATAAGGCAATTTTTTTTTGTTTCAGCCTTCATATAGATTCCCTTAGTTTACAGACCACCATATTGTCGGTATGTACCTACCTATCGTTGTCCCGAGTTATCTGTATTAGTTCATACTTGATTACTATTTTTTCAAAACCCTATATACAGCTTTGATACATTAATATAACAACATAACTATTCATGTAATTTCACAAATTAAAAAAGCTTATTTCTTATAGATTAGATATTCATAAGATTGGCAATACCTATAAATCAAGTAAAAACTGTACATAACTCAGCTCTTTCTAATATTTTTGTCTGGATGCATACGCATTACTGATATTACTTTACTAAGATTTTAATAAAAATATTATATAATGCACTTATTTATTAAAAATAAGTCTAAAAAAACTTTCTAATATTTTATATCCACGAAATCTGTTTTTCTAATTATAATTTGTATATTTTATCACTTTTAATTACGTTATTAAATTTGATTACTGTTTATACTATTTACTTATTCATACGTACACATTATATATCTTTATCGAGTAAAATTCTTATAAAATCGTAAAAGCTTTTTATATTCTTTATAACGTTAAAAGGTTTTATAGATTTTATAGGAAACATAAAATGATCCATTTGGACTCCCACAAATTGAATTATCATAAATTGATCCTTTCAACGCGTTATGCTTCATTCAGGGATGATGTTAGATTTGTATTTAATAGCGGCTTAGGACGGCTGCGGATGCGCTCAGACAGACGACCCGACTACACAGTCGGGACGGGCGGAGGGGCGGAGAGGGGAGGGGCGCGAGACGATGAGGCGTTGAGGCGGCGAAGATACCGAAGAGGAACGGATTCCGGCGAGACGGTAAGTCTGCTTGATAAAAGAGGATTTTATCCGCTCGATTTAGCATGAAATTGGAACACAAAGTGAATAAAGCCACAAGATTGTAAACATTATGAGGTTCCCCTTTTTTATTGCGGGTATTCGGCTTATTTACGGTCCTCTTTTTATTATTGGTTACTGATGTCTGCCTGGTACCCCTATTTATTACCTTGTTAAATTCTAGTTAACGAACTGATCTCTGAGTACCAAGTCGGTGCTTGCGATGCAGTTAATTGGAAATTTATCGCTTTACCTCTACAGAGCTTAATTGATTCGCGTTGTAAACGATTGTAAACTGGACTGCGCAGATTCTGCATCAGGTCGAATAGACATAAAACGGAGGATACCTATCTTAACACACAAATAAAATATCATAATATCAAATTTAAAATGATTTTAAGTGGAAATGAGTGTAAATCATGCACGTTATCCGTTCCCACGAGGGCGGGTAGCGTTCGTTCCTCTAGAATGAATGACTCACTAAGCTCGAAGCTCCGTTTCCACAAGTCATAGTGCAATTAATAATATGCGGCATCCTGTCGAATTATCTCTCATCGTGGCAGGGGTCCGGGCGGCTTTAATTTACCACAATGGAAGTTGGTTCTGAGAAGCGTTCGCCGGCGAGGCGGGTCGATTCTTCGACGAAAACAAACAGAAAATAATTATCATAAAGATGAAGAGCGGCCGCTCGAGCCTGGCCGCTGCTAATGGGAGCCCACCTGGCAGCGAGAGGTCCCTCCACTCAGCGCTCTCCATCCTCGCGCATGTGTGAGTGCCCACACATAACATATGATTACATCCACCGTACTAAACATAACATTCTAATTTAATTGATATGATTGTTATATGAATATTGAATAAGTTTAGTGTTTAATTTGTCTTTGATACCTACTTCAATGACAATTAGTTTCAATGTTCCTTTTTTGTTCTTACTAGTGTTGCCTAGTTTATAGTCTGTCTTCTTTAATACGCAATAAGAAATTAACTAAGTGCAATTTGTCACTGTTCCACAATCTTTAATAAGTAGGTAATTATTATTTGCCAGTAACCAAATATTTATATTAATAGAACATTATAGAAAAAGAGGGAGAGAGTGTATTATTTATTTTTAACCCGCTTATTCATGAAAACATGAATTGTCTCATAAACTTATTTTAGTTACTGAATTGTTTTTTTTTTTTGCGCTAAATTCCCAATTTGACAAAAAGTGACAAAACACTCTAATAATTAAAATAGATTTATAGGAACTTTAGTTTTTATAAATAATATTATTGTAACTCTTTATTGCACTGTAACACAAACAAAACATGGTCTTTATCGCTAAAGTAATCTCTTCCAGACAACTTTCGAATAGAGGGGAAAAGAAAGAAGGTGCATGGAAAGCACGAATATGTAATAAATAAATGCTCAAGTTAATAAAACATATGCTAATACTTATATGCATAGTTTACATACATCTAAATACTATGTTATCCTATGTCCAACATTGAAACACAAATAGGTTTGTATGATGGATTGAATATCTGTACTATATTTTCTTTTTTATTTACGTAAATATAACAAGTAAGCAAATAATGCTGCGCAAAATAGCAATGATATATTGATATCACTGCTTACTATTACTATTGCTGCTATTACGATTGCGTAATAACATTAAAATTGATTATTCTTTTATTCGTGCTAACAACTAGTAATCTCGCTATTCTTATTTTAAAATTATTGAAATAAACATATCCATACGTACGAGATATTTCATAGACTCATAAGATTTAAAATATTTTCATTTAGAACGAGGAATTGTGTCTACAAATAATACGAGTATATTCAAACTAAACTTATAAAAAGGGAATATCTGATTTTTTATTATAATATCGGATAAACTAAAAAATACTTAACCGATTTTAATAATTCATTCACCTATAGAAAGCTATATTATCAGGTAGTAACATGTGCTGCATTATGTTTAAAAAAAAACAGTGCGTGACCGGTGTGGATTGCCAGTACCTAAATAATAAAATAAGCGAGTTGTGTTATAATGTAATTTCCTTGTTGATGTAATATAAAATAGAAGCACTATGTATCATTAAAGGGAAACTGCAATTCTCGGTACATATAATCTGAAGGTCTCGTCTTCAGCTTGGATGTTACACCACAGAACATTTAATAATATCTTATTAGAAAATCAAACGTCGCACAGAGCTATAAGGGATAACTTTAATCCCTCGGTGAATAATAAACAAAAGGTAATATTGATTACTTTATGTGTATATGTTATACATTATATGTTGGTAATGCTAAAATTCTATAGTATCTATAAACTCATATATTCTAATCTTTCAGTCCAAAAAAGTATTCCAGAATCATCTCAAATGAGTTAGAGTACCTACTACCTACTGCCACACACAAGGTTAAAAAATAAGATCTTGAATAATCATGCTGTTTAACTAATTCTAAATACCTACCAACCTCTTGATACAAAGTTGCCCATGTATGTAGTTTTTAGAGAGATTTCTTTATGGCCACTTTTCTCCACAGCAACAATAAGAGGCTAAAAATTGTTTTATATATATAACCCTTTCATCTTAAATGTTGTTGATTACTTATCTCCTAGTATTTTTTTGGGGTAAGCTTTGTTATTATTAATCTTAACGATTCTACGTTGCAATATCACAAAGTTCTATTCTGCTACTACTTACTCATCATCCCTAACCGTAAATTGTTATCTTTTTTATTATTTTGTGTAATTTTCTAGCGGTAATTTCCTAAAATAATATAAAGAATGTAGATAGATAAGTTCTTGCTGTAGTTTCTTCATGTAATACAATTAACATTACTGAAAACCATAAAAGGTGTAATAATAATTGAATAGCCAAGGAACAGTTAACCAGCAAAATATTTCTTATCAAAACTAATCTATATAATGTTTCAAAGGATCTCACATTACGTAGATAACTTTGTTTTGGAAAAAGTTAACATTGTGGCCGCCATCGAACTGTGAAAGCCTGTGATAAAGTACTTTGACGAAATTCCTCGACTGTCTGCGTCAATGGCAGAATAGGTTTTTCTTATTTTTTTTCTAAAGCCGAAGCCGATATTCCGAGAGGTTTTTGCGAGAATGCCGCCATGTATCAGCCGGTGGTCCATTAAAATTGGAACAATGGACCACTCTGTTTCTATTACCAGTTTTATCTAACTTTAACGCAGATTACGTGAATTCTGTCGTAGTTTTTTAAAGCCTAATAAAAGGAGTCATCGTAAGATAAAAACACGTTATATGCTATTCAGATATTGGCACTCTTTTACTTTTAATTAATCTATTTAAATATTATGTTGAACTAAAAGGATCTTTAAATATTTTTCAGACACACTTATGTTTGATATTAATTTCTTTAGTTACAATATGAAAAATATTTTTAGTATTTATGATGCTTTTTGAACGTATACAAAAAGGGTGTATATTATATGACACTTTCTCCAATTCTTTCTTTCAATCGTAAAGCAGTTGTGTTTGCATGCCTGTGTTTCGGTTTGAAAGGTGGGATATGGCGTGAATTTACAGAGTACAGAAGAATAACATCTGAGTCCTCAGGTATGTCAACCCATGGGGGGTATCATGGGCGAAACAGTATACTCTGTTATGTCAATGGTACTGCTCATGTCTATAGGCGACGGTTACAACTTTCCATCAGGTGGGCCATCATTTTTTTTGCCATTCTAAGTTGTTAAAAAAAAATCTGAGGCGATTTTAATATTTCTTTCCGCAATTGATAGAATTGATTTATTATTAGTTATATAAATTAATGCAAGTTAAGAAAATGCCCAAACTGGCAAACACAGGAGTAACAAAATATTAGGCGGCGTTAAAAAGTAATGAATTATTTATAGTAAGCAAATAACACGTTATAGGTCTACCTATTATTATTATTTTATTTATATAATAGATCTACCTATACTTAGTATAGGTAGATCTATTATATCTAAAATAGTCCTGTATTAATGAATAATAACGATGAAAAGTATTCACACATTAAACATAATCTGACAAAAATAAAATTGACAATAAAACCATTACAACCTATTTTGTTTAGAGAAAAGAAAAAACATTCATATCCTCGTATTTTGGAATGTCGGCAAGAATTGTTTAGTGTGTTGAGAATTTTATCAATTATAGATACTTTAGAACGGCGGGCGGCGCCCCCCGCCGAGCTCGTAGAATAGAATAGCATTGGGTAACATAGAAAAGGCTTTTGTTTGTAGTTCTGTCATTATTTGTACAAATTCTCATTAATATTAAAATTTTCGTAAGGTAAATAAATTGTAAAATAAACAGGATATATTATCCTGTTAATTATTGTCAAATGTTAATGAAGGGTTTAAGTTGTTAATTCTTGTAAGTTATTCTAATAAATACATGACAATGGACCAATTATCCTGACTTAAAAATTTTTCACCTATTATTTCTTATCGATATTCATTCAGCACTAGAGGGGTTACATTTCATTTTCACCTATTAAAATACTTTTTTTTTAATATAAAACTGTGATTTGCTAATTTTATATAAAAAGGTAATCAATAATTTAAAATACGTCTTGTCGTAAGTCGTTCTTATTATTGATGCATTTCTGTCATAGCTTGAATAGATATTCCTTAATGCTACTAGCGCATGTATTCATTTCTCATGTTGAGAAAGTCAGTGCCTATGGTATGAATGAAATTGAACTTATGGTTATGTCCGTATAATTAATTACAATTAATTACAACAAATTATTTCATAGTCGTTGTGTTGAGCACGGTGCATTTGCTATTGTAAGACGATTGATTGGTCTTTTTACTTTTTTATCATGTTTATATTTTCAAAAAGAAGATGATTTTTAATTCAACCGCATGTATTGGTTTATGAAAAAAACGCCTGTTAATATCTAATTAATTGATTAAAGACTTTTTATAAAACAAAGTAAAAATATATATTAACACTGAACCGCTTTTCTTCACATGTACCGCGCACCACCGCACGGTTCGAGCCCTTTGTGATAGAGACATTGTGCAAGAATCATCACCAGTTACTGGATTTGTTTTATTTTGTTTAATTTTCACTTTAAGTAGTAGGCATACACGAAACAATAAACATTCAATGCGAATAACGAACACGCAATCCTCAGCACCAAACATCCTGGATATCTGTCTAGCACTTACCTATCTGAATTAACATTATAAAGAAGAACGTTTGCAAAATTCTTTCACAATCATTATGGATTATTGATTAATGAAATTACGTAGGTATTAAACAAAGATTACAATGTGTACATATAAAATTGACTGAGTACACTAATACAGATTTCTTCAACATACTAGTAGGTATGAACACATGAATTGTTCGCCCCTGAAGTTCAGAAGCCTTTATCTCTAAACTGTGTTATTTTATTATCTATTTAAAGTGTTGAGAGATTGGCGTCAATTTTTTTAAGGTTTATTTATTTATTTAAGGCAAACAGACAGCTATTACAATACATAATTACACACTTAAATAATGATTTAACAGCCACTAAAGTTTGCACAAATGTATAATGTAAGTAAAGAAAACACAAAATTAAACAATACCATTGAAAACTATAGCAACATTGTTAATAACTCAGAAGTTAACAATTTGATAAATTAAAATTACGACGCTTTTCCAATGTCCGGGGGCCATAAGCTTGACAGATAGCGCAATATTGATCAGATTTTTTACATTTAAAATTGAGATGAGTTACAATTTAGTTAAATGTCTTCAAGGCGATTTATATAAATAGTGTAATACGAAAACCATATTCGACACGCGTACTCCAGCAAGCTACGCACATATGCGGAGTACATGATTATGAAACTTTTGGGGATGGTTTGAAGGAATTGAGAAAGGATTTGTATTGAGAACTTGTCAAAGTTCTCAATACAAATCCAAGATTACGGTGAGCCTTGCTAATATGCCTTGCTAATGTTTAGATATAGTAACTTTTTTATCAAACTGGACGTCTAGATCACGTACAGCATCAGTTTCTACAATAGGGACACCATTAAAGTTATAAGGAAAATCAATGTCATGCTTTTTTCGGGTAAAACTTATACCCGTAATATGATTTTCGGTGTAATAATTAAATAAAATATTAAGATCGTTTTGTAAAAGCTCACAATCAGGGGTGGATTGTACCCGCATATAGATTTTTTGTCATCAGCATATAGTAGATATTTTGCATTTAGAAAAAACTGGTCTATATCGATAGATGCGATATATAGATACGCATTATAAAAGAGAGAACCAAGGTGCGATCCTTGCGGAACTCCAGAAGAAATTGAGATGAAGTCAGATCTGTAACCGCCAAGGACAACCCCTTGTAAACTATTTGTTAAATAAGAGCAAACCTAACGTAACAGATCGCCATGAATACCTAAACATTCCAGCTTACGGAGAAATATGTTATGATCCATTCGATCGAAGGTTTTTTCTATATCAGTGTAAATCACATTTACTTGCCCGCCATTTTCCATTTCGCAAAGATCAAAATTGGAAAATATGGCTAGATTAGAAGTAGTAGAACGACCCTGAAGAAATTCATGTTGGTTGCGTGATTTACCCTTAGCTATAAAAAGATGCATGTGTTATATATTAACTGCTCAAATAATTTACTGACAGCGATAAAGATTAACACAGGACGATAGTTATTGATCAATGATTTAAAGCCCTTTATTGAATAGGAACTATTTGTGCCCGTTTCCAAATAGTAAGAAAAGTACAAGCTTACATTACAATGCAATAATGTCGTATTATGTTTACCTATAGGGGTGACATATTCAAATAAGAATAAACTCCCTTAAATAAAGAAAAAAAAAGAAAACTACAATTATTAAGAGATCTTTGAAACAGAATAAATAGTTATTGAGCGGGAAAGACTATCAGCACAAGGAACTAAAAAATTTGGAGGAACACTACCAATTAAACATTTCATCGACATGAGTAATGAGCACGTGACGCTTTTGATATGAGGTTGCATGTTTTCATAGGCTGCTTGGTACTATTACATCAGGCGGGCCATACGCATATACTCGTATTACCAAAATAGAAATTAAAGGATATTATACCTATGTATAAAATTAGCATACCTGCAGCTTCTAGTATCCTTGTTACAAAAGTTACTTCACCCTCTTCTATATGTAACTTGCATATTCATATATATTCTCTATCTATGTAGATATAAGTATTCTTATACAACAAAAATAAAAAAGTGTATTCCGTATTTTGTATATCTCTAAAAAATCAAACCACACAGTGTCTGACGTAGAAAACATTCTAACTAGGCTCGCTTCGCGTGTGTTCTTGATTCCAAATTCCAAAGAGTATTATGTAAGGGAGAGAAGTCTCAATGACGACCTAATAGCTTTATCGTTTTAGAATGTATAATTACCAGGTTATGTTTATCTGTATAGCTCTTTCCGCCTCTCGGGTAAGTTTTATACCTAAGATATTATACGAAGCAAGTTTTATTCGGTATTTGGTTCGTAGTTTGTAATAAATAAAAAAAAAAAAAAATAAATAAATAAAAAAAAAAATATGGCTCTGTATCATTACTACATAGTTAATTAAAAATAACATTTAAATTCTCCTCTCTGTTCCAAGATCATACGTTTGTACCTACGTGAAACTGAAAAATACCAGATGCGCTCATTATGCAATACTTTTGCAACGTGTTATTACGAATATACTGAAATATAAACAAATAAGTATAATTTGTGTCAATGGTTTTAAAAAACAGCAATCCGACTTTGAAACAAAGGAAGGTACCAAACGTTTTTCGGATATAGCTAAATGTAGGGATTTTTTTGAATGATGAAAATGGAATTGTAACCTCACCTGCGGTATTGGTTTATACAAGTGGATACTGGTAAGAGTGATGAATTCACTAATAATTAACTACAATGGTTTACATATGAATTTTTAAAGGTAGATATAACATAGTAGAGATGTAAATAGATATTTATACTTACAGCAATAAAATACTATAAAAAGAAATAGATTTTTACCTATGCCAAAATATCCAATAACTAGTTACTTATAACTAACTAATTTCAGGCTAATTTTAGGTACCTAGATAAAGTTTGTCTGATAGTGATAGATAGTGATTGCCTGAAGGCGACAAGAGCTTCTTTTGTATCACTTCACCTTAATTGATTACTGTATTTCTAAATTGTGTAACTAGTGTAATAAAGTGTAAAAAAATTAATAAGTTACACGAGTGAAATACCTACGATAGAACTATGCCAACCTCGACATTGTATGCAAAGATTACAAAACAAACATTCATATGTGCTGACTAATTCAATGAAAATTAAACAACAAATTTGTATTTACTTCCTTTTCTCGGAAAATTATTTAATGTTATATCTTACAAACGAAAAACAGCACGCGGTAATGTTTGTAAACTAACTGAAAAGACCGGGAACCTTGGGAAGTGCAGCTAACATGTTCCATCCCGTGGCAAGCGATACCGTACAGTTTTAAGCTTTGGATGCATGCCCCAAAGATCAAATTACTGGAACACATCTGGAATTCTCATTTAAAATACAACACGTTATAGTAATATCAACTTTAAAATAAAACATATAAGATCCAGTAAAGATAGTCAGAGATCTGGAAACTTCGGGCCCGAAATCTGTTTACCAGTAAATCACGCTCATTGTTTGAATAAACTTCTATTTCGATGCATTACTGTGAACTAAACTGTGCTTGTAGCACGAGATTTGCGCTAAACAATGTTTCTTGGTAAATGAAGGAAACGAAAGCTAACTGCGCACTTTTAAAGAGATTTCAATAATAACATTTAATAGATACTCAACCACGCCTACTCGACGTAAATAAATTCTAAACAGATGGATAAGCTTTACATTTTAATATTCTTTAGAGATGGTTTTCCTTATTACGAAAAAAGATGTGGGTAATTGAATAGGATTTCATATAATTTATGGTGTTATTAAGGTTTATTTATTTAGTTGATTTTAGGTTAATTTAATAGATTAAGATTCGGTGGGATCTTAATGTAATGAACTTTCTACTTTCCCACGTTTCTCTAAAATTTTAGATAATTATCAGTAGTGACTAATTTCAACAGGTATAAGGGTATTTAATGAAATTTTAATTTAAAGGAGAGCGAAAATATAATACATACTACACAATATAATACATATGTATATAATAAAATATAATAATACATACCTATTTACAGCAATTTTTTAAAGATTTTTATATGCTAGTTTATCGAGAAAAGAATTAATTCCGTTTAGTGAGGGTTTCATTTAAAAGAGTCAATTCCCTATATCTACAATACCATTCATCTGGATCTGAAAAAGAATTGCTAGTAATGGTAAACTATCAGTCCCATTGGTGGCAATATACCCACCCTGCAAGGCCAACCTCCACGTGAAGTAGCCACGATGATTTGGCCCGTGGAATCGTGGTTAATTCTCGTGGAATTCATGAGATAAATTTAGATTCAGGAGATAAATTTACCCAAAACTACCGTACTATCACGTGACAATCCCAGGCTGTAGCTAACTGAGAAAAAGGAACCCAGATGTATTATTTTCTATTTTTATTAAAATTTCATTTAAACTAAATTTTATTACAATGCCATACGACAATTTTGTAATTAAAAGAGGGATTTCAGTCTATATTATATAAGGTTAAACTAGAACGTTTTCTCGTTTTATTGATAAGATATAGGTTGTATGTCCATCATTCAAATGAATGGAATTGAATAATCCAATCATCCAATGCATTTATATTCTGTTAAAACGCAATATTCGACTTTCCCATGTTTCACCCAAATCTTACCTAATTAGAACACAATATTGCGTATGCTTTAAATTATTAGATAGATTTATAGGTGTGTTAATGTATATTGATATATGTAGGTATACTATTTAAATATGAGTCTATTTTTACATTAGATAGATACTTTATAGAGGTCGCAAAAGATATCTAATAATATCATAGATATTTTAAGTCATCAACCAAAACTTTCAGTAACTTTCTGACTTTTGAAAGTTTTAGAATTCATCTTCACTCACTAGAAATTAAATGGTCAGAGAAATTTCCCCTTGTGAATGCTCAGGCTGTGGATTGAGCTCCCTGTTGAGGTTTCCCCTAGAGACTACAGCATAAGTTTCTTTAAACAGGGTGTATTAAGGTTTCTTCAAGGTTAGCACCACGCACATAATATCCCTAGTATTGTAGGCGTCCATAGACTACAGTTACTATCAGACGGGTTGTATGGTTTAATATAAGAAAATATATCTATACATATATATATATACTTAATAAAACTGTAGAGGTCCTATGTCCTATGTCTGTACAAAGAAAAAAAAACGTTAAAGCCAAGTCAGGGAGATGTTACAAGTGAAATAGAACCCATCCAGATTTTTTGAAATTTTTTGTTTCTCTGTCTGTTTGTACGAGCTAGTCTTCGAAACTGTTAAACCGATTTAAATGAAATTTTACACGGTAGTACCATATATCCCGGTCAATATTTAAAATACTTTTAATCACGGTAAATTAAAGAGTTTCTGTGGGGCAATTAAAAACTTATAGTAATTTATATAACCTAGTATACAACCTACATAAGTAATATCATTTTGACCTAATGCAAAGAGAGAACGTCACGTCATTTGTTAATTTTTGTCCAGTATTCCCAAACATAATAAATAGTTAGGTACATCGATACATACTAAACAGGAATAACAAATACTACACGTACAAAGTCGCAGGCATCAGCTAGTAAACAATATGACTAACAGAGTACATACTCTTGAACTGGTGCTACTTGCAAGGACTGATCTGTTCAAGAATAGCGTGATGAAATATAAAATACTTTAATAATGTTCTATTTGTGATAGTTACTAAATCAAATAAAAAATTGTACAACCTAGTAAATAGTTAAACTTCTGTTTGAAAAAAAATCAGTAGTAGCGGCCAACCGTTGACAGTAGAAAATTCTTGATCGTTTATATTTATGGACCATATTGTTCTTGTTTTTGGTTAGGATGGTGTAGTTACCTGTTAAGCTAATAAAAAATGGGAATAGGTTTTTATCCATTTTCTCAACTAAAATGGCGTTATGAATTGAGTGACAGAATCATATAATTGTTCAAAAATGCTTAACATTATGTTCAATTGAATCAAAATTTTTTTACAACACAGGGGGCAAACGAGCATGCGACTCATGATCAACCATAACACGGCTTTGCAGGTGTGCTACCGGCCTTTTAAAAAAGAATAAGCTATTTTTGCTAAGCTAATAATCTTTATTCAAATAAACAGTTTACAAGCTCTTCTATCATATTTTTTTTTTGTAATTGTACTGCTGGTATCAGATTGTTGTTATCTGCTGAGAAGAACCCGCAAGAATGAATCACAGTTTTCAAAATATCGCAAAATAGTATTAGATTTTTTAAATAACTGTCACACACACACACACACACACACACACACACACACACACACACACACACACACATATATATATATATATATATATATATATATATATATATATATATATATATAGGATAAAAATAAAAGCGGTTAATAAAAGAAAATTAATAAAAACAAAATACAACGTATTCAGGTAACTAATTTATTATTCGAATATAAATAACTAATACATTTCTTCAATTAAAAATTCGTGAACAGATTTTCTGTATCTATCTGGCAACACATCTGTCAATTCATTTCTCGTCAGCCAATTAGCTTTCACAGCATTTTTGACGTTCCCGCTCTTGTAATAAGCGTAATAGAAGAACACCTGTAAATATGTACATCAAATAACAGTATTTTCTTTTATAAACATTCATCGAGACTAAGTAGTGAAATCTATTCTGCTGTAACTCAAACAACTTTGTGAAACTACAGTACCTATAACTCAAATGAACATTCAGTGACTATGAGTAATGTAAATTAAAATTATAATTTATAGTTACCCCCACAAAAGACCCGTTCAACAAACAAAATGGTATTATGTCCTTAATTTTCTAAGATTATGCGTGTAAATTAGTATTTTTTTTATGAATGTTAATGGAAAGGTAACTCCGCCTGCGCAATCGGTATACGCTGACGGGGCACCAGTGATAGATGATAGGTAAGGATGAAAGCATGTCAGTTGGCCCATCGTAATGAATTCTACAAGAATTAACCATGATGGTTTCTAGAGGGAACAGCGAGGAGGTCGACCTGCTAGCAATGTGACTGTTAGACCACGATACTATTAGCTGAGTGCATTCTATACCTCAATTAATTCTTCGCATTTTTATAATATTGACTAACGAATATTAAGGTAATGAATACACGTCATAAATGTTTAAAATAAATTTCAACGAAATTTGCTCACTATTTAAATATCGAGGTATCCTTACTAATATAAAAATGTAAAAGTGAGTTTGTTTGTTATCTTTTAGTGTCTTAACGGCTAAATGAACAATTTTGAAATTTGGTATTGTGGCCAAAAGGACTAAGTTGGTATGCTGTTTTAGGAAAGTAATATAATTATACAAAATATATATACAAAGCAAAAAGGAAAGAATTAAACAAACAAAAATACGACAATGTAAAAATTGTCACAAAAAAATAACTTTTTTTTTTTTTTAAAAAATCAATAAGATGTGTCGTGCACCGGTATATACCTATGTACTATACGGGATGGAGAAGGATATATTATTATTATTTCAGCCGTTAACTGTCCACTGCTAGACATAAGCCTTCCCCATTTTTTTTTTTGATGGATGATAATGGAATGGTAACGCTGCCTGCGCTAACGGGATATGCTGGTGGAGCACCAGTGAAGGGTGATAGATGAACTGAACAGGCCAGTTAACCCATCATGATGAATTCATCAGGAATTAACCATGATAGTTTCCAGGGGGAATCGCGAGGAGGTCAATCTGGTTGGGTATATTGCTAGCAATGGGATTCTCAGTCTCTATCACTAACAATCCCTTTCTTCCCAGCCTTCCCCATTTGGAGAGTTTTTCCAGTAGTTGCCACAGTTGGCAGGCGGGTTAGCAACAGCATTTAAGCTTTTACAGATATTTTAACCACCTCTTACGACATCCATGGGAAAGGATGGAGTGGTCCATTCTATGCCAGAGCACACATGGTGAAGTATATAGGCTATTTTTTAAGTATTTTAAGTTTATCTCAGTCAGTTAACTTATTCCAGTCATGTGAATAAAGTCATGGGTAAAAATTTGTACACATAAACATGGTGACATGGGATTTTTCTATATTAATATAGTGATTTTTGCTTGATTATAATATATACAAATACATAGTTAATTATTTGTTTACCTTACTACCAACTTTTCCATTAATTTCTGAGGGATATTTGTATTTGTAAAATCCGCATGGTGCATTTGATAAAAATTGTACTTTCAATTCTGGTCCACACTGTTCTAATAATATTCTTTCAGCTGTCTATAACAAATTAAGATCAAGATATAATGCAGTATTAGCACAAACTCAAAAACCAAACTAATGATCACTTTGCTTGTTTAATTTTGGTACCTCAAATCTAAGTAAATTTTTATAGTAAACTGGATGCTGAAATAAATTTAACTAATACCTACTTAATAATACTAATACAATAAACTAACTTAAAAACACACTCAGTGCCTTGCTTTAAAAAAAGTCTATATAGGCCAATAGTGGTTGCAGTGACGGTGCAGTGCTGATGTTAATGATGGTGGAAAATACACTATAAAACTAATTTTGGTAGATATTTACAAATATAGAGACTATAACCAGAGGGAGACTTTGTACAAAAGTCGATTGCTTGGGTACCTCTGTCCCATTCGTGTTTCAACCGTAAAGCAGTTGTGTTTGCATGGCTGTTTTGGTTTGCAGGGTGGGATATAGCGTGAATTTACTGAGTACAGAGGAATAACACCTGAGTCCTCAGGAATGGCAACGCATAGGGGGTATCATGGGTGAAACAGTATACTCTGTTATGTCCATGGTACTGCTCATGTCTATAAGCGATGGTTACCACTTTCCATCAGGTGGACCATCAGCTTGTTTACCATTCTAAGTTGTATAACCCTTTCAGACCCAATATTTTTTCTCTTTCAGATTAAATATATTTTCGTGTTTTGGAGCCAAGCCATCTTGCCGGCACGCACGAGACTACTGCACCACCTAACCGCTAAAATGATTTCTTATTAGCTGGTTTAGAATCTCACTATCATGTTATTTCAGCTTCGTGCGTAAAAATGAATTGTGCGCAGTTTTAGATTTTTTTAAAGTTACAACTCACGCCTGTATCATTCAGGTCTGAAAGGGATAAAAAAAAAATATTTAGCAATGTATGAAGAACAAGTATAGCATAGTGGTTTATGCAATACATTATATTTGGCTAACTAATTATATAATTTCATAGAATAGCCACTGCAGGTATTTTGAAAGATAAAACAAAAAATGTATATTATTTAAATCATATTCAATTATTACAGTTACATTATTTATGTATATATTATTCATTGTGTATTAGTAAATATGATTAACTGTTCATCCTTAAGGTTGACTGGTAGAGAATACTACTAGCATTCACCTTAGATAGAGTCCACCTTTTGAACCATATTTTCTTTTGGTCAATAAAGTTACTTGAATAAAAACAATATTAAAAAAATTTGTTTAGTTCACATCTTACTTGTCGCAGTGTTTCACCTTCCTTCCATAAACCTTGTGGTAGCAATTTTTTCTTTTCTTTGCCCAGCTGAACATCAGTGACCAGTACTAAATGTCTCTGTAGACATCTATCTGGAGTATGCTTATCTCCTTTTTTATCAGCTTCTGAAAAATATAGATGTAGATATATGTTATTTTTTTATGCAACTTAAATTTAACTTATGTAAATTAGCCAAGTGTATATATATATATCAGATATAGATGGAACACCAAATTTTATCTCAATCTCTAAAATTAAAATTTGAAATTGATATTATATTGATTTGAATATCTTAAGGACTAGTATAATTTTTTTTAGTTGAAATAAAACTAGTTTACATTTAATTTTTGATGGTCTTAATCGATGATAATGGAATGGTAAATCTAGCTGGCAGACCAATTAGCCCAATGAGACAAATTTGTCATGAATTAACCAAGCTTGTTTCTAAGACCATTATAATGTATTATTATCCCCATAGTGTTCATCATGTTCAGTACCAGATTTAAGTAAAGGTTACATAGTGTGCCTTGCAGGGGCACCAAGACCTAAGAGGTGTGTTGAGTGTATTTCAACACACAACAGTTGCTTATGATATGTTATGCTAAACCTTTTCTTTTTTCAAAGTCAGGAAGAAAACCATCAAAAACTTGTCAAGAAGTATCAGATGATATAAGGCCAGCCCTGATCATATTTATAGGTAACTATTACCACTTCTCATTAGGTTACATCAGCTTGTTTGCCATTAAGTTACAAAAGTCTTATATTAAAGTAATATACCTGTTTCAATAGCTGCAAATTTGAATTTAGCTAATTCTTCATTAGCTGCATCTTCAAAGTCCTGAGCAGTAATTTTGCTAATAGTGTCCAAGTCAACATCAGCAGATTCATTCTTAAGAAGTTCTGCCTGAATCCTGAAATAAAAAAATATTGATATTTAAAAAAAATTATTCATAGTTTAACCAATCTAATAACAAAATCATTTTAAAGCCAATATCTTACTTATCATTTTCATGTCTAAGTTCATGATCTGACTTCAAACTTTTCTCAGTTTCTAAAGTATACAACATATCTTTATATTTTTTTTGCATTTCATTGAGTGGCGGTGTGACGACTGGTACCCTTTCAATGCACACTCCTGTAGCAATATCCCAAGACGGTTTACTACTAAAACCTGTAATGTATACAATGCACTAAAATTCATACAAAAACTAAGAAAAATATCAATATATATTTTTATAGGTACCTTTAGTAAACAATTTCGTACATAATTTTATTTCTGTACGTATTAATGCCTTAAACAACATGATTCACTTTATTTGTATTCTTAGGTTATAAAATTATTCTCATTTAAAAGGCCTTTGAAATGAAGAATAGCGTAGAGATTCAAATAAAAAGATTTATTATTATTAATTAATAAATACTAATTTAAAAAGACTTTTCAAAAAGATAATGAAATTATTTTAATTGAATAATGAAATAGAAACAATAGCAAAAGTAAAATCATCAGAGAGACAGAGAGAACTACAGAAGTGGCAGTAACATATGTCAGCTGATTGTCAATGGGGTCGGGTCAGAAGCGCCAGTCTCAACCTATCTTTAAAATTTCAATTTGATATTACAGCAGAATCTTTATTTTAAGGGTTAATATTAAATAAATTTCTAATAAATTTAAGCCCATATTATAATAGAAAAATTTAATATTGCTTTTCTTTGTTTTATAGATGTTAGAAAATTTTATCTAATATAACATAGCAAAAAAATAATTGTTTCATTATATGGTAACCTTGAATTATACACATAAAACAATACAAATTTTAAATACACAATTGAGAAAACGCGATATCAAAGCTTTTACTGTTTACCTGTAAAAGCTTTTACATCGCGTTAAGTCCCAATTACATATTAAAAATATGTGTAAACAACGCGAAAGTTTAAAATTAACTATAGAACAATACGTTATGCTAAATGTTAAATTATTGGTGGTTCCTAAAACCGTAATAAAGCGAAATTATCAAATTTAGGACTTGTTCTTAGCTAAGAATAAATGCATTACAAAACCATAAAATGGGGTGAATAAGGATAGGGGTGTAAATAGGGATAAAACCAGAATGAGATTTGGAGTAGAGAAAATAAATATTATTGTATTCATCTATGACTATTAGCTATTTTATCCAAAAGTGCAATATTTCATTTCCCATTTATTTATACTAAAACAATGTGAAATTTTATAGATTGGTATGAATATTATTTTCTAAATGGGTCGTTGTATTTTAATATTTTTTAGGCTTCTAAACTTACGGTATAATTCAACAAAATCAAATGTGTGTTTATTAAAACATGACATCACTATTAAAATATTTAATGGAGGTATTAAATATTTTAATAGTGATATCATTAAGGAGGTACTAATTTAGGTAAGTCAAGATTTTGTTTACTTTTAGTATAAAAACAAAATATTTATTTAAACCTCAATAATAATGGTAGATGTGTGAATAGGATCGGCTATGTAAGT
This sequence comes from Galleria mellonella, assembly GCF_026898425.1. NCBI lineage: Eukaryota > Metazoa > Arthropoda > Insecta > Lepidoptera > Pyralidae > Galleria > Galleria mellonella. Next base: position 4,996,428 of record NW_026442133.1, read on the forward strand.
AAATGGATACACCATTTTTTTGTAAATAGGAACTACTAAGAAGTTAATAAGAACGGTGAAGTTTATATTCGGACAGGGTTGTCATTTTACATATATGTTTTAATAATTTACCAATCTTTTCTCATTATGATAACAAGGGTTTACATATCTATCTTAGAAGAAGTAACTAGAACTATATTATCCGCATAAGGCAGATGGTTAACCACTAGATCTTCCATTCGTACTTCCACTATCACGATGCTCAATTTTTCGTAACATTTCCAGTTGACAGTAAGTAACCCTGTTTGGCACCAGTTAGATATCATATTTTAGGCAAACGTACTAAAATTCCTTATATACATGTACAACTCTGTTAAATACATTCTGAAAGTCCAAAACACTACAAAAAATCATATTTGACAATTAAAATCTTCTTACGATATTATTGAATACTTTATTCCCATATAAATAACCTAAAAGCCTGTGTGGCATTACTGGCCATCATAATATGCTTAATACAATATCATTTGACATCCCTATGCCTTTTTCCCTATTTATCCCGTTCAGGTCAGCTTTAATGTATTATCAATAGGGATAAGTAAATTTTATATAAATACCCAACTATTGCTTATTTTTTAAAATTTTGTATTTAATCGTATAGTTTGAACAATCGAAGATACTCAGAATGCGTAAAAAATGGCAATTTGTCTAACAAAATTTTGTAAATAAAGTGTAACATTTGATTTCGTACCTATTTACCCCCTTTAGGGTACTACTCAATGAATTGGTATTTGTTTAATGGCAACACTTTTCTGTCTTTTCGGTTCTTTGTGTCAAAGAAAGTAGGTGATTTTATTTTTAAATAATCTAATTAAATCGAATTCAATGCTGTATTTATAAATATATTGTTTATGTTTTCCGTTATGGAAAGTTAATTTTTGCATATCTTTAATGATATTTCCGTTATTTCTGTTTAGTTATAATAATAACAACTTGTCAAATATTTGATAGGTTAGGTCTCACAGTGTAAATTGTTTTTAGGCCTTACAATGAAGCAAATTGTGGCAAATCAAAAAGTGAAGATCCCTGAAGGTCTCACAGTCCATGTGAAATCGCGGTTGGTAACAGTGAAAGGTCCTCGAGGAGTTTTGAAGAGAAACTTCAAACACTTGGCTGTTGACATTCGCATGGTAAACCCTCGTTTACTTAAGGTAGAGAAATGGTTTGGCTCCAAGAAAGAACTCGCCGCTGTAAGAACAGTCTGTTCTCATGTCGAAAACATGATTAAAGGTAAATAAACGGTGCTTATATCTTATGTGTATGGGTTGTCGGTTGGGATTTTTTTTTACAGTATTTTACTGAGCTAGATGTAATTTTGCCGAAATTCATATCACTGGTTAGTCAATTAGACATAATTTGTAACCGCACACGTAACGTACTAATAGTAACACAATTAAAATAATTACAATCTTTTTGACAGTTTAATAGGACCTTTTTAAATTATTCCAATAATATCTGTATTGAAAATCAATAATATATTATTGTTCAATGGATGTTGGTGAATAATTGATGAAGTATTCATAAATAAATGTAATTGAATATATCTTAAAGCTACATCTGTTTTAATGAAAGAATCGGTCATGTGAAAGTGTGTAATATGTTTAGTACAGAATTACATTACAGTAATTAATTTATTTTTATCAATAACTAAAAATAGTGGAAAAAGTATGTACATTCTTAGATATGTTTGAGAAAATGAATTAATATGAAACAGAAAATATGTAGGTACATATTCTATGTAAATTTGGTAGCTTTATAAAAATAAATAAACAGAAGCTTTAATAAAGAGGGTTAACTTATTTTCCATAAATGAAATGGATGGAATAACTGTCACTACAAAGTGATGTTTGGAGAAAAATTGTATAATGGAAAATGTTGAGGTATATGCTATACATATTGATTCAGGAATATTGTAGGGATAACTAATAGTTATGAATATTTGTTCATACTGGTACTATAATTCATAAGAAATAAATTGGTAATTTGTTTTAATTGTGAACAAGTAAACATTATAAGACAGTTTTATTTAAGCATACATTTTGCAAACAAAATATTGTAATTGACAATTATAAAATTAGTTAAAAACTGTAATCCATCTTTATAATGACTGGTTTCTGTAAGTTGGCAATTGGTACTACTTTTGGATATAACCAGATTGTCTTATTTGTTTATATTTTCATAGTTTAATTGTAAACTGTATACAATAATACTAGCTATAAATCTAATTAGCTTAGATACCTACTTATAATATTTTTTATGTAATTTCAGGAGTAACATAGGGTTTCGAGTACAAGATGCGTGCTGTCTATGCTCACTTCCCCATCAACTGTGTCACATCTGAGAACAACACCGTCATTGAAATCCGTAACTTCTTGGGTGAAAAATACATCAGGAGAGTTAAAATGGCACCTGGCGTGACTGTAGTGAACTCTCCCAAACAGAAGGATGAGCTGATCATTGAAGGAAATTCCCTGGAGGATGTTTCTAGCTCTGCAGCTCTGATTCAACAGTCCACAACCGTCAAAAATAAGGATATCAGAAAATTCTTAGATGGTTTATATGTGTCTGAGAAAACAACGGTTGTGGTGGATGAGATATAAGCTTATTAAATAAGACAGTCAGAAACATTGTTTTATTTAACTCATTGACTATGCAATATGTTACTTCCTACCTACTTCTTACCTTTTAAGTGCTATCTTTGACTTCCATTTCATTACATAGAACATTTTGAGAATGTTTGTTACTCTTTGAAGTAAAAACTACTGAATGCATTTGAATGAAATTTGGTACACAGATAGGTTTTATCTTAATACAAAAGAAACTTTCTATACTGAGCTGCGTGGGTGAAACTGTAGAATACAGTTAATATTGTATTAAAGTTTAATAATAGTTTGAACTTATATTTTTGTTTACTTTATTACTGAAAAGCTAAACTTGTAACTTCTAAAATCCTGAATTAGAATACCTACCTATATGATGCTAATTACATCACATTTTAAGAATAGAGAATATTGTCAGATCCTATAATTTGTTATTAAATGGTTCAAATTTATTATAAAGATCACTGATGAAGATGTCGAAAACCATTATCATTAGTGTTTTTTAATGAAGTTCAAAAATTAAAACTATTGAAGGAGACTACAAAAGTTGTGCTTGGGTACTTCCGTCCCATACGTATTTTTGCCATGAAGTAGTTATTTGCATGGCTGTATTTCGGTTTGAAAGGTGGGATATAGCAATAAAATTACAGAGTACAAAAGCATAACATCTAGTCTTGGGCGAGAAAGAATTGTTAGTAATGCGGATTACTGGTCCTATTGCTAGCAATATGCCCTGTCAGGTCGACCTTCACGTGGCCCCCCCTATAAACCGTCGTGCTGAATTACAGATATATTCATCACAATGGGCTAAGTGACTTGTCTTTCCATTCATTTAATTAAATCGCATACATATATTATCTGTGAATTAAATACAGTTATGTCGTATAAATATATAGAACACTAATAAAAAAATTTAGCTAATTTGACAATTAGCTGACAGTTTAGTCTTCAGGAGTGGCACTGCGTGAAGTGTCATAAGCGACTATTATTTCCGTGGTATTGTTTATATGTAAAGACGACGGTTATCATTTTGCATCAGGTGAGCCATCAGCTTGTTTGCCATTTTAAATTGCATAAAGAAAATAATATTGAAAACATCATGCCCTAAAAAGCAGGAAAATATTCATATTTGAAATGATGTATAAACTATTGAATATTTATTACTTATTAAATAAAACGTTCTCTACCTACCGCGCAAGAGACTTGGCGTGAAGATAGGGTATATAAATAACTTACACATATATTTACATATTGGTAATGGAATGATTTATACAATTGGTATACACTGGCGAGGCACCAGTGAGTGATGGCAGGTGAAGATAAAATCAGGTCAGTTAGCCCAACGTGTCGAATTCTTGATTTCGACACGTTGGGTTTAGGCTCGATACACACTCGAAGAATTCTTAGTTCACGAAAATCAGTTATTTCATCATTATTTCAGCCGTCAACTGTCCATTGCCGAAGATAGGCTTCCCTCATAGACTGTCACAAGAAACAGTCCTACCTAAGCCATTTGCATCCATTAACTCCATGCAATGTATTCGAGTGTCGCTCCATCTGGTGTGGAGTCATCCTGCACTCTGTTTACCTTTATAGAGTATGGGGTGATTTGACTGTATTATTTACCAATAATATTTTAAAACTACAAGTATAGTATTACATTTTATAAATGTAATGCTATACTTGTAGTTTCTATATATACTATACTATAGGTACTTGTAATACTATACTTTTCTATCGTTGGAATAAATTGAACCTTCGAAAAAAGATCTCGATTTTATTTATAAAGTTATCCGGGGCGTGGAAATATGATAAGGTTTAAGGTACGTTAACAGAGAATACAGTATCTGGATTGCCCCTCTCATAATGATAGAATAGGAAGTTCCTAATAGGAACACTATAAAGATTATGAAAGAAACAACAATAGAATTTTCAACGTAAATAATTTTATTCAAACTATTCTATTGAACATCACTAACTCATAAACATTGTACATCTGCAAATATGGGTGAAGTTAAAAATGTGTTAAAAGATAACTAGGGGTTAAAAAGACATTAATTACACTAAATTACTTTACACAGATTAACACGCTCAATTAATTAAATAAAATACCTACTTAAACAATAAAATAAATAGCTATTAAAATAAACATTCTCATATCATTGTTAATACATCAGTAGAATCTTAATTAAAATAAATTTTATTTACTATTATTATTTACATAATAAAACTTTTGAAGGAATCACAACCAGCTACACTTTGTAATCTAATAGCCCAAAAATCAATAATTAAAAAAAAAGTTGGCCGTTTTAGCGCCGTCGAACAGCTCTTTGGTACATTGTCTTATGACTCGCCGACAAATCTAACGGGATAAATCCAGTGAAGATAGTCATGATTCCTCTATTTTCCAAATTGCCTACAGTATACCTGTATTTGTCATGTAAAATAAGTAAAAATATTTACGCTTGAATAAAATTAAGTACACGTTGATAACATACTGATGAGAGTAAATGTCATAAAACAACCTTTACATATCTTATGTTTCAGTACTGAGCAGTCAGGTATTCACAAATATATTGGGTACTGAACAATAAGTAGGCTGTAATATAGAAATAGAAAGAAGGTCGAACAATGAAAATAACTAAATATTTTATTAAATTGTGGGTACAGTCTTAGGATTTAGCATGTAGGTTGTTGGAGTGAAGAATAAATTATATAAAATGTAAAACGCCGACATACGAGCTCTATGTAAAAAGCTGACCTACTTTCTATTTCTATGACTGTAAAGGATGTTCACTAGCACTTTTCACAATACAATAAAATATGCATTAACGATAAAAGAAAACTAACAAACACGTCAGTTAACAGGCAATCTAAAAACATTAGATATCCATGCTTATCGCCATATTTGCAGATGGGCATCCTATTATTTCGTAAGAAAATAAAATTCTCAATAAATAAATGTCAAACACTATTTAATTGGTGAGACATTTCACACTATATAACACAATTGCTTACTATAAAAATGATCAACAAACAACTTGCACCTGACCTAATGTGTCAACGGGACATGGGTGTGCAAAATTTCATGAGATTCAATGTTTACAATACAGATTGCCGCTTGAGCAAATAATTCTGATTATGTACGTCTTAGCCTAGCCATGCGTGAGGTGGGATCGACTACACAGCGTCATAATATAAGTATACAACTAGTGGGTATATATAGCTTTAAACATCACCGGTGCACCGTGATTCGTCTCGTACAATAACTTCACTATTTGTATATTCTATTATAGTATAGTAAATTCTTAACGATGACGAATTCAAAATGTATCTAGCAACCTGAGTAAATTAACATGAATACCATTTTAAAAATTTATTCAATATACAATAAATTTACAGTTAATTGAAGCACAAATAGTGGATTTCGTAAAATAAATAATATATTTTAGATTATAATACATTGCATTTGACGAAACATTGCCGCTAGTTATTATACTCGCACGATAACATAAGCGTATAGTGTTCTACGGTGAAAGCTATCTAACAATAGTATTCTGCTCAACAAACAACTTTATGCACAAGTGAAAATTTACATTAATTTAGAAATATTAAATAATTTGTTATGCTAAATAAACTCGGATAAGATTTCAATAAGCAGTGATATAAGTCCGATGGCCAAACTATAGAATTAGGGGTGTCATAACGAGACGACTATCTAAAGCGTAGAGCGTCCGCCGGCGACGCCGGTTGCGGCGAACAATATTGCTTATACGGCGACGGGGCCTCGCGTCGCTGCTACGTTTATTGCTATACCGCATCGAGAAGACGCGGCCCCCAACTCCTTCTACTCTAACATTTGTGACCGAAACACACGGAGGGGTCCGACTTAGTTCCACTACCGTGGGACTCGTGTACGGAGACACCGAAGATTAACGTCAACGATCTACCAATGAAAAACGACTCCACAGGTGAAAGATCGTGGGTTAACTTGAGGCACTGTGTAGGTACTAGGTAAGTACGCGGGTGTAGGGCGAAGGGTGAGTACAGGGTCGGGGCGGGGCGAGGTGTGGTGGGTCAAGGCGGAGCGGGGATACTCAGAGAGGCTCTCGGCGAGGCACCCACACATTTGGCCCACTCTCCGCCGTTATAACCGCCTTCACCTTCGCGTAGATCTCTTCTGGAGTGTCGCCCGTCACCACCGCTGTCGGTGCAAACATTAGAATTGTTACATATTTTTTTGTTCATAACGAAAATATAGGTGGCATTCAATAGATATATGTATAGAGAGTACGGAATGAATAGAGAGTACACGAAACTTAATGATACTATTCAGAAAATTGGGCAACATTTCACATGGAACAAATTTTTTGAAATTCAAAAGGTAACCCAGTTAGTACAAGGAAGTGGCATCGTAATGATATATTAATTCAAGCATTAATAAAAGTTGTGCATTTTCGTACTTGATTTTATACAAAATATCCAATTGTTTATACTGACCAGTGAAATATTCAGCAAATTCCTGTTCCATTTTTAATGCACGTTCATATGTTTTCTTCGCTTGTTCTTCAGTCATTCTCTTATTCATTTCCCTATATATAAAAATAAAGTGTATGTAGTAAAAGTAAACAAGTATGTGGATTGAAACAGAAATGAATGTATAAAATATACTTACATTATAGATTCTACACTCTTTGGTTTAATAAATATGGCAATAGGATAAAGTTGCGCCACCTGTAACCTCTTTATAGCATTACCGCTCACGTCCAAAATGCAATGTTTGCCCTGAAAAATTAACGAACAATATTATTTGCGGAAAAAATATGAATACATGTACTTATAGAATACTAAATATATAATATTGTTAATATATTTATTTTTATTGTTAGGAAAAAGTATCATAATTTTATTTGAAACGGTTATTGTTATTAGGCGTGGTTACTCTACTGGCAAGACCACTCAAGGGGGAGGCCTATGTTCAGCAGTAGTCAGTTACCGGCTGATATGATGTTGGTGGTTATTGTTATTAATGGCATAAGGAAAATAAGTTTTTATCATACATCAGTACAAGGTAAGTACATACCTATTATTACGTAGTGCCGTTGGTAAGATACAGGTTGTCATTTTTATAATATTAATAAAAAAAATTAACACCCTATTATACTAACAATAGTTTCAAGGAATTGACTTCGTTAATTAACATTCTGTGCATAAAATTAATTTATAATAAGAATATTCTAACTAAGCGTATTCGTTAGTAATCTATTACTTTTAACAGATTTCAAAAAGAAGGTTCTCAATTTGGTAGTACTATTTTCATGTCTATTACCTCATAACTTCATTAGTTGTAAACCGATTTGGAAATTTCTTTTTATCTGGATTAAGAATTTTTTTATACAACTTAGAATGGCAAACAAGCTGACGGCCCATCTGATGGAAAAGGGTAACCGTCGCCTATAGACATGAGCAGTACCATGAACATAACAGATTATACTGTTTCGCTCATGATACCCCCCATGCGTTGCCATTCCTGAGGACTCAGGTGTTATTCTTCTGTACCCAGTAAATTTATATACTTACAAATTGGTCCCATAGAAATTTTAACAAAATCGGTTTAGTAGTTTAGTTATTGATGAATGAGAATGGAAAGAGTACTAAACACTATGAACATTTTGTATTTAAAAACAATCATTTTTACTTAACTATTTTCCCCAGCACTTGTTATTTAACAAAGTGTAAATTAACCACTAGTTAGGTTGCAATAAAGGATGACAGTAATACCTTCTCGGCGACCTCCCGTACGGAGGCGACGGAGGTACCATATAGATTGTCGTTATACTGGCCGGCTTCGATGAACAGATGGTTCTGTATGTCGCGCTCCATCTGCTCGCGACTTGCTACGAAGTGGTAGTCGCGCCCGTCCACCTCGTAGTCACGGCGGGGTCGCGTCGTGTCTGTTAAATAATTTACAATTAATGAAATAATTTATAAATAATGAAGATAATAATAGGTACTTTGACTCATTTATGTAAATTTGACTAATTTCTAAATACCTTCTAACTGACATAAAATAGTTGTAGACATTTTTCTAACTTACCTATCTCCTTTTTTATATTACATAGAGATAGAGAAACAATGTTTACAATAATATATTAAGAATTTATATCAAAATCAATTAATTTACTTTTTGGTTTCATCATATTTATAATAAATTTAAAATTAAGACGTTTTCTACGTTCCACGCAAAATTTTGTTCTTATTAGTTAGGAGTTATAACTTTTCTGTACGAAAGTGACGTTGCATAACTTGCATAGATACAGTTGATGTGTGCGTACATTCTTAAGATATATGCATACATTACATACACAGTATACAGGGCTATCTTTAAAATTCACTAAACGGTACAGGTAGCCCATGCATCAATTTTCACAGGTAACAATTCAATCTATGTCATTTTTAAAAAGATCAAGGAAAGGATTACTTTTCATGATTCCTTTTTACGATTTTGATAGATTAAGGTTAACTAAAACAATTAAAGCAAAATTTACAAGAATTCAAAACAATAAAACGTAATAAGTTTGTATAAATAGATTGCTTGGATATATAAAGATTAAAATAAAACCGGACAGGTGGGAGTTGAACTCACATGTAGAGAGTTTCGTATTTTCACGAGACAGATTTTTTTTTAAACCACAAAGTTGGCAAACAAGCTATCTGATGGTAAATGATCACTGTAACCTATGATCGCCTGCACGTAACAACTAGGGTTGTTACGTGCGCGTTGCCGATCCTGAAGAAACTTTAATTATACCCTTTTTGAAGAACTCCATACTGTATTCAACTATATAGCATAAAAATAAATAAAAATTCGTTTCAAAGCGTACAAATGAGTCTTTTCATCTGATATCCCACTTGTACTAGTAAAACCAATGGAAATTGTTTTCAATTATTTCTATTGCAATATGTGTGTGTCTACTAAATGTTAAACTATTTCAAACCGTTAGTATTAGTAGTTATTGAGATATAGCGCTGTGACAGACGGACAAAGTCGCAACATATAGGTTTTTTAGTACCTTTATGGTACGGAACTCTAATTATATCTATTTAAGTTAAAATATAGAATTTTCATGCGATACTTACGAGGTACGCAGCTTCCAAACTTATCGGGGAACTCTGATATCAGATCGTCGTTTATTCTGTCTTTTAGCGGCCCGAGTATGATCACGGGTCGAGTGTAACTAATAGTTAACTGTTGAACTGTCTCATACGACAGCACCGTCTCATCTTGACCTGTAAAACATAATATTTAGATACACACCACTCCTGTTTTTGTTAACAAAGCCTAGACACCAAATTTAAAAAAAAAAGCTATACATATTCCTAAATTTTATGCATCCTTATGCCCATATTCTTTATTCGAGTTCAAAATATAAATATATTTATATTTCTGAGTTCAGATTCAATTATGTACAATTAATTACTTTCATGAAATGATCATATTTTTTTACAATAAAAATAATTCTGTAATAAATGAACCATTATCCCATTTCAATGCATTCATTTGCGGTGAATATTGGTTAATATTACAAATTGTGCTATGCGTGCTCTCTATTTTCGGCGTGCAATACCTACAGCATGAGTGTCTTGACTTTACCCTTGGTGATCTGATCTTTATGAGATGAGTCAAGTCACTTCGGTCATCAACTGATGATTGTAGGACGTTACAGACTTTATAAGCGCAATAATTTACTAATATAAATTAGGTATTCTATGTAATAGCTATGGTCCATTATTGAAATACTTTGTACTGCAAGTACATTTTTAGATTTCATTTATATAAAAGTCATTTACAACTAATATATACTTTTTAAAGAACAAGTTAAAGAAAAATTACATAAACACCTATCGAAACATTACGTAAATAAATTACATGCTTCTGTACATATTACGGCAAATATGAATAAAACGTCAATCTTAAAAAATATAGCCAGAATTAAATAGTATATTATATTAATGAAATAACATACAATACTCAATTTCTAATGCTAACATGCTAACAACACTAGTGAGCCATCAACTTTTGAGATTTTTAATTCTGGCTCATACATTGTCATGAATGATGCCTTTAACAAGGTATACTAATAAGCGAATATACACATTATGTAATCAACAATATGTCAGCGACTGCAAGGCTAGTAAAAAAATTACAGCATCCCTAACATCTGAAGCAAAATCTAATTTTAAAAAGAAACCAGCACAGCGTAATTCTGAAAACGTAAATCAAGCTCAAATGAAGTATGTCGTGAGGTCGAATCTTACATCTGAACATGCTCGTGACTAGTGACGTAGTGTGTAACTAAAGGCAAAGCGCGCGGACGCGTGCGTAGTTGCGACATGCGCGGCGCCCGAAGCGTCAGCTACGAGTAGTGTGAGAGAGCGGCGGTGGCTCTCGTGTCCTCGTGTGCTTCCAGTGGCCCCGCAGCCCCACCCGCCCCGCCTGACCCACCCCGCTCGCGGGCCCAGATGGGACTCGTCGCGACGCTAACTGTGCGCGGGTCGCGGTCTGCGGACCGTGGACCGGTGAGCGCGGAGTGATAGTACAATTTTGAAACATGATCCAAACATTTTCGTGATCTCGGATGATAATATTCGAGTGCGGAGAGGCTATTAGAATCATCGCGTTGTATGAATTAAAACAATTGAACATAAAGGAAGTATGACAAATAATAAAAAAAAAACTGGAGTGTTATTGAAATGAAAACTACATTTCTAATTGATGATCATAACCAGAATGCGGGAGGTAAGGTATCGGCTACGGCACTCGCAAGCTACGCCTCACTCCCAAAACTTACTCTCGTCCTCGAGATAAATGAGCGTTATCTCCTCCATCATGGGAAGTTCCACTCGGTACAAGATTTCCCCTACACGTAGAAAAATTAACGTTACACAAGTTTATCACAAGGTGTGCAATATGAAAAATGTCCGCACCATGGACACGGGACTGGAATGGGTGAACCACTAATTTGACAGAAGCCAATATCAAAACTAACAGGGATTATAACACTGCCGGCAGTAATTACGTAGTCACTGTAGAATGTAATTAATTAGCAGCGTCATGAGTAGGTAGCGTTTAGGAACATAAAGAGCAAATAAAAATACGTTATCATGAATGTTAACATGTATGTTGGCTCCGGTTAGGCAACTAGAAGCACGGGACGGCGGCCGAACGTGTCTCAAACCAATCCGTGTGCTCGCTGCGACCCATTCTGTTTCAACATAGACTACATGTGGAACACCGAATCGTATCGTCTAAGCCATCGCTTCACCATACAACTGTGTTTAATAAATATTGAAATAATTTTTATTGCAATTATAAAAGGAGATAAATTATTATATGTAAAAATTAAATACAGTATTATAGAGATTTCGATTTCGATCTCTCAAATATACAAATATACTTCAATGCTAATGAAATACATTTTTCAAATAACGTTATTGTATTAAGAAGCCCAGCCAATTAAGAGTCACTATAATACGATCTCTTGACAACAATTGTGGTATTTCATTATTATCGTTTAAAAACGACTTTAGTAAACTAAAGACATCACTTAAAAATTTAATTAATAATTATACGTATTAACAATATGTACAAGATCTACTCGTATAAATAATATCATTACAATTAAAAACCACTGCATGACATTTTTAAAGTTAATATGTCACCATCACCATTCATAATTTATTTTTTGTATTACATAAAATTATAATAATGAAAAACCCGAATATATAACAATATATCCAGATGTTATGCGTCTTAGTATGGACGGCGTCTTAATATATTGTAGATTTTTACATACTTGAAAAATAAACACAGTTCTGTAGCAAAGCAGCTGTCGATTAAAATTAAGGCTATCTAACACACAAAACGTAATGAGTACATAGCTTGTCATTGGGTCGCCTACAACATCATATTCGACAAGCGACAATAATAACTTATGCCGATACTGTAAATTATTGCTAAACCTATTGTATAGGCATCACCATGCTTCTCCATAAACACTACAAGCGATAATTTACTCACACAAATCCGGTATTTGAATAACAATATAATAGTAAAGAATGTGTGTAAAAATATATAAACTCAGTCTCCTAGTTTTATTTTTTTTTTTCTTAGTCATTGGATTCTGTGATCCTGTTGTTTTGGTATAAGATTACATAAGACGATATTTTCGTAATGCAGACAACAATAGTTGTTTTATTTTGTGCCAGCACATAGACAGCACAATATTAAGTTCATTTATGTTTATATTTAAAACGATTTCTCATTTTTTTCATTTCAATGTTTGAATTATATCCATTTCATTTCATAATCATCATATTATGAAATTGAACAAAGTGTCTGTCAAGTTTCTTAGTTACTAATACAACAGGAACATATGTATATATAATAGTAATAATAATACATAAACCCTTCTTATTTTTATTATGGTAAAATAGTATTGTGGTTAGAATAAGCAAATAGCTCCATATAAAGAACCTAACTTTGAATACAGTGGTTATTGGCAGCCGCATGAAAAAAAACTGCGTAATGACCTACATACGAACAGCAAAGTAGCGAATGTAATAAGTATGTATATAAATATATTGTGCACTTACCATCCGCATTAGAATCCTCCTGAGTGTAGCAAAGCATGAAAGCTGTAACAAAATTAATTGTATAAATCTGTTTCACGCGGTGGTAAAGCAAACTTGTGAATTATTTCCGAAACAGTATTGACACTTTAATTTTAATACCCATAGTATATAATATAAAATAATAAATTATAATATGAGCATATTACAGATATTTAATTAGTATTTTTTTAGTCACAGTCCATATATGTATAGCGATATGGAATAACTTTGGTGTAAAGCATACAGGTATGAGCGTGTTTCTAATCAATATAACTTACGTTCTTGATCTGAACCATCCTCTGATTTGCCATCTTCTCGACTCTTCATGAAGGGGAATTTTCTGCTGAATGATAGCGTTTTCTTTTTTCTTTCTAAAGTTGATTGACTCTGTAAAAAATGTATTGGAAATACAATTTCATATCATTTCAAATTAGGGTCACAGATATAAATATTTTATATCTTATTTAGAAGAAATTATATTTTACTTAAATTACTGACGTAAGTATTGATATATTGGCTAATGAATAAAATATAATAACAAAATGGATTTATAGGACGTTTGCAAATACTGGTTTGCTAGATATGGACCATTGATTTTATAATAATTGTAACAATATTCTTTTTGAATGTTTATGATTCAAAATTGTATAAAAGAAATCCCATGAAAGTTGAGTTTGTAAAAGTGTTTGGATATTTGTAACATTTAAATGGTTGGGCGAGTTTTAATGAATTTTTATATATGAATAAACCATATTCTAGATATATGAATAAGTCATATTCTTGATATATGAATTAACACTATCTGTTAAGATAGCATATTTTTTATCTTAATTCACGAAGGTTAAGCCACTAATAACGCAACTTTTAAAATATTTGTAGTGTAGTATTATCTAATTTTTTATAATTGTTACTTCTACTACTTCATACTGTATAATTACGTTAAAGTAAATGCTGTGAATACCTTTAATAGGCATGTGCATTAATATTGTATTTAATGTTTGTTATATGTGTTATAATGCAATATGCTGTTGGTATTCCTTTAAATAAATAAATACCGTTGAAATAGGTGTCCCCTGTCCTTGGAATTTGACTTGTCGGTCGCGTGCGCGCTGCTTCCGTTCCCAGCGCCGCTTCGATGGAATTATGCCGATTGCGTCTGAGTCCGTCTTGTCTAGCCGCCTGTAATTAAAAAAAAAAAGTTAGGCCAGATAATAATATAACCGGAGTCTAAAATGCTAAAAACTAATTGGCAGTTTGATTATATTTTTAAATTATGACTTTCAGTAAAAAGACAACGCTGAATTTTTGCTCATATCAGAGTTAGAAAAGAATCCATAGTATTTACAGACATTTTGCAGAAGCAATGGTCAGTTTGCAATTACAGACAAAATAGATTGTCATTTTGATTGATGATACAAATGAAAGTATTTTTATTTTCAGTTGATAACAATTGGTCCCTAATATGAAATAAAAAAATAATAATAAAATTATTTTTTGAGCCCATCAACTGCCACAAGAATTTGTGTGAATCCCATATTGAATTATACAGGAACTGAATTCTAATTCTTAATAATAATACTCGAAATAGTAGGATTAAGTATGAAATAGTTATAAAGTATTTCATAGTACCTTGCCTGCCACCACTCGTCGTCAGATGCATTGGTAACATGAAGAATATCGCCGTAGCGGAATGGTAGCCCCCGGGAAGGTAATCCGTCATCCTTCACAGGGTCGTAATCAAATAGTGCTCTGTGAATAGAATAATCATTTGTAAGACAATAAATCTTAGAACACAGGTATAATGTAGTTTAAAACGTATTAGAAAACATTTAAAAAGCAAACCTTGTGAACAAAATTATTAAAACCATTTTCATTGCCTAAAATTTATAACATGTAACATGGTGGTTATATCAGAAATTGTTTATTACAGAATAAATAATAACGTAGGAGGGGGTTGTTATTAATGGGTATTAGTTTCTGATAAGACAATATTACCAATGGTGGCTCCATTGGTAACAATATATTCATGTCAGATTAAACTTCACAGAGGCGTCCCTGGAAAGCATCATGGTTAATTCCTAGTGAATTGGTCATGATAAACCAATTGCTCTGACATCAGCCCCGATAACTAGTACCCTAACAACGAATTTTCTATATTTATTCCATTTTTATCCCATAAAGAATATAAATGATGTACAAGATAGAAAACTTTTCCCACTGATAATATTTCTTCAATGGTGTAACTGGGAACATGTTTAATCTTGAGATTTGAATTTTATTCGATAAGAATTTAAAACTTCAAGAAGAAAAGTTCTAAATTTGGTTATTTTTTTTTTTTTTAATGTTTGTTACCTTTTAATTCCATCAATTGTAAACCAATTTGAAAAATTATTTTTTTTATCTGAAAGGATATAATAGATTACAGATTGGTCTTATAGAATTTTATCAAAAATGTCACAATTGAAATCAGTATTTTTTGTGGAACATAATTTAATGATTTCAATCTTCTTCTACATCAAAATAATTTATTTGAGAAACATATATTTAGTAACAAGATCATATTACAAAACATTTAAAAATCACTCTACATACCTTACATATAAAGATCGTTTTTGTGACGTCCTTAAAAGAGTATGGTGCTGTTTGAGTTCATTGATACGAGCTTCGAATTTGTTGTATTCTTGAGGCCTGTATACTACTGTTAACTTCACTTGCTGTCCTGTGCCCTGTATACAATATTGAATAATTAATGGACGTATTTATATTATCCAATAAATTTACATTTAACTGAATAATTAGACTTCAATTGAATTATTATTCTTAAACTCAACTTTGGGATGAGTCCTAATTTCATTTAATATTTAAACATAATTTTAATGAGTGACGCATATTCATGAGCTTCTATCTTTAATATTGACTATCAATTTAGTCTAATCATAATACAAATATCATTTGAATGAATCATTCATTCAACATTAGTATTGACTACAAATTGAACCTAATTCGTAATTGAAATACCTTTCGAATGAGTCATTCACGTGTACTACTTCCCTTTTTTGATAGATATTGATGGTAGTCGGTTATAAATGCGTACATAATTTGATTGACACTAATTGCTAGCTACTACCAAAAGGAGGTTGTAAATTTGTTTATAGCATTAATGTAGTTTTGTCTGTGTTACAACATTACGTGATATGTTAATTCTGAACCGATTTGATTTTTTTTTGCAATGAATAAGGTTTACTCTCGTGTCAGTGCAATATTAATATTCCTTGGATTGAACAAATCAAATTCATAGAAGTAAACATGGTAAAGCTGTTTCCTGCCGGCGTTATTTATTCTTGGCGAGACGTGGACACGTATGTTACGTTCAGCTCATTAGCAACAGTCAACATACTGCTCTGAATTATAGTTATCTTGTTTATTTTAATAATTATTTCATCAATACTTAATATGCAGTAAAAAGTTCAATTGATTATTACCTTACACCATCAGTTATTTTTAACATTTATCTATAATTCACTGGTAGATAATGACATATGGTGTTAAGTCTGTCTTTTACATTGAGTAGGCGTATTAAACTTTAATAATAAATACATATACAAGTACCTTGAGAGCCTTGGCGGCTTGTTCATGCGTGGCGTGTGTAATGTCAATATCGTTGACGGCGAGTAGGCGGTCGCCGCGGCGCAGTTCGCCGGATCGCTCGGCTGGTCCGCCGGCGAGTAGGAACGACACGTAAATGCCGTGTCCATCTTCACCACCGACGATGTTGAACCCGAGACCAGCGCTGCCCTTCTCTAGTTCAACCACGCGTGGTTCTTCTGCACTGTCCGCACTTTCCGCTCGTTCTGTTCGCTCGGCGCCTTCTTCTCGCCGCAGTGAATTCGCGGTGCTTGAGGCTGTGGTTTTATAATGAATAATTAGTAATTAATAATCGGTATAATAAAACCGGAAATTGGCTGTTTTTAGAAGCAAGGTAAAGAATAAGAATATGTTACGAGAGTATGCTGTATTGTAGCTAAATGACTCATACCAACATGATAGTTAGTGCTAAAAACAGACATTTGTTTTAGTTAACGAACAAAATGTTTACAGAATTGGAGTCCAACATCGAAATTAATGAGATGTTGTGAAACAATTTAACGGATCATAAATACTACTGCAACAACATATGGACATGCATTGCATAGTAAATTTTGAAAGCACTACAATTTGCAAAATCCGTTGTTTTGCAAGAATTTATTAATACCTGGATTTATATTAATTTTTAAGTTCACCAAGACTATGAGTGTAAGAAACACACACATAATAAAATTTAAAGTTTAGGTAAGTAATAATTCTAACAATGTTTGGACATCAGAACTAGTGGATCAATAATTCCACCCATGTAAATGTATTAATTCTTTGACAGTACGCCCTCAGTGCGAAAGACTTATTAAACTCGACTAGTTATGAAAAGCAAAACATTTTATAATTCGTTTAACCTTCCAGAGCTGCCTAGCAGTTCTGACTAATCGACAGAAAACAAATGTCAGTGTCTACAAATTCTAGCTAAATATTTGCGTCAGCGTCATTCCTTATTGAGCAAGAAAGACCCGATAGAATTAGTAATTCTAGCAAAATATTTGGACAGGTCGGATAGGGCCAGAAGTATGTGATACTGACGTGTGTTTGCGCGTGATGTCCGTGGCGACGGCTGCCCGTGCCTAGGTCCGGGGACGAGCCGAAGTTGTACGCGCTCGCCAGCCGCCTTCAGAGCGCTGACAGCTTCTTCATGAGTCACATTGTCTAACTCCACATCGCCACGCTACAGAACAATAATTTCTAATTTAGGGCATTTATTAAATTAATACCATAAATTAGTTGACAAGACAAATGGAATTTTGTTTAAATTGTAATTTTTAAAATCTTCATTAAAACTATTACGAAAATAAAAATAAAAACACACAGTCTAGCTTTCTCAAATAATGCACAAATCACATTTAAATTATTAAAATATATTTGAAATAAATCATTACACAAAGAAACCAAATATAAGATGGACACTCAAGATACTTTTATTCAATTTTAAAGCTAATATCACAGTTGATGGCGGTGGAATAAATAATAATAAAAAAGAAATACAAATTAAATTTCAATCTTCCTGAACAATCTCACAGTTTGTTCAACTTCTCCTTTTGATGTGTATGTGGCCAAGATTTATAAGAGCGGTTTTTCCGAATTCGTTTTTTTACGAATTCGTAATGTGCACCAAAAAACCGCTCTTCAAAATTCAGTTAAATCAGATTTAATGTCACCCGAAATTTTTAGTCTTCAAATAACTCTCATTGAAATATTTTAATTTTTTTTTGCAATTGTCATTTTTTACTTGCAAACTAAGACAATACCTACAAATTTGTGTCAAGGTGACAAACAAATAGGAATGCTGGTTTCACTATTTTTGTTTTGTCAAAACCAGTTCCTAGCATATTAATAAGGTATTAATAGTTGTTTTATATTGATTCATTTCACTAATTCCACATCAAATACATCACACCAAAAAATATCATCTTCTACCGAACCATAATTCTAATATTAGTCATTTAGTATGAATTCTTGTCTCTAAGAACCAAATGTCTAAGGCAATATTTTGAGCTCTTATTATTTTTCAACAGAATGCTACCCCCTTTATTAACAAACGTAACCCCCTGGTTAAGAAATGATGCTCTAAGGACACAATTTTGAACACAGATAAAGGAAAATTTATTCTTTTTATTTAGGCTGTGATGTGAGCAAATCCTGTTATTTAAGGTAATTATAAAGCAACATGCTTATACACTGTGGTACTAAGTAATTAATATTAAAGTACTTACAGAGGTATTTTTGACCATGAGTAATTTGTCTCCAACTCTCAAACGGCCATCTCTATGCGCAGCGCCTCCAGCCATAATTTTCGTTACATAGATACCATTGTCTCCAGGAATATGCTGGTTGCCGAGACCACCTGCTATACTGAAACCTAGACCAGAGCCACCTTTCACAAGTTCTATTTCAACTGCTTCCTCTTTGTTTGTTATTTGTGATACATTTAAGGTGTCTTCAGTTCCACGACGTCTCACTTTCTGCAAATAAAATTGTGACAATGATCATTATATCGTCATCATGATTATTTATAAATCTGAAAGTTTGTAGATTCGGACGTTATTTAAATACATTTGATTGAAATTACATAGATGGACCACATCCTGGGTGCTTTTTAATCTTGATAGACGGTGGGGTGAAGTCGTGGTTTTGAGCTAGTATATACAAAAGTGTCTATCATGAAATCACTGATAAAAAATAGGAATAAAACTCAGTGATTTTTTATTCTTTTTTATTAAACAGAAAGGAAAAAATATTATTAATTTATTTATCATTTTAGAAAAAAATATATTTAAGCATTACTTAGAAATAATTATTTATTTTCATGAGGTGACAGTAAAAATTATGTTTACACACTTTTATTTTCAGGATGAGACGATTACGAAGGAAAAATAGCTCTATCATGCAGACTGAACAGTGGAATGGTAAGGCCAGCAGTGGGCTTTTATAGTTTATTATTAATTTATACTTACCAGTCTTACTGTGTTTCCTGCTTTCTTTAATGCATCAACTGCCTCGGCGTGCGTAACTTGTTCTACATTCGTGTCATTAACCTGGTAGGTAATATAATTTAAATATAAATGACCTTGATTAATACAAATAGAAATACAATGTTATAGTTATGCGAAATCGATTTACCAGTTTGTTTATAATAATAATTTCAAACAGAGATAGTTCAGATTGCTAATAATTTGAAATGTTAAATATTGATGATTGACTCTATCGTGCCTAGTTATGTACATTATATTTTAATATTAAATATTTGTAATGCAGTGATATATACTATGCTTTGATTCCCATAACGAAAACTGCAACGGTATCATTAATGACTAGGTCATTGAAAGCATATTCTCATCCTTGAATGGTGCCGATTCAAAAGTCGGTCAATCGTAATGTCATCAAATTCTTTTCGAATTAAACATATAATTTAAATAATTGTGCATAATTTAACAATACTTACTAATAATATGTTACGTTAATGTAATATTAATTTTCAGACATTATTAACCCAAGTACCTACTTTAAAAGAAATAATTGGAAAAAATTTGTTCTGTTGACAAATCAATAATTTAAGTAAGATTTTAGACTCCAAATTCAGTTTAGGCTATTTAAAACATCACATAATAAAAAAGGTTGTAACACGCAAGACCCCTTTAAAAAATCCATCAATATTTGAACGGTTTGTTTTTACAAGGCCACTGGTGTCCAGATTTAAATAATGTAAACACACCTGTAATATGGCGTCGTTAATTTGCAGCTGACTAGCGGCGGCCGCCCCGCCTGGTATTAGCTTAGTGACGTAGATGTGGGGGTCGTCGGCTACGTGCGGGTTGTCGGAGCCCCCGGCGATGCTGAACCCGAGCCCGGCGCCGCCTGCCCGCGATAGCACCACGTTCATGTATGTGTAACCCTCCTCCTGTGTGCGTTCAGTGCCACCCCCCTCAATGCCATTTACCTGTAACTTTCATATATGTACAATTACAATATTATTTTCATGAATATTATAAATATTTTGAATACATTATGTACTGATTATGTTGAATAACATTCTGTATATTTCCTTTTTATCATTATCTCAGTCTTGGCGCCTTAACAACTCAACCACAATCATGAAATTTGGCATAGACATAGAATTTGAGATGGGGAGACTCAGATTACTTTAATCACAGTAAATCAATAAATTCTTGTGGGATAGCTAATTCCAAAGGAATAATACAATATTATATGAGCAAAGTTATTACACCTGATTGTTAGTAATAGGAACTAATGGCTCCATTGCTAAGAATATGCCCTTCTATAAGGTTGACCTCCATGTGAACCCTTTTGAAAATTGACATTAATACATTCATTACATTAGGCCAACTAAAGTCTCATTTTCATTCCATTCTCAACCCTGATTGCACACACCCTCTCCCCCCTCTCCCACCAGTAATGTAAGCAAGGTTACCATTCCATTTTCATCCATTAATAATGACTAGTATTTACAAATTCATCTGTATATGCAAACCTAGACAGTGAGATATGTTTTATTATGGGAATATAGCATATTTAACTGAAGTAGAAGGTACTTACTAACTATGATATGCTTACTTAGAAACAAGTATAATTATTATAAATTAAAAAAAAAAATAGAAATATCCTTATAAGGACAGAAAAAGAATGGCCTTGAATTTTATATCCTTAATAATGTCTATTATTAATAGAAATAAAAGCTAATATTGATACTGATTTGCAAATTAATGATTATCAAAAACTATTAAACAGTACAATGAATTATCTGGTATGTTGATCATTTAACTAGTCAATATATACATTACAAAACAATCAATTCAAATTTAATTCATTTTCAAAAAAACAAAGTAATAATTCATTGTTATTAAAATGGAGGATGTCATTAAATTAGGTATGAATCAATTTGAAATGAGTCAAAAGAACCATTTAACCAATCCCATATAAATATATAATACATTTTGATCATATTAATAAACTCCAAAAATGTACATAAGATATGAACAAAGATTAGTAATCCCAACAGGCATCCATAAATCTGAGTTGGTAAATTTTAGTGTCAATTAACATGTTATTATGAAAATATAAACAATTTTATTACATAAAAATAATTTCCATATTTTACATAAATAATGATGTCATACAATAAAAATGTAATATCTACGAAAATAACTATAATCGAGTGATGTATATAAACAAATTTACTTAGTTGTCTACATTTAACTGTCACTATGGTAAAATCATAAATAAATAATGTAAATTTTCCTTGACATGGATATAGAAAATGTTTCATATAAAGGAATATAGTATCTATTATATTAGACATACCTGCTTCATTTCAGGTGATGTAATGTGAGCCTGAAAAGTAATAACAAACAAGTTAACCACATTTAACTAAATGGGATAACACAACTTTATCTAGAAATCCATTAGTCTACCATTTTTAACTAAGTGGATTTAAATCACTTCTAAATTTTTAATATGTCCATCACAGATTGTGGTAGAAATTTTCACATAGTACATAATCAACAAATATATCAATATAGATATTTTAAGATACATTAATGTAAATGTTAGATTATTTTTAGTGAATAAATAGCAATATAAAAGTTCCTTATTTACATCTGAGTAACAATGGTGAAATTCCACCTGATACTTTATTACATGACCCACATTTATGAACGGGAAATGTACCACCGACTTACCGTTTCAAGATTAAATAAGGAGGACACTTTGCGTAGGAATCCATTGTGAGTTTTTTTCTTCCGTCTTTCTGTCATTTTGGTGAGCCAGAGTGCATAGCCTTCAGGTACTTATGCTGTTGTCCTTATTATACTATGTACACTTCATGCATTGTTAGTTACACACTGGTGTCCATTGTCAGCACCTTACTTGACGATGTTCTGCATGCACCATTCTCTACCTAGAACCCATTTCTAACTTGCACCAAAACAATTCAACACAAGTGACCTCTTTTAGATGTATTCGCGTATACTTGTCGCGTTACCGAGTTTTCCCATAAAATAAGCCTAATAATCATGTTAGCTTAATTAAAAATTACAGCAATCCTTATCTAATGAATGTAACAATTGGAGCCGAGCCCTTTTCTGATAGCGAGTTTTAGTAGATACATGTATGGCTGGGTAATTATTAGGCATGTTACCAACTTGTGTTCGATGATAGGATGGTATGAATGTCAAAGCGATGAACTTTAATTAAAATGTCCGTGTTACGTTATTAGTGTGCAATAAGTTGAATGGGCAATATTATAGGTAGGTAGAATCATCAGCTAGTAACAGAGCAGATTGTTACAAGCAAAACTAACTCAGAAGTCGCATTAGTCTCACCAAGAATCAGTATCGTTCCCAAAGTGTAAAGAAATTACTAAACGTTTAAAAATAGATTAGTGTTTATTAAATGGCCTTACTTGCGACGAATACGAATTATCAGCAGTGTGAATGTCAAAATTTTGTGTGCAATATCATTTCACTGAATATCATCTACGAGGAGTATACTCTCAGCCGATGTAGTGTTCGTACGTCATTGGCACAATTGTGATATATAACGGCACCAATTCACACAACGAAGAAACGTTAGCGTACATATCGCCGAAAACTTGTACTATATTTTAGGTTATAAATAGTACTACGAGACGCGAAACACCAACCATCCGCCATTACCGACCACTTGTTGTATGTAGCGTTCACAAACCCACCTTCGTTCACAGACGTCACGTCATCAAAGTGAAAAAAAAAACTTTTGTTGAGTACGTTCCTGTGTTCCTGTACATTCGGTTCGATTTGTTAGCTGTAATTTGAAGTTACACCGCAAGATGGCTCTGATTGGTGTTAAAAATATAAACAAAGTAGATACGTAGATAGATTCATAATAGATAATTATAGATATTTTTTATTTGTGTATTGTATAATAGGTAAGGGTAATACTCAATACACAAATAAAACTAATTATCTATTGATCGAATTCTGGTGAGTTCACTAAATATATTTGCGTTATATATATTCGTGGTATAACTGAACCCACTACTACACTACACATTCGGTTCAGATAGCTGATAAATAGCAGATAATCTCGTCGGATCAAGCTATTGGAAGATAAAATTATTCAACATTTTAACCTATATCATTTAATTCAATAAACTATTATTGGATCCTTATGGTTATTTTTATTATCAGGGAGCCTTAGCTTTTTTCCCAAGAGGGGAATACTCGTTATTTACTACGGTATATATATTTCTTATTTTTTTAGAGTAAATTAAAATTCTAATTTTTTTGACGTTGATGAGGAGCGTTAACACCAGACAGGCGGCCAGTTGTAAAATCAAACCTTCTGCAATATTATTATGTATAAAAGCGTATTACGCCCACCTCAACTAATTGTGATAAGGTCAGAAAAATGATGATGATGCCGTTATCCGAAATAGGTAGACAGGATCTGTATTTTTTTTATCAGATATACCCGAACTTTGAACAAACATTTGAGGAGGTACTCGTACCAATCTCAACAATCTGTAACGTACCTACTCGAAGGGGACAGAGGGTGAGGGATTGTTAGTAATGGGATCTAACAGCCCCATTGCTAGCAGGTCGGCCTCCACGCGGGTCCCCCAGGAACGACCGTAATTAATTATTGCTGAATTATAATGAGCCAAATGGTGCCCCGCAAGTGTATACTGATAGAGGTGGCGTGGTTACAATTTCATTTAATGGGTTTCAATTTCAATGGGTAACCATTGAAAAAAAGCCTACTCAAAGGATTATGACGACTATACTTATCTATACACGATCTAATAAATTAATGTATGTAGCGACAAATTGTATCTACAATTTTCCGTATGAAATAGACAAACCTATTTACGAGTATTTTGTATATTTCCATATATAGGATATAGTTTGAACTATACTTTCAGAAAAAATTGTAACGATTTATCACAGCGTTTCACAATTGCAGTCATATATAAATAAGTTGCTGCATGCTACGATAATAACAATAAAATTTATTTAGGCAAGAGAAATGACTCATTAGTAATGAAGACTATTGGGTTCCATTGTAAGCATTATACACTGTCAGGATCAGGTCAACCCCTATGCTGTCCTCTTGGAAACTATCGTGGTTAATTTCTACTTAATTTGTTATGATGGGCCAACTGACCTTACTTCGTCCTCACTGATATCCGGTTAACTTATACCGATAGCGAGTATCATTTCATTTTCATCCCATTAAGAAAATGTTTCCTTTAACAAAGAGTCGATGGATGTAGGTGGCTATTGTAAGTAGGCAGTAAGTGCTTTATATTATTCTCAATTTTGTGTATAATATAGTATATA
This sequence comes from Galleria mellonella, assembly GCF_026898425.1. Taxonomy (NCBI): domain Eukaryota; kingdom Metazoa; phylum Arthropoda; class Insecta; order Lepidoptera; family Pyralidae; genus Galleria; species Galleria mellonella. The sequence goes on from NW_026442133.1 coordinate 5,021,719, forward strand.
TCATATATGTGTAAGTATATTTGTTATTCATATATCTTTATTCATTTATATATGTAATTTTTGCATGTATGTATATCAATAATTAGTAGTACCGCATTCGAGTAGTCTGACACTTCCTTATGCGTTTATCATTAAGTCCGCCATGTAATATATATATATTCTAATAAAATTGTGGAGGTCCAAGTTTTTAGTAGTGTTTAGTAGGTTAAAGTGATGATAATAGCAAGTATTTTTAACAGCGACAGTGTTACGTGCGTGTGCACATAATACTGTCACTATGCATACACATTGTGTTAAAAAGGTGTGCATAAAATAATGTATAACAAATGTATAATAATATAATAGCGACCTTAACTATTTTTATATATAATACCATATAATTAAATACCTATGTTTATGCAAATAAATGATGATGACTTGACTTGACTATAATTACTCTATAGACATACAATATGACAAAAAAATACTTATTACATTTATTAAAGGTGTTCATGTTATTTAGTAATAGCCAGTTAGGATCACACAATTTAAAACATTACAGATAATTAGGTAGATAGATGTAAATAAATATCAATAGAATTTCACCACTGTTCTTTTCAAGGAATACATAATTTTGATAATTCAGTAATAAGAGTTATTATATAAAGCTACCTACAACTTCCTGCGGATTCAGTTGGAAATAAGGTTCAACTAAATACCTACATAATATTTAATTATTTCTTGAGCTGAAGCTGAAACTAGGTAAGTCTGTTAACTACTCAAGTATTGGAAATTTAATTTCAGCCAATTCAATATTTTAAATTAACGTATGTACCTTCTTTTCTTCGGTCTCTCTATGAGGCATGACGACCTGGTGTATACTGGCTCCCATCTATCAAAATAGATGTCAAGTTTTAAAATATATAAATGTGTATAAACGTAGTCTGTTTCAATAGAACTTAATCAAAATGTGAACAAACAAATAATAATATGATTTGACCATAACACAGTCTGCTGATGTTCAACAGTAGTATAAATAAATATTCGAGTAATTGATTGAACGATTCCAATTTAATTCAAAAAGAGTTTCTGTGATAATTTTAACAAAACTTGGTTATATTTTCATTAAGTACTATTGAAACTATTATTATACAAACATATACTGTAAATAAAGACGTAAAAATTATTAGGTTAAGATAAGATATATTAGGTTAAGATCTCGTTGCTGACTTTTGCTTTAATAAAATTTGGTTTAATTGACATGATGAGCAAAAATACCTATAATATAAAGGGTTTCCTGCTCTCAGTTCCAACCTAGAATTGCCACGCCAAAATAAATTTTATTCTTTTCTGTACGTGGTACATATGATGAAAAATATGATTGCCTATAAAAAATGGCCGGAAGTAAGGGTTGAGAGTATATAAAATTTTGGTGATGATAGGGGATTCGTTCTTTTTCTTTCTCTATACCATAGCACAGGGTTGTCTATAAAAAATGGCAAACCAAAGCTGTCAGCAGGCAACCAAGGTGCATTAGTATTTAATTTTAGTTCGTTTTTATTTAAAATAAATTTAATTATAGATCCTTGTATCTTTTTTTTTTATACAACTTAGAATGGCAAACAAGCTGACAGCCCACCTGATGGAAAGTGGTAACCGTCGCCAATAGACATGAGCAGTACTATGGACATAACAGAGTATACTGTTTCGTCCATGAGACCCCTATGTGTTGCCATTCCTGAGGACTTAGGTGTTATTCCTCTGTACCCAGTAAATTCATGCCATATCCCACCCTTCAAAATGAAATACAGCCATGCAAACACAACTGCTTTACGGTTGAAAAACGAATGGAATACCTACAGAGGTACCCAAGCAATCGACTTTTGTATAAAGTCTCCCTCTGGTGAAGTTCTCTCTGCAGAAGTTGCAACGAGATCTTAATTTATATGTATAAAAAGCGAGTTTTACACAAATATCTAAACATCTTTATAAAATCCTGGAAAATGATGAATATGATAATTTATCCTACACATTTACATATAGATCACCAGACCAGTCCACAGCCGTGTGGTTCCGGGATAGAATGAATTACCTATTCCTTTCCCGTGGGTGTCGTAAGAGGCGACTAAGGGAATTCAATAGTCACAGGATGGGCAGCAACGTCCATCTTCAAACATAACCAAAACCTAACTGCTGTTACTAACCCGTCTGCCAAGCTTGGCAACAATTACACACACATTTTTTTAATGGATGATTATGGAATGCTGTTTGGTCCCGGTATTTATAGAGTAAGGCCACCTTTGTCTTCCCATGGGTATCGTAAGAGGCAACTAAAGGAACTTAATGATCGCCAAAAGGGCAGCAAGCGTCCCTCTTAAAACATCACTAGAATCTTACAGCGGCTGCCAACCCGCCTGCTAAACGTGGCAACTACTGGCAAAACACCTCTTATGGGGGAGGCCTATGTTTAGTAGTGGACAATTAACCGTTGATATAATGATGGTGATCCACTTCCCATATTTATAATATTTTTGGTATTATCTACTTACCGAGTGATAAGATGAAATCATAAATTATGAGAATATAAACATAAAATAATAATAGAGACAAACCTTTGTCGATTCTGGCGATTCATTACGTGGTTCAGTTTTTCTGTTGTTGTCTTGAAGAAAAGCATTTGATACTGATCTGTAATCACTCTCCTCCGATGGTATCTACAAAATCAAAATAGGTATGTACGTATGTGTTCTGCATCGGAATGTCGACTTATGATGCATACATTTTATAAAGATTTTCTCTATAAAATGTATGCATCATATAGGTTCTACTTGTGAGAGAAGTTACATGAGATAAGTTTTGAAAGTGGAGAAAGAAAAATGATAATGTAAGAATAGAGAGAGGCCTTTGGTAATCAGTTCCCTGTCTCGTAATAGACTCGAAGTGAATTTAGATAAGTTTTATATAAGAGAGTATAACTTATAACATGATAGCAAACAGATTCTTTTACGTAAAATTATTATAACATGCAAGTTTTAAAACGGTCGAGTATTTTTAAATCCGTTCAATATTTGTAAATTGTTAACGATGTAAAAAATATATCTGCGCAGCGCAATATTTATTTAATAAATGCTAACAAGTTAAATAAAAGGTAAAAAAAGTATGAAATATGCAACAGTAGTTCGATGTGCACTAATTAAATAACCTTGCAGTTTGATTCGATTTTACCTACATATCTGGGGCACAGTCAGTGCTCGCGCTATTTTGCTGCTCCAAGCAAAAATTAAATAACATTGAAAATATTAATTTTGAAGGACGGTCTTTATAATTAATGAATATATTTTTTTATATAGTTATAAATAAAAAAAACCTCACATATATAACGAATAAACGACTTTTAATGTCCATTGAAAAAAAAATGTATTAAAAGTGTGCCAATAATTATGATTGTTTAGAACGTACCTAATCTAATCTAAAGGTAGGTGCAGTTTATAACAAGAAATGAACATTCCAACAAGTCTACAATATACATAATATTGCACACAATTAGGCACGCATAATGCAAATAGTTGCCTAAAATTCTGTCTGATATTACAATAGTTTTAGTTATATTTCGCTTGTACTTACCTCACGGTTGCGTGTACCATCCGCTTCCCATTTGTTGGCAATGCGGATGGTTTCTGCAGTTTTCTGCTGCACCGATTTAGTGTCATCGAGAAGAGTGAGCTCGTAGAATTCTTGGATATCTGCAAACAACAACCAGCACAATTTATTAGCAAGAATTGACTCCAGTCTATATTTTTTTTTTTGCAGCTTAGTAAATAATAATATATGTGAAAAAGAGTTATGAAAGTAGATGAAATTTCTGACTATTTCAGCCTCATAATTAAGTCATCATTACAACGTATTTCCAAATGAATTACTTTTCACAGAGTTGCTTATAAATGTAATTTTTGTAATTCAATGAAAATTTTAAAATGCAAGGTAATGATAACATCCACTGATCCATTGATTCTCGTCATCAAAGGTATTTAAATTAAATATTAAACAATGTTATTTATCTAACGATGACCTAGGTGCCATAAGTATAAATAATATTTACTTAATGTTATGAGAACCGTGAAGCAGTTGTATTTGCATGGCTGTGTTTCGTTTTGAAGGGTGGGATATGGCGTGTATTTACTGGGTACAGAGGAATAACACCTGAGTCCTCAGGAATAGCAACGCATAGGGGGTATCATGGGCGAAACAGTATACTTTGTTATGTCCATGGTACTGCTCATGTCTATAGGCGACGGTTACCACTTTCCATCAGGTGGGCCGTCAGCTTGCCATTCTAAGTTGTATAAAAAAAAGAACCTATGGATTCTATGGCACTGTTCTCTGATCTTTAAAATAAAAAAATGACAAATTGATGTTACAGTCTAATCTTTATTCTAAGGGCTAATATGAACTAAATTTTTAATAGATTGAAGTCAAAATTATTATGATATAAACTAGCTATATAAAATGCTAACAAATCTTTCTTTTAACTCACTTAATTTTTTATATGGAGATAATTAACCAAATTTTTTCATTTACCTCTAAGTTTTCAAAAATTTTCTTTTATAAACATGAAGTCCACTATAATGTATAATTACAGAAAAAAAAAATAGTAAAATAAGCGCAGCCGTTCTAAAGTGACGCACTTACAGACATTCGGCAATTGATTTTTATTTATATAGATTTAGTTTATGATGGTCCAAGAATTTTCTCCCTTTAATGCTCAGGCTGTAGAATGAGCTCTCTGTCGAGGTTTTCCCTAGAGACTACAGTATGGGGTTTCCGAAAAGGGTATATTAGGATTTCTTCAGGGTCACAACACACACGTGTCCACTCTAGTATTGCAGGCATCCATAGGCTATAGTAATTGTTTACCATCAGACGGGCTACATGCTTCTTTGCCATTTGACAATACTAACATTTGTATTCATGAGCATCTTTTTTTGTATTTATCTAGGTGTTCAAGTATTAAGTATAAATGTGTCATGCCCTGTTTCAATACAATCTACTAATAACAATAACAAGCAACGGCTGAGTGTCTTGCCCGTTTTTTTCAGCTGAAATTGCATTGCGTACTGAGCGGTAGATTAAAAAAATGAACATTTAAACAAACGAATAAATGATTCATAATAAATAACCTGTTGATGTACAATAATAGTATAAATTAAAAATTGATTAATAAATAAACTTTGATTTATTATTAATTTTATTTGAAGAGTGTTGATATTAATTTCTATAAAAACAGACTATCAGTCTTTTTTAATGGATTACAATATAATAGTAATTCCGCTAACGGTATACGCCGAAGGGGACTAGTAAGGGATGATAGAAGAGGATGACAGCAAGTCAATTAGCCCATCATGATGAATAGACCTAGAATTAGGCAAGATGGTTTCCAAGGGGGAACACGTGGAGGTCGACCTGGTTTGGTATATTGCTAACAATGGGGCCCTTAGTCCCCATAGTTACGAACAACCCATCCCCCCTGGATTATCAGTTTGTCAGTTGTTATGTTATTGTTTTTAATACAAGATTACTTTTATTTAACGTTATCATTTGGTATAAACTGTATTTCGCATTATAAAAAAAATAATTAAACGTGTTTGTAATTGATGCGAAACGTAATGTGAGATTCCTATAATAGGTGAGGATCAATTCAGGTCAGTTGGCTCATCGTGACGTATTCATCGCGAATTAATCACGTTGGTTTGTAGGGAGGACCGCGTCGAGATCAGTCTGATATTATCCGGATGATTATACTTACATACATACACTTCATAAACATTACTAATTTTCTTCGATAGACGTTTAAGAGCAAGAAATAAATAACAGAGAAAAACTTCTTGGTTTTCAAAAATGGTAACGCGTGAACTATCGGAGTTTCAGTGCACACTATGATGTTCATGTCTATAATATTATCATACGAGCCGTCAGTTTGTTTTAATACCAAGTCGCATAAAAATAAACATGTCTGGGATGAAGATATCCTGAAAATGCATCTTTCTCTCATCGTTCAAGAATATTTTGGTTTGTATCTCCATGAATGAGCAGTACAATGCAAACTATCGCGTGAGTTCAGTTGTGTAGAAGATCGATATCGAATGGGCGGTGACCCCGTGGTTCATGTACTTACGATGAATTTATTGTTATGATATGAAACGAACAAGGACTTTCATCATTGTCATTCCTTATTTTGTCATTATTTACTTTACATGATAATAGAGGTTTCAAAATGGGCACCGCCAAAACGCATATTATTTAGATTTTTTTGTTGTCTAGTACATCAGACTATTCTAAGATTAATCTAAAAATCTAAAATATACAGTAAGAAAATAACAAATATAATATATTTTATAAATATTATTCGAGTAAAATGTAAATTTTGCAATGTAAGGTGCGAAAAGTGTCCACTCTCAGTCTCAAATTAAAATGGGCAGCGCACATAGGTAGTCGCACCTACGAAAGTCGTAGAGATGGTAGAAAATAGACCTGCAATTTTATTAAGCAGAAATTTAAAAAATCTATAGAACGACAATACTGTCCACTTTTGAAATCTTTGTATATAGTCATTGAAGAAATCCTATGTACTGCGGGGTTTGCAATGGGGACTAGATATTGCTAGCAATATACCTTGACAGATCTTATATACTTTGTTATGTCCATGGTACTGTTCATGTTATAGGCGACGGTAACCACTTTCCATCAGTTGTGCCGTCAGTTTGTTTGCCATTCTAAGCTGCATAAAAAAGGTCGACCTCTTCGCGGTTCCCCGTGAAAATCATCGTGATTTATTCTTGATGTATTCGATACATTGGGCTAACTGAATAGCTTTCATCATCACATCCCGAATTAGTGTTCCGACACCGTAAAAAAACCTATGTCCCAAGGAGAAGATTAAATTCAAACTTGACCAAATTGTGGGTATCAAACTTAGCCAAACTATACCAAACTTGATGTAAGTGTCCAAAAGCCTATTTTGGCAAATTTGGGCAAAATTACTCATAATTTAGCCCAACTAAAAAGTAATAAAATCTGCTATCAAAACCCAAAAAATACTATATATTTTTTTAGAATAACAAATCCCTAATAATCGATCGATTTTCACCCCAATTTTCGCTGTCCACCCCCAAGTGTGATACATCATAAGTCGTGTCTCGCCGTCCTCCATCCATCGTCGTACCTTTCATACGTCTCGCTTTCACTCGCCCATACAACCGACTTTGAAAAACGTGAATTTTTCACGTTTTTCCCGCATAACTTTCGAATTTTCCTCCCGCGCCTGTCCCGATTCTTTCGTTTCTGCCATCCACCCGTCGCCCCGCGTCCGACGAGCCCACTCTCGGCCCGATCGGAGCAACTTTCCCCACCTAAATCACACTTTGTCTCTTCAAAATATTAAAATCGAATTTTTTTGACAGTTTTTCGTACCTAACTCAAAATTTTTGTTCCCCCCCTATACAGTTTCTCGACGTCATCGTTAAAATCTGATTTTTCCGCGTCTTTTGACATATAACACACCTACCTACTTGCCGCGGATCCAAAGTTCACTTTCGAACCGAGGTTACTTGGTGAGTAGTCGCGAAACACAAATCATCGATTTTCACCCCAATTTTCGCTGTCCACCCCCAAGTGTGATACATCATAAGTCGTGTCTCGCCGTCCTCCATCCATCGTCGTACCTTTCATACGTCTCGCTTTCACTCGCCCATACAACCGACTTTGAAAAACGTGAATTTTTCACGTTTTTCCCGCATAACTTTCGAATTTTCCTCCCGCGCCTGTCCCGATTCTTTCGTTTCTGCCATCCACCCGTCGCCCCGCGTCCGACGAGCCCACTCTCGGCCCGATCGGAGCAACTTTCCCCACCTAAATCACACTTTGTCTCTTCAAAATATTAAAATCGAATTTTTTTGACAGTTTTTCGTACCTAACTCAAAATTTTTGTTCCCCCCTATACAGTTTCTCGACGTCATCGTTAAAATCTGATTTTTCCGCGTCTTTTGACATATAACACACCTACCTACTTGCCGCGGATCCAAAGTTCACTTTCGAACCGAGGTTACTTGGTGAGTAGTCGCGAAACACAAATCATCGATTTTCACCCCAATTTTCGCTGTCCACCCCCAAGTGTGATACATCATAAGTCGTGTCTCGCCGTCCTCCATCCATCGTCGTACCTTTCATACGTCTCGCTTTCACTCGCCCATACAACCGACTTTGAAAAACGTGAATTTTTCACGTTTTTCCCGCATAACTTTCGAATTTTCCTCCCGCGCCTGTCCCGATTCTTTCGTTTCTGCCATCCACCCGTCGCCCCGCGTCCGACGAGCCCACTCTCGGCCCGATCGGAGCAACTTTCCCCACCTAAATCACACTTTGTCTCTTCAAAATATTAAAATCGAATTTTTTTGACAGTTTTTCGTACCTAACTCAAAATTTTTGTTCCCCCCCTATACAGTTTCTCGACGTCATCGTTAAAATCTGATTTTTCCGCGTCTTTTGACATATAACACACCTACCTACTTGCCGCGGATCAAAGTTCACTTTCGAACCGAGGTTACTTGGTGAGTAGTCGCGAAACACAAATCATCGATTTTCACCCCAATTTTCGCTGTCCACCCCCAAGTGTGATACATCATAAGTCGTGTCTCGCCGTCCTCCATCCATCGTCGTACCTTTCATACGTCTCGCTTTCACTATACAACCGACTTTGAAAAACGTGAATTTTTCACGTTTTTCCCGCATAACTTTCGAATTTTCCTCCCGCGCCTGTCCCGATTCTTTCGTTTCTGCCATCCACCCGTCGCCCCGCGTCCGACGAGCCCACTCTCGGCCCGATCGGAGCAACTTTTGGAAGTTGTCATTACTTAAGAAGGCTAACTTCCGTTAGAGGAATTCTATAGTTGAAAAAAAATTTTATCTCGAATTTTAACACGTTTTGCTGGTTTCCGTTCTCAAATTTATAGTTTTGTTGCTTTCCATAGTTAGTTACCATTTTCCCACCCCCTATCCCCTCTTCTCACCTTTACCGCTGTGAATCTAACATAACCTAACCAAAGACGATAAATTTGACCTCACCATCCATCGTATTTTGGTTACCCACCCCCAAGTGTGATACCTTGTCGTTCGTGTCTCGCGATCCTCTATCGAACACCATATCTCTCATTCTTCTCTCTCATACACGCCCCTACAACCATCATCCAAAATCGTAAAATTTTCACGTTTTGCAGGGTTAATATTCAAAATTTGTTCCCACACCATATCAAAATTATATTATATCTACATACTTCTCTTCGCCCCTCGTCCAACCACTCTCGGCCCGATTGGACCAAGTTTTCGAGAATAACGTTCGAAATTCATTGCCACATATATCTCTCTTTTTATATCAATTATATAGATTATTAATAATAATTGTGTTTTCTCTTCTCTATCTGTCACCTTCCCATTCTTCCCTTAGTTTCATCCCATCTCAGTTTAGGAGACATCACCATGCCGATAAATAGGACGCCAGTCAGACGGCCAATTAATCTTCCATCTGACGTTTCTGCCAGGCGGAAGGAAGTCTCCTCCCCTATTGAGGACATACAGTCTAGCTTGCTTTCCTCTCCATGTCCCGAGTCCAGTCCATCTTCGACTCCTACACTTAGATTTGAGGAGGATCCCTTTTCACCACTGATGCCTACTACTTCGAACAACCCACCTGGTTCCCTTTTTTCCTCATGCCCGACAACAGAACAAAAGCCACAACCAGAATGCCTGGAGAAAATCCAACAACTAGCTTTGAGTATCGCGAGCACGCTACGATTCTCAAAAAGCGTCACGGCTGAAAATCGTAACAAGGTCATTGAAATAGCTCATGAAATTGCTAAATTGGCAAGTGGTACTATGGCCGCCCAGCTAGAGGTCGCTACAGACACGCTAGATGTTCTGAAAGAGAAATTGGCTCAGTACGTGCAGATGTGATGGACATAAAAAATATCTTAACGGCCGGCACTTCTGCATCTGCAGACTCTCACGAAGGTGCAACAATTGCCGGTGAGGTAGTTGAAGGAGTTCGCAAAGAAATCGACAAGCTTGTCACCTACGAGCGTGCCCTCGCGTCGTGTACAACAACCTACGCTGACAAGGCTAGGATCATCCCGCCTAAGAAGCCGGCTGCATCCAGACCAGCAATTATAGTATCATCAACTGACCCCGCTGGATCCTCAGCTCACTACACTCTGAACACTATTAGGAAGAAACTGCTCTTTAGGAATATCGGTTATACCCCGTACAGAGTAGCCACAATTACGCAAGGCCGAGTTCGACTCGAGTTTGACAACACTCAGCAGCAGAAAGACACATTGGAAAGACTCAAGTCCATTCCGGAACTACAGGCCGAGTCCGTCAAGAAAAGCCTCCCTTTGATCATTCTCAAAGGAATTCACAAGGACCTGCCCTCAACAGAATTGATTGATACCTTACTCGATCAAAATCCAAGCGTTAAAGAAGCAGCAACCTCAGAAACGGATGCCCAGTTAAGTTTTTTGAAAAATAATAGGAACCCTGTGTTATATAACGCCGTCCTACGAGTTACTCCTGCCATCTGGAGAGCCATTATGACCTTGGAAAGGGTCAATTTGGACTTTCAACGCGTTAGAGTAGATAACTTCTCCCCGTTTAGGCAATGCTTTAACTGTCTAAAGTTCGGCCATACTCGAGCTAAATGCGATGCCAAGGATGTCTGCTGCTCTCATTGCGCTGGCGCTCACGCCATCAACGTCTGCCCTGTTCGCAACGACAACAGTAAAATATGCTGTGTTAACTGTAACGCTTACAACCAAAACACTAGAGCCAAAGTATCAACGTCCCACAGTGCTACATCTAGTTCCTGCCCGAGGATTTTAGCTGTAAGGCAGGCAATTGCAAACAACACAAACTATGGTTAACTTAAGTCGCTGCAATATACAAAATTCTAAACATCATGAAATTAATATATTACAATGTAACGTAGCCCGATGTTTCAGGGCACAACATGAGCTTATGCAGAGTTTCAACTCGGGCAACTACGACGCTGCGCTTATATGTGAGCCCTATACCGGTAGTAGAAACTTCATGGGAAACCCATATGACCATCATATTTTTCAATATCCATCTAACTCTCGAGTTAAGGCTTGTATCGTCATAAAAAAGGGTCTTATTAGCGCTATTGGATTAGCAGAGCACTCATCCGCCAACGTTTGCACGATCCAAGTAAATACGGCTGGCAAGAAACTTTTCCTTAGTTGCGTTTATTTAGAACCTAGATATGGCAATCAGGCAGACAGGCACACTACTATGACTGGACCACAGGCGCTATTAAAGCTGGAAGCTTTTATTCGTACTACTGCCGATGCTATGCATTTGATTTGTGGAGATTTTAATGGATGGCATACGGCATGGGGCTCTGCTTCTGTCAATTCAAGAGGCAATGAAATCATGGATTTCATAATCGCCAATGACTTGATCATCTGTAATCAAGGCTCAGAACCCACATTCACAACTACAACGCACGGTCAATTACGGGAATCCATAATCGATCTCACACTGGCGACTGCCGGAGCGTCTCCCAGAATACGTAACTGGCAAGTTAACAGAGAGATTTGTCCATCATCTGACCACCATGCCGTTGAGTTCGTGTACACAATCCGAGGGCGAGAGCTTCGTTGTAACCAGACCACCACCACATACAGATTTAATACTAACAATATCGAATGGAACAACCTCAAAGCACCGTTCATGGATCATCTAATTCAAACTGAAATAACGACTCAAAACGTTGAAGCCATGAACGAGGAACAGCTGGAAAGCTTTGTAGTAACTTTTATCAGTGCTATTCAAGCTGCATGCGAGAAACTTCTGCCCCGATTTCGTGCCCGAGCTCCGCGATGCCCTTGGTGGAATAATGAGCTTCAGAGTAAAAAATTAGAGGTAGTAAAAAACCACCATCTTCTACAACGTCTCAAGCGTAGGGGAAAACCTATGGAACAAGCCCTGGCAGAGAAGAACCGGCTTAAAGAGGAATACTCTAAGATGTTTAACGAGGCCTCCACACGACACTTCAGACAATTTTGTGCTCAACAGGGTAAAGAGGATGTCTGGGCGGTCACCAATCGCATAATTAAATCTGTTCCAGCACCTCAGCCACCCTCTACCCTGAGACTGCCGGACGGTACATACACCCAGAACTCAGTAGAAACGGCAAAGGTACTGCTCGACAGATTTTTCCCGGATGACACGCCAGATACTCGAGAAATACATGGAGTACGGCGAATCGAGTCAAAATATGAACCACACACTGAGCCGGAGCCACGGTATACGACTGACGAGGTCCATAGGGCGATTAGTGAAATGAGTCCGAGAAAGGCACCTGGTCCTGACCACCTCACAGCGGACATTTGCCAGTTCGTAGTGGAATGTTTTCCTGAACTAGTAACATCTATTATGAACAGATGTCTTACGTTGGGGTATTTTCCAAGAGTATGGAAATCTGCTATCATTAAACTAATTCCCAAGTCCGGCGGAGTGGACTTCTCAGATCTTTCATCATCATCATTTCGTCCCATAGGTCTTCTCAATTTATTTGGTAAGCTCTTGGAAAAGCTCACAATCGGCAGATTATCTTTTCATATGCACGCGAATAATAATTTTAACCCAAATCAGTACGGCTTCAAATCTCAAACGTCAACTGTTAACGCCTTATATGACGCCATCGACCATATCAGACAAGGCATTGCGAGCGGTCACCAGGTAGCCGCTGTGTCTCTTGATATAAAGGCAGCTTTTGATAATGCCTGGTGGCCGCTCATCCTCTGTCGTTTGCAGCGTATTGGTTGCCCCTCCAACATCTATCGACTGATGGCCAGTTACTTGGAGGATCGTATCGCTACTTTTAATTATGCAGATATCTCGATTAATAAACTACTTACTAGAGGATGCATCCAGGGGTCGGTCTGCGGACCTTTCCTCTGGAACTTGATTCTGGATGAATTACTGGAAATGGAGCTTCCCATTGGCTGCAGGCTGCAAGCATATGCCGATGATGTCCTGCTTGTAGCTACAGCTAAGAATGAAAGCAAGTTACAGGAAATAATCAACACTGCTTTAGAGCAAATACAGGAATGGGGTCTTGATGCCAAACTGACTTTCAATCCAGTCAAAACGCAAGCGGTAGCATTCACTACTAGGGCCGCTCGATGCAATCTTTTCATGAATGCACACCCCATACAGTTTCACGACTACATAAAGATACTAGGTATAAAAATTGACCGTCGTCTCAAGTTCACGCACCACGTCAACCATATCATAAATAAAGCTAAAAAATTGTTTTCCAAATTAATTATATTTACCAGGCCAACTTGGGGTATTTGCTCTGAGAACATCAAAATTATCTACAATCAGGTGATACAGCCAATTATCTGCTACGGCGCTTCCATATGGCACTCTGCGCTTAAATATAAATTTTGCCAAAAAAAGCTAATATCCTTGCAGCGTGGCTTTGCCGTGAGAATAGTGAGGGGCTTCCGAACACTGAGCACAGAGGTCGCTATAATTCTTGCTCAACTCACACCCATTTGCTCTAAAGTGGAAGAAGTGGCAGAAATTGAAAGGGCTCGAGTGACTCGGGCGACTAAGATTTTACCCGATGCGATCCAGTGGGACTCCCCGGCACCCATAAGCGATCTGCTACATCCAGCACTGCGAAAGAAGATTAGTTTCGCCGAGGTCACTTCCACCGAAGAACTCACGACATTCCTAGATCCGCAATGTTATGCCGTGTATACAGATGGCAGCAAACGAGAGGAGGGTGTAGGAGCTGCTGTAGTCGCTCATCATCTTAATAGAAAATTGTATACTAAAAAACTAAAGCTTCACCCTACTTGTTCTGTGTTTCAGGCAGAGCTCCTGGCCATTAAGCATGCTTGCGAATGGGTTCTCAAAGGTGAGCATACTCCGGCTGTAGTAATGTCCGACAGCAAGTCTTCCTTAATGGAAATTAGCAACCCAAACAGCACCAACTCGCTGGTCGTCGATATTCACGCATCTTTACATGAAGCTGATTCACGAGGCTTGACAATATCCTTCGCGTGGCTCCGCTCTCACGTCGGAATCGACGGCAATGAAGCAGCAGATACTGCCGCTAGAGCCGCGGCTGTGGGACGCTCCGCGACTGCATTCTCACTATTCCCTATGTCCTACGTAAAACATCATTATCAAACACTGGGCAAGGACGCAGAGAGACGGATGTTTGAAGACCCTAACAAGTGCTGCCACCTAAAAAAGTGGTGCCCATCATTTGATATACTCCAAGAGGTCCTAAGCGTATTGAAACCTGACTTTTACATTACACAACTTTTAAGTAACCATGGCTATCATAAGGAATACCTTTGCAGATTTCATATAACAACTGATGAATTATGCCCATGTAATAACACCGACATTCAGAACCTTGAACACCTCCTGAAATACTGTCCCCGTTTCGCCAGCAGCCGTTTAAATCACCAACTAGCGTGCCAACTATTAAACATTACGGAACCATACTCTCTTCAGCACATAATCAAGAAGGAAAACAGTACTAATTCATTCAAAACGCATTTGGTAAATATAATAGATAGCCTAAAGGCATTTAATAACACGTAATAATAAACTTATACAAACTATATTTATATATATTCCCCCTGATATATTATTATGTAAGTATAATAGACCTAAATACATATATATTTATATATATTTAACTATCCAGTGCTTCTAATAAAATGCGCTCAAACTTTATATGTGTTATAATACAATTCTTCATATGCGAAATACAAGGGGAAAACCCGATGTAAACCACTAGCATTGGGATTTTCAAATACCCTTACATATAAAAAAAAAAAAAAAAAAAAAAATCCCTAATAATCGAGAATGATATCAGAAATACTTGTAAAAGGTAAATAAAGTTTTTCTCTTCACCTTTTTATCACTAAAGTCGATAACAGTAAATAAATAATTTCATCTCTTATTTACATTATTTAAATTAATCATTTAAGAAAACTAATTTTATATACATTCTTAATTGTAATACCAGCTTAATAAAGTAGTTAAATAATAAAGTCTAACCAATCATTTAATAATTCAGAAACATTAATGTATGCACTAGCCCTTGACAGGTACCAAACGAATGTGTGACAGTTTGGTATCCCTCGCTTCCGCTTTAACTCGACTAGACCTTCGTTATTTATATTTGATTTAATCACCTTTTTTATTTAGAAAAGTCATACATTAATTAATTGTTTATGATTGTCTTTAGAGCTTGGCTTGACTAAACTACAGAAGCCTTTTTAAAGGTCGTCCGTCCCTATTATTATTTATAGAGCCACAGGTTGTGCTTCAACTTAATCGATCTATGTAGCTACAAAGAGAAGGTTCCAATAGAAGAATAATATCATATTACAATATCGCTTTAGAAGGACATTTATTGGAAATTGTCTATTTGTAGTTTATAGGTACTACATTATTTAATTTTCATTTCGGATAATTATCAATATCAAATATATTTTAGTATATTAATATTAGTGTACAGTAGGATATAAGCTTCAAATGCAGAAGGTCCAGGAGTGAGTTGTGTTGATCACTAGGAACCCCGGTGTACCTATCCAGTGACCTATATCTATAGATCTGGGTCAAACGGACCATCGCACAAAACGTTGTAGTTTACAAACGCGCGCCAGCCAGGTATATTACCGTCTATCAAATCTAGATTATCGTATCGTAAAATGTTATAGATATATTGATGTGAAATGTATGTAAATTAAACAATGCTTAACTTGTAGTTGTTTGGAGGAAATAAGTAACAACCAACTTGATTATATTATTGATTTTTATATAATGAGAGAATGACAGCAGAAATGAATGTGAGAAGTAAATGTCGCTGTCATGTCTGTATGTCCAGTGCGAAAGATAGAAAGAGGTGAAACATCTATGTACAATTAAATTAACCTACTTGATGGAGAAGAAAGTAATGATGTTGATAAATGGCTATGAGATGAATATTTACAATATTAATTTACAGACGCCACAACACTCCCCTGCCGAGACCGTTTCACGGGCGATAGTAGTTCGGGAACCGAACAGTTCTGCCGCTGCGTGTGTTTTTTTCAGGTGGCCTCTCTACTGAAGTGTGCGGGAGTAGCGGTGATGTGGATGCTTCTGGGCTGGTGTTATTGTTGTCCCATGCCATATACGCCGGTTTCAAGCGATCTAATGAGACGGTAAGCTCTTTTCCTTGAACGTCGATCTTGAATGTTTTTGATTCTCTTTCTAGAACCTTATGTGGCCCCGTGTAGGGTGATTCAAGGGCTTTCTTGAGATGACCTCGGCGTAAGAAAACATATTCTGCATTGGCGAGATCTTTGGGTAAGTAAAATGTCGGCTTACTGTGACACGATGCAGGTGTTGGTGTCAACTTGGCCATATGTCGACGTAGGCGAGCAACGAAGTCTGTGGGATCGTATATGGTGTTAGCAGCTGGAGTGAAGAACTGGCCAGGCAATCGAAGTGTCTCGCCGAAGACAAGCTCTGCTGCTGAGGTCTTCAGGTCTTCCTTCCAGGCACTCCTGATACCCAATAAAACCAGCGGCAATACTTCAGTCCACTGCGGGTTATTGTGGCACATGATAGCTGCTTTGAGTTGCCGGTGCAGTCTCTCCACCATGCCATTGCACTGTGGATGGTAAGCAGTGGTGGGATTGTGTTTGGCACCTATTAGTTGTGAGATACTCTGGAAGAGGCGGGACTGGAACTGCTGACCCCGATCTGTAGTTATGGAGTGAGGACAACCAAAGCGGGCCACCCAGCCAGACATGAAGGCGCTCGCACAGGATTCGGCCGTGATGTCCACCAGTGGGTAAGCTTCAGGCCAACGAGTGAACCTATCGATGGCGGTGAGGCAGTACCTGTAACCAGATGAATGTGGCAGAGGACCAATTATGTCGAGATGGACATGAGAAAAGCGTTCAGATGGAATGGGAAATGTGGTGAAAGGTTTTTTTTTTTTTTTTTTTTTTTATAGAACTTAGAATGGCAAACAAGCTGACGGCCCACCTGATGGAAAGTGGTATCCGTCGCCTATAGACATGAGCAGTACCATGGACATGTATACTGTTTCGCCCATGATACCCCCATGCGTTGCCATTCCTGAGGACTCAGGTGTTATTCCTCTGTACCCAGTAAATTCACGCCATATCCCACCCTTCAAACCGAAACACAGCCATGCAAACACAACTGCTTCACGGTTGAAACACGAATGACGTACCCAAGCAATCGACTTTTGACTGGTAAATGAATGACAATGACAATGTAGGTGACAATGAATGACGGGTGACTTTGTTGCGTTGGCAATCTGTGCATTGTTGAGCCCACGTTCTGCAGTCACGTTGTATACCAGGCCATACATATCTATGAGAAATTAGTTTGGCTGATGCTGCTGCTCCAGGATGACTGAGATTATGCAACTTTTCGAACGCCAGTCGTCGAAATGATGGTGTCAAGTATGGTCGTGGATATTCCGTGGAAAGGTCGCAATATATATTTCCGTCAACCTTTTCCAAGACAAGTGCTGAACCTTTTTTGAGGAGATCTTGTAGTTCAGGATCTTGAGCCTGATCATGTGCAAGATCTTCGTAATTAATGTCCGATGTGATGTCCTCAATGCGAGACAATGCATCAGCTACAATGTTGTCGTTACCAGCAATGTGACGTAAATCTGTTGTGAACTGGGAAATAAAGTCTAAATATCGAAATTGACGTGGCGAACATTTGTCTCGTTTGGTTTTAAATGCATACGTGATAGGCTTATGATCGGTGAATACTATGAAGATTCTGGCTTCCAACATGAATCTGAAGTATTTTATCCCTTCATATATGGCGAGAAGTTCTCGATCATAAGGGCTGTACTTCTTTTGCGATGATGACAGCTTTCGCGAGAAGAATCCTAACGGTGACCATTCGTTATTACGCCTTTGCTGGAGAACTGCGCCAATAGCTTCATCGGATGCATCAGTGAATAAAGCAAGTTCGGCATGAATATCTGGATGTGACAAAAGGGTTGCCTGAGATAGACTAGATTTGCATTGGTTAAATGCTGTTTCAAATTCCTTTGTGATATTAATAGGAGCTGAACCCTTGATGTTTCCTGTGAGTTGGGTATTGAGGGGATCTTGAATTTGTGCTGCATTAGGAATAAATCGCCGATAGTAATTCAGCATTCCCAAGAATCTCCTTAACTCTTTGGCAGTTTTGGGCACAGGGTAATTCTGTATTGCTGTCACCTTCTCTTGGAGGGGACGAGTACCGTCTACAGAAACGTGGTACCCTAAGAATGTCAGCTCACTAACGCCCCAGACACACTTTGCGGTGTTAATTAGTACGCCGTAATCTTTGAACCTCTCGAACAGGATCTTAAGGTGGTTAAGATGCTCTTCCTGATTCTTGGAGAAGATGAGGATGTCATCGAGATAACCGAAAACAAAATCAAGTCCTTGCAGTACTTCGTCGATAAATCGTTGAAAAGTTTGGGCTGCGTTTCGTAACCCAAAGGTCATATAAGGAAATTCAAACAACCCAAACGGTGTGGTAATAGCAGTTTTCGGAATATCGGCTTTGTGAACGGGAATTTGATTGTAGGCCTTGATTAAATCAATTTTTGACAGTATTTTTGAACCTGATATTTGATAGCTGAAGTCCTGGAGGTGTCTGATGGGATATCTGTCTGGAATCGTTCTTGCGTTGAGTGCTCGGTAGTCTCCGCAGGGACGCCAGCCATCATCCTTTTTACGGGCGAGATGAAGTGGTGAAGACCAGGAACTCTCCGATGGACGAGCGGTCCCATTCTGTAACATGTCCTCAAATTCCTTTTTAGCAATGAGCAATCGGTCAGGTGCTAGTCGGCGAGGCTGAGATGCGACTGGAGGTCCGGGTGTGGTTCGGATGTGATGACGCGTGTTATGCTTCGGTTCGACTGGTGCACCAGCTGGTCTAGTGATTTCTGGATACCTACGCAGCAAGTCGTGAAATGGCGAGTCTCCCACAACTGCTTTAATGGCAACTGTCTCTAGTGAGGTATCGTGACAGTGAGGAACTGACACAGAGAGAGTGGTGAGTCCGTCTATAAGTCGATGGTTACGGCAGTCGATTAATAAATGATAATGACTTATAAAATCAACCCCTATTATCGGCTTGGTAACGTCGGCCACGATGAATCTCCAGCTGAAGTTCCTTCTTAGGCCAAAATCGAGGTGAAGTTGGGTGTAGCCATATGTAGCTATAACGGAATTATTAGCTGCGTATAACTCGTACCTGGTTTTAGGTCGCTGTCCTCTGGTCGCTGATTTTGGGAATACGCATAAATCAGATCCTGTGTCTACCAGGAACTGCGTCTTCGTTTTTCTATCAGTGACGAAGAGGCGGCCATTACACACTAGGCAGTCATTTGCCGCCACTATTGGCTGCCTATGCAGTTTTCCGACTTGAACGTGCATGGAGTCGTACACCGTTTGGCTGTAGCCCCGAACTTCCGATGATACCAGCAGACACTGTTGTTACGTGTTGTAGATCGCGAGCGGGATCGTGAATTAGTACGTCGATAGTTCGGTCGGTCTCTCGATCTTGACCGAGACTGCTCCTGTTGTTGTAAAATCAGCGTCTCTACTTGGTTTGTTAACTCCTCTACTCTACGGCACATAGTATTGAAGGCAGATTCCGGCACTGTTGATGTTACCTGAGCAATGGTGGGTGGTGCAATGTCGTGCACGTGATCCACGAGGTCTGCAATGGTTTCGAGCGGGCTGTCCTTTTGCATGGCGACAATAGCTTGAAGGTTGGCCGGCAGACGACTCGACCAAATAGTACGCATCAGATCTTCACTTACAGCTTGACCGGCGAGACTCTGCAGGTGACGCAAGAATTGTGAAGGCTTCCGATCACCGAGCTCTTCATGCATCAGCAACTGCTTAATTCTACGTTCCTTAGATGTGGTAAGGCGCTTAATAAGTTCCGATTTCAATTTATCATATTTGTCTGAAGATGGTGGCGATACGATAATGTCTTTCACCTCGGCTGCATACTGATGATCAAGTTGACTAATCACGTAATAAAATTTTGTATTGTCGGCCGTAATGTTTGACAAAATAAATTGACCTTCAATTTGCGCAAACCATACCTCCGGTTCTTCAGGCCAGAATGGTGGAATCTTGACGCCTACTCGGTATGTGTCGGTTCCGCTAGTCTGTTGTTCCATTTTTTTTTATCCGTGTTGCGGTCGGTAGGTCACCAATGTAGTTGTTTGGAGGAAATAAGTAACAACCAACTTGATTATATTATTGATTTTTATATAATGAGAGAATGACAGCAGAAATGAATGTGAGAAGTAAATGTCGCTGTCATGTCTGTATGTCCAGTGCGAAAGATAGAAAGAGGTGAAACATCTATGTACAATTAAATTAACCTACTTGATGGAGAAGAAAGTAATGATGTTGATAAATGGCTATGAGATGAATATTTACAATATTAATTTACAGACGCCACAAACTTATTTTATAGTTACTGAGACTGTAGGTTTTTCTTATTTTTTTTTTAAAGTTGATATTATATTTCGGGACCTTAAATTATTATAAGAAATAAATTTCGAATTTCAAATTAAATTTGTTACTGCAGCTTTAAACTAATGTTTAATTACTGGTGTGGAAAATTAATTAACCGGCAACTTGTAGTGTCGAGTCCAGGATAATGGAAACTGCTCACCTTTGCTTATTAAAATATAGTATAGTATAAATAAATATGCACGTGACATAAACATGAGTGTGAAAACATAGAACAAAGATATAATATTTTATGAACCCCAGATGCGGCAATAATATGACCTCTATCTGCAGAACGCCACTCGCTATCAATAAGAATAAGGTCTATAACCCCATATCTTGAAACCGCCTGGCCCTCGTTTAGACATAATGACAGTGGTAGTAAAATATGTAGACTATTTGTTAAATGATAAGCAATTAACATAATCTATTGATTACTTAAATCAGACTACGAAATGTGAATTAAAGATATGTATGTATAAACAGCTGTCGCAATTGCATATAGTTTGTGGTTATAAAATATCGGATAAAGTTGAAAAAATTAATAAAAAACAGCATATAACTTTGGTAACATTAAGGCAAGTAGGTACCTGGGTACCTTTAATTTTAATAAGGTAGTTGTACTCCTCCATGATATGGATGATTGGATGGATGATGCTTTATGACATTCGTAGTCATTTATATTATAAAGTATATTTCTATTGTATATTCCTATAGCAAGTTGAATCAATTACAATAATTTTAAAATTTAAATTATTTGATGTTTTTTTAATTTTCAGATTATGTACAAGTTTTCAAATTACTATGTGCTATTGTTTCGTTAACACAACAATACAAAATTTCTGAGTCTATGATTAATATAGGCTAAATAATTCTTTTTAAAGAATAAACATTTAAAAATATGCGATAACATGACCCACTTAGTTTGTACACAATAATGGCTCGGTTGGAAATAGTAATATTCTGATGAACTCTCCGATAAGTAATCAGTGCTACTTATATCAATACAGCGCTTGCTTGGGTGTTTTACAATTTTTAGAACTACTGAATCTTTTTTAGTGGAATGAAATTACCTATAACGTTTAAAAATAAAACATTCATCATCATCATTATACCAACCCACATATTGGATATATGGCTATGGAGTATAAGCCTCTTCTCTACTGCTCCATGATGTAGGTTCCTATGTTTACTTTCTGTAACTTTTATCGGGTTCTTTAGCAATATCGTCCGACCATCTGCTTGGTGGTCTGCCTTGTGTTCTTTACCTATCCGTGGGTCACCATTTCGATATGGTCTTCAATCGCCTTCCATTAGCTAGTCTAGCCAAATGTCTGGCACACCTCCACTTTAGCTTCACAATTGGTGTTTTTACAAACAACTTTAGATAGTTGATCGATCATAAATTTCGATTTTTTTTTATAGGTATTGTACCACTGTTTATTCATATGTGTTTCTATTACTAGTTCCACGATACTATACTATATGAACCACAATAGCTTTCTTTATTCAAATACACTGGTTTTAAGAAAATAAACCTACTATAATATTATATACACAGTTGAAATAATACAATTATTAATGGAATGAGGGATTAAACAGAGAAATACAGCTATAAATATGGATGGTAATGCTAGGATTTTGAATTGAGTAGGTACACGAGATACCGCATGTGATAGATTCGTTTATCCATTTCAATAAATAATTATAAATATACTTATGTTACTTTTAGATTTAATTAACCCCTTATAATTGCTTATATGATAGATATCTGTTTTAATTAATACTACGTAATAAAGATACGAATATGGTGTAAAGACATATACTCCTACACGAAACATAATGAGATAAGAATATACCGTCGCATTTTGGAAATCTCAGGTTTTTAAAGAATTTATGAACATTTATTAAAATTTACTTTGGTTCTTCAGGAAGATCCTGCTATTTAAAGTGTGAGTAGGAAACGACACTCCTGATTAAAGAATTTATTGCAGTAGATTGGCTGTAGGGGAGTCTTTTTTAGAGCAGTAAATATCAAAATAAGATTGACTTGAACTGATTTTCTTTATATATGATAGAATTATATTTCTGCCTGAGTATACTAATAACGCGGGTAGTATTACAAAACTATTTTCACATAATAAAAAAGACAAGGATGTTGGCGATGCGGATTACATACCCTTGGGAGGGAAGGGATTGTTAGTAATGCGGACTACCAGTCCATTGTTAGCAACATATCGTTAGGTCGACTTTCACGTGGTCCCTCCTAGAAACCATCGTGCTGAATTTCAGGTGTGCTCATCACGATAGGATAACTCACCTGCCTTTTTATTGTCACCTATCATCCCTCACTGATGCTTCGCTAACGCATTAGCCATTCATCACGATGAGCTAACTGACCTGCCTTTTCATTCTGATCCCTCACTGGTGCCACGCCGGTGTATACGGATAGCGTAGGCGGGGTTACCATCCCATTATCATCTATTATAAAAAAAAAACCCTCTGATAGAAGAAAACCGTAATTTTTTTGAGTTTTGTATCAAATCGAAAAGCACTTAAATCCTATTTGAAAATTACAAATGATAACGATTGAAATCACACATCATACCTAATTTACAACGATGCCATAAAATTATTTAGAGGTTATCAATTCTATCGAGCTGTTTTTACATGCCTGATAAGTGGTTATAATGTGTATAATTACAATAAATAAACAGATTGCGAGTAATTTGATAGATATCTACATACAACACTGAACAACATGTGTATAGTGCGAAGCCGATGACGCATGTTTACGCTCAGCTGCAATCAAGTACAAACTAACAGGGCAAGGTTAATCCAATGTAACCATCTATGCCCTCGTAATGAAAACTGCATTTTATAATTTGCATTTATTTTATGATTTTTATCTTAACATAAATATACGCCAAGAACTCATTTTTTTGTTAGAACTATACCCAGTTCAATATATTTCTAAACTTTTGATATTCTTGTTTGTGCTTATTTGTATTTTTTGATGAAAAAAATTACATTGTTATAGTATGTACGAAACGCAACCCAATTTTTAGATGATATACATAGATAGTTTGTGAAGATGAATGGACTTTAAAAACTACTGAGCAGATTTGAATGTAACTTATGTGGTCCTCGGATAGTTTATATACTAACTTAGAATATAGGATACTTTATATATTGATTCACGCAGGCGAAACCGCGGGATTAAGCTAGAATTTAAATATTTAATATATACGTTAGTTCTCTAGTTCGTTGCGAACTATTATCCCATAATGGAATAATATTACATACCATCAAAGAAACCTCTTACATGGATGAAAATTCTATACACACAAGAGGTTCCTTTGATAAGAATCACGACGTAGCAGACTAGATACTGTAAAACGTTGTAGATTTGTCTACAGGGTGTATACGTTATCGGATATCTTGGACAAATGTGAATTGATTTTATTTTTATTTAAAGGAAGGTTTACTTCCATGCGAGTTGATCTGGTAATTGAAGTTTATCACTAAAAAGAATGAACAAGTTTTAAAATACTCTACATATTGGATATATCTACACTGGGTTGTACTTAGAATACTTTTATGGACTTGATTGTCTTATTATGAAAGAATGATCGCGTATACTGTCAGCAGTCAAGAGATGCCAAGATTATTTACAATTTGCGTGGAAAATACAAAAATGGATGAAGAGCTTAAGGAGAAGATTAAAAGTTCTTGACAATGAAAATAGGATCTCTCTGCTTATGGTTAGGAGGTTTATAAGTAGATAAAATGAAAAATAGACATCTAATGTTGAAACTATATATAGCGCCACACGCATAAAACCTAACAATAAACAAACAAATTATCACTATAAAATAGTAGTTAATAATTTAAAATTATACAATCATCTAAATAATAATCACCAGAGGGAGACTTTGTACAAAAGTCGATTGCTTGGGTACCTCTGTCCCATTCGTGTTTCTACCATGAAGCAGTTGTGTTTGCATGGCTGTGTTTCGGTTTAAAGGGTGGGATATGACGTGAATTTACAGGGTACAGAGGAATAACATCTGAGTCCTCAGGAATGGCAACGTGTGGGGGAGGGGGGCGGGGTATCATGGGCGAAACAGTATACTTTGTTATGTCCATGGTACTGCTCATGTCTATAGGCGACGGTTACCACTTTCCATCAGGTGGGCCGACAGCTTGTTTGCCATTCTAAGTTGTATATAAAAATAAATATAAATTAGATGGATCAGATATTATATGAAAGAAACCTATTTCCTGCAGGTTTACACAGGAGGAGCATGGGGTTCTTCAAAAGGGGGGTAAAGAGGTTTCTTCAAGGTCAGCAACGCGCGCGTAATACCTCTGATATTGCAGGCGTTTATAGGCTATGGTAACCGCTTACTATCAGGTGGGTCGTATGCTTGTTTAATATTTCAGAGGTATAAAAAAAGAAGAGACCTTTCTGGATGATCCATCACGACTGATCACTTCTTCTAACATCTGACCTAATATCAGATGTTAGAAGAAATGTACATTATTTAGATTATAAGTGAAACCAGAGTTTTAATTATGTGAAAATAGCTGTTTGATAAGTTTATAAAAGGTTTTAGAGGATTAAAAAAAATGGCATCGATCCATATGAGAGTTTATTAAGAAAAATCAATCCAAATGGATGGATCCAAATAGTCAATATATTTTTGTGTAAGTAATTTAAATTTTAATCAAATATATTTCAAATATATATATCATAATATCAGTGTTTTACTGTCCACTGCTGAACATAAGCCTCCCTCTTCGGGGGTTTTGCCGGTAGTTGCCATGCTTGTCAAGCTGATTAGCAACCGCAGTTAGGCTTTGTAGATGTTTTAAGAGGGACGCTGCTGCTCATCCCTTGTCCATCCTTAATCGGCTCTTACGACACTTACGGGAAAGGAAGGGATGGCCTATATAATATATATATATATATATATATATATATATATATATATATATATATATATATATATATATATATATATATATATATATATAATACGCAATAAGTTATTTAACAATCGTCAAGTGTTCAGTTAATCACAGATTCCATTTACTTAATTAGCGTAAAGATAAGCTTCGTCAAGAACAGTAGCAAGTATTTAATATATACCTATTCGCCTATATCGATAGGAAATTATAAATATTACCTATAGTCGTATATAAAAAAAATAATGTTTCCATATATCGATTAGGGGGTGGAGTATATTGGTAGCAATAGAGCTTAGATTAGTTCCTATTACCACTAATTCCGGGGGAAAGCGATTGTAAGTAAAGTGGTTTAACGGTCCCATTGCTCTGAGAGCTCGTCCTCCAGTTGGTTTCTCCTGAAAACTATTGTTGTCACTTACTGATGAACTTGTCACCATGGACTAATATACCTATTTTCATCCTCACTTATCACTCTTCGCTATTCTCTAAGCTTATACTGATAGCATAGGTGGGATTACCGCAGTGGTAGTCATCACCTATTAAAAAAAAAAGAAAAAATCTATCTATCCCTTCCTCCGCTTACTACAGTTTTTTTTATGGGAGAAGAATGGCTGGGTGATCAATGAATAGGTGAGAATAAAATTAGGTCAGTCAGTTTATCGTGAGAAATAGATCTAAGAATTAATCACGATGCTTTACAGGGGGCACCATGTGTAGGTCGACCTAATAAAGTTAATATATTGGTAGTAATGTGGCCGTAAGACCAGGTAAACTGTATTATAGTCGTAAATAGAGTAACAATCGCAAATATAAACCTTTTTGCAACATAATTTCAAATTGATATAGAAATATTATTAAAATATGAAAGCATTATTTCAATAATTATAAAGTGATTATAAAATCGAAGCGGGCGGATTTGAGCATGCTTGAAATTTTATAATAATCAATCTATTTTAACTTCAAATGTGTTGCAGGGAATCAATGTTTGCAGTTAACTCAAGATCATTCTATGAGGGGGAACTATGTCTATTTTCAGCAGTAGGCAATGAATTTTATGAGTTAAGGGGTACAATTTTGAATTATCGTACGCCCTTTATGTAATCAATTATACACTACATACTATTTAATCGATCAATTCCCACAGTCACGTTTTATCAGATGTAGCTATGCGATGTTCATTAGTGTTGGCTAAATATAATGCGGTGCGGACAATAGCAGTGTCGTGGTCAAGGAAGGCTCAAGATCGCTTGTGACGCGCGGTGCGGTGCGTTCACGCGCATTCTCTGTTATATTTATAGCACAATAAAAATATGGTAACAGAGAATGATCCTCAGATAAATAATACTTATGGATTAACCCCTTCAATTACTAAACTATTTTTATGAAATTACTTTTAATATCTGTATAGTGACGCAACAAGAATACATTTTATAATTTTTTTTCCATCCCTACGATATTATAAGAAGCAACCGACTAACGAAACACAATAAACCAGTAGGTACAAGAGAAGGAAAGTGTGAAATAAAATAAGCAGCCAGCCAGCAAGCGTGGTGATAGTAGGTATCCTAAAGTCTACTAATGGGAAGAGTTCCGTGATCAATAGTGGCTAGCTGTTATGGAATTAAATAATTAACCATCTCCTATATTGCTTCGTGATGGGAAAATTTTATTACAGAATGATAGAAATTATTTTCATCTACTTTGACCTAGCATTAATTCTGGACATAGTCATAGTCAGCTTTCTTAATGTTTCTTTTCTACTTTGATCGATCTTGAGCTCCTATCAAATCATCAATCTTTAACAACACTGATTCGCATGCCTTTAATCACGATATCCAAACAGCGTTTCTTGGGTCGCTCACGTTATCTAGTAGTTATTTTGAGAAAGCCCATGCTACTGATTATCTAATAATTATGATTTTAATAATACTATTATTTTTATACGTGAGACCACAAATATTTGGCGCGGTGGTGGTTCCATCAGTGATTAATACCCGATCTATTTAAGTAATTTAATCTGATATTATTAGTATCATGCATAAAGTATAATGGAAAGGAATTAAAATTTACATAATCAATAACTACTGAGAATTCAAATGTTTTAATTTGTCCTTTACATTTAAGTAGATACTTATGAAAGGAATACAGGCACTTATACAGGGAGTGGAATATCCAAAATATAGCTTTTGACCTTGCGAAAATGGAAGCAGTATCTACATACCCATAAGAGCTTCATTTTAAAAATAGGAATTTAACTCTTCCATTTATTAATTATTGAATACGAAATATCTGGAATATGTTAAAATATTAAAATTAAAGTAGTTATTAGTGAATGTTTGTTGTTTCTTGTCATATGATGTGCGTCCAATAATGTTCTTGGTAAGTAGGTAGCTAATCCAAACAAACGGAGTTTTTAAATAACCCAAGCGAAAGGTAAAGATTTACAGAGTACATTATTTCAATCTGGTATAACAATATTGAAGTTTGTAACTAATTACAAGTAGGTAAGTACATAAGTATATTCAGTAAATATAGGCTAAGTAACGTAGTTAAATAATAATAAAAATTTTCAGCAGCATTTAATTATTTATATGGTTTTTGAAAAAACTTGATTATTATCACAGGATATGACTTTTTAAAACATACATTCGTAACGAATCTATTTACAATGGATCCGCACAAGAATTATAAAATATACTTACCAAGCAGAGCTTGGAACAGTCGAGATTTGAATATCCGGATGACTCTTTCGATAGCGAGCCGTAGTTGCCGATCCTGAGGTTTTATTAGTTTGCTATGGTAGTCTTCCAGCAGTTCTAAAGCTCGATGGGCCTCTGGAAAGTAACCAAGAAAATATTAAATCAGATTTTAGACCAATTTCTACGTTTCTTCTATCTAGAAATAGCTTTTTTTAGATTTGTTTATAAACCATTTACTCATCACATAATTTATATAATATCTGCTTATTGTTCTTATAATAGATTTTTTTATATTAATTATTAACCTACTACTGTAATTTTTTGTTCCTTTCATATAAATACGTACCTATCATAGTCTAGATCTACTTTCCAGATAATATTATAATAGGTTCATATGATAGGTATCTATCCTATAGAAGACATTGGGTAAAAAAATCGACGTAATACACATATTATTACGTAGATATAAACAAATTGGCGTACATAAAATATGTAAATGAAGTATTGTGAAAATAGTTAAAACATTATGTAACTTTAGTTACAAGCCACCTTGTGATAATAATAATTAGTGTAAATAATTGAAAGACACGTGGAGTTATAGTAGACTATTTAGCACAACGATCGTAGTACGCCACAAGTCTATCACCTGGCAACACTAAAGCTATCGATACGAATCAACAGAAGGGTGCTTTTGTGCAACCCTCCACGAATGAACAATGCGTCAATAACAATATTCTACGATCACATATCTTAATAAAATATTTGTTTGAAGATATTATTTCACTATGAGATGTATTCACCTTGCTTACGAACTGGCATCACGGCACCACCCCCTAATGAAATTTTAGAAACCTATTTAAAATTTTGATAAAAATAAAACATCTAATGTTTTTCACAGCACAAGAGAGATATCAAAGATCATTTTTCAAATAAGTTTCACTACAGCCAACTGCATTTTGAACTGCACATAATTATCACACTACGAAAACATTTATGTGATAGAGTACAGTATGATGCGCGGTAGTGATTCCGCTTGCGAGGGCCATTGGGTACTGTATCCAATGGGATTGGTCGATTTTCACTGTGACGTCAGGGGGTGGAAGCATAGACAATGGAAAACGTAGACTTAAGTAGGTTGGGGTGAAAAAAATATCGCTGTTTTCTTTATATAGAGTAAATTTGTAATTTTAGTATAAAAAATAATTAAACCATATCGCACTAGAGAGACAACTATTAGATATATCTCTGAAATATAAAATATTACGTAGATGATAGTTTAAATTTTTATGTATAAAGGTACTGGTTAAATCACTTGTTACAGGAATAAAAAGGCGAAAATCTATATTTCATGTTATTTTGTAATTTTTACTGCACTGATTTTGATATTCTGCTCATAAATTCATTTTATTAAAAATTTTGTCTACAGAAATTTTTCATAGGGGTTTGAAGTCAATGTAAAAACTGAGTATTAAGTTAGGTACAGACATGAATTATATTTTCTTCTTGCGCTGTCTAAAAGCAAATAAATAACTGTAACAATATAAATTAATAAAATAAACTGGAGGAACTTTATACTAAATGACTTAATTTTATGCAAAATTTTTAAAGATATTCTGGGAATTGTCTCTTGTTATCCCTAGAATATCGTATAAGGCGACTAAGACAAAAAAACCAAATATAAAAAACCAGCAGCATAAGACAACCAAAATCTATAGTATATCGACAAATTACTATGGTAATATTAGGCTCTTACTCTTCTCAGAAGGGGAAAAATTGTAATATAATCGCGGGACGCTAATGGGACTTTAAAAGCATTTTTAAATGAATAAAACGGAATGTAAATCTCACCTGCTCTACTAGAGTACTAGTAAGGGATTTTAGTTAAGGAGAATTCAGGTCAGTTGATACACCGAGAAGCAAAGTCAGAAAGTAACCACCATGGTTTCTGACTGCGTGGAGATCTACTTGGCATACTGCCAGAGAATCAGTAATTCTCTCTATCTGACCACTTATCAATGGGAAAGGACAGCTTTTTTGTCTGTTATTAGTTGTCGCTGTTGTGGTAAAGGGCGAGTACATTTAATATCTCTTCTAATGTCAGTGTACCAAAGACATATTTTTACTTAATTCTTGAACGCTGTGACTACAACAGATACAAATAAATCATATTTCGAATTCAAAACAAAAATAAAACGACCTGCTCATATTTCACTGAATATAACATACTTATGACAGTAGGCGAATCTGTCGTAGTCGCTGGGAATAGTTTAGTTTGTTATAAGTATTTTCCAATACCGTAAAGTTAGAAATTTAAATTGACAAACAAAATTGTTGGTGTCTACCAAATTAGAACTCATGACCTTTGCAGTTTATAAGTTGCGGTAGTATGACGGTATTAAGCCATGGCTAAACTACCACTGTTTGTAATATAAAATTAATAACATGATTAATTATATAATTGATATTGGAGATTATGTATTTGGAATATATTCTTATAAAATTATTCCCTTATTTATAAAAAAGAAAGGGTACTTATTTTGCTTCATTTTTATTATTCTGTTAATACTTAAGGCCATGATTTTATATTTGTTAAACTTCTATATAGTATACTTATTTGTCGTCTTATTATTTATTTAATTTGTTTTGCAAATTCCACCTTGTTTAGCGAAAATTCTTAGAACAAGTTATTATAAATACATCGCGGAAATTACCTCGTAGTGAAAAATATTATCTATTTTCAAAAAAACTATTTAGGATTAATCTGGAACACTTTTTTACAATTAACAAAATGTAAAATAAGTATAATGTTATGGCAAAAAGTTTAGATATTGACCTTAAATTATTGAAATATTTATTATATATTTATTATAGATTATATTGACATATTTGCAAATTTCAATGTATTTTAAATCTGCTATTCTGGAAAATTTTAATAAAAAATAAATTAATTAATAATCATTATCTACATTTATATGAAGTAATTAAGAATATAACATACTTATATATTTTATGCAGGTTACTTTGTTTATATTATTTTGGTTAAAAAAATAAATTATTCCTTTTCTTGTGAAAAATATAGTATGCCGTGTTTACCAGTAATGAAGCCAACACTATATACCTGAACTATTTGCATGAGATAAAATTTTTAATTATAGTGGATGTCTTGTTGGCTGTTCTAAAAAATAAAAGGAAATTCTAGATTAGGGCGCGTATATACTAGACAGGAAGGGGTGAGGAAAAGGAGAAGGCGTTTATTATTAGATTTATGATTATATTTTGTTCACGCGCTACAAATAACTATTGTTGGTATAAAAACAATTAGACTATACTTGTAATAAGTAACAGCTTGTATTTAGTTACTAACTATTAAAAAAAAACCTCAAAACTTTCTAAAAATCTCATTATGATGATGATTTTAAGAAAGTTTTGAGGCAAGATTTTATATTTTGGCGGAACAAAAAAAAGTCGGTCAAGGGCGTGTCGGACTCGCGCAACGAGAGTTCCGTACAAAATGAAGTTTATTTTTTTTGTGTATTAACTACAAAACAGATATTTCTCCTTTACTTCTGCTACATGACATTGCTTCTTACCAAATTTTATGATTCTAGATCAACGGGAAGTACCCTATAGGTTTTGATTCCTTTTGCGAATAACAAAATATGCGATATAAATAGAACATAAACGACCGTATCTTTTGATTACGTTGATTTAGAAGCTTAATTTTTTCACTGCTTTAAGAGATCGCAGACCTGAGTATATGATATTAATGCCAACTTGATACCTCTAAGCGTTCCTAAGAAAAATGAACGTTTTCTTGTAAATTAATGAAAATGAAAAAATAATTCCGGCAGCGCAATTGTCTGGGGGGAAGGGATTGTTAATAAAGAGATTACCTGCTCCATTGTTAGCTACATACACTTATCAGGAAAGAGGAACGACTTGCCTTAACAATAGTATTCATGAGGGTACTATGGGCATCACAGTGTATTCTATGATGTTAATATAGTTTAGATGGGCTATTAAGTATTTTGCTATTCTATGTTTGATAAAAAAAATTAAATGTTTGTATGTCAACAAGTAGGTTTTTTTTCTCCTCTCCCCAAAGGTCGTCTGGAAGAGATTGCTTTAACGATAAGATAGCCTTTTGAATTTCATGTGTAATGTATATACATATTTTTGTGTTATTCTTTAACTGGTGCAATAAAAAGTAAATAAATAAATATTTTTTTTATAAAAGCTTTTTAATTACCTACTTAAATTTATTTTAATGGATGATAGTGGAATGGTAATCCCGTCTGCGCTATCGGTATATACTAGCGGAGCACCAGTGAGGGATGACAGATGAGCATAAAAGCAGGTCTGTTAGCCCATCGTGATCCATCCAACAAGTATTAATCACAATGGTTTCCAGAGGGAACCGCGTGTAGGTCGACCTGACAGGGCTTGCTAGCAATGGGGCCATTAATCCTCAATACTAATCCCTTCTCCCCCTACTTAAATTTGCATATTATGGGTTGTGCTGTTTACTTAAACGTATAATATATAATATATAGAACTACTTTGAGTACTGTTATGTAAAAAGGGCAAAAATTTATAAATTTAATTACAGTAAGATGTTCCAATTTCAACATATCTTTTACTATAAAAGATATTACACCTTATACCTATCGTATATAATTGGAGAATAAATAAAAATCCTTATTTTAAATTGTCACAAGTACAATTTGTACAAATTGTACTCGTGACATAGTGTAGCGCGAGTACTAAAAGTAATCATAAGATATGTAATACTTATTGCATACTTTTACTATTGAAACAATTTTTCTACCTTTATATTATTATATGTAAGAAGAAAACAGAATTTATATTTTTTGTTTTCAATTTAGATAACATTTTAAGTTTATTATCGACAATCGTACAAAAACAACGTTAAACGAAACGTAATGAATTTTTGACAAATCGCCTGACCTTGAGCGCCCTGCGCAACATTCTGTTTAACTGTGAAGCCAGCCGAGCAAGATTATTGTTCTGTCCAGGCAAATCTCGATTTATCTCCCATATGTACGTAGTTTTTTTTAGATAAATAGTAGTGTAGAACAAACTCAGAATCGTGGGGCGTAAAGATGCCTCTGTTTGGTAAAAAAGATTTTGGTAGAAAATCCAAAAAAGATGCTCGAGATTCAGAGAAGCAACCGTCAATTGAGGACAAATATACCGTGAAGGATCTATTGGGTACAGGAGCTTTTTCGGAAGTGCGTTTGATAGAGAGTAAAGAGAATGGTCAACTCTTCGCATGCAAAATTATCGATAAGAAGGCTCTTAAAGGCAAAGAAGATTCCCTAGAGAATGAAATAAGAGTATTAAAACGGTTTAGCGAACAAGCGAAAGGTGAGGGTGGAGAGAAAAAAATGTTCTCCCATCCTAATATCGTCCAGTTGCTAGAAACATATGAGGACAAAAATAAGGTGTATCTTGTAATGGAACTAGTGACTGGAGGTGAATTGTTCGATCGCATTGTAGAGAAAGGTTCTTATACCGAAAAAGATGCTTCAAATCTTATAAGACAGGTGCTGGAAGCAGTAGATTACATGCACTCACAAGGAGTAGTACACAGAGACTTGAAGCCTGAAAATCTTCTGTATTACAGTGCAGATGAGGATAGTAAAATTATGATCAGTGATTTTGGTTTATCTAAGATAGAAGATTCGGGAATTATGGCTACTGCTTGTGGCACACCTGGTTATGTTGCTCCTGAAGTACTGGCACAGAAGCCATATGGCAAAGCTGTAGATGTGTGGAGTATAGGTGTTATATCTTACATTTTGCTTTGTGGATATCCTCCATTTTATGATGAAAATGATGCCAATTTATTTGCCCAAATATTGAAGGGTGACTTTGAATTTGATTCACCATACTGGGATGATATTAGTGACTCTGCCAAAGATTTCATAAAGCATTTGATGTGTGTAGATGTGGAAAAGAGGTATACTTGCAAGTAAGTGTTATTTATATTTGTCATTATACAAATTCATATGTGATGTAGCTTCTACTTTTAAGATACAGGTGAAAGTATCATATGTTTC
The DNA here is from genome assembly GCF_026898425.1 of Galleria mellonella. Lineage (NCBI taxonomy): Eukaryota > Metazoa > Arthropoda > Insecta > Lepidoptera > Pyralidae > Galleria > Galleria mellonella. The sequence goes on from NW_026442133.1 coordinate 5,056,129, forward strand.
AACTTAAAAATGTCTTTTTTTATCTTACTAGTCACATATGAATTGTTATTTGTGGGTAGATTAAGAAAAGGTTCTTATGCAAATTTATTGTAGGCCATTTTGATTTTGATATTTTATATGAGTGGTAATAGAAAGGGTATACCTTCAACTTTGTAAAGACAGAAGTTCATCCCTTAAATGTATGGAATTTTGAATATTTACTGTATAAAATATTCTTATCTTGTGAGAATTAACATAAAGTTAAAAGAACTTTGTGTTAATTCTCACTTCATTTTTAATTTTCTAATATTTTTTACCATTAAACTTAAAAATGATTACTGGTATTTTAATAAAATTCAAATTGTTAACATTTTAGTTCTCTATAAAAACACTTTAAATTATCATTGTGATGTGTAAAATTGTTCTATTATTTGAATTTTAATAGTAATTACAAATTTTGTAATATTTTTATTCAATTGGCAGTGGCAAACAAGCCGATCACCTATCTTATAGAGTGATCATCACATAATGTATAGTATATCCATAGTACCTCTCAGAACTTATATTAGAGGTCATGCATGCATACCCTTTAGAATGAAAAATGCTAAAACATACACAAACATATACATATATCATTGCTTTATCAAGTAGATATGACAACACCTACAGTGGGAGTTAATACTAAAAAAATATTATACTAGCGTTATTTTGCTACTTTTTACATGTTTTATTTATTTATAGCCTTTTTGCAAAGTTATTCTTTTTTCTTCCTACCCTTAACACAATTATTGTATGGGGTTGGCATATATTTTTTATCCATATTGCAAAAAGATTTGGCTTAGTTTTATGACTGGCTGCTTGTCTGATGTCAACCCTCTTTGGGAATGCATTTGTTGGTGGTATCCACCACCTATGGTGTAGAGGAAAGGATTGAGGAAAAAAGGAAGGGAATATTGGAAATGTGTAAAGGAAATTGATAAATAAGAGAAATAAGGGTCTTATCTGGGAAAGAAAAGGGGGGACACTGCATTTGCAGAAAGGACTGGAACACTGCAGTGGCTCTTGAGGCCTGGGGTCACATACCTATATGCTCTTATTTGAATGAAGGCATCAGAGATTTATAGAGAAGAATACCCCTGACCCCTTTTACAAAGTTATTAAATGTTTATAATAATTATATAGAGATACATAATAAATGTGTATCACTGTGTCCAGTCACTGATATGCGTCAATAGCTTTTTCCATTAATCTTGAGTTAATTTGTCCTGTAATTACCTTAATATTATTAGACCATATCTTTCTTAGACATTATTTGCCACTTTTAATATCTTCATGGGATTGCCCAAGTACATAGTAGTATAGCTTTTCAAATATTCTATATTTCCTCCATCTATTTTTATGGTGGATATTATACACGTAACTAAATGTATGTAGGAAATAGGAAAAGATTATAGCTAGATTAATAGATAATGGAGTTTCTCATAAGCATATTTGTGATCATTAAGAACATATTTATTACATAGATCACTAGGAAAGTTTTGAGATTCAATAATTAAACTTAAAATTTTTTCAAAATAATTTCTATCGGCTGCAATACACTTCTCTATATGACGAAACCAGTCATCAAAAGTCTTCTTTCACATTTCTTTTTTTTTATACAACTTAGAATGGCAAACAAGCTGACGGTCCACCTGATGGAAAGTGGATATAGACTATAGACTACGCCTATAGACATGAGCAGTACCATGGACATAACAGAGTATACTGTTTTACCCATGATTCCACCCATGTGTTGCCATTCCTGAGGACTTAGATGTTATTTCATTGTAACCTGTAAATTCATGCCATATCCAACCCTTCAAACCAAAACACAGCCATGCAAACACAACTGCTTCACGGTAGAAACACGATTGGGACAGAGGTACCCAAGAGACTTCCTCATACGCCAAATCTCATGCTCGAATTGACTGATCATCATTGGAATACCAGTGACCTTTCAGTTTATCCCTGATCATTGGGAAGAGTCTAAAATCGCAGGGTCCGAGGTCAGGACTGTAGGGAGGGTGCTCTAGTAGAATTAATCCAGATTGACTTAGAAAATCTTGAGTTAATTGAGCGCTATGTGCAGGTGATCATGATGAAGTCGCCAAGTGTCAATGCGTGAGTTTAGTCGAACTTTTTTTAGAGATTCAATCGGTTGAGGCAAACAAATCTCTGTGTAGTATTTTGTGGTAACAGTTTTCTGTTAATCAAGCATTATTCATCAGAAAAGTTAGAATCTCCTCTTTGGAACGGTTTGTACTACCGATACATTAAGCTACGGTATGGTGCTTTCTCATTAAACACAAATTTTAATTCATTGACACATTTATCAGCACTCAAACTTCGCTTGAAATTATAGAATATAATTGCTTGAAAATCGCGACGCGTTAACTTTGATATCTTGTCACAATTAAAAATTCACAAAAAAATATTGGAGGTAGGTTGATTTTTTGCTTGCGTCTCATATAGTAATGGGGTACCATTACTATATGAGACGTGTTATCATTGGCAATAGTTTGACGTTTAAGCATTAGTTAGTTTAACGATATCTCAAAACTATCCTAGTGACCCACGTATAGTGTTCCAGTTTTCAAAATTAAGTTTTAAATTATGATAAAAACATTATGTTGTAAATTTTGTGTTCATTTTGATGAAGCGGTATTAGTTTATAATAACATTTTTGTAGTTCTTTGTACCAGTTGTATAGTTTAATATTGCTTTTACAGGCAAGCTTTGGGACATCCCTGGATTTCAGGAAACGCTGCCAGCAACAAGAATATCCATGGAACAGTATCTGAACAGCTCAAGAAAAATTTTGCTAAATCACGTTGGAAACAGGCATACCATGCTACAACAGTCATCCGTCAAATGCAGAAGATGGCATTAAATAGCAGCAGCTCAAGTCGCAATGCCAATGCTCAGACTAAACAATAGCTGTTTCACTCTGATTACCGTCGCCATCCACCATTATTATGCCTGCTTAATAAGGTACTTAATATTATTGTATTTCACACTTAAATTATGACCAAAACTGGTTTGCACCAGTTTGTTATTGACACAATATTTGTGACACCTACTATATTGATAGTTGGTGTCATAGTAATTGAAATTCATTGGTTAAACAGTCACTAGCAGACAGAGATTTGTGTCATCTCTGAATATATTGCTGCATATATTATATATAATTCATGCTTAATATATTTATTCAGAAACATTGCCTATAAGTATACATTGAATAAGCATGTGTAAATTCAAAATCAACGAAATGTTATAAGACAGTATGTCTAGTCATTTAATATCATTTCAACTTCTAAGTATAAAATAAATTTTAAAAATATCATTGAATTCTATGATAATACTAGATGTATTACATATAGGAATGCGTTTCTGACAAAATATTATTTAAAAATATCCTTTCTATCACTATTTTGAATCTCATACTTGACATCTGGATAAATATTATTTTTATTAATGAATTTACAGTAAAATATTTATATATTATCTTTCTTCATTTCTAATACAGATGAAAGATTATTATCAGTAAGTTTAATAAGATTTACATGTGATGTCTTAAAGGTCACCATATATGAGATGTATTTTTTTAATATATTTTATATATGTGGGCATAATATAGTTTATTATCTATTAGTATTTATTTATTTTTCTCAGTCTTTTATATAATAACAGAACTCAACAGAATATCTTGGTGTTAGTGTTGCTGTAAGTCTTAAAATAACTTCGCCATCTAAGTATCCTTGTGTGAAGCTCCTTTACACTTTTATATGGTTTTATTAACCATAGGTGACATGACTCGTTTCCATATTAACATGTAACTTGAACCCATGGTTCTAGACTGATTTTTGTCTATCATCTGTAATAGGATTTATCTAACACTGTGTTATATTTTCTTCATCTGTCTTGTTATAGAACTGACTAAAACCTTTATATCTAATCACTTTTGAATTATGAAATATATACTTAGTTAGGTTAAAGAAATCTTCTCTTTTAAAGATAACTGACTAATTCTTAGGTATGGTGATAATCATTATAATAATAATGTTAATGTTAAGATCTGTTGACAAATTTCATTAGAGATAAATTGATGAGGTGATGATTATTAAAAAATCATGGTTAGTTATGTTTAAAATATAATAATCAATAACAAATATAAATATGCATTAAAATGTTAACTCATTACTACAGTAGATTGAACTTTTAACCAAATATCTAATGTGATTCTGGTCGTCAAATAATTTATATAATCTAATCACATATATAGCATTCTATTTAAACCTTCACATACCATGGTAGTTGTTTTAATGTTGATTGATGACTAAGCATATAAAATTATATTCCTAGTGTAAGTTTAATGATTCTAAATCCTTCCTATCTGGTTATATACAAAATACCAAATTATACATAGATGAAATATTAGAGATAATTTGTATAAATGCACTGTTAGATTCATCATAATAATCTGTAGTATCTGCAACTAAAACTAACAATATATAAAGCGCATCTTATAGTTTTCCGTTATCATTCATTACACTGGCCTAATGATTGATGAAATTGTATCCACATGCCAGAAATGCTAGAAGTGAATATAAATTGCAGGTTTATTAGTCACAAAGGTAAGATAAGAGGTACTTGGTACTTTATGATGATACTATCTACCTGCAAGACTGATATATTGTGACAGTTGTGAAAGTTTTAATATGTTAAAAAACTAGTCTCTCTTCTCAGGAATAGATGAATCTCATATCATCAGGCTTTTTTAAGAGTTACAATTTTAACAATTTTTACTATGTAATAAATATGATAGTAATGCTATTCTTTATAAAATCTATATTTCATATTAATGAAAAATAATATATAATCATATCAAAAATCGACATTCCTTTTATAAAATATTGGCGTAGTTTTGTAGCAAATTTTAATTTTTATTAAACATTCCTAATTTCAGTATTGTTTACAAAATTTTTGTAATTTCTATTTCAAGATTTCATTATTATATTCATGTGAGTAATCAGTCATTTATTTTTAACATTTCTATGCCATCTTTAACTATACTTTTATGACATCTAGAATTTAAAATTATAATTCTGTATATCTTGTGCCATATTACAGCACACTCAGCTCTATACCACACATTTTTTAATGAATACCTGTAGGTTTTAACCATACATTTACGAAACAAAACCGAAAATTAATCGGTACAATCGGGGACAATAGAATTCATAAATCAAATTATGTTCTCTAATAATATGGCTTTTGTTGTCAGACATTCCAATGTGCTTTTATTTTTCGTACAAATTTTGTAAAAATATAATATTCGTGATAATGAAAAGACAAAATTGAACATTTTTCATATACTTCCAGATTATAATTTATAAATAAATATATTGAAAAAATATACTGTATATTTTGTACAGGAATGTCTGTTTTTTTTTTTAATATATGGTTTTAACTTTGGTGTTTTAGTTTAGTTTAATAAAAATAAGCATTGTAATAGGAAAAATTGGAAACTCCAGAAAATTTCTAATCTGAGAAAATTTTCTTTCTAATAGAGATTTTCTGGAGCTTTATTTTGCTAAAATCAAATTGCTTATTTGCTCTTATCGTGTGTATTGTTAGTAATTTTCTTTTGTTTTTTTTTTTATATTTTGGACATAAATAATTTAATTTTCGACAAAAAATATTCCGTTATTGTCAATTTAAGTACCTTTTTTATATTTCAATTATAATATCTGTACACTCGGAATTGTCAAAATTATGTTGGCAGAATTGAAAAAATCCGCTTGCTTTCCTCTCTTTTTTTCATGGGCAAATTCGTTATGGTCGATTATACATATTTTTAAATACACAATCTGAATTTAACACAAGTGACTTAAATGACAGAACATTTATTAAACAGCTCTACTAATCACTGGATTGAGCTGCTGACCCGAAGGTTCTATCTACCGATAGTATCTCATTATTATCCTCGGATAATACGTGAAGCAATTGAAATTAGGAAAAATCCGAAAAAAATCAATAAGGAAGATAGATATAGACTTTCAACAGCATGGAATCCAGTGATAAGTACACAAAAAACACACGATAATTTGTTTAAACGCAGTGTAGATACCGTGAGTGCGGTGTGTAGGGTGGCTCTAGATAATAACGGTAACAAAGTGAGGGTACCCGAAGAGACTGCGCGAGTTGCCAGGCGAAGACGCCGTTCACTTTAGCCCTGTCGTGATCATGACGTGGTGCAATCCACGTCGGAACATCGGTAATAAAGAAGCAGGTACTATTTACCTGTAAAAGCTAGTTAGTGCTGTAAAGCTAGTTGTAGTGCCGAGGTTGCGCGTACGTATTTGCATTATAGCGCAACTCTGATGGGTATGGCCTCTTGTGTGGATTTTTCATTTAAACACGCTTGTGCTCCTTCTTATCTACCTCCCTGGCATCAGTGCCAATTCTGGCAGCATACCAACATTTTTGACGTCCGTAGGTATATAGTTATAATAATCGAGTATAAATAAGGGTTGTATTCTATTAATAGGTTTGACAGGCGTGATTTATTTCTCATTATTAGTTTTGATTTATGCATTGTCATTTAGCAATTTAATGTTAAACTATATTTATAATTTAATAAGCGTAACATTCCAATGGTATACTGTTCATGATCATTTTTAAACTTCATAGTTTTATTGGGTATCAATAAGTAAGGTATTACTAATTATACACACACGTTGAATTAGTTGACATATATCATAATAATATATTAAACAGTACTATGTGATTTGGAAAAGATACATATTTGTTGGAATAAAAAATGTATCTGCCGTCCAAGAATTGAAATTAGTGTTTTGTAAAATAATGCCTTCAGTTAATTTTGTACTTATTAAGTACAAATAAATATTTTTTGCTTGTTTATAATGAATTTAAAATTCCTAATATTTCTTCAAACGGGATTGATGTACAATATTCAAAATAAATATGGCAACTCTGTTGCACATATTAATACAAGTAAGTCTTCCTTTGTCTTATTTGATGTTTGCTATGACCCCAAACTGTTCCATAATTTATTGTTGCCACTAACTATAATAATGCACGTAAATTTTTAATTAACTATTATTCTTGTTCTTGAATGTTTTATTATAAATCCTAAAATATATTATTAAATTAACGTTGATGGCGCTACTGGTTAATCATTTTAAACAATTTATCTCTTTAGATAATCCTAAATTATTTATTTATATTTACAATTCCAATATTGATTGAAAAATTTATTTATTACTGTGACTACTACACATATATCAACAATATGAAAAATAAAATTTCCTTTAAATATAAAAAATAATATATAAATATACACATGAATGTAAAAATAAGGCTTTCAAGTTGCATACTTGTATTAAATAGTGCTTGATTGTTATAAAGCAGTGCATTGCTTGAATTTTAAATAATTTAAGTGTAGTAATATTCACTAAATAATCTTCTAAATGCGCCTTAATAATCTGTGTAACTTAATAGTTTTTGTGTGGTCCTTGTAATGTTACTTTAGTTATAAGATCACTCTGTTATATTGACAACTAGTTTCTAATATTGTATAACTTAGAAATTCTTGTATTTGTGCTTCGTTAAGTCTTAAGTGCCATTCTTTTAATTAATTATAAATTAATGTTTCTTTTTTTTTTAATCGTATGTAAACTACATACAGTAGAGGTTTTTTGTCGATGCCTTTGTATAAGTAGTGCTCCGAGAGAGTAGGGTTGAGTTGTAGTCTAAATTAAATGGCAAATTAGCGGTTAAATTACGCACAATTTTTTATAATATTAATGTAATAGCGCCACTAATTTAAATATAAGTTTCTTTCTGCTCTTTATTATTTTGTTGGAACGATTTCGGTTTTTGCACAAACATATCTTTCGAAAATGTATAAAATAGTTTTAAATATATTATATAGACATGTTATTGTGGATCTTGCCGTATTTTTCCTGTTAAGCGTAATATTACTTTAAATAATATTAAAGTTGCTCTCTCTTTTCTTGTTGACGCTAAGACCTAACGAGAGAAGTTATTAAAATACATATACTCGTAAATGTTCAAGCTAATGAATATATATGGTGAAGCAGGAACTTGGAGAAATAATGAATAATCATTTCATACTTACAATTGTGTTGAAGATGCATTACCACCAAATATAAAACTTGTATTATATATACAAGTATAAAAAATGTTTTTTTTCCTTTGTGTAAATGTCACGATAAACTGTTTCCATTAAAATATATGTCATATACATATTTTTGCGATATGTATGTATATATTGGTGGAAACGGAGGGTATTCCAATTATAATAATATTAAAATTACTTCTTTCGTTGGTCAGTCTAGTTCAGTTTGTTCACTGTGCCAAATTCATATTACAAGCAGTGATGAATGTTTGTATAATTGATATATTTTTAAATTATGACATTTACCACAACAATGAAATAACAGTGCTAAGTAAGATGTTCAAGTTCCTTGTAACTTAAATCTACACTTATTTTCTTTCAGTAATGTATGTCATATATTTAATATACATAAGCATAACATAAAACATATTTGCTATTTTTCGAATGTTATTAAGTCTATGTTTAAAATAGCATACACATTTTATTTTTTAATTAAGCACAATAGTGTGTAAGAGTATATAAATTCGACAAGTTTTAAATTTTATCAAATAATTAATATCAAAAATAATTTTTGTTTGCTAAAAAGTCATTTGGACGTGTTTGTGAAGTTACTTTTGCATTTGGACATTCTTACTTGACAAAATTCTTTTGTGAAAAATGCGTGACTGGTGATCAAGATCTGTTTACTGTTGAATTACTAATCTTGTGATTTAGATTTTATACTTCTTGTTCAAAACAATTAAAATTTATTAGTAGATTATTAGATGTTAGCTATATTTTCAATGTCATTGTAAATAAAATGCCAACTTGTTGAAATTTAATTTGTTTCATTCATGTGTTCAGTAATCCACAACATAAGAGAAACCATAAATATAAAATTATACATTTAGCTTATTTATAACAGTTTATATATATATTTTAATATACACCACATTATGTTTGGAATGTTCATTGGATTTCTTCACCCAAGAGGGACAGTTGTTTTAGAAACTGTGATGCATTTGGCAGTGTTGTGGCGCCATATATAATTTTTCTCGGCGCACCGTTTGTGGCTTGTTGCTGCAAAAAAAGTAAAAATATAAATATTGATGTTTTTAACTGAGATGATATTTTATTACTGAGATTAGTATTGAGCCAAATTGAATACTAGCATTTTACTATACATTGTAAAATTTAATTATTCGCGTCTGAGCGGATTTGTGTACACATCAGTGCGCGACGTACGATTATGAAAAAATGAGGATTTCACGCTCAGGTTATGAACGTATTTGGACATACTGAAAAGAAAATTAATAAGGAGACTGACGCAGATTGTTATAATGGTAATTTGTGATTTACTCAGTTTGTCATAGTGGTAACTCGAGATATGTACCGTTTACAATAACTATAGTTTGTTTTTTTTTTTAATGGGTGATAATGGCCACCCCACCCGCGCTATCGGTATACACCGGCGGGGCACCAGTGAAGGATGATAGGTGAGGATGAAGCAGTCAGTTAGCCGTTAGTTAGTTTCACTATAGTTTGTTATGTACGTTTCCGGAACAGGCGTGTATGTATGAGTTATGAAAGTGCAGGAATTAAGAGATGTATGTAAGGATAGAGGTCTTTGGTATTCGGTTCTCTTTGTTTACGTGTAAGTAGTTTGTCCTAATAAACAGGAAGATAAAGAATTCGCGGAATCATGAGTCATGACTATTTTAGACGTGACTTTTCACGAGGAAGTACGGATATTATATGCAGTGAATAATGGAATACTGCTTATATCAAGAGTTCATCATTTGACGTTAACGTCGGCAGATAATTAAAAACGTTATGATTGCATACTTTTGCGTTTTTATTATTCATATTATGCCAGGATGTGTGGGGATACAATATTAAAGCATTATATAGCTGGTATGTTTCTGTTATAGTCACAGAGTTTACCTTCGCGAAATCTAAAAGATTGTGGTACTCAATGTAGTTTCCGCCGCCGACTACGAAGACGACGGCATCCGTAGGTGGCGGGTGCTTCGCGGCGCGACTTCGTGCGGCGGCATCGGTGCGGGCGGCGCGCGGGTCCAACCACCCAAGCTCAGAGTCACCGCTGCTTAGAGCAGCCTCTACAGCGCGGCTTACTGGCAGTTTCTGGATGTTCATATATTTTTTGGTATAATTTATTGCATTCATTTAGTGTCGGAATAAGGTTACAATTATGTTACTATTCTTTCTCAGCTACGAGATGTCTCTTACGCAACTAAGGGAATAAAGTGAAATATCATATTTAGTTTTTGTCGTCTGTATACCTGTGCCAGATTGTGTGATTTGTTTTGTCGCAAATATTTATAATATATTTGTGAGTTATATTACATTTTTATTACATATTTAGTACTGGAAAGTTCTTATCCAAATTGTCTTTTAAAAATAATCGCTCGCTCATAGTGTTTGAAAGAGAATGATTAGTGAAACTTACATGTTTCTTGACAACTAAATTCTTGACTCCTTCCATCACAAATGAAGATCCTTGAGAAACTAGTTTTGAGAACATGGACACTGTTTTCGTTCCGCCACCTTCATATTGACTTGACATTTTAGTGAAGCCTCTGTGAATCAAATAATGTTGAAATTACATGGATAAATCTATTAGCAGAATTTAATTTTGGAAGTACCTACTATTAAAAATCTAAGGCAATATAAATATTTAGTGAAAAACTAGGAACATACTGTTTGTCTATAAACACAATCGATCAAATTCTATTAGCATGAAAGATGGCATTAGTAGAAAAAATCCATATGATTGAGCCCATAATTTCGTTCTGTAGTAGTTGAAATTAATTATTACGTAGTATGAAGTCATCTAGAATGTAATAAATGTATGGTCAGGCTGTATTACGAAATTTGCTAGATCAATTCCCATGAAATACACTAGTTTTTAAGTTGAGCTTAGTTATACAATTCTATTATAATCTATTCAACCATTTATCACAAGGGAATAAAAAAATAACATCAGTTCTAAATGATAATTTAATCTGTAGTAAAATATTTTGCTTTATTTATTTTTCATTTCTTACAATTTTATGAACTACTAGTTTTTGCCCATTTGTGTAGTAGTTTTTGCGTGCTGTCGGAATAAACATAAAGACAGAGATGACATTTCTAAAAATGATTGTTTTAGTAATTATTGGTCTTATAAGTATTAGTAATACCCCTTATATTTTTTTTTAAATATCTCCCTCTTAGACACTATCCAGTTATAATTTTATTACATTAAAAAGGCTAAAAGATATTTTAGTATAACTTACTTTAGACGACGCATAAATGTCATGGCTTTTATATCGCAATTCGCAGTCGACAATGCAGCTTCGAACTTTTTATATTCTTCGTCAGGAATTTGAGATGTGCACAAGTAGTAAATAATGAATAATCGCATTTTATCTTCAGGGGTACCGGCACTCGGGTCTGCTATAAGGTCCATCACAGCTTTGCTTTCTACACTGCTGCTTTTACTCATAATTTTTTCTTCCAATTCGAAAAAGGAATCCAATCGTCTGGATTTTATAGCATTTAGGATAGCTGAAATATATTGCAGATACTATTGTTATATAATATATATACATATTTAGTTATGTATATTATTAAAGTGTAAAACATCCAATGCAGTGTGATACAGGAAAAATAAATTCAAAATAATAATAATAACATGATCTCATTTGCAATCTTTGACACAAGACAATCTTTAATAAAACCATGTCCTGAATTAACCAGTTTGCACATTTAATTAGTGTAATCAATTATTGAAAAGGTAAAATTAATGTATACATTTTTTATTTTAAATTTAAGATTTTTTTGACAACCCTGGTAAGTTTTAATGAACGATTCTGTGTTATTATACACAGCGATAAGCAAATAATTACCTGTAGCAATAGTAGTGTGCATGTCAATAAGTCGTTTTTTCTCCATAAGTTGTGGCAGAGAATTCACTGCGCTCGTCAGCCTTTGTGTGTTGTCGCTGACCAAACTAAGTGCCAAGTCACTGTCGGCGTCCAAACCCATTGAACTTTTTAATTTCTTTACCTCTGCCTCTGAACTCCTAAAATTATGTGTAACATTCAAATATATAAAGTAATTAAAGTAAAACTTTTAAAAGTATAGCTAATATAATAATGCTAAATTCTTAATGATGTAACAGTGTGAAAGCAAAGATGAAGAGAGCTGAAACTCTGTAACAGTATTCATGAGGGGGGAAAAGGATTGTTAGCAATGGAGTTTGACAGTCCCATTTCTAGCAGTATGCCCTATTAGGTTGACCTCCATGTGGTTCCCCTTGGAAACCATCGAGAACAATTCTTGTTGAATTCGTCATGATGGGCTAACTGACCTGCTTCATCCTTACCTATGATCCTTCACTGCATTAAATTTTTTTATTTAAATCTTGAAGTCATATTATGAATTTAGTGTTAATGGTACACAGTTTTTTATTTAGTATTTATATTCTGTAGTTTTATCCTTAAACTTACCTTTTTTAAATTATTATTTTTGTGAATGAGTTGGAAATTGACTTAAATTTGGATTTACTTGCCTATATTTGTCTAAATCTTCCTGTATAGCTTCAGCAACGGTAGGAAAGGGACTACCTTTGTGTTCTTGCCATAGAGGGTCTTTAGAGTCCAAGTCACACAATCTGGTTTTAGTTTTTTGACCTGGAACTGCTGTAGCTGTATTTTCCGGCACTACTGCTCTAAAAAAGTAAGTTAATTAAATTTTATTTATTGTCTTGGTAAGACTATGATTTCTTAGGATTATTACAAAATGAATTCTAAAAAAATAACTGTATAAAAATGGTACATCACTATTATATACTAACCTATTTAATGATAAATCCAGAACATCATGAGCAAGTGCCTGATATGTCCAAGTATGATGTAATGGTGTTGCCATATCAATGTTTCTGTCTAACAATATGAGCATTGGCCTGGTGAAACTAAAAGATCCAGCTTGGCCTGTGTTGCCATGAAAAAGATTGTTTCTGGCATCCCATAAATTTTCTCGTAATTTTTTATCTAATTTCTTTGCAACCATTTCTGCAGCATTTCCTTTATTGCTTCTTATTATAGGAACATTACCTAAATCAAATCAAATTTTATTTACATTGAAAATAAATAGTTTTTTTTACAAAAGTTGTTTGTTTGGGTATCTCTGTCATATTTATGTTTCTGCTGTAAAGCAGTTGCATTTGTATGGCTGTGTTTCAGTTTGAAGGATGGGATATGCATTGAAATTACAGGGTACAGAGGCATAATACCTTAGTTCACAGTAACAGCAACACATGAAGGGCATTTTATACAGTATACTCTTTCCTGTTCATGTCTAAAGCAGATGGTTACTACTTTCCAACAGGTAGGCTGTCAGCTTGTTTAGCATTGTATAAATAAGGTGTTTCATTTCTTTCAAATTTAAATAAGATCAAACATTTTTTTGTTTAGTATTATGAAAGACATTCTTTTAAAGATAATTATACTGATATAAATAGTACTAGTTTCTTAAATAATTTAATTTTAATATTATTAACAGAAAATTATGTAATTTTTTCAAGAGTAATAAATATATACTACTATAAATTGTTCTAATTATATTAATTTCTCAAATAATAATAAATAAATGCTTTATTGAAATAATAACTCACCTAGTGTCACAAAGACTGAAAATAGACTTTCAACTATATTATCCATGATAGATTCCATTTCAGTATCTTTTGTATCTCCCTTGTTAATTGCTAAAGAAACAAAAAATTATATTAAAAAAATTGACATCCATCCAAAACTGCAAAATTTATATATAAGTAGCTCAACAACAAAGTGTCTCAATCTCATCCCAAATTTAGCAGAGCTTGTGGTATAGGTTCTAGACAACTGATATTTAGTTTTTATGTAAATGTATACACAAGAATAGATAGATAACAGAAAATAAAACATCCAGATCTATTTTATTATCTTGATCCTGGTATTTTAATAAAATTTGAGCAGAAAAAAAAATAACATCATCATATCAGCCTTTAACTGTCCACTGCTGAATATAAGCTTCCTCCTTGAGGGGTTTTGCAATACTTACCACACTTGGCAGATAGATTGACAACCACAGTTAGGCTTTAGAAATGTTTTAAGAGGGATGCTGCTGCCTACCCCTTACCCTACCTTAGTTGACTCTTACAATACTCTTGGGAAAGAAAGCGGTGGTCTATTCTATGCTAGGACAATACAGCTAATGCCATAAAGAAATTACTACTTACCATAATAAGATAAAGAATCTGACTGCTGGTGTTTCATAATGAATAGATCATCTTCCAAACATATAAAATTCAAATATTGGTCATATACTTTATGTATATTTACTGCAGAGTTAGACTGAATAGCTGATGCTGCTAAATCCTCTAATTTCTGTCTTGAGATAGGCGATATAAAGTTCAAATGATACTGGTCATATGTTCCATTATCTAAATCTTGGCAAATACGACCAAGATTTTCTTCAGAAGGTGCACAGAAGTAAACTGCTGGGACTTCTGGAATTGGGTCACGGTCTGAATGGAGTTGTCTGAAATATATCATGGAAAGTAAAATGTAGTGACAGTAATTTTTATTATTTAATGTGGATATCTCAAAATTATTAAACATTTAAATAATAATATATTCATATTATCATGATATAAACATTATTACATTAACCCCAGATATCTATTTTAATATTTAACCAAGTTATTAAGAAAAAAAATTAACAGTTTATATTTCCAAACTGTATACATCAATGAAAGATAAACAAAGACCTTAACAGCTTTAAATATATTTTTTGTTTTTGGTATCATATTATTTTTTATGACATTAATGTGCTTAATATTTTATATGAATTACTTACACGTGAAGGGTGACGCCTAGTTCTCGAAGATCTTTTACTGATATAAGTGGAGATATTATGTCTTGACCTATTCTGTCGTAAATTAACACTTTCCACACTGGTTCTGTGGCCACATTTTTTGTCAGTGGCTGGTTCAAATTTAGCATTTGCTTCAGAGCATCTATAAATTAAAAAATAAACATGTAAATTATGTATTGAAAGCGTTAATTAAGTGTAACAAAACAATTATTTTAACATAATTTCATTAATAATTTACTCACTGAGTTGACGTTCACGTAAAGTTGTCATTGTATATTAATAAATAATATGCCATCAAATTGGTAATAATTCTTAAATATAAATTAAATTGTTCAATTTTACAAATATGAATCGATTTGAAAGCTGCAGGCACGTAAAACGTCATTAAGATCTGACATTTATTTGACAGCGACACGTCGCCGTTGATTTTCGTTCGAAAATTAGAACCAAAGTCGTAGATTTAGAATAAATAAGTACTTTGGTCAACGCATTTCCATTGCTATTCAGCGTGGAAATGCAGCAAGTATCCTAGGCACCCTACCAGCTGGCAGTGATCTCAAAGAAATTTTTTATCTTTAATTATATATATTTTTAATTTTTTTAATGTTATATTGGATTAAGTAATATTCCCATAATAAGTATTAACATATATAGATAGAGAATTGAGTGCAAAATAGAGACAGTATAATTGACATTTGGCTGACTAAATTATGACATTTTGATTTAATCAATGTTTTGATTAAGCACTGGTTAAAGACTTCCATATTCAAACTTTGAGGTATTTTGGATAGAAAAATGTGGCGTAGTTTTCTGAATGCTACCCAGCTGAATTAGATTCTTCGGTTGACCTCTCGGTCGAAGTTAGACTTCGGACAACTTGTGCCAAGTGTACATACTCGTCGCTATTTTCGAGCGTAATGTTCTCAATTGTAACCTGCATTGGTATGACATTTATGTTAGACATGATTTTAGTCTTATCCATGTTCATCTTAAGACCTACCTGTTGAGAAGCACCATTGAGGCCATATAACGTATTCCGCTATGATTACTTTTTCATCGGCAAATCGAAGGACAGTGATGTATTCACTATTGAGGTTTATACCATTTTTTTCCAGTCCAACCAACTAAAACATCTTCCAATGCAGCTGTGAAGAGTTTCGGCGATATGACGTCACCCTTACACCTTTCTGCGTTGGGATGGCTTTCGTACTCTGGTTCTGTACTTGGATAGACATCGTAGCCTTACTGTACATACACTTCAACACTTCGATGTACCTATAGTCAATCTGGCACCGCTGGAGAGACTGTAGTACCGTTCGTCTCGATCGAATCAAAGGCTTTCTCATAGTCCACAATTGCCAGACATAGTGGCAGATTACAGTCTTCGGTCTTCTGTATAATCTGCCGTATCGTATGTATGTGGTTTATGGTGCTAAAACCGTTTCGGAAGTCAGATATTTCGAATGGC
The DNA here is from genome assembly GCF_026898425.1 of Galleria mellonella. Classification (NCBI taxonomy): domain Eukaryota; kingdom Metazoa; phylum Arthropoda; class Insecta; order Lepidoptera; family Pyralidae; genus Galleria; species Galleria mellonella. The sequence goes on from NW_026442133.1 coordinate 5,072,679, forward strand.
TGGAAGTCGTCGAGTTTGCGCGTAAGACGATTGGTCAGGACGGCACACTTAATGAAAAGTGGTAACCGTTGCCGATAGTTTTTCAATAGGGTATTGTTACCCTTTTTGAAAAATTGGACAACTGGGTTTCAGCTTCACGTCTTGGGCGTAGCATCGTTATGAATGACGAAATAAAATAGCCTCTGGCTTCGCCCAATAAAAAAAGAACAATAATAGTTATTATTAAGCATTTATTTCATATAATAAATACATGAATGTCATTTTACGACTTATTAGTATTATTAGTCTACGAATAACTTTTGAAGAAGTTGTGAAAGCAGTTCATCATCTTTATCATCATCACCTTTGATCTCTATCGTTGTTTATTGGTATTATAGTATATAATCTATAAGTATGTATGTATATTTATATTTGTATATATGTTTTTATGATATATATTTGTAGATGTAAATAATATTTGTTTAATGTATTCATGTATGTATATTTATATAATATAATCATAATGTGCAGTAGTTTTCCATTGTATGTGTTATGATTTGCATGACAATATGTATACGTACGTGTAATTCTTTATCTATAACAATTTTTAATTTTTTTTAACGCATAATAACATTTCTGTTTTGCCAAAGGTTGACTGGGACGGAATGCTATATAGTATTAAGTCCGCGTTTTATACCAGTTTTTTTTTGTAATGTGGTCAATAAAGAATAAATAAATAAAATTTTATATCATCGTCATCATTGTCATCTTAGTCCTTTTATATCAAACTAGCAATCCGCCCCGATTTTGCACGGGTGTAATTCCGTAAAAAGCATTTATATTTTTTACTCAATAAAGCATTTTTTAAATAAAAAAATATACTTAATAATTAAAGTTTCAAATTTAAAAACTATTATTTAATCTAAATCTAATCTAATCTAAATTAGTATTGTATTAATAGATTAAATTATTAATAGACTAGAAAGGGGCTACTCTTTCCTTTCTCGTGGGTGTCATTAGAGGAGACTAAGGGAGCTTATGGTGGAGGGATGGGCAGCAGCGTCTCTCTTAAAATATCTGTAAAAACTTAACTGCGGTTGCCAACCCGCCGGCCAAGCGTGGCAACTACTGGTAAAATTCCCTTTATGAGGAAGGCTTATGTTTAGCAGTGGATTAATGGATAAAATAATAATAATACACCAAAAGTAGGACAGTACATTCAAACCAAGACATTTTTCCTACTTAGAGAATTTTTATACCCATTGTAACTTTTAAACGAAAATCCGATCTGAATACTTTAAAGTGGAATTTACACGTACATAATCATTCTTAATTATCAAACCATTTAAATGGATAAAGATTAATATTATAATACCAATATCACTACTATTCGTTTCCGACTGTACTTGAATTTAATAATTTAAATAGAAACTGTTACTGTGGCTTAACTATAAAAGTTAGGCATATGCCATCGCGGACCTTATTGTGATTAATCATGAGTATTATTAATATATAGAACACTATTTTATATATCCTCAATAGTTTCTGCAGCGCACGCAAATTAATGACTTATATATGTAACATTTTGATGCATTGGATTACATTGTTCTAACTTAGGTAGGGGTCTCCTTTTTTAAGAAATATAGCCTATGTTACTCGGCGTAGCTTTCTAACGGTCAAACAATTATTAAAATCGTTCGAGTAATTTTTTATTTACATATTTAAATAATAATCTTATATATACATATAAATCATTAAGTTTTTATCTAGAGAAATTTTTGAAAATTATTTAATGTCCTATCCTTTTAAAATATTTATATATATATGGTCGAAGGACGTAGTGGTTACTTGCTCTGTAGTTAAAGGAAATAAATGTACCTATAATATTTTGATATCTTTCATAGATTTTAAATAATTGTTAAAGTCCACTGCTCTTAATTCGGTACACATATTTTTTTCAACCTGAGAAGTATGATAGTTTTAATCTCGATAAGAAAAAAATAAATCCAGCAGGTTATCAGTAGATGGTAAAATAACATTAACTGGATCAGCTAGTATTGTTATAAATATTAAAACTAATAAATTCCTAGTTTTACTACAGTATGAGCTATATTTATATTGTATGTATGGCTAACAACTTAGATTTTAACTTAAATGTCTATGAATAATTGTCGTTAATACCTACTCGTATTATAAAACACTTGGTGATAGTAAATAGAACACGAGCCAATAGATAATCGAAAATCTTTTTAAAAGCAGAGTAATAATCCTATTTATTTCGTTACTCCTATAGCAACAATAGTCACATTTCTTATTAGAGCTTAATTTGTGAAATGTTTAGTATTTATTGAGAGAACTGAGATGAAAAACATAATTAGGTAGATTTATACAAGTTTACTTGTTCCATATATGTTATTATGCTGATGTCTTCTTTTTCATGGATGAAAATGGGGAAACACATTTGCCTATGATGTACCTACTGTATATAATGACGGGACAGTGGAGGATGAAATGAGAACACATGGCTCATTTTAAGCGAATATACTGGGATTAGTAATCAACCACGATGTTTTCAAAGGGATCCGCGTGGAAGTCAACTTAAAGGGATATGTTTAGTTTGTAATTACAATGACAGTTTATAAAATTTATTTATACTTAACTAGCTGACCCTGCGAACTTCGTACCGCCTAACAGTCGATTCTTTAATTTTTTTAATACTTATTCTTCTATTCGGAACACCAGGTCAGCTAGTAAGATAAAAAAGAAAAAGAAAAGTTAATAAGTCAACAATTACATTATGACTAAAAATAAAAATTATAAAACACGCTGTGCCACGACACTCAATTGTTTTGCCTTCCCGGAACTTCTCCACTAACTTGAACTCTATGGTATGGTATTAAAGTTTAAATTGACTTTTAAGTATTGTTTTTAATCGTTTGTATGGGAGTACAGAAAAGTGTTGGTTTTAAACTTTTTCAGGCATTTTTTTTACTTTTTTTTCTCCGTAAGAACCATCCTCGTACATCAAGGAATATTCTAAAAAAGAATTAGCGAAATCGGTTCAGCTGTTTTCGAGATTTGCACTTAGCAACACATTCAGCGATTCAATTTTATAATATAGAAGATAAAGCGGAAAAGGTTGTTTGTTTGTAAGCAATAATCTCCGAAATTATCAGTTAGATTTCACAAATTCTTTTTTCTTTTGTTAGCTCATTTTTGAAGAAGATTTAAAACGAATATTCAGAGGTTGGCGATAACCATGGCGATCTTTACCTTATCCACCGTCATTCTGAAAAGAGATCTGGTGCTCATTCCGAACCATTGCCTTAGATTTTTTAATCAGGAGATTCGGCGTTTTCCCGATCTTCGGCAATTTTGGATCTTTCCCTGTAGTATAAGCTGCAGAAGACTATTTAATTAGAAAGGTGATTAAAGGTGTCTAATCAAGGAGTAACTAATAAAATTATTTTTCAAGTATTTACACCATTGTCTTGCTCACACTATTGTCAGGTATAGATAACTACCTTAAGTAGTAATAACAACATTGAGAGTTTCAACAATGGCATTGGAGATGGTGATAAAATCTTCATCGTGTATACTAGGTATTTTTGTCCCATTCATTATGGACACTAGTAGAAGGTTATATGCATTTAATAAATCATAAACCATTAAGTATCTACGACGAAATTGGACATTGAAATAAACCTGTAGGAGCCTATATAACATGCTATTTGTTAGTTAAATCTTATAGACTAGATTGTTAAATATTAGACCATAGGAAAGCAATGTACAAAAAAATTAAATTAATTCAGTAAATATGTGATAATTAGATTAATCACAAAATTATTTTTGTAACTTTTCATTACCCATATGAAATATTCGACTTTACTTTTAGAAAACGGCACTAAATTTGATAGGTAGTATTAGTGGAGCTGAAATAGATATATGTTATACAGACGAACGAATAGTCCGCACTGTTCTCACGATGGCAGGAAAGAGCCTTCTTTTTAGTTTTTGGCATGGACCGCTAAAATGTAATACAAATTATTTTAATACAGAGTCTTACGAGATAAAAAGTAAAGAACGTTTTCTGTTGGTAAAAATACGAGTATATTATGTTTCTATTATTTATCCAAATTCATCCTAGATATGCAGTTTAATAATCTGCCAAGCATTCCTCGTTGTAATTCTTGCAGAATCATCCATATATCTAGAACATCGGTGAATATTGCAATTACATATGAAAGTTTGTCAAAGTTTTTGTAAATCCTGAATAGATTTGAAAGCTTTTGGCATGACTTAATATAAATGTTTACAAAATTATTATTTTCTAATAAACTTTGAACATGTAGATATTTCTAAGTTGGTACACGGTGAAACTGAAATCATTAGCACCGTTTAAAGAGTGTAACACTGAGCAATAAAAAAAATTGTAACAGAACGATGAAAAATTCTGTACTTTCTATTTTATTTTATATTATGGCGTAATTATCTTTTATTAGTATGAGGGGTTCTAAATTTCTTATACCTACTTAATAATTGAATATCCAGCAGTAGATAATCAGTCCAGGATTTTACAAATACCATCTACATATTTATTTCGATTCAAGTTTGATCTGTATATAGAGATATCGTACACCTTTATACTACATGCATTTCTGTATTTTGGTATTTTAATATTAAATCTGACTTTTATTACATTTTTATATAATAACTAAGAGTTTAAATGAAATACCCAGAGTAACTTTGCACGCTTCAAACATAAAACCTTCACAAACAAATTGTTTAAACTATTATCAAATTTAATTGACCAATTTTATTTGGTGCATTAAATGTAAGATTTAGATCTTTAAATAATGTTTAATTAAGAGTTATTTATTACAATTTTTTATTTCATTTAGTTGAGTTTATAGGGCTTTAGCCATTTCCGTATTCCTACCAATTTGACAATGGCTATTTAATTAATATTATAATGATCCATACAAGGTAATTTTGGACTGTCAGAGGGTTTGAGGAGAAAGCCGTCTGCGAGGTCGGCAGGCGATGGCAAACGATGCTTAGTGCGGTGCACCGGCGCAAGTTTGCCGCAGTGCGCGTGCGGCAGTGAAAGGCTCCATGTCGGTATTTCGATCAAACGGTGTGCGAAGCGCTATGGCCGCTCTACCATTTGCGCCAATCTTACTTATTTGTGCCATTCTCGGAAACGGTTAGTTAATTTTTAATTATATGTCCGTAATTTGCTCACGTGTGTCCCATCGTTTCTGATTAGGTATCTATCGTATGTGTGATCAAGCGTAATATTATGCAAGCGATTCGCCGAACAACCCGTTAACATGTTAACGTAACTGTTACAACTAAATGATATAGTGAAAGCTATCTGCAAACGATATTCGTCATAGGATAAATAGAATACAACGATATGTGAAACCGGACGTCAGTATTGTTACAATTTTCCACATTACTTAGGCAGCTTTTACTCAAAGCACGTTGTTTATTGTGTAGAAAGTACCTACGTGTGACAATTCTCTCAGGTAAATATAAAAGTAGGTGTCTAATTAAGATTCGCTGAGCACGTCCTTTCTTTTATTTGACATTGAAGGCGTGTGACCGGTTGTAATCGAGGATGTTGACACTTATCTTACTTACCTGGGTAATTTATTAATATCTTGGCGGTGAAAAAGTTATGCGATACTGTGCGTGGCCTCGCAAAACTATATAATGATTAATATTATGAGTTTTTAGTTGTTACTAAGACAATATAAACTCTTCTAAAGTAATGAGAACTTGCACTTCAAGCAGTTGCAATATGCTTGCCATTCTGTCACCTGTCGCAGGGTCGTTCGTGTAAACGAGTTCTATACAGTAGGTACGTGGAAAAAATGCCACAAATTATAAATAGCCTCTAGAGTACCTATAACTGGTAAAGACTATTAGTTATTTGAATATTGCATTAGATATAGTTGAAAAAAAAAATACTAATACATTTGTGCAGAAATTTGAAACTTGTAATATTTATGGAAGCTTTTTATGTTTTAACTAAAGAGTTATCATAATAATTTTATGAGTATTTGTAACATAGATATCAAGATTTAATGATATATTACTGTTGGAATATTCTAGGTTGGAATTATTGCCACATAATTAAAACGATTTGTAATTGGTTAGCCAAAATGTAATTTAATTAAAATGATGGTTATTGGAATTTCATCGTTAAATATTTAAATACTAAGTTTTTAATGTTATTTAATTAACTTCACCCTACATAAAATTTTAACAAATTTAAATATAAAATCGTGATCATAAGTATTTACAGAAAAAAAGCAAAATAAGCAAAGCTTGTGTTAGGTAGAGTCGAAAAAAAATAAATTTTAATAGTAGCGTAAAGATTGATTTGATATGTAAAATAGACTACATAGGTACCTACTCGTTGACTTGTTTAGCTGTGGAAGTTTAAATCGTGGGGTGTAAAGTTTGATTTAGTTTTGGTAAAATTATGTATAATAGGCTAAATACGTTTTTGTCAACTGTTTTGTAGAATTACAGAGATTTAAATTACATTGCACTCATTTGGATCTGGTAAAAAAAAGAATGAACAAAATACTCGTATGAGTACAATATTATTACGCCAATGGTCTAGTAATGAAGTTAGGATCTTCTGCGTTATGAAAAACTAGGCAATAAACGTGTGGGGGTACTAGAGTACCCATGTTCATTACCCATTATGTAGACTGAATATCATTACCAGAATCTTATTTATGTACAATAATATACTTACTACTACGCCATGGCGGTTATCAATATTTATATTAACTATTATTATTTAAATAAGTAAATGCTAGTGGTAACAGTTATAGATGTTTGTTAAAATAAGCTCGTGTAGGAAAATTGCAAAAAATATTTACTATTATTGTCCTTACCCGTCTTATTCATCTAATCACATTTCCGCTGTAAATATATGTCCGCCTTGTATTTCTATTTAGACTACAGAATTATCCTCACCTTCTTATCATTATTATACTAATTATATAAATTTTGGGTTCAGCGTAATATGTTATTATCAATATTACTCAAGGTTTACGACCGATTGTCGGACCTGACACCAATCCTCCTTGAGAATACATTTGTTGGTGGTATCCATCACCTATAGTATGGAGAAAGGTATCGAGAAAAAGGAGAGGTTTTGAGAGCCAGTAAAGGAAGTTGGTAGAAAAGGAATGAAGGAAGGAAGGGGAAAAGGGGACACTGCAGTCGTGGAGGGGATACTGCTCAAAAATCGTAGTAAGACTAGAGGGTAAGGTGTGAGAAAAGAAAAAATGGAAACGTGTAATTTCCGATAAAAATTTATGTGTTCTGCATAACAATTTATAGATCTCGGAAGTGGCAATGAACGCCGTAGGCAGAAGTATAATACTCGTAATTATAATTTGTGATGGTAGGAATGGTTTTTAATTTGTTACCACGGTTACGACAGTTATGGGTATAACTTGCCACAAGAACTGAGGTGTTATGCATCTTCTATTAGAAATTATACTGGCTATTTTTCGAATTAATGTTTGAGAATTAGTAAGTGTTGAGATGGTGAAATTGACTCAGGTGAGTAGTGCAATTTTGGTAATCCTTGATTGTTTAGCCTACTTTATATCAGAATAATCTGTACATAGATTATCTATAATCCATCATTGCATAACAAATTTAAAATAAATAAAATTTTAGGACTACATAATGAATTTCGTATAGATATAGCAATAAGTAGATGCTTTGCGTAAATAGTGCCATGACAATAACTAGTATGCAGACGAGTCAGAGAAAACCCGTCAACCAGTGCTTGTTTAATCAATGGTGTCTATACCAGATCCAATTCTATACTCATTTAAATTTACAACATTTACACGAGTTTTACTAAATTATAAAGAAATTAAAATAAAAAATGAAATTAAAATTCTTAGACTATAGCCCTACGGAGGTCATTTTATTTGGGCATGTTGCGTCGCATAAATGATGTCGCGGGTTCGATTCTACTCTCTCAGATGTTCATTGTCTGGTTTCTAATTAGTGTTATTTGTCTGGAGCTTATTACTGCTAGTTAGTTGCTAGGTAGCTACTAGTTATGTAAATAAGTCTGTAGTCAAAATGGCTAATGTAATAGGGCGAAAAGAAAACTTTTTGTTATTTCTAACGTTTCACTACATCTCTATTTAAATAGATGAGACCACTTGGAATAAGAATAGATACCTATCAGTATAGATTTTTGCCCGCGCAACAAACATTTTGGTTAATTTACAAGTTTTTTTCCTTTTTACATTAGAGTGTTAAATTTGAAATCGTTCGTGCGTCTGTGATAAACGTGCAACGCTGAAGTGTAAAGTAAAAGTTTCAATGTAAGAGATTAATAAAGATAAATTTAATGAGGAAATATATATATATATATATAGTACATGTTACTTTTAATCATACGAGTATCAAACTATGCAAATGATTTTTTTTTAAAAATGTATGAATTAAATTAAACAAAATCGTAACCTGATGTTTATAATAGTTTTTTATGTTAATCTAAAACAGAATCAAGTTTAATTTTTATACAATTTTAATGCCGCATTTTATATATTATTTTAAAATTTAGAATTTGTGCTTTAAAAAATATAATTAAATGAAAAATATTTATTTAGAAATGATAACCCCAATTAAATCGGATTACTTGTACAGTCTTTCTTTGGTAGTAATAACTTAGGAAAAATAATCGTGACTTATGCATAACTAACACAGCGTAACGAATGATATTTATTTAATCATATAATTGTAGCCGGGATTACTATAAAATCATTTTACATAACTGACTTTCTCTTTCAATCGATAACAATAATAGATAGGTATATAATAGTTAGGTACTTGTGTTATGCTAAGCAATTCATTATCATCATTGTACTAATGTTTTTGATGGGTACACACATAATATTTACTACGTAAATGGATTAGAAAATAAATTAGCTGTAATTAAAATACTGGACACGTAATATCCTCAAGTATGGGCCAATGACATGAGAGTCCTAAGTATTTTTCGTTTGAATCGAAACACGAAAAGCATTCAAATTGATATATTTTTAGATTGTGATAAAAACCTGTATTTTATAAGCGCATAAAATAATACGAGCAACATATAATAAATATCATATTGCTATTCATCTGTTTACGTAAACATAGGAAGTATGTAATAGATTGTTATTTAACATTGTAAATGGTTCTTGATTGCTCACATAAGAAGTGATTTTAATTTATTTTCAGTAAATTGCCAAAAGGATAAAGAAGCTGAGGAGTTTGTTTGTCCAGAAGGAACACAGGGCAATGGAAATTTTGCGGATCCGGCGACTTGTCGGCGATTTTATCAAGTAAACAGTATATTATTTTAATTATGTTAAGTAATAATATGCATACAAATAAAGAAGTGAATAAAGTAATAAGTAAATAAAGTAAACAACAAGAAACTGATTTACAACACAACTTTTGTGCAATAAATGGATAGTACAGTATATAAGCCATTGTTTGATGACATGATATTAGTTATAAACAGTTTACCGCTGAACATAGGCCTCCTCCATAAGACAGGGTTTTGCACGTAGTTGTTACGCTTGGCAGACGGGTTGGCAACCACAGTTAACCTATTGTGATGTTTTAAGAGGGGCGCTGTTGTCCATCCCATTAAGTTTCCTTAGTCGCCTCTTTCGACACTCACGGGAAAGGAAGGGGTGGCCCCTTCTTTGCTGGGACCACACGTCAATATTATCCATTGTATATGTCTATAAATGAGGAATGGTTACAACATTACATGAGATTGCTCTTTGGCTTGATAAAATAGTGAGTGGTTTACGCATTGGCTGTTATTTTTAGTATATGTAGGTATCATAGATTATATTTCCCCATTTTTTACAATACCTGTTGGGTCGTTTAATAACTAGTGTAACCGGTACATTAAGGATAAAAACGAAACTCAGTATTTATATTGATGTTATTTGAATGGGTGATTATATATATTTGATTTGAAGACTGAGATACGACAGTGAAATTATAGGGTACGAAGGTGTAACATCTTAATCCTTAAGAATAGTAATTTTTTTAATAGGTAATAATGGAATGGTAACTCCGCCTGTATTAACGGTATACGCTGGCGGGGTACCAGTGCGGGATGATAGGTGAAAATGAAAAGGCAGGTCTGTTAGCCCATTTTGATGAATATACCTGGAATTCAGCACGAAGGTTTACGGGGAAAGATCATGGAGGTTGACCTGACAGAGTATATTGCTAGCAATGAGACTGGTAGTCTGCATTATTAACAATTCCTTCCCCCCAAAAATAGCAATTAGCAACGTAAAAAGAACATCTATTATTGGTGTCACAGTATATTTTGTAGTGTGCATGGTGCTATGCATTCCTAAAGAGGCTTACAACTTGCTAACAGGCGGATTGATAGATTATTTTCCATTTCAAGTTGAGTAAAAAATGTGACTTGTTTCATGTTTCTTTTGGACACTTAATATACTCGTAAGTAGGTATCAGCATTATCAAGGTTTTACTCATACAAACGTGTTTAAACTACAAATTATGGTTGATGTCAGAGCATTCCAAAATTCTTGTTTAATTTGAAATTGTTTTAACCAATAATGTAAATTGATGAGTTAAAATATTTATTGTTAACTCGAATATCCACTCATTTTTACATATATATCATTTAATTATTTGACAATGATAATGTTGTTATCAATTAATATTGTATATAGATTGTTTAACAACAAGTTAACAAGTTCTAGTGTACATAATGGAATTATAGTGGCTTTAGAATAAATTATTAAATATGTAGGAGTATTAGAGTTAAGGTTATATATATATATATATATATATATATATATATATATATATATATATATATATATATATATATTTTATTTTTTATGCTACTTAGAATGGCAAACAAACTGACGGTCCACCTGGTGGAAAGTGGTAACCGTCGCCTATAGACATGAGCAGTACCGTGGACATAACAGAGTATACTGTTTCGCCCGTGATACCCCCATGCGTTGCCATTCCTGAGGACTCAGGTGTTATTCCTCTGTACCCAGTAAATTTACGCCATATCCCACCCTTCAAACCGAAACACAGCCATGCAAACACAGCTGCTTCACGGTTGAAACATGAATGGAACAGAGGTACCCAAGCAATCGACTTTTGTACAAACTCTCCCTCTATATATATATATATATATATATATATATATATATATATATATATATATATATATATATATATATATATATATATATATATATATATATTACAAGTCGACGCAATACGTACTAATTTACACAAATTTTGATCATTAATAGGTACTATCCTTGGCCGTTTTTTAAACTGGAGATTTTTTTAATCAAAGTAAATGTTTTTAAATACAACAAATAAATACAAAATTAAGCTTAGGCCCTCTATATTTTATTAAAACAATGAATCTGTTTCTTCCAAAAAAATTATTCCACTGTTTAGGTATTAATTTCTTCAAGTTCTACGTAGGTACGTCCTACTTGTTAATTCTAAGATTTTCTAATAATTATAATTCAGTACTTTAAATATTGGGTCTGGCAAAAAAATATTTGGCGAAAAATACTTACCAACCACTATACATACACAGACATATACAGTAAAACATCAAGGGTATCACAGAATATACTGTTCTTCGTCTGCTGTGATAATTCTGTAAATGGCCCTTGGTATATTCCGAACGACATTCGGCATCACGACGCGTGACAATTCGGGACCCATTGCTCTGTTTAGACGTGTTTGTTGGACGACTGGTTGGAAACTTAGTACTTTAGACAGTAGTAATATGATGATATATTACAACTTTATAACGGATACTGATGATATAATGGATGAGATAGCAAATAATTTCGTACAAGATCACGCTTATAAATAAATACGTAACTTTATATAAGTACCTAATATAGATCACACAATATAAATAAGAATTGATGTAGTATTTAATTAATTTCTATTGGGATCAGATATTGGTTCTGTTTCTGGAATCAATATTTATAAGTAACCCATTCGATATACTGGATACGACCTAAACATGTCTAATTATTAATTTAATTATCCTTTCAGTGTGTCGACGGGTATCCCTATTTGAATAGATGCCCCTCAGGACTCTATTTCGACGATATTAGCAAGTATTGTACTTTCAAAGCTGAAGCCAGATGTGGTCCTATTGCTACAAGTAAGTACCTACTAAATTTATACTGAATTTTAATCTTTTTTGTACTACCGAGAATTGCAAACAACCTGACAAACTACTTAGTGGAATGTGGTTACCGTCGCCTAATAGATATGAACATCATGGATTAATACAGGTACTTATCTATTAGATATATTATTGCGGCCCTCTATATGCTATTCAAGTAGCAATAGAGTGTTTTTTTTTAATTGGTGATAATGGTATGGTAACCCCGCCTGCGCTATCGGTATACACTGGCGGGACGCCAGTGATAGATCACTGATGAGGATGAAAGCAGTTGGCCCATCCTGACGAATTCAATTAGAATTAGCCACGATGGTTTCCAGGGGGAACCACGTGGAGGTCGACCCGACAGGGTATATTGCTAGTAATAGGGCTATTTGACCCCATTACTAACAATTCCTTCCCCCCCAGCAATAGAGTGTTATAGATCGCTTGTATAAGAGATTAGATTATCTATATTACTTTTTTGAATTAAACGTTTTGGCACCGTAGTGGTAAAAATAAGCAAGTCAGCATGACTTGACACGATGTTTAATGTTAATTATGATGAGAACAATTGTTGTGACATTTACATAAGAGGAAATAATGTTCTTTACATGTATCACTATATGTATAAAACTTTATATAAGCACTTTACATGTATGCAAAATACAATATTTGTCTAGCCAGTGGCATCGGTGTTACTCGGAACCACTCTCTATAAAACACACAAAACCTCTACCGACAGTATTTAGTAAATACGTGATTATAATATTGAAAGAAAATGAGATGTGGCTTATTAGAATGAATTTGGTTTACAAGTAGGTACTTAATTTCTTTTATTTTTATGAGTATTTTTAATTGTCATATCATCATATATATGCGTCCGAACAAAAAGTGAAAAAGATGATATTTGACTTTGGCGTTTTCTTTTTAGCAGGCATTATTTTATATCGATATGAATTTCTTATTTATGCAAACATTTTGAATAAAATTTATAATAATTTATATGATATTTATTTCGTATTTATCTGAATCGAGCGCGATGAAATCGTCGTGGACTAGTTTTATAATCTAGTTCGATAACGGAATGATAGATTAGTTATACATAGATTCAATTTTTTTTATACTACTTAGAATGGCAAACAAGCTGACGAACCACCTGATGGAAAGTGGTAACCGTCGCCTATAGACATGAGCAGTACTATGGACATAACAGAGTATACTGTTTCGCCCATGATACCCCCCATGTGTTGCCATTCCTGAGGACTCAGATGTTATTCCTCTGTACCCCTGTAAATTCACGCAATATCCCACCCTTCAAACTGATACACAGCCATGCAAACACAACTGTTTTACGGTACAAACACGAATGGGACAGAGGTACCCAAGCAATCGACTTTTGTACAAAGTCTCCCTCCCTCATTCAAATAAAATTTGTAAAAACACAAATTTAAATATTATACAGATTATACAAACACCACATTATAATGTAATTGCCCTGTTAGTACGTAGTTGAAAGTCAATTCTTTTTTTCCATACTCACAGGTGTTATGAAAAACATGAATAATTTATTTAGCGCTAACCTCAATAATATCCAATTTCCAGGTTATAGTAAAAGCAAAAGGGTTAGTATTACATAACGCAGTCGAAAAGAATTTATATCGAAAAAGGGGTACAAGGTACTGAATTTCAAAACAGTTTGTTATTGTGAAAATATTTAAGTTGCTTTAATCGTATAGGTTATAATTAACATATTAGCTTTAATGCTTTGTCAAGGCTTTGTCAGAATGATTTAGGAGTGATGAATTATAATTCACAGATATAATAATATAATAAATCTTTTATTTTTAGGTATGTACCCATAGTTTACAGTCATTGCGATAATAATTTCATTTTAATTAATTAAAATTTTTACATTATTATGTTATACAAACTATTAATATATTATTAAATTATACACAAATTAATAAAATAATAATTTAAATAATTTTATTATAAATTCTTTTGTAGGTAGGTATGCAGTGAGGAATATTCAACAACAATAATCTTAATTAAAATAGACTTCTATAAACTTGCCTCAAAAAAATAAATAAAATTTCTCGATAATGCGGACACAAATTAATAATAATAGTTAATAATAATTGTAATATAAATATTATTCAAAATTATTGTAAAGTGACAGTTATGGTTAAGTCCGTGAAAGTTTGAATAGTTATTGAAAATGTGCCTTAGTTAAATTACCGTTTGTTCTAATTTCAGCTCCGGCTCCTATCACCGAAGCGCCCCTGGACTTAGCAACGAAATGCGATCCAGCCGCATGTCAACTCCCATATTGCTTTTGCTCCAAAGACGGTACTCTCATCCCTGGCGGCCTCGATCCAGAGGAGGTAAGTGGTATTCATTATTAACTAGTTTAACGGCTGTCCACTCAGCCGAGGAGATTTTGTCCCGAGTTCGCTTTTAATAGCCAATTTGGGATGGTTTAAAGTGTACAGGCGTATTTTCTATTTGCTGTAAGACACATTTATATAATTAAGGCTGTAGGTATATTTTGCAAGTATGGAAAGATGTATAAATAATACAATATTCTATTTAAAATATAGGACTAATAAAGCAGAATAATATTATCTAATAAAAGCGTTTGAATTCTTTATTCTCTGTGTAAAATTATAAATGAAAAAAGTATAAAACTACATTTAATCAATTTATATTGTGATTTTACTTCCATAATAATTTGGTTAGGGTAGTATTCAGAGAATTGTAGTGCCAGAGTGAGACTTTGTACAAAAGTCGTTTGCTTGGGCACCTCTGTCCCATTCGTGTTTCTACCGTGAAGCAGTTGTGATTGCATGGCTGTGTTTCGGTTTAAAGGGTGCGATATCAGTATATAGTATACTCGTATAAGCAGTGTTTATTTTTATTTCAATTTTTTTACTGGGTACAGAGTAATAACACCTGAGTCCTCAGGAATGGCAACGCATGTGGAGTATCATAGGCGAAACAGTATACTCTGCTATGTATATGTCCATGGTCATGCTCATGTCTATAGGCGACGGTTACCACTTTCCATCAGGTGGGCCGTCAGCTTGTTTGCCATTCTAAACTGCATAAAAAAAAAAGAAAAAAATGTAATAAATTAGTGAAATTACTGGGTACATATGGATGCATAACATCCTAGTCCTTAGGACTGGTAACGCATAAAGAGTATTATGGGCATTCTATGATATCCATATTTACTTGATAAAAAATGAATTATATTATATTATAATCACGTAGGTTGTCAGCTTGTTAACCATTTCATGGTCCATAAAAAAAGTTTATAATAATTAGAAACAACCTAATACTGTCAATACCGTTTCACAGACGCCACAACTGATTATGTTAACATTCGACGGTGCTGTCAACTTGAATAACTTTGAATTATACAAAAAAGTTTTTAATGGAAAAATAAAGAATCCAAATGGTTGTCCTATCAGAGGGACTTTCTTCCTGTCTCATGAATACAGGTAGGTATTTTGAATTTAAGTTTTATTTAATAATACTAATTAAAGATGTTTATGTCCACAACTAATAATATCGTTCGTATCTAATAATATTATCACTATTATTATTTCGGATAGGAATTTGAAATAGATACAAATATTTGGCAGTAAATCTTACCAAATTCTTATTTATATATACCAATATAAATAATAGTACTATTTTATATTACTATGTGATATAATAATTAATGCCGTGTGGTCCCGGTATAGAATAGGCTACCGCTTCCTTACCCGTGGGTGTCGTAAGAGGCGACCATGAGAGGGCAAGGGACGGGCAGCAGCGTCCCTCTTAAAACATCTCTAAAATCTGACTGCGGTTGCCAAACCGCCTACCAAGTGTGGTAACTACTGGAAAACCCCCCAAGGGGTATGTTCATGGGATTATGTTCAGCATTGGACAGTTAAAAGCTGATATGATGATATAATATAATATTTACTCTTATTTTAAATATGAAAGTGAGTTTCTTTATTTGTTTTTTTGTGACCTTATTTTGTTAATACTATGACTTATCGACTTGAAGTTTGGGATAGAGAAAGACAGTCTACTTTTTATCCTTGTTACACAAGAACAAAGGACAAAATTGCGAGAAATAACCAAATGAATTTTTTTATAAACTTTAAGGATTAAAAGTATAAAGGTTTAAATATCTGTTACCTAATAACGCTTAAATTATTGAACAGATGGGACTGAAAATTGGTACACAGGCAGAAAGATCATATTCTAGATGTTCACATATATGGGATACATTTTATTCTAATTAACTTAGGCAAAGTAGTGTGGTACAGTTAGTAAAATATAAAGCATAATTTGCTTATGATTTAAATTAAGCTCATTTAAATCATTAGACACGTTCTGTTATCTATTTAGTTTATAGACATAGAGTCATTAATTTTTAAATAGTCGTTTAATTTTTTTTTAGTAATTATGCCATGGTTCAAGCTCTCGCTCACGACGGTCATGAGGTAAGTCATTGAAAGAATGTTTTATTTATGCCACAAGTGTGGCATAAGCATTATGACTTAATTATGGTAAATAGTTATCGTTGTTGCCATTTTTGATGCGGAAGACGTAAAAGAACACTTTCACGTCAATGTTTTCTGTTAATCAATTTCTTGCTAATATAAGACATATTATATATATACAAAACACAAAACAAAATATTGTTCATATATTTTTTTAAAACAATCCAGGTGAAATAAGTTTTTATAGTTGAAAAATTAAAAATATTCTGATTTTATGTAATATTTTTAATTGAGAAGATTATTAAATTGCTTTTACCGAATATTTCGTTGTAAAAATTACTACGATATTTATTGTTTATATTAGGATGTGCCTATAATAACATAGCCTTAGCCTGCAGTAGATATATAATAACAAAACAATACCTATTAGGTTTTTTAGTTTCTAAACAATCAAGTAGAGTAGCCATAAATAAAAATGTTAGTTATTTACCATAGTTCTTTAGAAATAAAAGTTCATTATAAATTCAGATGTAGTTTATCAAACATATATAGTTGTATTGTGAATTTATTATACAGTATAGTATTTGTAGTGCTTAGAGATATATGTATAAAAATAGTTTTTGCTTATGTGTCACAACAAGGGTTTCCAACAAAATACAAGTAATAAATATAACATTTGAAATAACTATTACAATACAGTAGCTAATCCGGCACCTACCGGCGCCATTTATTTTTACAAGAATAAAAACTATACTATCTCTTACGTTGGATCAAGCAATACACATTTACAAATTTTCATTAAAAATTCAGAGCAGTTTCGTAGATTACTGAGAACGAACATTGTGATACATATTTTTTATATAATTATTGAAATTTGGTGAAGATGATAGAGTAATGCTATTGAAGTGTTTTTTTTTTCTTTTGTACTAAATTTTTTATTTGAGAGACGGAGACATGAAGCCTAATAAAATAAGATAGATTCATTTTAAAGGTTTTTAGTTCTTAACAAATAAAACAGTAAGATATTTTCAGATTGCAACTGGCACCGTGTCGCAACAACAAGGGCTCCAAGACAAGGGATATGAAGAATGGGCCGGCGAGATGATAGGTATGCGCGAAATACTGCGCCGCTTTGCGAACGTCTCACGCACTGACGTGGTGGGTGCTCGTGCTCCATTCCTGAAACCTGGACGGAATACGCAATTCAAGGTAAACTTGTTTAATGTATAATAATATTTATTTTATCAAATGATTTAGATTAAAGTGGGAATTGGCGAGAGATATTTATCGTATACAGTTAAATCGAAGGTTGGTCCATCTATGATGTGTTTTTGTTTTTATAATAAATGAAGGTGGCATGATATAGTAATGCTCGTCTATACTAATGATATCTTATGACGAGATACCAGTAAACGATGAAATGGTAACAAAGAAGTCAGGTTAGTTGACTCATTGTGGCGTCTTTATTAGGTATTAACCATGTTGTTTATACGGGGGTAGATATGGAGATAATCCAACATTAGAAATTATTAACAATCATTTCCTTCTCGACAAGTTGTGATATGAGGCCCACAGAGAGCGTGACGAGTTTTGTGCTTTTGAACAGATATGAGAAAGTACACACACACACCCACCCACAGAAATATATATAAGAATGCGAGTGAAAACGCCTTCTCTGTGCTCAGCAGAGGGGCATCTTAAGGATTAAATTTAAAAAAATGTTTATAGTCATCTGCCGTTACTTATAAATTTACTTAGAATAACTTTTCCTTATACCTATTGTAGGTGAAACTGAGTTATATTTATTCGAGTTATAATTTTGAATGTCAAATCGTATTTTAGAAGTCACTGTTTGTGTTGTGACTATTTGATGGGATTTTACTGTATTGATTTATGATATTATTTAAAGTACTTGTACTTCCTAATTCGATTATTGTAAAATATTTATTCTAAATCAGTCGCAAATAAAAAATATTTACAAGAAGTACAAAATCAGAATACGAAAGTTGATTACCTGAAGGTATTAGCTATAAAGCAACAGCTGTGTTTCTTGCCCTTTCTTCTCAGTTGAAATTGCATTCGAAACTGGGCCGTAGATTTATAAAAAAAATATTATTATAATTTTATTTTATTAAGTTGACTTGAATAAAAAATATTTATTATTATTATTATAACTTATGTAAAACCCAGAAATCTGTCGTATCTGTTTTGGAGACTTATCTATTTAAAAAATAAAATCTACCTACTTATTCTTTATAATCATTTATTTTTTGTATAAATTGTAGTTAAATATATTAATGTTACGAATATAAATAAAAGCACTAATTAAAAAAAAGTGTTATGTACTAAGTATAAGTATTTAAAATAATATTATATAACCGATTGTTTAATATTATCTATTACATAATAATACAATAACAACAAAGATAAGCTTACAGACAAATAAAAATAATGATCGAGTTTTTTACTCGCGTTCATTTAGATCGTTATAAAGTTAATTAAACGCAAGTAAGAATGATGTAAGTAATATTTTATTATTTATCTTTTTAACTGGTGAAAACCGAGAAAGTTGCTATATGTAATTTATTTTAATGGGTTGTTTAGAAAGAATAAGAATAAATTTATTCTTATGGTATAACAATAAGTGTTTATAACGAAGCTTATCGAAGCGTAGTAAGTTATTTTTCAAAATTATCAAAAATAATTGAACAATCCTGTTCAATATTGTAATATGTAAAAGTTGCCAAAAGGCCAAAGAGACAATATATGGAAGGATATATACTCTTTTATGCAAAAACTACTAAATGGATTTGAATGAAAAAATTTGGTATACAGGTAGGTTATATCTTAACTTAGTACATAAGATACTTTGTATACTTATTAACGTGGGCGGAACCGTGGGATACAGCTAGTTTTCAATATTTTTGTTTGATTATTAATTTATGCTGTCGGAGCACTTTCTAGGGTACAAAAGAATACTTACGTAGTCTTTGTCTCTGAAGTTTGTAAAGCAAAAATTTTAAAATAATAACAGTTTATGAAGCTATAAAATGATGTTTCTAATTAACACAGTTTTTGAGAATTAAAAAAAAGACTTATGAAAACGAACCTAATTTTGAAACTCTTGTAGTAAATAATTGGTCTTATTTTTCTTGGTTTTTAAACTATTTTTGATGAAGTGCCAGCTGGTTTCACTTAATTCTATTGAACGCCGAGCCAAAAAGATCACAGGGGACAATTTGATGCTACATTTCAAATTTTAAAATTTAGAACATCGCTCAAAATTAAATTATCAAATTACTACTATTTTCACGCACGAAGTATTTTGCGTCTTTCTTCATCATGCGTATAGCCAAAGAGTGGACCTCTCTTATGTTTTTCCATCCAAATATAGTCTGCATCAATTTAATGCAAATGTGAATAAGCTACTTATGAGCCCGCGAGTCCCATCTTAGACCACATCATCGTTTTCCATTTGGTGAGATAGTGATCGATCGCGGGACCGTAATAGTAAAAAATAAATATATTAACGAGTGTAGGTATAACGTTATGAAATAATTTTTTATCGAAAGAAAACAAAAACCTTTTTAGACGCTATTTTATATATGAATCTTTTGGCGAGTGGGTTTAACTCTCACTTGACCGGTTTTTAAATATTTAAACAGAAATGTTGAAAATTGTTTGTCTTTAAAAGTGACGGGTAATTGCGACTTTTCGTACTTTAGTGAGTTTCAGTATGAATGCTTACAAGTATCTTTGTTTCCATTCTTATATTTTTCATGTAATGTTGACTGTGCTAAGTATAATATATGGATTATTAGATTATTATTCTAAGAACAATCTCTTAATATAAGATCTAAGACATAATCACTCTAATGAACGTGCTCGGCTGTCACTTATGCTTATCCTTACTAATACTTATTATGAATGTGAAAATGAGTTCATTTGATTGTTTGTTATATCTTAGCGTATTAAGGGCACAATCAATGGGCATGATATTAAACATATAGGTATGTAGTCTATGGAATGTAGAAGGATAGATACTACTTTTTATCATAGTCATGCGAACGAAGTCGCGGGCCTAGCTAGTAGTTTATATTATCAGTAATTTTGTTATAGTCGACGCCATATGTTAACTATATATGTTTCATGTAGTTTTATTTTTAATAGAATGAAATATTGGTCAGTCTATTTGGATTTTATTTAGTTGCAAAATTCAAATTTATTTTATCGTTGGCAATCTCGTCGAATGAATGACGGATGCAGCTGCGTATGGGAAACATTGCCTATTCGCGTTCAAATTTACGTCTATCGATTAGTTTCTCTGTGCTAGCTCGTTTACCCGTGTGGGTGATAAATTAAGCAATCAACGTTAATTTAAACTCCGCGTAGGGTCACGTAGGTACGGCACAGGGGACTGGTCCGCTCACGTTCATTACACTTGTTTCAGTAATAGCAAGTTTATTTACTCATATAGAAAAATAGATGTTGAAATTATAACAATACATGCTTATATATAACATTATTTATATAACAATCAATGGATAGCTGGCCCGACAAAATCGGGTTATTTTTTCTTATTTCAGAATAAAAAAATCCTAATTCTCATGTTGGAGCTCTCTCAAGCGATTCGGAGATTAGCGTGAATGAATCTCGTGATACGCGATTATTATATATAATATCAAGATAAATACATAATGTATTACACAACCACTATGAGAAGGGGCAACACTTAAATTATTATTACGTAATAATATAAAGTATTAATATTTTTTTAAATATTCATTTTAAATTAGAGAATCTTAACTTTGCTCGGGTTAACCAATTAAAAAATGCAGGTTCAAATTCCGTCTTATCGAGCTGTCAGGTGGTTAAATATTTTTAACTTAGCATATACATATTAATGTGCTCGAGATTTTGTCCAAGTGACAGGACACGGAAATAGTTTATATCTTTTTGCTTGTCAAATATTATATATATGCCAAAATTTATGATAATCGGTTCAATTGATGAGATTCGTATTTGTAATATTAGTAAGATTAATTTATTACAGTATTCTTAATAAAGTTTTAAAATTTAGCAAAACGATGTTCTTCATAATTAGACTATAACATATTTTTTTTGTCTGCATGCAATGCGATCTCAATGATAAGTATCCTTAATTGAATTTTATTCGAGATATTTTATTCATAGTAACAACTAAAAAGTTGATCTTAATGCCAAATTTTTCAAGATTGAAATAGATTTTTATAAAATAAAATTTTAAATGATTTATACGAGATTATTTTTTAAAAGCATTCGTATTATTTAGTAGGATTTAGTATAATGAATAAATAAATAAATAAATATTTTTTTGCATATTTTCAATTTATTTGACTGTTAAAAAATAACAGCTATGAAAGAAATAAATTTTGCATTTACAGCTGTATATTGCATTCATACGTACTTCAGTGCGGCACGGCACCCGTGGTTCATCTCAATGGATTGGCAGCTAGCCAGCGCAATTGGTTGAACCAGCCACTGTATTGGGATTTTTTGGAAAAAAACTTATCAGTAATATTTTTATACTGTTATAAAACAGTATAAAAATATTACTAAAATAATGTTTGTGTGTGTGTAAAACATATCCAATACCTACTAGTCTACCAGAGGGAGACCTTGTACAAAAGTTGATTGCTTGGGTACCTCTATCTCATTCGTATTTCTACCGTGAAGCAGTTGTTTGCTTGGCTGTGTTTCGGTTTGAAGGATGGAATATGGCGTGAATTTACAGGGTACAGAGGAATAACACCTGAGTCCTCAGGAATGGCAACGCATGGGGGTATCATGGGCGAAACAGTATACTCTGTTATGTCCATGGTACTGCTCATGTCTATAGGCGACGGTTACCGCTTTCCATCAGGTGAGCCGTCTGCTTGCTTGCCATTCTAAGATGTATAAAAAAAAGAATAAATAACTTTATGAATACTAATATCGTTTATAATATTTGTAATCCGAACAAATTATTGGGAATAATATGAAGCACTTACTGCTCGGATAAAGATAAAAAGTAAGCGTGAACGCTTTTTTTGAAAGACGATTTAGTCGGTAGTAGTTATAAGCATTTATATTGAATAAAATAAACTACTGGTACTGTGAAGAAAATGAACTACTTCATTATCATTAAATAGTAAAAAAGATGACGGCCCACGTGATGGAAAGTGGTAACCGTCGTTTACACATATTAACAGTGTCATAAAAGTCACAATACTTTCAATATTTATGAAATTGTACAATTTCTCTTCAGAAAATAATCACAATATGAAAATATTGAACATTGAACTACAATTAAACTGTCACTTAATTTATTTACGAATATCCACTTCATCATAATATCGGCTTAACTCTATGACCAATTTAACTAATGTAATTGATATAACCGAGATTACCAAGCTATATTAAAGTGGTAATGGTTCAACCATATAGCTTATTAGTATAAATATTTTGAAGAACTGACATCCGATGGGATAGTGATCCCTATTGAATGATGAATGATGACCACAAATATGTTGGAATAGTACTTATAGTAGTATGGTATGTTCAACAGAGGACAATTTATTAACGGCTGAAAAGATAATAATGGTACTCTGAACATTACATCATGAATAATTAATAATTATACACTCCTAACTGAGTTATTACAAATAAAGTAGATACCTAACCCTTTTTGCTTTTTGGCAGGTAGTTGTAATATGAACGGATGGAAGGAACGGGAATTAGTGGTATTATTGCTAATAATATATTGTATTCTACTGGATTACTAGCAATGGATTAGATGATGGAGCATTAGGAAGTCATACTGATCATTGAGTTAGAATGACTTCCACGCGGTTTCACTGGAAATTATCGTAGTTATTTAATTACCGGTGAATTCGTAACGATAGGTTGAACGCTCTGGCTTCAGTTTTAGCATAAATTAATAGCGATAGTAGGGCTATCATGCCATTATATTCCGTAAAAAAAAGATTTTTTTTTCTTTATAACGATTATCTGTTATGTTCCTAAATTTCACAGGTGTTGGAAGATTTTGGATACATATACGACAGTTCAGTAGGCGTGCCTCCCCTGCCGATCCCTGTCTGGCCGTACACGCTTGACTACAAGATCGCTCACGAGTGCAAGTCGGGTACATGCCCCACCAAATCTTTCCCCGGTGAGTAAAAGTAAAATCAGCCTTCCCTAAAGATTTACGCGTCTCACTCCGTTGAATTGTTCGCTTAGTAGGCACCGTATACCGTTGCTACTTAACTCTTTGTTATACAGATAGAGCAGTGTATACGAATGTATAAAAATATTCAAATTTATCGTAAGTAGTATGTTTAGAATTTTGCCAATCCTTACGTCTTTATTAATTGTGAAAGGCAGTTCAACTAATTGCATTACATTTAACATACATGTATGATTTGGTATGTTGTTGACATATAACAAAATAATAAATGATTGAATTGTTTCTTTTTATTAGGTTTAAAAAAGAGTCCGCGATGGCATTCTATAACTATTTTAATATTAAAAAAAATATATATACTCGTATATAAATTATGTAAACTTTGGAAAACTACTTAGACGGATACTATAACAATATTATTAATTACTCCATATTAACATTACATTGTTTTTATTTTGCACCCATGAGAAGCCGGGACGGGTTGCTAGTTAATATTATAAATGCCTTAACTGCTCATTCATTCGACATGAAATTATGCGTAGTGTTTAATATAGTTAAAAATATAAGCTTCTTTATATTCAGACAATATTCTAATTACATAGAAAATGTCGTAGGTACTGCTAGTTAATAAATAATAACAAGAATAATTTTTATTGTAAATTGGTTAGTTAACTTGGTAAATTCAAAATAGTTGTCGTGGAGTAAAAATCAAATTAACAAAACCTATAAATAGAATTCTACAAATTCAATAAAGAAACGACGAGGAAGAACATTATTTTTAGTGTTTTATTAAGAACTTTATATTAATATAATATTATTTTTTAAAGTTTCTCTTTATCTTACTAATATAGTAAAATGGTAAGTAGACGATATCTGTAAATGGGAGAAAATTAAGAAATATTAATATGAGGGATAAGACCCCAATATTAATATAAGAGCAATAGAATTCAAAATAATAAATTATGTTTAGAAATTTATAAATATATTTCTGAACGTTTGTTCTAGTATTACGAAAAACTTCTGCTCAAAATTAGTAGCAGAGTTCACAGTTGTATTCCTGAAGGTCTAACTTAAAAACTAGTTTATGTTTTACACATGTCATCCAGAAATGGTCTATTTCATTGATTTTTCTATTTCTGAAATACACGTGTACAAGCTAGTACAGAGTAATAAAACGATCTTGTGTAATAATTGACTTTCCTAATCTGTAATTGGTATCTTAAAACTAATTTTAATAAAAGTTTTTATTATATAAATTAATTAAAATGAAAACTTGATTAAACAAGAAAGAAGAAAACTCCGTAATTGCTCGTTTGTTGAACTTCATAATAAAATTATGAAGTTCCAAGACGACATTTTTAAGGTATTCTTAAACAGAGGTTTATTATTCAAAGAACGTTTTGCGTAATGTAGTTTAGAAACTATATAGGCATTGTCGTGAAACCTGCCTGGAAATAAGATGGCGCCTTTCTACTTGAACACGTTAAGACGTTGCAAAAAAAATAGATTTAATTAATTACATAAAATTTATTATTATGACCTTACCTTTATCTTATTATTTGGATTCAACGAAGTATATTTTTGTAATGAACTATTCCGTTATGGTAATATTACCTAAATTATAAATGTATAAAAGAACCTGAAAGTATCTTTTAGGACTGAGGTATGATTTTAAATAAGCCAATCAATAAATTAATTTGTTATAGGCAGTAAAAAATGCCTACTTGTGAATAAATAAACATATACGAATTAGTACATCAACTTTCTTCAAACTCAGATAACTCACTATTTAACCTTATGTATTAAGTCTTATATAGTACGTAATGTATTTATGTAATTTTATTATAATTGATATTATGTTATAAAATTATTATTATAATTTATATTATATAAATTGATTAATGATTTTATATTATTTTATTAAGTAAAATAAATTGTATGATATATCGATACATGAATCGTGCTTTAAATACTGCAAAAATTTCAAATTTATCAATAAATATTTGTATTGTTTAAGGTCTATGGGAGGTGCCGTTCAATGCCCATTATGTAGAGTCATTTGAAGGTGGCCACTGTCCTTATTTAGACCAGTGTGTACTTCACAATCATGATTCTGACGAGGTATGTAATTTTAAGTTATATATAACTAACTAACTCGGCTTACATTGTTCTGCCATATAAATACATTTTTATGGGTAGGGTTACCCAGATCACCTGGCAGTATGACATATACTTTTTTTTTATACAACTTAGAATGGCAAACAAGCTGAAGGCCCACCTGATGGAAAGTGGTAACCGTCGCCTATAGACATGAGCAGTACCATGGACATAACAGAGTATACTGTTTCGCCCATGATACTCCCCATATGTTGCCATTCATGAGCACTCAGGTGTTATTCCTCTGTACCCAGTAAATTCACGCTATATCCCACCCTTCAAACCGAAACACAGCCATGCAAACACAGCTGCTTCACGGTAGAAACACGAATGGAACAGAGGTACCCAAGCAATCGACTTTTGTACAAAGTCTCCCTCTAGTCTACTTTACAGCCTATTCTCATTCCTACTAAATATACATAAAAAACTTTATAAAAATATTTCGATCCGTTTCGGAGGACATCGACCATAAACAACGTGAGACGAGATTTTTATATATAAGATTATAAATAGCTATATAATATGAGATATATATAATATAATATGTGATATATAATATGATATGTGATTTGTAGTAATATATACTGTTTTATCATTCAGCAATCCCGGGTTCATTCTTCATACAATGCAATATTTGTATGTATGAAAACTGACAGTTAACCTGATGAAAAGTAATAATTGTCACCTATAGTTATTAAAGCACCATGTACAGCACAGAATGTACTGAAATACGCATGCTACTCCTTATGCGATGCCATTCCTGAGGATTATTGTGTTATGCCTCTGTTTGTATTGGTCTTGGTGTTTTGTAACTAAAAAAAAAAGTAACTATATAATTCTATTAGTAATTTAGTACTCATAGTATAAGCTCTGCTTAGTTTTGGAATTAAATGGCTGAGTAATATGCCCAAGGGTATAATAGTATGTGTATTTGTATGTATTTATTACTTTTTTTTTTCTCTAAATAAGCATAAATTATTATCTCACAATTTACGCGCAACAACAACGCATTAAAAACATGGAAGTGTGTGTTATATACGTGTTGACCCTCCCCTACTTGCCTAATCTCGTTAGCATTTTGTTCAACTTTCTGAATTTCGTAATGAGCTGTTTTGCCTTGACGAATTTCCCTAATGGTCATATTGTATATTAATTTGATGATATTCAATACATCGTTATCTAGAATACATGTCGAGTATTTGCTTTCGAAAATAATTTATTAGATAATATTTTTTATGTAAACAGTCACTAGAACTAGAAGTAATGTCAATAGAAAGCACTTACTACAATTTGCGTAATTTATGATTGGTGCCACGAAAAAAAAATCTATTTTGCCAAAAATAATACGAGTAATTTATATATATATATATATATATATATATATATATATATTTTTTTTTTTTTCGGTTTAAAGGGTGGGATTTGGCGTGAATTTACTGGGTACAGAGGAATAACACCTGAGTCCTCAGGAATGGCAACGCATGGGGGTATCATGGGCGAAACAGTATACTCTGTTGTGTCCATGGTACTGCTCATGTCTATAGGCAACGGTTACCACTTTCCATCAGGTGGGCCGTCAGCTTGTTTGCCAATCTAAGTTGTATAAAAAAAAATAATATAATATAGAAGAAAACATTATCGATTATAAAATTTTTTTATTATAAAGATTTTTTATAAAAAACACGTCGAAAACAAAAACTCTTTCGTTATTAATACATTTTTAATAATGTTATAATTTTTATAAATTTAAATTTATTTCAAAAGATTAATCATTTTGATGCATTGTATGGTTAAATTTAAATGCAAAATACGAAGTCATATTTATACGAGTACGTTAACCATTCGATATGAATTGGTCGCCATTGGATATAAATGATATTACAGACATCACAAAACATAAAGGCATCTATCGTGTCGCCTGTATTATCCCTTATACATTGCGGCTCCCGAGGGCTAACGTGGGATATTCATAGGCATATTTAAAGAGGTAGGAGCGGGCCCACCCCAGGATTCGAGAGGAACTTTCAGCTATACGAAAAGACATGTTTGAGAGTGTATGCCTCTTTTAAGGGACCAGGCCCACTCTGGAAAAGAATCTTTAATACACCAATGGTGATGTTAAATACGTTAGAGAGATCCTTCTTAAATCTTATTATTCAATCAGAATGTACGTACATATACATTATGATTTAATACGCACATAGATAAGATGATGGCGCTTGATCTAGGCAAATCACGTAACTCTTCTGTCAGTAAATAATTGAAGTCGTCTGGGCAAACGACGAACCTTGTGTCTACGGAGTACAAAAATCTCATTATGCTAATCGCGGAATTGCAAGCAAATATGTCTATCACGTATACATTGTAATTCTACGTTATAATCATGATAAAAATACTTCTACGATTCCACAATTAATATAATATAAATTGTGGAATAGTACATGGGTATGAAGTACCGATGACCCTCCTCTTCAGATGTAAACTTTGAGCTTGAATATATAATGGACGACCTCACACCATTCTATCTAACGTACCTATATGTGGAGGTATTTCTAAATCAAATATAGTGTTTCCTAGAATTCAAAATCAGCTAAGACAATAATCCGTAATCGTCGGTGTCGTATTTTGATTCGCATTTGTAAGTAAAAGGATCAGAGAATTAATATTCAAGGCACACCAAAATTACATTTAACTAATAAAACATCCTATTATATTTTAAGTATATTTTAAACGTGAAAGTGTGTATATGTTTGTTACTGGATTGGAATAAAATTTGGTATACCTGTAAGTTATATTACTTAACATATAGGATACTTTTTATATCGTTGTATGTAATCAAGTTTACAAGAAATAGAATACAATAAGATTAATTAATGTATATTATAAATACAATGCAGGTATTAGAATGGCTGCAGGAGGACTTCAGTCGGTATTACGAGCAGAACAGAGCGCCGTACATGATGCCATTCCATACCAACTGGTTCCAGATTAAAGCGCTCGAAAGGGGACTACACAAATTCCTGCAATGGGTATCTGGCTTGTGAGTACGGTCTAGTGAATATTTATTTTATTTAAATAATACTTATATAACCTGAAGGATATATGAAAACAAAATACTATTAGTCTCATTTGGTATATTATATTTATTGACATATTATCGAGTTACTTTGTTTCTTGTAATACCAACTTTCTTTGAGGGGATTAATAGTTTTAATTTCTTTATTCATTTATTCTTTTTATCATACATCTATTGGCTCAATTATGGATAATTAAAAAAAAAAATTACAATAAGATTACAATAACAAAGTCCGAGGAAAATGAACGTTACAAAATCTATACTTTAAAGTTTTTTTACTTTCGTAATATTACTTAACTTTTTTTAATTCTGAGGTGCTATTTTTCTAAATCAATCTCTAAAGTTTAAATTTCGATTTAATGCCACAGCGAAACCTTTATTATAAGGACAAATATAAACTGATTTTCTAATAAATTTAAGAATTGCTATAAATTTAGTTTATTATATTATCGAATTAAAGTATTAGGTTAAGAGATAGAGAAATGTCACCTCAGAATCATGCCCAGTAATGCAACTATATGTAGGTATTGAATATATATGAGAAATATATATTTGCATACTAAATGTACTATTAGCGACCCGCCTCAGATTTGCAGTATTTTTTTGGAAATAAAATACAGTCTATATCACTCGCTGATACTGTAGATAAATTAATAGCTTGTTTTAGTACCTTATTATTTCGGATGGACTCGCCTATTGGTATTATGAAAGTGACGATTTGCTTGCTTTATTTGTACAATAAATTATAAATATGTTACCTACATTAAATATATATTGTTTATAATAAACATACGTCAGGGAGGATGTTCAAACGTATCTTTGTTAGTGAATTTTCTTGCTTTTTCGTGTCCACGCCTTCAGGATCTTCTTTTGAGCTAGTTACAACATAGTCGTAGAGCTCTTCTTGAATTATCAATATTATCGTTTTCTCTTTTATTTGGAATATTTAAATGGCATAATTCGCCATTACTACAATTTAGCAGTCGAAAGTAGTAAAAAGAACGAGGAATAATTTAACCAACTTTATTCCAAACTAAAATAGTGTAACTATAGAGCTAAAATTCAGTATATAAATTTTAATTTAAGACTGAGTTTTGAATACGAGTAACTCAAATTAATTTTATTGATTATCATTAAATATATATGTAGTTTCTATTACACAGATGAGAGGAATTCTTCGGTGTAATTTTTGTCCGTCAAAATGAAACGGCCTACAGTCTCGCTGCGGATTTCTGTTAGTATAAGACTTTTTAATGGATTTCCAGTTAATAAAAGATGAGTTAAAATATAATGTACTAGACTTGCTTGCTCTCTGTTAGCTACAATCTAGGATAATCTAATTTTTGTTTATATTTTGTAATGCCATTTTTGGGAAATAGCAATAAGTATATACGATTAATTATAGGTTTAAAATACGTATATTTCATAATTACATAAAATATATAAATAGCTAATATGCATTTTAAAATTCGCAGATAAATTTGATTAAAACAACAATGAATTATCTGTGATATGTATCTACGTCAAGCCCCATTTCAATTACATTTTATTTACGACTATTTATCTGCATTTCAATGCATACGAGGTTTGTCCGGAAAGTACGTATAAAAGTTTTTTAAAAATTTTATTTTACAATTATTCAGGTAAATCAATTTTATCCCCTTCAAAGTACTCCCCCTGTGACATAATGCACTTGTGCCAACGCCGTTTCCACTGTGAGAAGGCTCCTTGAAAGTCCTCTGGTTGTAGGTTTCTCAGCTGCCCCGTCGTAGCTTTTTTTATCTCATTTATGTCCCCCAAATGCCGCCCCCGAAGTACCAATTTGGTTTTTGGGAACAAGAAGAAGTCACACGGGGCCAAATCCGGCGAATAGGGGGGGTGTTCGGTCACCGTAATGGAATTTTTACTCAAAAACTCACGGACAACAAGAGAGGTGTGGGCAGGGGCATTGTCGTGGTGAAGAATCCAACGCCCCTCTCGCGCCAATTCTGGACGAACTCGTGCCACACGAGCTTTGAGGCGTCTGAGCACATCGACGTAGAATTTTCCATCAACTGTCTGGCCTGGAGGGACGAATTCTTGATGGACAATCCCCCGAACATCGAAAAAAACAATCAACATTGTCTCGGCCCTCTCTGAATCTTTTTAGCCACTTGTGGACGGTTGGTTCCTTCACAGCATCATCCCCATAAACTGTTCTGAGATCGGCAAAAATTTCACGGCCATTCTTGCCGAGTTTCGAGAGAAACTTGATTACGACGCGCTGCTCTTCAACGGAAGCGGGCTCCATGCCGACGGGGTTTCGTTAAGAGGTAACTTCACAGGTGGCGTGACAAGCCAGTTCGCACCGCACGGCGGTCAGACCAGAACTGAAGCATTGTTAGGGACATAAGGAAGGGGTCCTGCGCTTACCTGGCCTCCCCACTCCTCTTTCTCGCATTCCAGAACACTTTTATACGAACTTTCCGGACAGACCTCGTATATTAATATTAAAAAACAATAGATAAGACGTGTTTTTATTTTTCGAATGTTGAATTACAGATATTGTGATATCATTTGTTAAGTAGTAACATAAGAATAAAGTCAGACTATTTATTATGGTAGTATATAAATATAACAGTTGAAAAAACGAAATGTATTTTTTTAAGTCTAGCTTCTGTAGTTAAAGTCCACTCGAACACTACAATCGTGTTATCAGATCCATTTTGCTGTAATTGCTATTTGTAACAATTAAACTGGCATGAAATGCCCTTCGGCATCAGATACTTGTAAATTGATAGAGGTTCCTTCTTGTTTTTATCATGATAAAACGAAATGATAATTTAAAATGGTATCAAGTTACTTAGGTATATTAACATTGAAGAGATAAATTCTAATTGATTGAGATCATGTAGCCAGCCTATAGGTACCTTTTGATCATAGAACACCTAACATTATCTTGCGACAGAGTGAAATCCATTTATGTGCTGATTGACTTAATAGAAACCGAAGTTTGCTTGGGTACCTCTGTCCCATTTGTGTTTCAACCGTAAAGCAGTTGTGTTTGCATGACTGTGTTTCGGTTTGAAGGGTGGGATATGGCGTGAATTTACAGGGCACAGAGGAATAAAACCTGAGTTCTCAGGAATGGCAACGCATGGGAGGTATCATGGGCGAAACAGTATACTCTGTTATGTCCATGGTATTGCTCATGTCTATAGGCGACGGTTACCACTTTCTATCAGGTGGGCCACCAGCTTGTTTGCCATTCTTAGTTGTATAAAATAAAGTATACGATAGAGTCTTTGTATCTATATGTCATATTCATATTAATACATATTATTAAGAAAACTTGTAAATATTTGTAAACATTTTTTCGGATTTGAATAAAAAATAAACAGATGAACCGTGCTCCGGAATTAACAGTTTATTTTGCTATCATAACACTTTCAAATAATCGATCAGAAATATTAGATATCATTTTAATTTTTTTGAAAATTATTAAACAATTCTGACATTCATACCAAACTTTTTTAATAAATGAAAACTTTCTAAAATTAAATACCGCTACTTTTTAAATGATATAAAGATATGTATAAGAAGTTTGATGTTAATAAAATTTATTCGTCTAAGAATATTTCTTACATGTATAAATTATTTGTACATGTAAACAGTTGGTCCCGAAACAAATAATCGGAGAGGGCTTTCTTTCACCAATTGTGGAGATTGTTGACGTATCTTTGTGTGTATTATTGGTTTTATGACTCACAATCACAATATACAATAAGATCTTTTCCAGCTACTGGATTTTGTGTTACAGTTGTGTTGTATTATACAACAATTTTAATGTTGTAAGTTTCATTTTGGGCTATACATTGGATAATAGGATATTATTATGAAGGCTGGAAATTAAGCAAATGCCGACTGAGTAATATTGGAATGACATGGCGCAGCTGAGTATCCAGCATTAAAATAAATCACGCTATTTTTGTTGAGGCTTATAGCTACTTTCAGCGAAATATTACTTACACACCACGATACTTATAAATAAATATAAATAGTTGATTTATATTGTAATGTCTTTGACGCAAGTTACTTTAACTAAAATAAAAAAAAAACTCATCCAATTTCCATTATTTTTCAGTTACTGTTGTGTTAGAATTAGAAAAAAAAACTTGTAATTAAAAAAAATATTGCTCAAATGATAAAGTAATTTTACGAAAGTTTTAGTTTAGTTTTTTTATAAAAAACTAATACCTGCGGCTCCTGTTTGTACTTGTATCCGTAAAGTTACACATAATTCAATTAATTTAACATCCACCCCATCCAATGCCAGTGGTCCGTTTGTATTCCACTTTGTTTCTAGTAACTTTATTTGTTCATATTTTCTGTTGACAATACCAGTTTTACTATTTGCCCATACACCTAACAAAGACTCACTTAAACAATGTAACTGAACAATGGAAATGTATCTGTGTGTAGTGTGTAGCAAACAGTGACAAAGCGTACACCTAGTTGACTCAATGTTGTGAAGTACAAGTTAAGCTAACTTGGAACATTTCACCGTGATGTCGCGGACGAAGAAAGTTTTACCCTTACGCTGTAATTAGAACTTTAGATAGGTAAATTCTAGTTTGTAAGTTCGTATTTCTGCTGTACAAGAGATTTTCAGATACAATTATAGCTCTATATATACACACAAGTTGTCCGAATAGGTAAGTCCAACTTCGACCGAGAAGTTAACCGACGAATTCAACACGGCTGGGCAGCGTTCGGAAAACTACGCCATATTTTTTCATCCAAAATACCTCAAGCTTTGAAGACGAAGGTCTTTACCCAGTGCGTGTTGCCAGTGATGACTTATAGAACCGAAATATGGTCATACACGACTGCTTGTATGAAAAAGCTTCAAATTATTCAGTGGGCTATAGAGAGCGTTATGCTCGGAGTTTCTTAGCGTGATAGAATCTGAAACTAGGATATCTGTAAAAGAACTAAAGAAATCGACAAAACCCGAAGGATAAGTAAGCTGCAGTGGCAATGGGCTGGTCACATAACTCGAAGAAACGGTAACTGATGGGGCAGAAATGTTTTTCAGTGGCGACCCTGTACGGGGAAACGAAGTGTAGGATAACCCACCATTAAAGGGAGTGACGACTTCAAATGCATTGTGGGAAGTTAGTGGATGCAGGTAGCTCAGGACTGTTTCTTATGGCGGTCTATGAGGAAGGCCTATGTCCAGCAGTGGACGGATAATGCTGAAATAATACACATACATATGCACATTATATAACATGCGTACTTTTAGAAAACCAAAATAAAAATTTAAATAAAAAAGCGACACTGAAAACAACGTAAATCAAACAAATTATGCATATTTATTGTAAAATATTCTTACAGATTTATATTCAGAAACGTTATTTAAATTAATATTTTTTACACATGAGTACATATTTAAAGAGATGTTATAAATTCTATATGATATGACTGCATTACGTCAATATTTCTTCATTCCATTACACGATACGTAGCGTTATTACGTTTTCTGTACCTAAAATAAAATATCAGTTACTACCTATTTGTTTCCAATATCTATTAATCACGATACGATTCAGGTTCTGTTATGTTTTCTTATGATTTATGATCATGTATTATTTTTTCCTTGCAGGCAAGACGTATGGTTCGTGACAGTGACCCAAGGTCTGACCTGGATAACAGATCCTCGTCCAGTGAAATCGCTAAATAATTATGAACCATGGCGATGTGACAAGAAGGATCTGCCGGCGGCGCCATGTAATTTGCCTAACAAGTGCGCGCTGTCTTTCAAACATCCCGATACAAACTTCACTGATACGAGATACATGGAGACTTGCAGTGAATGCCCCAATCAGTAAGTTAAATATTATTTTTGAAACGTAAGGTAATTTTTAAGGACGTCTATATATAATATAATAGAAATTTTATGAACTTTCCGACAATTGTTGCGACTTCAATCGGAGATCTTTTTCAGGGTGAGTACGATGCTTACGCCTCAGCATCTCAAAATTCCCGTATATATATATATATATATATATATATATATATATATATGTATATGTATATATATTCTTATTTATATTTTATTTGTACTTAATATTAATTGAATGTGGGGACAGAATAAGAGTATATATAACGATATGTCTTGATTTCTATTTAATATTAAATAAAAAAAATTACTTAAATTTAAGGGAACAAAACACATACATCACGCATACACACACAGACACATTAGTGTAAGAGAAGGAAACGTCGGTATAAAGCCCTAAGCTATATTTTTTATTGATGATAATTGAATTGTATGGTAGGCGGGGTATTTGGGCTATCGAGGACCAGTGAAGTATGATAGATGAGGATGAAAGCAGATCAATTAGGCCATCGCTATGAATTTATTAAGAATTAACCACGATAGTTTTCTGTAAGGATCGCGTGGTGATCCACTTGAGAATATATCCTATATTGATAGCAATTGGCCATTAGACTTCATTACTAACAATCCCTTTCTTCTCCTGTTGCCACGTTACTTGGCTGACGCGGTAGTAGTAGATTAATACCCGTAGCCTTCTCTAATGAGGAGAGACCCTTTGCCCAATAATGGGACATTTATGGGTCGTTCAATATTCATTTCCTAAACCAGTATCTTCCAACTCGAATAAGATCGGTACAGTCAGTATAAAAATATAGATTAAAACAATCAGACTTCTAAAGTTCCTAATATAGTTGATTACCTATGGTCCTTAATAAATTAAATGAAATTGTATGAACATCATAAAATGTAAAAAGTAGCTGAATACCTACATCCAACGACTTAAATATGCATTTTGTTACTGATTGTACATTGACATATTGAGCGATGAGACTCATGGGATCTCGAAGAAAAGCTAATGCTTTTAAAATCTTTAACAAATTTAATCAAAATGAAAAAAGTGAGCATTGGAATGTTAGATTACTAAGTGTAAAAATTTATCCATTAACAATATCGTAGGCGTCAAAAAGTTTGTCAAAAAAGGAATGATCAATTAGAAGTTTAAATAATTAAATTTAATTAAAATTAAACTAATTCAACTTATAAAAGTTGAATTAGTAGTTCAACTCATATTAAATTATTGAAATAAAATAATAAGTAAATTCACATTATTCTGATAAAATTACTGAACAATTAATACTCAAACATAATTCCATCATTACTTATAATTCACAAAGCGTTTCATTTTAAATAACTCGTTCCTTAATTTATATTGACAGTAATTATTTTAATAACGGTTATTAATATTATTAATATATCTCTTTTCAGGTACCCGTGGTTGGGCGATTCAGGCGGATCTGGTATTCCAGGCAAGGACAATTATATACCTGACAATCTGAAGAGGAAATAGTTATTTAATTAATTTTAGGTTGTGTATATAATAATACACCGAACGTATTTTTATATAATGGGGTTTTAAGCTGCTATGGTCTAAGTACCTAGTCTCTAAAGTATTTACTATTATATACTTGCGTGGGAATAAAGTCAAAAGTCATAATCATTGTAGGAAACTCGAAATCGCGTCAAGTATTAACAAATAATACCAAAAGCAAGTCAACAACTATTAAAATATTAAAAAACTATTAAAAAAGTCAACAACTATTAAAATATTAACATTTTTTAAATAACAATGAATTGTTGTTTATTTTTATAACTTTTGTAGAAAATAACATTTACAATGATAAAAAAGTATAAACTTTCAAAATTTGATTTTTATATTATATATGATCTTGTCGTATTATATACTATTATTTGAGAATGTATTAAAGTAACGTCAGCTCAGGTAGTATGTAGAAATTAAATTTTGGTATAGTACATATATTTATTGTTATTATAAACTCGAAATTCCACCAAACTCGAACAGTTAATACCATCGAATGCTTATAAAAAAATAACCTTTTTTGTATTAAAATGAATAGTTGTAAATAAAAATAAGATTTAAAAATATTTATCTTCTTCTGAATGTCTAGGTACTTAGTAATAAAAAGTTAATACATGTGTATAAAGTAAAAGATACAAAGTCGAGTAGATTTTGTATATATTATTACTTTACTATACTGAATAAATTCTTATATTTCAATTCAATTATCCTCTTCTTGTATTTCAAGGCTTTCTCAAGTTAATACACAGTCAGATATTTTTTTCAACGTTGATGTTGATTATATTAAAAAACCTTTTGTATATACTCCATTGTTAATACGTAATTCATAAGAGAACCGTGACTAGTCGTCGCAACTCAATAATTAGTTAGGATTCATCATATATTAGGTATGTTTTTATAAGGTAAATTTACTTATAAAATTTGCTCATTCTCGTGTTTAATAAAGTATTAGTTTTTAAAATGTGTTAAATATAAAGTTTTTAGTATAAGAGATTTTCATAATAAAAATAAATATAAATAGTAAAGAAATAATTGGGCAAATTATACAGCAACATCTAGTCCCTAAGCAGAGCTTGCACCTACGTGTACTACCTATGGGTACTAGACATATTTAAAATACTTTTTTTTTTGTAAATGCATACTATAGACAGATAACATCTAGACCAGTCCAAATAGATATAGTCATTAATGCGAATATTTATATTGTACTAAGATCGAGCTCATGACCATGGGAAGGCGAGGCAGTATATTAAATCACTGCACCACCGAGATCATCATTTATATTCAAGCTCACCATAGATTTTCTAGTAAATGTTAGTAATATATCAAAATATTTATAACAATAATATTGTCTTGATTTATTATTTGTGAACGGAAATATTGTCATTATTTCGTTTAAAATCTGTAGATATATCATTGATATTTAATACTACATCATAGATAATTTAACTAATATATAGGCACATCATAGATTTTTAAATCATATTTAGATATCCATGATATATATAAAATTAGTAATTTGAGGAAAATGTACTTGATATTGTACGTTTATTTTATTAGAGTCATAGACATTGAACTAATTTAAACAGTATACGGATATCAGTAAGATATATTAAACAAGTTATTTTAGTGAAATGTACCTTCCCAATATAGTGTTTCAATGTATAGCAGCAAATATTAGGAAATATAGTGCTCTTGATGTAGATCTCGAGTCTGGTGCTCTCGCTGGTCTGTGTGCGACAGCCAAACCACACAACTCTAGTGTATGATTTACAGAAACTCAAGAACCACAAACGAAACGCTACCTTGCAAATTGATTTATACGGAAATTAGTTGTTGTTAGCGTTGAATATAAGTTATTTTCTTTGTTAATACATTTTTATAAATTATATTTTATATCCTGTACAGCGGTATGTTTTATTTGACAATTTTATTTAAAAAAACCCTGACCCGTTGTACCATCGCCAAAGAATTATTAGAAATTTTATCTGTATGTATGTATGTTTGTTTCAACAATACGTAAAAACCACTAACCAAATCGGTGCTATTTTCAAAACTATTTGACTAATGAGGGCTAATGAGGGCTAGCAACACCAAAAATATCAATGCACGTTGTTATTTTTATAGATGAAAATGGAATAGTAATATGTGTAATTTGAAAAATACTGCGACGTACTACCCACTACGTACGTCTCTCTCTACTAGTATGCTAATTTTAAATTATTCAATTACTTTGAAATATTTCCTTTGCTATATGTGTGGGCTAATAATATTAAAAACTATTCCAAATTTGAAATCGATTGATTGGTTCTTACCAATTAAAAACCAGTGAATGTAGTTATTCTTATTCCTAAAAATGAAAAAGGAATATTTTCTTTGAGAAAAAGTTGCTAGTTTTAATATTAAATGGGTATTCTCTTTTCAATCATATTTCTATCGTTTTTTGTTATCTTGTATATAAATAAATAATGGGCATAAATGTTATAAGCAGTAAGTATACTATTGTTTAATTCTTAATAATGCTGTTGAAGTATAATAATACACTTCAATATCATCATTAAAAAAATATAAGTTATTTATAATAAGTAGGTTTAAAATAAGTATGATGTTTACGTCCACAGAGTCATTATTTCTGTAATGTCTCTAATAACCTATTTATATTATAAGAATATTATTTGGCACTGTGTAAAA
Source organism: Galleria mellonella (assembly GCF_026898425.1). Classification (NCBI taxonomy): domain Eukaryota; kingdom Metazoa; phylum Arthropoda; class Insecta; order Lepidoptera; family Pyralidae; genus Galleria; species Galleria mellonella. The sequence goes on from NW_026442133.1 coordinate 5,111,971, forward strand.
AACGAAGCAAAACATCTTTTCATTACAAGACCTCCTTTTCGTTGTTAAAAAGAGGCTATTATTGATAATTTTCTTGCTCGATTCGTATGTGCAGATCGAGCAACTCCTATATGTAGAATATATGTAAACACTTATTATTTATTTGTGTCGAAGCAGCTAAGATCATACATGTTAGATCGAATGTTAAAAAGTTTTATTATATCCTAGTCTCATATTTATACCTCAGTCTTTTACTTTTTAATATAACATTATGCACAAAAGATCATTTGATTATTGTGAATAATTATGAACATACACTGCCAGTCATCTGTAGAAGTTTCAAGCTATTCCGCAAGATGAAATGAGAGTAATGCTCTAAGTTTTCAATTTGAGAATCTGTTAAATAAAGATATTCGTAGAAAAATCACAGTGATTGATATAGTTCGAAAGATGAATAAAATGGCGACTAACTAACTAACAACTAATGAAGAAGAAAAGTTTTTTAGTGCCGAAGTTATAAAGAATATGCAGCGTAAGGTGATCCCCCGGTAGGTGGAGCTACAATCTCATATTTCTCGCTGGAATGCAGTTGGCTTAGGATCGTAACTTTATGGTAGTCCATGGTATATGATATTTCTTTTTCCAATTTTAGTTATTTCGCTAGTTATAAAGTGTCGTAGCTTATTGAGTATATTTTATTTAAGCTAACTTTTCACATAACAGTTGTGATTTAATACAGCAGATAAGTCCGTGAATAGCAGTGAACAATTAATGAGTGAAATGACGATGATGATCTATTAATGATAAAATATCTTAAGAAATTAGTTAAGTATAGATATATATAGTTTGATAATATAAATGTGTATGTTACAACCTTTTATTTTTTTATTTTAGTATGATATAAAATAATTATATGGAGTTTTCACATACACATAGAATGACAAGGAAGCTTTCGTTTCGCTTTAATTTTAAAATTTGTTTTGGTTAGCAGAAAAATCATACTAATAAAATGTTCTATTTTAATTTTTGGAAAATTACTTTATAACAGAAAAAAAGTATATTTAAATTTTTTAATACGTGTTCCAAAAGTCAAGACTATTGTATACATATTTTATAACAAGCCAGTTTTCTCGAAGTCGAGCCAGTGGAGATTTAATTTGAGATTGCGCTGGAATGGCTGCCGCGAAACTTTCTCCATATTCACATGCATTAGCTGCTATTACTGAGAGTTTTTGTAATATCTACATGTTCCGAATGCTTCCACATCGTTTTGAATGTCTTTTGTGAATCAAATAATCGATATAAGCCCGTTAGCATTAGGTTTAGGCATGATTTAAATATATTTCTAAAATATAATCATAGAATATATATACTCATAATAGAAAATTTATTTATAAAACAAAAAAATGAAAAGTTCTAGATTATATACATAGATAGAGCATCAAGCTTCGAAAACGGGTCAACTTTTTGTCAGCTGACTCGTTTTTTTATCAGTGTCCTATATACTTACGCGTAAAATGTATGTTGACGTATTATTTAATAAATAAAATGAGTGTTTACGCATTAAAAAGATGCAGAAATTATAAATTATTGTTTTACGCTACTATGCGAAAACGGTGCACATCTCTGATGCGTAGGGTCCGAGCCAGCTCTAGTATTAGCCTAAGGGTATTTGCGGACTGTCCAGACTGCCAGTATTTGAATCATTGTAGTATATATAGGATTTACATGCTGGCTAATATACAAAAAAAGTAAGTTGGGTCGTTGTTGTTTATATTTGTATTAATTTAATTTAATGGTATAAATTTCATATAAATTAATATTGTACAAAAATTGTGTGGGTCCTGGTTATCTTATTATGTTAAGAATTTATTTATTATTATTATAATAAGGCAAAATAAATGTAGAAGTTATAAAGGAAACACTTATAACTATTTACGCAAAATCGTATGAAAAAAAAACCCACTTTTTCGAAGCATTTGTATGGAGACGTTCTATTTATATAATGTAAGGAGATGTTATAAATCCCGTGTCATTATGTTCGTTCATGCTCCAATACCACTCAACCTTTTTTAATTAGATTTTTTAAATGTATATTATTTACTCCAACTTAAAAAAGAATTTTATTCTGATATGAAATAAAAAAACTAGTCAGGTAAAATCTGAATTTACACGCCACGAATTCCGTAGATACGAAAAGATATGAGATAAAATGTCCTTACAAATGCGTATATTGTATTTATTATATGAAATACCTATATAAATAATAATTATTTTATATATAAATCGGAATATTTCAAAAACTGTACTAATTAGAAATATCTTCATATTTTCCCGTATTCTCACTTTATTAACTTTGGAGATGAGGGGGGGGGGAATATAAACTTTATTCCACATTTTCGACTTGTTAAGTCAAAAGCTATGCGGCATAAAAATACATAAAACGGTGTGGTATGACACAATACAAATGAGGTTCTTTCATATGATACCCACTTGTTAATTTTTTTTTGTCTTGTATGTTAATTTTTAAATTTTAAGTATTCTTTTCGAGCACCTTAGTGAAGAAAATTTTTATTTATTTTTGTTACAAGATGTAGTTATGTGACCCATCAATTTCTAAAAAATTCTTTTGATTTCAAATCAATAGCATTAATAGTTGTTGATAACGTGTTATGATAGACTGATAGACGAACGGAAAAAGTAACGATATAGTAGTCGTATCATAAGGGTTTCTATATACTATTTTAGAACAGAACTCTAAAAACGGATTCGTTAGGTGGCGTCAGCTAGGTTTGTTGGGGCAATTAGTAAAGTATATAAAACCAAAAATAACAAATGTGCTACAATAATTAAATACTAACTCAAATATAACTTTTAGTTATCAATATGTGTATACTGTATATATCGTTACATAAAAAAAGATGTGACCGACATAACAGTTTGCAGTGAAAGTATTTCAAAACCAAAGAATCACAACAATACTTTCGGTATTCAGTAGCTATGAATACTGTTTAAAAAATGTCATAACTTTTATTTTTATTTTCTTCAAAACATAACAGATTTCTCTAAGCCACTGGAAGCGGCCAGCAGTAGTAAACCAGCCTAGTCAGCTAGAACGTATGCCTTTAACGCGTCAACGGCTTACGTTCTAGCGCGCGCCCCAAGAAATCTGGCGTCGTTCAAGACGCCGTCCTCCCCTCACCCTGTATTCGTTGTGTATCAACGATATTTTATGTCACTGATGGTATGACTTTCTGTGTGACTAGCCTGTTGGTCAATCAATGGTTGGTCAATGGTTGAATAATTACAAGAAGTTTTCAATCGCTTGGACGCTGATTCAGAATTCGTCGTTTCCACCCACACGTACCGTTCTCATCTGAATCGCCTCCAGAGGATTCAAAATAAATACGTCAAACTATCAGCGCTCCGTGGTTCGTTTGCAACGCGGATCTTAAGAGCAAACTTAAATTTATCATGACCAAACAGTCCTGAAGGAAGCATCTAAACGCTACTATGCTAATACCGATTCTTGCGACCCTTCTGCGACAATTTCTGATGGTAAAACTGTCTCTCTGCACACGACACATATACTTGCAGAATAGACATTGTCTTCGCTCGTAGGGACGAAGACCCTATCATACTGTTCCCGTAACATCAGGTTGTATCTCACCCTCACATCCTACAAATCAACCTTACGCCCCTCGACAGAGGTTGAAGTGAAGACTTTCGCAAAATAATACTTAATTTATTACAATATTTTGGTTTGATTCCATTTCAATTTTCTCAGAAATCAGCCTGCTAAATAATAGTGGTTTTTAGAACTTCTAGCGAATATTGGTTAGTTTTATTAAAGAAGTTCTGTGAAAGTTAATAATTATGTCTCTTAATGTATAGATACGAACAACCAAATCAATACCACATTAGATTAATTTGATCTGTGCAAGTGTAATTGTAGGTGCTTACTATTAGCAAAATATATAAACAGCTTTAGTGGTTATATCATAAACATCAACCTACTTTCATAACGGGAAGCTAAATATGTAGGTATATGTATAGTGGATGTAATAAGGTCCAGAGGCATTTCCACCGAGTGGCGCACATTACAGAACCCCCTCAAGTTTGCATGAGTGTATAATAAAATATAATAAGACCATTATCCCCAAGATAAAAACAGGCCAAACGTAAACTACCTGCCGCTTTTGTCAGGAGAAAGAAATAAAACGTTCTAATTGAATTAGCTTAGAATTTTATTGGATCTTGAAGCAGCCGAGTGATTAAACAGAGGGGGCTATGATGTTATGTATTTCAGTAATGGTTTAAAAGCCTGAAATTGTATTTTGTGAATAATAAAAAAAAAAACAGTTTTATTCGCCTTTATTGCGAGGCGTGAATAAACTTGAATAAAAAATACAAATTTATTTCTAAATTGTCTCTAATAACTTTTGTATTCTTCAGAATGGTTTTTTTTGTATTCATTAGTTTATTTTTTTATATCGATACGAGATTAACAATATTTGCAATTTTATCAATGTTCTACATTGATAATAATAAAATATTAATAATGTATAACAATGTGTATTCTGGTATAGATATATTTTATGTTTTAAAATTTAGCAAGATTTTTTTTACGCAACTTGAAATAGCAAATGAGCTTATGAATTTAGTTAGCACTGTTAAAAATATTTATACTGCTATATTAATTATTTAATTATATATACAAATAAAATGACAACAATATGCAACTTAAGTGATAATCATCGCCTCTCCGAGGGCTACCTCTGGAACCGTCTAGCGTTCTACATAGCTATTATACAGAGTACTGGATTATTCCATATTAAAATGAATGTATTAATTACATAAAAATAATTACTGTAACTATTTTTTATTATGAAACCATATGTAATTGAGACTACAAGTTAGTCATTAAATATAAATTTTAATATCAGTTTCAGCATTTTTAGAGATTTTCATTTGATGTTCCAAACAAATAAGTATTTTGCACAGATAGGATATTATTTTGTTTTTTCTTTATTTATTTATAAGGTAAAAGCTACAAAGTCTCTGTATCTGCTCTACAATAACCTTTCACTAGATATAGGTTTTTATAACCATTATAAAAATCGGCATTTATATCTAAAAGTCACAGTTTTCCATTTGTTTAACGAAAATGTGAAAATCTCTTATGAGACCATCATTTTCAACATTCAAATTATTTATTATATTATAAAACTGGAAAAATTTGTAAAATCAGAAAATATTTTACACTGCACATGCGAAGCCGCGGGCAATATTAGTATTAATATAATGATATTCATTGTTACTGTTATATGCAGTTCGAACTTTCCTTTTGTATTGAAATAAGTCGTGAAAATTATAATGTGAAAGTAAAATTTGAATATGACATGTAAAGATATTGTTGTAAATCAATACAGTAAAAAAAAAATAATGTAAATGTATATAAAGAAAGCGACAGAATAAATAGATAACAGTAGAAAAAAATAATACGTAACGAATGAGATCTAGATCTTTAATGTTTAGTAGAAAATAAATTGGATGAAAAACCAATGAAAAATATATTGGTTTTGACTGTGCAAATAATATCGAGTTTTAGATAGAATATTTTAGTTAATTTTAAGTGATAGTTATAAAGTGTTTATAACCATCACTTATTATATTATTTAATACTAACGATATTATATATATATATATATATATATATATATATATATATATATATATATATATATATATATATATATATATATATATAAGTTAACAAGTTCTAGTGTACATAATGGAATTATAGTGGCTTTAGAATAAATTATTAAATATGTAGGAGTATTAGAGTTAAGGTTATATATATATATATATATATATATATATATATATATATATATATATATATATATATATAGTTTATTTATCACAAACAAACAAATCTTTCTTCTTTATAATATTAGTATAGATTTAATTAAATACGTATATTTTAATTTGAATACGTTTGTTTAGTTGCTGCTATGTCATTATAAATAAAGGTAAATAATTGTCTTAAGAATATATCGAATAAACAAAACATTATATGTAAGTTATTATGAAGAAAGATCATTAAATAACATACATAATTCAATATAACTTATCTGCTCTGGGATCATTAGATCTTACTTTATTAACTCGGCTACAATAACAACTTAATCACGATCGATCCGAATAAGCTCGTTCATTATTTTCTCTTATCAATGTACATACAAAGATAAAAGCACCAAGTTATTCTTATGGACGACATTTTTATGTCGTCAGAATAGGGAAATAACGAAGTCATAAATGGGAGTTGGACGATAAACAAGCTGTAGTCTCCGAGATAAGAGACAGTTCTCTTTGAGATGTTACGGGACCGCGAAAGGAGGATAATGCCTCTACCTGCTTTACATATACTATTTGCGTGGTCACATTATATTTTATGTCCTGTTAATTACAATCATTATGAATGAAGGGACGATTGTGTTTTCTGGATTAGATTAACCCCGCAAGGGATTAAGCGTGAAGACAGATTGACAAATAGGACGTCGGAATAGGTCGTAGGAGTTTAAGTATGAGTATCAGAATAGTATATAGATAAATTACAGTCGGTTCGTTTCCTTTTAAAAAGTAATGATATAAGTTTAATAAAAAATTAGATTAATATGAAAATAACCGTTTAGATAAAAAATAAATTTCCATAATCGGTATAGAATTGTGATAATATTGTGTAATATATATGAACAAACATTAAATGAACTTGACAACTTTTTCTCTTCTGAAGTGCATTGGTACCATTAAGGTGTATTTACATTATAAATGTGAAAGTGAATTTGTTTATTTGTTAGTTCTCTTAATGTTTTGTTTAATCAATATTTCTCTAATAGCATATTACACAAATATTGATTACACAAAACATTAAGTATATTTGGTACGGAGAAGGATGTTGACTATATCTTAGACAAACGAGTTAATAACAATGAAGATATTAATATTAATGCGGCTTGATACGTGACTACTACTACTAATTATATGAATTATTTTATGATAATAATAAATTAACTAGAATAAGATTAAGTAACATGAGCACATCTGTTAGGAATAAATTTGTTGCAAACTCATATATAACACAAAAATAAAGACCATTATGAGTTAAACAATATTTAAAAATGAACACATAATATGTTAATTAATAAATTATCTATAAATTATGTAAATTATAAGACTAACCAGAATAACTTAAATTTATTTTAGTTGAGAATGCTCGACCAGTTTACTAAAAAAAGTAGCTGAAATGCTGAGAAATTATAAGCAATTGCAAGAAATATTTACGCTTTATTATACTTGAATTATGGTGGATTGTATTTTTATTTCGAAATTTCAAATAGACTTTTCGTTAACGATAGTGTAAGTAGAATGAGCAGCATCTTATGAATAGAACAAGTTTCAAGTATACAGAGATCTAGAGTCGTCAAAAGAGCAACTTCAAAGGCGCTCACATTACACTGCCTGAGCTAAGTAGAAATAGAGACAACATCTTATTTTCATTAACAATTTCTTCTTGAATTAATGATTTTGTTTTGCTATCTAATTTCCAATGATGTTTAACGCCTTTAAATTCGTATATGTGTTTTATTGTTGGTAGTAAACAATTGTATATAATTATTTAAGAAATATAAGAATTATTAAACAAAATGCGCCAAAACAGTAGTTTAATTATTCTTTTAAAGAGATGTTGTTAGAAAATAGTTCTAGAGAATGATTATACTATTATTTCTCAGAATTGCGAAGTTAAGTTGTGATCGACTGTAATAAAATAAGTTGATATATAAGAAGCAAAAGTAATTTAATGACAGATAAAATGAGTACAATAAATTAATTTTGTGTAGTACATTTTCACAATAACAAATGAGATGGGCTACTTACGGAGTTGTAGTATAACATTCTAAGAATTATAAATTGAAAAATTGAAAAAATTTTACCGCGACTCCTTTAGCGTGATCAGAACATGTTCATTATTTCTCCATTCCATACAGTAAGTGTGTACCAAATTATATACTGATTCGTTAAACATCTATGGTGTTAATAGGTATTAACAAACACTAAGGATTAGTAAGGATAACAATGAAAGCTACCATCGTTTATAGAATATTTGCGGGTTCATTGTAATCAAATATATTGAAATTAAATAAAAAAAAAACATTGACGGTATATAAGAGAGCTTTGTATGCAATAAATACTCTATAATTTTTTTAATAAGAGATCGATTGAAAATATGAAAATTGCAAAATTAAAAGTAATACTGCTTCCATATTTCCAAACTTCTTTAGATACATGTACATTCTTTGGCAAGCATTATTGTTGTATACGAAGAGACATCTCGTATTCCTAAACGGTTGTAGCTTTGAGCTGTCCAAGCTAAGGAATTTGGCTGACTTTTGTGTTTTGCCCGAGATAAATAACATGTTCTATCAGATAGGGGCTGTCGTCGGCTCGTCTGTCTACACAAGCAATCGTTCTGCGGACATTCCCTCTTATTCCCATCTTGTTTTTGCAGCGGGCTTGGTTATTTGTTTTGAATGTCCTTAAATGGGCTTGTCTGTGAATGATAAGGAAAAGTAACGACACAAACATAGGCGTACCGCATCCATTGGCTTGAGATGTAATTAAATTGTTTTTGCGGTTTATGAAAGTTTTTTTATTAATATTTTGCAAACTTTCTAAAATTAATTAACTAGAATTTTTAGCCCGGCTTTAAGCATAGCAAGATTAGCATAAGCATAGTATTTTAAAAATATACATATGAGTATTATTTAATACATACTCTTGAAAAACTGAAAAATGCATTATAGAAATATTCAGAAATCAGCGGTTTCGCCATGTAATCGTAGCATGCTCGCTGCATGCCGCTACTGCAGCATTATGAATTTGTACCCTTTTGTTCGCAGTTTTTAATTCTACCGGTAAAATGTATTGTTCATGGAACAAAAGTCTCTGGTGTCATTGTTGTTGGCCAAAGTTCATTTAAATTCCGTACCCGTGAGGGAACAGTAGCAAATATGAATTCCTTTAGTCCTATTGTCAAACTGCTTTTGCTCGCTTTGGAATAATGCTTTTGAAAACCACATTGTATTCTATGTAGTCTATATTCGTAGGCTTCAATTCTATTCTGTTACCAATCATGAATTGAATATATAAATTGGAAATACTTGTAATTCATATATTCAAGTTATATGAGATTTTTGTATACATTATTTATATAACTCAACTCCGTTTATGGCATTATGGTAACTTCATCAAAACAAGAGTGCCTTTTTTATACTTCTTAGTAACCAATTGAAACACACAGAGGTAAGATATTACAAAGAATAACTATTCACAGTGAAAACCTATATTTAACTTTAGATATTTAGTTCTTTAAAGTTACGAATATATTTATATATAATTACCGGGATTAGTACTAAACTCGTATGTATTAATACATATATTTAATTTTAATAAATGTTTGTTATTAGAATTTATTAACCAGATATATAAGTTATATTCATGGGCAATTATTGTAAAATAATTGGAATAGAAAATTTTTTGCTTTAGTATAATAGATTTAGAATTTATATTAAATCGACTACTTTACTTTTCAGTTTCATTGCAGGTATTTCAAAAACGTTACAACTATGAATTTTTTAACTCTTGTAGAATTTTGCCTATTTTAGCTGATATAAAGACAATTTATCTACTTACCTACTAATAAAATGTATTGTCTTGGTTGTAGCGTATCTTCGGTGAACAATATTGTGTTAAATATTTAAGAAGTACACACAAAAATATAAATACCAAGTTACAAATTATTTAATCATAAACAGTAATTATGTACATAGTAATTTGGCTATGTCTAGCTTTTTTTATGAAATTACAATAGCCTAAAATTACTAGTTTTGAAATGATTATGGAACCGTTGATTGACAATACAGCCTAATGCGCATTCAACACGCACTAGTTAAATTTTTATTCAACGTCCAATATTTTTATCTAACTTTAATAAGAAAAATAATATAATGACAAATATTATTATTATAATAAATTCATTATATTAATAATAACAAGTGACATTATCATTCATTGATATCTATTAATGAATATATTTTTACCGTATAGGCACCGGCATAGAATGGGCCACTCCTTCCTTAGCCGTGGGTGTTGTTAGAGGTAACTAAGGAAACTTTGGTCGAGGAATGGGCAACAGCGTCCTTATTATAACATTACTAAAGGACTGACTGTGGTTGCCAGTCCGCTTGTCAAGCGTGGCAACTATTGGCACAACTCCCCTTATGGGGAAGGCCAATGTTCAGCAGTGGACAGTTAACGGTGGATATAATAATATAATAAAATATCTATTTGTATTCTATAATAAACTTCTTATAGGATTATTAGATGTGTAATACATTATTATCGGGATGTGGTTTATAAAGAAATCCAATGTCTTACCAAGAAATTACTTTTAGTCCATAAGAATCGTGCGTGATAAGATTTTTGTTTAAGATGTAAGATCGTCGTTTGGCACCATTTTATTGCATTGCTTTTCATCAGGGTTAATTGTCATATTATATGCATGTGCGTCTGTGTGCGGCGCGCATGCTTATGTGCGTGTACGCGTGTGTGTTTGCGGATGAGCGTGCGCTAGTGCTTATTATACTTTACTTATTATATATACCATATATATTCATATGTTTTACCGCAGATTGACTGGGAGAGAATGCTATATAGCATTAAGGCCGTCTTTTGTACGAAATATTTTATGTAATGTGGTCAATAAACAATGAATAAATATATACATTAGTATTTAGTTACGTATTATCTGTGGTAATTAAGTACTAACTATAAAAAATATTTTGAAGTCGATAGGATATATCTCTAGTTGATATCGTAGATATTAATTTAATCTCAAGGTTTGGCTTCGTTTTACTGAGCAAAATTCAATCCAAAACGGTACAATACTAGTGGGTATAAATAATATCTCCTAGATTAATTAGATTTGATAACGGTGTTAATCACTACCGGAGACTTGATCGGAAATTTAATTGATAAGCAAAGTTAGTGTCTGCAGATATGATGTCGATATTTTAGTTATTCCGTATTTATCCTGTTAAATCAATTCTATTAATTATTTTTAGTATTTTTGTATATTGCAAATATGATCAGATTATTTAAAAAATATTAACTTACAAATTTAGAGAAATAACAAATTTATACAATTTTCTTTTTTTAATTTACATATTTTGCCCGTTTAAGGTGAGCATTTTCTTTAACAGCCGGGTAAATAATTATTATTAATAATAGAAATCTTTACAAAATTATAATTAAATTTAGTAATATCAACTATTAGTTTAATATATAAAGTCTAATTTAATATTTGCCCTTGACAATTAAACGTAAGTACGCTCAGAGCCGTTGGTGTTTATGTAGTCTTGGGAAAAATTTGATTTATACAATTATTAAAGTCAATTTTCATTATTCCTGCCATTAAAAGGCGGGTTGCGAGGGCGTAGTAATTTCGTCGGGGGCCAACAGAAACTTGAAAAAGGAAAATTACACAATTTGCTAATGGGCACGGCACGGATAATAATTTGTTACGCGGTTTTTATTACAAAAGAAAGATATTAATGTGAACTGAAATTTTTATTCGAGACTGATTGGAGATTGTACGTATTAATGTTTTCAAAAGTCTGCGGTAAAAAAATTAAAGAAAATTCACTGATATTTTTTTAAAGGTCTATGTTTTTGTAATTTTAACATTGAGTATTAAATAAAACAATACAAAAGAATATTTATATGATTTGAACTTAATTGGATGTGGAATTTAAAGAGCATAGAAACACATCATAGTTAGAAAACGTTATTATATTTATGGAGGCATCATTACGAGTACTATTATAAGCAGTCGGAGTTTTTAAAAGTACCCGTAACCGACGAGCGTGTATGACAAGATTGATGAATGTGGAAGAAGCGAAAGAGGTTTGTTTGAATCGAAGCATCTGGCGTTCCATTGTTTCTGCCTACCCTAATGGGAGACAGGCGTGACAGATATGTATGTATGTATTTATAGGGACTTATACACATGCAACGAGTATGCCAAATTTTGTGAACTTTAGTTCAGTCGTAAAAAAAAGTAATAATTAAATATACTCATATTCATATTTATAATATTATAATACAGTACGGATTATAAAGTCATTATAAAGTATTCCTTCTATAGACTTTAACAAGATAATCTGGAACCTCTAAGATCTGTGATTACTTTGCTTAACTTGAACTATGAGTGTATATATTATTATATTTTTACAACCTTACAGATAAACGTAAAAAAAATATTTTTAGAAGTCACATAAACTAGGCTATTTACTGGACACCAAGTTATATTGGCAAGTTAAGGAGGCTTACATGTAGGTCACGTGATAGGTAACTTTATTAAAAGAGTAGGCGTAACGCCAGGTGAGTTCAATTTCTGCAGGGTCGGATTACGGACAGCGGTTAAGGCGCTTGAGGTCACTAGGGTTGTATAAACGCGCGATTTGGCGGCAAATTTACAACTTTTTCCCAGCTCCGGGCCTCTGTTAGAGGCAGTAAACTGAGAAGCAATCTCGCCGCACCGGCTACCGAGTTATTTCGCAGAATATTGCGGGTCGCGCGACTAATAAAATGACAAATAGCTGACGGCCCACCGCTGGACACACGGGGGGGACGCGTGACGAATTTACTGCTCGGAGAACTACAAACGTGCTTATTAAAGCTCAAGGGGGTGTTAAAACCCGCTCTTAAACATTTGTGCTTGAGTGGACTAGTTTTATTGCTCGCCTACGATTAGATACGTATTCTGACTGTTCTTATAAAAAGACATCTAATTTCCGAAACAAAAGGCATAGAAAATGGCGATAGTTTATCAAAAATCTTTTCTTTTTTAACGTAAAAACTAGTTTTGGTCAGTATATTTATGTTTAATAATATGTAATTTTTAAAAGGGAAGGCAACGCAAAATATTAAAATCAAGCGCTCGTAAATATTTTCAACACATCTAGTGTTGCAAATGTTCATAGTTAACGTTAGCCACTTTTTCATGAGTTGGGCTTTTTTGTAATGGATGAAAATGTAATGGTCACCCCGCCTGCGCTATAGGGATACGCTGACGCGGAACCAGTGAGAGATGATAGGTGAGGATGAAGCAGGTCAGTTGGCTCATCGTAATGAATTCATCAAAAATTAATCACGATGGTTTCCAGGGGATACCGCGTGGAGGTCGACCTATTAGGATATATTGCTAATAATGGATCTCACTACTAACAACCCCTGTCCCTCTCTTAAATATCCTGCATGAGTCGATTCTATAACTGTTTATTTACTCCAGTTATTAAAACTTTATAAAATGGGAACACTTCCTAAACCATACACTCTCAAAACAATCGTTTCATTTTACAATTCTACTGATGTCATCTATATTTTTAAATCAATGACTTACCTCTGGATTAATACGAAATAAAAAAAGAAATGTCTTCTTATTTTCTTTACGTATACTCGATATGCAATTACGAGTTGCCATTAAAAAGGACAATATCCGATTACATTCATAATTACATCCCCATACATTGCGTAAGGAAAATGTGCGTAACCAATAAAACGAAAACAGCCTGGCTATCAGAAACAGACGCAAACGTCACTGCTGCTCTGACATTGACAAATAAGCCATTCTGAAAAAGAACCTGTTTCCTAAACCCCTACTATGGCTGTGATAGCAATTAATACGATATCAAAAATTATAATAATATTATAGAAAATATGACATATAATTGTATTAGGGATGGAAGTATGTATGCTCTACGTATGCTGTAGTAACTAAGAAGGCATACTCCTTAAATTAGGATATTAATAAATGAGACGTTGCTATACACGTTAGCTCTTTTGTTTTGACGTCACTGTTGACGTTAATGTGTTATTAATTTTATTATATTAGAGATTTTGTACAATAGTCTTCTGTTAAGGTATTTCTATCTTATTCGTATCGCTGCCGTGAAGCAGCTGTGCTATTATATATTTTGGATTGAAGAGTGGGGTTTGTCAGTGATATTTACAAGGTACGGAGGTATAATAACACTAAAATCAGAATATTCCAAAAAAAAAAAAATATAATACGTATAAAAAATGTTCAAAACGAAGAAGTTTGGAACAGTACACTAAATAGCGCTTAATATATTTTGGCTTTACAACACTGTAATGATAAAGTAAGAGGTAGTTCTGTCAGGTCACGCATAGGCTACAAATTTGATGCAATATGGCGCGTGTTTATGTTACGTGCTGTGACAATGTCACGTTTTGGAAGCTTCACTTGTTGGTTTCAATACCTAATTCTAGCTCGTGATTATGAAGCTGGTAATATAATATTAATACTTTTTTATTTCGCGCCCGGTGAAGCTGTAAAGGCCATCTGCGGCCAACAGCAAAAACAGTACGAAAAAAAAACTTTTTTATTTAATTTTACTGCATATTCAGAAGTGTTTATTATATTCCTTTTAGATAAACGTAGATTGTAACGATCCAAACACTAATTATTGATCATATGAATAAATGATAGCATAATCATCTTATTTATTTCTGTAAGCTTATTATGTTTTTATTCGATAATACAGTTGAAAAGAAACACAAATATGAATTATTATAATTTTACAATGTTTTTCAAAAATATATAAAACAGGTACATCATTCGAATTAGAACTCTAAAAAAAGGCTGCATGCGTCGCTCGCGCCCTCGTGGGTCGTTACAATGACATACTAATATTTTGTCATTTCATACGCGCTGTTCTGACCGTAGATATTTTAGTCTTATGGTTATAGCCTGTGTTGTTTGGGGATTTGAATTGGTGAGACGAAAAAACCTTTTATTTCTTTTATTCACTAGTTTTATTATTTAAAATGATCGACTAGGAATTTATAATAAATGATATATGTTTTTTTTTTTTTAATATTGTAGCTGTAAATTTATCCTGATTTATTATATAAATGTATAAAATAACAGATAATGGCCCATTTGTGTTTCTCATAGGAAAATATGGTTAACTATTATGTAATTTTTATTATTGAGTTTACAGTCGTGAACGGCGGAAGAAGTATGAAAGTACCTACAGTAAGTTTGAACTGTCAGTAAACATTATATTAGATCATTGATGAAGCGTAATAACTTGCTTCAATATTTTGCTGTTCAGTAAAACTAATTTATACTACGTATGTATTTTCACTCACATACATAATACAGTTATTCTTATTTTTTTAATGCTAATAGCACATGTAAATACATAGCTTAGTTCATATTTAATATAAAAGTAAACACAGTATATGTATTATATTATTTCATACTAGAATTATATGTTTTTTTCTTTGCAATTAAAGCTTTAATTATGTGTTTTTTATTTATGAAAAATTCTTTATAGTTACATAACAAAAATAGATATGTGAAATGCGGTAATTCTTTCTAGCATGAAGGCTAGAGACATGTACTGAGAATCAATTAGTATTCTAAATGTGTTCTTGCATAACGCATTTATTTTTCTGTTGAATAATTTATTATTATTATTTTGACAAAAATATGTAGACTATATTTATTCAGAGAAGGACCCCAATACCGGTAAATACCAGTAAGTAGTATCAATAAGAAGAAAATAAAATAAAACATATTATATTTTCCTGTAATATGTATTATTATCTACTACATAGTTGGAAATTCCGAGAAATCGATTCCATACGTGTTAAGCGAAGTGAGTCCACATCCGATGTTCGTAAATTCCTATAGTAGGCGCGGTGAATACGGGAGTCAAACGGAAGCCGTATTACGAATTTAATCTCGCAGAAATGTGGTATCGTTGAAATTGCTGCAACAAAGCGCTTGTTTACGACAAACCTCTAGAGAAAATGGCACCTACGGGAAAAATAGAAAGCAATCTGAAAACAAGCAATGTATGAAGTACACGGCATATTCGCTTGAAAATATCTATTTATGTGTTTACACGAACTGTAGTTACAGTGAAATAGTTTATCTTTTAGCTTCTTATTAAGTATCAATTAATTAATAGGCTCGTATTTATATGTAAAGTATACGGAGTAATATATCTATTAAATGATAAGCGATTATTCATAAAATCTAATAGTATAAAACTAAAATACAATAATGGAGTTAAAATGATTTAGTTCATCCTAATTTTTATCCGCGATTGGTAGATCAAGATAAAAATTTCTTTGTTTTTTTTTTTCTTATACAAATACTATGTGTATACAAAATATCAGGAAAATTGGTTGAACCGTTATAGTAATAAACCAACCAAGTGGTAACAAGTAAAGAAAATTACTTTCCTATTTATAATACTAGCTCTATTGTGCGGTTTCGTTCGCGTGAATCAGTACATAAAGTATCATATATGTTAAGTTACAATATAATTTATCCATGTATCAAATATCATTCAAATCCGTTCAGTAATTTTGTGTGAAAGAGTAACAAATATTAATCCATTGAAATTACCTTATAAGCTTTGCATAGTAGTAGGATTAGTAAGGATTAGATTGTATTGTTAATTATTCATTTATTGTTGGGTTACTTAAATTTTTACATTAAAGTCTAATAACGATCTAAGGTTTCTGTTGTCAAGTACTGTAGGTACTCATGTAAGTACACAAACTATAATAAATATTTTATCCTTATTATATACTAGCTTCTAACCGCTACTTCTTACGCGTATCACATCTATCTGTATACCAAAATTTAACATAATCGATTCAGTGCTTTAGAAGTGAAAGTGTAACAAACAAACAATGAGGGGAAAGGGATTGTTGGTAATGGGAAGGTTAGTCCCCATTGCTATCAATATACCCTACCAGTTCGACATCCACGCGGTTCCCCCTGGAAACCATCGTAACTAATTTATCGTTGAATTCGTCACGATAGGCTAACTGACCTGCCTATTCATCTTCACCAATCATCCCTCACTGGTGCCCCGCTAGTGTATACCGATAGCACAGGCGGGGTCATCATTCCATTATCATCCATTAAAAAAAACATTAAAAAAAGTAAGCAATTGTGTAAAAATTCTTTTAAAGTCTTATAGACATCCATCACATCGATTATATCATGGTAAAAGATAAAAAAATATATAAATAAAAAATGAATAAAAGAATTTCCATTGAATTGACCTTACTAAATCGTGATGGTAACATACGAGTATGTACGTATGTATGTATCTGGTAGAGCTATAAATAACTATAAATTGTGAAAACGCCCATTACGTTTTGCTATATGTTCAGAGCAATATAGATAGATATATAATTTATCTGCATTACTTACAGCACACAAATAACAACAGATATAGATACATACGTAAAAAAAAAGAAAAAAAAGAATACATATATAAAACAACGAAAATACATGAAAGAAGTAACATAATTTTTCATTAAACATTCCTTAACTTCATGTAAATATACATTTTTGTTAATATTGCAATGTAACTAATTAATAAATAAAATAAACTGTCAACAATGGTCGTCAATTAAAGTGGTAACAAAGTAATTGTTGCATGTATAAACTGATTTGCTTAGCTCTGTTGGCATATTTGCCCATGTTATTAAATCAGTAAACCTGTTGAGATTTAATTTGATTACAGAATCGTAGCTATTGTAGTGGCATCTTAGTAAAATAGATATTACCAATAGCAATTAATACTTCGGGATCTGAATAGAATATTATGATTTTACATTATTAATTGACTTAGCTATATATATATATATATATATATATATATATATATATATATATATATATATATATATATATATATATATATCATTAAACAACTGTATATTCGGTGATGATGGTGTTGTTTAAATCTATTACGACTTACTACACTACAACTAATGGTTCGTGAATTTGTTTGTTATTTAAACTTGTATAAAAAAATTACGATTCGAATTATAATTTTAAAGTATAATAGAAATTTTGACTTTAATAACAACTAAATCTGTTGATCAAAAAATATCAAAACTGTTGATCAAATAAATCAAACTTTAATATTCATAATATTAGTAGCGTAATACTATAGCAGTTTTGTATTGAATTATTATATCAAGCATAATAATATAATTATAAATACTTCAATCGGGATTAAAAATTAATATTATTTTTAAAAATGATTTCCAATTACAATGATTTATAATTTATTTAAAAATGAAACATATTTTACGTTACATAAAATTATCTAAATAAATATAGAGTAATTAATTCGGTATATGAATTTTAAATCGTTAATATGCATTCACAACATACAAAACGAGATAAATATTCAATTTCAAGTATTTTGCACAATCTTGATTTTATAGTGTGGTTTCGTTATAGCAGTTCCAATATAAATTATATTCAGGTCGCGCAATAAATGCAATATCGTGTTTATTTGTTAGTGCAATATAAGTGTCGTGGTAGAACAGTCACAGAGCAATAGCACGTTGCACTAAGAGAAGTTTTCCAATCTAACTTCATGGTACATAAGGAATTGCTTGGTCTAACGTGCACCGTGCGGCTTTAAATGTAATTTTGGTTTTATTTGTATGCGCGTTCGTAATCCAGAATCGAGAAAGGTGTTTTTACTCACTCCATCGCTGTAGCCGTATCGAATAATTTTCCTAATGAATGTCGACCACACTTTTTCCGAAAATTCCTTTGACAAGCACTGAAAGCCTCTTCCGCTTTGTATTTCTTTTTGCTACGACCAAATGAATACAGTATCTGGGCAGAAGGTGACTACTCACTATTACCCGCTGAAAGAATAAAGGATGGCGTTATTCAGTATGTCAAACCGAAGCGAAATGTTCTGTATAAATAATCCGGAATAAAGCCTTCACACAAAATGGGCGACACGAGTGGGGGGAAGGAGAGATTTATCCTCTTGAATCTAATCTTGCGGATGGCGAAAAGAGCAGTTTCTACAAAAAATTTTGTCTCAATTCTCTCGTCGAGACGCGAGACAATACATTGAGACAATTCTCTATAGTATACAGGGAACTCATTTGGTGGAGATGAAGGGGATGGTAAGGTACTTAAAAGGTCGTTCGTATAACAAACGGCAGATCTTTTTCATACTGTGCATATTAGGCATAATATGTCGTGCTATATTTATTCGTATGAATTCTGCGAAGCGGACGAAAACGAACAAAATTCAAGGAGCAGTTTCCTGTTTAACTGAATATTTAATATTATATTGTAGGTACACTTAGAGCTACATTAGAAACGACATATAAATCGTGTTATTCAAAATTTCTGTATATTTTCTTTTACACAACAAAAGTAATCAAATGCATGCTTGGCCCCTTACAAGTACTAGTCGGGCTCCTTAGATAAGTGGTCCATGGATAGATACGATTTTGCTAACTCCTGTATAGGATAGAACAAGACAGTAATTTCCGTTCGTTAGTCCGTTTTCTTATTTCTTCTAGTGCATGCGGTAGCGAAAATATCTATAAGAATTTACTATAACTATTTAGCACACTTGCGATGCCTCAGGCGTTGCGGGTGATCATAGGAGGCGGTGGTCACTTACCATCCGACGAACTGCATGCTCGTTTGCCCCTTGTGTTATAAAAAAAAAAAAAAACTATCATTCATTAATAGTAGACCTATTAATGAATGATAGTTTTTTTTCAAATTGATATTAATTAAGAATAATTTAGACAATGGTTCTCAAATGATAGATGGATATTCGTATTATTATATTACCTTGCTTCTTCTTCTATTCAATTCTCTAGAGTTCTGTGCAACTCTTATTTATTTATTTTGTCTTTAACAACCTTTAAGAATAATGCTGAAATGAATGTTACAATATAATAACAATATGCATCTTGCTCACTGGACATGAACGAGACGTCGTTTTGTTTATTTTTGTTATGCTATCACTATTATATTTTTTATACGTCAATGATCTTCGCTTAATATTTTAAATATATAATAGAAATATATGTAGTTAATCCTGTGGAAAAAATAATGATATATATTTTTATGTAGCATGTATTTATAGTTTGTCTACAATATTAAAAAAATATATGAATTTATTATTTTGTTCGGCCTTAACAATGTATATGTCTTAGTTGTATTAGATTTTAGGAATATTACGCCTCTTCGCTCGGTTATCAGAATCTATTATTTTGATTGGCTTTAACAATTTGAAAGGCTTAGTTATATAGGTTTTAGAAATATGTGTGATCGCTCGATTATAAATTCTTTATGAGATTGCTGATTGTTTATTGAGTTTTGGAAATAATTTTTACTAAAGAACTTAGTGTTCTTTTACAAGTATTAATTTTTTATTACTTACAATTTATATAATTTGAATAAAATTGACAAACTATTTATTATATAATTTATAACCCATTAAATATAAAAGAATGTTATTATTATTAATTTATTTATTTATATATAACAGAAATACTCAATTTCGTTATTTAGTTGAAGAGACACTGCTACTAGTTTTTTCTTTTAAATAATGATAGACAACATAGATACATTATTGGGGGTCATTGTTTATAAATTAAAAAATGATAACTGTGTAAGTTATTGTTGCTATCTTAATTTTCGTAAAATAATTTTAATTAACTTTAGAATGATCATTCTTTACAATTTCAACCTCAGGGCTTAAAATGATTTAGATTTTTTGAAAAATTATGAGAACTATAATTATACATAATAAGAACAATGTAGGTATTATTAATGTATGATTTCACTACAAAACACAGAACAAAATAAAATTTTATAATCAATAAATATAACTATGCTGGATAGATTCACTGTCATTGTGTCACAACACCGTAACTTTTACTGTATAAGAAGATTATCCTTTAAACAGACAAATTTAAAATGTAAATCTTCAGAAATAGGTATAAAGAAATAACTGTTGATTTTTTTACGGACTTTGTATAAGTAAATATATTAACCGTTTTAATTGAAGAAAAAAAAAATATGGGATCTCGTTAAATAGTTTTGGTGGAAACATTTTTTTAATGTAATGAAAATATTTAATAAGTTCAATGATGAATCTACAAATCTTTCTTATATTTTTTATGCAACTTAGAATGTCAAACAAGCTAATCTCTTACTCGATAGAATGTGTTAAGTGTCTCCTATAGACATGAATAGCAACAGTATCATAAGTAAAACAGAATACACTGTGAAGTCTATGTTACTTCTTATGTATTGCAGTTCCTAAGAATTGATATATGACATATATAGCTTACGGAAACATTTGAAGCCATGCAAGTATAGTCGCTTAGTGGCAGATTCACAAATGGAAATCGGGTGCTTTTGATTCAAGCAGATGACTTTTGTCTACCTTTGGTGTCTACTATTAATGCTATCAGAAGATTTTGTAAAGATATTGATATTATTTCCAAAAACACGCTTTCAGAAATTATAAAGATGTTTGAATGACGTTGATAATGGTGACTTGATGACGCTTTAACAGCTTAAGGGGTTTTAATTAAATTTGGTACTCAGATACTGTAGATAGAGATTTTATACGATGCTTATTCCATATTCATGTAGGAAATGCAGTGAGAAACATGTAGTATATAATAATTTTGCTCACAATTGTAATCCCCAGTGGATGTGAAGTAGCTGCATTGTTGTATGTTATTTATGGTGAACCAGTACATTCAACTTGCCCACATTTTGACCGGGCTTAATTGGAACGCAACTAAGCAAAGAGAAGAAGAAGGCAAGGCTACTTAGGTTTATGCCGACTCTAAAATAGAGCAGTAATAGTTACAAATAGTTTTCTGTACTTCGATAATTCTCTTAGTGTTAGTATAATGTAGCATCTACTTGCTTACTGGCGTAATGAGTATTTGACAATACTGGTCAGTAATATTAATACTGGCCAGTTACTAAATGAGGAAAAATATCTCGCAATTGCGAAAAATAACTTGTGATTTTAATTTGCAAAATAATAATTAAAATACTGTTATTTTATTAAAATTTACTCACTAGAGTACGTCATGTCTTCTCTCAAAGAAGAAACAGAATTCGGGTACCCACAAGCTACTAAACGCGTCAGACACTTTGGAGCGCTGGTGAGTGAGTTTAGTGAGTTACTTTACTGACTTTGAAATGATTAGGGTATGAAAGGCGTCTTCCCAGGACTTTCTTAATGGTGGTTGGATTACTGGATGAATAAAATTACTCGTAATTATAATATGTCAGGGTGTGTGGAGGAGAGAGGGTGGAGGACGGAGGGGATTACTTGTAACGAGATCTAAACCTAGCTAGACTCTGTGGCATACAACATGCTTTATACGTGCTTTATATGTTTTAGTCATACTAGCCTGAAAACAGATTGCTTGATCAATTAATATTTTCACTTTTCGGTTATTTGACGCTTATTTCAAATGAAAGTTTGGGCATTAATGTTTGGGTTTATATCATTTGGTCTTTCATCATTAGGACTAACGTCTCCTTTCGTTATCCTATCTGTATACTAATATTATATGCCTATAACCAATAATAATGTCTATAAGCAATATTACATGTCTATAATATACACAAGCCAAATAAATATACATACATACATATATATTTGTCACACCTGTTTCTCATTAGGGTAGGCAAAAATAAATCTATACTATATATATCGGGGCTTTATTAATAAATTTTAAATTAGAGTTGTTTTCTGCATTTATATATTACTCTGTAACGGACTCTGCATGGAGCAGATAACTGTTATTAGCAATAAGCAATTATAGGGAAACAATGGAGCGTTTGACCGCTTAATTAATACCCCTTATGCTAGCCAGGTTAATCCTTCTAAGTAATTATGCTGCTACATTAATTATTTAATTACATATGCAAGTAAAATGACAACAATATGAACTATTTATTTATGCAACTTAAGTGGAAATGGCCGTCTATAGACATGAATAGTCACTATAGATATCAGAGAATAAATAGAAGAGTGGTGTCCGTGGTACCCCTTATGTGTTGCCGATCCTGAGGACTTTTTTTTTAATGGGTGATAATGAAATGGTAACCCCACCAGCGCTATCGGTATACACTGGCGGGGCACTAGTGAAGGATGATAGGTGAGGATGAAGCAGGTCAGTTAGCCCATCGTGATAAATTCTACAAGAATTGTTCACCATGATTTCCAGGGGGAACCACGTAGAGGTCGACCTAATATAGCTAGCAGTAAGGCTGTCAAACTCCATTGCTAATAATCCCTATCCCCCCCGATCCTAAAGACTATCTAATTGCCTCCGTGCCCTATAATTTTACTAACATACATACTTGCTCTTCAAACCGAAACACAGGCATAGATGCTTCACGGCAGAAACATGAGTGTGACAGAGGTGTCGAAATAGACGATTTTTATAGAAAATACCCCTCTGATTTTATAAGTAGGTATATCTGATTTCTTCTTTCTAATAGAATAAAATTGTAATTAGACACTGTACATTGAGAACATTTAAGAAAAAAATATATGAAGGGTCTTAACGTTGCATGTCTGATAGAGTATAACTGTTGATAATGATGTTAAATTCAAAGCAATGTTTACTGCAATATGTACATATTACAGCAGTTAGCAATCAAATTCTATTCTATTAAAAGCAACAAATGCTTTAACAATATTTTTTGGAAATTTTGTCTATGGCTATCAGTTTGCATGTATTTTTCGACATCACGCTAAAACTAGTGTACCAAATTAGATGCGATTTTAATAGTTGTATTTTTGAAGATTTAATAAAAAAAAACTGATGTATGTCTTGTCTTTATTTGACATCTAGGAGTGGTCTTTTCTAATGGGTTTTCTACTTTTTGATATCCACGGGTTAAAGTATCCTTACTAATATTATAAATATAAAAGTGAGATTGTTTTCTTATAACGAAAAGGCATTATAATGGAGACTATAAGGGAGACTTTGTACAAAAGTCGATAGCTTGGGTACCTCTGTCCTATTCGTGTTTCTACCGTGAAGCAGTTGTGTTTGCATGGCTGTGTTCGCATCGGTTTGAAGGGTGGGATATGGCGTGAATTTACTGGGTACGGAGGAATAACCCCTGAGTCCTCAGGAATGGCAATGCATGGGGGGTATCCTGGGCGAAACAGTATACTCTATTATGTCCATGGTACTGCTCATGTCTATAGGCGACGGTTACCACTTTCCATCGGGTGGGCCGTCAGCTTGTTTGCTATTCTAAGTTGTATAAAAAAAAAAAAAAAAATCACTATGAAATTCGGCATACACATACTATATGGCATGGGGAAGAATATAGGCTACTTTTTATCCTGTCGGTAAACATATCACGGCCATGTGGACAAAAGTTAAGATAAAATAATATAATATGAAAACGTTACATCTTATATTAGTCCTTGGATTCCGATATTTTTGTAAAGTTCTAAATATAAGGCTTCATGGTATAATCATTGAAATGTAATGAACAGATGGATGGATACGACGGAAGAATTTTGGCCGAACGGTGACCTTTCACGATGTTTCTGGAACCTTTCTCGGAAGTTATTATCATAAACACCGTATCTATTTATATATGTCGATGCTATATCACACATTTTTTTATTCTTAATTATAAGAAGAAAATATGACTGACGAAATTAAAAATGTTCTTAATAAAAAAAAGTCTTTTGATGTTCAAGTTATTGTATTACCTCCGACTCTGTTCCTTCTGCATATCAATGATATATTACAAATCGGTAATATTCATTGCTATGCGGATGATAGTACGGGGCATAGAGGGATTATATATCGGTCATGCAAACACCTCGCGGGCACATACCGACGAGTGCCGGAATAGACTTGTGTCTGAAATCGAAACTTCACTCGATCAAGTTTCGATCTGGAGTGAATGCAATCTTGTCCAATTCAACCATAAGAAGACATAAGTTTGTTCGTTTACCGCAAAAAAAAGACGCCGTTAGTTGTATCTCCTCACTTTCAGGTCATTTCCTTTAATAATAAGTCGACTCTAGATATTCCTTTTTAAAAGGCCGGCAGCACATTTGCGATGCCTCTGGTTTTGCGGGTGATCATGGGCGGTTATTTACTATCAGGTGAGCCGTATGTTAGTTTGCCCCCTGTGTTATAGAAAAATAAAAAAAATCTTCGTTTTAAAAGTTGGTTAGTACCTAATTAAAAAGTATTCATATAACATAAAACTTAAAAAAAAAACCCAATATAATTTGAGTGATGATTCGTTTAAATTATATTGGTGATTTTTCATAAAAAAATCACGAATAAATCTTGAAAAATAATGAAAAATTTGTTATATATCTATATTTATTTATATTATAGTTATTTATGATTTACCTATATTTTTACATTTTAACAAAATTATGTCTGTACATAGGAGATATTATATAAGTAAATTAATATGAGGGGGTCTTAATGTGAGCAATAGAAGCGGAAACAGTAATTTTTATAATTCTTGTCTATTTGTCTGTTTGTATCTTTGTTCTAGCATTACGTTACGTTACATTCGATACAGTAGTTTACTGCATCAAATTGAACGCTGTTTTCACAATTATGTTGAAAGGTTTAACTCTGTGTTACTTTAACTTTGTGTTTTTTCTTGATACGCCGTCTAAATGTGATTACATACTCCCAAAATTCACGCCTACAAAGGTGCAAGCGTAAATGAGTTATAAATGAATCATTGGAATTATGTCCGTTGTATTCATATTTTCATAATAATACTTGTAACCCTAAAAGTAGGTATATATTGCTCTGCAGAAAAGTTACTTCAGTCGTAAACTAGATGTTTCTTAGTTAGGTACTTCACTTTGTAAATATTTGAATCTAGAATGTAGAATTGTGCGTTTTCGTATAGATTTTGCCTTACAACAAGTAGTATTTTGCTCCGTAATAAAACGATAACTTTAATATATATATGTTTGATTAATTTTATAATCTAGGATAGGAATTAATATAGCGTAGGTAAACAATAAGAGGAATTTTGAAAATCCGACTTCTAAAGGAGTAAAACAACGGTTGAAATTTTGGTATAAAATTTATAAGATAGATAAGTGAAATTTTAAATTTAGGCTTAATGCTCGAAGCGAAATTTACGAAAAATCGAATAATACACACGAGCGAAATAGCGATCAAAAGCTAGTCATTACATAACTGAAATGAGAGTAAACACTATCGATTGCAAAAAGAAAAAGGTAGTAGAATTGAGAATTATTTTCTTTTGGAAATCCCTTAAAAGCCATTATATCACGAAGTAAAACTTTCATAAACAAAAAAGTTAAACAAGTGAAATGAAACCCTTGAAAGGCAAATGTTTGTCTGCCTGCCCACCTGTCTGTTCAGCTCCTGTATGTTTGATGTTGACAGGTCCGAGATTGGGTCAGATATGGGTCTTGTTAGTTCATAATGTGGTAATTTGAAACCGGAAAAGAACCATTCCAATATACGGAGCGACCTTTATTTCTGGAATTTCTTTTCGCATTTTCAATTTACATGTTTTTGATGTCAGAATTATTCAAGTTAATGTCTTCGTAGTTGAATGAAAGCAGCATTGCGAGCATATGTTAATATTTCCTATTTCGGGATTCAAACGTTAAACGAGTAATACTTAGAAATCTGAGGTAATTTGTAATTTTATTCTTTTTGAGTTATTTTTATAAATTAGGGGTCGTTAGATTAAAACATACTCAAAGTATCGTAGGGTATATGGGCATAGTTTAATATATGGTCCTCGTGATATCATACTTTATTTATTTATTGACCACATTACAAAAAAATGTCTGGTAAAAAAAGGCGGAGTACTTATTTTTTCACGAAAAAAAGACTAGTAGCGGCAATACAAGTTACATTGATTCAAAAATTTAACTACTGAACTTCAGTGAAACAAGTTAGTTATTTTTTATCCTTTTGGATAAAAAATAACTAACTTTATCAGTTTAAAATTATTTTTTTGAAAAAATAATGATTAAGTACAAACAAAAAAATACAACCAAATTGAGTTATAAGTAACTCAATTTGGTTGTATTTCAAATTCAATATATAAGTATATTAAATCACAAAGAATCTTGTCTTAACATTTGATATACTATATGAATATGAATATAAATATTATATATACTTAATATAGTTTCCTTGTTTTGGTATTGTAAGGCAACGTCAAAAGAAAAAATGTTTAACATTTATAATATACTGATTGCTAATTTGTTTTGCACTTTATTCTTGTGTGTAATCGTTACGAACTTCTAGAAAATAAATGACTTCAGTCAAATGTCCCTCATGTAATTTACTGTAAATTATTTGTTCTTAAAACTAAGCAGTCGGACCGTTGTCGACAGTAAGACTTATTTGGTCACGTAAGTCTATCCGAACTCGTTCTTTGCTCGTAGTTTCTAATCTGCTATCAAACTAACTTTTTTATTACTTGGTAACTAGTAAACAACGCAGCAGGAAAAATTGTACCTTGTACGTGGCTGGGGAAACTTTTAGAATAAAGTGCTTTAAAATAGCATGCGTGAGGTTTAGTTTTAGATTTTTTTTTTATTTTTATATGCAGTTGATTTAAAGTAAGTGTAAGTAGGTATACTAAATTGAAATTTAGACATATTAATGTTGGATTTTTCTTATTGCTCCATAATTAGGTACACTAAATATTTAAATATAAAATTACAAAATATACAGTTCTGCTCCTCACAATCAACTGACAAACAATTCCATCGATAAATACGTTTTCATTAACGGACACTTGAGAAAGAATAAGACGTCAAACGTTGTTCAATTTTTGAGAACATAGACTAATAATAAATAAATTGAAATAAATTTTATCTGAACTTTTTATACATTGTTCATAGTAAGGGGTGGAAAATAATAATAAGCAATACAATTTTTTTGCTTTTATACAAACAAATACAATCCACCCGAAAAATTGTGGTTGGAGAGAAAACGCTTGCCAAAATGTGCGATTCAAAAGAGAATTGTATATAACATTTTCCATTTTAATCATGATTTTCCCAGGGGGAGCGATGAAAAATTGTGAAATCGAATCACGATTGCGGACGTGAGAAAGTAATCAAAATTTATTATTCTTTTCTTCAATCTCAGTGACATTACATGAAAAGTTATTTTGATAAAAATTCGATTTCAATTCAAATATTTGAATCATTGGTGTTTTGTTAACATTAAGAAGTAAAATCATCATAGTCAGTTGTAATTAATACTTTAAATGTATTGTTTTATTTACTTATTTATCATTTGAAAATCTTTGTACGTATAATTTTAAAAGGTTAATGTTTGACGTTAAATTTACAGCTATGATTATAATAATAGAGTATTAAATATTAAAATAAGTTCTTTGTTCTCCTTTTTTTTTCTCTTTTTATATATATTGTACAGATGTTCATATATAAAAAAATATATTTTTTTTATAAGAATTAGGGATAACGAGTGAAGTCGTGTACTTGATTTTATAGCCTTCCGTAACTACGGCATAGTATATATAATTCACATAAAAATATCAGCAAGTCTTAAAAATAAATTTTATTAAATGTAAATGTATAATAACCTAATTCCTACGCTACATAAGAAACACGTTTTTTGTATAGAATTTAAATATTGCTTTACTGAGCATTTGTTTTTAATTTTCGAAATGTAGAGATTTGATGAAGAAGGATTGAAGTCAAGATTGACATGCACATTTTAAAATTCGGTATACAGAAAACAAAATACTCATACATATGACTAGATAGTAAAATTTATTCTTGAGGTTTACTTTTTTTCGCATGTATTGTACCGTGCTGTGGTTACGGTAGACATTAAAATCCGTATCACCTGAATTAGCGTCGGTGTAAACCCTGAAACTAAATTGAATTACGTAACATAGGTATCCACTTAGGAAGGGTTTAGAAAATTCTCTTAGAAAGGGGAGAGTATGGTTACAACACGGGCGAGGCGGTTTCTTTGTTCATATTTATTGTACCTAATTATAATTCGCGCACGTTTCCCTCTTGAACGGGATTAGTTGGTAATTCGCAATTCGTGAAGTTTGTACGCGCTTCCTATATTGGTGAAATATTGTTATGGAATCGTTTGATATGCAATCGCGCATGTTGCTCTCATGAATAAAATTATGTAACTCGTCGAAATATTCAGTATTATCCGTCGTCGATGTAGGGGTCCGCTATTGCTCTACGGGGTGTAGTTACTTTCATTTTAACTTCCACAACGATGTGAAAATATTTCTCGGGGCGTTTATTGCTAGCGAGAGAGTTGCGGTCCAACTCCAGAGCTGAATTTAGTTATTCAGAATTATTTGACTACGAAACCTGAAACGATTGAGATTAGCCTCTTTCACACGTAACGTGGTTTTGAAATTAGTAAATATGAATATAATTTTAATATTACAGAAAGATTGTCTTGTGATATATCGATATTAAAATGTCTTTTTAATATAAATTAACTCATATTTTTTTATTAAAGTGAATAGGTACATATTACCGAATCATAACGTTTTTAATGATGTACTGTATTGTAATAATATACCACTAAGTGTAATACAAAATAAACAGTATAATACATACACACACATAAACACACACACACACACACACACACACACACACACACACACACACACACACACACACACACGCACGCACGCACGCACTCACACACGCACGCACGCACTCACGCACACACACACACACACACACACACACACACACACACACACACACACACACACACACACACGCACGCACGCACACACGCATGCACGCAAGCACGCGCGCGCGCACGCGCGCGCGCGCGCGCGCGCGCGCGCACGCGCACGGAGAGAACGCGCGCGCACGCGACGCACGCAAAAAACGCGCGCACACGCGCACGCACGAAACGCAACGCGCCGCACGCACGCACGCACGCACGCGCACGCACGCACGCACACACACACACACACACACACACACACACACACACACACACACACACACACACACACGCAGAGAGAGAGAGAGAGGGAGAGAAAGAGAAAAAAAGAGAAAAATCTATGTATTAACAATTAATTTGAAATATTTTATATAGCTATATCTATTTAGAAAAAGGCAAACTTATCTGGGAAGAGACTAGATTCTACGACACAGAGAATCCTGATGTAAAGTCTAGGACGACTCCTGAAATGAACTGTTTTTTAAGATATATTTACTTAGCTTTTTATTATTGTTTTCTTGTTATTTACTTTTGTGTATTGCAATCAAGGTAACTCATCGTGTGGTAAATAAAGTATCATTATTTAAAATAAAAAAAATTTAGAGACTACTCTTGTTAGGTGCAACATAATTATGCTGTTGCAGTGAGCACAAAGCTTCGAACGACCGACTGCGCTTTAAGTATTACGTACTCTGGTAAAGAGAAAATATTGTTAGCTCTTCAAAGCATATTTGAGACTCCTATAAACTCGCTTCAGGACGTAACAAATAACACAATGACAGCTATCATATGTAACTCCTCATTAACTAAGAGCTCAATGTAGTAAAGATATCGATAGGTAAATATGAGTTTCAGTTGCTTTGACAAGGATATTTTAATGACGTCAGGTATCATGTAGTATCTTTTGAAGTATATTAATATTTAATTGTATTTATTTATTTGCTTATAATCATCATCATAATCATGTCAGCTTTTAACTTTCCACTACCGAATATAAGCCCCCTAGAGGGGGGGGGGGGCAGTGTCAGTAGTTACCATGCTTGGCATCGCAGTTAAACTTTGGAGGTTTTTAAGAGGGATGCTACTGCCTTTCTCTCGCCCACCTTTAGTTGCCTCTTACGACACCTACTGGGAAAGGGTGGCCTATTCCATGCCGGGACTACACCGGACTTATTTGCTTATCGTCATAATTTCAGCCATTATCCGTCCACTGCTGGATATATGTTTCCCCTATATTTGCATATATTATGTATTATATCTATAATTGAGTACAAAGGTATTTGCGCACGGGAAATATTTATGTGTTGTCTACTTTGTTGAAATTTCACCATTAGACGAGGCTACAGCACATTAACTTTTATATCGTTTAATGGATAGTTATGAAAACATATAAACACAGTTTTTTTTTACAACACAGGGGGCAAACGAACATGCGGCTCACCTGATGGTAAGTGACTACCGCTGTCCATGGTCACCCACAACACCAACGGCATTGCAGGTGTACTGCCGGCCTTTTTAAAAAGGAATATGCTCTTTCAGTATGTTACAGTAGTTTCTTTCCTATAACATTTAGTTAGCAAAGAAGCCGTATGCTTCTGTCCGTCGTGCGATGACGATCGTGAAAAAGGTTTTAATTCTTTTTTAAGGTTTTATACCAAAATGATACAAAGTCACCCCTATAATGCCATTTGAAGGATTCTATGTTAGTTATATTTATATAAATATTAAATATACTGACAATTTTATATAAGAAACTTGTAATAAGGCAAAATTAAGTAGTAATTTGTGCCAAGATGTATATAAAGAGCTTGAAATGTAGATTATAAAAATATATTAATACTTACATAGGGATTTACAACTTAAGTTTATTACATATACGGACACTAAACTAGACAGTATAGAAGTTTAACTGTTATTGTAGCTATAATCGTTGAGTATCCTTGAATTTGTTAATAAATGTAGTCAAGTGTTTTTTTTTTATATTGATAACGTTTTTAACTTAGTGGCTGTTACCGTTTGCCTGCGTGAATTAGTACATAAAGTATCCTATGATCTAAGACAGAACATAGTTTATCCATGTAACAAATTTTATTCAAATCTGTTCAGTAGTTTTTGCGTGAAAGATTAATTAATATCCATTCATACATAGATTCTCACAAACTTTAGTTTTTATAATAGTAGTACGAGAAAGATGGTACAAGGTATGGTATGGCACAATTTTATCGTCATATAATAAGAGAGCAAAATGTAAGAAAAAAATTATAACTTTCCATTGTCTATATCATGGATAAGCACGGCATAACATGATCACATCATGACGTCAATATCAACATCAACGTCATTTCCAGAATGAAAAGACGGGGACGATGTGATACATTGTATCTTTAATCTTTCACTATACATAATATTAGTGTCAAATAATATTTAAATTCTATACATATAAAATAAAATATAATAATAAACTAGTAACCTAGTTTTCACTTTACAACTCAGAAAAGACAATTAAAACCGAATACTTAGTAGTGGAATCTCATTTGCTTAATAATAAAACAGAGACATGTGCCAGTTAAATGAACTACGCTTCAGTATTCAGTGCTAACATGGGTGTTAGTTGGCAGATGAAAAGAAATGAACACACACCGTGTTATGACTACTATCTATCTATCCACACGTACAGTCTAATTTATTGGAACATTCGAACGAGCAGGAGTTCGATTGCTACAATAAATTTCAAATTTCATTATTTGAAGAGGAAGTCGCGAGTTGCCAATTGCAATTCAGTTTTCCGATCACGTCTCCATACTATTGGCGTGGATATTGGAACCACCTGGGCCCGCACTCTATGAGGCTTTAACCGCGCTTCTCTTTCGATAAACCGACTGTGAAATATTCGCGGTGTACGCTCCGAGCCGCATTTCCTTATGAATGATACATGCCACAGCAGTCGAGACGTTGCCTGACTAACGGCAATGTTGATGGGACTACTATCGCCTATACTTATAATTTATTATACTCGTATAATGTAAAATATTATGTATTTAATTAAACCTTTAAAATGTTTGTTTTCAGATAGGGTTTCCAATGATACTGTTAAAAACTTCAGATTTAATTTTTTATAAGAACAATATTAATACGTGAGTAAAATTAGTTTAATGTATTATTATTATAGATTAAGAGAAAATTATGATGTGTTTTGTGAACTAAGCCTTTGACTGATATGCAATATAAAAAATAATTTCCTATTGCTTACCTTATAAAAACTAACTAGAAAAAATACTATTTCAGCATGATAATATGTTTTCTAGATCCTTCTTTCTTACGCAATACATCAGTAAAAATACTATCGAAATTTTATTATATTTTCAGGTGATACGCAGTTAGTAAATAAATAATGTCCTATTATTCAGCTTCTGTAAGTATTAGCGTGATGATATGTATTCTAGATCCTTCCCCGACCTTTGCACAATACATTAGTGAAAGTTCTATCACAATCCATTCGCAGATTTATGCAATCTCATTGTTATTGTCATATGGCACCCTCTAGATGTATAGCGTGTTGAACTTTGCCCTAAGGATTGTGATCACTTACTAATGTTAGAATGTTAGTTTCGTAGAGTAGGTGGAGTACAATTGCGAGTATCCTCTGGAAATCATTATGAATATACTGTATTAAAATATATTACGTGTAAGTTGTTTATTTAATAGACAATAAATATTGAATAGTTTGTACACAACGATTTCTAATGAAAATATTTTAGATTTTTATACTTTTTTCTTCTGTAATTCAATTTAAACTTTTATATTTTTTTTATATTACTGAGATCGCAAACAAACATACAGCTCATGTGGTGGTAAGCGGTTACTGTAGCCTATAAAAGGTTGCAAACCAGGGGTATAACGCGTACTTTTAGATTTTGAACATACGTTTTACTTTATATAATTCGAGTAAATATAGTATCAATAAGCACTCACATCGAAACTAATAAAAACAGAGTTTCACAGAAATAGTACATTAAATGGATTAGGTAGTACAATAGTTATACATTAACAATGTGAACATAGTTTAATGAAGTCTTAAGTTATCAATATATAGTTATTGTTAAAAATAGTGGATAAAAATAATTAAAATATACACTGTTATTATAACAACTCTGTATGTATATTTATATATATATCTGTATGGGAATTATTTATATATATAGACATTGCTAAAAATGTACGAATATTTCACTACATACTCTCTAAACTATGCCAGTATAGCACAATAGTTACTCCTTTTGTGGAGTATTAATTTCGTCTTAACATACTTCCAAGCTCCTTACCTTACCTGCAGCATTCCGAATAGTTGCTGTCAAGGTATTTATATGCCCTTATATATCTAAGGGTATATATATATATATATATATATATATATATATATATATATATATATATATATATATATATATATATATATATATATATAAATTTGTGTAATTGTCTTGTTTGTTGTCGCCAAACTGTAATATAATACAAAATTTAAGTTTCGGCTAATTATGTGATTTGCGTAGACGCAACGTAATAATTGTTACTTAAAGTAACAGTTTATTAGTTTAATTGTTTATTTGTAATGCTTTATTGTATATTAAAGATTTAAATTTAAAAAAAATAAAGAAAGAATGAGTACAATGGCGAACTTATCTCATAATAGGGGCTATTTCCAGTCAATCTTTGAGTGTCCGATAGAAGTTGTGAATTGTATTAATGTAATGCAATGTAATGTAATGTAATAAATAATAAAAAAAAAAAATATATCTGTATTTTTAAACTAACTTTTTTATCATTTTATTGTTTCTGTATTCGTTATTAATTTAAATCTAAACTACATTGGTCCCAAACTTAATACTTGTTTGAAGTTTCACATGACTAATTAATAACTTAGTTTACTGACTAATTAATAACTTAATTTTCTTTGGAAAACATTTTGAATTGGAAATCATAAATATTATATTGCAAAATTTCATTCTTTACAGTTGAGGATTTAAACACGTATTCCATAATTCTATGTGGCGAGGGCGTTAAGTTTAATAATAGTCAAAGAGTTTTAGGTATTATTCATATACTTTGTCATTATAGAAATCGCATCCAGTTCTAATTTTTCAAAAAATAATACGAAGCAGTCTAAAGATGAGTTTTTGAACCAGTAATTAAAATTGCTTATTCCAAGTATATGTTTTCTATAGTTTTAAAAGAGAATACTAATACAGTACAATATAGCTAGTACACTAATTGTAGAATATATTTTATATTAAAAAAAATTGTCACAACATTTGTATTGATAGACATTCCATAAAAATAGAATATGTTGTACCATGTTATATATGATAAATACAACATTTTATAGATACAAACATATTCTATACATATTTTCACAAACAGGCTGCAAAATCCTTTTTAAAATCGCTCAAAAATTGTAAGCCAATATTAACTTAACCGCTGAAGTGCTTGATTTAAAATAGTGGGGTCAGTATTGAAGTAATACAATGGCAGCTAATTCCGGGTATAGGAGGTAAAAAGTTGGCGACGCCGGGCGCGGTCGTGACCGTATCTCAAATTAAATCTCACCAACAAATCTTCGCGGGGGGATGAACTGTGTTCGCCTCTACCACTGAGTTTAGCGATTCAGTCAACTGTTATGAGTTTTCTGATGATATAGTATTAATATTTTTATATGGCATTGCTTGCTTGATTACATTTTAACAGCGAGTTATATATGGGGGTAGCGACCGCACTGTCCGCTACTATAAGTACGTAAGCATTCAAATTGCTATTAATATTAGAGAGTGTAGAAAGAATTCTACCCTTGTATTTGGGATAAATTTAAATAAAAGAAAAGATTAGAAACTACATATTTCAAATAAGATTACTGTATAAAGTATACTTAGCATTACTGACAAAGAAAATACTGAAATAAAGTATTCGTAAGGTATTGAAATATATTAAAGTGTATTTCATGTATTAAAATTGTTTTTGTGGTATATTCTAACTAATATTACAAATGTTAAAGTGGGTTTGTTTGTTATCACTTAGCACCTTAACGGTTTAATGAATGACTTTGAAATTTATGTAGGTATTATATGGGAGGGAGAAGTATATAGATTGCTCTTTATCTCTGACAGTGAATAAATTCTGGTCCCGAGAACGATGTCACGGGTAAAAGCTAGTTATATAATAAAGAAGTGTCTATGCGGTGATAGCATATTAATACAAAGCACACAATTTCATCCTCAAGATGTTGTAAAAACAAAGCAACAGAGTACTATAATGAATATTCAAAATGAAATACCATCGTGGTTTTAGAAGGCTAATATAATTGTCTTAATGGGAGGAATGGAGGGAGGCCCATGCTTAGTAGTGCGACGTTAATAGGTTATTATGGTTATGAACGAAATTATCTAAAATTAGTGCTAACTATAGGTAACTAGTTTTTATTTGCAGCTTCGTACTGCGTGACTGATATATATTTATTGATCAGGATAAAAAGTATCTCATATCCTTCTGCGTTTCCTACAGTCCGTTTATACTAAATTTCAATTGAAGTAACAAATAAACTTTTACATTTATAACATTAGCATGGATTTATTAATAATATACCTATTTTATTGCATATTTCTTGCGTTGTTATTTAGTTATTGCGGTTCAAATTGTATAATGCTAATTTTAATGATAAAACGGCGATGAATTTTAATAGGTAGTAAGTTTAGTTTTCAAACTATATTGCGATTAATGTACACAAGTAGAATTATATGTAATCAAATAGGTTTAATAAAATGCAATTAATTTTAAAAAATGTGTGTTCGTATTGAAGATAAATGTTATTTCCGAATTTGTTGCACATGGTACGGGTGCAGGCTCATCTCTCCTGGCTACGAACGCTCCGAGTCGCAATTTGTTCCGTACAGCCTTAAAAATCCGCATTTTATTGTTCCGCCTCTCATTTCTACTTGAACTCTGCCTCCAAATGGCGCGATGGGTTTCAGATGCAAAACTTTCTCGTTGTTTCGAAACATAATCATTAGAAATTAAATTTGTTGAATAAGGAAAATACTGTGACGTAGTAAGTAAGCATTTATATAAACATGTTTGTTTAATTATTGAGGTAGTAATAAATCATACTTCAATATGATCATTTGTTTGATTTCCTTAGTCCCGTCCTTATAATAGTAAATATTATCAAGTAGTATGTTTCTGTACAATATGAGTGCAAGTAACTTAAAATTGCATTAGAGAAAATATCAAAGTTATTGGTTCTTATATAGTTACTGGATACTTCGACTTAATTGTCAAAAAAAAAAATATATTTCTTTTTATTAATTAAAGATAATTCTTCATTTAAGTGATTTCCTTTTGGTTATATATTTATATGCACATTTTTAATATATAGATAAGGTTTGTAAATAAAATGTTACGTTTTAATGATTAGGAAGGAGAGTTGCCAAGATTAACAGTAGGTGTAAAGATTGGAAAAATGCCAATAGCACCTGGTAACACCTGTCTGCCGGATATTTAATGAATGTAAGCTTAATTATTCTGAAAAAAAAATCTATTTTATCGAGATTATAATATGTAACGAACTTACTGTGTTTGTCGTTTTCGACAATTGTTTGGACTTCATCCGAAAGTTTTCTTTAGATAAGAAGACGAGAGTTCTTCACAGTCAACAGTAACTACACAAAATGCAGTCATTCACGATCATCTCCGACAACACCATTGTCTCTTACCATCCCCGCGGTGCGAGATTGTAGCTCAGAGACGCTGTGACGCAAAGTGCCGTACGCCCCCTGAAGAAGATTTTGGGATGAAGTTAAAATTATTGTCGGAAACAAAAAACAAAGCAAGTTCATTAAATTCTTGCTCTGCATGTTTTAAAAATAATATTACTTATTTATGTGTTTATTTATTATATCGCGATTAAAGGATTCACAGGATTAAAATTAGGTATTTCATTTAGTGCGAAACATATGCAAGTTTATGGCTAGTAAAGCATAACATTATATTTAAACATTAGAATTTTCATGTAAATGTGTCATATGTAAATGTTAAACACACACTTAATTGTGTGTGTTATATAAACAACAATATTTTTACAAATATTCTTTTGTACAATATTATTTAAAAAAATTTTTGTACTATTTAGAATGGCAAACAAGCTAACAGCCCACCTGATGAAAAATGGTAATCATCGCCTATAGACATGAGCAGTACTATGGACATTACAGAGTATACTGTATTACCATGATACTCTCCATGCGTTGCCATTACTGAGGACTCCGGTGTTATTCCTCTGTAGCCTTTAAATTCACTGTCATATCCCACTCTTTAAACTGAAACATAGCCATACAAACATAGCTGCTTCACGGTAGAAACACGAATGGGACAGAGGTGCCCAAACAAACGACTTTTGTACAAAGTCTCCCTCTGGTATTAAATATATTCAAAAACCTCTATCAAGAAAACTAATAACGTAAGTTCAAGATGTAACGTCTCATTTTTTCTTGTCCTATAAGATTACATCAAAGATGAAAACACTGTGAGGTAGCTAGTATGTATAAATTTACGTGGATCGCGTCTCACTGACACGTAAAGTGAAATAAATTGTTGAAACTCTGGCGTTGCGTGCGTGCGACAGCCGCCAGAATAAGGTGCAGTTTTCGGCTTTGTTTCCAACTTCTATTTTTGCTCATTGTCACATTTGGTCAGTGAGCGAATGTTTTATCATGTACTCTTATTACATAATAACGACATTGTTTGAAAATAGAGTTCAATTTATTTATTCAAGAATGAATTTGTAGCATATTTGATTGTTAAATGTATCGTAAACACACATTATATATTTTAATGTAATAACTACCGGTTTAACTTACGTGTAATCAAATCGAGAAAGCCGCATATTGAAATCTGTAGCGATTTACTAGAGATTATAGATGAACTAGAGGGAGGTATTGTACTAAATTCGTTTACCTTACGTCCCAATTGTGTTTCTGCTGTCAAATAACCGTATTTGCGGCTGTGTTTCGGTTAGAAGTGCGTGATATGGTTGTAAAATTAACCTGAAAACATAACATTGAAGTCCTTAAGCATGGCGATACATGCATAGATTTCTGTAGTTTATATGGCGTTGTTTATATGTACTATAAGCGACGATTATCTCTTATAGAGTCACTGAGGGCGGGCTGTTCATTTGTTGCTATAATCCTATTAATATTATAAAATCGAAAGTTTATGGATAGTTAGATGGCTGTATATTTGTTATTCTTTCATGAAAAAACTACTGAATGGATTTAAATAAAATTTGATACATAGGTATCCTAACTTAGCACATACAGCTAGTTATAGATATATAAAAAAATAAATTTGTTAAATTTTTTTTCTATATTTTTTTTAATACACTACACATTTAGTTTTTGCGTATACTATAATCAAGTTAATTTGCTCATGTCTATAGACTACGGTTACCACTTTCCATTAGGTGGACCGACAGCTTGTTTGCCATTCTAAGTTGTATAAAAAAATTTGGTTATTCACAGATGATTGGAACCAAAACCCAAAGATTTTTATGAACCTTCATTTCTAATACAATCCTCACAGGATTATTAAATAAGTGAGTAAGGGGGTAACAAAATAAAAATATAGCGAATATATCTATACAATCGCAAGACTACGACTCCGGAATAGCAGCAACAGATCTCGTGGCGGATCATTATCGCCTTCTCAAGGCACATTTCCTAACGGTCACAATTATTATCGTTAGCATCGGAGGATCGTCAGGAAAGAATAAATAAATTGTAACTTTCTTTCGTTTTATAAATATTCTCTTATAATATATATACCTTTTAATATTCTGTGTATTTTTTGACGAGTTTATATTTATTTGTTTACAAATCAATTTCAATTTCTTAATTAAGCGTTCTTTTTGTAGAAATGTAATGTAACATTAATAATGCTAATGTAACATTTTTATTTTGGTACCTTTTCTTTAAGTACGACATACACATAAATACATTAAAGACATACCTACAATATGTCTAGGCGTCTACATAAAATAATACTACTTGAGAGAGAGATATTGTGCATAATTGATTAAGACCACGTTTTGTTGTAACTGTTCTCTAAACTATACGTATACATGTTTACTGACATTTGGAAAGCAGGAAATATATAAAATATTCATAAATTTTCTTTTGCTCGAGAATTCTGTTTATTATTAGATAAAAAATTAACAAACCACGTCTAGAGAGAAAGAGCTGCGTTTATTATTCAGAACACGAACGCAAGATGCTTATGTTGGCATGCCGTGTATACAGATATTGTAATTTTTTCAACCTGATATGTATAACTGAAGAAATATCCACAAAGAGAAAAAACTAATCCTCAACCTTGAGAAAAATTGGAGTAGGACAAATATATAACCAACAACACATACGTATAATCTATATCAGGTGTTGAAATGATGTGTTGAAGAGAAGGCTCATACATCAAAATATATTTGTCATAACTTTAATTTTAAAATAGACAAAATGTTTTTAATTAGGTATTTCATCTAGAATGTTTTTTCTATTCATCTATGTTTATAGATAAAAAAAATCCTCTAGGGTGTTAACATGAAATAACTGGAAACAACTTAATTTATCTAGATTTTTCTAACAGTTACGGCAACACTATTTTTTTTTCTTCTATCCGCTCTCATTACGGTGCAGACGTATCCCAATAAATAAAAAATATAATTTGTGGAGAATGATTTCTTCCCTTAAAAACAGTACCGTAACTAGAGTGGTGACGACAGTACTTAGGTGCAAGGAGCAGATCCTGGAACAATACAGAATTAATTAGATCAGGACCAAATTTTGGATCTTATATGGTAGTAGGATATAGAAAACACAATCTTGAAAGATATCCCGAGATTTTACGGGATACAATAACATGGGCAGGCACTCTTGTTTGTAAGATTAAAAACATTTTCAAGAGTCACAATAATATAAAGTAGTATAACTGTAGTAGGCACATAAAAAGCTAGATATTGCGCTACTTTGATGTATAGTCATAGAAACAAGTATTATTTTATAGCTCAATCCACCAGCTTTCAACCAATAATGATGTTAAATTTTACAATTTAAGGTAATTGCGATTACTATGCTGGTAATATCGTTAGTAACACTATATTATTTATGTTTTTATAAATACATACTGGATGTGGAAAATCTTTGAATTGACGCTTGTAAGCGCAATAATATATTAAATAGAATTCAAAGAATGACCTGTTGTCAGAAATTCTAGAAAGCTTCTGCTTTATAATGATGAGATAAAATTCAAGAAATTCAAATGCATGTGAATTTTTGTCATGGTAGAGTATTTAAATGTCGGACAGAAAGATTTTTATCGACTTTGTTTGTATGATTTATAATTATGGTGTATGTGAAATAGCACACTTAAAAATAAGTCGTAATTCCTTAACTTCTCAAATACTTTACTAATTAGCATGATCCTCTCTGTCAGGGTTGCTAGAGGCAATTTTTTATTTTTAGCTAAATAAAAAAAAAAACTCGAATCTGATATGTTTTACTGTGTAACCACTACGTGAACAAGTACATTTTACTTCTTTACTTTCTGTTGCTACCGTTATTGGTAAATTTTGATATCAGCCATTAATTATCTACTGTTGAACGTAGTTTTTTCTTATAAGATTTACCAGTAGTCGCCATACTTGCCAGTGGTTGGTAACCGCAGTTAGATTTTAGTGATGTTTAAAGAGAGAAGCTGTGTGGTCCCGGCATAGTATAGGCCACCCCTTCCTTTCCGTGGGCGTCGTTAGAGGCGACTAAAGGAGGGCGAGGGATGGGTAGCAGCGTCCAATTGCGGTTGCCAATCCGCCTACCAAGCGTAGCAACTACTGGCATAGTGGATAGTTAAAGGTTGATATAATGATGAAAGAGAGACGCTACTGCTCATCTCTCGACGATTAAGTTTCTTTAATCGCTTTTTATGACACCCACGGAAAAGGAAAGGGTGGCCTATTTTATGTTGTGACCATACGACAATTGTACAATGTGGATTATTATATATAGGTATTATTTAAAATAGTTTTACTACTTTCAAAATCCACGAGAACATAGTTATAGACAAAAGCTAGTTATAAGTATATTATATAATAATCGATATAATGAAGGTCTAACAAGAAGTAACACTACTATTCCTTTTTAAAAGGCCGGCAGCACACCTGCAATGCCGCTGGTGTTGTGGGTGATCATGGGCGGCGGTAGTCACTTACCATCAGGCGAGCCGCATGCTCGTTTGCCCCCTGGGTTGTAAAAAAAAACTACGTACTCAATTCATAGTACATAAGCCACATTAAATGTATTATGTGCTATTTCTTTCGTAGTCTCTTATGATATCAAACTTACAGTGATACATTTCTAAAGACAAATTGCATACTTCGTCACTGCATAGTCAAATTAATGCAATAGTTTTAAATAACAAAATTATAGTGATTGCTTACAATTACACCTTTGTGGAACAGTACTTGTTAATTTATTTTAATATTCTTAAATTATTACGGACTATGAAGCTTGCTTCAATTTTAATTACGCTAGTTAATGATAATGATAATTAAATATAATTTTCTGTAAGACAACACGATCGGAATTTCTTTTTCATTCATAAAAGACTATGTACATTCAAATTTACCCAAAGAGACCAATATAAAATTAAAAAATCTTAGGATTTTTTAATAAATACATAAAAGTTATTTACAATTTTATTACTAGATTCACACCTGTCGTACATAGAATAAACGTAAATGTTTTATTAATAACAATTTTCCAATCTAAAGCTATTTCTGATTTATCAGTAATATTACGGAAATTACGGAGTGGCGAAACTCTCATTTCTCAAGATATCCAGCGTAGAATATAATAATAACTCCTTCAGACGTGCCGAATACTCTTTGCAGAAGATACGTTCAGAATTTGAGTTATTTGCACGATATCGTTATTATGACCAAATTATTTTAGTATTTATTATATTAGTGCGTCGAATTAATTCCAGATTTCTGACGGAAGGGATAGTATTGTTATTACTAGGTTATCCCTAAATATTATATCTGCGGGTACTAACTGTGTATTCGTTCACATCTATCATTGTCTATGTACTCGTGTGTATTTCTAGTATCTGTTAAAATTTCATCAAAATCGGATTAAGACCAGCTATGATCATGGATGTGGTGCAGTCCACGCCAATCACGGATATCGGTACTATTTACCTGCAATTTTCGTCGCGTTAAGTCTCAACGTGAAAGTTCAAAATTAACTCAATCATCAGAAAAAATCTGATTAGTATTAAGAGGCCTTTGTATGAATAATATTTTGTGTGTATTATTAAAATATTTAAAATATAGATTTTTCCTTGCCTATTTGTATGATGTTTTTTTTTTATTGATAACAATAACATGTTATTTATTCCTTTCAATTTTTTTTTAAATTCATAGCCAGGCTGTCATTACGACTAAATTAAATAAATAATTACACTTAATTTTTCGTTGTTAATTTATATTTCTTTATTTTTTACTGAATACATTCACAAAAATATATAGTATATATTATTAATTTATAACGACTCTGTCAGTATCATATTATTTTTTAACTAATGAGGGATATCATATTCAGTTATAACACACACACAAATGCCATCAGACAATCTGCTTGGGAAAAGGTGATAACATTTGTTTTGGCAGAAGAAAAAATATAAAGGTCAAAATAACTTCTTGTTATAACAAGCTCAAGAACAATATATGTATTGTTACAAGGTATTCCCTATCTTTATCTTTTTAGTGTAATTTTAATTAAAAAATATGCTTACCTAGATGATCATAGCTCATCTTGGAATATTTTCCTCGCTTTTCTATCATTTATGGGAAATATTAAAGAGAATTCCAGTTTCGCTTCTTTCTATTCATCAAATATTCTTAAAATAAAAGCAAAAATATATTGAGCACTATTTTAAAAAGTCCACTCAGTTGTTTATAAGGCGGCCATTGGTTGGATCCCATTCAGTCGGTCTCGTCGACTACATTAAACTGATTGCTGCAATTAGCGAATGGTGTAATTCTCGTTTTTCAACCGCCTCCCGTGCCACCCCTTCACCCCTCTCAGCCCCTTCAGGAAATTACTTGAGCCCCGCAGGTCGTGGCGACTTTCCTGGGATTAAATAAAATTGAAGAACTCGAGTGAAATTGTTTTGGATTTCCCGCCTT
This sequence comes from Galleria mellonella, assembly GCF_026898425.1. NCBI lineage: Eukaryota > Metazoa > Arthropoda > Insecta > Lepidoptera > Pyralidae > Galleria > Galleria mellonella. The sequence goes on from NW_026442133.1 coordinate 5,155,991, forward strand.
GATCAGTTTAGGTTGTCGGTATTCATCTCGGATTGTGGCCTTAATTATAGTGAGTGGATTGCTAATCGCATTTATTTTGGGACTATACGGAATTTTGCTACGGTTGTAATGAGAATCCTTCTAAGTAGATAATGAAATTGATTGAGCATTATCTAGCATTCTAGAACGTGGCGATGAAACAAAAGATGGATTTAATGACAATTCGTAAATGAAAGTGTCCATTTGTATCATAGAATGGGAATGCCATAGGTACTATCCTAAATCAATAATTTATATATATAGTATATAGTAAAGATAAAACTATGTCGGTGACGTATACACGATGCAGAAGCCGGCGGGTCATCTAAAGTTTTGCTACTTCTTTCCTTTATCTAAATGGCACATCAGACGTTGAATAGTTGTGATTTATCGAACATATTCTATCAAAGTAATTTGTTAGTTGTATTTGTAATAACTAGGTATCTATAATAAATAAAGAATTAGTATAATAACTATATCAATCATAAATTAATCAGTTTCTACCAAAATGTGACATTTGTATGCTGCTCTGTAAGGGCTAAATAGGCTTGAAACTTTATGTAATATAAGACCACCGATACCTACTCTATTTAATACAAATAAATTTATTATTATTATTAATAGTTTTGATTTGATACTTAACACACCGATGGGCAGTGGCAATCGAGAGTAAGGGAGAGGCCTTAGCAGTTAGTCTGGATATTGCGAAGGCCTTTGATCGGGTGTGGCATAGAGCGCTGCTTTCAAAGTTACCTTCATTTGGGTTGCCTGCGAGACTGTGCATTTGGGTCGCCAGTTTTCTCAAGGAACGTAGCATTAAGGTCGTAGTCGACGGTGCATGCTTTGATTTAAAACCTTTGAATGCTGGTGTCCCGCAAGGCTGTGTACTATCTCCGACTCTGTTTCTTCTGCATATCAATGATATGTTACAGATAAGTAATATTCATTGCTATGCGGACGACAGTACAGGAGATACATTATATACCGGTCATGCAAAGATCTCGCGGGCACATACCGATGAGTGCCGGAATAGACTTGTATCTGAAATCGAAACTTCACTCCATCAAGTTTCGATCTGGGGTGAACAAAATCTTGTCCAATTTAACCCCAAAAAGACACAAGTCTGCGCGTTTACCGCAAAAAAGACGCCGTTTGTCGTATCTCCTCACTTTCAGGGCACTTCCCTTGATAAAAAGTCAAGTCTAGGAATTCTGGGCGTTGATATATCTTGCGACGTCCAGTTTTGCGGTCATCTGGAGGAGAAGGCTAAGATAGCTTCCAAAAAGTTAGGAGTGCTCAATAGGGTGAGACGATATTTCATGCCAGAACACCGCCTGAAATTATATAAAGCCCAAGTCAGGCCGCATATGGAATACTGTTCTCACCTGTGGGCAGGAGCGCCACAGTACCAACTCCTTCCGTTAGACCGCATTCAAAGTCGGGCGGCTCGAATTATCGATAGTCAACGCCTTACTGTCCGACTTGACCCATTGAAACTGCGCAGAGATGTTGCGTCTCTGTGCATCTTCTACCGAATTTATCATGGGGAGTGTTTGAGGAATTGTTCGGATTGATACCTGCTGCTGATTTTCACCACCGTACAACCCGCCACAAACTAAAGTTTCATCCCAATCATCTAGACGAGTGGCGGTCTTCCACCGTGCGTTTTTCAAGGCACTTTCTTCCACGCACAACCATTCTTTGGAATCAACTTCCAGCAGCAGTATTTCCGAACCGATACGACAACATAACCTTCAAGAAAAGAGTATATTCCTTTTTAAAAGGCCGGCAGCACACCTGCAATGCCGCTGGTGTTGTGGGTGATCATGGGCGGCGGTAGTCACTTACCATCAGGTGAGCCGCATGCTCGTTTGCCCCCTGTGTTGTAAAAAAAAAAAAAAAAAATATTACATATTTAATTTCCATCACACTAAATTTTGTGAAAAAAATATTTTTGTAATATCGTAAGTAGCTATAAAATTGTAACTCTGCACAGAATTGAGTAATCGGAAGAAATTATGTTAAAAGCCTGTTCAAAAGACTTTTCGCCTACACTGTAGCCACAATAAATTCAAAAATCCAAGATTGGTTTTGTATTTACTCTAAAGAATTCATTACAAACATGAAATTGAATTGTCTTTATTTTAAACAAAATTTAAGATTATAACTAAAGTCAATCATTATTATTATGGTAATTATTATGTACACATATTTAGGTGATTTTTGAATAAAAAATATCAAACTATATTTGTTTAGTTATAGGTAAGATGAGAGAGAATCGAGGGTAAGTAAAATATGATTTCTAGATATTTCACTGTTTCAATTATGGATGGAATTTTTCTACTGTGATCTAAAGTTTTATATTAACAATGGAAAAATGCTGTAAATAATGTGAAATGTATAAAGTCATGGATATAAACATTTTAATTCAATGGAAGTTTGATTGTTTCAAATTTAAAAATGTTCTACTTCATTTTGTGACGTGCCATACATTTTGGGCTATAGCTGGAATAATGAATGTATAAAACTGTCATAGTTGTTTTGTGTTATATTGCAAGGGGTGGCAATAAACAGGCCGATTGCACGGCCGGTCTCGTCCCAGTTCATACACAGATATACGAAAATCTCTGCTGACATTATTTAGCCGTATTGTGAATGGTATAAGATCTATTTTCGTTTATTAGAGTCATAGCGTTTTGGTTGATTGGTGATGCTGTACAAATGCCAGTATTATGGAAACAGGAAATGATAAAATACCACTAGATTGTATAATTCTGACGAATACGGGCAGATTTGACAGAAGCAATTTATTGAAGTTAGTAGGTAAGGTGCAATTATTACTAAGCCGTGTTATTAATACTTTTTTTTACTATTGGCTTAGAGAAAATCAGACGTATTTAAATAAATAAATTTAACAGAATTCCAGATTTAGTAGGTACTATTTTGTTGTTTATGACTTTGCAAATTGTTATTAATATATAATAAATTAAAACAAAAAAGCTATTCTTTGGTTTGGTTAAAGCATTAATTGACAATATTCAATTAGACTGATTTGGTGATATTATAATATCTTTATAAACAATAATGACCGTCTCATTGTTTGTAAGGAATTAAAAAAATAGAATTTGCACAGAAGGCTGTCTATTGGGTCAACTAGTACCTAACTAATAAAATTTTATATTTTAATATTTCTCGAAAGCCAAGCTTGGTTTAATTTAGATTTTGCACATGCTTGGTCAAAAGATTAAGGGCTCGGGGACAAACTTTTCGACACATTGGGAGCTCGCATCTTGCAAAAGAGGTACTTAATCAAAAAAGTTTATTTGACGTGCTCGATTGCACTTAAGAAGTTTTCTTCAACAGCACTTGTTTGGATGCGATCAGTATGAAAAATTTCTAACGTCCAAGCGTTTGATGTAAGTATCGGAAAGTTTGTAAAAAATAATTAACAACAATTTCTTCCTGTTTTCTTTTTGACTAACATGAAGTTCCAATTTAAGCTGTAAATGTTTACTCAGATGAAAAGTTTGTGTTGTATAATATATATGTTAGAAAAACATGATAAAAAAATTTTGCAGTTTGCATTTTGAATATGGCGTATACCGTCAATATTATTAAAACAAAGCTTTATTTTTATTGAAAAGTAGAGTTTCTATAGCGTTGTATATTTGATAGTAGCCTAACATTGCTTTTTATGATTTTTATTTAATACTATTTCCTTTGTATACCAATATCTATTGTATGTGTATATGACTATGCTGTCACAGATATTATTTTTTACACATCTTTTTCTTTTAACGCGCCACCTACTTACTTATGCTTTAATTCCTTCTACCCAAAGGTTGTCTGGAAGAGATTGCTTAGCAATAAGACCGCCTTTTGTACTACACTATACGTATTGAAAAATGTTCAACAAATCCTGTTATGTTAGTGCAATAAAGTGTTAAATAAAAAAAATAAAAAATATTTTATAGCTGAGCGTACGTTCGAATATTGCTAACTGCCATCAAATTTGTGACTGCTTTTCACGTCACTTTCGCTACTAACCTAAAAATTAGCAACGCTTTTTTAAATTTATATATTCTATAATTTATATATATAATAATTTCTATAGTATATGTACATATATTCTATATAGGTTTTTATATAATAGAAATATATAGCTGTTTACTACAATTACTAAATAAGTAATATGATTATTATAAAAATTAAATTTTCCTACTTCGTCTTCTCTTTTTTTTTTTTTTGTAATAGTTATGGTATCAATGATACGTCAATTTTGAAAATTTAAATCTTTATGCCTTTATACTTCTTTAAACTTCTGTATTATATTTTTTAAACTGATACTAAATCGTGCATATATATAGCAGCTTGGTAGCAGGATTATGAATTAGATTGAGATACATACACGTGTAAGGTAAACATGGTTTTTCGCAGTTTTGTTTTTGTAATGCAAAATTTTATTATAATTTATGTGTAAATTTATAATTACATTTTGTAAATAGTGCGAATACGATAAAAAATACTTCATAATAATGTAATTTATTATAAATTGGTTTATTGTTTGCTACAGAAACATGATGCGCCATTTATGTTAAGCTATGCCTCCCAACTGTGTAGAGGTATTTACTCTTCCACTAACAATAAACACAAAAATAAAAGTTAATAACGCTTACCTCGAGCAATAAAATATATTAATGTCAGTCCCTTATAGGGTTGCTACGCCACTACACGATATAACGCAGAGTATTTACGGGCCACAGCTTCTCTGCGTAGCATGTTACGTTTATTCTCCTTTCGTGCGAAATTGTTCACTATGTTGCGAACAACTGCCCTCCCTATGAAAGATATTATTCTTTCACATTCTAATTATTTGTTTCAAGATTATATGAATAGTATAATGTAATGTGTTACGTAAGTTATATTTATTCTTATATAAGTCTATAAGAGCAATAATAAATTAGTCTTTTTTAATATTAATTGAGAAACCTATATAATCTTACTCTATCAAAAGTAATCTTCAAACTAGCTGTAATTATTTTAGTTGTAAAATAAAACAGGCACATTAACATTCAATTTTTTAAGCGTGTCCATCTACTAACATTGAAATTAGATAAATTTTTCTTTACATAATTGGTTTAGCTTGAACTTACTAATTTTTCCTAGATTTACTATCGTAACTGATATTATTTGTATAGGCATAATTGTTGAATATACCTAAGAGTAAGTGATATATCAAATTATGCGATTCACTCATTTATTACAAAATGATGATGAAGATGGTATTTTCCTTGTTCAAGGTTACTGGCTGGTTACTTACCACTACGGGAAATGTTAGAGTTTTTGGTATTTTAAAATGATAGGTTGCTATATATAGTATTCCTATTTTCAAGTCATATTGTCGTGAAAATTAAGTTAGTAGGCGCGATAAAATAAAAATTTTAAGATATTATACGGGCAAATTGTTACATAAAACGCAATTATTTCAAGAATAAAGTTATCTTTGCTACGATGTTATTCGTTGATAGTATTTATTTACTCTGTGGTCACGACGTAGTGGATGAGGAATAAAAAAAATTATAGAAAACTGGCATTACAAGAAATAAAAAATAATAAATTAATTAAATAAATAAAGAAAAAAATTACATGTGAAGCATCTTTAGGCATGATCTTGATCTGTAAAATTGTAGAGTAAGTAATTAAAAAATAAGTAAGTAAATAATTAATTTAAAGTCAAATATCTTTGTTAAAATTATAAATTTCAAAGTGAGTGTTTGTTTGGTACTTCTTTGCGTCTTAAGGGCTCAACTAATCGTCATGATATTAAATTCGTGTTTAGGATGGACAGAAACATAGGTTACATTTTATACGAATTCCAGTAAATCAACATATCCTGGTCACGCGGTCAAAGTGGCAGATAAAAGCCAGTTATTACATATTTAGGCTTGTCATTTAAAAATAATACACAGCCACTATCTACATATATTTTAGATTAATATAACAAAGCATCCTTTTCATTAAATTGAAAGGAATAAATTAATAATATTTCGTACGGTTTGAACCTTACATTAAATTTATTTACCTACAGGTTTTAATGGAAAACTAACTACGCTTCGCTAAATTATTTTGTGAGCTTGAACTTCTGCATACGTTGTCTAATCAAGAAAAAAAAAAACATAAATATTTCTCTTTGAGTTAGATTCAGCAGTTTAAATAAAATGTGTTTCGCTGTCATCACGAGACGCTTTTATGTGCTGCACTAAAACAAGTTTGGCTATGTTTTTATAATATCCATTTATATTTTCTCTTTTTCAGAATAGTTGCGATTTGTCGGATTTTTTACGATCATATAATTATAATTATAGTCGTGTTTCATTAGTAGTGTTAACAATATTATTCATTATGACAAAATTATGTAATACCTAGGAATATCATCAGAAAACCTACGTCTTTACAAAACCATACCCATATGAAACACAAACAATGTCTCTGTGAATACAGATATAATTTATGTTTTTCATTTTAGAATATTAAAAAAAAAAACGAACAAAAAAGAAAATAATGAGATAGTCTTAGGTATTTTACAAACTATGTTTTATAAGAGTTAACACGATCATTTTAATAAACTATGATTTTTTGATTTATGACGTTTCGACTAAGCCGTGGCCACAAGTAGACTGTCGCGATATCATGCTTCCGCTTCCATGACAGAAATATTTTCTTCTACCAGTGGGTAGAAGAAAATAATCTATGTGATGTATAATAGTGAGTGCACTATTATACATCACATAGATTATTTTCTATATTGTAATAAAAAATTTAAAAGTTATTATATTTATATGTAATTTCTTCACAGAATACATTCAAATCTAACCTAACAGTAGGTAAATTCTTGTAATTTTAGAAATTAATTCAACCTTTTTAATTATTCTGTCTCAATAAGGTACAATTATTATATTTATATGTAATTTCTTCACAGAGTACATTCAAATCTAACCTGACAGTAGGTAAATTCTTGTAATTTTAGAAATTAATTCAACCTTTTTAATTATTCTATCTCAATAAGGTACAATTATTATATTTATATGTAATTTCTTCACAGAGTACATTCAAATCTAACTTGACAGTAAGCAGATTCACAATATTAAAAATTAAGACTTATTAGTTGTTATAATGACTACTGTGTAATTCTGAAAATTTTTTTTGTAATTTTAGAAAATAATTCAACCTTTTTAATTAATTAAAAAAAAAATGCTACGTTTTCAATTAATGCTCTAAATAATAACAATAACCTTTAATTATTCTGCATCAATAAGGCAACTGATCTCATACGTAAATAATGAATCAAATACTAAGAAACGGTGTCGTGTTTCAAGCATTTTATTTGTTGTTATAACATTTATTATTACATCAGATAATATGACAAAATAACAATCGCTGTGTAATTAAACAACGATGTAATGATAATAAACGCTGCGTAGGATAGATTTAATTAACAGTCGTTCCCGGTAAATACGTTTATGAATTTAATTTTGTCTTAAATAAAGCATCATTATTAGATATGCATTGACAAGAGCCATGGAAAATTTTCCGCGAAACTTTTCTGGTAGATTTTAAACAGGTCCTCTACCATGTCCTTAACATCTCAGCTCACCTAGATTAAAGTACATATCTGTTAAAAACATTAAAAAATATGTCAGTAGTAATACCTGAAATTGTATCTAATTCGCATAGGTCATAGTATTTATTCTTGATTGATAATGGACACTTTTATAATTTACCGTAGCATTGTGGGATATAATAGACGAGCATAATGTTAACAATTGTACGGAACAAATTTAAATAACCGTATATATCTATGATATTGTGATATAGCGAACGTCATGATAACATTTTGGATAAATAAATGTATATGCATTGCATATGTTTTGCCCTCTTATTCTATCGTAACAGTAAAATCATACGATGGTGTACTACGGTAAATTATAGAATAAATTCATTTATTTTACAAAGAATATTAAATTCATTTTAGCATATTATTTTAAAAAGGAGATGATCGAATTTTGGTTTTTATGTATTGGTTTTACATTAATTTATATTTATTGATTTTGTACGGATTGGAGTGTTAGCTAGCAAAGGTGACGCATGAAAGATGACTGCATGATCCTGAGACGCTAATATATAGATGGAAGTGTGGTGTGACAAGTATAAATAAAATGAAGAATATCAGAGGAAGTATGAAATAAGCAAAGTTGAGGAGCAACCGTCTGTCCTGGTATGGACACGTAATGCGCTGCGTGAAATGAGGTGCATGTGTTAAAAAAGGTATTAAATAGGAATATAAATGACTATAAGTGCAAAGGAGGATTTTAAAAGATATGCAATGACTGTGTGAAAGACGATATTGCCAGAATGGGAGTAAAAGTGGAAATGACTCCGAATTGAAAAGAAAGGACGAGAAAAACATATTACGCCGACCCCAAATAAATAACTGGGATAAGGGTAGAAAGATGATGGTTTTATATTGATTTTGTGACAACTGAAAGAGCCAATTTTTGTAGAGCAAAATCCTGCTTGTTTTAAAAAACAATCCAGTTAGCAATATTCAGTAGATCATAGATATATTTTGTTACTATTCAAATGCTTGTTTATTTTAGTGTGGTAAAATGTGTATGTAATAATTTTATTAATTGGTCTTCTATAAATAATTTTATTAATCTTAAAATATACTATTTTTTTACAACATCTAATATTTTTTTTTGTCGAAAGGTCAAGGATGGGAAGACTTTGTTAGTTTATTTCGAAACCTTAATACAATTTCCCAGAAATGAATTACTTATGTACCTTTTTCAAGTCGTTACGTTGGCAGTAGTAGGAATTTTGTCATTATTGCCTAGATAAGCAGTTTTCTAGTACTTCGTTTATTTTTGCAAAACATCTAGATTTTTTTTACGTAGATGTAATGTAGGTTAAAAAGTTTCCTTTTAAAAAACATAGGATGATTTATGTGCTTGAAAAACGAGTATAAATTGTGATGACGTAATAAAAGTATAACTTAAAAATTTATACGAAAAAATATTGTAAATGAGCTGTATGGAAAAAAACAATATTTTTATTAGTACCATATAGTAAACCGAATTTGTAAAAAAGTAACTTTTGAACAAAATCATGTTAATCAAGGAGACAATATTGTTATTTTATATGCACATACCGCCATTATAAAAGTTTATTAATTATCTTGCTCTATATTGTATAATGCAAACAAAGGATAGCCATTCATTCAAAAGTTTAATTGAAATCATTTATTTCATTTCTATTCTATTAATATTATAAATGCGAAAGTTTGCAAAGATGTTTGTATATTTAATACTCAATCATGCCTAAATAGTTCAAAGGATTTGAATGAAATTTAATACGCGAGTAAGGTATATACTCACTTATCATATAGGATACTTTATGTACTGATGTACGTGGACAAAGTTACAGGTTTATAACTTAAATAGAAGAAAACTCGACGGGCTGCACTTAAAAATCGCAAATCTCAGGCTTTTGTCCCGTCACAACAATAGCTAACAGAACCAGTTGGCTGTTGGAAAAGAAACAATGGCATACAAATTTATAATGCAGTCTGGAAATGAATCACGTCATGCCTGGGCCCTTTGGGAGCTGTACTGAATGAAAATGAACAACAATGCTGATTCAACGTGGACACGAATGTGAAATATTTTCGTACGCTACATTTTTAGAAGTCTCCGTCATATTTTATGACTTTATGCTTCGTGTAGTGAGGATATCCAACATTCATCTCATTATGCAGTTTTGTATAGAATTGTTATTAAAACTGTGAATATTTGGTTTGTCAGACAATAGACCTCTGAGTTCCTGATTTGATCTTTGGGTAGTATGTTAAGTTTTCATATTGATTTAATGGCATAATTTTTTTTATGTAACTTAGAGTGGCAAACAAGTTGACGGTCCACCTGATAGAAAGTAAAAATCGTCGCCTATAGACATGAGTAGTACCATGGACACATGGTATACTCATACATACATACTCCCCATGTGTTACCATTCCTGAGGACTAAGGTGTTCTGCGTCTGTACCCTGTAAATTCAAGCCATATCTTGCCCTTTAAACCGAAACACAGTCATGCAAACACAACTGCTTCACGGTAGAAACATGAATGGGACAGAGGTACCCAAGCAAACGACTCTTGTACATAATCTCCTTTTAGCAAACTCCTCTTCATTATATACTATTTAATAAATTATTTAATAATTTTATAGTACTCGATCAAAAATATTGTTTTTTCCATACAGCTCGTTTACAATATTTTTTCGTATAAATTTTTAAGTTATACTTTTATTACGTCATCACAATTTATACTCGTTTTTCAAGCACATAAATCATCCTATTTTTTTTAAAAAAGAAACTTTTTACTGGACTATTTCTTTTCGTATATAATTTACTTTGCTATGAAACACGAAGACGTACATTGTTACGTTTGATGTGTCCTTATTAATATTACAAATCTATGAGTTTGTTTGTTACCTCTTAGCCCCTTAACGGCTTAGTTAATCGCTATAAAATTTGGTATAAACGTATAAATTTAGTAAAAGTAGTATTTAGTAAGTAGCGCTTTTTATCCCGAGTTATGAAAATATCCTAGTTATGGGGACAAAAATGCGGATAAAAGCTAGTATATTCATAAAAAACTTAATCTAGTGTTTTGATATAGTGATCTATATCTATATATAGAAATCTATATCTGCAGATGGTGATTACGATCAGCCTGTTATAGTAATTGTTACTACTAGAAGAGATAAATACGAGTAGTTATAAATTTAATTAGTAAAGTTTAGGGATTTTTATAATTACTGAAGAGTAAAATATAGTTTATTTATTTTGTTAACACGTTTTTATTATATACCAATTTATTTTAATATTACACATATGTAAAGTAGTATATCATAAAAGGTCATTTAAAATTTCTTGATGACACTGGAATTATAGGTACCTCTGGAGCTAAACTGAACAGCTCCTTGCTGAAATAAATACAATAAGTTGATTTCAGTAAGGAGTATTGTACTTATATTCCAGACGCTATCCTGGGAACTATCAGAATATCAGCGCTGCTCACAGTGAGTAATGTATTTGCTGTTGATAGCTTAATGGTTAGATAGAGACCCTTTGGCAATTTTTTTCTCTCTTTTGTAATTATGTTTACGTATTTCTTATAAAATTGTTTCGTGGCCAATATATGTCTATTCTAAATAAATACATACAAGTCAAGAGTCCACAGACAGAGCACAAAATCGTGCATCTTGGAGAGATAGGGTAGCACAAGCATCATCATCATATCTCCCAGCCATGACGTTACGAAGAAGGAATAGATAAGTGTAAAGTTTAAATAATAACTATTATTTTTTTGACAAAAAAGACAGACAAATATCACTATAATCAGGTTTTCAAATTTTACGATACTTTGATCTCATAAAAAGCTGAATAGCGATGATAGAAAATAATTTGCACACAAAGCAAAACATGTATTTCAAAGTTTTTGATTTAGATTTTACTAGCTGGCATTGCACGAAAGTATTAATAAAGAAAATGAGACCAAATCTTCCCTTTCACTTACTCTTTTTTATGTTTGCAGAAAGTAACACACGTATATATATATTAAAGATATATTAACAGTAAGAAAAACAATACAGAAATAAAATTGTATTAATTTGTTAAAATTGTAGTAATTTTTAAATCACAAAATTGCACCATAGTTCTCATGAATGGCAACGCATGAGTACCAAGGGCGTCGCAGTATATTTTATGATATCCATGGTGTTGTTCACGTCTATAGGTGATGGTTACCGCTTTTTATGAGGTGGACTGTTAGTTTGCTTGTAATTTTTTTGTCATTGTCATTTATTAACAAATCATTGGCATGTTGGCACATTTTTTTTATAATAATGTTAATATTTGATTTAATAACAAATAATTTTACAAATTTTTTCTGTATAGAACATATATATAGAATAAAATAGTTTTGTTTGAGAAATCAGTTTTGAGTACGATAGGACTGATATACCTGAAGAAGGTAAAAGCCCTTAAAATAATATTAAAAAAAATAAGATAAAACATAACTATACATAGAGTTAAATACTTAAACAATATAAATTATTGTTTACATTTTATACTATAAGTAAATCTAACTATAATTTTATTCTATCTAATAAAAAGCTTTTGTGTACGTTAATTTTTAGCTGGAATTGTATGTACACTGAGGTAATATTAATGGCCAACCCATGAATAACATTGAGTTCGTGCGATTCTGCCACCAAATGGCCCATATGTCTGGCTTAGTGGTGTAAACGTTTCATATAATAACATGGCAATTTTGGTCTTGAATCGTTGAAATAGGAAATATCTCTAAATAACAGTTTCAACAATTTGTTTTAAAGCAATAATGATTGCGACCTCATATAAAATGGTTTTCACACGTCTTTGAGGTATGTGTTTTTATATTTTATTAAGATATTTTATAAGCTATACAATTTATGTGTATATTTTTTATAGATACTTATATGAAATTATATAAGTAGACATTTTCCTGTCTTTAATAAGTGATCTAGAAATTTTGTTTTAGAGAAAGGAGTGGATAATGTGAAATTCTTATTTATTAAATCTCTACGGTAATCAGCAGTTACGCTGTGGTGATAACTTTACTACCAGTTCTTCTTTTTCTAAAAACCAAAAACGAATTATATAAACTAATTGTATATCTACGTAATATAAATATAAAATTTGTATGACGTGTGTGTACGAGACGCCAACTGCTCTTAAGTGTATCTCGTTATTCGCCGTTTGAGTGGTACCCGCGACAGGGGCTGCCGGAACTAACAGCCTCAGAGGCTGTAAACGTCTGTAGCGCCTGACTTCCAGTGATTTACTTCAATTTTATGTGTCGCCTCTCCTCTGGATTTATATTAAACTTATTTTATGGTGCAACTTTACAGCCTTGAAGCATGTCACAAGGGCCTTTTGCTTTATCTCACTTAAACACATGCTTTAAAGCAATTTATTGGTTATTTATAACAGTTAATATATTTTATTAGGTTAAATGGTGTTACCAGCATTTTAGACAGAGATATGAAATAGTCGAATAATTGAGAAAATATGTTTTGTAATTTTTGTTAGTTTTTTTTTGTCTGTTGGTCGTTGGTTTAATTTCTTATTAATTTTTAGAATCAAATCAAGAAGAATAAAATTGCATAAATACAATGACATATAATATAGATATGCATATTAAATGTATTTTCTATAGTAATGTCATATATAAGAAAACAAAAGAAGGACAAAAAATCATCAAAAATAAAAAATTGGTTTTATTAAGTAATAAAACTATGTTCATATTGATTTATTTATATAAGTAAATTTAAAATCAAATTCAATGAACTAACGTTAAACAAAAGTTCAACTTTTTTAACATCATATTTTGTTAGTCTTATATTTTATCAAAATCCTATCATAGCTACCTGCCAATGGGTTCGATTTTATGACGAAACTGTAAGCAGAAATTTTAATTGATAAAGTAAGGACTTAATTTATAAGTACAGACTTATCCCTTTATTCATAAAAAGATGAGACATCTAATAAAGCTATTTTAGATATTGAAGAGTTTTATCTTTTTATTTTGTACTACAATTTTTAATTTGTAAGAAAGCAACGAAAACTTTAATTCTTAGACTTGAATAGAAGCATTATTTTTTTATAAACAAGACGGTTAAGTTATTGCAAATATTTAGACATCGATACATTAGATTGTAATTTTGATTTATATTCTACATTCAAATTTGATGAAATATATAGCAAGAAAATGGTATTCACGCAAGGTATTTTTTATTGCCAATCAAAATTGAATCCTATTTCTTAGAAGGTTATTATCAATTTGTCGTTGAGCATTGGACTCGCCCTTCATTTAAGGATGATTTAACAATGTCACCATTATAAAATAACATTTCATCGCGAAAATAAGTATTTTAAGGTAATAAATCAGGGAATCAAGTGCACCAAAGCCCAATTGCGGTTGCTAACCCACCTGTCAAGCATAGCAACTACTGGCAAAACCTCCCAAGGGGTCTATGTTCAGAAGTGGAGTTAACGTCTGACATGATGATAATGAATATAATGAGGGAATATATCATGTAACATATATATATAAAATTAAAACCTGTAAGCCACAGTACCAACAGACCGCATTCAATTTTAAATTACTGTCCGTCGACCCACTGAAACTGCGCAGAGATGTTGCATGAAGAATTTATTTTCATTTTCACCACCGTCAAGTTTCATCCCAATCATCTGGACGTGTCTTCCACCGTGCGTTTTTCAAGGCACTTTCTTCAAATAAAATTTTGATAACACCTGCAATGCCGCTGGTGTTGTGGGTTCATGAGCAGCCCCCTGTGTTTAAAAAAAAAAAAAAAAATGTTGTTTGGTGTTCAAATAAAATTTTGATAACACGTGTTTGAGCAGTTTAAAATGTTGTTTGGTGTTCAAAAGAAAAATCGCCCGTCTGAGCGCGAATGCGAACAAGGGAGAGCTGAAAGGACCGTAGCCGGAATCATTTCGCTTTACAACAATGCTCGTACCTACCCAACATTTTATTATTGTTTGTTCGGCCCATTGTGCGAAAGTAATCAAGTGGAAAAGTAAGGAGTTGTATTGCGCTGCCCGTGACAGCCAGCCACTGAGCTGTCACAATAATTATTAATCCACGTTATTCATTGCGAGGGGCGAATTCAATGTTTTCACGGTAATTAAAAATGGAAATTTGTTTGATGTAAGTGATGTTCATGAATATTTCTTGTTTTAAATGTTATTTTTATCAGACAGTTTTAGCAAGAGGGTACCCTTTTCTTTAATATATTTATTGATTTAGTGTCTGCGTTGAAGCTTAAAATACTTGACGGATTTTAATAACAATAAAATAACAAGATTTAATTTTAATTAAATTCTACATATAATCATCATTTGCCTGTGTATAAAAGAATTAGATTATTTTTACGTATAGTCCAAAACATCAAGTTCATCTTACTATAATAATTTTAAATTTGTACCCAACAATAATATTACAATTCCTTTAGTATATTTTTCACAGTGAAAAAGTTAACATACGTTTTCAAATAAGGAAACTATTGATATAACATAAACTAAAAGCCTATTTTTGTGATTTACATTATGTAACTAATGTACATCAAAATTATAGTTTAATCTTTAGGCAAGTTTTATTTAAAAAAAAATAACGAAAATTTCGATATAGGTAATATCTAAACGTCTTACTAAACACATTGCCCTTGATTTAAAAGATCCGTTTCTAGTTTAAATAAGGCAATTTAAGAAACAAAGATTATGAAGTATCGGTTGACTCCTGTCTGTTACCGTTTCTATTTTCAGCTGTTTTATAATTTAATACGGACTTTATTTTATTACTACTGTTTGTTACGCAACGAGTAATTTGATAGATATGGCATTGACTTTAGTTTTTTATTCTCATACGAGTTTTTACCAGTGACTTCCTATAGATAGTGTATGCATGTGGCAAATATTTGAGAAAAAAAAATATATAATGGATCTTAATAAGACCGATGAAAGCCAAAACAATAATCTTTATAATTTTTGTCTGTTTGTTTATTTATATCGGTCTGTCTGTCCGTTTCATTTTATGTTTGTTTTAAAATCACATAAAAACTACTACACCAAATTGGATATGGTTCTTACAGTTGTATTTTCAAAGGCGTGAACTTAAAAACTGGTATATGTTTTATCTTAACCGTCATCTAGGAGTGGTCATTGGTATTCCTATTACTGAAACCCAGGCGTACGAAGTAGCGGACGAAACGCTAGTTAATTAATAAAGAGTACATGTCCTTCTCCATTATAAATATTATCTGATATGATTGGTAGAGCTGTTAAGAAACAAAGAAATATAAAGTGAGTTTGTTATTTCATACATTTTATACACATTTATAATATTATGTCAAGGATTTGTTCATGAAGTTTATCCTAAAAACTATTTAAATAAAATAGCTCATTACGTTTATAATATATATTTGCTCCCAAACTAACATTAACTAAAAGTATATATGTTATTGTTCTTAATTGATTTTTTATAAGTTCTCTAATTTATGAGAATATCAAAAGAAAATGTATTCAACACTTTAAACATTTCATTCCAATAAAGAAATGAGTTTATAAAAATTACATTTGTTTGTTGTAGCCATTGAAGGATATCAAAATAAATGAATGCATGAATAGGTACATTTTATTATTCAAGATTCAAGATCAATTATATTTTATATAGGATATAGCAGAAATTCTCAAACTTATGGCTCCATATACGCATATTCGATTTTCTAGACTACGGCGAATCCCTTAAAAACTGAATATTGTAGAACAAAAACACACGTGCCCTTTGTTTTTTTTTTACAACACAGGGGGCAAACGAGCATGTGGCTCACCTGGTGGTAAGTGACTACCGTCGCCCATGATCACCCACAACACCAAAGGCATTGCAGGTGTGCTGCCGGCCTTTTAAAAAGGAATATGCTCTTTTCTTGTAATAAATTCGCCTTCAAGAAGAGTGTTCAATCTCACTTATTGAATTCTTTAAATCAAAATAAGTAATCAAGCAGGCAGTTCATCGTGTATATATGTGTGTATATTTCTAAATGTAGGTACTTATGTATAAACACTATATTAATATGTATGTTTATTTTATGATTTTTTTGTATGTACCTAATTACCATTTTATATTAAAATATAAATAATTTAGTTTTTTAAACCACTATCAAGTATCTCTGAACATCCTAAGTTTACTGGCAGATAATACCTATACGATTAAGTCCGTCTTTTATACCACATTTTATTGATCAATATAGTTTAAATAAATAAAACAAATAGAGTAAATAATAATATTTTATTAAAAAAATAAGTACAAAACAGAGAAATGTTATTTCTATTATTTAGTTAATTTAGTGTGATGAGTGTGCTTGTTTTTTAGCGCAAATGGTACCGTTTCTTGGAAAAAAATTCTCAATTCCAATCTTGATTCAGATTTGTTTAGACAGTCGTGTTTGCACGGCTGTTTATATTTAAGGGTGGGATATAGGCATGAAACTACAGGGTATAGAGGCATCACCTTAGTACTTAAGAATGGCAACGCATGAAGGGTATCACGGATGACACAGCTTTAAAAAAAAATGTTCAGTCGATTCCTCGGTCAGTTTTATTTTGAATATTAACTTGTGTTGCGTCATGTTTATTATATTTGCGAATCAGCTAAGCTGTCGCTATTACATAAATTTTCTCACGTATCCCCTACGATTAATTGGTGTATGCTACGTGGTACGCATTTTCTACTTTGAGAAACCCTGGGATTGAGAATAAAAAAAACAAATATTTGTGTTCTTTTATTTTCTATCCCATCCCACGATTTCATAAAGGCATCCAGATATATAAGTAAATGATCGAATTATTAAATAGCGAAGTTGATAATAATATATAAATTAATCAGCAACGGTCGTGCAATTGTGTAAGACCATGCTTTGAAAATAAATTTTTATAACCATATCTAAAACTCATTTATATAATTTGAAATGGCAGTGAAGTATAAACACTAACTGTAGTATATCTTTATATATAGCAAATGATTTTTTACTTAAAATTATATAAACGATATGGTATTTGTTCATTTCATTACATCGAATACGTATAAAAAAGAAAGTTCAATAACAAAGGCTAAATGGAATTTGAATACTAAGCATATGAAATGAGGAATCTAATATTGCATGGAAAATATCTATTATTATGAGACTGTTAGAGTATATTTATATATAAATTGTATTCAGTGACAAATGGAAGGAATATAAGAGTAAATAGTTGTATAGTTTGATAGTTGTAAGTTATCAATTAAAAATGCTCTAATTACTGATACACACTATTAATTATAAAATTAAACAGTGCCAAATAAAAGATACAAATGATAAAACTATGATTTTAAGAAGGCGCGGAATGATTCCTGTTTGAATTGTGAATTGATTTATGAAAATGAATTAATAAGTTTATTATGTTGTATGCACGAGTATGTCGTTTATTATGAATGTAATAACAACTATAAACATAAACAAATTTTCGTCTTATCATACATAATACATGTTTAGAAGCAAACATTAAACTATACTAGTAAATGACTGAAAGCAAGTTTCGGACATTGGAAATTTCGAGTAAATGCAATCCAATAAAAGACAAATTATAATTATGGCATGGTCTATAATATAGACTCTATATGGTAGCATAAAATTATCCAAAAGTACTTACTTGTACTTAAATAAATTATGTAAAGATGTTATACCTTAAAGTTTCTTACATAAGATCGTGTAATAGGTATTACTAAACGTTGAATATTTCATTTTCATCTCACTGATGTCCGAATATAAGTGTATATTTTCGGTATTGTTTTTTTTGTTTTAATTGATATCTGATTAAGTTATATAGTTTAATAAACTTGTTCATAAACATATTTAATAAATGTGCCGTGTAAATATGTATCAAGTTACATAAACCTTCTAAGTAATAAAAGAATAACGGTACGTAAATAAGAAAGTCAGATTATATATCTATATTGGAAATAATGTGAAGCTAAAACAACGAATATCGGTAAAAGGGTCTCCACAGATGGTATCGACTCGCAATAATTGGATGTCAACCTCAGCAGCCTCAGCTTGATATAATGAAGTAATAGATTCACCTAATAAGCAATTATAGGTGATATTAGTATTGCAACGCACAAACGTCGTGATACATACGATACGAGTGATACCGTCGCTTGAGGCGTAAAAGCCAATAAAAAGAATAGCTAATCGGCTCAGTAATGATTAACTTTGGCAGAAAATTAAAAGCGACAGGGAGATAATAAAAGCAGTTGGTGAAAATACGTGACCAATATGTCCCGGGAAGGTACAGTGACGTCTATCTAAAACTTATGTAACTCACGTTCCAAGAGTTTGCTTTGCCAACGTTCTATGGCTAGCTTACTGCTTGCACGGTTCCATTTACTCGAATATCGAATCAAATTCCAATAGTGAAAAGTATATATGTAGTCGCTGATGTTGAAAATTTACGATTTAGTCAAATAAGGAAAATGGTAAAAGAGTAACGAAAATTGCTGCGAAAGGACTTTGTTCATAATATTGCTTACAAGTTGAGGAATAAAAATAATTGTTTATAGACTGTGTTGACTATCTACTACTGAATAAACCTCTCCATTGTCTTTCATCATGTCTATCGTAGAAATTCATATACTATCGGCAGTCTCACTGATGTCGCCGGTCTATTTAGAATAAATATGTGATATTTTGAGTTGTATCATACAAAATATAACATTTTTCTTGCCTTATAAAGATTACATAGATGCAGTTGACTCAACATTAACTTTTGTAGACATTATGCATCGGTACCTTATATGTAGACTAGATGACAATATCTAACTACTTTTATTGTTCATTTAGCGACCTAAAACAGAAAATATATTTACAGTGATTTATTGTTTTTATAGATTAAATAAGGAATTTGAACCATTTAAACGAGTTGGAATCCAGGATTAGTGTACAAGTATTTCATTGAAAGCGTCAAAGTAAATAAGAGTACCTTGATACTCTATTAATCATATCACAAGTACCATCCTTAATCTATGATTGTGTCCTTACAAATCCCTATGTATTCGTTCATGTCACGAAACGAGAACAATACGATGGCCCATAAATAAACACTATACAAAGTAACTTGGAATTAATGGTATTAATTTTGAAAATCGTCTATTTGTATACATCAAATACATTAGTACTAAAATTACGGAATAACAGAAGACCAATAATATGTATATTCAGAGAGGGGATTGACCTTGCGACCTTGACGTAGTAGAGCGTAGTAGTACTTTAGTGTGAAATTTCCAATGGGTATAACTATTGATATTTGTATAGGTATCTAATTTAATATTTTCTATATAATAAATTGAAAGAGAGAGAGAATACAAGTCGTCTTAGACACATAGACGAAATTTATTCGTGTTTCTGTCGTAAAGTAGCTGTGTTTGTATACTTGTAATATAACAGTAGTGAAATTGTAGAGAAATAACACTTAGTCCTTAGGAATGATAACTCAAGGGCATCTTAGTGTTTCCATGAGGACATTCGTACGATTCACGACTGTACTGTAGGTTACTACTTTACATCAGCTGAACTGTCATCTAGTTTGACATTCTAACTTAAATAAAAAAATATTTACGTTTGAGTAAATATGTATTAGAAAATAATACCATCGATGCTATATTTATTATATGTAATTAGCTTTTGTTTTGAACATCGTACGCGTAGATTTTAAAAGTAGATAATGAATTAAACATACACCATTTAAATTGGACCTTCAGGTAGTCAATTGTCAAAACCGCATCAATATGATGCAAGTAATTTTTGCATAATGTCGAAATAAACATACAGACAGATATATATTATGAACATTGTTGTATTGACCTTTTTTTATTATTGTTCTTATTAATAGCTTAAATATCTTTTAGACATAAGCTAATTGAAATTTTAATATATGTATAAATAAAATGTATAGTATAGTGAAATTAATGACTATTAAACATTAGGGCCTTTACACATTTGTGGTTAACGAGCGAGCATGAGTTCGGCCATTCGTGGTTTGGCCGGCAGCTAATCGCGCGGTTCGTATAAATCGTTTGAAAATTGAAAGCTTGGTCACATCGCCTTTTGGATAACCACCTCACCGTGTTTGGCTTTCAACAAATATTGTTTGCTTTTAATACAGGTCTTCGTCGTGTTTATCATAAAATTTCATCTTCTGTAGCCAAAAGGGATTTCACTGATAGTATCAACTTCGGCTTTGATTACTTAGGATTGAGATAGTAATAGATTTTTTTATTTAATTTATTCGATGCCTTATTTTTTAAGTCAAAATTACTGCCTTTGGATAAATGTTAAGAATCAAGTAATAGTGCTAATATTAAGACAATCGTTTTTTTTTATATTTTTCAACTCGTATAGTCGTGTTTTAAATTATGTATTATATATATTTATATTTTTACCAAAGAGAGTTGACGTCAGGAAGGCGGCCGGTCGTAAAATTAAAAGCCATTTTTTTGTAATATGGATAAAACCATATTACACCAACCCCAAATAATAATCGGGATAAGGGTAGGAAGAGGAGGAGGATTAAGACAATCGTTTTATATTATTTATAGCTTGTTAATAATATCAAGGATCAAGATCATATTTAAAGATAATGTTCGTCCTGAACCCGATTGGAAAATATTAGAGAAGTTGTGGATTAGAGATCGTGAATCGACAAGCGTAGTATACGACGATCTATATCTAGGTAAAGTTAATCATATGCCTTGGGAAATGTGGACTGCAGTGATCTGATTGCGACGACGATGATGATCATTCTGACCCGGTCGTCATAAATGGAGTTGTTTTGTAAATTGTTCGAGAAGTATTAATATTTATGGTAAATACTTCAACTAAGTAAGAATAATTTTCAGATGTTTCGTTCATCATTTTTTCTCTCATCTATCAACTTATTATAATTTTCGTCATCTCAACACAAAACAAAATAAAAGTCTTGTTTCAGTACATTTAATTGATAATGACATACAGTACCGAAACATGAACACTAACGAAAGAAATTAGTGAGCTATGGGAAGATCTACTCGTATTTGTATTTAGGATTTCTCTTGGAGGGATTGAATATGAAATAAAATGACAAAGTACAAAATATTGCGGGATAAAGTGGCAGTTGTTAGTTTTAAAGTGTAGACCGTGATAATCGCTGTTCTCTGAGGACACCAAACACTAGTGGCGCGATCGGTAGTCTGGGCTGACTTGAGGTCAGGTAGAGAGATGAAATACTTTTTTTTTACAATACATAGGAACATATTGTAAAGGTAGGGTAGTTGGAAATAACTAGTAATCAGTAACATGTTTTAAGACAAGCCTATATTCGGCAGCGGACTATTACGGGCTGGTGATAAAAGATATATTTGATTGAACATCTATATTTGGCACAGACTGTTACCTATACAAAATAAATTTGTAATCAATAATAATACAAAAATATATACTGAACTGTTTCTTTATGTTAATCTCTGGAACAATAACTAACATAAATAGAGAAAAGTTTTGAAAATTTTTTTTGGATAATGGTCTATCTAAATATATGAATAAAATGATAATATATATTTCGCCAGAAAAAAAGCTATTGATAAATTATTCAATGTGAAGAATTTACTTTTGTACAATTTGATATGTATCAGAAGAAAAAAGGGGAATACTACCTAATATATTTTTTTTTTCATTCCAAGTAGATATAAATATGGTGTTTGCTAGTATGTATAGACGTACTAAAAGATAAAGGTAGGATAAACTTGCCTAAGTTATAATTGACAAATAGAAAAGAGCCTAAGAGATTAAGATTATCCTGAGTAACTAACTTAGGAGTGACTTGCTTCGAATGAATGGGCTAATTTATTTAATGTACCTTAAGCTTATACAATGAATAGCTTCAGAAACTGCAACTATACAACTTCACTGGTCCCTTCCAACTATGTAAAGTTTTAATTAAGCCCTTTTATGAAATATCAGGACAGTGGTGGACGAGGGCTTGGGTCATGAGGGTCCGTCGAAATGAAAGGGTACGATGACTATCAGAAGGCAACAGTTTCAATCACGTCAAAACTTCGCTCGTTAGGCCATGCACACGTCACCAGATGTCCTTTCAAAACATTTCATTTATCGCTCTCTCGTGTTTTAGAACCCGTATGGGAGCAATATCAATAAGATTTTTGGGTCTCGTCGTAAACCACTAAGCTGAGGATTTTGATTTAAATCTATGACGCAACGTTGTAGTTCAATACGAAATAATAAATTTGAAGTCCTCTATTTAAAGTAACATACATTTAGGTAACTGATATTTGTAGTAAAAAAAGTTTTTGTACTTTATAGTTTTGTCCGTTTGTTCACGCAATATGGTTTTGGCTATATTAAGATTTGGGACATTTTTTTCGGAAACGTTAGAGTTTAGTAACATTGTGCTATAGTTAACTTGTGGATAGAGTTCGCCAATGAAGTAATATTTTGAACCATTTTTATGGAAAGTTTTACGGGAATAGTAGATATTAGAATAAATCTATTATTCATATTAAAAAAAATGCCCTAAAAAGTGAAAAAGGGGGAAAAATTTGAGGAAATTGCTTGTATATAGAATACGAACAATTCTTTTATTGAATTAAATGTTAACAAAAAAATATATGATTGTTTAAATAGAATGTTCAAATAAAATGCAAATAATTTTATTGGAATAACAAAGCCAACAAATACATAAAATATAGAAAATGATTTCTTAGCATTTCTATCTATGAGGATATTTGTTATCGTCCGCATTTCACATTAAAAGATGAATGTGGGTTTCGCTAAAACGATTTAATAGTCTTATATTCAAGGTTGGCCTCTTGATCCGCTTACAAAACGAATTGGATGCGAAATTGCTTTCTAAATTGGACTAGTTCAGCGGTAGACAATTTGGCAAGACATTTGTATTCTTGCGGAGAAAAATAGCATATACCTCGAACATCTGATAGTGGATGTCGTATGTCTGTCGGCACCCATCGCTTCTCTGTTGGGCCTGAGCCAATCATTCGATCGAAATGAAATATTTCGTAGCAATTTAGGGACTTAATGAAAAAAGCTCCCCTTTTCCCATTTAGTATGTTCATGTACTTACCTACTTCGCAATAAGGGTATTAAATTTATGTCGCAGGGACTACGTTCTTTTGTACATACGAGTACTGCTTGTTGTATACAATATTTAAAATATAGATATCGTATTTTGTCTTAATATTAATATATATAAATTATGTAGTTTTGTTGATATAAGGAATGATATGGTATACATACATACAATCATGTATGTATACCGTAATTATTTGAAGTAATTATTATTAATATAATTATTTACGTAATTCTATTGTATGCGTCCAAGTCATATCGGCTTACAATATTTACTATTTTTCTCATTACTCATGTTTCATAGCGGGTAGTTGTATCTATTTTTTTATACAACTTAGAATGGCAAACAAGCTGATGGCCCACCTGATGGAAAGTGGTAACCGTCGCCTATAGACATGAGCAGTACCATGGACATAATAGAGTATACTGTTTCGCCCATGATACCCCCCATGCGTTGCTATTCCAGAGGACTCAGATGTTATTCCTCTGTACCCAGTAAATTCACGCCATATCCCACCCTTCAAACCGAAACACAGCCATGCAGACACAATTGCTTCACGGTCCGTCCTTTGTATTAATCTATTTCATTTCATCACAAATTTGATTAAAATAGTGCCACAATTTATGTATAATTAAAATAATAAACCTTTAAATATGCTCACACATTTTCATAGTTGAATATTATTACAAATTTTATTTATATAGTTATATTTTTATTTCTTTTTTAGAAAGAGTACGTACACTGTGATAATATTAAGTGCAAAGTGCACATAGAAGAGCAGCTTCATACATTAAAAACAAATGTTTTTATATCTATATGTATAACTTTTGATTGATTTGCAATAGATACATGAAGAATTCAAATAGTGACATATTAAGAATACTGTGTGTCACTACTCCTTTGTATAAAATGAATATTGCAAAAGGAGATTATGAGTAAAATATGAGTAATAAACTATATCAGTGTAAGAAAAGTGATATAAGAAAAGTGAAACTTATTTTGAAAATTCTGCAGGCTTTCACTTAGCTAACGACGTAATAAGAAGCTATGCCCTTTTATTATAAGATATTTATACCTAACACTAGGTTATAGGTTATAAATATGGTAAGATTATATACTTCAATGAAAAAAAATTGGCTTAAATTTAATTAATAACAATAATTTAAAGTTAACTTACTTAAAATAACGATATTTATAAAGAAATAACGAGATCTTTTTTATGCGACTTAAAATGACAAACAAGCTATAATTTAATTTTAAGACAATTATATACATTTAATAGTAAGACAATTACCAAGCGTCTCCATAATATATACAGATGGTCTAATAAGAGATATAAATCGCTGTTGCCTCGTCGTATTATACTTACTAACAATGTTAAACAGTTTTCTTTCATTGTTTATAAATTGGATGCCGTGGCAATTTGCTCATCGTACTGTTTTTAAAATGGGTATTTTATTGTTCCCTCTTTTATTTAAACTGAAATTACTCCTCATTCATTAGGAGAGGACGCAGCGCACTCTACTCCATTTTTATTTTCCATTGTTGGTTTTCAAAATTAAGCCTCTGTAACAATTGCTTTGTTAATAAGGCCCCGACGATTAATCTACTTTATTTTTTTTTTCTTTCGAAGAAATAAGACCGCTTTCAGAAGACGTTTATTTTGTTTTGGCCCAAATTAAACTTCTAATACCCATTTATAAAGACGAGGTCTGCTGTAAATTTCTTCCTATTTCAGAATGACTCGTAGTTGCCGACATGTTTTTAGCTGATTATAAGACCTTTTAAGTAGCTACACAGAAAAGGTAATAAAATATTGTAGTCAAAATAGGAAAATTCGAATCTTGATGATAAATATTACATATTATATACTTATTTTGGACTAAGTAGACTGAGTAATAAATTAACATTTTTAGGATTTTATTGGCAAATACCTGACATGAAATCATTGGTTTACAAGGGAAAAATTCACATCAAAATATAGTTTAATTGTGTATTTTATTAATTTTGAATCGCTTAAAAAGATTTTGCGACTAGTTACTTTTTTAACAAAATATCTAATAAGAATTTTGGTTTCCCAAATTAAATAAAAAATTATCTCCTAAACTTATTACAAGATTTTATTTAACTTCCTTTAGTATCCGCCATTGAGCTTGTCTGATAATGAAGATGGAGGGTTATTACAGAAACTTGTAAAATGCCTGTAATAAATTCGTCATGTTTGAGTCCGTTTGAATTGTTTTGATAAAAAACTATAAACCTGTGGCTAGAGTCAAGTGATGAAACTAAAAGTCTATAAAAGGTTATTTCTAAAAGTGTTCTTAAATATAATTATTTACAGTACAATAATTCTATCATTAACCACGTGATAGAATGCACGAATGATACTTACATGAATTAATTAATACACTTTTAATAACACAAATACGACAATGATGAATAAAAAATATGTACGTATTGAATAAAATGTATATATAGCTGTAAACTGTCACACAGATAAACGCAGTCTAGGACAACTCTTCACTATGAAACGCATTGCAGGGAGTCAGTGGATATAGGTGGATCGGGACCATTTCTTATGGCAACCTATGGTAGTGGGCTGAAATGATGCTAATTGTAATTGTTAGTATGTATTTTACTAATAGCGTACGTAGTTACGCTATTAAATATAATTTAAACAATTATAAAAATATATAACAATCTTTACACTTGTTTACTTGCTCTTTACTTTTCCAAATGAGACTGTTGTATCTACTTTAGTCGAGAATCTGAGATGTGCCAATGACATATTTATGTATATTTTTTAATATGTTAGTACCTATTTCAATATAATCTACCTAAGCTAAGATTTATTTAAATTTTGATATCTTATAAACTTTTCTTTCATATGATTACAAAGTTATTCAAGAATTTCTTTAGAGATGATTACCAAGGTATACGGACAAATTTGTTGTACCTCATACCATCCATATCATATCAGCCTTTATGAAAACTATCTAATTTTGTTCAATTATTCTTGTGTGTTACCAGAGGAAACAGACAGACAAAAGTTTCAAAAGAATATTGCTTTAGCTCTGATTTATTATTTCAGCCGATAACTGTCCACTGCTGATCATAAGCCTTCCCCATAAGGGGAATTTTGCCAGTAGTTTCCATTTTTGGCAGACGGTTTCGCAACCGCAGTTAAATGATCTCGTTTTAAATTACAATTCACAGTCTTTTTTAACATAATAAAATTGGCAAGCACGCGCTGATTTGACTGATTAAAATAATCTCTTTTGAACTATTTCGAAATAATCGTTATAATTAATGTAATGTCAACTTGGATTACGTTTTAATAAAGGCCGTCATAGACTGTACGGTTATACTCGTATTATTGCCTCTAGAGAGTTTCCGTATATTGAGAGTTAATCGAACTAGTATAATTCCAATAGCAATTTTCTACTCTACACGTGTAAGTACAGGTTGTTTTTACCCTTTTAGTCACCCTCACTCACAATATAACTTAATAAGTAAATTTTACTGTTGCTGAGTGAATTTATATATAAGATAGTGATTTCGTAGATTGTCGTGTGGCATAGAATCTAGTATAGTTCCCACTTTCTATTTTTTGGGTGTCATAAGAAGAGACTAAAGGAACTTAATAGTCGAGGGATGAGCAGCAGCGCCCCTTTTAAAATATCATCAAAGCTTAACTGCGGTTGCCAACTCACCCGTCAAGATTAGCAACTATTAGCAGTAGATCTATGGTCAACTGTGGACAGTTAATGGCTGATATAATAACAATAAAATTGAAAATATTTGAAATTAGAATGCAGAGTTGTATGTTTATTAATAACTAAGTTTTACATCGCAACAAGCAGTTATTGTATCGACAAAAAAACGATTTAATAGTCTTATATTCAAGGTTGGCCTCTTGATCCGCTTACAAAACGAATTGGATGCGAAAATGCTTTCTAAATTGGACTAGTTCAGCGGTAGACAATTTGGCAAGACATTTGTATTCTTGCGGAGAAAAATAGCATATACCTCGAACATCTGATAGTGGATGTCGTATGTCTGTCGGCACCCATCGCTTCTCTGTTGGGCCTGAGCCAATCATTCGATCGAAATGAAATATTTCGTAGCAATTTAGGGACTTAATGAAAAAAGCTCCCCTTTTCCCATTTAGTATGTTCATGTACTTACCTACTTCGCAATAAGGGTATTAAATTTATGTCGCAGGGACTACGTTCTTTTGTACATACGAGTACTGCTTGTTGTATACAATATTTAAAATATAGATATCGTATTTTGTCTTAATATTAATATATATAAATTATGTAGTTTTGTTGATATAAGGAATGATATGGTATACATACATACAATCATGTATGTATACCGTAATTATTTGAAGTAATTATTATTAATATAATTATTTACGTAATTCTATTGTATGCGTCCAAGTCATATCGGCTTACAATATTTACTATTTTTCTCATTACTCATGTTTCATAGCGGGTAGTTGTATCTATTTTTTTTTATACAACTTAGAATGGCAAACAAGCTGATGGCCCACCTGATGGAAAGTGGTAACCGTCGCTTATAGACATGAGCAGTACCATGGACATAATAGAGTATACTGTTTCGCCCATGATACCCCCCATGCGTTGCTATTCCAGAGGACTCAGATGTTATTCCTCTGTACCCAGTAAATTCACGCCATATCCCACCCTTCAAACCGAAACACAGCCATGCAGACACAATTGCTTCACGGTCCGTCCTTTGTATTAATCTATTTCATTTCATCACAAATTTGATTAAAATAGTGCCACAATTTATGTATAATTAAAATAATAAACCTTTAAATATGCTCACACATTTTCATAGTTGAATATTATTACAAATTTTATTTATATAGTTATATTTTTATTTCTTTTTTAGAAAGAGTACGTACACTGTGATAATATTAAGTGCAAAGTGCACATAGAAGAGCAGCTTCATACATTAAAAACAAATGTTTTTATATCTATATGTATAACTTTTGATTGATTTGCAATAGATACATGAAGAATTCAAATAGTGACATATTAAGAATACTGTGTGTCACTACTCCTTTGTATAAAATGAATATTGCAAAAGGAGATTATGAGTAAAATATGAGTAATAAACTATATCAGTGTAAGAAAAGTGATATAAGAAAAGTGAAACTTATTTTGAAAATTCTGCAGGCTTTCACTTAGCTAACGACGTAATAAGAAGCTATGCCCTTTTATTATAAGATATTTATACCTAACACTAGGTTATAGGTTATAAATATGGTAAGATTATATACTTCAATGAAAAAAAATTGGCTTAAATTTAATTAATAACAATAATTTAAAGTTAACTTACTTAAAATAACGATATTTATAAAGAAATAACGAGATCTTTTTTATGCGACTTAAAATGACAAACAAGCTATAATTTAATTTTAAGACAATTATATACATTTAATAGTAAGACAATTACCAAGCGTCTCCATAATATATACAGATGGTCTAATAAGAGATATAAATCGCTGTTGCCTCGTCGTATTATACTTACTAACAATGTTAAACAGTTTTCTTTCATTGTTTATAAATTGGATGCCGTGGCAATTTGCTCATCGTACTGTTTTTAAAATGGGTATTTTATTGTTCCCTCTTTTATTTAAACTGAAATTACTCCTCATTCATTAGGAGAGGACGCAGCGCACTCTACTCCATTTTTATTTTCCATTGTTGGTTTTCAAAATTAAGCCTCTGTAACAATTGCTTTGTTAATAAGGCCCCGACGATTAATCTACTTTATTTTTTTTTCTTTCGAAGATATAAGACCGCTTTCAGAAGACGTTTATTTTGTTTTGGCCCAAATTAAACTTCTAATACCCATTTATAAAGACGAGGTCTGCTGTAAATTTCTTCCTATTTCAGAATGACTCGTAGTTGCCGACATGTTTTTAGCTGATTATAAGACCTTTTAAGTAGCTACACAGAAAAGGTAATAAAATATTGTAGTCAAAATAGGAAAATTCGAATCTTGATGATAAATATTACATATTATATACTTATTTTGGACTAAGTAGACTGAGTAATAAATTAACATTTTTAGGATTTTATTGGCAAATACCTGACATGAAATCATTGGTTTACAAGGGAAAAATTCACATCAAAATATAGTTTAATTGTGTATTTTATTAATTTTGAATCGCTTAAAAAGATTTTGCGACTAGTTACTTTTTTAACAAAATATCTAATAAGAATTTTGGTTTCCCAAATTAAATAAAAAATTATCTCCTAAACTTATTACAAGATTTTATTTAACTTCCTTTAGTATCCGCCATTGAGCTTGTCTGATAATGAAGATGGAGGGTTATTACAGAAACTTGTAAAATGCCTGTAATAAATTCGTCATGTTTGAGTCCGTTTGAATTGTTTTGATAAAAAACTATAAACCTGTGGCTAGAGTCAAGTGATGAAACTAAAAGTCTATAAAAGGTTATTTCTAAAAGTGTTCTTAAATATAATTATTTACAGTACAATAATTCTATCATTAACCACGTGATAGAATGCACGAATGATACTTACATGAATTAATTAATACACTTTTAATAACACAAATACGACAATGATGAATAAAAAATATGTACGTATTGAATAAAATGTATATATAGCTGTAAACTGTCACACAGATAAACGCAGTCTAGGACAACTCTTCACTATGAAACGCATTGCAGGGAGTCAGTGGATATAGGTGGATCGGGACCATTTCTTATGGCAACCTATGGTAGTGGGCTGAAATGATGCTAATTGTAATTGTTAGTATGTATTTTACTAATAGCGTACGTAGTTACGCTATTAAATATAATTTAAACAATTATAAAAATATATAACAATCTTTACACTTGTTTACTTGCTCTTTACTTTTCCAAATGAGACTGTTGTATCTACTTTAGTCGAGAATCTGAGATGTGCCAATGACATATTTATGTATATTTTTTAATATGTTAGTACCTATTTCAATATAATCTACCTAAGCTAAGATTTATTTAAATTTTGATATCTTATAAACTTTTCTTTCATATGATTACAAAGTTATTCAAGAATTTCTTTAGAGATGATTACCAAGGTATACGGACAAATTTGTTGTACCTCATACCATCCATATCATATCAGCCTTTATGAAAACTATCTAATTTTGTTCAATTATTCTTGTGTGTTACCAGAGGAAACAGACAGACAAAAGTTTCAAAAGAATATTGCTTTAGCTCTGATTTATTATTTCAGCCGATAACTGTCCACTGCTGATCATAAGCCTTCCCCATAAGGGGAATTTTGCCAGTAGTTTCCATTTTTGGCAGACGGTTTCGCAACCGCAGTTAAATGATCTCGTTTTAAATTACAATTCACAGTCTTTTTTAACATAATAAAATTGGCAAGCACGCGCTGATTTGACTGATTAAAATAATCTCTTTTGAACTATTTCGAAATAATCGTTATAATTAATGTAATGTCAACTTGGATTACGTTTTAATAAAGGCCGTCATAGACTGTACGGTTATACTCGTATTATTGCCTCTAGAGAGTTTCCGTATATTGAGAGTTAATCGAACTAGTATAATTCCAATAGCAATTTTCTACTCTACACGTGTAAGTACAGGTTGTTTTTACCCTTTTAGTCACCCTCACTCACAATATAACTTAATAAGTAAATTTTACTGTTGCTGAGTGAATTTATATATAAGATAGTGATTTCGTAGATTGTCGTGTGGCATAGAATCTAGTATAGTTCCCACTTTCTATTTTTTGGGTGTCATAAGAAGAGACTAAAGGAACTTAATAGTCGAGGGATGAGCAGCAGCGCCCCTTTTAAAATATCATCAAAGCTTAACTGCGGTTGCCAACTCACCCGTCAAGATTAGCAACTATTAGCAGTAGATCTATGGTCAACTGTGGACAGTTAATGGCTGATATAATAACAATAAAATTGAAAATATTTGAAATTAGAATGCAGAGTTGTATGTTTATTAATAACTAAGTTTTACATCGCAACAAGCAGTTATTGTATCGACAAAAAAACGATTTAATAGTCTTATATTCAAGGTTGGCCTCTTGATCCGCTTACAAAACGAATTGGATGCGAAAATGCTTTCTAAATTGGACTAGTTCAGCGGTAGACAATTTGGCAAGACATTTGTATTCTTGCGGAGAAAAATAGCATATACCTCGAACATCTGATAGTGGATGTCGTATGTCTGTCGGCACCCATCGCTTCTCTGTTGGGCCTGAGCCAATCATTCGATCGAAATGAAATATTTCGTAGCAATTTAGGGACTTAATGAAAAAAGCTCCCCTTTTCCCATTTAGTATGTTCATGTACTTACCTACTTCGCAATAAGGGTATTAAATTTATGTCGCAGGGACTACGTTCTTTTGTACATACGAGTACTGCTTGTTGTATACAATATTTAAAATATAGATATCGTATTTTGTCTTAATATTAATATATATAAATTATGTAGTTTTGTTGATATAAGGAATGATATGGTATACATACATACAATCATGTATGTATACCGTAATTATTTGAAGTAATTATTATTAATATAATTATTTACGTAATTCTATTGTATGCGTCCAAGTCATATCGGCTTACAATATTTACTATTTTTCTCATTACTCATGTTTCATAGCGGGTAGTTGTATCTATTTTTTTTTATACAACTTAGAATGGCAAACAAGCTGATGGCCCACCTGATGGAAAGTGGTAACCGTCGCTTATAGACATGAGCAGTACCATGGACATAATAGAGTATACTGTTTCGCCCATGATACCCCCCATGCGTTGCTATTCCAGAGGACTCAGATGTTATTCCTCTGTACCCAGTAAATTCACGCCATATCCCACCCTTCAAACCGAAACACAGCCATGCAGACACAATTGCTTCACGGTCCGTCCTTTGTATTAATCTATTTCATTTCATCACAAATTTGATTAAAATAGTGCCACAATTTATGTATAATTAAAATAATAAACCTTTAAATATGCTCACACATTTTCATAGTTGAATATTATTACAAATTTTATTTATATAGTTATATTTTTATTTCTTTTTTAGAAAGAGTACGTACACTGTGATAATATTAAGTGCAAAGTGCACATAGAAGAGCAGCTTCATACATTAAAAACAAATGTTTTTATATCTATATGTATAACTTTTGATTGATTTGCAATAGATACATGAAGAATTCAAATAGTGACATATTAAGAATACTGTGTGTCACTACTCCTTTGTATAAAATGAATATTGCAAAAGGAGATTATGAGTAAAATATGAGTAATAAACTATATCAGTGTAAGAAAAGTGATATAAGAAAAGTGAAACTTATTTTGAAAATTCTGCAGGCTTTCACTTAGCTAACGACGTAATAAGAAGCTATGCCCTTTTATTATAAGATATTTATACCTAACACTAGGTTATAGGTTATAAATATGGTAAGATTATATACTTCAATGAAAAAAAATTGGCTTAAATTTAATTAATAACAATAATTTAAAGTTAACTTACTTAAAATAACGATATTTATAAAGAAATAACGAGATCTTTTTTATGCGACTTAAAATGACAAACAAGCTATAATTTAATTTTAAGACAATTATATACATTTAATAGTAAGACAATTACCAAGCGTCTCCATAATATATACAGATGGTCTAATAAGAGATATAAATCGCTGTTGCCTCGTCGTATTATACTTACTAACAATGTTAAACAGTTTTCTTTCATTGTTTATAAATTGGATGCCGTGGCAATTTGCTCATCGTACTGTTTTTAAAATGGGTATTTTATTGTTCCCTCTTTTATTTAAACTGAAATTACTCCTCATTCATTAGGAGAGGACGCAGCGCACTCTACTCCATTTTTATTTTCCATTGTTGGTTTTCAAAATTAAGCCTCTGTAACAATTGCTTTGTTAATAAGGCCCCGACGATTAATCTACTTTATTTTTTTTTCTTTCGAAGATATAAGACCGCTTTCAGAAGACGTTTATTTTGTTTTGGCCCAAATTAAACTTCTAATACCCATTTATAAAGACGAGGTCTGCTGTAAATTTCTTCCTATTTCAGAATGACTCGTAGTTGCCGACATGTTTTTAGCTGATTATAAGACCTTTTAAGTAGCTACACAGAAAAGGTAATAAAATATTGTAGTCAAAATAGGAAAATTCGAATCTTGATGATAAATATTACATATTATATACTTATTTTGGACTAAGTAGACTGAGTAATAAATTAACATTTTTAGGATTTTATTGGCAAATACCTGACATGAAATCATTGGTTTACAAGGGAAAAATTCACATCAAAATATAGTTTAATTGTGTATTTTATTAATTTTGAATCGCTTAAAAAGATTTTGCGACTAGTTACTTTTTTAACAAAATATCTAATAAGAATTTTGGTTTCCCAAATTAAATAAAAAATTATCTCCTAAACTTATTACAAGATTTTATTTAACTTCCTTTAGTATCCGCCATTGAGCTTGTCTGATAATGAAGATGGAGGGTTATTACAGAAACTTGTAAAATGCCTGTAATAAATTCGTCATGTTTGAGTCCGTTTGAATTGTTTTGATAAAAAACTATAAACCTGTGGCTAGAGTCAAGTGATGAAACTAAAAGTCTATAAAAGGTTATTTCTAAAAGTGTTCTTAAATATAATTATTTACAGTACAATAATTCTATCATTAACCACGTGATAGAATGCACGAATGATACTTACATGAATTAATTAATACACTTTTAATAACACAAATACGACAATGATGAATAAAAAATATGTACGTATTGAATAAAATGTATATATAGCTGTAAACTGTCACACAGATAAACGCAGTCTAGGACAACTCTTCACTATGAAACGCATTGCAGGGAGTCAGTGGATATAGGTGGATCGGGACCATTTCTTATGGCAACCTATGGTAGTGGGCTGAAATGATGCTAATTGTAATTGTTAGTATGTATTTTACTAATAGCGTACGTAGTTACGCTATTAAATATAATTTAAACAATTATAAAAATATATAACAATCTTTACACTTGTTTACTTGCTCTTTACTTTTCCAAATGAGACTGTTGTATCTACTTTAGTCGAGAATCTGAGATGTGCCAATGACATATTTATGTATATTTTTTAATATGTTAGTACCTATTTCAATATAATCTACCTAAGCTAAGATTTATTTAAATTTTGATATCTTATAAACTTTTCTTTCATATGATTACAAAGTTATTCAAGAATTTCTTTAGAGATGATTACCAAGGTATACGGACAAATTTGTTGTACCTCATACCATCCATATCATATCAGCCTTTATGAAAACTATCTAATTTTGTTCAATTATTCTTGTGTGTTACCAGAGGAAACAGACAGACAAAAGTTTCAAAAGAATATTGCTTTAGCTCTGATTTATTATTTCAGCCGATAACTGTCCACTGCTGATCATAAGCCTTCCCCATAAGGGGAATTTTGCCAGTAGTTTCCATTTTTGGCAGACGGTTTCGCAACCGCAGTTAAATGATCTCGTTTTAAATTACAATTCACAGTCTTTTTTAACATAATAAAATTGGCAAGCACGCGCTGATTTGACTGATTAAAATAATCTCTTTTGAACTATTTCGAAATAATCGTTATAATTAATGTAATGTCAACTTGGATTACGTTTTAATAAAGGCCGTCATAGACTGTACGGTTATACTCGTATTATTGCCTCTAGAGAGTTTCCGTATATTGAGAGTTAATCGAACTAGTATAATTCCAATAGCAATTTTCTACTCTACACGTGTAAGTACAGGTTGTTTTTACCCTTTTAGTCACCCTCACTCACAATATAACTTAATAAGTAAATTTTACTGTTGCTGAGTGAATTTATATATAAGATAGTGATTTCGTAGATTGTCGTGTGGCATAGAATCTAGTATAGTTCCCACTTTCTATTTTTTGGGTGTCATAAGAAGAGACTAAAGGAACTTAATAGTCGAGGGATGAGCAGCAGCGCCCCTTTTAAAATATCATCAAAGCTTAACTGCGGTTGCCAACTCACCCGTCAAGATTAGCAACTATTAGCAGTAGATCTATGGTCAACTGTGGACAGTTAATGGCTGATATAATAACAATAAAATTGAAAATATTTGAAATTAGAATGCAGAGTTGTATGTTTATTAATAACTAAGTTTTACATCGCAACAAGCAGTTATTGTATCGACAAAAAAACGATTTAATAGTCTTATATTCAAGGTTGGCCTCTTGATCCGCTTACAAAACGAATTGGATGCGAAAATGCTTTCTAAATTGGACTAGTTCAGCGGTAGACAATTTGGCAAGACATTTGTATTCTTGCGGAGAAAAATAGCATATACCTCGAACATCTGATAGTGGATGTCGTATGTCTGTCGGCACCCATCGCTTCTCTGTTGGGCCTGAGCCAATCATTCGATCGAAATGAAATATTTCGTAGCAATTTAGGGACTTAATGAAAAAAGCTCCCCTTTTCCCATTTAGTATGTTCATGTACTTACCTACTTCGCAATAAGGGTATTAAATTTATGTCGCAGGGACTACGTTCTTTTGTACATACGAGTACTGCTTGTTGTATACAATATTTAAAATATAGATATCGTATTTTGTCTTAATATTAATATATATAAATTATGTAGTTTTGTTGATATAAGGAATGATATGGTATACATACATACAATCATGTATGTATACCGTAATTATTTGAAGTAATTATTATTAATATAATTATTTACGTAATTCTATTGTATGCGTCCAAGTCATATCGGCTTACAATATTTACTATTTTTCTCATTACTCATGTTTCATAGCGGGTAGTTGTATCTATTTTTTTTTATACAACTTAGAATGGCAAACAAGCTGATGGCCCACCTGATGGAAAGTGGTAACCGTCGCTTATAGACATGAGCAGTACCATGGACATAATAGAGTATACTGTTTCACCCATGATATCCCCCATGCGTTGCTATTCCAGAGGACTCAGATGTTATTCCTCTGTACCCAGTAAATTCACGCCATATCCCACCCTTCAAACCGAAACACAGCCATGCAGACACAATTGCTTCACGGTCCGTCCTTTGTATTAATCTATTTCATTTCATCACAAATTTGATTAAAATAGTGCCACAATTTATGTATAATTAAAATAATAAACCTTTAAATATGCTCACACATTTTCATAGTTGAATATTATTACAAATTTTATTTATATAGTTATATTTTTATTTCTTTTTTAGAAAGAGTATGTAAACTGTGATAATATTAAGTGTAAAGTGTACATAGTTGATTTTTATATCTATATGTATAACTTTTGATTGATTTGCAATAAATACATGAAGAATTCAAATAGTGACATATTAAGAATACTGTGTGTCACTACTCCTTTGTATAAAATGAATATTGCAAAAGGAGATTATGAGTAAAATATGAGTAATAAACTATATCAGTGTAAGAAAAGTGATATAAGAAAAGTGAAACTTATTTTGAAAATTCTGCAGGCTTTCACTTAGCTAACGACGTAATAAGAAGCTATGCCCTTTTATTATAAGATATTTATACCTAACACTAGGTTATAGGTTATAAATATGGTAAGATTATATACTTCAATGAAAAAAAATTGGCTTAAATTTAATTAATAACAATAATTTAAAGTTAACTTACTTAAAATAACGATATTTATAAAGAAATAACGAGATCTTTTTTATGCGACTTAAAATGACAAACAAGCTATAATTTAATTTTAAGACAATTATATACATTTAATAGTAAGACAATTACCAAGCGTCTCCATAATATATACAGATGGTCTAATAAGAGATATAAATCGCTGTTGCCTCGTCGTATTATACTTACTAACAATGTTAAACAGTTTTCTTTCATTGTTTATAAATTGGATGCCGTGGCAATTTGCTCATCGTACTGTTTTTAAAATGGGTATTTTATTGTTCCCTCTTTTATTTAAAC
The DNA here is from genome assembly GCF_026898425.1 of Galleria mellonella. Lineage (NCBI taxonomy): Eukaryota > Metazoa > Arthropoda > Insecta > Lepidoptera > Pyralidae > Galleria > Galleria mellonella. The sequence continues at coordinate 5,193,911 of NW_026442133.1, forward strand.
TGAAATTACTCCTCATTCATTAGGAGAGGACGCAGCGCACTCTATTCCATTTTTATTTTCCATTGTTGGTTTTCAAAATTAAGCCTCTGTAACAATTGCTTTGTTAATAAGGCCCCGACGATTAATCTACTTTATTTTTTTTTCTTTCGAAGATATAAGACCGCTTTCAGAAGACGTTTATTTTGTTTTGGCCCAAATTAAACTTCTAATACCCATTTATAAAGACGAGGTCTGCTGTAAATTTCTTCCTATTTCAGAATGACTCGTAGTTGCCGACATGTTTTTAGCTGATTATAAGACCTTTTAAGTAGCTACACAGAAAAGGTAATAAAATATTGTAGTCAAAATAGGAAAATTCGAATCTTGATGATAAATATTACATATTATATACTTATTTTGGACTAAGTAGACTGAGTAATAAATTAACATTTTTAGGATTTTATTGGCAAATACCTGACATGAAATCATTGGTTTACAAGGGAAAAATTCACATCAAAATATAGTTTAATTGTGTATTTTATTAATTTTGAATCGCTTAAAAAGATTTTGCGACTAGTTACTTTTTTAACAAAATATCTAATAAGAATTTTGGTTTCCCAAATTAAATAAAAAATTATCTCCTAAACTTATTACAAGATTTTATTTAACTTCCTTTAGTATCCGCCATTGAGCTTGTCTGATAATGAAGATGGAGGGTTATTACAGAAACTTGTAAAATGCCTGTAATAAATTCGTCATGTTTGAGTCTGTTTGAATTGTTTTGATAAAAAACTATAAACCTGTGGCTAGAGTCAAGTGATGAAAAAAAAAGGTTATTTCTAAAAGTGTTCTTAAATATAATTATTTACAGTACATTAATTCTATAATTAACCACGTGATAGAACGCACGAATGTTACTTACATGAATTAATTAATACACTTTTAATAACACAAATACGACAATGATGAATAAAAAATATGTACGTATTGAATAAAATGTATATATAGCTGTAAACTGTCACACAGATAAACGCAGTCTAGGACAACTCTTCACTATGAAACGCATTGCAGGGAGTCAGTGGATATAGGTGGATCGGGACCATTTCTTATGGCAACCTATGGTAGTGGGCTGAAATGATGCTAATTGTAATTGTTAGTATGTATTTTACTAATAGCGTACGTAGTTACGCTATTAAATATAATTTAAACAATTATAAAAATATATAACAATCTTTACACTTGTTTACTTGCTCTTTACTTTTCCAAATGAGACTGTTGTATCTACTTTAGTCGAGAATCTGAGATGTGCCAATGACATATTTATGTATATTTTTTAATATGTTAGTACCTATTTCAATATAATCTACCTAAGCTAAGATTTATTTAAATTTTGATATCTTATAAACTTTTCTTTCATATGATTACAAAGTTATTCAAGAATTTCTTTAGAGATGATTACCAAGGTATACGGACAAATTTGTTGTACCTCATACCATCCATATCATATCAGCCTTTATGAAAACTATCTAATTTTGTTCAATTATTCTTGTGTGTTACCAGAGGAAACAGACAGACAAAAGTTTCAAAAGAATATTGCTTTAGCTCTGATTTATTATTTCAGCCGATAACTGTCCACTGCTGATCATAAGCCTTCCCCATAAGGGGAGTTTTGCCAGTAGTTTCCATTTTTGGCAGACGGTTTCGCAACCGCAGTTAAATGATCTCGTTTTAAATTACAATTCACAGTCTTTTTTAACATAATAAAATTGGCAAGCACGCGCTGATTTGACTGATTAAAATAATCTCTTTTGAACTATTTCGAAATAATCGTTATAATTAATGTAATGTCAACTTGGATTACGTTTTAATAAAGGCCGTCATAGACTGTACGGTTATACTCGTATTATTGCCTCTAGAGAGTTTCCGTATATTGAGAGTTAATCGAACTAGTATAATTCCAATAGCAATTTTCTACTCTACACGTGTAAGTACAGGTTGTTTTTACCCTTTTAGTCACCCTCACTCACAATATAACTTAATAAGTAAATTTTACTGTTGCTGAGTGAATTTATATATAAGATAGTGATTTCGTAGATTGTCGTGTGGCATAGAATCTAGTATAGTTCCCACTTTCTATTTTTTGGGTGTCATAAGAAGAGACTAAAGGAACTTAATAGTCGAGGGATGAGCAGCAGCGCCCCTTTTAAAATATCATCAAAGCTTAACTGCGGTTGCCAACTCACCCGTCAAGATTAGCAACTATTAGCAGTAGATCTATGGTCAACTGTGGACAGTTAATGGCTGATATAATAACAATAAAATTGAAAATATTTGAAATTAGAATGCAGAGTTGTATGTTTATTAATAACTAAGTTTTACATCGCAACAAGCAGTTATTGTATCGACAAAAAAACATCAGCTTTCACTGTCACAAAATCAATCACCAGCAAAAAAATAAATATTATCCATTTAAAAAAGTACACAATTATTCTGGTACTGTACCTTGAGGAAGTCACTGAAAAACTATAGGTAACCATCGGGATTATAGGAGCATCATTTCCCTTTACGAAATTGCAATTAATATGTAAAGGTAAATCTGGAGGTATTTAACGAGGTTCCTGTGGATCGTTAACAAAGATTTTACGATGTCGACCTCCGAAATATGATTTTGTATTTAAACTTGTTTACTCTTTATACGTACACAGCGTGGTAATTTGTTATGGGATAATATTTGAGCTCGTTTATGAGAGCGTGATGCGGGCATATTTGTTTGTTGCTCTGTAGCAACAATATGGTGACGCCATCTGTCAAGCTCAACTGGCGACAATACAAACGGCGACGAATAAATTGCCCATCATTTATATTGATGAGTGACACGGGGGCTATTTTAATATGTACCTAGTTTAATGCTTTAATGGTTCTGCTTCTGTTGTCAAAATAAAAAGTCAATAAGTTATCTGCTTAATTGAAGTTAATCTTGATCAGCATTAGTTTAGATTTTGCTGTAGATATACATTATAGAAATGTCAATATACCTACAACTTAGCGAACTGTTTAAGCCTTCGATTATTATCTAAAATGAAAATGTAAACAGTTTCTGACATTTGAAAGCATATTTAGACTAGAATTATGAAGGTCAAGGTTCGATTGTGGCTTCTATTAGACCATTATTACTGCATTTATCAGACCTAAATCTCTCAAATTTGTTAATAATAATGATTTTTCTACTGAATTAAGTGTTATTTTACGGAAGTCCATATAACTGGCTAGTTGATTAGATTTATTTAATTTAATTTTGCTACCATTGTATGCGTGCGAGTGCCAATATTTAAGGATTGACTACTATTATTATTAATACAAATGCTACGATCTTTTCTATGAAATAGTCCACTTATAGATGGAGTATCAAGAAAAAACATGTACTAGTTATTAAGTTAGATGTTCAGAAATACAGCTGTGATAACTGCAACAAATTTTATTTAGTAGTTTTGTGTGATGCCGGAACAAACATACAGACAAATTGATATACAGACACGGATAGACTGATAGACAAAATTTCAAAAAATTATTGTTTTGGTTTCTATTGCTTTTATTAATATCCTTCCAGTTATTTTCTATTAAATATCTATAATGTACATCGTTTAGTTACAATTTTATTACGAGTATATTCGTAAGATAAGATTAGTAGAAAGAAGTTAAAAAAAATCCATAAAAAGTTATTTAAAAAAAAAAAGATTAATTCAGGTGAGACAGATAACATATTAAGACTGACTAAATTATGTATGATTCAATATTATAAATATTAGGAATTTTAACAGTCAATATTACATTTAAAAGGATGGGATAGCAATGGAGTCTCTTCTGAGCTCATTGATGGGTGATATATTAATGGATGACTATGAAAACAAGAATATCGTCAGTATACTAATATATTTTTTATCATTATGGATATATAGACTATATTTTAATATGTTGAATTAGTTCAGATCGATAATTAGACCTAGTTGTCGCTAAACTTAGTAAAGACAGTTCAAAATTAAATTTGCAATCGAGTTATAACAGCATAAGTCAGTTAACTATTTAGATCAACAATTTTCATCAATTTTATTAAAGATTTCATATTTCTGGTAACGGAATTAAACAAATTTATTGTAATCAATAATAATGTAATGAATCTATCTCAAAAGTAAATTATTAATTACTTTATTATTAACTATTTTAACTTACGAATAAATTCTAATTATAAAAAATTTCGACACGTCAATTTAAATTAGTCCCTTTGGATCTGGTTCACTGAAATTGCATCCTATTGAAATTGTGTACAAATAAAATCAAATTAATTTAGATACTTGTATGTCACTCACTGACAACATAAAGGAATACTAACGATAATAGTAAATCGAGTTGGAAAAGTTTACCTGATTCTGCCCGGACGAAGCTGGATCGGGTTGCTAACTAATATTGAAAAAGTTTTTGAGATATTTTCGTACAATATTTTATGTAACATATAATTTTTTCTATCTAAGGTAAGCTAAATCGATTTTTATATGTATATAAATATAAAAATTTACTTCATAGATATTATTGAAAAAAGTGAGTAGTAACTTTTACCCGCGCCCTCGTATGCAATTTTGCAAAGATCCTAGATTGTGTATTAAAACAAAACATAAATACAAAAAATACAGACATATAGACAGACATTGATTATAAAAAATATCGTTTTGTATTTTAATTTGCAATTTTATTATATGTATATAGAGTTGAGGATAGATAGACATTTCCTTTCTTCTCATGGTTCCATTTGTTAATTAGCTTACTATTGCCCTGTATGTATACAATAATTTCTCGTGCTAGCCAGATATCGGTTTGGAATTGGAGACGAAACGCCAGTGTCTCTGTAAACATAAAATAGAAACCCTTGCTTTGAATTTAACTACTCTCCTAAGAATATATACTAATTCAATTTAGTAATTTAATTGATGTCTAGTAGGGTTTCTGCTTTTAACCTTTTTTATTTCTCGAGACGAAAATTCTTGAAAAAATTGTAATCTAAAATTTGAAAGCAGATATCCTAATGACTAGTATTAGCAATTAGTTGAATAAAAATGTCTAAAAAATCTTAAAATAAAAGTACCTAATTTAGAATAATATGGACATTCTGGTTAGAATTTTTTTTTCGTTAGACGAGATCGTGGTTTTGTCATCATTGACTACAATCTCAGCTAATGGAAACTGATGATTATAATTTATATACAAGTTTTTCTCCTTTTTTAAATATAAAGATAAACATTATTTTATGTAATTGGGAAAGGATATTATTTAAAAATACTATATAATTCTGAGATATCATCAACATCCACGCAAAGTCATGTAACGTGATAACTTTAGTCGATTTTGCTTCATAGTAATAATAATATTCATTTCTGAGTACTGGAAATACTGTTGTTTTATCAATCAATCATCTACACTCTGTAATAATCTGCAGAGTCCTGTATAGAACAACTCTTAAGACTTTAGACTGCGATCTTAAGTTGGTATAACTTAGTGAAATGAGGGGAAAAGGATTGTTAGCAATGAAGTTCGACATTGCTAGCAATATGCCCTATCAGGTCGACCTCCACGTGGTTCCCCCTGGAAACCATCGTGAACAATTCTTGTTGAATTCGTCACGATGGGCTAACTGACCTGCTTCATCCTTATCTATCATCCCTCACTGGTGCCCTGCCGGTGTATACCAATAGCGCGGGTGGAGTTACCATTCCATTATTACCCATTAAAAAAAAACTTAGTGAAATAGGATGCTATTTTTCGGGAGATTTATAACTTATTTTGTTTGGGATAGTCGGAGTATCATGTTCCATCTCCTGTCCTGTTCTTTGTCATCATATAACTCTTTAACTGTCCACTGCTGAACACAAGCCTCCCCCTTGAGGGGTATTGCCAATAGTTGCCACGCTTGGCAGGCGGATTTGCAACCGCAGTCAGGCTTTAGAGATGTTTTAAGAGGGATGCTGCTGCCCATCCTTCGTTATCTCTTAGTCGGCTCTTACAACACCCACAAGAAAAGAAGGGGTGGGCTATTCTATGCCGGGACTACACGGCCATTTTCGTCATCATCCTTTATGAAATAAGACTTTTATGAAGCAAATATTTTCTCTAAAGAACCAAATTATCCTTACTAATATTATAAATGTGAATGTGTGTTTATCCATTTCTTTGTTATATATTGGCGTTTTGATATTATATATATACAATAAGAAATTTACTGGATTGATACCTTTTAGCATCTTTGTAGTTTAACCAATCATTATGACATTTGCTACACGTAGTCATAATCATCATCATCATCATCATATCAGCTGTTAACTGCCCACTGCTGAACACGGGCATTTGAGAGGTTTTGTCGATAGTTATCATGCTTGGCAAGTGGATTGGCAATCGAAGTTAGGCTTTACTAATATTTTAAAAGGGACACTAGCAGTGTCCCTTTATCTTCCGACCATTAAGTTCCTTTAGTTGCCTCTTACACACCCACGGGAACGAAGGGATGGCTCATTCTATGCCAGGAACACACAGCATAAAATGCGGTTACATATTATATTTGGTGGTAAATAAAATTATCAACATTATTTATTTAGTTATGTGCTTTTGTACATTCACTTCTAGTATAGATATTAGATTACATGTTACAAAAATGTACACAGGTGGAAAGAAATCCCTTAAAGAGATTTCTTTCAGTCAACCTTAAGAACCTGAAAGGAGAAAGAGTCTATACGGTTTGTATATAAAACATAACATATATGGTGCAAAAATAATACGATAAGAATAAATAATTATTAGCTATATACTTAGTAACAGAGTATTGATAAATAAAATCATAAATATACATATTAATATTAATACATACACATAGATACATATATAAATATAGCTAAATATATATGTATAAACAGAATAACTATTATATATATAAGTAACTTAACTGTCAAATATATTGTAAAATCTTATTGTTTAAGCTTTAAAGGCATTGACAGTGCGCCATTCTGGTATCATTTGGGAGAGAATTCCAGAGTCTAGCAGCTTGCAATGTAAAGGATTTGGCGTAGGATTTTATTATATTATTATACATTTTGTTAAATATGTGAAAATAGAGGCAAGTTGCGAGAGGGCAATAAGAGTATATATGTGATAAATTATGAAAGTACAAGAAGCTAGAGATACACGTGAAAAGGCCTTTGATATTCGATCCTGTCTACTCTGTAAGCGACGCGATGTTCAGACATTATTACTTTGCTAATAATTTTCTAATAATATAGATACCCAACTATTCTTGTACAAAACGTATATTATATAGGAATATTTTATTTATTAAGAATTGGATCTCGACCTTCACAAGGTATTCTCCTTTGTTAAAAACAGATTGTGTTTTACCTTTGCGAAAATCAAAGTATCATTCTATAGGAAAAGAATGTAATATTAAACAAGTAACGATAAAGCTTGACGTTTGTTTCAAAATTAAATAACACATTGCTCGGAAATTTACCTAATAATAAAACTTGGAGAACAATCGCGTCGAACTCACTCGAAGCAGTTGACTGAGGCGCCTGGTTCTCTCTGTTACCAGTTACAAAATTTCTTGTAACTTATGATCGGGTAGCGGCAGCTCAATAATCAAAAGTTTCATACAGATGGTTACACTGCTGTATGTTATGCTAAATTACTTTTTGATGAGTCCGCGTTAAAGTCTTTGAAAATTACGAAGATTGTAATATTAAAGGATTGCTATAAGCAAGCTGATGTTTGATTAAAAGTTGAAAATGTCTTTGAGAACTTCACTTGTGGTGGAAGTTTCTTGCGTGATTTAATTAAATTAAAATTTAATTTGTGGTGAATTTAAGTACATAATTATAATATTCTTGTGATTCACTTTGGCAGGTTGTCATTTGTATACAATAAACATAATGAATAAAATCTGATTTGTTTTTGGTAAATTTACGAGTTACCTTTATTTTCATTCTTAAAACAGTTTCATTCAAAAGTTAGAAGGCAGATTTTGATTTTGACAGTTGAAATAAAACGTAGACCTTACTTACAAAGTTTCTTAATTGAATGACAAATTAAATTTTCATTTGTTGGGTTGTTGTGGAAAAGTGGATGTAAAAAGAAAATTATTTACTGGAATCAAGTTATGAATGTAATAATATAATAACAAGTCTAACAATATCATAACATTGACTGTGAGTGGGTTTTAATGTAACATCTCTATTTTCATTATCATGTTTATCACATTCGCATGTAAATTAAATCAATGTCTATATAAAGGGCGATGGCAAACCCTTGATTGTATGGCTTCGCACGCAATTCGGCAATAAACTTGCAACTACGGAACTAAAATTTCAACGCAACTTTATTTTTATCAAAGGAAGTCGTTAGACGGTATCTGAACCACCTCGCACATATTAACATACATAATTATAGGTAGTTTAACAATTGGAGCAGTGCCAACTCGATCCAACTTGTATTATACGACTATTAAGTTTTTAGGTTTCCGTTAGTAAGGGAAACAATGTGTTTCAGGCGAAATCTTCTTGGTTCCGGTAGGAACGGATTGTTAGATAAAAACTAATTTATTATCCCTATTTTCGGTAACCATTTTAATGATTTGTGAAGATTTTATCATACTTCTCATATAATATGCAGGTTTAAAGCCTGATAATAATATAGGAAAAGGCCAGATATAGGTCTAATCTGACTCGTTTAATCCTGAATAATTAATGCTCAATAAGTGCTTTTTAATATTTTGATTTAATTTTCTTTAGTTATGAATAGCCTTTTTCGCTAGTATTTTAATAATCAGCTATTAAAGTGAAAAAGATTGTATAAACTGTTTTAAAGTCAGATAATTGAATAATAATAAGTGTTACATATAATATGTACCTAATAATGTAATGTAATTTAAACTTAAATCATTATGTGGCCCTTATTGAAAATTTTGACCATAATTCGAAGTTGTTTAATTTGACCTATAAAACTTTAAATTTTAGGGCCTAACTTTATTAATTGATACTGAAGACAGCCTTTTAGCCTTAATGGTATAATATTTCATGTGATGTAATTATATATGGAGAGTATACTCCAGATCTTATCCACCCAAGGTTTATATTTAGATAAAATATTTGTATTTTGAGATATTAGATTAGTTATCAATTATTATCCGTCCTCTGCTCGACATAGGCCTCCCCAATAGACTACCATAAGGAACGGTCCTAAGCCGCCTACATCCACTGACTCCCTGTAATGCTTTCGAGGTTGTCCATCTAGGAGTGGGGAGGGAGGAGGGGGATCATCCTAGACTGATTACTACATTCTACATTAGATTAGTATTATTACTTACTTACTTACTGAATTAATAATATATTAGTTCCCATAACATGAATAATTTTAATTTTAATGTTTAAGTTATTTTATTTATTTATTTTATTGTTTAAGTTTTAAGTGATTTTTAGCATGTACCATTTTTGCCTAATTTTGGTGAATTTTTTTTTAATTTAAGTCTTAAAAAAAATTGATGTCCCCAGACAGTATTTTATAAAATGCTTCCTTCTACATTTCGGGTGCATTGACTTTACTGGGGTCTCGAAGTTCAAAGTACAGTTGAAAAACCCACCGAGATTGGACGGGGGTCGCATTTGCTGAAAATCACCCATTTGCCAATCGATTAATCCAGCTCATTTGAATTTCATATGTATTGTATATACGTCCCGAAATTCTTTTGGGAAGAGCAATTCGATTCGAACGGGCGAAGCTACGGCCAACGAACCATTATAAATAATGTAAATAACATACGATTAAAACTATATTTTAAAAACTATATTATAAATACGACCTTGACGCGTACCGTAAACAGTGTTTTATTTTGCTCCGTATATTTTTTATTGTAACAATGGTTTAAAGTCAGTGTTTGTGATATAGTTTTATACTATCATAAAGCTAATATCTCAAGGATTTCATTTGTGTAATTGGTTTATTATAAGTAACTGTGGTTCGTGAGTAGTTACTGATTTTATTTTAGAAAAAATTTTTAAAACGAACGCTTGTGACAGTTGATGCGTGTCGCTAACCGCGCGAGCGCTCCGCTCCCGCTACACGCCTACCTCACCTTTTCACTATCGCTGCCTTGCTGGCCGGTGGTCGGCCGTCACTGCGTCACATCTATACATATTTATATACCGCCAATAATTATAATTCGCTCAGCGCTTTATCGTCTTGGCTACTTAACTTCTCTATGGGCATTGATTAAATGTATATATTATTACCTAATACATACTACCTGATATATACTAACCTAACAACTAAAAGTCACAATGTCGAAAAACAATAAATGTTCGATTTGTCATAATGTGATAAAAGGTAAAGAATTTTTAGAATGCATGGCTTGTAATAATAAAGTCGATATCGAATGTGCCAAAATATCCCAGCATAGATACCGTAGCTTTTATGCATGTAATGAAGAACGAAAACGAAACTGGAAGTGTTCACAATGTCAAACAAAAGAAACAGAAGTCAGTAATGCTATTACACCCACTCAATCAACTACTCGTCATGATGATACCTTGGAAAACTATGGTGGTATGCCTGCATCTTGTTCTAATAATATATATATATGGTATATATATATATATATATATATATATATATATATATATATATAAGATCGATTAATGATATAATGAACTTCGTGATTCTATAACTTTCTACAACCAGAAATATGAGGAAATTAAAGCGACACTAGAACAAAAAACAGCTGTAATAAATGATCTTCAAAACGATAATTTTAAACTGCAATCAGCAATGTTAGACTTATCCACGCGCCTAAACCAAGTTGAGCAAAGTATGAGAGAGTCAAACATAGAAATAAATGGAATACCTGAACGAAAAACAGAAAATTTGCCCCAAATACTGGAAAAATTGGTTAAAGTCGTTGGTGCTCCCATTAATGTTGATGACATACAACGCGTAACGCGTGTAGCGAGGGTGAACAGAGATAATGTCAGACCCCGAACTATAATAGCTAAATTACGTTCGTCCCGGCAACGTGACGAAGTTTTGGCTGCAGTCGTTCAATATAATAAGAAAAATTCAAAGGATAAATTAAATTCTTTCCATGTAGGTTTTGAGGATGCACGAGTTCCGATATATGTGAGTGAACATTTGTCACCCGAAAATAAATCGCTTCATGCTGCAGCGCGTATTAAAGCGAAGGAGATGAAATACAAATTTACATGGATTCGAAATGGCCGTATCTTTACACGCAAAGATGAATTCAGCGAATTTATACTCATTCGCAACAAAGATAGCCTAAAATTTATAAAATAATTATGTATCCACCTGAGTACAGCAAAAGTTTTGGAAATACGGCTTAAAATTCGATATTTATTACCAAAATGTAGGTGGAATAAGAACGAAGACTGAGAGTGTACTTAAAAATATTCTAATAAATAATTACAAAATCATAGTGTTTACAGAAACTTGGCTAAAGTCTAATATCGCTGACTCTGAACTTGTTGATTCTCGTTATATTGTGTACCGTAGAGATCGTGTAATGAGTACTGGCAATAAATTGGATGGTGGTGGTTTATTAATTGCTGTATCACGTGAATTTAAATCAAATCGAATGCTAATTTGGGAAAGTGAAGTTGAAGACTTATGGGTCAACGTGGAAATTCCTGTTAATGGTCGTAATGTAAATGTTTCGCTTTGTGCGGTATATTTGCCTCCACCAGTCAATCTTGTAAAACAACAACTATTCTTAGATAATGTAGATATGGTAATGAATAGTACTGATAATGTTATAATATTGGGTGACTTTAATCTAAATTTTATAAAATGGACATTAAATGATAATAATACATATACAACTCCTAAAAATTTTGAAAGAACTCTAGGCTTTTCGCTGATTGATTTTATGACACTAAATAATCTGTATCAGTTTAATCATATTGTTAATAATGAAAACAAAATTCTTGATCTTATCTTGTGCAACACAGAAAACATAAAAGTTTCTAAACCTTTAGAACTCCTAAGTAAGCTAGATAAAAGACACCCAAATTTATTAGTCACTCTTCCTATTGATTATAGTGAAAACTCAAGTAGTCTGCATCCAAATGTGCGTACTGATCACAATTACTATAAAGCAAACTATACCTCTATTATATCAGAGCTTGATAAAATTCAATGGCAGGAGATTTTGGATGACTGTACAGATGTTGACCAAATGGTTTCAGCTTTTTATAATATTCTTAGGGAGATTATTGGTAAAAATGTACCTAAACGTTCATCTAAATTTTCTAAATTTCCTGTATGGTTTAATAAGACTTTAATAAAACTCATAAATCAAAAAGAAAAACTTCGAATCAGGTATCATAAATTTCATAATCCTCGAGATAAAATTGAATTAGATCTACTCAGAGAACGCTGCCATAAGTTTATAAATATTTGTCAAAAACAATATCATAATAAAATAGAAGCTAATATTTGCAAGAATTCAAAATTATTCTGGCGATACATTAAAGATAAACGTAAAGGTCAGTCGACCTTCCCCACAAAAATGAAAATGAACAACATTACAGCAACTACAGGTCCTGATATTGCGAATTTATTTGCAAGTCAATTTTCATCAGTTTATAGTTCAAATGAACCCACTAATTCTAAATATGTTCCTATTACAAATAATCATATATTTAAAATAAAAGTTAACGAGTCTGAGGTCTCTATGGCAATAAAACGTCTAAATATAGATAAAGGTTCGGGCCCCGACAATATCCCACCACTTTTTATTAAACGCTGTAGAACTGCTATCACACTCCCACTAACAATAATTTTCAATCGGTCTTTACAAGATGGTGTATTCCCTACTGAATGGAAAAAAACAAGAATTTTGCCAATATTTAAAAATCATGATCAAAAGGATGTTAAAAATTATAGGCCTATATCCATATTATCATGTTTATCCAAATTATTCGAGTCACTTCTATATCCACACATATTCACCCATATTAAAAATTATTTGACAGAATTCCAACACGGTTTTTATAAAGGTAGGTCCGTAGAAACTAATTTGGTTTTAGCAGTGTCTGATATAGCTCGCGAAATAGATAATGGTGAACAAGTTGACACAATCTACACAGACTTTAGCAATGCTTTCGATAAAGTAAATCATGTTGTGTTGCTAAACAAATTGGCTGTTTTTGGAATGGAAGGTTCTCTACTCAGTTGGTTTAAGTCATACCTATTTCAAAGGCCTCAGGAAGTAGTTATTAATGGATTTCAGTCTAAACAGTACTATGCAGAATCAGGCGTACCGCAAGGATCGCACCTGGGTCCCGTTCTCTTTTTGATATTTATTAATGATATTACATCGTATATAAAATACAGTAAAATATCTCTTTTCGCCGATGATTTAAAAATCTATCGCACAATAAAATCCATACATGATGCAGAACTTCTGCAAAAAGACTTAGATGGTGTTGGGGAATGGTGTACTTTGAATGGTATGTTACTTAACACAAATAAATGTTCGTACATTCGTTTTACTCGTAAAATTAAACCTATAGAATCACGTTATTCTTTAAACGGTGAAAAACTGGTAGTTGTTAGTGAAGTTCGAGATCTAGGAGTATTGCTTGATAGCAAACTTAAATTTAATGTACACATAAATAATATTGTCACACGGGCAGCACAAATGCTTGGTTTCCTTAAACGTTCTTTAAAAGGCTTTAAATTGAGGCAAACTAGATTAATTCTTTATAACAGTTTAGTACGTAGTCGTTTGGAGTTTGCCTCTGTTTCCTGGAATCCAGTCTACAGCTCTTCATCTCAAAGAATAGAAAATATCCAACGAGCATTCACTAGACACCTAGCTTACATAACCCGTAACATATCGCATAGGCGACCTTATAGTCAGAGAATGTCCTTCTTTAACATTACCTCTCTTAAGACGCGTCGTATGATTGCAGATTTAATGTTTATTCATAAAATTCTCAATAATAAAATTCATTGTGCAGATTTACTGAGTTCACTCCAATTAACGGTACCTCTAAATTATCCTCGACACCCTATAACTAGAATATTTAGCTTACCGCGCTGCAGAACAAACCTAGGACTGCATCAACCTCTGGCCAGGATTAGTGCGTCATACAATGAAATTAATGCCAAATTACCTGAAATTGATATAGTGTACGATAATTCGAATTCCTACAGGAATAAATTGCTGAAGCACTTTGTACAACAATCTTATGAACATTAACTCTAATTGTCATAATATATATTTTTTTTAATATTTTTTTTAATTTAATTTACTCATAATCTTATTTTCTGATTTTGCTCACAACTTAGATTACATGTTTATTTTTGTTATTTACTTAAATTTCTTACACTGTATAATTACGTTAAAGTGAATGCTGTGAATACCTATAATAGGCATGTGCATTAATATTGTATTGTATTTAATGTTGTTATACCTATATGTTATAATGCAATATGCTGTTGGTGTTCCATAAATAAATAAATAAATAAATAAATAAATATATATAATCCTTATCTATAAATCGAAATACCTCATGAAAACGATTTTAAAGTGATTTTAAAATAAATTGTAAAAAAATAAATAGAAGCAATTACAGAAATAATAAAGTATATATTAGTAAATATTTATAAAAAAATGTTTTTTCCTATTGTGTACAATAATATTTCTTTTTACCTAAACTGTGTCGTCAAATATTACAAAGTATATTTTTTTTCGATCGATTGATAATATATATATATTATATAATATAGATAGATAATAATATTTGCCAGCTTATGTAGTTTTTACATAAAATTTAAGCGAATTGAGTATTAAGAAAAAAGGAGAATTCCTTTTTTAAGTTCAAAAAGGAATCCTACTTCTTTTTAAAACCTTATTGAAATTCTTCAAATAAAAAAAAAATAACGGTTTTACTGATTTCATTATAAAATATATTTTATAATGAAATCAGTAAGCGAGCGGTATACAAACAGCAACTTATATCATGAGCACTCAGACTTTAATTGAGATATATAAAGGTGATTATAATCTCTTAAAATAATTAAGTCACCGGACTTTTCTCGTGGCAAGAACCTTTAGAGAGCAAAACAAAGAGACTGTATATTTCCCTTTATTGTCAAGTACAAGGGTACTGGTGCTGACACTTCGATTTAGTACCGACCCTTGGTTTGATAAAAGTCCTTTCGCAGGTCCACCCATTATTTAGGTATAAGCACAGAAAGCGAGCTTATTTCAATATAAATAAATCCGTCTAAAATTGAATTTCACTACAAATTTTACAAAGGTAGACGATGTTTTCCTTGTTGGATATTTTGTTTTTTTTTCCTTTTAATATACGGGGTGAAAAATTATTAGCTTCCTTTTAAGGGTGTGTTCTGTCAGTAAAACAGAACGAGTTTTCCAAAAGAACATGAGTCAATTGAGAAAAAAAATTTTGTGCCGCCTATATTAATACAATACGTCTAGCGGTTAAGTTAGTATGAGAGAGTCAAAATTATTTTTAGTTATCGAATTTTCAATTAATGAAATTCTGTAATAATACAATATACTAAGCAGATTCTTAGATTTACTTACTACTAAGAACTTTGATTTGTTGACAACGATGACGTATGTAATTAATTAGGTATTTTTTATGATTGTACTTAATATCAGATAACATATGAAAAAAACAGTTTGAGAAATAGCAATAGCTCCATCATTAAATCATATATCATTCTATGTAAAACTGGCTTTGGAGAAAGTAATTCGTTTCCTAGAAACGAGCAAAAAATTAATACATTACAATATCATATAATCCACTTAAGTCGCATGTCACGTGTCAGGCTATTTGTGTACGTACCGTAACCCCGGCTGGTAAAGAGTTTTAGGTTTTTATGCGGTCTCTGGGATCTGACATTAATGCATATTATAAACTTGTTTTCGTTGTAATTGGTACTATTTTTAATCTATGATTGTAATCACTGATTATTATTTTTAAAATTGATGTTTGTTTTTTAACGATAGCTAAAAGAACTTCCTAATTCAATTTCGTATAATTTCCTTTGTGCTTTTATGTTTTTAAGTTTTAGGTAATTTTGTGTTTTTAAGTTATTACTTAGTTTACATACAGTATATTCCTTATCTATTTAAGCACAGCAAAATTACTAAGTTTAGAAAATTTAAATGTGGAAAGTATGTTTATAACGTAAGCATACGCTAAGAAAACACGATAATAATCATGCAAAGCCGCAAGTAACAGTTAGTTAGTTGTATTATAGTTATAATATAATTATTTAGTACCATAACGTCATGAAATTTAGTATACATGTAATATATTCAGGCTACTATTATCCTAGCCAGTCAACATAATCCCGATTCTTCATCGTCCATTACGCCCGCATGGGGTGAAGTTACGGGTAAAAATTAGTTTTAAAATAATTGTCTCTTCATGATGTTTAAGAGTAATGGATCACTTGTGAATTTATTTATATATATAAGAAGGAACTGATTCCTGATACATAGCTAACGCTTATCATATTTGCTGTCGTGGTTTAAAAGTTAGTCTATATACTTTGTAATGTTTGTTGTATATGAAAAGTAAATACTAAAAGTATGAGGGTGGTACCCTCAGGTGTGAAGAGTTTTTAGGCCGTCTTCGTTATACATAAATTCCGCTGACGTGTTTCATTGAAGGACGGTTTTAAGTGTCCTCCAAACTAAGATGTAAGTGCCGTTATTTTTAAATGATCTAAACATTCTTATAAAAAATAAATCAGAAGATTAGATTGAAATTTGATCTTATAATCTCTATACCACAGTCAAGGGTTATTTAACTGAACTGTCACCGCTTTTTCATACACTAATAACAATATGTGAAATTTTCAAATCTCAAAGTAGTATATATTTCCATCTCCTTTATTTCGCTGACCCTAAGACAAATTTATATACGTCTATGAGACTGTAATACAGTATATACATTTTGTGTCCACAACCCGGCAGTTTTTTCCAAATCGAGCTATAAGAATAAAACTGAAGAGCCGCGATACCACGAGTAGGGCTCGTCTCGACTCCCGAGACGGTCATTTCGTCCCGACATCCGAAAATTGTCACCTCGCTGCCGTCTTCATTTGCAACAAATATAGGGCCCGAGCCTAAGCAATAAATTGCTGAATTTATTTTCCCTCTTTTCTCTCAGACGTGCTATTTTTCAGGCTCTTTGTTACGTAACAAAAAGGGACATTTAGCATCAATTCTGCTTCCAGCGGATCGACTTTAAGAGCGTTGCAACTCGGCTATCTTTTTATACTACGTAATATATGGATTTTCTATACAGTAATAAAAGTCTAGGATATAAGATGGCGCCCTATTTTTGTCTTTATCCTGTTCTTTAGTTGTATTTCTTTTAATATCTTTTTCAATTAAATAGAATCAGGTTTATTATTATATTTATCATTACATTCAAATTTATCATACATTTTTTTTATTACTAAAAATTATTATTTTCGCCTACTGTATTTTAATTATATTTTCTAATTATCTTTGTATATTTATGTGTTACGATTAGAGAATAAATAAATAATAAATAAATAGACAATAATTGAATTTTTCTAAATGTTGTCTACAGATGTAAACATCATATATCTATTATATATGATAATAGTTGTTAATAGCGATACATGAAATATACTAAAAGTAGCATCATATACAGAGACGAATGTAGTATATATTCATGGCCTGTTGTCATGCATGTCATGCAACTATACAAGTACTTACGGTTTCTTGGCGATAGACACACGTTTGAGCCAGCGGCACTTACGCAAATAAGTAAAAGTTCTTATACTATCTCCTTTTGGGCAGTAAGAAAAAATCAGTCAGGAATAAAAACAAAATGTAAACAATACCTTATTTTATGAACAATTATAAACAGATTCTAAATACAGGATTTTATATATGAATATTACGATGACGTTCAGACTCTTCTCAAATTTACATCTGCCATCTAAGAACTCATCATCACAATTATAATAAGTTCAAATACGGTGAGAGTGCAATTATTTTTAATTGTATAAGAGCTTTTCAGTTTAAGAGACTACATTTGTAAAAAAAAAAAAATGGGATGGACTATCTAGTCATTTCAATAGATATTTATATCGATCAATAATCGGGTACATTTTTATATCTATCTATATAAAAATGTACCAATTAGAAGTAGATTAGTATCTATTTTAAAATTTTATTAATAAAAACGAAGATTGAATAAAGATAAAAAAGTAAACTATAATAATAGAGACCAACGTTTTTATATAATGTGATACAGTGATCTTAAACTCTCATTTTTATATAAATTTTTAGATCGATCTATTTTAAAAATCGATTAACAGAATCGAACAATTAGGTTCAAAAGATCGATATTAAATCGAGATTGAAATCAAATAAAAATGTATATAAAATTATATCACCATTTTTCAAGTACTTAAATCTCAGTAAGTGCTTGTCAAATGGAATACAAATTGAACCGGAAAGATATACGGACAAAGTGAAATAAAGTTTGCAAAATCATTATTTATTAAATTATCTTCTCGCATTACATTAAACAAGCAGGTACGCTGTTCATTTTCGACGTTCGCTATCTCAGTTCAGCTTGGTATGCAACACACATTCTATTTGCGAGACATCCTGTTAGGTTTCCAATACATCTGGCCGGCGCACAGGGTGCACGGGAGCGGACCAACGAATCAGTACGTGCGCGCTTTGTCAATGCATGCTCTACGCTCCAGCACCAAATAGACTTTCTGTGTGGCAGCACTGAATGATCGTTTCAGTACCAACATTGTTTATTACCACGCTAACATATGATGTTAAAACACAGCAGTAGATTGTAAATATATTATATAATCGAAATTAAAATAGATTATTTGTATTTGTAAAATATGGGGAAATTGTAATAAATAATAATAAAGACAAAATCATACAAATTTACTATGAACTGGATTCAGGGAGCTTAATCGAGCCACTTAATCGACACATTTCATACATGTAGTTAGGGATCCATTAATCACGCTATATATACCAAAAACAAAAATAAATTAAATAAAAAATTTAAAAATAGATTAAATGTAAATAATGTGCTCCTAATTCAACTTGTGTAATCTTAATAATGCTATATAGTAGTATAATAGATGTTAATCTATGCTATATTAACCTATTCATTCGGAATAATCAACTGGAGTAGAACAGATATTAAGAACTTTCACCGAACCATATATACTAAATTGACAGCACACCGCAAATACCATCTAAAATCCTGTATTTTAAGGCTGACATTACTAAGACAAGAGGGACGAAGAGGGGTAAGTGAAATCGTTAATCTTCATAATAAACAGATTACAAATTTGAGAAATTTCTTTTACAAAAATCAGAAAAATCAGGCCCTTACAAAGTAATAATGGGCACGTTATTTACACTTTTAAACTTAGAAGACAATAGCAGTCAACGGAATGAACAAATTACACAGTATAGGAACAAGATTATAAACTGGCAAAAAAAAATCACTGCAAGAAAGACATCACCATGATTTACAATTGCTTCATATGGACAAAAAAGCGTCAAACCGATAGCTAACTCCTGGAGACCTGTTTCCTGAAACTGAAGCTTTCGTAATGGCAATCCAGGACAAAGTGATTAATACTAAAAACTACCAAACGTATTATTCACATAATTACTATAATCGACACCTGTCGACGCTGCCATAAGAAAAAATCCGACAAGCGACCAGCGTCTGTAAATCCATAGCCAAAACGAATTATAAACACCGACATAACAAAGTAGCACAAATAATTCATCAATATACACAGCATAAATAATCATTTCAGTATAGATTAATTACAGAAAAGACAGCTTATTATAAATATCAACCATCAACAATACTGGAAAACGACCATTACAAGATATATTGGGATCGATTGAGACATAACTATACTTGACAAAGACAACAAAACAATTTTTATTATAGACATAACAATCTGCAACATAATCTTACAAAAACATATTCTGAAAAACAGCTGTGTAGATTTGTCCATAGAAATTAAATCTCAGTGGTGGATTTATACTATCAAAACAGTACCGATCCTCCTGTCTTTAATGAGTACAATCTCAAAAACACTTGAAATATTGCTTCATACGCACTTCTTAAAAAATAGTTATTCTGAATACATGTCGCCTAGTGCGTAAATTTTATTACTTAACTAATGTCATCATATTTAATTAACACCTTGTAACACTTGGCTTCGGCTCGTGTATAGAAAACCTCGTAGGGAGAGAAAAATATAAAATTATAATAATTAATTATTGTAATAAAAACCGGTAAACTGATTTGATCAGAATAGTTTAATATCAATCAAAGTATGTACATTCAGGGCATCTTATGAACTTATGAAAGATTAATATTATGCTGCACCTAAGTTATTGCGTGAGATTTATACATTTTATTGTCCAATCACTTAATACAATGTGTCGATACCATATTTTTTATACTATACTTTAATATAGTATTCAACATAGTGAGTACATAAACTAGTTTTATTGATTTACTCACTTGTGTATAATAATGTACTATTAAATATTGAGGTAATATAAAAAGATACCTGTTTAAAGACTATACGAGTATAATGATATATATTTATTTATGTGTATTAAATAAATTTTTATTAAATAATGATTACAATCATTCTTAAAAGAAGGTGCACCTGCCTATGTTGATATATACGATGGTAGGTTATCAGTGGAAGAGAACGATGACAGTGAGATGTCGAAAGTAACCTAAGAACATGTACTAACATAAAAGAAATGATATAATAAACGCAGTAATTCATACGGTTACCTCTTCTCTTCTTACGCTAATTTACGCTATAATTAGTAAAAGACGACAAAAGATGTGTTATCGATTTATTTTCTCAATTTGTAATAAGTTAACTTAGAGATTAAAGAATGTATTGATTGATTGTGTCGATAAAGTGAATTTATGAGTATCTATTCTTGTCTACGGTAATAATAAATTGTCACAAACATAATTACAAGCTTTCTTCTTTTCACTATATAATATGATTATGTATGTATATGTATGGAAAGCAAGAGCATCAAAGTGTATTCTGTGATGTACATGGTGTTGTTCATATTTATTGGGGATGGCTACCGTTTTCTATCAGATAGGCCGTCAGTTTATTTGCCGTTTCATATATCATAAAAAATATTATAATCCCATCTGCGCTATCAGTATATGCTGGCGGGGCACCAGTGAGAAACGATAGATAAGGATGTAGTTAGGTCAAGTCGGCGCAATATTACGAATTTAATTGGTATTATCCACGATGGTTATTAAGAAGGACTGCGTGAAGGACATCCTTACAGGGTGTATTGTTAGAAATAGAGACTTATATTAAATCCACATTACTAATAACTAATTTCCCACTAGATTGATCATAGCTATCATGGTACCGATGATATAAAAACTAATCGTGTTCTAGTTATCATACTATAAGAAAAAGAAATATTTACTGATCACGATGGGTCAACTGACCATCCTCATCGTTTGTTGATATTCTAACTTCATTTATTAAGAGTTTAAATGAAATTAACTATGATTTGTACTGCATTTATTTAATTCTACTTGTCAACACAGTGAACCTATAAATGATCTAGACATATGTCACGAGTTACGAATAATCTGATGTTCATAAATCCAATATAGCTTCCACAAAAGTAACGGTACCTACTGAAAAACATGAATGTGACAGATAGAAAATTATTTAAAAGCGTTGCCGTGTTACTTACTGAGTCCTCTTTATTAAGGATGAAAAGTTGATTTGACATGCTGGAAATAACATAAACAGTTTCACCTATGGAGTTTATTTATATAAAAAGAATCTTTAATGACACTTCAGCCTTTATAAATGGTTGAAGTGTCTAATTTGGGTTATCGAAGTCGATTCTGTAGAAGTTATATTATAGATTTTAATTTAACTTGTATTGATTTTTAGTAGGTAGTTATATTATAGATTTTAAGAATTTTAAAGATTCTTTTATTTCTGAAGTCGTCGTCGTATTTTTTAATATAAAACAAAAATAAACATTTCCAAATTTCATTAAAATTGGTTGATATTAACATGAAGGAACATTGTGATATAAGAATTTTATTTTTTGAGTCTGCATTTGACTTAGATATATGAGTGTATGTATTTTTTAACGCTCCTTCAGCTATATCGTAGAGTAATTGTTGAAATGATTATAATTATATTTGCACAATTAAATTGTCATAATTTGATAACTTTCACAATTGATCTTTATGAAGTGGGTAGTTGTATAAAGAGTAACGAAACGTAAATCGTTTGCTTTATACTTTGTCATAATAGGTTATATCACGTCTTGTATGCATGGCGGTTAATGTTAGTTAATGTCGGTGCTGCATTGTGTTTATAATACTCAGTATGATAATATGGAGATGAAAAGAAGCTTACCTGCTTAAGGAGTGATAAAAAAATTTACTATCTGTCTATGCTATTAATTTGTGCTAGATATTTTATTACGGCCAGCTAATAAATAAACAATTGAATAAAAGAAGAAGATAATTAAATAAATAAACAGGTGCAGACTGCTAATAAATAGTTCCTATTACAGGTATTGGGAAATAGAAAAATTAGGAAAAATCTTTTATTATTTCTATGATTTTTTAAGTATTTCTTAGACATTTTTTTTTTTACATAAAACGGTTTTATAGATAATTATATATAAAAAATACTACACGATAAAAACTAATCATGAAAACATTAATGATTTCTTTATATTAGCTACAGCATCGTTTTAAAATATCTCTGTGGCCACATTACCATTCGCAAAGCTGTATTTAGGTCCCGCACGTGACAGGTTGTCAGTCCGTCACCGTACAACGGACACAATATGGACAGCACAAACCCCTAACTGATATAGGTAATTTAATATCGTTTTACGAGCAGGACATACAAGTACTGTAATTATATTTTTCTATTCATCTCTAAAAACAAGATTTACTCTACGCAGATTTGTCCTTTCAGTTCGCAAATATTGACTGAAATAAATTATTAGATGTTGTTACTGTATGCCAATATTTAGCTCCATATAGACCCAAAGGGTTTATTTTAAAAAATTCGACATGTATACATATATACATATACATACATATATATATACATCTATATATACATATATATATATATATATACATACATATATATATATATATATTACATATATATATAATATATATATATGACATGTATATATATACATCGAGAAAAGTTTAGACTTTAGAGGATTAAGAAAAACAACGTTACAAATGGTTTCGAAAGAGTTTTTTTTTTTATACAACTTAGAATAGCAAACAAGCTGAAGGCCCACATGATGGAAAATGGTAACCGTCGCCTATAGACATGAGCAGTACCATAGACATAACAGAGTATACTGTTTCACCCATGATACCTCCCATGCGTTGCCATTCCTGAGGACTCAGATGTTATTCCTCTGTACCTTGTAAATTCACGCCATATCTCGCCCTTTAAACCGAAATACAGCCATAAAAACACAACTGCTTCACGGTAGAAACACGAATGGGACAGAGGTACCCAAGCAATTGAATTTTGTACAAAGTCTCCTTCGTGCGAATGACAGTGTGCTATCAACAAGTAAATATAATATTTCGTGAGTTTATTAATAACGTTTATAGTTTTATATCAGTTTCGATATTTGAGACATTTGTCTATGAGATTCAGTTAGTTTGTTTTTGATTTAAAAAAAAAATTGTAGTAAAAATCTTTATTTATGCATAACCCTATCTTTCTTATACCAACTTGTTAATTTAAAGAAAGGAGCTAGGTATAAGTTACAGTTAGGTATCTGTGCATAATATATTTCAAAGTAGATGTATTACTTATAGATACTAATGAAAGGAAAAAAAATAGTATAAATCTGTAGTTACTAAATATTTCAAAGTAGACATTTGTATATTTAGAGAGATATGGGACAAAAAACAAGCACAGAGTTTAAGAAACAATGTTTATGGCTATATTGCAACAGATAAAGTTGTTTCAATTACAGGGAAAACTTACAGGAAGTAATTAGTTGCCTTATCGTTTATTTAATGAAATTTTCATAATTATGCAAATATTTTTCGTAACCAATTAATGTATTTACGTTAATTTAAATATGATATCATAAATTAATGTTACATAATAAACGTCAGTGTGCAAAGTTATAATAATAGTGTAGGTAGTCAATTGATAGTTTGATTAAAAGTTATTCTGAAATATTCCTAGAACCCAGATTTATTTGCCTATTTGAGACCCCAAAGTCCCGTCCCGACTGCGAGCACTGCACGCCCCATACAAATTGAAAATCAATGAACCGCGGAATTCAATTTAATATGAAAAGCTATTCATCTTCATGTTCCTATAATATTGCTTTTATAGGTAAGTATGCATAAACTGAAAGCGGTGTCCTTGCAAACTTTTACCGTAATAGCTTTTTTGTGTGACCAAATTTTCCTTTATAGATTATATTAACTTTTGCGAGCAGTGCCATTCATTTGATAATATTGTTTTAATTATATTTCAAAAAAAATATTTTTTGTAATTATCGAATAGTGAAAGATTTTTTATGATACCTAGAACGATAAACAAACTAGCCTATAAATTGAATTAGCAATCGTCACCTATAGGCATTGTTCAAAATAAAGCCTCAATCCCTTTGTAATAAAACACAGATTGTTTACAATATTGGAGTTGGTCATTATAATTTTTTTCCCCATCTTAGTTTAACGAATAAAAAAAAAGTACTGATTGAGTGGAGGCGTATGCACGGATACTTGGTCCTGTAAAACAAATGTAATTTGTGTGTTTTTAACTGTATGTGCCCTAAAGAACCTGTAAGAATTTGTGTGTGCGTGTGTATAGGATTTGAGGAAGAACTGTCGATCATCTATAGCAGAAAAACTCACGAAGCCGATGCCACGTTAGTCCTCCTCGACAGACAGAATCTTTCCCTTATAAAACGCTTCCACTGCGGTGTTTTACCTTACAAACAGGCATGAAGAGGACACTATAGTTTACAATATGCACTATAGTGCTCATGAATATCAAATAATTTATATTACAATAAATAAAATAATAGATACGTTATAAATTATATAAAAACAGTAGTAAATAGATAATTTCTCCTTTCTTACATATTAAGTATTATTATAATTAAACACTAATTACTTTCTTTCTTTCATTACGTATACTTTTTTAATATTTTAATGTTTAATTCTCTTTTATTTACGTTAGCTAGCAATTTTAAGTCTTTGTAAACAAAATTGACATCAGGTGAAAATTAAACGACGCAGAAGAATAAAAAAAGAAAATACACACATATAATTTATAACAGTTAACTGCCACTCGACTCACGAAATTTTCTCCGTAAATAACATTGTTCTCTAAAGAAAATAATAATATGTTCCTCCGTGTTTTGTACACGATGGAGTATTCTTTATTTTCGTACAAGAAGCTTATTACAAAATGCAAGTCGCCTTATTATTCTGTGTTTTCCCTTTCTAGTTCACTTGTCATCTTTATACTACAGTAATATATTGTGAAATATTTACATGTCACATAAATAATAACAACTGATAACGTGATATAAAAGCGAAATTGTATAAATTCTGAAACATAATAAGATATTATATAGCAATCTTATTTAATGACTAAAGTTGTGTAATAAAATGTATGTAATGTGTGTAAGAATTTTAGTTAAATCCTGTTGTTTGTCAAAAGGTATTCCGAGTAACAAATTCATTAAGTAAAATTCGCTTTTACTCTGCTGGTACTTACATTGTTATGTGAAACAATAGGTATTTAGTTGTTTAAATGCGAGACATTCTTGAGAAGACTTTTTCTCTTAACGAGGATTGTATTGGCAAACGAAAGAATTAATGAATGAACGAATAATCAAATGTATTTTAAATGTATTAATAAATAATTCACAAAATTTTATATTTCCAGTAAAATCTGGTAATAATGCAAAAAGACTATCAATATTTGTAATAGGAAAATATATATAAATACTAAGCTTATCAGTATAAAATTTATATAGCATATCATCATTAGAAGATATTAATTTTAGAAACAGATTTATCTACATGTGAATCTTCTAATAAAATATAAGTACTTATACTATCAATAGTAGTATAAAAACCATTTTCCACCTTAACATAGAAGGAATACGACTATTTCACCAACCCCAAATTGCAAAGACAGAACCAAAATTATAATATCGTGCCATAATATTATACCGATCCAAACTTTGTATACCTATTCGTACTTGATGTCATTCAAACCACATTGCACGTACAGTTTCGAGAGCTATTCTGTAGTTACATTTTCTCTATTATTGGCTTCTTGAAAGACGTCCAAGATCTTAGTTTATCCACAATCAGGAAAATTGCGGTGTCTGAAAATATTTATGTCTAGCTTTTTGCCCGCCACTTCGTACTCATGAATTTCAAAAATAGGAAAACTAATGAATAAGATAGAGTATTAAGATTAAATATATACTAGATTGGAAGTTAGATAAAACAAGCATTCAATTTGGTGCAAAAGTTTTCATATATCGGATCAGAATAGATAGATAAAATTTCAAAAAAATTCTATTTTGGCTTCTCTTACTCTTATTAAGACCTCCATATAATTTTTTTTTAAATATCTTCCATGTACAGACATTGTCTAGTTAAAATTTTATTTTATTAGTAAGACATAGACGTATAGAGTCTCGTATAGTTGTATTACATTATTTATTATTTTATACATTGTAAGGATTACATGAATGTGTGGTCCCGGCATAGAATAGGCCACCTCTTCCTTTCCTGTGGTTGTAGTAAGAGGCGACTTGAGGAATGGTCAGTAGTGACCCTCTTAAAACAGTTCCAAAGGCTAACTGCGGTTAGTCTAACTCCTCTAGAGAGATGCTTATGTTCAGCAATGAACAGTTAAAGGCTGATATGTTGATGATGAAATTTTATATATCTGTGTATCTAAATGTAACATAGTACGTAAATGTCAATTAACAAAATTATTTTTAATGGAATATATCACTTTACTCATGCATTAATTTTAATTACACAATAGAATATAATTATATTTTTTTTTACCTAATAAATATAATAACACAAGAAGATGTTCCATTTAATTAATATGTTAACTGGGAAAATTGTAACATATAATTATTCTTAAATTAAGCAGCCTTTCACAGAGGGTGTTGTACCACGTCACTCGAGACCTGGTGCAGAAGAATCCACTTAATTAAATGTCATATTATTCTGTCAAGTGACGCCAGACGCCCGCCGCGCCCTCTCACTCCTTGTCACGCTCGTTTGATACTCAAGGCATGAACAGTGAGGCAATTAGACGCCTATAATTACTATGTTAATTACAGACACTGTTCTTGTTTCTCATCTTGCTATTCCGACCGTTTCGTTGTTATATAAACATTATTCGTTCGCTCTGAAGTAAGTCCCAATTAGCAAGTGTAAGGATAATTACAGAGTAACTATTTACTTTGAAATTACAAAGCAGGAAAGAGGCGAGTGATAGATTTTAATTAACACTAAAGTAATTGCTTTTTAAAACTACTTTTTAAGTACTAAGTACTGTTAAATTATAATTACCAAGAGTCATATTGCATTTTTTACTTGGGTATTTCTATAAACTATATACGTAAATGTGTGTAGGTAAATACAATATAATAAAATAGGTATGTATGTATGAAAATTTATAATTTTTAATAGTTACATAATATTAGAAGGAAATTGGCAAACGACAGTATTAAAGCAGAAGATCCTAGAAAATGACAGAATTGCTGTTTGTCAGTCTGTCTGATATCAAAGACTTCGATGTTACGAATATTATAAATATAAAAATAAGTTCGTTTGTCTCTTCTCGCTACCTTAATGGCTCAATCAATGCATGAAATTTGCTATACTACTACGTATTTAAGATGGTTCAGATGCAGAAGTCTATTTTTATACCAGGTTATCAACATACTTGTCTTATTTAAATTGTCTGTCAATTTTTAAAAACATTTTAGTAAGTGTCAAGATTTCTGTATTCATAAACTTTTAAAGTAATACGTGAAGTAGCTGCAAAAACTTTGCTTTAATTATATATTTATGTGTAACATATTCTATGACAACATAACATAATAAATAAGCTAAAGTGACAAAGAGCTGGTCACGTATCTCGAAGAACCAACAACTGATGGAGAAGAATGGTTCTTAAATGGTGACCCCGTACAAATAAACATAATGTAGAATCTCCCTCGATAATCAATGAGTGAGGCTGATTTTCAACTGTGGACAGTTAACGGCTAATATAATGATGTTGATGATATTCTGTGATTGATATTTAAGTATACTGTCAAAGTACTATTTAAATTCTAATTCACAAATATTAAAAATTGGTTTTTCTACAAATTGAAAGATAATTCAAACGTTGTCAAAAATTGGTATGAATACTCTTAATTTATAAATAACCCTAATATTTCATACTAACAATCCGCTTTGACTTTGCATATTTTTTTGAAAATAAAATACAGCCCATGTTACTCATTGATAATGTACAGGGGCTATCTACAGGGGAAACATTTTTTAAATCTGTTAATTATACTTTTTTTTTACTTTATTCTTTACCAATAAAAAATCAATTCTTTCTTCTTTATTATATTAGTTTAAACTAACAAAATATATTCTAGAGTTTTTTTTTTGTAAATATGACAACCTACTAACGGAGACGTCTGTCTTCTAAGCGCCATTATTAAACGGAAGTTCAGTCATTTAAGTTGAATAAATCATATGATTTGTTAGATTTATTCCGATAAAATATAACACTAGATTTTAAGTCGAGCTATATATAAAATTATATTTATAATGGCCTATTCAGCGAATTTCTCATGATAATAGAATGAACAGATAGATATAAATCTGTATTAATATTATAAAGAGCAAAGATTTGGTTGTTTGATTGTAATGAATAAATTAAAAAACTACACAACAGATTTTCAAAATTCTTGTACTGATATTAGGCTAATGTACGCTATAAACGCTATAGCCTATGTGGCTATATATCTAATTATTATTTTCAAAAGTTCTATGTACCCGTGCAAAGTTACATCGGGTCACTAGTAAATAATAAAACTACAGTCGAATAATACTTTGTTATAACAGAGGAGTAATGTTGTGATTTCTTGATGGAACTTCATTACATCGATGATATAATATTTTTTAAAATACTTTGTTTCACTATCTTTATTTAAATTTTTGATTACTTATTTTTTTTTATTATATTGACTTTCTTTATCTATGTATTTTGTAGTTAATCAATTTAAAAATTTTATTTTAATTAGACAATAAATAATTTAAAAAAATTATGTTCATAAAAATAAATTGAACTAATTTGGTACTCTATAAATGTTTGGCTACGTACCAAAAGATTACAAATTCAGACTGTGCTCATGTTCAGAACAGCGTGAAATTAAAAATATAAATATCGTGAGATACCGCAGCTGGTTAATCCATACATTGGGATTATTACAAAAGGGTAATCACGAATTCCTTGTACCCACCTATATATAAGAATTAAAAGCTAGGAATATAATAAAATAAAATTTTCATTATTTAATTCATTTTTGACCACGCTTTCGTTTGCGTCGATTTTGAAAGTAGGTAATTATTGAATTATTCTTTTTCTATGGATTTTTCTTACTGTAAAAAGTAACTTAGTTCTCGGTCCCCTAATAATCTTTTGATTGGCTAGATTGATAAGTTACAAACATAATTCAATGAGAAATAGTATTCGTCGTAGAAAACGTTTAAAACAACAATTATAAATGTTTTTATTCTAATAGCAAAAATTTTTTTTTCTCACATGGACTTTTCCATAACCGAAGCGAACACTATTATGTCTTTAGGATGTATATTTTATATCATGTAATTTAACCAAAACATTAGACAAATTTATTGCTTCGCTAAATTTAGTAGAAATACGTGAACCTACAGTGTAAACGGGTTACAATAAAACCTACTGTCAATAAGTAATATTTCTACTGCTTTTATCCCAGGAGAGTTAAAAAGGATGTCGACTTTTGATGTGGTGAACACAACATTTGACTACTACTTGCGTAGGAACTGCCATGTAATGTAATAAATAATATAATGATTCATTACTACAGTGTAGGGTTGTAAAATATTACCAACGAATTCCCAATTCCCAAAACGAGTAACCGTAGTTTAAACCTAGATCAAACTAGGTTTTAATTACAGCGTCTCCAACGCTACGCCGCATTTTTATTCTCCTTAAGCAAAATTTAATATCAATTTTGGTCAATTATGTATAATATTTTTGAGGAAAAACTTTTTGTTTTATATTTTTATTTCTCATTATAGAGGCCAAGCACCAATTTTAAAAATACCTCTGATTATATTGTTAAATATAATAAATAAAATTAAATAAGCTGTTAAACGCGTTAATTCCAGCTAAGTTAAATTATAAAGTCTAATTACAGTTACATATGAATTCTTTGTCCTAATTTCATATTTACGGATATATATCGTCTTATACTTAGTGAATATAGTAACTAGGAACTCTGGTGTATGTATGTCACAGTACTTTAGTTCAACTAACAGCCCTATATTTTAGAGAAATTCATTACTATAGTTATATTAAGACGCGATAAAAAGGCAAAGGAAAAGATGATAGATATATTTGCTTATAAATACAATATAAGTGTAGAAATTGTTTTCTTATATTATGAAACGTCGTAGGAGTGGACCACTAATAAATGACATAATATAATCATGACATATCATCACTGTGTAATAATGCAGGTGCAGATTAAGTTCATGTACAATTCCATCTCTTGATTTATACTGCACAGTATGTCCTCGCTCGAGTCTCTGCTGCAATGCAACTATTATTATGAATCATAATTCACAATACACAATGCACGGGCTTATCATATTAGATTTGTGGGGTTTATGCGCAGGTAGTGTTTTTGACTTGAAGTCATTGTTGTCTAAATGAACTCTAACATTATCCAAATATTATAAACGTGAAAGTTCCTGACATATTATTATAGATATTGATATAGGATAGATCACGTTTGAACAACTGAACGGATTATATAGTACACTTTTTATTTTAATCGACGAAGATATTATCTCAGGACGTATTTAGAGTGAGACTGTATAAAACTTCTGTCTCATCGTCACTCCTGTTAGTCGTATCTGCTACCTGTGTTTGTATGGTAATGTTTCTGTCTGAAGGAATACTCGTAGCAATGACATTTTTAAGTACGGAGGTGTAACATTCTATTTTTGCATGAGCCATGGACGTTTCATTTACTTTATAAAGTATTTAATGTTGCTTGTGTCTATAGGAATTTTATATTTAAATATTAAGAATTTATATCAAAAGAGACGAAACTATACACCGCACATTTTATAAGAAGTTAATCTAACTTTATGATAAATTATTGTTGTTTTATAAAATTTGAAAACTATAGATATATTATGATTTTTTATTTTTTTATCGTTTAAAAAGGAGGGAATAACTAATAGATCAATTCGAAATTGAGTACGCCAGTAGTATTATTCGCAAATTCTATAAATTTTTTATTATCGGCAAATCCCATAGTAACAATAAGATTTGCGAAGAGAGTACAGATTTTATCTATGTCGTTGAAGAATAAAATAACTGAATTTCTGAGGATAAAAAGACAATATTCTATTACTATCAGCTTCTAATAATTTTGGATTTGTTGGAAAATAAGTCACACAGAAATAATCTTGCTTGTTTATTTATTATATATAAAGTTATAATTTAATGTTAATGTTATAATATTGTATAGTTTAATGTTACTCACATATATAGTTGTTTTTCTAGTAGAAGTCAAGGTACGAATCTTGAAACGATATAGGGACAAAATGTTCCTATTACTATTTCATGTATTTCGAGAAAAATCTGAATGTGGAAAAATCCAAGATGGCGACCTTTAAAACTATCATTCCAATCGATTTCGTTCAAACGCATATTTATAGGGGACTGCGTTTAATCGATTTTGGCATAAAAGTAGAAAAATAAAAAACAAGATGGCGGTGTAAAATTTGCGAAAAAAGATTGAAAATTTTGGGATATTCAAAATTGAAATTTCTGGCATAGTAGCGAAGGTGCTACCTATTCTGAATATGGGGCATCAAAAGGTCGAATGTTCCGCCCTTTAGCAAAAAATATTAAATATCAAAAAATTTATATGGCGACTGAGCGAGGGGCGATGCAAACTTTTTTGAAAAAATTATTGGAATATTTTCAAATAAATTTTTGGGGCACATGGCAACATCGTAGCGATTCAACTTTTATGAAGGGATGATGGAACTTAGTGTAAAGTATTGCTAACACTAGACATTTTTCTCGATTTTCGAGTAATTTCGGAGAAATACTCAATAACGTAGGAAAAAATCACCGTTGCTAACAAGTAAGTAAATAATTCAATCACTGTACATGTTCAATGTTTAACTGCAATATAGGTGCCAGCAGTTCTAAATTTGAGGCGTCGGATAGAAGAAGAATCCAGGCTCTAGAGAAGATTATGGACATTAGAAATTTTAAAATGGCGACCGAGCTAGTTTAAAATATATAAATACTAGTTTTTAGCTCAGATTGAAGCCAGCGTAAACGGGATGAATTTAAAAATTAATATAAAAAGTTTCTTTTTTTTGTAATTTAAGAATATGTTTCGTAATATTTTTCCAGAAAATTATTTTTACATAAAAAGTAACTTTAACATGACAATATCATGACGATGTGCTATGAGAATTGTCGGTGATCCCAGGCTTACAAGCGGTGTCGAATCCTTAAGTCTTAAGAGAGATTTTGCCTCACTCTGCGTGTTCTACCGTTTGTACAACGGGTTGTGCTCAGAGGAATTGTTCAATATGATGCCCACGGCCACTTTCTACCATCATACGGCTCGCCATCGACGGAGTTCATCCGTCGCGTACAGCGCGGTTTCAGAGATGTTTCCTTCCACGAACACTCAGGTTATGAAATGAGCTCCCTGCCGAGGTTTTCCCAAGAGCTTACAGCATGGGGTTTTACAAAAGGGGGGTAAAGAGGTTTCTTCAGAGTCGGCAACGCATGCGTAATAGCTCTGGTATTGCAGGTGTTCATAGGCTACGATAACCACTTACCATTAGGTGGGCCGTATTCTTGTTTGCCACCTCAGTTGTATAAAAAAAATATCAATATTGGACTAAAATCGGAGTAATTGATTAATTTATTAGACAATTGCAATCGGTATTCAAACTGCCATCAATATAAAACAGAAATGTTCTAGACCGAATTTATTTTTTATTTGTAGAACGAATTGAACTTTATACAATATTTCGTTCTGATAATTTCTAAAACTGACTTTACGAGGACCCTTTCCTTAATTTTAGTGTTGTTACTCTCAACGTTCATAAATAATAAAGTTTCAAATTTCCGCACGCTTGTTTATGAAAGCTCACCAATTCATTACTTTATTTGTTTAATAAAGCTCGAACGGGCACCGCCTGTGTACATTGGGATATAAATTACCTTTAATTTAGGTGAACGATCCAGAAAATATGATGATGTAAAGTTTTCATCAGGTTTTAATAAAACGGCTAGCAGGCTGGTACACCGAGGGTAACTACCTTACGAGCACGGCGCACGTAGTTGTTATGAAATTCGACGTAGATACTTAGTACATTTTATGACAACGTTTTACGTGGTTTTATACTTCAATAAAGTACCATCGCTCCCACCTACCATAACTCTGTATAATTAGTTGTCTTTTTCTACCGCAGAATGTCCTTTTGAAAGTTTATGTCATTAAGGTTTTGTAGCAAATGAGAAAAATGGAATCCTATTAATATTGTAAATGTGAAAGTTTGTAAAGATGTTTGAATGTTTGGATGTTTGTTACTCAACGCTAAATGTTTGGATAGATTTGAATGAAACTAATAACCGTATACTATAGTATAGGATCAACATACAGGATACTTTTTAATATTTTTAATACTTTTTGTTAATTTATTCTCCATTCCATTTCAAATTTTAGTTACTGAATCAACTTTAAGCGGTTAAAAGTATTCGAATAAAATTTTAAACTTAGAACATATCCTCAACTATTATAAAGAACACGTTTTATCCCGGAAATTACTTCCGCTGAGGTAAATAAAAATATTTCTATTTGATATTATTTTCATTCTCTTGTTTCAAAATAAGATTATAATGCTTTTATTTTACAACGTGGTTATGTTGCAGAAAGAAACGGTGAGAAGGGAGCATAAGAATGATTCTTCTGTTCTCATGATTCGCTATTGAAGAGCGGAGCGAAAAAGCAGGGTAACTTCAATTTTGCCCATTTTCTCTTCTTCTAATAAGGCATAGGTGTATTTTCGGAGGACGGCAATATTCTAATATGTGAAAATGTGACAAGAAGCCTGCCACATAACATCTTCGGGGTGGACTATCGCCAACAGAGTCATGGTAGAATATAAACGTAATTTGTGAGGACTCTATGGCACTGGCAAGTGACACCGTAAAGTATGTTGTATGGTTTTTAATGGGGAATGGAGAAATCCTAGATATTCTACCCATTTTTCTTCGTGAATAATAGAAGCTTTGGCGAAGTTTTTTTTACACGTAAAAAACTGATCAGGAGTGAATTGAACTCACATAACGAGAGTTTCGTACATAGATTATTATATTTTTATTTTATACGAAATAGAATCTAATTATTATTATTAATTAATAATTAGATTCTAATAAATAAACTAACTAATAAATAAATAAGCGGAACTCCAAAAAAGTAAAACGTGGTACTGGACTAGATTACATTAAAAGTTTTTGCAATAGAATATTCTAATTTATTTTTCTTCTACGGCATTTATTAGTTAAGAGGCAACTTACCTAATAAATACAAGCTAAAATAATAAATGGCATAATAATAAAGGCTGTGTAGTCCCGGCATAGAATAGGCCACTCCATTCTTTCCCATGAGTGTCGTAAGAGACTATTAAAGGAAGGCGAGGGATGTGCAGTAGCGTCCCTCTTAAAACACCTCTAAAACCTAACTGCGGTTGCCAATCCGCCTGCCAAGCGCGGCAATTATTGGCAAAACCCCCTAAAGGGGAGGCTTGTGTTCAGCAGTGGACAGTTACAGGCTAACATAAGATGAAAGATGAACTACCTTTTTATTTTAGTATTTATTCGCGTACGGGGATATGTTGATTGTTAAGGAGAAATTGTAGCTAACGTCCTTCACCACTACAAATAGGATGAGAATATCCAATTTTACAACGGCTGGTTAAGCCATTAAGACTCCAGGAGTTAATAAATATTCTTAATTTTATATTTATAATATTATTAAAGTCCTTTTTGATCATTTTATGACTTGCAGAGATGAAAGCAAGTTAAACATTAAGTGCAAAATACCATGATTTAATGACATGTTCTTAGCAGATATTTTATTTTTATCATCCTTACCTTTTATTTTACCATTAATTTCTACATCATTTAAAAACTCAGACTAAGTATTAATTTATTGTATTAATAAATACTATATATATATATATATATATATATATATATATATATATATATATATATATATATATATATATATATATATATATATATATATATATATATATATATAAAAACATTTTTTTTTATTTTAGTTAACAAACGATAACCATTGTCTGAATCGTTTGAATAATTTATTGAGTAAATGAATGATTATACTTTATTTGCATTATACAATATTGGGGAAAAATAAGACAATTAATAAATATAACGACATATATCAGTATTAAGTATATATAAGTATAATAGTTTATTACTTTTATACCAAATATTTGAGTAATATTTTATGATATTTATCACACTACATTATCAACCATCACTTACCAATCTGATTTAGCTATTATTGCAGCAACGAAAATGTATCTCTGTTTCAAAATTGTATGGTATGTACCTTTGGGAACCGCGAGTAATAAAAATTCTGGTGCGTTACTGTATTTTCGTGAAAGTAATCCGTGAAGAAATACAGTCTAAACCTACCACTTTCACATTTGTAACCAGGAAATCTCCATTTCTCTTTGACTACTAGCCGCTTCAAAGGCCACAGTCTCCCTAGCGTGTTGTGTTAGAGTGACATTCATAAAAATTCGTTGTGAGAAAATTTTATCTATAGAAGTTTTATAAAGGATTTAAATGATTTTTTTTTTATAATTTTAAAATATAATATAGGAATAAGATACTTAATATTTTGTACTGTTTTTGTATTCTTCATATTACGGTATTTTCATCATAAGATTCTATTTAGTGTAATGCAAGTGTATTCGTTTTAATTTAGAAATATTTATATAATTGTAATATAGTATTCCAAACTGTTGCATAATTTGTTAATATATATTGATCTATTTGCATCCATTCTAAGAGCATAGATGCAAAAAGTAAAGAGACCTCATTGATTAACTTAAAAATTATAATTTTTATGTCAATTTATATATTATAATTTACTGTTAAAATTACTTCAAGTTATAGGTATATTATAATGCGTATTTAATCAATTTTGAATATTAATATTATGTAACTGGTTATGATGAGTATTTAATGCTCCTTTTCACTCAGGGTTTGCTGGAAGAGAACTCTTATAGAGTTAAGCTCGCCTATTGTACACCTTTATTTTATATATACTATATGTCATAATTTTTTTGTGTACAATAAAGAATAAATAAATAAAAAATAAATAAATAAATAATACATTTTCTATGAAAATTTCATTATGATCGATTATGGCCTACCCATAATATTGCTGAGAAGCGATCAGTTCTAGGGAAACTATAAAATCAATCGCTATTTACAGTCAAATAGATTATATAGCTCGTTAGCAACAACCCACGATATCAATATCACTTCAATTAACAATCTTTATTTATGAGCATAATACAGCAGTAAATCTCGGATGATGTCTCCAGCGAACCTTGGCTTTCTACCTCATTAATAAACAAAACGGGGGACAGGCGGATGGCTACGACCCTTCGTATTACGACCTGTGTAACTCAGTAATAACTTTTGGAGTAAGCTCGTAACGCCTTAATTTATTAACTTTACTTATTTATTAAACACCACATCCACGTATGGTTATAATACAGATCTATGACAAAATCGCGTGATGATAACATTGTATAATACCATAACAACTTGACAAAAATGAATCAATTTATAAAAAAAAAAATATACCAGATATAGAGTTAAATAGTTGTCGCAACAAAAAGCACCTGGCTTGTCAAGTTTTTATTATGAAGTTCCTATTTGACTTGAAATAAATGTCGACTCTCAGTTTCGGAAAAAAATTAAAAGATTGCTTAAACAGTAAGATTTTTGTATGACAGAAATTTAATAGCTTCTTTTATATCAAGATCTAGTGTTGTTATTTTCTACAACGGTGTTCGCCTTCTGGGATACAGGTTCGACGTTTGGCTTGACGTTATCCAATCTTTTGTAATTAATGTTGGAACACCTTGCTAGCTTCTTGAATCAAACTGAATAGCATTTATTTTGTTTTAACATTTACTCTTTATAACAATAAATATTATAAATTTAACATTACATGGATAAATAAATACATAAATTATGTATGCAACAACATGGGACATCATTTGCATTATTATTTTGTATAAACATCACATGAGTATCCTTGAATCGGTGCTGTATATTGCAAGCGCAGCAAACGGTATTGTACCGGCATTGATATCCAGACCTCCATTGGAACCAGAAAATCTATACCAGCGTGGGATTGTGCAAAATTCATCAGCATTAATAACATTGTCCCATTCATTGATGTAATACAACGTATTCACGTACTTCGTATTTTGTATATCTACAAGCCGCTGTGCTTGAATTGCTGTTTCAATTTGCAGGATATATTAATGAAATTACAGCGTGGGGTGATTCATTAACACCTTAGTCCTAGGGATTGACAACGCATAGGGGGTACCGTGGGTGTATAATATTTGTTTTATATTGTCCACAGTGCTGTTTGTATTAATATATATAATAATATAGTAGTTAATAATAATGGTAAACATTTTTCATCAAGTGAAATGTTAGGTTGTTTGCTATTTCAAATTCTATAAAATAGAAAGCTTCTAATTTATGATTCTAGAAGCAAATGGAGTCTAAATAGAGCTCATTGTCGAGTACTTGTATTTATATTTACAGCTGTGTAGATACCCTCAAAACAACGGTATCTATTACCCATTAGTCCTATAATATAGTATTTTATATACATATAGTATATTAATGGTTGGTAGCTAAATATCGTGAATTTCTGAGTTTCTTTAGATTATGATGGAGTTTTAGTAGTTAGGTTTGTTTATCTATGCACTGTAAAATTTACCATTTTATGTCTAAGGTATATACTTAAACCTTATCTAAAATTCAGCTGCGGATTCGCGCGGTTATGGAAGTTATGAGAAAAAAATAGGTTGTGCGGTCTTCGCAAGGAAATGTGGTTGTTGAACATATTTTGTTTCATATCAATAGTAATTATTTTGAAATGTCGTGTTAGATAACGCATTTATGATAATTAGTGAGAATTATAATATTTTTGATACTCATTATGTGTATTTTTGTTGATAATTTATTGTACACGTTTCTACTACTTAATCAAATATGTAGTATATAAGGACATGGCATTTGTTCACTTTATTATAACAAATTTTATTAGAATACCATATATTCGTAATAATTATTTCTAAAAATGGTTAATTTAAATTGTTCAAGACGTGAATTATCTCTCGCTTATGTCAAAGGCTGTTAAAATGTTTCAGACATAATTACATTATTGCATGAAAATTATTTTATTTCGGAAAGTAACCTAATGTTAGTAATTGGTGACATTAAAAAACAATTAATTGTTCAAATAAATTTACGTTGGACACAGGTGATACGTAAGAAAAACACTTTTCTTAGTAAAAATCGTGATTGATTAGACTAAGAGTATTTCAATACTTTACCTAAATAATCGTTTATTTAGAAGATAAGAAAATGCTCTAACATTAGGTATTATGATAGTTTCCAAAAAAAAAAAAAATGGAGAATATTCTTTAGAAATGGTAAGAATATATATCTATCAGTAATTATGGCTGGTATAACATGCCATCTTTGCTAGACAAAATATTCAATCAAGGTGAACGAATCATTGAACTCTTCGCAATTTTATCTATAGGACAGCTATTAGAAGATGTGCTGGAATCTTACAATAAAGATTACAAAAGATTTTTTTTTATACAACTTAGAATGGCAAACAAGCTGATGGCCCACCTGATGGAAAGTGGTAACCGTCGCCTATAGACATGAGCAAGTACCATGGACATAACAGACTGTTTCGCCCATGATACCCCCCATGTGCTGCCATTCCTGAGGACTCAGGTGTTATTCCTCTGTACCCAGTAAATTCACGCCATATCTCACCTTTCAAACCGAAACACAACTATGCAAACACAACTGCTTTACGGTTGAAACACGAATGGGACAGAGGCAATCGACTTTTGTACAAAGTTCTGGTTCTTTTTAGATTGATTCACGCAAAAAAATATTTCAGATCTGTTATAAACGAGGATATATTTTATAAACTGCTACACACATCGGACCTATATATAATGAGTATTAGGAATATTAAAAATGTTAAAAAACTTGACGAAAAATCCCTACATCGTCTAAAGGTGCTTCATTTCTGATTAATGTAATTCTGTATTCATTTATTATATTTGTATATAATACAAAATATAAATATATGAAAATTACAACTGCATAGAATATTATTATATGTTCTATTTATATTTTGTATTTATAGCAAGAAAAATATAATAAAGACGGTAATATAAATACAAAAATATTGGAAAAAATTTTTTTGGTTTATTAGATATTATTGCAAGTAAAATAAATATTAAATGAATAGAAACAGTATTTTCGTTTATTATTTTTGATGATTTATTTCATTATATTAAACCAAACATTTTGTATGTCTGAATCTTTTAAAAGTTTTACAATTATAAAATTACGTTATTTTATATTATGTTATTTTATATTCATATTGGGTCTGTACATTTTCCTTTTCATTAATTTCTTAGAAAAAGATTTTTTCTGTATACTGAATAGACAAATTGCCGTATAAGGTACATATAACGTAATTTGAAAGGGATCTTTTTCGTTTCCCTCAGGTCATTATTTTTGTTTGTAAATATTTTATTTTCTAAATAAATTAATAATTATTTTCTATAATACCGTCAAAATGTACCAAATAGAAAAGTTTCTTTTTTAAAAAGTAATAAATCATTCATTTTAGAATATTGACAAGTTTGTAACTTAATATTGTATATAAAAAAGAATAGCAAACTTTTAAACGTTATTGGGGCATATAAATTTAACTTTTCCATTCACAATAAAAATTCCCGAAAGGAGTTTCATCCATCAAGTCACCAAGTAGCACAACAAGCACCATGTGTTCAATTTTAACTCGGCTACGTTCAGTTCCCGAATCCCAAATTGTTTATTCTGATGATATAAAGAAAATTGGACCTTGTGCTTATAATAATAAAGGTTTAGAAAACGTATTCATTGTATTTATCGTCTTCTCAACGGTTGGAACTGCAATTAAGTGTTTCCTGCACGTTTGCGCGGTGAAAGAGGTTAGTTGGCTAATTATGACACTCTTTGTGTTTCTTTGTGTACCCTACATATTAGGTAGAATGTTATATGATGTTCTATTTTTTTACAGAGTATTTTGAATCTAGTCAGACAATTTTTAAGTAAAATATGTGAGTAATACTAATATAATAATTAATCCATATCAGTCGTTGTCCACTACTGAACATAGGCCCTAAGTACAATAGGAGTCCTATTGAGGGATTTTGCCAGTAGTTACCATGCTTGTCAGGCAGGTTGGCAATCACAGGTAAGCCTTGGGTATATTTTAAGAGGGACGCTGCTGCCCATCCCTCGACCATTAAGTTTCTTTAGTCGCTTCTTACGACACCCACAACAAAGGAAAGGGTGGCCTATTCTATGACGCAATAATAATAATATCGGTAAATAAAAACGATCCTTAATTGTAATAAATCATTCTAGTTTTGTTTCTAGAATAAGTCCTCTTTAAAAGTATCTAATATTTTTAAAATATCCACTCATGTCACTACACCAAACTTTGAAAAATATATTTGAAAATATTAAAAATCGATAGTCCTTAATTGCTGAAATAGAATCATCTTCTAGTATTTGTGTTCTGAGAATTGTTATTGATCCTGCTGATTTTTAAAAATAATCATCTTTTTCCAAAATATTCTTTGGAATCACTTCCAGCAGCAGTATTTCCGAACCGATACGACAACATAACTTTGAAAAATATATTTGAAAATATTACAGCACAGAAGGTACTGTAATATTTTTAAATACTGTGTGTGACTTAAACTGTGTATTAGTCTATTAGTGTACGACTAAATTTAGAAATTTCTATCTTCATTAAAATAGATTACGTTCACGAAATTAGTAACTACAATATGTTTTCACAGTTTTATTAGTAAAAAATATGAATTTTCAATTTTCGTTGATACGGGTCTACGTGTAGTGGCAAACAAAAAGTTGTTTATTTTAGTTTTGTTAGTTTAGTAATTTGGTATGCAATGTCGCGGATGCTGGCGCAGTGAGCCTATTGCAGCTTTAATGCCCTGCGGTTTGGATTCAGTCCACGTACAGAGGTCACTATAAAAGTGATCGGCTCAGCCTCTGTTCAAATTGTTTTCAACCCACAAACTCACACGGTGGAGTTAACACGACAACAAAATATAAACTTCATGTTACTTTAGTTCAAAATTCCTCATTTAATAATTCGTAAACTCATAAAAACGATTTATTGAATTATGAGCATTATTTATATTAATTTACCAATAATACATTTTCTAGTCTTTAAGAGTTAATTAATTAAATTTACAAATATTTTAACATGAAAATGTACCCTATAAATAAAAATTCATATTTTATGGCCGCGATGTTAAAATATTCAAATATTATTCTGACGGAACACTTGAGCCTCTAGCTTCAGGCCGACATTTCAAAATGGAAATAGACCCTGTTCGTGCCTACAAGGGGAATCGTATTCGACATTTGACGCAAAATGATGATGCAAATTTGAGGAAAATGCCAAATATTATGCGCGGTTAAGTATCAATGGTGGTACGGCTGGTATTGGGTTTTCGCGAGCCGTTGGAATTTTATG
Source organism: Galleria mellonella (assembly GCF_026898425.1). Lineage (NCBI taxonomy): Eukaryota > Metazoa > Arthropoda > Insecta > Lepidoptera > Pyralidae > Galleria > Galleria mellonella. The sequence continues at coordinate 5,236,371 of NW_026442133.1, forward strand.
GACCCGAAATAAAATGTGTTTTGAAAAAAAGATTTTTATTGCTCAGTATTATAATCGTTAGCTTTGATAGTACTGTTGTTGAAATTTACTTGATTTAGATTATAGGCTTATCATGTTAATGGATCCCTTTCTTTCTAGGATGCAATCTTTCCGTATGAAGTGTGTAGTGGATTGCAATGTTAGTGAGTTGTTTTAACGATTTAATATTATTATTAGGTCCTATGAATGTAAACTTTCTTTCTATAACTTATATATGTTAGAATTCATAGGAACTATCTATTTAAGTTTGTAAAAAATATATTTGTATAAAAAAAATACAGTGATTAACAAATTCTACTTTCACAATTCTTAATATATATAACAAATATAATAATAACTAAATTTAACAAAGGGCGTAAAGCTAGCATCGTGTTCAATTTTTGATGTCACTAATGGAATATCAAATGCCCATATAAAGTATATTATGGGCCATATATTTCCGACATTGACTCGCCCTTATACCTGGTAGTTATATGTATGCGTGCATTAATAATAAAGAGCAAACAACATCATCTAGATCCAAACTAAATAGAGCCATTGGCATTGAATTAAAAACTTTAGTAAATATATACATATATAAAGCATACATACAGACGTCCACCTCAATATCAATAGTCATTACTTTGGTGACGTAATATTAAACATGAACATTGCTGATATGTCTACAAAAAATTCAATGCTACTTGGCCGTATAAAGTTACCCTTATTTCTTTGTTTGTAACATGTAAATATAAATAGATAATTTAGGAAAGCTATACCTATATAAGTATAACCTATATAACAAGGACCAGAGTTTTGGACTGCTGATGTAAATGCAGTATAACTAAACGAGTTTGTAACGACTTACCTGAGGTGCATCACTATATTTGAATTTCATGTTGCAGTAGTAAATGATATTTTGAAAATATTTAAACTTTAAAATAAAACCTTTCATTACATTGTATTGAAATTTATATTGTATTAGATTATAATGTAATTGTATAGCTTATTTTGTTTTAGTATACAGGTAGACACTATATTTTTATACTCATTGCATAGATACATATAAAGAATAAAGCAGCATGCACTATATTACAAATCAGTCGTAATGACGAAATTTTTACATTTAAAAATCTCTAATTAACGGAACATGAACGAAATTTAGTACACAGATAAACTGTATCCTCGTCCACAATACAGTAATATTTTGGAATGACAGAAAAGTGGGCCACTAAAATCTGAAATACTGCGCCATTATTCATACCCTATTATCACAGTTATAGTTGCGCTTCCATTTGAAACTTAGTGTGAATTGTTAAATTTAATTTCTGAAAAGCTTCTTGGTGCCTCTGGCATCTTTACTTCCAAACTGGAATTTAATAATGGATATTTGGAGGCTGCGTGAGCACAGTTGGTTATTAAGTATTAATTCGAATGTGTAAGCATGGATAACGCCACCCGTGACAGATCAGGAGCAGAATATAAATGTGAGATTACAATACACAGATGTTTTCAAATTTAGCAACAAATAGGTACTAGTTTTTTATTCAGAAAAAAAAACAGACGAAATCAGAACCTCTTTTATACTGTCGTTTAATTAAAGCAACAGACTATGTTGCATTAATATGCAGTTCTGAGTTCTGACATCCTTTTCGTATTGTGGCCCATAGCTTTGATCGTGTGAATTATGGTTAAAAGTAAGGTATTTGGGTACGTACTTTATAGATATAAGTAGGTATCTATATCTGGAATAGTATATTCTATCAATATATTAAATTGTATTCAAATCACTTGAGATCTTTAAACATATCTTAGTAACAGATATTCTAACTATCCAGACGAGAAAAATATATTTTCGTATTTAGTATTAGCAGAATTTATTAATAATTTATCTATCAAATTCCAACTAAAACCATTTTGCGATGTTTAGGCACTTTTAAATCATGTGGGTTTTACTGGCCGTCTAAAATGAATTAACCATCATACTGAAAGTTGTTCGTACTATGCGGATTATGTAGATATTTCGTTACTTGACTTTCCCAGGCAAGATTTTCTTGAAGCTTCAAAAAGGATGAGTGAATATCTATGAACTCCGCGTACCGAGGGTGGCTGGCGAGTCATCTTTTTCTCACGGGTATTAATGGCGATTTGAAACAGAGTTGGGTGATTTTGCATAAATTCTGCATTGATTTATCTAACTGCCCTAATGGAATAATCAAGTAGCGATCGAACTGCTTTCATTGGTTAAAATAGGTACTATTAAAGCTTAAGCCTATTGAAATGAGTTTGACCAAGTAGAAAGTTTATTACTGCGTTTATGTTCAACATTTCTCGGCTCATAGCTATAAGTAGACGTTTTAACAAGGATTTATAAAGATGAATAATTTGTGTAAGTAATATACTTTTAGTTGCATATAGCATAGAAATAAGCCAGTATTATTATTTTCTGCATAACATATCTATAGGTATTAATATAAAGAGAAAAGATTTGACTGTGATGGTAGTGAATAAACTCAAAAAGTACTTAATAGTTTTAAAAATTCTTTTACCTATAAAAAGCTGTATTATCATCATTTAATATATTATTTTCGAAAATTTTATCAACCCGTGCGAAGCCGGGCCAGGTGGTTAGTTCTCTATAAAAAAGACTAATAAATAGCCTACTTATTATTATCAGCTGACTCTGAATTATTGTGTTACTTTTTTATTTCTTTAGTATAAACAAAATAGTAATCAAAACAGTTCTTAGACGATATTGTTGAGAAAAAAGTTTTAATAAAAAAAACTGGCCCTAATATTACTTACAAGTTTGAATCATCAAAATTAAATGAATGATGACAAAGTGCTTCAATATAACATTATGAAATTGTGTGAAAGTTAAATATTAAAATTCTTAAATTAATTATTTGAATAATATAACGATATATTACTATACACGAATAAAGAAATCAAAGACTTTGTACAAAAGCCGTCTGCTTTCAAATAAACCTGTCCTACTTATATTTCTGCCTTTAAGCATCTATTGATGGGAATATGGAAATGAAATTATTGAACACTAAGGCATAATACCTTAGTATTCAGAAATGGTAACGCATGATGGATATCATGAGCGTCATAATATATTTTTGTGGTGTCCATAGTGCTTTTCTTGTTTATAGGTGACGGTTACCACTTTCTATGAAGTGGGCCGTCAGCTTGTTTACCATTCCAACTTGTTTAAATTAAAATACATAGATGTATACTTTCATATGAGTAGGTTTTCTTTTCTATACTTAATTTTATGTATTCATATACATTCTATATACATTCATAATCATATCAGCCGGTAACGGTCTACCTTATAAGCCTTCCCTATAAAGGGGGTTTTGTCATTAGTTGCCATGCTTGGCAGGCGAGTTGACAACCGTAGTTGTTGTATTTTTTTATTTATTTGGGTAAACTAACAATGACAAAATAAAAAATAATACAAAACATTAATTAAAGGAAAATATTGGGTAAGTTTGCCATCAGAACCGTTTATCACAGTTTCATTTCAAATATTATATGAATAATCTAAACATTGGAAGAACAATGAAAAATTATGCGAGTCTTAGAGATTAGTTGCTTAAAAGTACTGGGACGTTCATTAATAATATTAATTTTATTAAAAAACGTTATATAATTTCACAAGTCTATACAAAAGTGATCATTTACGAGAGTTTGTACGACAACGGTTAGTGGCAAAATAAACGATTTGGATAACGGCAATACTCTCTGGTGAGTTTCAGCCATTATCTGTCCACTGCTGGACATAGGCCTATGAACGTATGGGTATGTATATGATTTAGTTTAATTAATTTATATTTGTCAAGTAGCTGTTCATAATGGCTATTGGTATACTTCTAATGAATTGAACGCAAGAATAATTTTTGAAGTTTTTCGATTGCATCAACATACTTCTTATAAAAGGGGTTCAAAATGAGTTTTGGTGATGTTTTAAGAGGAACGCTGCTGTTTATCCTTTGATTATTAAATTCCGCCGACTCTTACGATACCTATGGAAAAGATATAACTCATCTCTTAACATAATATATAATAAAAAGTAGGCTCTTAGTTTTAATTCCGCTAGTGGTAGTCGGATGCTTTTTTTTTGAGAGAAAATTCAATAGTAACCTCGACTATGCTAACGGTATACAATAGCGAGGCACCAGTGTAGAATGAAACAATGTGGACGAACGCAGGTCAATGGGCCTGGATGTGGAATATAGAATTTGTAAAAAAATAAATATTCTTATCTAATATTTGTATCTATATTCATACATTAAATATTTTTTTTCGCGGCAAATTTACTCATGGCAGCAAATTTACACAAATTATCTACGGTCGTTTCCAAAGGGAACAGCCTGGAAGTCGACTTGACAAGGCATATTGTTAGCAATGGGGACAAACATCCCCATTACTAGCAATCTCTTTCCCCTCAGTCAGAAGCATTGTCAGATATTACTATTGTAGTCAATATAATAGTTGATTAATGGAAACAATAAATTATTTTCAGAATAATATCTGCTCTTACCTCTCTTCAACTACTCTATAAAGGGTATTATATCTATCCACTTTATCTATACAAGTTAGATTTACATCTAATTTTACGTGTTAGCTAGATTTACATAAAACAGTTCTTAGCATCTTAACATTTCCTTGAGCTTTGTGCACATGTATATTATTATTATTCCAGGAGGTGACATGAAAATAAATAAATTCATTTCCTTCATAAAGGTGGTGAGAAATTTGTGTATTAACACCATAATGATTGATCGCCAAGTCATTAGCAGGCGTCACGTCGCTCTCACAAATACGTCGACTGAAATTTTGTCACAAATAGATATTCAGTTCGAAGTGAACCTCAATTGAAGGAATTCCTCGATCCACTGCCTATTATGTAGTGTTTTCGGAGGGAATGTTAATGTATAATAAATAGGACTCGTATAATGTTCTAATAATGTAATGATTTGGTACAAGCGAGCCGGGTGGTTTGGTATACAGTTATTACAGTTTTCCTTGTCTTACACTGTTCGTATTTTGCTTTCTTCTTTTACGACATCCTGGCGATGAAAAGTAGTAGTGTCATATTGTATTCTTACGCCGTCACCATAAGGAAATAAAAAAGTTTATTTTCTTACAATTTTATGTTGGAACTATACCTATAAATAAAGTATAAAGTACCTTTACTGTTTTACTTTACTTCTTTCTCTAGTCTGTGTTGTGATTGTGACTTTTCATGCAAAATCGTCAGATCTGTCGAAAACATCATAGCTGGCAGGAAAGTACAATCAAGTATCTACTTACGTACCAGAAAGCTTTAATGCAAAATTGGATTTCGCGGTCCATTAATTTTCAATTTGCGTGATTGCAATTTTGGAGGTTTGCTTCTTCCAAAGACGTCTGGATTGGGGACAGAAAATAACAAAAAGGTTTGCATCGAGATTGGAATGAATACATTACTCGCTAAAGCTCTGCTTACCAACTTATTTTGTTAGAAATATACTCGGCTGTTTAACATATCTACAGATTACTAATAATGACGACTACTTTTTTTCTTATAGTGGATTGAGTAAAAACATGTTACACAACAAATGTTTTTGGCACTGAACTGTAGCATAATCAGATAAAGTAAGAAGTGAATGCGAATACCCCGAGTTTAACGTAAGAATATTGCAAAATAATTGCTATGAAAATTTGATCACATCATAGATTCCTACCCCAATGAGAATTAATGGACGTTATTCTATACCACCGTAGATAGTGTAGCTTAGATTAGACGATGAACAAAAGAGATTGAAACAAAATTTTATGAGAAAGTATCTACTACTTTCTTGAAGTGTCTTCATGGAATACTTTTCAATTAATTCAATTATGATGTAATGAAATAAATAACGAGGCAGTGGGTTCATTTATCGTTTCTTTTTTTGTAATAATGGAATAATAACTTCACCTGTGCTGTTGATATACGCTAGCGGGGCACCAGTGAAGTGAAAATAAAAGCAAGTCAGTTAGTTCATCATTAGGTATTTATACAGAATTAACTACTATGGTCCATAGAGGGACTATGCAGAGATCGAACTGACAAAGTATTTGCTTGCAATGGAGACTAAGAATCCCATTACTAGTAACAGTCCCGTTCCCCACTCGATTATCGCGTAGGCTAATTTAGAAAATGAAACTTTTAAATTGACTCAGAATTAATTGTTCTGAATTGTTACTTCTAGATTTTTATCATAAAGTATTCTAATTTGAGGATCAGGCGATTGGTGCGATTATTTAATACATGTTATAATTTAATATTCAGAATTATAAACCCTTAAAATTTTATGAATTCCATTTGTCTCTTATCATTACATATAATTTGTTTAGTCTTTCATGTTAACAGGTTAGAGCTTAAAGATGTGCGCATACCAATTTCATTTCTAGCATTAGGTAGGTATATTCGGATGTCGATGTAGTTATGTTCCGAGCCATTTGTTGGAGGGACGTTTAAACGGCGAAAAAACGTGACAAGAAAACAGAAGTGTCACATTAAGCTTTCTTTATTGTTCACAGCGTTCCCGTTTTGTTCTGTGTGCAGATTAAAACATGATATTTATGATCAACACGGATATTATGTGCTTATTAGATATGGCCGTTGGAATTGTGGATTATAAATATTTGACGATACTGAGTAAAGACTGATTAAAAATAATTGTAGTTATATTAGTACTAATCCATATTTATCTTCATAGAAAATTATTATATTTAAGTACAAGCAGTTAACACTTTTTCAAATTTCTATAATGATGTTTCTAACACTATTTGCTTGATATTTTAAATATTTGAGTAGTTTAATGTTTTTAAGCAACGTACAGGAGTTTATTTAAATCTATAGGGTTTACCGTATTAATCTCTTATCAATATTGTTACTATTGAATGTACCATTGTTCTTTTCACTCGATTTATGATTTTTTGATACTTTATTTTAAATATTTTAAGTCTAATATGTCTACGAAACATTTCATTGTTCATTGATGTGTTCTATTATGATTTGAGTTATTGCTTCATAATTCATCATATTAATCATCACCACACATCTTTCCAGTAATGATATTTCTAGGCATGTTTTTTTAATTGAAACAGTGTGTTTTTTTATATCGTCATAATTATCATTTTGTTCTCGTTACTATAAATCTCAAATGTAAAATATGCAGACAGATAATTATACTGCCATAATAATTGGAACACCAGCGCGCCAAATTGAGCCATAATCTGAGAATCTTCCAACAACACGCCAAAGCACGCGTACATAAGTTCAAGAACATTCCTTAAGACACGAATTTTAAAGGAATTTCGTTCGCTCAATACTGTTTTGAACATAATAAACGCGTTATTGTAATTTTCAAATTCTGAAATGTGCTGGTAGTCTTTCCGGGCTAGGTTATATATATCTCTTTTGGTCATATATTCAGACATGTATGAGCATTTGAATAGGTATGTTGGTAGGTAATAATACACGCTCCAAGTAACTTGCAACAACCGTGGAGTCACTTTGTAGCCATGCGCTCTACGTATGCTGTAGCACCAAGCTACTATGTAGGCACGCCCCTTAGATTAGGACGTTAATAAATGAAATGTTGCTGTGTGCGTTAGCGTTTTGTTCAGACGTTATTGTTATTGTTAAGATGATGTAATAATTTGTTTTACTAAAGGGTGATTTTGTATAAAAGTCATCAAATTGAGTCCTAGTGTTTCTGTCGTTAAGCAAGTAAAAAGATATACAGTGATTGGTTTGAGAATTTTTACCAAGGGTGAATTTATTCTCTGAAATAGATCTCTAAAATAAAATATTAAAAAATGTTTTAATATATTTTATTATTTTCAAAAGTTTAGTTTTCAAAAATTATTATAATTTTATTAAATATGAAAGTCTATAATTGTCAGTTTATTCCAAAAACTTAGTATGAATAAGGTATGTACCTATTCATTCATATGTATGGCTATATTGATATTTACAGATGGATATGTACATAGATTATTACATAATATTACAGTTTAGTATTTTCCTAGCATTTAAATTAGTTTATCGACAGCTAAGCTAGTATTATATTATCTGTGGCTAAGCCAGTCGCCTATTCGGATTGAACACGAAGTGAGTTCGAGCGTGCATAATGCTTGAGAAGTCTACAAACGACGGGTATTTACTTTGTCGCTGTGGTGATTTAGAATGCTTGTCTAAAATATTAATGTATGCATTTTGCAATGTCTATACTATCCTTTTACAAGAAATTGTGTTAGACTTAATAAAATATTTTATAGTTTTATCAAGTTCCCAGTCAGATATTCGTTTCATTTTCATAGTGGATGGTTTTACTCGTATAATATATTTAAAGTTTTTTACTAAATAAGAATAAAGGAAAATAGTGAATAGAGAGAATTGATTCTAAAGACTATCAAATAATAAATTTTTATCACTATACAAATATTCCGTGTTCGAAGTAACAAAATGCCTCTGTATAGAAAACATTGTAGAGAAAATTGGAAGATTTCACTGTATTCTTGAATTCGCATTGAAACATTTATGTAGAGTTCAAATAAAGAAATAAATTCTTGATAGATTAGGAAAACGGCGTAAATACACCTTAGAACTTTTTATTGTATGTTAAGAAAATATAACCATTCAAATACCCACTTAAGTAAATAACATTTCCTTTATAAATGAATCTATATTGGTAACTAATCAATGTACACCCAATATTGTTCATGATCCCAATATGTATATAATATATGACATATAATTCAGTCTTATAATAATAAGGTTTTATGTTTCATTTTAGTATATTTTTACTTTCTTCATTTTTTTGGCTGTTTATTTATATTTCCTTTTCCTTCATTATAAGTTCTTGTTAAAATAGTCCGTTCATGATTACCCTGTAGAATAGAAAAACAAAAAAAGGTGAACATTGTTATAGATATAAATCAAATATTGTAATGCGAGAAAGCTGTGAATGTTACAGCCTATGCTGTAAATGCTATAAATGACGTACTGGAGTAACTTGAAACAGTCATGCTCGCTATAAAGTTTAAACTTGTGGCGGCGTGGTGAGCCGGGTCGATGTACTCCCTCTAATATGGTTGAATGTAATGATGGCTGGCTCATCCGTCATACTCGTGAACGGGTGCTGCTTGTGGGGACTGGTCTGTTTGGGTTACAAACATTGATTAGACTATTTGCTTTTGCAATAGCATATGCTGGTAGTCACTCTATTCTCCCAAATTTGAATTTAAAAATGAATCTATATTATTGTATACATCTATAAAATTTAATTGAAAAGAATACGACCTGAATTTCTTGTCAATTCTTCTCATCTCGAAATCGTTCCGAACTAACGGTAGATTTGACATATCATAAGAGTCTGTAATAAACCTACATGAATAAAGATATTTTAAATTTGAATTTGATAATATTTAAATTTATTGTTAGCGTTACTGTAATAGTAACTTTTGGATATGCGATATTTCAGTTAATAATACTATTCGTAAAAATAAAGTTACATATATCTGTTTTTATGTACATAAAGTTACATCGAAAACACCTAAAAAAATTAAAATTCATACCTCGATTTCTGTGTGCTTCAGATCATCGCGACTTATTGAAGCACCAGATGGGACAAATGTTTCGGATGACGGTAGACGTAAAATTTTTAAAATAGTAAAAGTATGATTTTCGGAATTACTTATTATTATATTTCATTAAGCCTTTATAAATCATTAATTATTCTACTATTTATTACAAAAACATGGAGTTAAATGAATTTAAATGTTCGGTACAAATAGAAGCTATCCTAGATTAACATCATGTTGGGAACTCATGTCCCACTTCATGTAGTAAAAGTTATAAAAAAAAACTTAATTTTCCGTATTTTTAAAATCTTTCGACCTGATTCAAAAATCTAAGTCTAAAAAGCTGAAATTTGGAAAATAGGTTTATATTATAACGTCTCCTAAGAAAGATTTTTGAAAATTTCAGAAACCTTTTTCCAATCGAAAAATATTTGTTTCTAAGTCAGGATAAAATGCATATATTACTATATAAAATTATTTTTTATCCTAACAAATAGCATATTTTTATACTCTCTAATGGGGTAGTCAGAGGAATTTACTGATTGTTGCTGTTGAGATGACCTGACTATCTTATATTACGCAGACAAGTCTGCGGTAAATCACTATTATAATTATAAAGCTGGAAAATATTTCCCTTGATATTCTGTTGGCCTAGTTCGCTTTCTTAAGTTGCAAGCACTTTAAAATGTGCTTGTAGTCATGTCTGTCTGATGTCTAGTTAAGGACTGCAACTCAACTTCTCGACGCTTAGCCTTCGTAATACTACAGTAATTATGAAATATTTTTTGTTTGTAATGTATAAACTCAAAACACACTTAAAACTGATTTTAAAATATTTTTCACTTATTATCGTCAGTGAGTACCATGGAATGTATTTTATTTAAAAAAAGTTATAAATATCTACACTATCTACCTTATCCAAATCTAATATTGATTCTAATTATCTTTACACTCATATTGTGAAAGTAAATTTGTTTGTTTGTTATGTCTTGGCACCTTAACGGTTAACCAATGTTAAAGAGTTTTAATATACACTTTGTGGGATGAAAATGGGCATAGGATATTTTTATCTCTATCAGTCGTCATATCTGGGTCACGTGAACAAAGTTATGGATAAAAGCTTCCCCCCATTATAATTAGTCGTAATTATAACAAGCTGAAATCCAGTGAAACTTAACAACTTGCCTTGAGAAGAATAAACGAAATTTGAAACTTTTATACGGTATGGGATTGATATACAACTTCTTATTTCCTGTTATTGAACTGCAGAAATATGAGTAAAATAATATTTAAAGCATTTGCGTAAATATAACTTCATAAATAATATATTTAAAGGCAAATCAAGCTGCTAGGGAAGAAAAATAATGAATTTGAATAAAAATACGAATGGTTACATCGGTATAAAAGCTTATACCGGTTTACTTTTTAATATTTGTTCTAATTTTGAAAACAGCAAAAGAATTATTTAGCAAAAGTAAATGAATAATATTTCTTTTGATGCCAATTTTATTACAACGGCGATAAGCCCATAAAAGTAAAGAGGGAAAATTGGAATCGTTATTTTTTTTACAAGTCAGTTTGCATGATTGCTATATACGACTCGCGAGTGAGACGTAATTTTCCATATTTTTGTAGATCTTTACAGTTTAACGACGAAAATGAAACCTTACATTCACAATTATTTTTCAATTTTATACATTAACAATTATAATTTTGATGTTTATCTATATGTACCTATTTTTGTAGTTTATTCATTTATGTCTAAAGTAATGTTATGAAGATGAAAGAATTGATTTGTTTTTGTAATTGATCAATTCAGAAAATACCTGATGGATTTTAAAAAAATATTTCTCCAATGAAAAGCTACTTTATTAGCGAGTAACGTGGTCTTTTTGCATAAAAAAATAGACATATCTACTCGTGTGAGGCCGCAGCAAGTTGCTAGTACGTAACATAGATTTTTTTTTGTAAATATGATGATGTGAATTCAATCAACATATTGATTTTCAATAAAAAACATATTGCAATATTATTTTCAAGACTATATAGATGTACAATAGCTGTGCGGTCTCGGCATAGAATCCTTCCTTTCCCGTGAGTGTCATAAAAGGCGGCTAAGGGAGGCCGAGGGATGGACAGCAGCATTCCTCTTAAAACATCTCTTAAGCTTAACTGCGCTTACCAATTCGCCTGTCAACTGTGGCGACTACTGGCAAAACCCTCCAGGGGGAGGCTTATGTTTAGTAGTGGACAGTTAAGGGCTGATATGATATTAGTAATAATAGACTTACAAGAAGTTTAAAAGAGCGTGGATTGTAGATGATGCCACATTATGATATAATTATTCATTATAATGAGATTTAGTGTTGTGAGTTGTGGTTTCTGGATATTTAGCATATAAGCATAATATTTTTTTATAGTACAAAGTGGGATACGCAATTTGCAGACAAACGAAAAGAATAAAAGAATTTATTAAAAATTTTAGGAAAAATCAATTATAAAATTGTCTTTATTACTTTTATTTTCAGTTATTACTTATATTTTTAAATGAATTGTTTAGCTATGGGACAATACAGGAAAAAATCTTTCGTCAGATTTATGTTATTAAGGGTCATCTTTATTAGATATCATGCGCTATTAAGTTTCAATTTGGGGACCGCGTTCACAAACGTTTTATTTTGGATTGTCACTTTGTATTTGTACCTTGTAATAAGGAAAATACGTGACTAGAATACCTATTATTTTATTATTAGGAAAGTAGCTTTGATAATGCAAAAGAGAAGTTACAAACGTAGTGTAAAATTATAGAAGTATTGCAATTATAATAAACATTCAATGTCAGGGCATTGATATAAAATTAATCGTAAATATTTTCTGAATTTAATTATATGTTCTAACCTTCATAGTTACTATTTAATAAATGGTTTTCACATAAATAAGGATTCAACACCTATACATGTATGGAGGAAATTGCGCAATAATGCTTTCAAATAAGAAAACATAAACAAAGGATGGAACAGAGGCTTTACCGTAAATCCAATAACAAGAACGCATTATCAGACAGCGAATGCTTTTATATCATAAAAGAAATACCGTCGTAAAACAAAAAGCATCGATAAGTATTTGGCACCCAATGTAATTATTATTATACAATTATTGTTTTTATTATTTTTATTTATAAAAAATGTTTTTATATAAAAAATAAATACATATTATAAATAAATTATTACAAATTTTGTTCATGCAAGTTAAAAAGCAAATAACCAACTGACGGCGGACCTAATTTGTACTGTGAAAAGTTGGTAACCAATGACGGTTAATATTTCACATCAGGTGGGCTGTCAACTTATAGACATCAACAGTACTAAGAATATTATAGGACATACCAATGAAAAAAATACATATCAATGAAAAAAAAATCTCATATACTGCCATTTCTAAGAAAAAAATCTCTAGAAGTACAGTTGGAGTTCACTTAGAGCTTGGATGGGCGCGTACAGCACAGTTTCGGAGACGTTTTTCTCCTTTCTTCCACGATTGCTCAGGGTTATGGAATGAAGGTTTTCTCTGTAAAAGTTTTTCCAAGAAACATGAGACAATAAATAAGAGCATGAAGTTCTTCAAATATGTTATAAAGAAATTTCTTCAGGGTCGGTAACGCGCGTGTAATGTACCAAGTATATTGCAGGCGTTCATAGATTACGGTAACTGCTATCAGGCGGACCGTATGCTTGTTTGCCACTTCAGATTTCTCACTTAAAAGTGCCAAAAATCTTCAGCAGCGTATAGATTTGTTATAAACAGACTGTTCTGTTATTTTTACACAAAATAATAGACTATTTTCTTCTCCGTACTATCATATTTACTATTTTGCAAAACACCTCAGGGGCTTTATAATAAAAAGGACAATAGATTGTCATCTTTCAAAGGTGGGATCCTTTGTAGTTGCACCTACAAAGTATACTAATTTTGAACTAGAAGTCCTTGTCACCCACACAAGCTTTGTACTGAAGGAACTAACCATCTAGCTGTGAAATCTGATAAAATTTGTTACACATTTTGTGAAAATTTAACGAGTACCTACTTTTCACAGCTTGTATATAAAATTTCACAATTATAGATCAGCTTTGATCATTGATCGTACGGAGAAATGGTCTATATAGACTTTTTTAAGCTATAAATATAATTATACTATTAATTATGGTTGCCAGAATAATGAAATACTTGCACTTGTAAATTACATTGTTAATATATTTTATGATTGTGCTAATTATAAAATATAAAAACACGTATGGATACGTTACTAAATTTTCGTGTAGAACCATAGTGGTGTCAAGCCGAGCTTGTGCTTTCACAATATCACATATTTTCACATATTTTTATATGGTTATGAAAAATTAATGGCGATACATCACGATTACATACATTTTGTTTTCTTATTATACACATATAGCGGTAACAAAATTATACGATATCATAGCGTACTACAGTAAATTATAAAAGCACCCACAGTATTACAAAAAACAAGCATGGAATATATCCGTTGAATGTCTGATATGGACTATAAATTGGAAAAGAGGCGGATACAAAATAAAATTAAAACTGTATGCTTTTGTGCATGGGGTCGCTATATCGGCTATCCCCCGAGGATTTGGCAACCGATACATGATTGTGCACTTAGAGCACGACGCGGCCGACTATTGGCCCTACGTAATAATAGCTTTATATCATGTGCCCATTCCCTGGTTTTAATCAGTGGTTATTTCCGCAGATACTGGTAATGCATAATAAGAAGACGAATTTCAAAGTAGGTGAATAGAAAGGAAATTAATATCCAAAAGTACATTATTCTCCCCAAAAAACAGTCAATTCAATCATGATAAAATACACCGATTTACGTTAAGATGCTTCGTAAAGACATTAGAGCATTTTTATCTAAATTTAAAATTGCGTTATAAATTTAAATAATATTCAAAATATTTAATGAACATAAAAATATAATGAAGTTTTGAAAGTTTATATTTAAAGGAAGATAACGTTATTCTAGACCAGTATTTCAAGTAAGAATAAATACCCTAAATAGTACATTCTACTAATTTGAGAGATTATGACTCTATATAATAACATATTCTCAATATAAAAATATTATATTCAAATTGTTGGTGCTTTTTATTTTAAAATATTTACATATGTATTTTACAAGCTTAAATAAAATTGGAAAGCTCTTTGAATGGAATTGTTTGTATGATGTCGAGTTAGAATTCTGTTTTTATTTATATAGGTCTGTTTTTAAAGCCCTTTATCGTAATAATATCGTTTAAAATATAGGCGTTTTAAAAATGCTTCATGAAAAAATGTTTTAAGTTCGTTTTATATATATTTTTATACTCTTATATTTGAATACTATGCAAATACCAAAGTATGTAGTAGTAGTAGTTAGTCTAATTAATAGAAAATATGTAGTATGGTATGTAAATTGGACTCTCATTTCTGCACGAAGCCTTTCATTTGGACCATTGTACGTGTGTCGTGTCTAGTACAGCCAAGCTCTTCTCAGAAATACAGAAGCTTCCTAATACTGTGAGGTCTCACTAAGTGACCTCACTGTTCCGAAGATTTGTGAATGCAGAGGGGCCACAGTTACACATTCCAAGATCACTTGAGCAGCTGTTTCTTCAGTCTCAAAACAGCTTCGACATAGAGGGCTGTCTGTGGACCCTATTGTGTATAAATGTTTATTTGAGGAGCAATGGCCTGTTATTATCCCTATCATTGTTTTCAGTTTTATCTTATTTAGAATTAATGAACGTTTTGACAGTTGTTGATTCAACATTGGCACGGCCAGTTTTGATTGTTTAGAATCTGTCCTGTGGATATCTTTAGTTTTGTATGTCTGTAGATCTTTATTGAATCTATGTTCGAAACTGCGAGAACGGAAAAGACAGGAGTGGCTATGGGCTTGCCACGTTCCTTCCAGAACCTTTTCTAACTAGCTCATCTGCGATGTCATTACCATAAGATCCATTGTGCCCTTTATCCATTGGAGGATAATTTGATTATTGGAAGATATCTTATTTAGTGCTTAGTAGTATTCGATTATTAATTTGTGTTGTTGTTTCCTAGTGCTTTTAGTACCGCCGCGCTGTCCGATAGAAACTAATGTCAATGTCGTTGTTTTCTAACTTATGTACATTACGATCATGCTTTTTTATCAAACAGTACGACCCTAAAAAGAAAAATGTAAATTAAGCTAAGGATCCCAAATAAACATTTTTGTTTTTAGTATTGAATATATTTTGGTAAATTTATATTTTTGTCTAATGGATCAGAATAGATTTTATTAAAATAGATTCACGTCACTAGTATGTAAGTAGAAATCACTGCTGCTGAAATAAAAATCAACAAAAACCACAATGAAGTTCGTATTCGCTGTTCAAAGTTGGGAGACAGTTCCGAGCGACTGAGAAACGTCCATTAAACGTTCTGAAAACTGCTATAGACTTTTATAGTAGTCTCGAAACGTCATTGTGGACGTCGGGACTCGTATATTTAGCAACTTTGTTCCGTTATTGCCTAACGTAAAATTGTTATATGGATTTTTATATATTAAGTATTATCCGTCTATAATTAGATACTACTATATGAGATACATATAAGTCAATGTAACTTATTATTGACTAGCAATTTACCCCGAATTTGTATGGGTAGATAGATAAATATTATAATTTTATGTTATAATCATAAATATTATAAGTATAAATATTATTTATTTATTTATTTAAACTTTAATACACAGTAAAATTTTATGTACATTTGGTGGACTTAACACAGGATAGTGTTCTTTACCAGTGAATCATTGGGCAAACCGAGAAATACGTGGGCGGTGCATTTTTGAATAGAGAAAAAAAATAAAGCAATATTTAATAAATTCATATAATATAAACATACACATAATATATTAAATAGATAAATATATACATACAATAAATACATACATATAATAAATAAATACATAAAATATTACTATATAAAACAATTAAATAAAACTACTGCAATAGAAGAGCAAATAGTAATCTATGACTCAAACATAGTAACTAATAGGAGAAGTTTAAAGTGAAAGGAAACTTAAAGGATTATATTATATAGGTAAAAAAATAAATTAAAATTTATGAAATAGTTTTTGAGTTTATCCATTACAAATAAACATATAAAAAACCAAAGCATACCACTTTACAATATTAATATAGATATAGGTGTATTTGCATAATTAATCTATCTATACATATAATAAAACAGAGGTCGAATGTCTGTACATAAAAAAACGCAAAAACCAAGTCAGGGGGATATTAGAAGTGAAATAGAACACATATCCAGATTTTTTTCGAATTTTTTGGTTTTCTGTTTGTACGGGCTAAGGCGAAGAGTGAGAACAACACGTCATTTGTTAATTTTGGTCCAGTATTCCCAAACATAATAAATGTATGTATATTATGTTTGAGATAGGTACATACATGGATACATACTAAACAGGAATAACAAATACCACACGGATAAATCGTGGGCATCAGCTAGTATTGAAATAAAATTAATATTTATATAATAAATATTTTATAGCACGTGTAGATATATTATGCTGGAACATAGATAATAATATTTCCAACGAAATATAAATCCCAATTACTTGGAATTCTTTCAATTACACAATAGA
The DNA here is from genome assembly GCF_026898425.1 of Galleria mellonella. NCBI lineage: Eukaryota > Metazoa > Arthropoda > Insecta > Lepidoptera > Pyralidae > Galleria > Galleria mellonella. The sequence continues at coordinate 5,253,724 of NW_026442133.1, forward strand.
TAGACTTTTATATTTTAATAAAATTTCCATATAAAGCGTCTACACTTCAGATATTATATCACGTACGCGATTTTATATAAAAAGATATAAAATAGTTTGTTTTATATACTCGTGTTTTGTAAATTTTTTTAAGTGAAACGTATTGATAATGGAGACGTCTCCATTACCATTTAAAAAAATAGTGATATCACTAATTCTACGATAAATGAGCAATTTTAATTATGATTTAATGTTGTGATAGTAGTAATTATTTATTGCTAACTTTAAGTCATGGCTTTGCTTGCTTTGTTTGTATTTAATATATCATATGTGATGTATCTGTTAATTTAGGATAGGTTCTAATATTCATGTGTAAAACTGTATTCATGACTTTGCGTAAATCAGGAATAAATGTTCTAAGTAAGAATACAACCCTTCCGTGTACCAGAGGGAGATTTTGTACAAAAGTTGTTTGCTTGGGTACTTCTGTTTCATTCGTGTTTCTACCGTGAAGAGTAGGATATGGCAGTGAATTTACAGGGTACAGAGGAATAACACTTGAGTCCTGAGGAATGGCAACGCATGGGTTACCCCCCTCCCCATGCGTTGTCATGGTCGAATCAGTTTAGTCTGTTATGTCGGGTAGGTACTGCTCATGTCTATAGGCGACGGTTACCACTTTCCATCAGGTGAGCTGTCAGCTTGTTTGCCATTCTACTCGTAAGTAGCATAAAAATAAAAAAAAAGGGTAAACGCGTTTATTTTGAAGACTTTTAATTTTACTCGGTGTAAAATATTACTTTAGGTAGCATAAGCTGTCAAGGTAAGTAAAACAAGTGAATATTTACGGTGCACCACATAATATAGGAGCGTAAACGAACTTATCGCTGTATAGATTGTTTATCAGTTGGCATATATGGCTTTTTTGTAATTCTAACACGTCGAGGCCGCAGCGTGTTGCTGCTTTGTATAGCCCCTGTTATTTGAATATGTATGAGACGCGGTCGCGCGGGTTCGTGCCTCGTGCCTATATGAAAATGTGATGCTCCGATAAATTGTCAAAAGGGTTGATCGAGAATGGAAAATGGGTGCCAAAATATTGCGGCCGAAAATAAGATAGCTATTATCTACTACGACTATAAGTAAACTATTAATGCTTAAAATATGTCTTCATTTTTCTTATTAAATTAAAATATTTCTGTAATATATTACAAAACACATTCATGAAGGTTAATTTTGAGGTATATTAATATTTTTATTTAATAATTCGGCGAAAGTATACTTCCTAAATAAGTAATATTAGTAGTAATAAAATTAATGGGAAATATACTTTCTATTTCCCAGTATAATATTATTTATTATAATATTAGGAAGTAAGGATAGGAATCAATAGACTTCACATTTAAAATGCTAAAACTTTTTCGGAACTCTCTTTGATGCGAAATATTAATAATATAAAAAAGATATTTATAATTATTTGAAGAAATAATATAACAGACCTTTTCTTCACAAGTCCTATTAATTTAAATATACCAAAATTTCATCAAGCAACTGTCTTAGACAGTGAATAAATAGGCAGTGAATAAATTTCCAGTAGGCTTTATTGTAGATGAATTGGGCACATAGAAAAGAGGCGACAAAACTTAATGAAAGAAAAATTATCCACAAAGTAGGCTTGCTCTTATTTTGTACTTATTTAAATTACACAAGTTCATTTTATATATCCAGTTATAATTTTTTAGCATTTGTTTTATTGTAGTTTTTAATATACTATTAATAGGAAAGTACATACCGTTTCATATTAAATTCAATAACGACCTAAGTTAACGGTACTGAAAAAAGTTTCAATATATTCGTCAACTTTATTTCAGAATTTATTATCACTATGGTGCATGCTTGAATAATTTATGATTTCATTTCTCAAAAAATATCTATTTTGGAAAAAAATATTATGGAACGACAACATGGGAGTAAACTGTCTAAATACCAAAAGATAATCAAAATCAGTTTAGAATTTACGAAAATATTACGTAATAATACTACACTAATATTATTAAATATTAGTGTAGTAGAATTTAAATCTTTTCTATTTTTAAAATAGAAATTTTAAATTTATATTTATAAAGAAGTTTTATATATTTGTTAATAACGCTTAAACGGTTGAAAGGATTTAAATTTAATTAGAGAATTTATATGGGTAGGTTATATCTTAAATGGATATATTATATATTGATTAACGCAGGAAAAGTCACAGAATACAGCTAGTAGTAAATTACAGAGTCACATCTAACTACTATATACATATATGTATGTATTATTTAGCAACTTTTAAGACGATTTTTTATATGTTACTATAATAAATAGTATAAATAGGTCTTCAATAATTTTGAATATCTGAAAACTGCTTTTGCACGTGGGCGGAGGTATTTGCACACTAGCTCGGTCCTCCTGATTCAGTGGAGAGATATGCTTAGACAAATGTCTCATAAATGACATCAACATGTTTAAAAGACGCTTATTCTCTTAAAAATAAGAAAAATGAGATTATTGGTTAATTATTTACATTAATTTTATCATGGGTGATGTTGGCGTTTTTCTTGGAACAAACTTTTGTTTTTCCATAGATATAGTAACGTACTTTACGTACTGATAGATGGGCAAAGTGATTATAAAAACGAGACAAGAAAATATTCACATTAATGTGTGCGATAATAATTATGTTTCTATCTCGCTTTAACATATATGTTCTTATATTTTTTCTTTTACATTACCAATCTCTAAAGTTTATCATCTAAAGTTTGATCTATGCGTTTAGAAAATAAAAATAAAGTTCTTCCTTTATATATCACAGCTGCGACAGGTGTGCGACGGCAATCCTCTTTACCCTCCGTGAAGCTTTTCGACCTCACGGAACCCCTTTTAAGTAACATGACTTTTAACTTTGTGACCCATCTTTGCTTTAAAATCTTCTCACTTATCTGCTAAATATCATAGTATGGAATTTATAAACATAAAATAATGTATGATAACATTCTGATACTAGGTAAGTGATTTTTTGACACTTTAATAGTGTTGGTTTAAACATTATATATACCTACATATATTTATCTATATTAGTAAACAATTTGTACGAATATTTCTAAATATTTTCTATAAAATATTAATTTGTTTTGTTCTTTCATGTCCATAGTGATTTCTAGTCCATAGTCTTTTCTATTAGGGGTTTCTTAGAAGACGGTTATTATAAGACATCAAGTAGTTCGATAATTTGGAACAGGAATAGAGTTTTCTATTATGTTCCATACCATGATAGTAGCAACAGTTAGTATCAGCGATTACATCGGTAAAACTAAACAGCATAATTTATTATCGTAGTTTATTTTTCAATATAAATCTCTAGGTATTTTAAATTAGATTCTCAAGGTAATTTTACTTATAATGAGAAAAATCTTATTATTGATAGTGGGAAGTTACTAATACGGCAGTAGAATATCAGAGAAAGATATATCTTTTAAGTTCAGAAATAGGCAATTAAGGAATCTAGTGATGATGATGCCTTATTAAAAAATGTGACAAATTATTTTTTTAAAGTTTTAATTAAAAATGTTACTGGTTAATAACATAAATAAATACAAATAGGTGCAATGCATTAAAAAGTCCTATTTCTTGAGTCTTATTCGGATGTTTTTACTTTAATATGTAGATATCTAATGAGAAGAACTAACATTTTAACACACAATATAAGTAAAAAAGTTACGTTTGAACAGGAAAACTTAAATTGCTGACTTTTGAACTTGTCCCAGTATGATACAACTAAAGACATCGTATTTATTTCGTTATGAATAGAAAGTCGAGATTATAGTTTCTGGGTCTTTATTACGAAAAATAATTTATTTATTTATTCTTTATTGACCATATTTTACAAAAATATATGGTATTTATGGTGAACTTGTGCTATATAGCATTCTATTTCAGAGAATCTTTAAGATAATCAAAATATACACTCGAAAGCAATAAATCTGGTTCACTTAAAAAAAAACCTATAAATCTCGGAAAATAAGAATGCTAACTTAATGAAATATATTGTGTTTAGTAGACAATTAAACAATCCTTAAATTAAGGTATTAAAACTTCTTAGTTAGTGCAAGGTTGTGTCATAAAAAAATCAAATTTATAAAAGGGAGACTTTCGAAGGTGGAATTATGAAATTACTGCATTAGATTTTGCTTTTATTTCTAATCTTTCATATAAGTGGATATATAAACCATATTGATAGTGTTCAATATTTATTATTTAATCTGTAATCATGTCACTTACAACTGAAGAATGTACCAGAATCCTCACAATGCTGGAAACAGTCTGGAGTCAGCGCGATACAGTCAGGACTGTCGGTGTGTCGGTGTCAACAGTACAAAGATTTCTCCGACATTACGAGGAAACTGGCTCTAACCTACGTAGACCACGAACAGGCAGAATTAGGTGTACCACAACACGAGAAGACCAATATTTGTTGAACACCATGCTTCGTAATCTCTTTTTTACAGGAACTGAACTTACAAATCAGTTTTGACGCCTCAGAGAAAGTAACCCAAGCGCATGGACATTAGGACGACGACTTGCTGAAGCTAACTTGAAACCACTTAGACCTGCAACTGACCCTAAATTGGAGCGTGGTGATCGTATTTACAGAACCATTTAAATTGAAGATTGGTCGAATGTTATGTTTCTCGACGAATCAAAATTTATGCTCTACAAGCACGATGGAAGACACAGAGTGTATAGAAAACCAGAAGAAAGATTCAAACAAGCATGCAAAGAAGAAATAGTGGTGGGTCTGTACTTGTGTGGGTCGGAATTTCATCTGAGAGTTACACAGAACTGATATTCATAGAAAACAGCCCTTTAACTAGCGTAAGATATGTGGAAGAAACACGTTGGGCCATTTATGGTCAATTTGGGTGAGGATGCTATTTTTATGCATGACAATGTCCGACTTCACACAGCTTTTATTGTGAATGACTATGTACAAGAGATGAACATTACTCGTATGGAGTTGCCAGCACGCAGTCCGGATATCAACCCGATCGAGCATGCATGGAACGAGCTAAGGAGATGCGTAAAACAACGAAACCCTCCCCCAAATCACGCTTCGTGAGCTCAAAATTGCTCTCACAGAGGAATGGGAGAATATTTGCCAAAATCATATAAGAAACTTGGTGTACAGTATGCTAAACTGCATAAACGCAGTAATGAAAGTACGGGGAGGTAATCCAAAGTATTAAAATTCAAGAAAATCATTTTGTTGTATAAAAATATCATATTTCCTATTTTTGTTTTAAGGCGAGGTCAGTAGTTTTTCTTTATGTAATTTTTAATAAATAAAATGTAGTGACTTACAAATTTAATTTCGATTTTACAAATTAAATTCAAAGTCGGGCAGCTCGAATTGTTGACGATCGGCGTCTTACTGTCCGGCTCGACCCACTGGAACTGCGTAGAGATGTTGCAGCTCTGTGCATTTTCTACCGAATTTACCATGGGGAGTGCTCTGAAGAATTGTTCGGATTGATACCTGCTGCAGATTTACACCATCGTACAACCCGCCATAAACTAAAATTTCATCCTAACCATCTGGACAAGTAGCGGCCCTCCACCGTGCGTTTTTCAAGGCACTTTCTCCCACGCACAACCACTCTTTGGAATCAACTTCCAGCAGCAGTATTTCCGAACCGATACGACAACATAACCTTCAAGAAAAGAGCATATTCCTTTTTAAAAGGCCGGCAGCACACCTGCAATGCCGTAGGTGACCATGGGCGGCGGTAGTCACTTACCATCAGGTGAGCCGCATGCTCGTTTGCCCCCTGTGTTGTAAAAAAAAAATTTAATTATTTTCATTTAAGAGGTATTATATAGTCTATTAAACACTGTTTATTTTATTAAACTAGCTTTCTTAGTGTCCAAGATTTATAGGTTTCTGTAGGTGACCTGCATTCATTACTCTCGAGTGTATGATATAAAGTTATGAACATGCATTACATTTTAATGTAACAAACTATTGATGAAATATAATAAAATTATAATCAAATACTTTTTTCAATATTTTAACTATAGAATTAGTATAGTATTGATTATTATTAGACAAAAGAATAAGAATAATAAGAAATAATTAGATTTTTGATTGAATCTGCTACTGGTGTTGTAAGGTGTTTCAGAATTAATGGGGTTTAAGAACAAAAGAAACCTCTACAGGAGGAAATTTACTTTTGCGCCGCGTCCACTCTCGTTAAACTTAATGAGTCGAAGTCGATTATTATTTTGTTATGGAGAAGAAAGCACTTGCCAACTCAGAAAGGATGAGATGCTGTTGAATTTCTTATTATTAGATGTAATCTAATTTTTTTGATATAAATTTATCATAATAACATAATTTAAACTGTAGTTTTTCATGAAAGTAAATGCACTGTAACCTTCTATTAGTTGTCATGCTTTTACGTGTTAATAATTACAATACAATTTCAACAATAATAATAGAAAAAGATGAACGGAATTTCAGCATTTTACTCTATGTATTATAATTTATTTGGTCGTATGGTCCCGCATAGAATAGGCCACCTCTCCTTTTTTTGTGGGTGTCATAATAGATGATTAAAGGAATTTAATAGTAGAGGGATAGACAGTAGCGGCCCTTTTAAAAAAGCTTAATTTCGGTTGCCAACTCGCCTGTCAAGCGTTGCAACTACTGTCAAAACTCCCTTATGGGGAAGGTTTATGTTCAGCAGGAAAAAAAAGATAAACAATGATGCTTCAAAAGCATTTGTGTCTGTAAACAAGTAAAAGATAAAAACACTTAAAAAAAAACAGCAGAACTAAGTACAAGTATATTATATAATATAATCAAAATTTTCTAAATATAGTCAAAACAAACTCAAAATAGCTCGGTGTTGTTTCAATAGTGCCATTGTGTAAATTAATTAAGCGAAATTTAAAGACCAATATAGTCAGTCTGATGGAATTAGTTCGCTTGATTCCATTTAAAAAGTATGCAGCAGTGTTAAGTCATTAATGCTAAACTAATCTGATGTAAATAAATAGGTAAGAGTATTGTATAAAAACCCCGACATACCCGCATGGGAGTATAGGATTTTATTTCTCTTGTAACAGTGTATTTTTGCTTTGTTCCCATAGTCGCTTCTAACGACATCCTGAGGGTAAAAGAGTGGTAACATTTTGTACTTTTAAATCCAAAACGAGGTTTTGAATTTGCTTGCATTTTTATAAGTATGTTACGTGCTATTGTTGTCAATTATGAACTGATTTCGTTAATTCTCTTTGGAATTGATATTGTTAATACCATATTAGTAGTCGCCGTTTTTTGAAGAAAAAACTTCTACTTGTTACGTTATGCATCTTATCACCGGAATACTTAAAATGTAAGTTCAACTATCTGTGTGATTTTTATACATGCGAACTTTGTTTTAACGACTCTGTTTTCTTTCTATTCCTGTACACCGTTCTGCTTTTCTTTCCAATTCCTTTACTCTTGAGGCCTCACGATTTTGGAATGCGCTACCCATTGACATAAGAAAAGTGTCTAACAAATTTATTTTTAAGAGAAAAGTCTACGAATATCTTTTGAAGAAGCTGGGAAAGCAGTTCATCATCTTCATCATCACCTTTGATCTCTATAGTTGTTTATTGGTGTTATGGTATATAAGTAATATATAAGTATGTATATTTATATTTGTATGTATGTTTTTTTGATATATACTTGTATATGTAAGTAATATTTGTTTAATGTATTCATGTATGTATATTTATATAATCATAATGTGCAGTAGTTCTCCATTGTATGTGTTGATTTGTAAGTATATAGATACGTACTGCGATCGTACCGCATAATAAAATTTCTGTTTTGCCAAAGGTTGACTGGAAGAGAATGCTATATAGTATTAAGTCCGCTTTTTGTACCAGATATTTTTTTAATGTGGTCAATAAAGAATAAATAATAAAATATTTGTTTTATATAAAGTATCCTATGTTATGTATTAAGTTGGGATATAATCTGTCAGTATATAAAGTTTACTACAAATCCGTTGGTAGTTTTTCATGAAAGATTAACAAACGGTCGTTCATCTTCACAAACTTTTACATTTATAAATAGCATCTACCGTGTTCACGCAATATTTCATTGTCATGTCAGTATGTTTCATTAATTTAATTTTAAATAATTTTTAAAAAGAAATAATAAAAAAAAATTCTAGTCAGTATTATTTTTGTAATGATTGATGATATTCAATTTTTTTTTTGTGTAGCATAATCTACTCTTATTATTGATTTTATTGGCATCGGTTTCGTCTATCAAATAATCTTACCTACTAAAAAATATTATTTTCTTTAATAAAAATGTATTACTATAAATAAATATAAATAGTAGATATTTATTTATAGTAATAAAAAAGCATATATCATATTTAATGTCCATGAGGGATTTACAATAATATTATATGTATTAAAAAGTTCACTTGCAGAATTAAATTTTAACTATCTACCTGGTTTTACGTATAAATTATATCATTAAAAATTTCTAACTCGCGAAGCGTTCACGGTGGCTATTAGACTGGAAAGATTACGAAACTTTGAATTTCCTCTTTAGAAAAGGCCCTTTAATGAAGCACTATATTTCCACCAATATGGCGATCGAAGGCATAAAATATAAGTATTAAGAGGGAAGCGCGTAAGTCCAACAAAGCCTTTAGGTCGGGTCCGCTCTCACTAAGCTTTGGCCGCCGCGCACGCATCTACCCGCATTACTTCTAATTGTGATTTAATGGCTCTCCGAGCCGGATCTGTTTAACCTTAAAAATAAAATATTATTTCCTAGAAACATCCCTCGTGTAACCAAAAATCAACTCAACTAACGAACATAGGCGGCTTTAATAACGAGAGTGTCTCACTAGAAAGACATTTTAAAAATATTGTTTTCTTATTTCTCGCTCGAGAATACTCCAAGGGATATGCATATAATTTTAGATTCTGTTCCAGAAAAAACCCGATTTCAATTGTGGCAAATCTCTTTATTTTGATTTAAAATATAAACTACTGAATCAAATAAATAAAATTACTATAAGACTAATCTGTAAGTATATACTCGTGTAGATAAAAAAAAAGAAATTTTCAAATTAGTTTGTAACCTTCAGAGTTAAGAAGTAACAAACAAAGAAATTTACAACTGACTTGAGACCTTTCATTTTTTAAATCGATTACAAAAGTAAACATTAATCGTTAATTATTTTCATTTTGGAGTTAAACATATCTTTTTTTTCAATGATTATTTATATATGGTATATTAATGGGTAGGTACATACAAAGATAGAAATTATCACAATACACTTGTATTAAAAAATCCTATAAATTTTCTTGTAATCATTAGAATAATTAATGATGTTAGCAGCTGTTGCCATTTCGTCATTAATAAATATATATTATAATAGGCACGCTCAATTAAATTGGTTAAGTTGATTAATTAATATAAAATTACAAGTAATATAATGAAAACTCTATGTTCTCTTTCTTACGTTGCGTAGCGTTGTTGCGTGTGCTCCTGAAATAACCTCATAGTTATAAGTATCTCGAGATGCCAGAGAACTCAATATATAGGATCGTATTGTATGGAATAAAGTAAGAATAGTAAATAAAAGCAGCTTTATAATATTTGTTGGCCTTACAGCCTAAAATGAACCACAGTTGAAAATAACCCTTTCTTACTCATTCGCCATTTCTGCTCTTAGCCTCTAATAGTTTTTCAGACACAAATTACATACATAAAAAAAATCCACATTTTTTTAATCTACTCATATATTTTCATATGTCAATTATTGTTATATTTTTGACAAAAATTGTTAATGGGTAGATATTCGTACCACGTCACCTGAATAAAAATGACTCGATATTTTTAATTTTTGTCACATGAAGTAATAAAAGCTGTTCTAAAATCATAATCTTGATATGATAGGAAATATAGGCTGAAGAAAAAGCATTGTTACATATTATGATAAACTTTATATTATTTTTATCAACTTACTACTTATTACCAACTTATCCTGTGATCCTATTGACCTCAATCGACCCAATTACGATATTTTGATATGAGAAAAATTTGTAATGACTAGTTTCATATTCTTAGCTTTAAGTATGATTACAATCAAGCTGTTCATTCTTACAAGTCAATGGAATGGAAACAACGTGTAATTTGAAAGTGACTTGAGAAGTTGGAAGTTGGGTTCCACTTAGAAAATCGCAGTGTCGTCTTCTCGCCTCATTAGTTAAAGGATCGCATTATCTTCGTTCTTTACGATCTTTCGTAGGTGTTCAAATAAATTCTAGTAAGGTATAAGTATATAGAATAATTGATCACTTTAATTATATATGTTTTGTAGGTGAATAGACGTTGTTAATGTATGTATAATATGAAGACATAAAATTATTTCGTGCGAAATAATTGTGCGAAGGGATGGCGGGATCATCGTTGCACGTACAAACCCTAACCTACTAAATGTGATTTAATAACAGCTGTGATGCATACTTTAACCTCCGAGAAAAATACTTTTATATACGTTTTGTTACATCCTTAGGTTTTTAAAATATATATTTTTGACTGCTATATTCACTTTGTAGCAGTCTATGGGAGGATTTATTATTAATGGGACTCTAGTCTTCATAAATAGTATTTATATACCAATATACCTATTCTGTCAGGTTGATATATACGCAAACTATCTGAAAAATATATTTTAGTTAAATTTTTGTGATTTTTCAGTGTCAGTTGATCCTTGTAGTGATTTTACCAAGTGGATCAATTGACCTAACTTCATGTTTTTTATTTCATCCTTCACTGATGCTCCGCCTAAATGGGTATCATTCCATTTTTAATTCGTAAAAACCTAATTAAGTCTTACACTTGACTGCGGGTCTCTCCCCGTTAAAAAAGGATATTAGCCTAAAATTATTCCGCTGGCCACGTGATTTTGTTCAAAGTTTTATTTAGCCATTTATTTTTTTGAATTTATGACTTGTGTTTGTCGTTCCCTTATTTGTTTTTTACGATGTGATGGGCATAGAAATCATGTGACAATATTGTATAGTATGTTGATAATAATAAAATTACAGAACGGAGACAAAACACCATAATTTTCAGGAATAGCAACGCGTGAAGGATACTATGGGAAACTCATTGTATCCTGTGGAGTTCACAGTGTTGGTTTTGTCTATAAACGATGGATACCGTTTTCCATCCTGTTGGTTGTTAGTTCGCTTACTATTCGTATTGAAATAAAACAGACGCAGTCGACCAAAAAATCCTTAATAGATATACATGGCTATATTTTATGTACCAAGGTAATGGAAATACCATCTAAATATACAGGTGAAAGTGCTTCAGTCTATTAGGTGCTTCTTCGCACTAGCGAACGGATAAAATAAGCCTAAGTAAAAGGGGTGACAATGTGTTTTACGGCGACATCGCCACGTTGTATCACGGCGTAACGCGATGTCACGGTGGTACAGAATAAAATAATACTCGTAGTACAATAGCGTCGTACATTCATTCTCAATATAATGCATTTGTTGGTTGTCATAACAGTACGAGGTCTGTCCGGAAAGTTCGTATAAAAGTGTTCTGGAATGCGAGAAAGAGGAGTGGGGAGGCCAGGTAAGCGCAGGACCCCTTCCTTATGTCCCTAACAATGCTTCAGTTCTGGTCTGACCGCCGTGCGGTGCGAACTGGCTTGTCACGCCATCTGTGAAGTTACCTCTTAACGAAACCCCGTCGGCATGGAGCCCGCTTCCGTTGAAGAGCAGCGCGTCGTAATCAAGTTTCTCTCGAAACTCGGCAAGAATGGCCGTGAAATTTTTGCCGATCTAATTCGATAAGACATCCGGGGAACCACGAACAAAAAAATCAAGAAAATCCCGCTCAAATGTCAAGACAATGTTGATTGTTTTTTTCGATGTTCGGGGGATTGTCCATCAAGAATTCGTCCCTCCAGGCCAGACAGTTGATGGAAAATTCTACGTCGATGTGCTCAGACGCCTCAAAGCTCGTGTGGCACGAGTTCGTCCAGAATTGGCGCGAGAGGGGCGTTGGATTCTTCACCACGACAATGCCCCTGCCCACACCTCTCTTGTTGTCCGTGAGTTTTTGAGTAAAAATTCCATTACGGTGACCGAACACCCCCCTATTCGCCGGATTTGGCCCCGTGTGACTTCTTCTTGTTCCCAAAAACCAAATTGGTACTTCGGGGGCGGCATTTGGGGGACATAAATGAGATAAAAAAAGCTACGACGGGGCAGCTGAGAAACCTACAACCAGAGGACTTTCAAGGAGCCTTCTCACAGTGGAAACGGCGTTGGCACAAGTGCATTATGTCACAGGGGGAGTACTTTGAAGGGGATAAAATTGATTTACCTGAATAATTGTAAAATAAAATTTTTAAAAAACTTTTATACGTACTTTCCGGACAAACCTCGTAATGTAGATTATAATGACCTTACTAAAGACAAGGCGAAATCGAAATCATTAGTATCGTCTCAAGGTAGTTCTACTAGTAAAATTGAAGATTTCTTCCTAAGAATCATGGATTCAAAAACAACAAGTAAGACATATATATTGTAATGTTTGTAATTAAGTAAGTATTAATGAACCTAAAAATAAAAAGTAACTTTATAAGTCTATAAATTAGCTTTTCATTAGAAAACTACGCGGCTTCACTCGCGCGGAACCTGTTACCTGTGTTTCCGTTCCAGTGGGAATTTAAAAAAAATCTCTTCTTATGTAATGCTTAAGTAGTTTAAAAAGGCTATTTAGTTAACTGATACTTGGAAAAATAACATGAATACGTCTTAAATTTTATAAACAGACGTTTTGTAGATTTAGTCATTTGCGACTTTATTATACGAGTATTATAGTAGATTTCGTTTGCTTGACTATAATAAAAATCTACATCTTTTTCTATTCCAAAATTCTATATGTGTGGTAGACACGACATAATTGTCGTACGAGTAAATGAGTTAAGAAATAAAACACTAATATTATATTAGTGTAAGTATATATTTAATCCACATGTTAGATACTATAGTGTCAGCATTATCTCTGGAGTGCCATAAAGAAATTTTATGTTTGTACCTTTGTAGAATATTTTATTTGATTTTACTTTAGTATATAATTATTTGAGTTTTGTTGTGCAGAAATGTACATTACATACTTAAAACATACCTTTTTATGGGAATATCTCGTGAATTTTTATAGACAAATAAAAAAATTACGTACATTGACTTCCTAGGCCAATTTATGTGTCTTTTTTCCTTGTAAAAATAGTCCTTAATATTGAAGGTCTATATTTTGATTGTATGCAATTTTTCTTTTACATATTAGTTTATGTATCATACATTTGATTGACTTATGTTCATTATCATCATCAGCATATCATCCGTTAATTATTCACTGCTGAACATAGACTTCCTCCTTGGGAGGATTTTGTTAGTAGTTGCCATGCTTGGTAAGAGGGTTGGCAACCGCAATTAGGCTTTGGTGACGTTTTAAGTAGGACGCTGTTGCCCATTCCTCAACAATCAAATTCCCTTATTCGCCTAAGGCGACTAAGGGGTGGGCCATTCTAAGCCGGGACCACCCCATCCCTCGACCATTATATTCCCTTAGTTGTTTCTTATGACACCCACAGGAATTACACAGTGTAATGCAACTACATGATTGATATGTTTTCATAGATGCCCTGCGTCACCTTTTACGGTCGGTGATCATTCGTCCCTCGAATTGGAGACCGGTGGACAGCAGAGGTCACCAGTTCGGGGGCCGACCACATACTCTTTTTTGTTTCAGTATCTGGTCGTAGTACCCTGCTAATGCTCCTCAAATATTGTGTCTAAACTGCGCCCACCTTGTACCCTCTTGTATAGGCATTCCGTCACCTATATCCAATAGCGAGGACGGGATGCCTCAAATACTGTACCGCAAACCATAAAAAAAAAACACCCACAGGAAAGGAAAGGGTGTGCCCATTCTACGAGCCGAGACCAGACCAGACGGCCTATGTTCAGTAGTGGATATTTGACATCTTTCATCAGTTAAATGTAAATACAATGTTTAATCTTCAAGGGTATTACCACTCACATCTTGACAAAATGAGTATGGGAATATTAGAGAAACCGTTTTTTTTACGAACAAGCTAATAAATTGATTCACAATAGCTAAGATAAAAAATGAAATTGAAGTAAGAATCAACTCTTTTTGATAAAGAGAGGACGAAAATAAGACGCTATAAGATATGACATATTTTGTACGCAAGTAAGAATATAATGATGGTATTTTACAAAATAAAGTAAAATAAAAGGAAAATTATGACAAAGAGGTGTGATGACAGTAAAATTAAATTTGTTTGATACGTGCACGAATAATTTAAAAGAGCTTATTCACTTTATTCTATACATTTGATTATTCCTCAAGTTATATCTATAAAATGCCTCTTTCATATGCCTTTTGTGTGCACATGAGTAAACAAATTTAATACAGTAACGTTATAAATTATATGTTTGTTACCTCATTGTGCATTAACAACCCTACTACTTTCATAACAATTAGTATAGAATAAGATGGCTGTTAAGAAACCCATATATAAGTAATATTTGATCAGTCTGTTTATATTTACACCTTAATTTACCAGAGGGAGTAAAAGTCGTTTGCTTGGGCACCTTTGTCCCTTTCGTGTTTCTACCGTGAAGCAGTTGTGTTTCCATGACTGTGTTTCGGTTTGAAGAGTGGAATATGGCAGTGAATTTACTGGGTACAGTGAAATAACACCTGAGTCCTCAGGAATGGCAACGCATAGGTGTATCATGGGCAAAATAATAAATTCTGTTATGTATTCTTGAGATGTAAAAAAAAAATTAATTTAAAGGTTGCTTGGAAGAGATCGCTTGTAGGGATAAGTCCGCCAATTGTTTTCTCACTGTGATCATTTTTTGTAATTGTTTGTATCTATAATAACTTGACTATTGTAATCTTTTGGAGGAAACAATAAAGAGTTTTTATTTGACATTAAGTTAATGAGCTACTTTTATCCCAGTCAATTAATATATTCTGGTCACTTGGAAGATATCATAAGTCTAGTAATCAATAGTTTTATTATTATATTGTTAATAAAAAAATAAGTAAGCATATAGATATTATTACTGTTACTAGGTTTTATTCTATTTTTAATTGTATAATCTGATTTCTTGTTATTATATGCAATTTTGTATATATTCTCATTATTATTATTATTTCAATATAATGAAGATTGACAAATAAAATGAAACAAAAACAATTTCAATATAATTTATATTTACTGCCGTTTAGTAGGTACGTCTATAATAACTGTCATAGGCATATTTCGTTCCGAGAGAAGAATCCAATTACGATAACGTTATGTTCCGCATGAAAGTGTCGCGTTTATGGTAAAATATTAATGTATTTCAATTTGGGAAGGCTGCGTACAGACCTCCATAAATATCAGTAGCTTTGGTCTGGTGGGGACGCGTAAATACTTCGACTAAAATTGAATATTATTATCTTTGAACTAGCTCGCGATGCGGGGTGGCGGGCGTGTTTGATACCAGATAAAATCAAGGAACATTTGATATCGGATATAAAAGAATTTTGCGTATAGAATATAGGATGGCAATTATTATTGCTTTTTTTTATTCGACACGTATTTGAAATATGAAAATATCTCATTTGACAAAACAAAACAAATATACTATATGCAAGCAGAAATAATTATAATTAATTTTTATTGCCTTTAATTCCTCCATCCGTATAATAACGGAATGTAATGACTATCACCACTCCTCTTCGTCCTTAGGATCTCGTAAGAGCTGACTAGGGAAATAAACAAAACAAAGTAGGTAGTGTAAGAGAGGTTACTAATAATATATATATATATTACTAAGTTAATAACATAAATAAAAAAATTGTGTAATGCATATTCGCCACCAATGTCCTCAAATGCTTTCTGTTTTCATCTAATGATTAGCTGGTAGAGAACGCCACGATAAATAAATACTAAGCCAATCAGAACTGTAACAGTAAACTATTATCATCACTTATAGAAGGAAAATAAAAGAGCATATTCCTTTTTAAAAGGCCGGCAGCACACCTGCAATGCCGTAGGTGTTGTGGGTGACCATGGGCGGCGGTACTCACTTACCATCAGGTGAGCCGCATGCACGATTGCCACGAGTTGTAAAAAAAAAATGGCCTTCAGTTCAGTGTTAGGCACGATATCTCTACATATAAGAGATTATGTTTGTATAACGATCATTGAACTCTAATAATCTTTACTAATATTATAAATGTCAAAGTAAGTTTGTTACCGCTCAGCGCCTTAACAGATGAACTAATCATTATAAAATTTGGCATACATATAGTATATAAAATAAACAAGGACATAAGCTAAAATTCTTTTTATTTCGGTCAGTAAATATATTCCACTCATCATGGCCATGCGGATGAATTCATAAATTAAAGCTAGTGTTTAATAAAAGAGATTTTTTTTTATTTGCATTCGAGTAAATTCGAGCCTAGAACTTGTACTCTATAGTGAACTATAAATGACGTAAATTATGTTGAAAGGCATATTAATTATTTATGGGAGGAGATGCAATTAGCAAGCTTTCCTCCTACTGAAGTTTAATATTTAACAAGCGAAATGGTTGCTTATCACTAATCTAGAGCTTTCGTGTTATTATAATAACCCATTAGTGTCATACTTGCCATTAGAGAATGTAAGTACATATGTACAGGACTAGGAGGCTTAGTATAATTTTCTTTATATAAAATTTGTCTTTTTTAGTATTGTTGTATTTTGCCCTATTCTCATATTCACCTCTTAAAACCTCCTACTAATGAAAATAAGTGATGACACAGGTTTTCAACAGAAAGTTGTGTTTACTTTGTTTTTAATCGAATTTTTGTGTAATAAAATGAGAATAAATACATTACTTTTTTATTCGTAAATTTATATATTGTATACGAGTAGATGTCTACATAATAGAAAATTTCGTAATTTTAGGTACAATCAGTTTCATAAATAAAATGCATCTAGAAATTATTTTATTTGAATTTTACAATAAACAACTTTTAAAAGTGTTCATACGAAATTATTTATAATATCACTCATATTTCATAGGAACAGAGACATTTATGTTTCTGGAATGCAAAGTACATATAAAAATTATGCAAATGGTGAAATGTGTGTAATAGTTGCGAAACGAGGAATGCATCGCGTTGCATTCCCCACAGCAACCGAAAAAGCATTTGGCAACGACTTTTAACGCAATACACTAAATTGGTTTTCTAAAGTGTCTGCGAAATGGACCGATGAAACACTAGATCGCTTTAAGAAGTTACAGACAGATTTATCGGTTTAAACAAATACTGCGCGGAATCCGATACTATCGTATCAACCAAACAAGTTGTTTGTAGGACCCGACTTTGGTCATTTAAATGTTAGATTTGATAAACTGCAAGCCGAAATTGCTTTAGTATGGTTATCATAATGTAGATACGAACTAAAATTAATACAGAGGGCCTACCATGGAGGTTTTTTCGAAATTTCGGGGACGAACGAAACAGAAATTTGATGTTAAAATTACATAATACATGCTATTTAAAATTATTAAAAATGTTAAAAGATCGTGCCTTTGGACTATTAGAATAGGATTTATGATGAACGGAATGTTAAGCTCCATTTACTAGGTTAATTTTGATACGAACAAAAACACGAAATTGAGCCCGAAATTTCGGAATTTCATTTCATGGTAGACCACCAGGCTTTTAAATCTTGGTATTTAAATATCTTTAAATTTATATTAAGTTGCAAAAAGTTTATATTATAGAGATTATTACTAGTAAAACTATTATTATAATTTACAGATTTTTTTAAATATTATAATTAAATCAAAGATTAATTAAAAATATACTAAATTTAATAAAATTAAACATATTTATATATATGAGTACACAATCAAGAATGAAATGGTAATGGTGAAAGAAATCTATGAAAATTTGAATTGCAAAAAGTATAATTTTGAATAATTAACAAAATTATGTAGGTGATTTGAAAATTTAAAACTGTAAAATTTTGTTTTATAAGTAAAAATAATGCAATACTTAAAGTAAAAGTAAAATACAAACAAAAAAAAAATACAAAACAAAGAATAAAATCTACTAAGTTAAAACAGTTTCAAACAATTTGGTGTATCCGCATTAGTCCTGTCGCGAGATCGCAGAGCATATCGGCGAACAACAACACTCTGTGTCGTTTAAATTGAATTGAAAAATGATTTATGCCAACAATCTCTGGCGATATTCTCGTTTCCTTACACACTTGATCGCCCTAAACGAAAATAATAAATAAATCGTATACGCGAGGAAATTGATCGAGGTTTCTTATTTACGAGGGGAGTTACCGGGAAGATTTAACTTTTAATTTTTTTTCCGCTGTGTGAGTTGGCGTGTAATTAATTGCTTTCAAGCTCTATGAAATGTGATTAATATCTATGGTAATTTTAATTTGGCAAAGGGACTTCTATAAATAAAATATAATAAAATGTAATTTGCCATTAATAATTTATGTGATTACACAATAATTTTGCAATTTATATTTTCTTAGAAACACGCTTACTGGGAAAATAACTTGCGACTTAAGAGTTCTGAGTATATACTATACTCAGTACACGTATTATTATCACAAAACAATAATACTATAGTAATTTTTTTTTAATGACTCACAATTACTTCAATTGTCTACTTCTCGAGTAATGAGAAACTTTAGAACGAATATCTGAAGGCACAACCTAGAACATTCAGATCACAGTCAATTTAAAAAGTTTATTTTATAATTTAATCCGATCGAGAATCCAATCCAACACTACATTACAGAAAGTAATATGCTCACAATCACACCTCATATATGTGCAAACAATATAACGCTCACACACAGTACCATTGTGGTCAAGTATGTACATTCTTTCTAAATAATAAAATACGAGACAACCAACTAGATTAATAACAGCTATGAATTAGCCAAAGGAAATTACAGTTTCTTGTTTAGTAAATTCCTCAAGTGTCTCTGTGTGATAATAAAGATCTACCCACACGATGAACATTTGTCTACGAACAGAAAATCCTCTCGTCGTGTAGCAAAACATGTGTGGTTTGTAGCATGCAATTCTAAATTATTTTGTTATCATTGAATTAAAATTTAGATTGAAGATTTCTCTTGATGGACAGAATAGGTAAAAATCTGGTAAGACTAGATAACATAAGAGGAAATTTTATCCGCGTAGAAAATATTTCTCGTCTACTAAAGCCATAAAGATAGCTACCACGCCTGCCACCTTATGAAGATGGAAAGTACGAATTACGCATGTACATACGTATTAATATTACTCACTGTGGGTTCCGCAGTGTAACGACGTAATGTAATGACATTACCGTATGTTAGTATTTTGCCTACATTACATATAGAGGTGCTTGTTTTACTTAATGTTGCCGTATTTCTTGTTTACAGGCGTTAGGTCGGCTGAATAAGATTTCTTAGTTACTTAATGCTACCTACACCTTTGTTTAAATTTAAATATAAATAATAAATACTGACTAATATTATATAGTACCTACTAGACTTAAAGCTAGGTATTGAGGAACAGTCATAATGGATCTAAAAAATCTTAAATGCTTTTCCGTTTTAGTTTTTTAGAAGTCTTAATCCAAATTATCGCAATATAGGGAGAACGACAAGTTATTGGGCTCTATAAGTATAGATATGGGATAACTTTATTGTTAAAAAAAGAAGCATCAATTTTTATTTTTATTAATTTTAAAATAGTATCCGAGAACACTGTACTATTTATGAATACAAGGTAGGATCAATCTCTTCAGTTAATTAAGTTTTTCAGAGTTAATGACAATTTGTAAGCTATGTGTGTCGGGAAGGTATATTCTTAATAATAAAAACTCATAAAAAAATGTTAAAAATTCACATATCTTTTTTACTTCTTTTTCTAGCTGATAGATGTCATAACGAGAAAAACAATGCAAACAACAATTTATAAAAGTTATTAAAGGTTTTGAAAATTAATTGATGAAAAACCTAAATTCTTCATGCATATATATATATATATATATATATATATATATATATATATATATATAGTCTTGCTTTATATTTAAATCTAATAATTAATATGTGTTTATTGTTAATAATAACATATCAATATGCTACAAAAAATATTACGTAATTTATGTATAATATGTGTAAAGTTGGTGTGTATATTTCAAATAAATAAAAATAATTTAGAATTTACAATAACAAAGAATGTCAAATATATAAAAAATATAATGTCGTAAGATTGTTTCAAATTAGATTTGTATTTTGTATGATTTTTAATATAATAAATTTAACATTGTAAGAAAAAAATTTTAAAACAATCAACATAAGATACAAATGTATCCTTATATAAATTTGTTTTTGTAATTTTATAAAAAGACTGAGTAATATATTTTCAGCAGTATCTTGTTTCTGATTAAGTACATACTGTACCAAAATGAACAATTACTGTAATTTTTTATTTTCATGTTTATTTTCAATCGATTCCATTAGGAAATATTTGTAATTTATTCATAGGAGCATATAATTATCCGCATAACAAACTCCCTTCTTGATTGAAGAGTTAAATATATAAACATTGTTATGGTTTATATATATATATATATATATATATATATATATATATATATATATATATATATATATATATATATATATATATATATATATATATATATATATATATATATATATATATATATATATATATATACGAGGTCTGTCCGGAAAGTTCGTATAAAAGTGTTCTGGAATGCGAGAAAGAGGAGTGGGGAGGCCAGGTAAGCACAGGACCCCTTCCTTATGTCCCTAACAATGCTTCAGTTCTGGTCTGACCGCCGTGCGGTGCGAACTGGCTTGTCACGCCATCTGTGAAGTTACCTCTTAACGAAACCCCGTCGGCATGGAGCCCGCTTCCGTTGAAGAGCAGCGCGTCGTAATCAAGTTTCTCTCGAAACTCGACAAGAATGGCCGTGAAATTTTTGCCGATCTCAGAACAGTTTATGGGGATGATGCTGTGAAGGAACCAACCGTCCACAAGTGGCTAAAAAGATTCAGAGAGGGCCGAGAAAGCGTTCAAGATGACCCACGTTCAGGACGTCCTTCCACTTCACATTCCGACGAAAACGTGGAAAGAATTCGAACTTGTGTTAATGGGGACCGTCGTTTAACGGTCAGACAGGTGGCTGAAGAGCTTAATTTGGGCAAAACCGTGGTCCACGAAATTCTAAGAAACGAACTTCAAATGAAAAAAATTTGCAATGTTGATTGTTTTTTTCGATGTTCGGGGGATTGTCCATCAAGAATTCGTCCCTCCAGGCCAGACAGTTGATGGAAAATTCTACGTCGATGTGCTCAGACGCCTCAAAGCTCGTGTGGCACGAGTTCGTCCAGAATTGGCGCGAGAGGGGCGTTGGATTCTTCACCACGACAATGCCCCTGCCCACACCTCTCTTGTTGTCCGTGAGTTTTTGAGTAAAAATTCCATTACGGTGACCGAACACCCCCCTATTCGCCGGATTTGGCCCCGTGTGACTTCTTCTTGTTCCCAAAAACCAAATTGGTACTTCGGGGGCGGCATTTGGGGGACATAAATGAGATAAAAAAAGCTACGACGGGGCAGCTGAGAAACCTACAACCAGAGGACTTTCAAGGAGCCTTCTCACAGTGGAAACGGCGTTGGCACAAGTGCATTATGTCACAGGGGGAGTACTTTGAAGGGGATAAAATTGATTTACCTGAATAATTGTAAAATAAAATTTTTAAAAAACTTTTATACGTACTTTCCGGACAAACCTCGTATATATATGTATGTATGTATATACTATGAGATGTATTAAAAATGCAATTACTGTGCTGTTTCTATAGGTATATAGATTTTATTATTTATATCTCATTTAAGAGGTTACAACTTTACTTATTTGTTTGTATTGTGTTTGAAAAGGTAGAGGTTTGTTTATTCAATTTCGGTTCAAAGGGTTGCTAGTTATAACTTCAAAGAGGGACAAAGGTAAAACAATGTGCCGTGGGCTAGAAAACTAATACTATTTAATAAGGTACCTTTCAGTGCAAGGGATAAAAACCTGTAGTATTTACATACTCACATTCTATAATAAAACAAATACGAAAAGTAGAACCCTTATTTGTAATTTTAGTTTCCAGTTGTAGTTTTAGTTTTGTCGAGCCAGTGAAAAAGCTTTTACATTTTTGTTACTGTGCGTTTAAATGTCAGTGACCTTTTTCATTTTTATTTTATTTTTGAACAAAGAAAGGAATAGTCTCTATATGTAATAGGAACCTTTAGCTATTATAGAAATATTTAGCATGAATTTTTTTTTGTATTTGTAATTTATCTCATAAAAATTAAACAATTTTGGTATTTTTTTTAATGTATAGGGTTGATTTCGTGTTAATTTTGTTAGGAACAACGTTGTGTATATTATAATCATTTATATTGACTTTATTACAGATATATATTGGTGCGCATGTATAAATGGAGGTACCCCGAAGTTAATACGTGAATTAAATTTATATAAATATTTATAATATTCATTCACGATAATTATTGTTCATCATAGTTTATCTTTATTTTTATTAGAATGTACTATTTTTGAACAGGTCTACTATATTAATGTTCTTGACATAGCAGTTCCCTTTTGTATGAGTAATTGATTTCAGTGACAATTATAGGCATGTGATAATTATTTTTTATTTAAAAAAAATAATATGATGTCCGCAGAAATTTGTAGCGAGAGCTTATACTATAAGGAAGTTTGATCGGTATTTTGGGCTCTGTAACTTGGAATCCGCCTACTGTATATTCGAAATTGTATAGTATCCCATTGTAGTAATATCCTTACTATATTATAAATGTAAACGTGTCGGCTTATTTGACTATAGAAAAAGCATTAAAACGTGTTACCAGAAAAAAATAAAAACTTATTTGTATATGACGATTTTAATTTTGATATTTTTTTCAGATTACTCAACTAGTTTGAAATTAATTATGTCACATTGCCTATATAATCTATTTTTAGCACCTAATAGATCCGCTAACAACTTACTTAGTTAATACTTTTTGTTATTATAAAGTTAAGACTAAGATGAATTTTGACTGTGTAGGGTCGGACCATTATGGACAAAGAGAACAAAGAATTATAATTGAAAATAAAAAAAAAGTTACAAAAAATTTAAAGGTCTAAAAAATTACATATAGGCAAATTACATAAAATATTTGGCATGGTTTAAAAATACAGTTGAATTTAAAATAATTATTTCTAATATACCACAATATAGCCCGGATAGTGTATGTGAATTGCTTTTTAAAAAAATAGAACGGTAAATAAATTAGTAGTAATCTATTTAAAACAATACAATTTTTTCTTATGGTGAAAACAAAGTATTGCGATTGGGCTATCATTGATATTTAGAAATCTAGAACTGAATTTTATGAGCTATATTACTAAAAAAGTTATATAGTAGATACATTATTTTACGATTATATCAAATTTAATTCTAAAATATATATTATAAAGCTTAAACAGATTTGCAAGATAGCTAAGTCCATCTACTTGAGAAAGATAATAACTTTGAGAATAAAATATAGTCACTTAGAAGGTAATTAATAGCGAAACCGGGAAAGTTAAGGCTCATGATAAAAAAAAAAAGGTTTTAAATATTAATAAAATTGACATTAGAGTAGCAGTTACTTTAGATTTTTTTTAACCAATACATCACTTTGGGCTAGTTTAATGGTAATAATCTGATACTGGTTGCATCGCACGGCTTGAAGGTTGTTTTACCACGCAAGAGAGTGCTGTCGCATCGCACCTGAGCGCAACTATGTTCAGATTGATAAAAAAAAAAGAAACAATATGGCGTTGGCGCGGAAAAGTGATAATGGGTTGTTAGCAGCATACGCTCTGTTTCGTATATTTATTTTATAATAAAGGACATCTAAGTGAAGTTAACAGTTTGCTACGAAGTGGTTTTGTGTGCAACTTCTTAGATTTCATAATAAGACTAAGTTTCTATTAATGGAAAAACTGATATGTGTCATGACATGTGAAGTACCCGACATCACACCACCCTATTCAAATACAACATTTGTGCGTGCTCCGCAGCCCGTGAGGATCCTTAGCTGCGCCGTGGAGAAAGACAGCAACCCCAGGAAGCAGGTGAACCAGCACATCAAACAGGTACGATTAATTCAAGTTGTTGCGAACGGCATACCGGTCTAGGAAAGTCATCGTTAACCGCCCTCTCTGCTGCTGACCCTTTGACTTTTAGTTTTCGCCCATACAACATCATTTATAAGAATCTGCGGTTGATGCTATACTGACAAAAAATATTAGTAAACCATTAGCTGTGATTAGTTCTAAATACTTCTATAGATATAATAAAGAAGTTAACGAAAACGTGCGTAAAGACTAATTTTAAATAAAAAAAAAAATATCTTGATAGCAGGAATTTTTGACAACAAAACAACTGCCAGTTGGTTAAGAATATGTATAAAGAAAGTTGCTATGTCTTGATGTATTTTTTATTAAAATATTTAATACATAAGAAATAAGACGCCTATGATGACGAATATTTGTATTTTAAAAACACAAACAGAGCTCAAATTATAAAATGTTATATATTAACTTATAAATCTTTTTTTGCTACTAAAGGCGATTGATCACGGTCTCCCTTGATGAAAAAGCATTATGTGAGACTCACAAGCCCACGAATAACCTATTCATATTCGCCTTAAATTAGCGCAGATTATAAACTGAATTGAATACAAATATATTAATCATTAACATTTTTTATCTATTCATTCTAGACTGAATGTTTTCTTTTATATCTAACCTATAATTTTTAATCAGTCTCATAGTTTACATAAAAATAAAATAAATTTACTTCTTATTTGTTAATATTAATTAAATCTATATAATTTGTAAGTACTTTTGCAATCATATAAAAAGTTAATATATTTAGACTCTAAAGTAGGAACATCGAATAAAATATAAACAATGTTATTATCATAAATGATAAGCGGAATATACTAACTTGTTATATGTAAAAATGAAATTATGCTACAAATAAATGTAATTATGCTGTACCTTCATTTTTTGTACCCTATACAGGATCAAGATATACTCTTTTACAGATTATCGTTTTTGGCTAAAATTTTAATCAGTATAATGAAATAAAAACATAATATTTTATATTACACAATGGATAATGCTATAGTGCGCTGATATAGCAAGCTTATAATTTTTATTTGAGTAAAATAAAACTTATGGAAAACTAAAAGGTTTATAAACATTATTTGTGAGAAATTTATCAAGATTTTTTAATATCTATAGATACAACGGGATTGCAAATACGTTACAAGGTATGTGGCATAAAATCCAAGAAGGCTGTAAATTCCTATGAGAACGTAAGTTGAGTTTGCATTAATTAATACTGTCCGTATTAATTAACTACGTACTGTCGTAGTCAAGAATAAATTTAAAAAGTTAATTATATTATAAAATTAAATTTAAAATTTATTAGTGGTATTATAGATGTGAAAGTGAGTTTGTTTGTTACTCTTTAACGTCTGACCGACCGTTATGAAGTTTGTTATACACATGTTCATAAAAACTAAACGTCCTATTTTATCTATTAGACTCTTTTGTTACTATCTTTGTAATTAAAAATTCAGTGCAAAAGGAAAAGTTCAAAACAGCTACTTAAAAAAAATAGCTAAAATATGTTTAAAATAGGTTTGACGTTTTTATTAATGAGTGGAGGGGGGGGGGGGCATTTTTTAGAATGCACATGAGAATAGGTTACATTTTATTTGGATCATGCATACATGTTGCGTGCACAGCATATAGATAATTAAATGCAATAAGCTGACGAGTCACCACTGAATTACCATAACATATATTACTTTGGCTAATACAGAAATTTGCCTTACAATATACTTATATATATGTGCCTCCAGTCAAACTCTTTATAATTGCTCTTCTTGTAATTGTTTGTATTTATAATAAGTTTATTATCGTAAGCTTATGGAGGAAAAGATAAAGGGTATCTTATCTATAGGTATACCTATAGGTAGGTATGTAATTAGGTATATATAAAATACTATGTATATAAATACTTAATAAGTATGGATGTTCCCTTTGTTGTTCATCACCAAAGTCTATTGATAGCTTCCTAATCTCACGGTTCATTTACTTTCTATCAGTGCTCACGGACTAGCTCCAATTACATTAGCATGTTGATTATAACGCATGATTTGAAATGTGTACAATATTGTGTTAATTTACCTTAAGAAAATTATAGTTAAGACTGAAATCTTATCTTACTAGTATAATTATCGATATTGTAAAACAGTAACTAGAAGATGTCTGTACGTAGAAAATATTTAAGAAAAATTGATATGAGGAATTTTAATAGAACCAATAGAAGACAATTTTTTTTTATTATTTTTAATCTGTATGTTTGTTCCGATATCACCTAAAAATTATTGAAAGAAATTAGATGCAGATTTCACAAAAGTGTTCTTCAAGGTTTAATTTCTCTCTCATGTATGATGTATGTTTTATTTTGATACACTATTGACCTCACATAGGATATAAGAGCATCGAGAACATTTTTTTTAATAAATGATCCTGGAATGGTGGAATATGATGGAATTAGTCATCTTTACCATGAGCAGTCTCTTAAACATTTTTATTAGGTTGAACCGTAAAATAGGTTATATTGTATTAATATGAAATTAATAAATAGTCTATATTTTCATTTATGTAATTTACTAAAAATAACCAGATTTTCGTTGAAATAGATTTAGTATTTAATTTTAAAATACGAACTATCGGATCTTTCAGTTCTTTTTTCATTTTATTTCTTGCACTATATTCCTATCTGTATTATCCCTTTATATTTTTATATGTCTTTTATTATCTTAAAGGGATTCAGAAACTAAAATTAGGAATATGAATTAGTCCTATCTTTTATCAGCCTATGCTAATGGGAGACAGACATGAAAGATACGTATGTATGTATATACATGAATAGTAGATGAAGAATGGGGCTAAAAAAGAAAAAATGGAATGATAATTTCACCTGTATAATTGATGTACGTTGACAGGGTACCATTATGATGAATTCAACAGAAATTAAACGCGATGGGCAGTATGATATGGATATCGATCTGACAAGGTGTTGCCAAAAATGGGGCTACTAAACCTCATTACTAACAATCCTCAAAGAGATGTTCATGTTATTTTACTAAACATATTAAGATGTAAATATATTTGCCTTACTTTCATATTGTTTTTTATACACTATTCGCGTTTGGCGAGGACAGGAGCGCCGCCCCTACTTCGCATGCATAATTAATAAAGTCGGTCAAAATAAGCAATTTGGACACAGAGGCACTGGTTTGTGGCATCGTTAACTTTTAATGCAACACATTTACTGTACTTACTGTTACATTTAACCCCTTTTCTCTCAAAGGTTTGCATAATGAAGTAAAATTTTACAAATACCAGTTATTTACATTCTTTTTTTTTATTGAAGCCTTTTAAATAAAATCTAGTAAAGATAGAATCCTGTCTTGAAAATATAATGATTTTGGTAAAACTTAGAATGTTTATAGTAAAAGAATAATATATTAATGTATGACTTACTAATTATTATGACAGTGATAATTTATAAGGATGTAAGAAGAAAATGTTTAAATGGATCAAACAAGTAGTACCTGTTTAAGAGTATGACAATCAGCTAAACATCGTTGCGTTCAACCATATTTTAGACATCTCATTGATTTAGGAAGTGCAATAATACGGCCCACTGGGGGGAAGGGATTGTTAGTAATGCTGAGTACCAGTTCCATTGCTAGCAATATTGCGACCCTGTCAGGTCGATCTCCACGTGGTTCTTCCCAGGGAAACCATTGTGCTGAATTCCAGATATATTTATCATGATGGGCTAACTGACCTGCTTTTTCACCCTCACCTACTGTTTCGTCCATGATACTCCCCATGCGTTGCCATTCATGAGGACTCAGGTATTATTCCTCTGTACCCTATAAATTCACGCCACATCCCAAACCGAATTCAAACCCAATAAACGAAACGAAACATTCAAACACAGCCATGCAAACACAACTGCTTTACGGTTGAAACACGAATATCATCTCTCACTGGTGCCCCGCCAGCATATACTGTTAACTCAGGCGTGGTTACCATTTTATTATCATTTATTAAAAAAAACACATGGTTCACTACGCTGCCGAATTCATTTAGGGAGTATGAATTCATACAACTATGTTATATGTTTATTTAATCATTACGTGCAATATTTAGATGTGTGCTACTCAATAATCCTTAAAACCTAAACAAATTTGAATGAATTTTGGTACATAAAAGATTGAATAATTTTTTTTATTAAATTATAAGAATTTAAATAAAATTGCTTCAGCAGATGGCTTCATACACTATATATTTATGAATATATATGGTCTAAAATTACATCGAAAACTTCTGCAGGTACAATACATTTTAATGAAACTTGATTTAAATGAATTTTGCTAAACTAAAATAGAATAGGCTCCGATTAAGATAAAAATTGACATGCAAAATGCATCTAACTCTCTCATCTATTATCCATGCCAGTAGATGGACTATGTTAAAAACAAATCTATTTAAAAAATATTTTAAAAACAAACTTCTGTTGTTTTTAATATTTATCATCAGACACAAAATTATACTTTTGTCAAGATAAATCAAACGAGTCTAAACAGTACGGATTTGTCATGTGTAGTTTACAAATTTCTACAAATACTTCATTATCAGTCCAGCTCTACGAGTGTAATACCTTAATATTGTCATCTATAAACGTACCATAATCTGATGCCAACCAGTGGCAAATTTTGAATGGAAAGACCTAATGAATCCATATTAAAAATATAATTATTATCAAGTTTAATGTCATTTAAAATTTCATTGCAACTACATGTATCGAACACGATGTATATTCCATTATTTTTCTAGGCTCCAACAGTCGAGTCGAACGATAATTATTCAATAAAATGTATCATTTGTCATCGCTGTCTAAATGTCACCAAGTTGACATTGTGATGACTAATGCAACAATGTTCTACCATTTGGACCGAAATTCTCATATTACCTAGTTTTTACCTGGTGTCATTCGACCATTACTCACTCTATTGTGTGATTTCGCTTTGTCTGTTATTGTATCTATTCAAAATTATTATTATTCCGATGAGTACAACAGACATTTGTTTGTGTGCTGTCCATTAATGTCTTGTATATCATCGATCATGTTTAGTTGGTATTGGTTTATATATTGTATATCGAATGAAAAGTTAGTGATTTCTAGTAGAAATAAACTTACCTGTTATATTTGTTTCGTATTATGCTAGTTTCTGGAAATAACGAAGTAGTTTCATAAAGTTATTTTGGCAATGATTATTGTTTAAAACGTTCTTATTTATTGCTTAATAAAAATTATACAAAAAAAATGTCTACTTCTAGAAGTATTTTTTTTTCCTCTCTACAACAGTCTTTTGCCAGTTGTCTATAACAATCTATTATTAGTTATGACATAGAATATTTCCACCAAAAGACATACTAGTATTATTCAATTGTCAATTATTTATTTTATTGCCAAAGTCGTAATTAATCATTCGTCAACAACGATTTCACTTTAGTAATAATTACATTAAGACTACGATAACAAACTAGTCAGACATGACTGAATTGTTTGATACTTAATAATGACACAGCCCTGGGGAGCGATTGATGTTACTTGTCATCGTATTTGTACCCTACCACCATAATTTCTGGCAAATTGCGTCAGAAGTGATAACATCTCAGACATATATACGATAAATGGTTATTTTCTTCGAAGATAACTTTGAAAAGTTGCATTTTTGACTGATTGTTAAAGCCCAAATCTGCATAATCAAAATACTATCAGTTGGGACGTTATGGTTAAATAAATGCGTTCTATTTATTTATTCAATAAAGTTCACCTACAACTTTTTAGATTTTACATGCTATTTAATCAATGACACAAAAATAACTTTGCCTAATGTAAAAGTCTTTTACAGGTAACACTACATGAACACTATTATTAACAATGACAAATGTCCCAACAATAACTAATTTAGAGCTTATGTCTAAAATTTTCTAGTAAATTGTATCTACTGTTAATGGGTCCGAAATTGATGTCAATCATATTGCTGTGGGCGTTTAGAATCCTACATATTCAGGGTACAGGGGAATTGGCTCCTAACACCGTTTTTCTTAACGGAGGGCATAAGTGTTGTCTGATTTTGAGGTATTCTAGAGGGAACACAAAAGTTACATAATTGAATGCCAAAAATCTCTCATTTTTCTAGTGAATTTATACGAAAATGCTCCATTTTGTCAATAATAAGAGAATTTTTTATTTCTTCATTGGTTTTTTTGCTGCGACAAATAAAAAACAATTTAATTAAATTATACCGGTGGACGACAAAATGTCTCATAGGTAGATTAGTTTGAAAATGTTTAAAGGGGCTTCTGTCCTGTTGTATTGATCAAGTAACGATATTTTTTTTGTAATAGATCCTGTTCACCAAGCCTCTATATACATATACATACATATATATTTAACTTCACACTAAGTCTCTTGCGGGGTATTGCATCATAGATCTCACAAAATAGACTTTGATGTATAGAGTAATACATTCGTACCCTGTAATTTCATTTCTCTATCTCACCTTTTAAACTGAAACACTGCCATTCGAACATAATTGTTTGACATTAGAAACATGACTGGAATAGAAATACTTAAGTAAACAACTGATATACAAAGTTTTCCTGTGATAAAAACTTAATTTCATAACGATGTTTGATTATGGCATGTGTATAATACAGCGAGTGAACAAATTTAAAACGATTAAATAATTAATAACTTTTGCCTCAAAAAGTTCTGAGACAACAAATTTTAATGAATTTATAAAGGTAAAATAAGTTGGTGAGCTGAAAATTAACTTAATTTCAAGCAAAGTAATTATTCACAAGTAACATAATATATATTTAACAATTCTCCTTGTTATAAAGTCTTAGTATACAAGCATAAAGGTGCGTACATAGTATAAAGAGTGTAAAAAAGCTTTATGATGATAATAAATGTGAACAAAGAAGCTTATTAACGGACGTATCCTATCTTATCCTATTCTAGATGACAGCCCCTATTTTCTATCGAACGTAATGAGTAACTCAAGAAGAAATAAGTCTAAGATCCTGTGAAATGGAAAATGGGTTTCGCATGGGTTTAGACATGGGAAGTAGTTACTCGTACTTGTAAAACATTTTTTTAAATAAATGTTACATACAAATACCTATATAAACTCGTGTCGTTAATTATATGTGGGGTTATGAGAAGTATTGTAAATATCACAGACTGTTTGTCATTGTGTTACATGGAACATTGGACCTACTTACATTTTGACGAATATGTTTGAATTCTACACAATGGGGTTAAGCCCTTTACTATCTATTATGACCTATTATGGATCTATTGTTTTTTGACGTAACTTGAAATAGCAACCAAGTTGACGATACTGGCAAATAATGAAATAATTGTTGTTGTCAAAATGATCGGATACGGAGGGAAATATCTTTGTCCTCAAAAATGGCGCAACATATAATGATTGTGTAGTATACTTTATGGTATATATGACAGATACAAATTTTTATGTGTGGTACTATCTATTTACCCTATTTAAGAGCTGCACTCTTGTCGTTGAAGTTCTTGCCACTCACTACGATTTTCTACGAGTCTCTTATACGACCTCTTGATACTGCACATCATCAACTTTTTCCTTAATCTGCCTGATGTATACCTGAAATATGCCTTGATCTCCCTCTTCCCCTCCTTCCTTATATCCTACCTACTATTATGATGTTCTTAAGTTCATCGTGTCGTTTGAAGTGTTCTAACATTTTTTCCCTTCTGACCTCAATAGTTCTTATAATTTGTCTTTTTTCCTTAACCCTAAGTAGCATGGTACTATTACAGGGTATTTTTCATCAGACGGAATATTCGGCTGTTGTACCAAATTCAGTAGAATAGAGAAACCATATTATAAAGCAATATCTTTACAAAGCAGAGGTATTAAAAATTCATTAAAAAAGTTGTAACAATCTATTTTTAAGCGCAGAGTATAAAAGATATTATGTTTAACTTCTAAAATAAATTTACTGAAAAGGAAATTTTATTGTTTACCTGTGCTTTTGTTTACATAAAAATTGTACTAAATAGGTATTTAAACAGGAACGCCAATGCTATGTTTGTATTATATTTATTATTTTCTTTTGCCTACGACTTCGTGCAATAATTGTCATATAAATTATTACGTAACGTGATTACTACCTAATAGCCATACGTGTTTAACGTAGTTTTGTTCGACTAATTGCCATTTACAATCTAGTGGTAAAGATAGCACTAATTAATAACCGATTTATATACTTATATAAATCGGTTTACAGTAGCAGTACCAACATTCGCTCATTAATCCTATATAAAAATATATATAATATGAAAGAAAAAGGTATTCGATAACTCGTTTTTATTTATTACAGAGCCAACTGGGTTTATTTAATGAAATCAATACATAAAACTAATAGTTTCAGAATAAAAACATAGTCCATTTATTTAAAAATAAAATAAAATACAATCTACTTTAAGGTTAATTTAAATAAAAGAGTTTATAAAATTGCTCATGGCAAGGACTAGAGTGAGACTTTATACAAAAGTCGTTTGCTTGGGCACCTCTGTCCCATTCGTGTTTCTGTTGTGAAGCAGTTGTGTTTGCATGGCTGTATTACGGTTTGAAGGGTGGGATGTGGCCGTTAATTTACAGGGTATAGAGGAATATCACCTGAGTCTTTATCGCTTTTCATCAGGTAGGTTCTGTTAGCTTGTTTACCATTTTAAATTGTATAAAAAATAACATGTATGTACAGCAGTAGTTGTACATAGTATACATTAACATAATATAGAATGTATAGAGGAATAATACCTGAATCTGAAAGTTATGTCCGTGGTACTGCTTTTTTTATCAGATGGGCCGTTATCTTTAGCCGTTTAATAAATTTCTATAAAGAAAATCATGTTGTAGAATTTATTTATTGATATTTTTTTATGGAACTGTATTACGGTAAATTCCTTGTCAGCGTTCTGATAAATTCTTGACAAAGATTCGATAATTTATACTGTTTTGTCGTGTGAACAAAAAACCTTAAATTCAATAAACCACAATCAGAACAAACGTATAGACAGATAGCCAAAAAATATTATTTTGGCTTCTATTGTTCTTATGTACAAAAATAGTCTAGTTATAATTTTATAAGTAAGACGTAATAAAACCAGATGTCCATTTCTAAATGGTATTTTAAGATAAAAATATCCCATATTTGAAGTTGGACCTTCAGGAGTACATTTGTGAAAACCGCATACAACTTGGTGTAATAGTTTTTGCTTGATGATGAAATGTGATGATGAAATATACAAACAGATAGGCAATGGAAAAAAATATGATTTTATTTTCTATCATTTTTATTAACAACTTTTTCAAATTCTGCTAAAAGTGTAGAAACCAAACCGTTTCTATTAAAAATATAATGGACTGACAAAGTCACTATACAAATGTATATATAATGTATTACTTAGTTTTTCACTCGGATTTGAAATATAATAGTATCAATTATTTTTTTAATGACTCTGCTTCGATACACATATGCCTACATTGTGTACTCGTATGTGGTCATACGTATGATACATAAACACGTGCGCGCACAGATACTCGCACGCGCGCACTCACGCAAACACGCACACACATTTTTATGTTATTCTTACATATAATTAAAAAAACGTCGTTTGCTTACTTTTAGATGACTCCTTTATGAGTTTATTATTATTTATATTTATTCCAGTATTATCCCAAGTCTAAAATCATACTAAACTCTACCAGTTTCCATTCGTTCTATAATATTATAAAATCAATTAATATTTACCTTCTTCAATTGCTTGTTTCATAATTTATGAGTTTAGGAGAATATTGCGTCTTTATATTGATAACTTTCGAAGATATTTTAATGATTGGATTATATTCGTAGATAAGGTAATTATAAAGAAAATGTATTACAAAATTTTGTAATCGATCAATATGTTTTGGGTTTCAGAAAAATTAGCTACTTATAATTTTTACGGGTATAGACTATTCATAGTGCGTCTTTTTATTTTATTTTTCTTTTATATATTAAAAAATAAGATTTTGGCTTCAATTATTAGATTTCGTGCATTTACATTTTTTTTTCTCTTTTTTGCCTTGTATATAGATATATTTATACGGTTATATTACCTTCCTATAGATACCATATAACAGTGTTTCCATACCAGCGCGCAGTCTTTTCACTTACAATACAATGTTAGCAAAAACTTCATCATTTCAGCCATTATCCATCCTCTGTTAGACATAGGCCTCTCCCATAGACTGCCATAAGGAACGGTCCTGAGCTACCTGTATTCACTGACTCCCTGCAATGCATTTAAAATTGTCACTTCATCTAGTTGAGGTCGTCCTACACTGCGAATTTCAACATTAAAATCTTAATAATTTTGGATAATTATATTCACTTTAAAATTTTCTGACATGAAACTAATTGTTACTTATTTCTATTTTAGAGTCATTTATATTTAGAGTTACTATTATCACACACAGAAACACCTAAACACATTCCTATCTTTTTAGTATCTATCGATACATTTGTGCACACTTTCCTTCCATCATTTGAAAGAGTTACATCTGAACATCTGTATAATTGAACATCTAAACATCTTTAAAAATGGTCTCATTTTATTCTATTATTATTAGTATGTTAGTAGTATTTACAAAAAAAAAAAAACCTAACATTTGCTATATCTCAGACATAACGTAAACAATTATAACATACAACCTATTAGCAAAATTGTAACTAACTAATTAATTAACTAATTAAATTATGTTATTATTATTATTAATTAACTAGTTAATATGATCAACAACACTGCTTTTTGTGGTAGTCTCGTTACTTCATGTTTTTTGTAGTATTATGGCGATCACATTATTTATTTACATAAAATTATTGTAAGATGCATGTATAATATACAGGTAGTCGTAATAATAATTGGCCCAGTGATCCCAGCATAGAATAACCACCCCTTTTTATCCCGTGGGTGTCCTAAAAGCAGACTAAGGGGGCGCAAGGGATGGGCAGCAATGTCCCTCTTAAAACTTCTCTAAAGCCCAGCTAGTTGCAAATCCGCTTGCCAGGCATGGCAACTACTGGCAAACACCAAGGGGAGGCTTAGGTTTAACAGTGGACAGTTAAACGTTGAGATGATGATGATTAGATGTAATGATTATTGATTCTCGGAAGACGTCCATTCGACAGTAATAACCATTTAAATATTGAATGCGATTAGATGTAATATTAAATACCATTAATTTGGAACAATCTATTAGGCAATCAGTGCTTCTGCGGCGAACGAGCGGTGGTTGGAAACCCCCCGAGGGTAATACTCATTATCTTACCGTTACACAATTTATAATTAAACGAAATGATTTAGGTAAAAGTTTAAAAAGATATAGATATGATGCAAATTTTTATCGAAGATTATAAAAGTAGCATTCTTGCCAAGGCTTTCTCCAGAGACTACAGCATGGGGTTTTTCAAAAAAGATTTATTAAGGTTCCTTAAGGTTTGGCAACGCACGCGTGATATTTTTTGTTTTACAGGCGTCCATAGGTTACGGTAACCCCGTTTACCATCAGACGGGCCGTATGATTGTTTACTACAATAGTAGTATAAAAAATATATATTAAATATGGGAATCTGAAATAGGTAAAATAGTAGGTACTTTAAAAATGTAACCTCTCGAAAACTCTAACG
This sequence comes from Galleria mellonella, assembly GCF_026898425.1. NCBI lineage: Eukaryota > Metazoa > Arthropoda > Insecta > Lepidoptera > Pyralidae > Galleria > Galleria mellonella. The sequence goes on from NW_026442133.1 coordinate 5,289,917, forward strand.
TAACTGAAAAGAAATACTTAACAGAAGTTGAGAAATTTGTCACCCGATGATATTCCGTCCATTATGTAATTAAAAATGCATTTAACATGTAGGTTAAGATATCAATCGACAGACAAAGATTTTTATCTACACTATCTACACTAATATTATAAAGAGGTAAACTTTGTTTGTTTGGTTGTAATGAATAGGCTCAAAAACTACTAGACCGTTTTTAAAAATTCTTTCACCATTCGAAAGCTACATGATCCACGAGTAACATAGGCTAAATTTTATTTTAGAAAAAAATAGGATTTCGTAAAATATTTGGGGTTTTTGGACACAAGGTGTAAAAAATCAACCAGAAAAGTTACTTATTTTGCGTACGCTGCCTAAACTATAAAAAATAGAACCATAAAATGTTCTAATTAATTGTAGATCTTATAAATATCTACAAAAAAGTCCGCGACACACTATACCTATCTATGTTGAGTGAGGCACAACAACCATTTTTCTATTTAAAAATCTTGAATTTTTTTTTACTACATTTAAACGCATTTATTTTACTTATGCTATTAATCTTTATTAAAATAAATTATTTCATCACTAAGTACAGTTTATGTAGATAATATTTGGTCTTTGAATGATTAAAATTGGACGTTTTGTTCTGAAGTTACGGCGAAATTAAAATATTACGATTTTTTTTATACAACTTAGAATGGCAAACAAGCTAACGGTCCACTGGATGGAAAGTGGTAACCGTCGCCTATAGACATGAGCAGTACCATGGACATAACAGAGTATACTGTTTCGCCCATGATATTCCCCATGCGTTGCTAATCCTGAGGACTCAGGTGTTATTCCTCTGTACCCAGTAAATTCACGCCATATCCCACCCTTCAAACCGAAACATAGCCATGCAAATACAACTGTTTCACGGTAGAAACACGAATGGGACAGAGGTACCCAAGCAATGCACGGCCCGTTGCGAAGTGAGCGTCACCAAGACGGGGTGCGCGTGCAGGAGGGGAGTTTAGATCTATGAGTAAGGTACCCGCGCGGCTCAGATGCTTAAATCTTTAAAATTACGCAACCAATTTTCATGCTGTTTTTTTCATCAGATAGAGTGATTCAAGAGGAAGGTTTATGTGTATAATACATGCATAATATTATAGAGAAACACTGATAATTTTAGAGGTCTAGCGCGCGAGGCGTATTAAATAAAACTTCAAAATTCTCACCGCACCAGTATGGTATAGGTAAGTTTTAACTTTTAGGACATAGATGTTTTGAAAAGTAACTCCTACGGGGGTAAAAATGGTACCCGAAGCGAAGTCCACTATGCATAATATAGCAGAGAAACACTTTTAATTTTAGAGGTTTGTAATGTGATGTCGTAAATTAACATTTTTTTTGCGCTTAGCATTGCACCCGTGCGAAGCCGGGGCGGGTCGCTATAATCTACACTAATATTATAAAGAGGAAACATTTGTTTTTTGTTTCTAACGAATAGGCTCAAAAACGACTAGACCGATTTCAAAAATTCTTTCACTAATCGATAGCTACATCCTTTGACCATTTATGTCGAGCAAGTCGGAAGAAAAATTGTATAAAATTCGCTTATCTTGAGCGCACTGACTAAATAGTTGCTTATAATGAAAAACAATGTTCTACGTTTTTAAAGTAATCATAGAGATCTACAAATAAGTCCGCGATATCATATGTCTAACTATTACGGTTAGGTCACAATATTCACTTTTCTTTCTAAAATTACGAATAACCACACTGGTCGCCGTCTGGATAGTATTTTCATACTCCAGTATTAATCCTTATCCAAATAAATCTAGTTATTTCTAACAATTGCATATTGCGATAACCAAGATCCACGCGGGCGAAGCCGCGGGCGAAAGCTAGTTAATAATACAATAAATAAGACATTTTATATCTATATCTATATCTATATCTATATATATATATATATATATATATATATATATATATATATATATATATATGCAGAAACAGTGTCTTCAATAATAAAAGCATATTAAAAAACTACAGGAGTAATCTTTGTACAGTTGTAAAAAGATTTATCAAAATTGATTCAGAATTTGAAGATTATATTGTATCATATTACATATTTCCTTATTTGAAGTTACTTAAAAAGGCTAACTTATTGCTCAAGCTATATAGTTTTTCATAGACGATTGTCTATGAAATGACTGCAGGCAATTAAATTTGAATAAAATAAGCAAATTCTGTACACTAAACATGAATACACATATCACATACTAAGTACTAAGTATATGGCATAAAATCTATTATTTATACCTAACCTGAAATCAAACAATTCAATATTGAATTCGAACTGTTGAAATATGGTATTTGTGGCATTGTTGACGACAAATATTATTCAAATAACATACACTTATTTGATAATATTATGTTTTTGATGTGTAATATTATGTTTATGTATAAAACACATTATTGAAATAACATGAATGATATTTGCTCTTTATAGAATAGGCCCAAAAGGAATTACTTGAAACAAACGAGATTTTGGTAGTTTAATATTAGAACACATAAATTCTTGGTGTAAATATTAAATTCGCTCTATTTATTTGATGAATAATGGCCAAACTTAAGTCGAACAACTAATTTAATATACTTAATATTGATTTCGGTTTCATAAAACCGGGGAATGTGTGGAGGTTCAGCCTGAATAGTTTTATACCAAATGCCTTTTTCTTTTGAAATTTCGTTAAAATATTCTTTCCAATCTTTTGACATTTATAACATTAATTTAATACCTAATAAATTTTAATTATATTTTGATTCGTTATTTTTTCTATACTTAATAGAATAGCGCAAAATACAATCATATTTAAAACCTATTTACTCATTCTGATGTTAAAAAGAAAATATATGTAGTTACTTTTATTCGCCTTTAAATTGTACAATGAATAAATGTAGAACTTTTTGTCTTGCCTTTTTTCAACGAATGGAGCGTTTTTTGTCTCTTTTTAATTTCCTTTATGAGCTCACAATTGCCTTCATAATGGTATCGTACCTTTCATTAAGACTCATTTGAGCCCCTGAATGGTGTTCTCGGCACATAATGGGTGGAAACGTTAGATGTTGTACCCTTAAGCCTTTGTGTACACATTATAGCGTTCACTAGGTCTTTTCATGGGTCATTCGTGCTTGCTCATGTTCTTGTCTCTATGGAGCTTCATTAATAAGCGCACTATGCAATATTGGGTATACATAATTCTGTTTTCGGTATTTAATTTAGGAATTTAATAATAGAATGTTGCACAAGCTTCAATAAATTCCCATAGACAATTTTTTAATAGGAGGTACAGAATTGTATATATTTTTGGAACTATACCTAATCAATTCACTGATGTCCCATTATTGGGCATGGATTTCTTCCTATAAAGGAGGGATGGCTAGCCTATTATCACTACTCAAGCCTCGGTATAAAGACATATTTCGAGTTTTCCTTCCCTTGCTTTTGGTTCTTTATCTGGGTTAAACAATATTATCCTGAACTTGCGGAAAGTTGCAGGCGTAGCTAGTTCATCTAAAAAATTGACCGCGTGACCGGGATATGTTCAGTGACCGAGATAAAAAACAATCTATATCCTTCTTCATCCCATATACTATGTATATACCAAATTTCAAAGTGATTCGTTAAGCTATTAGGGCGCTACGAGATAGCAAACAAACAAGTCCATTTTATATCACATTATATTTAGTATTAATCCATATTATTCACATTTATAATATTAGTAAGGTTGAAACCTTGCTGGTAAAACCGTAAGATACGTGCAGTACAAGATAGTCACAGCTAGTAATAATTTGAGTTGAAATACAATAACATTAATGTAATTAAACGCAACGGAAATTCAACGTAAATTACAGTCAGTGCTCCTATATTTACCTATTGCGTGTATATTTTAATCGCCCCCGCCATAATATTATATCTCCCCAAAAGCATAAAGGTGTAAGGTGATTATTTCACAAAGCTAGCCTCATTTTATGAGCGACCATTAGTACTAATGTTTGCACCCAAACTTTGTGTCCCGTGAAAAATAACAACTGATCCATTATTGTGTAATAAAAGCTCAAATTTTGCCCAAAGTCAGACTAATGTCACATTAAAAGTACATTTGTATATAAGTATATAACTGAATAGATAACTTATATATATTTTGTTCATAACTTCGCACTTAATAAATTTGACAAAGATTTACTGTAAAATTTTATACCAAAAAATATTGCAACCGTTGACGACCATTGTAGTGTAACTATTGATTCACCTTCCGATGGTTGTGAGTTTGATGCCCGCATAATAAAAATACTGGAATTCATGAGGGTACGTATCTGTTTGTGTTGATCTGTGTGAAATCTTTATATCCTATTAATATTATAAATGTGACAGATTATAATGATAGGTGGATGGATTTACTGTTTGTTACTCTTTTACGCAAAAACACGGAAATCAATGAAATTCGGTACACGGGTAAGTTATATTCTAATTTAACACATAAAATACTTTTTATACCGATTCATACGGGATATATTTAATAATACATAATGATGGCTTTCTGTACATTATAAAATTTGGTATCTCTAATAGAGTAATATACACTTAGATACTTATGTCATATGTTATATAATATTCGATATTTTATTCAATGGCTGTTTTATAATTTACGTATCTATCTACTTTTCGAGCTTCGATTCCATTTTTATATATATAAAATGAATATTTTACTTCCTTTTTTCGCTACACCAAAATACCGTGAAAAGCTTTTAGTGACTATATGATACTGTTACAGCCATCCTATAAGATGTAGGTAGGAATAAAGAGGTGATCTTTTTTAGGGACGAAGCAGAGTGGCAAAGTCGAAATGTAACGCTTTCAGACGGTCTCGAAGAAGCGGCAAAGATGAATGGCTTTCAATATGAAATTGAATTCCGCGGTTCATTGCTTTTCAATTTGTTGGAGGGAACGTTCACCGGCGTTTACCCCGATACTCCTTAAGGTGTATACGACTACATTTTATACAAAACTACGGTTTTGTTGTAAATCTACCACTAAAGTTATTCGCACCATCTCGCTGCAGTCTCTAGCTAACAATTTAATTTAGATCTTTGTTTTAGTATTTGGTAAGTGTTGCCTTTTAAACAAGTCAACTAGTATTTCAGTCAAATATCAAACTTTCTTGCAAGAAAGTTAAATGGATCTCTAATAAGAACTTTAAATTAAGTAGTGGAAACTTTTTCTTACATTTTTCTTTATTAACCCCGGGTCACGATTATAACATACTTTAATTTTCTATTACGTGTATTTTGACTTAACAGAGATAACAATGAAAGCACTGAAAATTAATTATCTTTTGTGTACAAAAGTAAAGCTTGGCTTTTCATTAAAGTTAAGATAAATTTAAGAGGTTTGTTCTTAAATTGTAAAATCTCTCTACAGTCAAACTTGTTATTATAAATATACGTAAATTTTCGATAAATACTGATGATAAAAATATGGTAAAAGCAGTTTCAGAAAATGTAGTATTTTAAAATTTTGTTGCATTTTCGTTTACGTTACATTGTTGATAAAATAAACCCTATTAAAAGAGATCGAATTTAGGATAAGTTAGTCATTAAAGTCAGTAATTGGTTGTAAATGAAATTAACAACCAGATTTTATACAGCAGCTGAAATTAACTTTACAAACGATAGAGCTTATTACAAATGCTAAATATGTACGTGTTAAAATTTTTCCATGATTCCTTTTAATAGTTTTTGATCATAGTACTAAAATTAAACAAGCAAATACAATTCTGCTGAAAAGCATTCAGTACTTACATGTTCTCTGAAAAGGATAAACGTGATAAAGTTATTAATAGATTATTTAAAAAATATGCGAAGAATAAATAAACTTTTAGAAAGACGCAAAAGGTGAGAAAGTTCATTTCATAAAAGATTCTATTTAATATATTTTTTTCATTCAATTTTATGTAGACTACAAAAGACGTGGCTTGAGATAGATCACTGCGTTGCTCAATTCCCCACAGACATGGGCATTTTTAAGACTAAACCTTTTTCATTTAAGGCGATACCATCATTCTTATATAAGTATTTTATATCTTATAACACATTTGATAAATGTTTGAAATTTTAAGCGAAATATTATATTTGAATTATATCAAGTTCGTCTTTATACTAATTAGTCTTTCTCTGCGTTTTCATTCTCGTGACCGGAAAATATTTATTGGTTTAGATAAAATGTAACTTATGCTCCAAATTATGTATACCAATTATGTATACCAAATTTAAATATAATATGGTGAACTCTTAATGCACCAAGAAGTAAAAAAGAGGCAAACTCCCTTTTCCATTTATAATATTAGTAAGAAAAATATATATAAATATAAATCTAATGTTAATTACATTCTATTATAATGGGATTATATTATAATGGTAATTCGCCATATCTTATAGTATAACAATGATATAATATTGTATAGTAAGGTATGTAAGCAAAACAACTCATACAATAAGTCTTCGTTAGCAGGGAAGCCTACAGTGAAGCCATGGGGATCCCTAACGTGTTCCATGTTGAATATAAATTATTATTAATACAAACTGTATTTTCCAGTCTATTGTTTATGTCTTTTCATGTTGAAAGATTGTAAGTAGGTTTTCTTAATCTGTTACTGAATCTGTCCAGATAAGGAAAAATCTTTTAATAGCATTATTTTCAATATGCTAGCAGTACTCCCTAACGTTGTTTGCGCGAATTCTTATATTATTACTGCACTTCACGGTTTATTTTACTACGAGTAACTTTTACTAATAAATTTCTGTCCAACAATATATACACGTCTGCGTACATTTATTAATATTGTATCTTCTATTATGTTTAGAGTATTTTTGTGTTTATCTGTAAATAACGATCATGGTTTATGAATAATTTTTTTTTTGTTTACTATATATAATCTCTCTCTTCATAAAAATTCATTCATAAATTCAAAAATTTACCAGAGGGGGGGTACAAAAGTCGTTTGCTTGGGCACCTCTGTCCCATACGTGTTCCTACCGTGAATTAGTTTTGTTTGCATGGTTGTATTTCGGTTTGAAGGGTAGGTTATGGCAGTGAATTTATAGGGTATAGAGGAATAATGCCTGAGTCCTCAGGAATGACAACGCATGAGGAGTATCATGGGCGAAACAGTATACTTTGTTATAGCCATGGTACTGCTTGTGTCTATAGGCGACGGTTACCACTTTCTATCAGGTGGGCTATCACCTTGTTTGACATTCTAAGTTGCATAAAAAAATTAATACCTCCTACAAATGCGTTTTAATTAATGCAGTGTTTCATCACTTTTTTTTAAATCAATAAATTAGCATAAAAAGATAAAACATTCCAATCAATAAATAGACTTAATAGACGTTTGGTATTTTATGAAGAAGGTGGTAAGTATAGGTCTGTACATGTAATATATTGAATTTGCAGCAACAATTTTATTTTATTTATAGTTAATTATGAGGTATAGTAACAATAAAAATATCGTAAGAGACAACTATGAAAACAAAGTATAATGTACTTACCTGTAAAAACAGAAATGGAACTATATAACGTGTTGCTTGGCTCTCCTAATAATAGTTGGCTAATAGTTGTGAGGAGAGACCATTGGTTATAATTAATATGTATTGCTAGCTATTGTATTTATATTATTTTAGAAAAAAAAAATGGCAAAATCATAGATATAGGTCAACATATTTGGGATCATCTTTGTCGTTCTTTTTAATGGGAAGTCGTATAGACCTACTGTGTTTACCTATACAAGGTCGTCCCTTTATATATTACTGGTATTCTTCGCTCTATATCTGCTGTCTATTACTCTATCTAGAGAGATTGCTTATTAACATAACCATATCTTATTTTTAAAATAAGATAATAATTATTGTATTATTTACACATATATATATATATATATATATATATATATATATATATATATATATATATATATATATATATATATATATATATATATATATATATGTATATACATACAATACATACAAAGAAACACCGAATACTTACGATAAAATAAAATATCCATTTACTTATCTAATAACAAAGATTCTCTGTACATTTAAGTGTTGCTATATCTAACTAATTTCGAGTAGAAAACAGTTAAGCGTTTCATTATTCCGAACATCCACGGCGAGGAACATCGGGTCCCGCTATAATCGTTGAATCGTATTACCATTACAACTGTCCACGGGGCGCCAGCTGTTTCAAACAACTTTATTTCATGAATCGAGACCCTTTACAGTAAGAACTTGAACCCGCTCGTCACTTTCCAGATGTGTATAACCGCCTACATACGAGCAGATGCTTGTAATAATTTAATTAAATGACGATGTCTGCCCTAACGTTAACAGCATCTGATATATCTTTCAAATTATATAATTTCGTATTTCATTCTATTATTCTAAAATTAAATTCATAACAAACTATATCGTTATTTTTTAATCGATTAAAAACGTCAGTGACAGCTCAGCAGATGAAATGTTGGTCAGTACTGCTTATATAAATAAAACGAATAGAAACAGTGCGAACGTCAGGAAATGTTCTAACCTTTGTTCTTATAAAACCCAGTATATACTGCTAAATATAATAAACAAATAAAAATACATATGAAGATTACAATACTAAAATTACAAAACTAAATATATTGCGTTCTTCACTCCAAGGCAAATATTTGTTCTCATTGTATTTCTCTCATCTGTGATCCAGAGCACCTGGATGTCAGCTTAGTTCGAACTAGATTAAACCGACTCAAGAGTGACTCTGTTTAAAAACAGATTATAAAAATTGTCGTCAATCTTCGATTTTAAGCGACATCGAACTTTTAAGTCTAAGGCAAGACTTTGCTCTCTTTGTGTGTTCCAATACTTGTATAACGGTTTGCGTTCTGAAGAATTATTGATACGCACAACTACTTTTTAATATTGTACTATTCGCAATAGATAAGGAATTTATTCTTACACACTAGAATCTAACTGATCACATACAGCGTAGTTATAGAGGATATTTCTCTCGCGAATGCTCAGATTTTGGATTGAGTTATTTGCTGCAGTTTTTTCTAGAGACTACAGTATGGGATTCTTAAAAATGAAGGTATTAAGGTTAAAGTTTTATAAAGGTTTTTAGGGTCAACAACGGGCATTCAATACCATGGTGTTGTAAGCCACAATGACCATTTACCATTAGACGGGCTCGATACTTGCTTGCCATATTCGCGATGTAAAAAATCTACACAATATATATATATATAATATATTGTGTAGATTTTTTACAATATACAATTATATAATTTACAATATACAATATATATATAAAAATATCGTAAGTATTCGGTGTTTCTTTGTATGTATTGTATGTATATACATATATATATATATATATATATATATATATATATATATATATATATATATATATATATATATATATATATATATATATATATATATATATATATATATAAAATATTTGTTAGTAAGCGCATTATCGATTTATTTAGAAATTATTTTTAATAGTCTGATTACGGGTTTTAAAAAAATATATATTTTGGATAGGACATATACTCAGTCAGCTAGTACTTAGTAACTAAAATAACTTTTAGAGCAGTTGCAGTGAATGCGTTGGTATTTCATAATAAAAAATAAGTAATAAATAATCTATTTGAGCCATTAGTATGATTGTCAGGTTTACTTGCCATTGAAAATTATTGTTGAGGGCTCACTCAAATTGCAAACGCAATTATTGTATACCTGCTATCTGTGCATGCCTAACCTTAGCCAATCAGAAATGTCGATCTTCGGCGCGCGCGTCTTTGAATGTGACTTCGAGAACTGCCAGTTATTTAAATTAAGTCGCCATTATTGACTGAACTGAAGATTAATTATTTGTTTTTGTGTAATTGCTTTGTGCAAGTGAAGTGTTTTGTAATTCAAAACTCGTGTAATAACTGTTTTCACTGCTCAAGCGTAGAAGAACCGAATCATGCGATGCGAGTTTGTTTTTGTATGTGTCGTTTTTTCACACTGATGCTTATCAACCGGCCATTTATTGTTAGAGCTGTGCTGGCAACCTGGTGTGTCATTTTAATGTTTTATGTACTAGGTCTGGGAAGTCGGCGTTACGTTCGTTTTCTTGTATATCCAATTATAGGTGTTGCACCATAATATTCATATTCTGAAAGTAAAAGATTGTAGTTCTATGCTGCTATACCTCAACATAAATATTTTATTGACGATATTTGAGGCAATTAAATATTATACTCATACTAGCAATTGCAATCTTAATAGGAGCAGTCTAAGGCATTAAAATTTGATGTAAAGTTCCTTACGTAATATCAAATTATAATTTGATATATGTACCTAAAACAGTGAAAGCGTAGGTGTTGGAACAGAACGATATATCAAATGTTATTAATGTAAGGAGAGTAATGTAATATTGCGCCCAATTTCATCTAAAACAATAGATACAATGCAAGCTGCATAACTACTTGTAGCTGTTAGCTTGTAACAAACGCTCTGCATGCAGGAGTCTAATACAATGATATTAGAAACTTAGAACCATTTTACTGTAAATTCCACTGTTTTAGTTTTATTATTTAGTATTTATTCAGTATACTACTAATTACATGCAAAATAATACATTGGTATAACCCTTGTGACTATTTCTTTAATAATGGAAGCTTTATATATTTTTTTTTATACCACATAGGTATCTAACAAGCATATAACCCGTCTGATGGTAAACGGTCATTGTAACCTATGGACGCCTGCAACTGCACTATACTAACATTAGGGGAATAACACCTCTGTCCTCAGGAATAGCATTGCATGCGGTATTATGTTCGAAACAATATACTCTGTTATGACCATAGTACTGCTCATGTCTATAGGCGACGGTTACCACTTTCCATCAGGTGGACCGTCGGCTTGTTTGTCATTCTAAGTTGCATAAAAAAAGGTTATATTATTACAATATAAAAGGCAAACATAGTATAACTACGAGTATATAGATATTAACAATTAGAATGGATAAAAAAGAGTAACAGTACACAATTATCATCAAATGTTTAACACCTAAAGTCATTACCTCTATCGATCCAGCAAAACGACTCATTCTATACATTTTGACAATACTATTTGGACTGTTAAGATTAATATTGATCTGGTTACTGTAACTATTTATAATTTTACTAAACCTAGCAATTTCTTCGAAACGGCATATAAATAGTATGTCTGAGACTCTCCTGCGTGTTTCTAATAAATCGATTTTAAAATAAATCCTAAAGCCTTGCCCGGTAGGATCTTTTTTTTTTTAATAATACCAGTTGAAAATGCCAAATGCCATAGGAACCGATTTTGAATACTATCCATTCGCAATACACGTGTAGTAAACTGTCGATATCAGACGACGCACAGTGGGAACTTTGACTCCTTTTCATCTCATAAATCTATAACTTCCGTATTAATAAAGATATGTACACGATTTTTTTTTCTGATAATCTTAAATATATATGCTTTTAAATTATGTATGCTTTGTGAGTAAAAATTTATTTCTAATAGTTATAAATAATATAGGAATACAAGAAATATAAATTTTGTAGACTTACATTTATGTCCTAAGAAATTTATACAGGAATAAGTAAAAGTATCTGCGTAAAAAACAAAAACTCTTATAAAGATAACTTAGAAGTCACTCAAGAGCTCCTTTACTTCATCAAAAAGTTCTAAATATTTTTTATTGGAAGGTTTTCTTAAACTTGTTATGTATGGGTCAGAGGTATATAAAAGTGCGTGTAGAATATCTTCGTTAGTGGCTACCCTCGAACATTGTCTTGCATGATGAAGCTTTAACTGTTTATAGTCTTTGTTCCGTGACTCTTGAGCATTTTCTGAAAGTTGCCCAAGAGGTAAGACAGAAAAGTAACGTATCACACTTTCACAATGAATCAACACCTTGTGATTTTGGCGGATACAAGATTCTGTAACTTCACGAATCAACTTGTATAATGGAAACAATAAGCAATTCTTTGTTATCAAACAACTCATCATATTTTCATACTGTGCCTTGTTCAGATCCAATTCTACAAAAATGCTAAGATCTTCATGTTTTGAATATGCTGTTATAAGTGTCGGTTCATTACGAAGATTACTGCGTATTTTACTCTTTTTTTCTGACGGCCATGGTCGTAAAATATCAACGATGAATGCTTCATCTACTTCACCACGTGACCTTAAACCCTGTACATATGAGTTCAGTATGAAATCAAGTCCACAGGTATCAAGCAGTCCCTTGTTTTTCCGTTTCTTTGTACTCTATGAACTGTCATCGTATCTTTTAGAAGGTCTTCCTCTTTTCTCTGTCGAAGTAGAAAGTTCAGGTTCGCATGTAGTTTTTTCTAGATTTACAGTAAAAATGACATTAAACCAATTGCTATTTTGGTTTAAAAACTGTTTTTTCTTTCGACCACATTTCGTATAGCGTTGACGAAACTGAGTTATGAAGGACTTCTAAATACTTGCGATAATTTTTGCTATATTCGCATCTGAAGATTCGGTAATATTATTTCGTACATAGTTTGAGATAGAATCAATATAATTTGTATCACTTTCAACAATAAGAGACTTAAGTCACGTCCGGTACACGAGACTTCACTCATTGCGGAGAGATAAGTAATTAACAATTGTTCAGAAATGACAAATGCTTATAAAGAACTGTAATATTTCATATGTAAATGCATTATTTTATATTTAATAATGATCATAGACGTGTGCAAAATTACTTGATTTAAAAAATTCACCATTATGCGGTTATGCGGTAAAGAATAGGTCTGTATGGAAATGGGAACTAAATACTGTGTGATATATTTGATAAAAGTAACGCAAAAAATAAAATATAAAATAATAATTGAGACAAAAGTATCTTTTTGAGTGTCCAGACAGAGAATCTCAAATAAAGAAAAAAATCTTAATATACGTACTTAGAAAAAAACATTCTCACCATGATATTATACTAGATTTAAATATATTACGCAGTAAAACTGCAAAAAAAAATCTTTTGCCCTCAAATTACATTATATTTCCTAATAAATTAAATCAAAATCAGAACTTCGGCAAACTTCGGCAACTGTCAAATCTCCAACTGAATGTTTGAGAAAAGAAAATAATACATATAACGATATATGGATCTTTGGTTAAGTAATATTGTACTAAACTAAATATATTTTTATTTTATAGTAAAGTACACATTCTAAGCATTCTAAAATGGTATCACACTATATGACTTCTATTGTTTTGATACTATAAAATTATACCAAACGAAATTTAAGTTACATAATTATTTTTTGTATTTTTTTCATTCCTTGACTTTAGATGCTCTGTTCTATGAAGTATGAATAGTGACAGATTTGAATCATACTTATAATGATAGAGTAACTCTTTAGCTACAATTTGAGGTATTATACATGCATATCCACAGAGTTTTGTAAAAAGTATTTATGAGATGGCTTTCTTAGGCGAGTTCCCACTGTGCGACGCTGCGCTGCTCCAAGATACTCCGCACAAGGCTATTGTAAAGTAATGTTTTTATTAAATATAAGCATCTTTCAAGATTTATTAATAATGTTATCTAGATGAGAAACAAATGTCAATTGCCGTTCATATAATACATCTAAATCTTCTATCATGTCCTTATTGATCTAATAATATGAATGTATTAAATTATGATTTGTACTAAAATTTAACACTCACATCATCATCATCATCATCATCATATCCGCCATTAATAAACCACTGCTGAATATAGGCCTTCCCCATAAGGGAGGTTTGGCCAGTTGTAGTCACGCTTAGCAGGCGGAATGGAAACCGTAGTTAGACTTTTATGATGTTTTGAGAAACACGCTGATGCTCATTCTTTGACTATTAAATTCCCTTAGTCATCTCTAATGACACCCACGGGAACGATCAATCTGCAGGAGTACACCTACATAAGTATCAAATATTTAATTTTTCTAACAAATTTTAAGTTGTCTGTGAAACACTTGTAAAAAATAAAACACCCAAAGATATCCTTTACGAATAGATTAGAAAGAACCGCTCCCAGGTCTTAGGGTACACCAAATGTAACTTTACGAGATGCCGATTCAAATCTATTTATTACTACAAAAAAGACCTTTCCATTAAGTATGAAGCCACCCAATCTAACAAAATGCCCGAAATACTATAGACATATACTGGGTTTTCTACATTCCACTAAATTCGGGGAGAAATTGTGGACCCCCAAGCTAGACTACTTGCCTGGCCATTCTGCGAGGGTCTGCCGTCCTTGCGTTAATTATTTAAATCAATAGGGTTTAGTCTATGTCCTTTTAAAAAGGCACTAATGGTGGGGAAAAGTAGAAAAATAAATAATATATTTACGTATGTAATGCATGAGTCACATCAAGAGCATACACGTGAAGCAAGCCTAGGTCCTTCAGGTGAAAGTAATAGCCGCTGTAGATATAGCTGAACATTAAACTCGTCAGCTGGCCAACAATTTCCTTTATCGTCGGGACCCCAAGTTCTTTAGCGATGGCATCATTACGAATATACCGCATCTTTTTTTTATGGGTGATAATAATTTGAATGGTAACCTGCCTGCGCTATTGGTACACACAGTGAAAGAAGATAGATGAAGTTGATAGCAAATCTATTAGCCCATAAATTCCACAAGAATTAATCACGATGATTTATAGGGAGAAACGCATGGAAGTCGACCTGATAGGGTATACATTCTAAATAATATTTTATCACTCAAATACATTTACCTGCTAAAAAAATAGCAAAGTCGGAAAAATATTTACTGTTTCACAATCAACTACCTACAGCATTATGTAATTTGAGCAAATATAAAATGCTTTCAAGATGAAAATAACAAGGAACCTCATCAAAAAGTATTCAAAGTCTACGTTTCCAATACTTTTGTTAGAAAGAATTAGAAATAAATAAAATGTAATTCATTGTAAATGTAACAAAACCTACCCGCTGAAAATGAAATGTGCTCTACTTCTCGAAACAATGTCAGTATGTGTACCAGTGTGAAATTACATGAGATAAAATTTGTTGGGAATACAAGAAGTGGGACAGGCTTTAGATTGAAAGTTTAATGTAACAGTAGAGTTCGCCTAGAAATTTCTACCCAGTCCTGATTTTGCTTTTACGCTGTCATTAAATTTATTCAAACTAATTTGGATTAGTATTTATACAATACATTTTTTAATTTAAATCTATTCGATTTAAAAGTTACCTGGAGTTTCTAAATAATTATCAATTTTATAGTAGTTGGAAAGAAATTATGAAGAAAACAAAGGTAATAAGAAAATGTAATCAAGATTGATTAAAACAAGACCAAAACTTCGTGTATACTAAACTAGATCTATTCTGCAACTATACTCGCATGAGTTAAGTTGCAAAAAAGAACAATTTATATATTAATCCAGACAGTCTATTTATGTTCAAAATTACATTCATATTCATTTAGTCAGATAACTCAGAGATGATTATAAATATTGGTATTATAAGTCCATATTTTTATATTAGATTTAATAAAATATTAAGATGAAAATTGCTCGTAGTATTTAAATCGTATATTCTAATATTTTCTGTGCATCTTCTGAAAGAGTATATATAATAATGATAACCAAAAACAAACTTTGTACAAAAGACTTCTGCGTGGATACATCTGTCACATTCTTGTTTCTGCTGTGAAACAGCTATGCTTTCGTGGCTATGTTTTGTTTTGAATGGTGATATGCTAATGAAATTACAAGATACAAAGGCACTATAGTCCGCAAGAATGACAATACATGGCATATGGATATCGCGGATATCACAGTATATTATGTCCATGGAACTATTAATGTATGTAGTCGACAATTAATACTTTCTATGATACTCATTAGTTTTTAAGAATATTGTTACTAATAAATATTTAATGGACCAAAAAGTCTGAAATAAAAAAATATTATTATTATTATAAGGTGGGCCATCAGCTTGTTTGCCATTCTAAGTATCATAAAAAAGGTCAAGTGAAATAGCAACTAAGTACTCGTACACTAAATTCGTCAGGCATTATCTAAAACTTGAGCAAGTATGTTACTTGATCGTTGGCCTCGGCTTTGTGGATATATAACGATTACGACTATGTCACGTGCTACCCTTAGACTTTAAAATATCTTAAAGTTATTTCAAATGTACATATATAAACAATAAACTTAAGTTATACTGCATAAAATTCACTTAAAATAAATAAATTCCAAGGATTGGAAAGATATCTGGAGTTCAGTCACATATTCTGCTAGATGGATTTAAATGAAATTTCGTATACAGATAAACCACACCAAATGTCGCAAATACAATAAAATTTATCTGTAAGTGTCTACATATCTATATTAATATCATGAAGTGGAAAGATTTGATCGTTTGTTTGTAACGGAGAAGGAAGTGGAAGGGGGAAAAGTCTTTTTCTATGTTCGAGACAATCTACAGGATCGATGTAAAAAGCATATCAACCTATATCTGGTGTTTCTTATGTTCCTAATATTAGACTTTTGGCTCAAAGAGATAGTTTACCATAATGCATACCAAAAAAAAAGAAGCATAGATAACTCCTCGTATGATAAAAAATATGTTAATCATCTGTGCAAGCCTTTGTGCTGGTCTCCCCCCCCTGTTTCCCATTTATAAATATATACCCTCTAACTAGACGTACATAAGGAAAACCTACTAAAGCCTATGAAAAGCCTACGAAGGCTTAACCTATGCAACGCTTGGCGGGCAGGTTGGCAACACCAATTAACTTTGGTGATGTTTTAAAAGGAACGCTGCTGCCTATCCCTCGAACATAAGTTTCCTTAGTCAACGCTTACGACACCCACGAGAAAGAAAAAAGGCCTATTCTATGCTGAGACCACTTGGTTTATTAATTATATATATCATATTAATTAATAAATAAAATTATCACAGTACCTAATGGTGTAGAGTCCGTTGCAAAAAATCAATATAATACTAATAGTGTAAATATCATCAAATAAGATAATTAACTTGTCTGTAGATATTGAATTTATTACAGTGACAGTGACCCGAAGGTCCGGGTAAATTAACGTGGAAAGCGCGCAGCGGCAAGCAATTAGTGTCGCAATCAAAATCGCCTTCGATAATCCTATAAATGTATTCCCGGAATAGCAATATCTTCGTTTTCCTTTTATTTTCTGTCAATTAACAAGTTTACAGTACCCAGTGTGTTGTTTAGATGCGATTTCATGAAGATTGGAAGTCTTTGGCATTTGTGATGAATTTGTTGCTTGTGGCTGGCTTGTATTTTATACTTCCAATTTATAGATCATATAAATATGTTATGTCTATTAATATATAGACAATTATGTAAAGTATGTAAAGTAAAATAACCATTGTGGGGAAAATATATGTAATATATTAAAACAATGAAAATGAATGTAAAATTATCTTATACAATAATTGAACAGAGTAACTGTTTCTTTTGGTTTCTTCTGAGCAATTAACAACATTCTGAATCTAGCAGTAGATTAAAAAAAATGGATTTAGGAGAGCCTGTAAAGTTTCTTTGAATAAAGATTATTTCTATTTTAATAGGATCCAATCATTTTTACAGTTGATATCTATTGAGAAAATTGTCGAATTTATTAAATTTATATTTGTTATAATAAATGAAGATGATTTGTTTTAATTTAGAAAAATTTGTTTTAGTACCCAAAATTGAGTTAAAAATTTAAAATTTCTTTTAACCCAAGATATTACAAGCTATTCCCTAGTGGCTTTGCTTACAATAATTAGTAAATAAATAAAGTATCCTATCAGTAAAGTTGAGATATAATCTACTCGTGTTCAACATTACATTTATTTATATAATTTATGTTTATTTTTAAGGATGTTAATTTATGCTCATTATATATATATTGGCGTTTCTGACAATTGTATCGACTTCATCCGAAAGTCTTCTTCATAGTGAGTACGTCGTAGCGTCTCGCTTCGCACTGTGGGCTGCAATTCGCAGAGCTCGTAAAGTTATCAATATTGAGAGTGGTGGGGGTGGAGTTAGTGGTGGCAGTAGACAATGGTGTTGTCGAAGATGAGTATCTGTGTCCAGTGTCGACAATAGTGCTCTTCAGAGTTAATTTTGTAGTTGGGAAGACTTCGCTGCTGCTATCTTCTGAACCATCCAACAACCTTGCACGCAAAGCTAATCTTATCTTCTTTTATTTCTTGTAGCGTTTTCCGATATTCATGAAGTCATCTTGCCAAGCTTGTGACAATGTCTATCCTTTTATTCAAATTAGTCTTGTCTATATCGATTAAATAGATTCTTTCTTGTTTAAACTCGAACCTTCAAAAAATGTATTTATATAATGCGATACACTACAGAATAAAGCGTGCTCATAGAGCTTCTTCATAAAACGAATGTATTCAATCAAGCTTTGTGGATACGTTTTTTTCGAGTTTTACTAATTTTTCTTTCTATATATAGCTATATAGACAACATTTGATATAGGTAACAAACATCTCGAAAAGTTACACCATTAACAATTGTAGATGGCGCTGTATTATTTTAAAACTTACTATAGTTACATTTTGTGCTAAGGTATTATTTTTGTAGACAGGTTCTGCAGAACGTTGTTCACTAAGAATATGTAACTTTATTTTTTGAAGTCGGCTTTTTTTTTATAGCCGGTCAAATATTTTATTCTGAAATAAACATTATAAAAGATCCAATAATTCAATGACGTCCGTTATTACGGGTGTTGTGTGTTGTGTATAATATTCCATATCTTGATAATTTTTTGTAAAGTTGTTATTGTTATTTCTGTATAAATAAAATAATATGTTATATTTTCTTCTTTTTTTACAATTATCAGTAAGATTCGTTACGAATTATTAACCAAATGTGATGAAAGTGCAGTGAAGTGTGCATAACTACGCGTTAGTTCGTATACACAAGTTGTAATTAAGCTATTTTAATTTTCTTCTGTTTTGTGGTATATATATTAATAATTTATAATACACAATAAAAAGAAAACAAGCAAACAAACACAAAAAAAGAATCCACACTGCAAATTAAGTTGTACCTATTCGCTCGAGCCAACTGGACATCTAATAATACTGATGATCGAAGGTAGTTTCCCAGAAATCTGTTCATTATTCAAACGCCAGAACACGTAAAGGGAGGCGAAGGGTGTTCTTTGCTTTAAGTTCTCAATATCTTGTGCGCTTGGAATCGGTAAACTATTCTCATAGTTCCTCTCGGAAATGCGTTAAAAGGACTAAGCTGTTAACAAGGTAGATTTCCTTGAAATAAAATTAACTATAATCACGTATTCTATGCCATTTGGATTCCAGCTTGTCCTTATTATATAATTTTATATTGTTTTCAATAAAACACGTATTACAAGTATTAATTAATTTGCCACTAATAAATACTATTGATTTTATATCCTTGTTTTGCTTTTTAAATTTTGTACACTATTTATTCACATTTTTAATTTTTCACAGCATCTATTGTCTAATAGAGCTTGGCTTTACTTGAAAAATGATAGATATTTTATATTGAAATATAAAAATTAATTAATTTATCGAAAGAATACCAATATCGAATGTAAAAAAATTAATAGCCCCATTTTTTCTGTCCAAATTAAAAAATATTTAATAAATAAGTATTTATTATATTAATTAAAAATATAATTCAAAATGCCGTATTGTCCCGTCATAGAATGTGTCACCCCTTTCTTTCCCGTGGGTATTATAAGAGGCAACAAAAGGAACTCAAGGGGGTTCATGTTTATAGGCGACGGTCATCACTTATTTGCCATTATAAGCTGCACAAAAAAAACTTAATGGTTAAGGAACGGACATATCGCCCCTCTTAAAACATCACTAAAAGCCTAATTGTGTCAACCTGCCTGCCTAAACTTCCCTTACGGGGGAGGTCTATGTTCATCAGATGAGTCAGCGTTCGTTGTACATGTTGTCCGCACTGTTCGCTATGTACTTGCCATATCGTGTTCTATGGCCAAACAAATAAAGATTATATGTAAACTTTATCTGTGGCACTAAAATACATTTGTATTGTTATTTACACTGTCTGCGTTTTAATTATTAAATCACCTTATTAAATATTACGTTATACCAACTTCGTCAAAACCGATATTTTTAACTGGAAATTTATAAATTCTTAAATCTATTTTTTTATCCTTAAATATTCTTCTATTTTTTATAACGATTGTTCTTGCCAAGACATTTATTTATAAAATAAAGTACAAAATTCTGAATAATTAAAATATAAAGAAAGGCCTAAACTACCAACGAATGGGGTTGTTAGTACGTCATGACTTCTATATTGGAAAAATTAATATTATTCACGTCCATACTTTTTTTTATAAAATTAAAAAATAAACTGATTTTGAATATCAATTACGTTCGAAATTTTGTAGAAAAGAAAATTAATACAAATATCAAAAAAATCTTCATTTTTAGTGTAAATTTATGAATTTATTTATTTTCTATTTATTTGCGATAACAACACAAAAGTAAAGGGAAATCAACAAATACAAAACATACGTTTGGGGCATTGTATTTGTGATCGTATTTTGCAATTAAGTAGGATATGTGCACAAAAAAACACTATCATATAATACAAATAAAAATATGCATTACTAAAACAAAACGCAACAAACAGTTAAAAGGTTAAACTCAGTAGAACTGCGTTAACAGAATGTTGGTAATAAAAATTACATAACGGTTCAATGGTGTAGCTGTTGGCCGAGATTATTGGCATAATATAAGTTGGGAAGGCAGTTTGTTTATTTTCTTTCTTAGTGTGTATAGAAAGGATTCAGCTTATCGCCACCGGGCAGCCCAAGTTCATACGAGCCGGCCACCTCGCCCCTATTTGGGATATAAATCATGGGAAACACACATTTCCTTTCCGCAAAATGCTCAAGGCAAAATCTATTTTCTTTGAGCGGCATGATATTGATAAGTAAAATAAGGCAGCGAAAGTAGATATAATATCACAATACAGTTTGTCAAAGCTGATAGCCAAATAAAATGTTGCTACATACCTCTTCTCAACTGGATTAAAGATCTCTGTATGAAAAAAAAAATTATAGGTTCTTAGATAGTTTCTGAATATTAGTAATGCCATAATATTACTATACGATTTTTTAACAATGCACTTTGTAAATATTATGAAAGAATGTAATATGTATTATATATATTATATATATATATATATATATATATATATATATATATATATATATATATATATATATATATATATATATATATATATATAGGTTCATTTAATTAGAAAGCAATATTTTTATGTCTAGTACAGACATTTACATCTTTACTAATATTATAAAGAGGAAAGTTTTTTATTTGTTTGTAATGGATAAATTCAAAAACTACTCAACCGATTTTAAAAGTTCTTTTTACTATTAAAAAGTAACTTTAATTAGCAAGTAACATAAGCTATATATTATTTTAAAATAAGAGATCCCTACGAAAATTACAATAAACCCAAGATATCCAATTTGCCTATTAAAACTAATATAAAATATTATTTTATTTTTCTGTATCTATCCGTGTAAAGCTAAGACAGATCATTAATTGAAATTGAATTACTTTCTAGAAGTAATAAAGGAAATTTTATACAATTCAGGATCACTATAAATATTGCTTTTTCATTAATTCCATTATTTTAAATTCAATACTATAAAATTTAAAGCCACTGAGCTCTTTCAATTTCAAAGTAACGAACTTCGGTCTTCTGGTCTTTTTACTTGACCTCTTAACTGATTAAATTTCTAAAAGTACCTATAAAAGAATAACCTACTGGAACTCACAAACTTGTTTAACAAAATTTCCGCAAACTTCGAAGAAAGGTCTCGACAAATACTTACTGGTGAAATTTCAAAAGATTTATAATAGCCGGATCTTCAGTGTGTCTATGGTAAATGGTGAGAGTACTCCCTAACAAATTGAAAATCAATGAACCGCGGAATTCAATTTGATATTGAAAGCCATCTCTCACGTTGCCTTGCACGCCGGCGTCAAAGAGCACTTCTCGATATCTTTCTTTGACTCTATTCTACATAAACCCATACATTCGAAGCATTTTAGTATAAATCAGACCACAAAAAAAAATTATGGACCTCGAACGAGCATTTATATTATATACTAGCAACCCGCCCCGACTTCGCACGGGTGCAATGTAGTAACAATGTGGTGACAGTTTGGAGTGATTAATAATATTACTATTGTATTCATCTAAATAGCTTTCCAAACTCCACATCATCATCAGCCTTTAACTGTCTAACTGTTCTGTTCTGTTCAGCTGTTCAGCAGAACATAAGCATCCCTCTTGGGGAGGTCATGCCAGTAGTTGCCACATTGGGCAAACGAATTGGCAATAGCAGTTAGGCTTTAGAGATTTAGTAAACAGATAACTTATATTATATGGTACAAATATTTTTGAATTGTTCAGTCTACGAACATTATTCGTATTGGATACGCAATATTCCAAGCTGTCTCGATTATTTTGTATTTTATGCAAATTAAAATAGGAGACTAGTTAACGATCATATTTGATGGAAAGTAATAGCCGTTACTTATTAGCACGAACAAGATAATGAACATAATACTATTCCTGAGAACTAAGATATAATACCTATGTATCCTATCATTTTAATGGCAAATTTCACCTTTCAAACCGATAGATAGCCATACAAGTACAGCTATTTGGTGGCAAAAACAAGATGAGTGGAATAGAATCATTAATAAAAATGACTTTAGAATAACGTCTTAAAATGTATAATTATGAGTATAAGTAAAATACTCATTGATTAATAATATCATAATATTTTTTCTGTATTTGATTGAACGAAATGAATAAGCACACACGAATGAGTCTAAAAAAGACTCAATGATTGATAACACGAAGATAATGTTACTAAACTAATGATGAATTTGGAAATAGATAGACACAAGGGACGAGAAAACTTCAAAAACTTTTTCACATATATTGATATTTCATGTAATGTATTTATTATAAATAGCATGACTTAAATTTAGATAGATTTTATACAAAAAACATCGGCGAGGAGTTTAATGAGATATAATTATATATATTTACTTATCGATATAGGTATAGTTGTCTAAAGTCCTATTAATAATATAAATACGAAAATTTGTAAGAATGGATAGATGTTTATAACTGTTTCATAAAAAAAAAAACTACTGAATAGATTTGAATGAAATTTTGTACACGGATAGATTAAATACTACCTTAGTACAAAGGAAACTTTATATACTGAATCACGAGGACAGAGCCGCGGAAAGTTATACTTACTTTTAGAATACAACTATGTTTAAGTATATTTAAATAAGTCACAGGTCAAAGTAAATACTTTATAATCGCTTCATATTAAATATTTATATAAAGATCTATATAATTCTTATCGATTTCTGTTACTTCAAAGCCTGTACTGTGTTTTATGAATTGTATCCATCGTAGTCAATAATTAAAAGTTCCTTTGTATTAATCAAAGGCCATCAACTGCCGTTATTTTCACATCAATATTACTTAAAATGAAACATCTATTGTTAGTTTATACTACTCTGTATTTGTAATTATACTTTAGTTTGTAATTATACGTAATAATTCGTTTACTCAGATGTTTACAGTCATTTATCACGCTATGTTGGAAAATAATTAAAGGACTTTTACTGTACTTTTACTGTTGTATGTGCTATGCATTTTTTATTAACAATTTAGTGTTATTGACATACAAAAATAATGAAAAGCCAACTTGCTAAAACTCATCCATTATATCATTAGTAAAAAAGGGATGAGCAGCAGCTTACCTTTTTTTAAAAACACCACCAAAACCTAGCTGCGGTTCCTCCTCCAATGGTAATTACCAGTAGGGAATGACCCCCAATCCTTTAACTCGGGATCGTCCTCATGGCAGTCTATGAGGGAGACCTACGTTTAGCAGTAGATTGACTAAGATTATTATGATGATGACGTGCTTTACCTACATAGTTTACGAGTATGTAACTCGTACATACATTACGAAGCATCGAATGTAACATCAACTAATGATTTGACAAAAATATTGCATTTATTTCCATAATTTATTATCTAATTTAATAGTACTGTTAACATATACTTACCAGAGAGAGACTTTGTACAAAAGTAGTTTGCTTGGGCACCTCTGTCCCATTCGTGTTTTTACCGTGAAACAGTTATGTTTGCATGGCTGTGTTTCGGTTTGAAGGGTGGGATATGGCAGTGAGTTTACAGGGTACAGGAATAACACCTGAGTCCTCAGGAATGGCAGCGCATATCCTCTCTCATATATATATATATATATATATATATATATATATATATATATATATATATATATATACATATATGTATATGTACATAGTATACATTAACATAACATAGATTGCTGTAAATAAAGTTCTGCATTCACCGACCATTTATAATATATTTTCCGGTCACCCCATCTAATTGGGAGTTTCACTAAAATATGTACCTACCTACAATATTTTTATAAGGAAAATACATTAATTTGTTTATTGCCCTAAAGAAATTTGTGATACATTTAGTTTGATCATCATCGTCACGCTATTATTCAGATTTGACCCAGTCCGTTTTCGTTTTCTACTAATCTCTATCTTCAAAAGTTTTGTTATTCAATTATTTCGTATCAGCGTTATTTATTATTTCATATTTATATTTATCAATCATCTAGGTAAAAATGTTTAAAAGAATTTTAGTTCAGTAAACAAATGTATATGTGATGCATATATAATACGAATTTTTACTGAAATAGTTGCGAAAATTTAGATATATACCTCTTCCACGAAATTAGCATGACATGATCAAGGGCGTTCACAAATCATAGTGACATGTACGTTATTGCAGCGAGCTCTTGAGAAATGTTCACGAGTGAATAGGTGCCTACTCCACCTATTTTGAACGAATTCGGTCGCTTTGATATATGTAACAATTTTTCACAGCGGTTTGAGAAAACTGCTTATCTGAGCTCAATACGAAGAGATACTATAATATATACAATACGGAATATTAGAAATTGTGAGCTATAAATAACTTAAGAGATGAACCTGGTAGGTATATTACAGTCCACTCGCATTATACAGCTATGCAAATTACTTAGGTACAACAAGAGCATTATTAGCTTGGATTGTGTGCCAGATTTAAGGGTGCGTAAATGAACTGAAGAATGTAAAGTCATGTATTTTGTGGCTCTCATTTACGAGTACACCTATACATGTAATTAAATTCTAGTTGGACCGTTTGTTAGTGATCTAAACTCAGTTGCAGAACATTGCTACTCTAAATTGTTGAATGTATTTTTAAATGTGGACTATTTTTTATTTAAATAATGGTATAGAACACCATTATAAGAGAAATATGAACAGTTATATATAAAAATTAATTTCCTTTAGTTAGATTTGATCTGGTTGCTTGGTATTATGAATTATACGATTACGTATCCAAATACTAGTTGTTTACTTTCCTATAGCATAAAGTTTTTAGGTTCAGGGTCAAGTTAGCAATAGTAACAAAATTAATAGATGACAAATATGGAATAGTTCTTAATCAATAACAAAATCAGGACTACTTTCTTTATACTTTTACTTAAGAAGTAGTTAAATTAGATGTTGGAAGATTTTATAAACACAATTTTTGGAAATTCCTTTCGTTAAGAAGTAAAATTAAAGTTTAAAATTTGTATATTATATTAAATTCGAGGTTAGTTGATAACATTAATTTGTCATATAAAAGCGAAACTGAAACCTAAATTTTATCTGTACAGATTTTATCAGCTTTATTAGACATCTATATAATTATTTATACTGGAAAAAGAGCAATCACTCTTGGATATAGATAAATATCGAATGTACGTCCAAAAGCCATAGTAAAATTATAAATAATGGTTTATAGAATACTTGGAACCGTCCCAGCTTTGTACTTTTTTAATATGTATAGCATTTTACATGGTCATTTTACTTTGCTATTAATGTAGTTTTCTATTAGTGAAAATTTTAAACCGGTTTAGTATTTTAGAGAGTTAATCCAATGCAAACATAAAATCTTTCCTCTATATTAGACTATAATTCAAGAAGTATACATGTCTAAGTTTGTTCTTGTATATATAGAATATTTTAGAGGAATGTAATATATTAAATTTTATCGATGGCATGGCATTGCAAATATTTGTATAGGATTGGGTAACCGTGCACGTCCTGTCGAGCTGTGGGCCTTATTGAATGATCCACGCCTTTTCACTTGCGAGATGAATATGCGATTATATTATTACCATAAAATATAGTGAAATAAAGAGAAAAACTAATGAAATTTTTCAATATCCTTTTTATTTTCAATATTTCGTTTTATTTGTAGAATAGACTAAAGATTGAATTATGGATTCTACTATCAGAGAGTTGTATACCACCTTCGTGAAATACACACACATACACACAGTACGTTAAAATTGAATAAAAATACCTAATGCAAATTGGTGACTGAGAAATTAATGTTTGAGGGATGGGCAACAGCGTCCCTCTTGAAACATCATCAAAGCGTAACTGCGATCGCCAACCTACCTGCCAAATATGGTATCTACTAGAAAAGCTTTCCTTATGAGCTAGTTATATTCAGCAGTGGACTGTTAACTATGTAATGCAAAATGTTAAAAAAATATTATATAAGATAATAATATAAAAAAATAATATTTAAAATCATTAATTACCATTATTTAACATCCAGTGCGTAGGAAAGTCTTAGTTGCATTTTTTTTTATGGGTGAAAATGGTATGGTAACCCCGCCTGCGCTAACAGGATACGCTGGCGGAGCACCAGTGAAGGGTGACAGATGAGAATGAAGACAGGCCAGTTAGCCCATCATGATAAATTCATTAGGAATTAACCATGATAGTTTCCAGGGGGAACCGCGAGGAGGTCGACCTGGATGGGTATATTGCTAGTAATGGACTTCTCAGTCTCCATTACTAACAATCCCTTTCCCCCCTAAGTTGCATTATATTAGAAATATATATTTGTTAATGCTTTTGTTTATTGCAACGAATATCAGATATAAAGAGCCACGTGTATTTAAATTTGATAGCTTTACATAAATAAAAGGCATCAATCTTGAAAAAAATAGTATAGGACCAATACTACTAAACCTTTTTAAATAAATAATCGTCATAATCGTTCATAATTAATTAAGATATCCTGTAATATCTTCTTCTTCAAAAGGACGATATGTAAAAATAAAAAAAATAAAAATGGCGTACGGGACCTATGCTACTTTAAATATATATTCTACGTTAATAATTAAAATGGCATCAGGTTTTGTGACTCCCGAAATTATTTATTAATAAACATAGCAATTATTTGTAGCGTCGTTTTAAAGCTTGAATAAATATCTAATAATAATCAAACTTCTCGCTTCAAATAAATATAATAACATAAGAGAAAGATCAAGCATTCGATCTAATCAAAATAATGGCGTCATCTAAAATTATTAATTTAGTTATCGACGAAAATACACAGCCATTTTCTGGGAAAGGGATAAAGCAAATTGAATTATATGGTAGGGAATTGATCGGGACAGAGAGAAAGCTGATCATTGAAATGAATATTTCTATCTACCTATATCTATTAAATGTACCTGTTTAAATAATATCATGCCACCGCTGTAACGTTATAACCTTTTACGCGTGAAATTGAAAATTTCGTTCCATCCTGGACAGTCGGCTGTGATGGACGCACATAAAATATTCCAGCTTTGTACTCTATTTCCAACTACTCATAGCTATACCCGCTACTTTGTTTATTTGTACAGATTAATAAGTGTAGAGAGGATCGAAAAAACTAATTTGCTGTTATTACTTAGCAATCAGTGTGTACTTTCCGTTACACTGTTTCCATGCCAGGACATTTACAGGTTAGATTGAAAGATGCTATTGTCAGCTTTATATTCAAAAGCCTGGTATTCTTGCTTGCAATTTCATTTTAGATACAGAAAAAATCTGTTTATTTTTTAAATTATCTTAAAACTGGTAGCTATATTCTCTGAAAACAAAGCCATTGTTATTGAAAGTACAAATAAGTAATTTTTTTAGTACCTGTCTAATGTCTTTTTTTTACTAAAGCTCTATTTAATAATTGAAGTTTCATATGGCCATGGTATTTTGTCTCACTATTTTCTAAATATTTTTGATGCTAAGATTATAAATTATGCTCTATTGTTATTATGGTCAAGTTGAGTTTAAAAATTCTACAAAAAGACTTCTCTATAATAGATGTCAATGCTGATTATTTATAAATAAATAATTTTTAAGTTTCAGTGTAATGAAGTTTCGGTATATATTTTTATTTTTTTTAAATAACAATAGATGGTCTTATTACGCATAAAATATTTTTCTACGTAATACGCACTAAATATAACGAACAATGTATGTATGTCCCACTACTCTGCTTTTATAAGTACACAATACATATAAATAGTGTGATAATATGTATGCTATTTAATTTCCCAACTCATACAAATCAGATTGGTGAAATTTAGCACAAACAGTCAGATAAATAATAATTAGAAAAAAAATATTTTGGGTTCTATATCAACAGAATAACATATCCCGATTACAGTTTTAGGAAAATATTTAATATACAAACAAAGTACCGTTTCAATATTATTGTAGTAAATAGAACAGGTAAAAGTAAAAGAAAAAATATATGGAGACAAGTTTACGTACGTATACAATATTAAAAGCTCAATATTGTACAGGAGCAAAAAATAACGTCAGCGATTTGTCTGTAATTATGTATTTGTTTATTCTTGTATATTGTACAATATATGTAATACAACTATCACCAGAGTATATTTACATCGCATTACACAAAAACTAGTGTAATGTATTTTAACAAAAGTGACCGAAGTTTTAGACATTGTTAGAATTTTCTATGTTTATAAAACCCACATTTATATAGCAAGCATAATATTACGAAAATATAGAAAATTTATAAAGACAAGTATAAATATATAAGACATATATTTTTTCAGAGAAAAAGCGACTACAATTGTGAACAACACATCGACTACGTTCTGTAGATAACTTATATGTTTGCATTTAGAATGTAGAATGACGTGTGCACATATATATTTGCTTTGCAATACATGGCTTTTATTCTGCAAAGAAAAAATGGAAGTTTCTATCATTTTAAAATTTATATAGAAGTAAAACTGAACACTTTAACTAAATAAATATCAAATAGGAAGCGTCAAAACATTTTGAACTTCTCTAAATTATTGAAAATTAGAACTATTAAAAAATTTTTAAATTCTCAAAATTTTTATACACATTAATATAATCTATCGTTATTATCTTTTTGCCAGTAGTTGCCATGCTTTGTAGGCGAATTAGCAACTGCAATTAGACTTTAGAGATGTTTTATGAGGGACGCTGCTGCCCATCCCTCGTCTTCTCTTCGTCTCTCTTAGACACCCACGGGAAAGGAAGGGGTGGCCTATTCTATGCCGGGACCACACGGCCATAAACTTTATAGCATGGGTTAATTAGTATACTATCCCATGTTATAGAATAAATATTATTATTATATTCTTATATTTACTTACTGCTTAGGATTCCTGTATAACCTTAAACTGTTTTAAAAATAAACTCTTTATTTTTAAAACAGTTTAAGATTATATGTTACCTTTATGTTAAACTTGTGTTTGATCATTTTCATTATTTAGAGGCACTTCCACTATGCCAGTAGAACGACATCTGCATTATTTCTTTCAAGAACAAAGTTTAATATTAAACATTCATGCTTTTACAAGTGAATGCCTTTGGGGACGGAATTGTTAGTAACGAATACTAGCTGTCCAATTACTAGTAATATACTTTGTCAGATCGACATCTACACGGTTCCTTCTTGAATTAGTCACGATGGGCACCGCCATTTGCTCTCTCTGTTTGGCGTAGCGGTTGAGTGGTAGAGAATGCCTTCAGGCATTAGGTCCGCCCTGTAGTCATTTTTCAATGTGTGCAAAAGTATAAATAAATAAATAAATATATATATTCTAAAATCTGATATATAACCCACCTGGTTATATATCAGATTTTAATTTCGACCTTTACGAATACAAATACAATAGCGTGATGCCCAGGCAAGCACAGACAGAAACAAAAATTATATCCCTTAGTTTATGATTTCTTAAATGATTTTTATATATTGTAACTATATTGTACTTGGTACGAAGTGCTTTCGTATAGTTTTCGACCTAATATGACTTAAGTCTATTTAAACCTTATTTAATTTACTATATTATAAAATACTAATAAGTTTCATATTAAAGGTAAAATTTGATGTAATAAAAATCGGTTAGAAGTTTTGTTTGTATTAAATTTATTTCCAACGACTACATTCTTTTCGGTTTTCGCATTATATCTCAAATTATTTGAATTACCATTAATGAAATCATAGTAAAATTGAAATCATTATTATTCTTTTAAGGAAGTCTTCTACCTCTGAAACTAGCTAGTTTTTTCCGAAGGAATATGGGCCATAAACGACAAAAGAAAAAGATCTTTGGAAAGCCCAAAATTTTTTATATGGATAATAATACGGCGCGTGTAGCTGTTAAGTTAGTATTGACGGCTAAAAACTTTTTCGTAGTTTTTTCATATGTGGTTTTCTAGGAAAAATATCCAGAATGTTCTTTATATATGGATCTTTAATATTATTACAAAAAATCCATTATTACTTACAGGAATATACTCAAAAGAAAAGTAGGGACCTTAGTGAATGTCGATAGAATCTTTTGAAATCAGTGGGCGCACCCTAACACGCAACAGAAATGTTCAGCATAAATGAGAAGAAATACCAATTCCAGAGTAATAATATCCTGTTAAAGTAACAACAATTGTATACATTCATGACCACGCATTGTTTGCATACCTTGTAGCTAATTGAATTAGTGTCACGGTCTGTGCAAATTACTCGGGCAGTTTAAATTAACTTGTTACGGGCGGGGACGACTTTGGCCCTAAAGTTCCCTAATTTTGTGAGCGCAACATCAAACTGTACTTCGCCCATATTACCCTGTTTGGTCCCACGTGAATTTTCAACACTAATTAGTTCTGACGATGTTTATTTTACTTAAGTTTGCGCACACTACAATGATTTATCGCTGTGACGAGTGCTGTACTCGTAGGAAATTGTTGTTATTTGCATTGGATCCAGATTTAGATATACATGAAAGTTTGTTAAATCACTAAATTATACAACATCATAGAAGTAATGTAAAAAAATATCCTCTGTGTATATATATATATATATATATAAAATCATATAATTATACTATTGCTTATGCTTTCTAGTATTAGAAGTGCTATCAAGTGAAAACGTAGTGATCTAGTATCGGCAGTGGACCGTAACACCTATAGATTCAGTCTTACTCATCGTATTGTACTATAACTTACTGCAACCGACCGATAGCTAATACGTAGTTGGCAAAGTATCAAAATGGTATTTTTTTATGACGAACGACCTGCATAATTAATATTTAACTATATATCTTTTTATCATAATAAGTACTTAACAACAAAGTAATCTTATAAATGTGAAAATTTGTAAAAATGTTGAATATTTACATGTTTGTTACTTTTAAACTATTAACAATAGCAAAAGGTCACAATATAGTCATTACTGACAGTTTACTTTCTTTTTTTATAACATAGGGAGCGAATGAATATGCGTCTCACCTAATGGCAAGTGATTACCATCACACATAGGCATTCGCAAAATCAGAGAGTTTATCGCCGGCCTTTTAAGACGGAGTAGATCTTGTCTAGAAGGTTACAATGCCATATTTTTTGTTCAAAAATACTGTTGCTTGGAGTTAGTTTTATAATTTGGTTGTGTGTGGAAGAAAATGTCTATAGAAACGCACGGTGGAAAATCGTCACTCATACAGCCGGTCGGGATGAAATTGTAACTTGTGTGGAGTTGTACAATAATGAAATCCAGCAGGTGGTTAATATCAGTTATTTACCAATACCGTTAATACCACCAATTAATATCCGAACAATTCCTTTGAAAACTTCCTATCGTAAATGCGATAAAAAACGCAAACAGAGCAACGTCTCTCAATGCCAGGGAATTGAGTTGACTGAAAAGTCGTTGGTTATCAATAATTCGAGTCGCCTGGCGTTACATTTAGTCAAATGAAAAAAGTTAATATTGTGGTGTTTCAGTCCAGATTTGTGAACAGTATTCCACGTGTGTCCTATAAGTAAGCGCAAATATATGTAAGCGATGAGCCGTCGTGAAATACCACGTCACTCTACTGAGTACATCTAACTTTTGATATCAACATTACTACACTTTATTTAAAACGATCACAGTACGGTTCGTGGCACGTTTTCTTCTATTCATCGAAACAGTAATTGTTACAATATCTGCCTATAATCGTCGCCTATACTACGAGTATATATTTTAACATACCTAATGTCAGATATTATAATATGGATATTGAAATACTAGAAGGATAAGCAAGCTGAAGTGGCAATAGACTGGTTACAGCTCGGAAAACCAACAACTAATGGAGAAGAAAGGTTCTTGAGTGGCTACCTCGTATGGGCAAACGCAGTGCAGGACAACTCCAATTAGATGAAGTGATAATCTTAGATGCATTGCAGGTGGCTCAGGATCGTTCCTTATGGCTGTTTATGGGGCCTATGTTCAGCAGTGGCAACAGATAAAGGCTGAGATGATGATGATAATGAAAACTAATTTTCTTGCAATCTAAGATCATAAAAATACGTTTTATTTTCGTCGGTATTTTTTCGGCATTTTACATATAAAAAATTACTTACATTTATATCTGGCCTAAGATAAAGCAAATACTTACCTTTTCGCTAGGCGTACAGACCGCTCCAATTATCAGCTTACCTTGCTACATCTATACACTAATAGTCTTATCCATTTAAATCCTTTTCATTCCATTTTGATTACCTCTGATATTAAATAATTTAATCACTTTCCCGGAATTGGTTGATGAGAAATTAAACACAAATCGCCGCTGTTAATCCATTGGGTGTACTTAACCTAAATCGTAATATGGATTATTAATTATATAAGTTTTAATTAGAAATACGACAACGGTATATTATCATAAATATGTTATTCTGTCTTTATATTACAAGAACACAGCTGTGAAAATCGCAATCAGTTTGGTGTAGTAGTTTTAGCATATTTTCAGTATAAACGTATAGACAGACAAACATTCTAAAAATTATTGTTGTGGCTTCTATCGGTCTTATTAAAATCTCTCGTATATTTTTTTCTTAAAGATCTCCTATATATAGACGTCATCTAGTTATATTTTGTTACATCACAGACTATACTGTTTCGCCCGTAACACCCCCATGCGTTACCATCCCTCAGGACTAAGGTGTTATGCCTCTGTACCTTGTTAATTACTGTTACTTAGACATACTTACATACAATCAAATTTAAAATAGGAACTCTAATTGCGTACTGAATAAAGATCAAAATTACTCTCAATATTAATATGAGATTGATTAATCCTGACTGTTACAACTGAATAGCTTACATTCTTTACGTGAATTGTAAATTTATATAAAGCCTCACGGAACACAAGTATTAAAACTCCTTTATGAATCGAGAGCCCATTGTCCGTTTTAATCGATGGCCGAAAGAATTTCCATTAACGAAACACCACTTTGTTCGCGTATAAAAAAATCTTTTCACATAATTTTCAATACTCACGCCTTCCGTTTAGCCAATGAAAGAATTTTGCAGGCCGTTTAATTGAATTTTTTTCGCTTTGACAGATATTGATCGCTCGCGGACTTTCAATAGGTACCTTTCTGTTTCATTCCACAAATACTTAGAGGCGTATAATAAATCACTACTAAAGAGAAAGCTGCTCTTAAGCCTTTGGAATACTCTCTTAAATAAATAAGAAGCTTATAAACTATTCATAAAAAAACTAATTAGGTTTAATTAGTACTAATTATCTAATAATTACTAGATACTCTATTAAATGTCTACTGGAATTTGTATTAAGCTCTCATAACAGACTGAAAATCCTGGCTTTGTGATTTTCAGTCTATTCTGACAGCTTAATACAAAACCTGACTTATAGATGCAAAATTTATCATCATCAAATCCGGTTGGTACCATAACTTTATATGTAAATTGCCGACTAACTTTCCGGTGATGGTTTATGTATTTTAATATCAATTATGTTCAGCGAAATGTGAGCGCGTCGAATATCCACATCTCCATAAATTCCTCTGCCGGTCTCTTACGAGATTACAGTCATGTGCATAATATCAATATAAAAAGACATAAAAGTCTTAGTACAATTGAAAATCAAATTAATTTATTAAATTACTTACAAAAAAAAAAACAATATAACACCACTCCTCATCAGTTATAGGCACTAAAAGAATAAAAAAAGAAGGAAAGCTCGAAAATAAGCAGCTACTACGATATTAAAATATCACTAAGAATCTATTAGGTACTCATTAAATAGTCAATTTCAACCGACTTCAAAAAGAAAAAGAGAAGAAAACTTCCTGTTCTCAATTCGACGGTTTTTTTTTCGTGTTTGTTACCTTACACCTCCGTCAGTTCTAAACCAATTTAGATATTTTTTTAACTAAAACATATACTTAAAGATTGGATCAATAAACTTTTATCAAAATTGGTTGTTTAGTTTTTAAATCAAAATGACTGATTTTGTTACAATTAAAGTCTGTTTTTTGAGAGAAATTTTTATTATTATTTATAGAATATCTTGTTTATTTAAAGAAAAGGAAGAACACATCATGTATACTTTATATTAATTGTGCCTGAAACATTTCTCGCATAATAAATAGTATATAATTTTGTTTTAAATAAAAGTTAATTTAAAACAAAATTATATACTAACATTATCTGTGGGATTTTTTCTTAATGATATCAACTAAAGACTTCTTCGTTCAAAGCGACTTATTATGCTATTTAGAATGGCAAGTTGACGGCCCATCTGATTGAAAGTGGTAACCGTCGCCTATAGACATTAACAGTATCATATTAGAATTGACCTAAAAGTTCCTTAAAATACGTTGATAAATGTTATGTGATGGTAAACAAATAGATAGATAGTCATCAATTTTAAAACTGACGATAGTGAGTTCCTGAAACTGACGATATCTATATATTGGCCACCTTTATATACTGATGGCGGAAGAAAGTCATCGAAATCAGTGGATTTCGATGTCGTCCATACCGGTCTGAAATCTACATGTATTAATTTCGTAGGGTTCTTCATTATGATATTATATAACGTTAACGGCCCAATATATAGATATTGTAACTATAATATATAAGTATTGCTATATATTAGCCACCCCTAGTATGAATAGATTTACTATAATTGTGTTCAATTTATTTCTAATACGTAGGTGTCTATTTCGTAAAGAAAATAATGTAAAGACGGTTTGCATTGGCTCTATCGTGATGTCACAGCTGGCCAAAACCACTTACTGTAATTATAATTTTGCTAAAATGGGCAGCACAAAAGATAAATTAAATAAAGCTATATAATAAATTATACTTTGATTGATGGTTTCAGTTAACATAGCAGTGGGAGGGCTAATCAAAATATTATATTAATATAATTAAAGGATATAAAATATGTTTTACCTGTAAATAGGTAACTACCACGGTTATTAAAAGCAACATTTTTTTCTAAATTAAACCTAAATGTAATAACAATTTCAAAATTAATTATTATCTAGGTATTTAAACCTGACCTTATTTAGCACACGAACTTGCAAATAGGTACGTATCAACTTGATACTCGTATAAAATCAATGATATGGTTACCTGCGTTAATCAAAAGTTCGTTTAATTGAAAGGGTTGAATCTCATTTGATAGATTTTACTAGAGGTTGTCTAGTTTAGTCTATCTAATAGGCATATAGTTAATCATGGTATACGATACAAGTTTGTTTACTAGATGATCGATTTTAAACTTTTGGTACCCCGACAGCACATATAGTGTAGAAGGAGTTGTCATTCCATTTTCGTCACATAAACACGGACAATTTTAAATTCTATACTAATCATGATGAGTCATTCAATGTGCGGGTACATATATATATATTTATATTCTTTATTTAATAAAACATGTTTATTATAAGTATTGTTTTCTTAATATATTGATGTCAAAATTGATTGCCAGTATTGAAGTATAGGTATATTTCTCAAAAGATAAAACACTCAGAATATTTAATTTAATTTCCGTACAAAAAATTATATTCGATAAATATGCATAATTAAGAATTTTGTTTACATTCTCGTTGTTAATGGAATTTATCGATTTGCAGTACTTCTTCGAGGACATTATATTGAAAGAATGTTATTAGATTTTTATTATATACGAGTATATATAAATAACACTTGTGGGCGAAAGGACTGTAAGTTGGTATGGAAATTTCTAATTTAAATTTACAGAAAAAAATAAAAGAAGGGAGTAGGAGCAAAGATGTAGGCAAAAGAACTGTAAGCGGGTACGAAAACACTGTGTCTTTAGGAAGATGATATGAACAATACGTCATGTCCAAAAATACCTTTTTTTTATAAAAAAGAAACAAAAAAGGTGCGTCGCGGAGAACACTAAATAGCCTAATATTCCACTGTTGACTTTTGCAAGTACAAAACTTTTTAATAAAATTTGGTTCAAATGAAAGATAAACAAATTTATAATACAATACATAATATAATGTAAATATACTTGAAGATAAATTTTCGAAACCAGTCGCATGTTTAAATAATAAAAAATAAGTAAATAAAGACAGTAGTACAAATATTTTGAATAATTTTATATAGTCATTATAATAAAGTTTGTTAAGTAATCACAACACAGATAGTGAATTATTATGATACAATGCATTCGGTTTGCTTGCTTTTAGTTAGTCGCAACCAGGTGATAACCCGTACTTGCAGCCATTTTTATAAGGAACCCTATTTTATTATTGTTGTATATAAAAAAAAATCCGTTGTTATATTTCACAAAACAAGCTCTTTTCGTATCCAGCTTATGAAGATTACGAGAAAGAGCGAGTGTGTTCTGCATGTTTCGCTCTGGAACAGGTAGTATAGTAGTATATATATATATATATATATATATATATATATATATATATATATATATATATATATATATATATATATATATATATATATATATATATATATATATATATATATATATATATATATATATATATATATATATATATATATATATATGGACAGCCGAAGTAGAAATGGTAATATTTCAAAAATACTTAAAATTTTATATGATTACAATAGTCTTCTATATTGAAATAGGGTCGATTATGAGGCACCATTTCTTTAAGATAAACTTAATATTTCTATAACGTTTTTGCTGTAATATTTAATTAAAATTTTAGAGATAGGCTTACAGAAATAGTATTTCAAAATCAATCCTAATATTTCAACATAACATTATTTTATTTTGAAACAGAGTAGTACAACTATGTTTACACTAAAACAAACAGTTGTAACAGGCTCCTTATTTTACCAGTCTCAGACAGCTTCTATATATATATATATATATATATATATATATATATATATATATATATATATATATATATATATACTATTGTGCATATGATGTAAATATGTGTAAGTACTTGTTCCGAATTTAAATGGAATTGAAGTTGCAAAAAAATAGCAAAAAATTACGTACTTGTTATAATTTTTATTCAATTCGTAGACATTCAGAACTTTAAAAAGATTAAATATTTTTTTCGTCAATTTATGCACAAAATATTTCATAAATATTTAAATCGCAATTATATATGAATAATATGCAGTTTTTCAGTTGTATAAATTCAAATAAAAAGAGAAGTAATATGAATTAAAAAAATAAGACGCGGAATTTTTTTAATTGTCTTCTTTATGACAAGCTGTAGACGAGAATAACTGATTACACTTATAAAGACCATTACTTTTTATTTTCGAATTCAAAAATGGTTTTTGTTAGAAATGTTAAAAATTGAATTTAGATTTTTCGTGTTAGCAAATTCACGAAGTCGAAGTTTCAGCGTTGGGTTTACTTTATTGTAACTGGGTAAGTACGCCCGCGCGGTGGCCATACGTCACGTTCGCTCGCGCCAATTTGTCTGTCATTTGCCAAATCCGAACGGCAGCTCGAATGTCGTCAGAATATCTACTAAATATGTATTCGGCGTAACCGCACACCGACTATAATTTATCATACGAGCATTAGGTATGCTGTTACACGTCGATAGGTAATTTTATGAAGCCGACTCGGAAGAGCTGAGTTGGTTAACAACACACGATTGATATCGTCTTAAAGTCACGTATCTACTTGTAATTAACTTTATTTTAATATTTTCTGTATATTTGGTAAAAATATAAGTTTCAGAGATAAAGTTATGGTTAACTATGATTTTTCTCCTAATAATATTATAAATAAATATTTATCGTGATGAAATTTGGCGTAGTTTTTTTTGGCACGGAGAAAGATGGACTAAGACAACTTTTGTATGAGGAAAATTAGCATAATATTGAAATAATTAGCTACTTTTCAAAAAAGTGTTGAACTAGTGAAATTAATAATAATTTTTCCATGTAATAATAATAGGTATATATTGTTATACCTATTATTACGACTCGATATTTTTTTTGAAGGGTTGTTCAAATTGTCGTCCTCCGTGGCGCAGCGGTCAACACGCCTGCCTGCGACGTGGAGGCCCCGGGTTCGATCCCCGGCCAGGTT
Organism: Galleria mellonella; assembly: GCF_026898425.1. NCBI lineage: Eukaryota > Metazoa > Arthropoda > Insecta > Lepidoptera > Pyralidae > Galleria > Galleria mellonella. The sequence goes on from NW_026442133.1 coordinate 5,328,982, forward strand.
ATGATGGAAAACGATCTTTTCCTGATTGGCCTGGGTGTTGGATGTTTATCTATATATGTATCTATTATAAATATAGTATCATTGAGTTAGTATCCCATAATACAAGTCTCGAACTTACTTTGGGGCTAGCTCAATCTGTGTGATTTGTAAAAAAAAAAAAATTCAATAGAATAATACAGTCTTAAAAAATTTCAACTTATAATACAAATAATACAACTATATATATATATATATATATATATATATATATATATATATATATATATATATATATATATATATATATATTGTAACTAAACTATATTTTATACATATCGAAATTCCAACTTTATTATATACAAAATTGAAAAACAACATTAAAATACCTTAGTATTTACCAAACGGTATTACGGTACAGTTTACTCTCACACATAGGCACATAATATTCTACAATTAAGCAGTAATGCACATGTTTTTAATTATAATAACGATACCGGCGCGTCGATGTATATTCCATGAGTTCGGTAAATCATCCTAGCTTGTAATACTTACCTATCCTTAATTTTTTAAGGTGATGATAAAAAGGCAGGTAGTTAGCTCATTGCTTGAATATATCTGGAAATCAGCACAATGATTTCCAAAGGGCACCACATGGAGGTCGACCTGACAGGATATATTGCTAGCAATGAGACATGGCAATACGAACAATCCATTCCTCCTACCTATCCTTATGAAAATACATCTCGATAATGGTCATAATAGTATATGAGTATACATTGCATTTTGGTATTATAAGGTATCTATGTTCGTATTTTGTTTAGATTACTAAAAATGAATGAATGAATAATTTATTTTCTTTTCACAAAACGTAAAGTAAAAAAGTAACAAGGTTAAAGTAACAATTAAATATATAAGACCAATTTCATGAGAGACTGATGCCTGCAGTGGGTTTTGAAGAGCCTGTGTCACAAGTCACCAGTGCCCTATCTTCATAGATTACACAAATACAAGGCAATCAATTAGTGTTATAATACACAGATAACAATAAAGAGATAAAAATTGCGACAATAAACTTAATATTAAAACTGATTAGAATTATAATAAAAATCAGTTGTTAACAGTTCTATTTGATTAAATACTAAAGTCGCTTTTTACAATATAAAATTAACAAAAGTAGTAGTAGACAATATCATAAATATGTTTTTTTTTTATATAACTAAGAATGACAAACAAGCTGACGGCCCACCTGATGGAAAGCGGTAATCGTCGCCTATAGACATGAGCAGTTTATGTTTACTTATAAACATACAAGTACATATTGCTCCAATATAAATTTGTATATCTAAATCCGCTTTGTTGATTAAGTTTCCTCGAAACCAAGTATACCATAAGTATTACATATTATTAAACTTTTCCTAAATACGTTTAACTTTAAGCTTTCAGAAAAATTCAAAGAAAAGAATTCGGATGATATTATAAGAATCGTTTGTACCGAGTTTCTGAAGCACTTAGCATACCAAATAGGTAACAAATTTATAAACTTAACTAATTAGGCGGCGCTGCTCGTCCAAGTTTCATGTTTGCTCGGAACATCGTGAACTTCTTCCAACTTTCTAATTTGGAACGGCCATAATTATTGTTATTGTATATTAACAATCGTTTCAAATATTTTGAACTGGGCCAGTAGCAATATGTTTTAATAAATTTGTTGAAACTGCTTTTAAATAAATATCCGTTAATGGATATCAACAAAATAGATAATTATCACTTTCAAATGACCTTAAAAGAATCAGCTCGATTATATCTTCATTTATTTCTGTACTTCAAATATTTAAATGAAAATATATAAAATACATATAGTGAAAAGATTTTCACTCATAAATAATGCTTAGCTTCGGCTTTGCTCAGGTTATCGAGTAAATTTCTAATTATTTTTCAATAAAATATATCCTATATTATTCGCCGATATTATAAATTAATCTGTGAAAGAATTTTTTAATATCGGTAAAGTATTTTGTAAGTATGCAAAATATTTATTTATTAAATAAATAAATAAATATTTTGCAAGTTTATCCATTAAAAACAAATAAAAAACAAATTTGAATCCTTCTCCAATTGTTTTGGCTTTTTTGTTCCATCGTCATTCTCTCACTACCGTTTAGTTACTACTAACCTCAATTAATTCCAAAATTGATACTTCACGACCTTGGTAATGTAGTGGCTTAACAAACCGCTTTACCTTCCGATAATTACGGGTTCGATCCCCATATACATATTTATCATAATTATGTTTGTTTATACTCTCTGGGTGTTTTCTATGTTTAATATATATGCATTAAAAATGTATTTAATTATTTTTATGAGTTATCTTCTATCATAATACAAACACCACTTAGTTAAAATTGTCATAATGCAGCAGCATAAGGTCAAGGTTACTGTGTTCTTAAAATATTGCTGAAGTAATAGAATATCACGCATTAATCAAAAAGTAGTGAAAGTTGTTCACACTCTTTCATTAATTATAATACAGTTGATTGTCTTCAGATAGGTAAATTTTTTAATTTTCAAACAAAAAAAAAATCAAAATAGGTTCATCTCTTTAGAAACTATGATGTCATAGATACATAGCTTTATTTATATCGGAGGTTAAAATGAAGAAGGTAAGAACCTTCTCCTCCATTCGTCTGAATTTTTGTGGCTAATTATTTTTGCAAACAATAAGGCTTATTTCCATGTTATCCCCATATTAATTTTTGCCACAAAAAAAAAACTGCTTGCTTTAAAAAAGAACTACTTTTAAATACACGATTTTGGGTTAGGTACCGAATTCAAATATTTATATCTAAGGTGTATGCTAAACATTGCATCCACCGGTGTGATTTGGTTTCAAATATTTAAAATGAGCTACTATATAAATAGAATTCGATTTAATATAACAACTTATTATTCGACTCAAGAGTTATGTAAATTGCGGTGGAAGTCCCGTAATTCCGCGAAATCGAAAAACACCTCTAAATCCTTTATCAGCGCGGCGCACGCCGTACCCGTCCCCATCCCCGCCCGTTGCGGACAGCACATTGTTGCATTTCCATACACTTATCGAATTGGCACACTATACTCGTATTGGAAACTCTCGTATGAATTCACTGAAAGTTATATAATGAAACATTTATTTGCAACAATTTTATTTAGGTTCTATGTTAACAAAAACTTGTATTAAGTTTAAAGTTACACTACCTTCACACTAATGAAGTCCGACTTGTTTTCTCATTCAAAAATCATCACCATGGTACCTTCCTCGATATTTCATTAGCATATGATAATGTCCAGTTTCCAGTACTTAGAAATTGCAAAATCTAAATATTCAAGCGAAACTATTTATAAACCTTTTTATGGGCAGAACAATCTTACCACACATTAATAGCATCCTATTGCCCTTCAAGGTTTGTCTGAAAATCGTTATTTTAAGGATTAGTTTCAAGCTTAATCCTTTTTAACATTCAAAGATCTGATTTAGAGACATCAAGTTCGATACTTTTGTAAAATTTTGCAATACACTGACAACATAGCCCTATGTGAACTATCAAAATTCCTATATAAGTACATCTTGTCTGAGCAGTGCCCTATGGTACTTAAACCAGTAGTTTGAAAATAACTATTATTAGTTTGTCCGTCTCCATTATTTAATATTCTGTTGTTGTTTTCATTCGCAAGAGGTAAATTTTTGCCATTCATTTAATCCTTAATGATGACTCTATCAAGTTTGAAAACAAGATAAAATTACTTGGTATTATCCTATAATCTAGATTTACAGGCTTCCATTATCTTTTCTACATTTTCAATAAGTATGAAAACAGTAGATATAATAAATTAATATGTATTGAAAGCCCTCTCTTGAGTTAGTGAGGTCATACATTTTTACAATGCCATAATCAAGAATATTTTAATTATAATTTTTTTCTTTTTCTTGCATTTAAATCGCTGTTAAAAATTTTTATGACTCCATGCTAGAAGTCTAATTTTACGTTAAAATGAAGTTTTCTCCAACCACTGCTGTTCGAGCAGAGTGTGATGATCTCCTTTTATATCTCCGTAGACTATTTCTTTTCGATCAATTCTTCCTTAACATCATCCAGTATAGTTGCTACCCTCTACTCACAGTATTAGGATCTATATCTGATTTGATTCCTCTTCTTCGCATTAGTCACACGAGTATTCACACCTTTTTAATAGTTTTAATACTTTTAACAAACTTAACAAGTCGACTATACAAGTAGTTAAAATGTATTGACATATTTTTTTTTAATCTAACTATGACTTTTTAATATTCTAGCCCAGGGTAAGTTTAAATTTTGACATACAGAAATATACTTCAACAGTCAATCAGAAATACAATAAAATCATTGAGATGTATATATATAATAAATGGTCTTTTTTTCTACAGATGCATCCAAAGCATCATTTTCTTGCTATAGATCTCTAAATATACAAGCCTTCAATTTAAAAAAGTTTAATTTGACTTAAATATTCAGAGGATATACATTGACTTTTTTAGCAGCTATCTTATACATGGAATTCTATAAAATCCTCTAGTCATTAATATGATCAGATTACAATAGTTAAAAATAATTTATAAAATTTAGTTAATCTACGATTTCTTGGAAATCGGCACGATATTGGTGGTATTACCAATAGCTTAATCTAAATGTTAGTGTAAATTATGTAAACTTAGTCTTGTGTTCAAAAATATATTTATAGGTGTAAATTCACCCAGGTAATTTTCAGATAATTAAAATTCAGATTCAGTAATATAAATTCAGTTTTATTTTACCACCTAATTTCTAATGTGCTAAGCGGAATCGCGCACATCTGCTTTTGTAAATGTACGTAATAACATGGTGTAACTGAAAATAGAATTTAAGCCACATAGCAAAGAAATGTGAGTTAACATGCCATCAGATCGGGCTGTCGGAAAATATATTTTTCAACGAACTATTAACATTAACTAATAACGAACAACGAACTATCAAAATATATTTGATAAATAAATATTCACAATTTTTTTTGTTTTCTTTATAAATGTAGGTTAATAAATGCAATCGTTTAACACTATCGAAAGCAGAAACTTGAGAAGAGCTGGTCCGTCAGATAGTATAATGTATTCCTTAATATAAATGTAAATGCGGTGCTGTCTCTTTGTTGCTTAATCCTGCTAAAATACGCAAATGAGTCGATAGATTGACCAAGAACAAAACAGGATATCGATATACTGTATCAGTAACGATGTTGCCTACAGATCTAATAACGAACATCATGGTATAGTGGTCTATTAGCCTGATTTGCCCTATTGCTAGCAATATAACCTATTAGATTGACCTCCACGCTGTTCTCCCTGGAAACGGCGGTTAATTCTTGTTGAATTGATCACGATGATTTAATTGACCTGCTTATCTAACTGAATATAACCTAACATCTCTTACTGGTGGCCCTCCAGCAAATGCCAATAGCGCAGAAGGAATTACCATTCTATTTTCTCCCATTAAAATAAATATCCCAATCTTGAATTCGAACCTGACTTACAGCGAAAACTTTCAATTTACTGTTTTATGACATTATTGTTTATAACTTATCACATTTATAATATAGCACGAATAGTTTTTTATTTGAATAAAATAAATATATAGATATAATTTATACCAAAAATTTTTTTGCATTACATTTATAGATTTTTTAATTATTAAAATTATAAAATTCGAAATACGTAAATGAAATCAATAGCTAAAATTTACAATTATTTTTACTGTAAAGTTAATTTTAATTCAGATATTATCGCCTGCTTAGATAGTCTATGGAAGTATACATTTTCATTTGCGAGAAACAGTCGCCTGTTAAAGCTTTATATCAACAATTTCATCCGGGAACCTGAAATTACTAATTTAAACTTTACATTTAATCTTGTTGGCTGACGAAACTTTTGCAAAGTGAGATAAAGTATCACCTAAAACAGCATAACTCCCAACATTATCAAAGATAACACGAAAACGTACGGACCTTCCGATTTGCATAGTTTTTGTTATTATATTCATCTGTATAACATACATCTGTTTGAAAATCACAAGCCAATTCGATTTAATAACGAGGAGAAAAAATTCTAATTTCCTCTTCAATAAAGTTTCGTAGTGCAATTGAAATTCGTTCAGTCCGGATATCTGAGGCATGCGGTTTCAAGTAATTTGGTAGATTTTGACTTTAGCTGCGAACATATTACCATGATAAAGAGTATCCTATTTAGTCATTCAGGTTATCAATTGGCGTGGTCATCAATTTATTTTTTAAAATACTTTAAGTTAACCTACACAAAAGCATTTTTAAATAATCATTTTCTATTACTCTGACTATAAATTAATAAGCATAATATCTATTGTTTAAACACCTGATTTCGTTTGTCAGGCAATCAGGTTATCCATTGTAAAAGTCATATTATGAATTTGTCTTTGCCTTTAATTTGATTATTTTCAAAAATATATTGTGATCATTCCCAAATATGGTCCTAGATCATAGCTGGATGCGATACTGATAAGGATCAGCTATTATTTTGTTGAATATAAGTGAACCAGAGAAATAAATATAATAATATTAGACTCGAAACAATGTCTACCTACAATGAGAGGAATAAGAGTTAGTTTTTGTGGTGTTAAGTATTTATTTTTTAATATTTAAATGGAATAAAGCACTCAAAAGGTAATATTTAGTGTAAAAGAAGAATTTTTAATAAGGTTAGTAAAACATAATTACACTATTTATTTCTACCATTAATTTAACTTTATAAAATGCCTTTCAGTTCTAAAGTGTGTACATAAAAGTTCCCATTATCTTAGTATAACTCTATTTATTCTCATCTAGATACTTTCGTACTACTTAAAGAAATAACTTTTAGAGACAACAGAACTTAATGCGTTCATATTTTCAAAGTAAATAAGATAATTGTTTTGAGTCCTGGATTACCCATAAACTATCGTTCATTAAAAGTTAAATCTTAGTAAGTTATCTTACTATTCAGAAATGAAGAGAAACTGCACGTAACTAGTTTTACACTAACATCGAAATGTACTTTGATGAATCTTATCATAACTTATATAATATTCTATTCATAATTCAGCATTTTCTATAATCATTCAGCTTTTTGTAATATTGTACGTGTAATATTATTGAATTATAAACAATAATCTAAAAGCCATTACTTCATCGTCACCCTTTCCTAAATTCCTTTTTATCAAGAGGAAGGGGGGAGGGACTGACCTGATTTACTCTTTATCTATTTTTTTAATATGTAAAAATGTAATGATATTTCCCTCTGCGGTATAGGTATATGCTAGCGGGGCACCAATGAGTGACAAATTTGTTGGTTTTTTGTCACCACTTCAAATAGAATTTACTACGATGATTTCCAGGCAGAACCGCATGGTAGTCGACCTGGTAGGGTATATCGCTATCAATGAGTCTATCAAACCCCATTACTAACAGTCTCTTTCCCCCTAATTCTCACTTATTTTCTTTTTATAAGTGAAAATACAGTGGCAATTCCGCCTGCGCTATTGGTATACGTTGGCAATACACCAGTGAGGGGAGAAAGAAATAGTAATAGGGATGTAACAGTTCCATTGCTAGCAATATATCCGTCACGGCGATCTCCACGCGGTTTCCCCTGAAAACCAATATTAACGTGGTTAATTCTCGTAGAATTTATCACGAGGGGCTAACTGACCTATTTCCATGCTCATCTGTCATCTTTCACTGGTGCCTCACCAGCGTTTCGATAGCGCAAGCGAGATTACCATTTCATCTTTACTAATTAAAAAAAAAGATACACCAATGACGGCTGATAGGTGAGGATGAAAGTAAAATCTGTTAGCTAACCGTGACGAATTTTGTAAGAATTAACTAATGATTTCCAGGAAAAATCGCGTAGATGTCGACCTGATAGGATATATCGTTAACAGTGGGGCTATTAAACCCCATTACTAACAATCTCTTTCCTACATAATCTTCATCTATTATCCCTCACCGGTACAACCCTAGTTAACAGATATAAAACATGGATGGGGTTACCACTCCATTTTCATTAGGACAAGTCTTTTTTTATACTCAGTGTGAACATTTAATACAATTGTATTAATATTATATTGAATATTAAATTGAGTTGTAGTATATATAATAATAGATATTTCCAATAGAAATTCTACACAATTTAACTTTCATCGATAGTAGGAAAACAAAAGACCGGAATCATGCATATGGATTCCGATTGTTAGTTCGTGCTATAAATTTAATAAACAGCATTCATATGGAAGTTTCCCAATCCCAGCGCGATATTGGTTTCGAGTTCGCGAAGCAACGTGAATGTTCTCTTCACAGATCTAAAGAGCTACTGGTTCAAAGCGTACGATAGAAATATTTTAATAAGAAAAGTTACATAACTATTCGTATCTTGTTCAAATATTATTTTCTCTTCGAAATAAAAATATTTTATAAGAATAACATAAAAAAGTCAGGTACTTTTAAACTTGCGTTTATTTTTAATATATTTTAATAGAAATTAATGAAATGGCTAAGTTTTATCAAAATTATCGCGAAACATTCTCTAAATATAATATAATAGTAGTAAAAAACACATTCAATCAATTAATATATTTTTGATTTGCTGTTCGTAGCAGATAACATAGCAGACTATCTTATAGTCGGATCGATTAATCGTTTGTTTAGATTAGACTGTAGCTTCATTCGCCTACCAATAAAGCGAGAAATGGCAATTACGTTACTTTACCACTATACGCAATATGTAAATGTAGTCTATCACTATTGTTACAATTGGATTAAACCAAACGTTAGGTAGGTACTAATGAATGACGTAATTAATCTACAACGTAATATGCCGTCCTTGTTGTTGTTTGAAATAGTGATTTTCCAATAAAGATATTAAAATAAAGCGATCAAATTAAATGATTATCATTTATACATCATCATCATCATTACAACCTGTCTGTTATTGTCCACTACTAGGTATATAGATTTGGTATTCAAACTAATGTAGTATCGTATATCAAATCTGATTCAAATCTATTGAAAAATTTAAGCGGGATTGGGTGAGCAGTAAAATATATTTAAAAAAAATACATGACATTGTAACCTTCAAGAAGACAGCATATTTGTTTCTATAAAGACAGTAACATATTTGCAATTTCTGATGTTGCAGATATCTATGAGCAGCGGTAATCACTTAACCTTAAAATTTTTTTTAATGATATTTATAATGAATTTTAAGTTAAATGAAATATGTAAAAACTAAATGACCATATACTTAGGTACATACAAACGTATGTTAGCATATATACTTGATATATTTTTTTATTGAAACGAGCTTTTCTTAAAAATGGTTCGTGTCTGCATTTACTGGGTGGCCTTCGGACGTCCTTGGTTTTTAGCTTAAGGACGAGACGATTCTTGTAAGTTTCTAGAAGTTTATGTTGTTATTACATTTAAACTCTGAACAATGTTTCTCAATTGATTAAATATTATTATAGACATAGACAATATTGCTATTAACTTTTCAAGTATACATCTACCATAGTTCCTCTTAATGCGCAGATTCCTTTATAAGGAAAAATAGACGATCACTATAACGAGAGATTATATAAAACTGACAATAGTATTTGCTGTGATCTAACGAAACTACAAGTAATGTATGGTCTGATTGTTTCGTTTGATAACGTCTGCTCCGATAAAGTATTTACGACTCTTCCTGCTGTCTTTTGTTCCCTTGTTCCTGTTTGTTTTGCGACTAATTAGACGAAGTTGGGGAAGTTGGGCGCTTGCCGTCTCTCGGTCGGGTGAGGTTCACATTTCTCTTGGAACTAATAGAACCTTTAAGACATCACACTGTCCAAAGTTTTTGGCTTTAGTAGCGGCTGCATTGAGTGAATTGGTGAATACAATACAAAGAAGTTTACGGTTATTAATGTGTTTATTATATAGGTTGAAAACAAAATCATTGGCATAATTTTAAGGCAGTATTCCACTAGTGACGACTGAATATTTTTTCTAAAGACATGTGGGTCAATAAAGGAATATTTTGAGCCTCCCTTATGACTTTTAAGTTGACAGCTAGTTATGTTGTATTAGTATGATAAACTTAAATTTGTTTGTTACATTGTATAAAAAATATTACCATAGAAATTGCATTAATTATTATTATTTCTACATACTTTAAATACTTAATTTTAAACTTTCAAACTATTAACACATATTTTACATACACTATCGGAATTTAATGCGATGAAATGTTGCAGGTAAGATGGACACAAATGAATATAGGGCATAAATGAATGAATGAATGAATGGTTTATTTTCTCTTTACAAAAGGTTGTATAAGGTGACCTCTTGAGGTACAATTAGATATGTATGACCATTTGTGTGAGAGACTGGTGCTTGCAGTAGGTTTTGAAGAACGAGTTAAATTTTCAAAAGAACAAATTAAACATTGAAATGATATTTTTTGTAATGCAACACAGGAGTATCCAGAGGACTTTTGGGTGGTAAGGTGATGAACTAAAAGGCTAATGAATGGTGTAGTTTTGTTAAAATCTATTAAATTATTTTTCTGTATGAAGCCGAATGCTATGTTACTTGCCCAGATACCTACCCATTATTATTATTTTTACTTAATAATATAATACTGCCTTCAAACTGTAATCCATGTTATTTAGGTTTAAATGTGCTACATTATCAACATCTCAAACAATATTATATGAAAATTTTCATACAATTTAGGGTATTTTTAAATAACGTAGACTTACAGTTTCTTTGATGTTAAGAGATTAACTTCCACCATGGACGCTTGCAACCCCAAAGGTGCCAGTCACGTTTTCTTCTCTCGTACGGATTGTATTTGCACAATTCAACTTGAGAACTAAACAAGAGTGGATGCTAACTGGTATACCACTATTTATTTACTTACTAATCTAGAAAGTGTTAGAGAGAGATGACCAAGAACCGCGTTTTCTTGTATCACGAGAATGTTTTTTCACACACAGTTATTAAAACAAAGACATATTGTCATGATCCATTTTGCATATAGTCCAAATATAGTATTCTCTGACTCAGTATGCCCTACATAACACAGGAACAATGTATTTAAATAAAATTATTTGTGACTAATATTACTATTGGACATTATATTGAACTTATTTGTAGTCGGCTCAATTATTCATTTACATGAATTTTTAACTAATTATAATAAAGTTTTATTGAAATAAACAATAACGAAATTAAAATACTCTTTAAGCTTCAAAGCTTAATACGGAGACTGTGGAAACAAATTACCATTTATCCTATTATACTATATCTTTTATTTTGGAAAAAATATTATTATCTTTCTCTTAGATATATCATATTTAGCATTTAATATAGTTAACGCTTAATACCATGTGGAACTATAATAATAAAATATTTCTTTGGCATCGTTCGTCTCCGTACCGCATGAAATCTAGCAGTGATATTTATATAAAATATTTACATTACTACTGCGGTCACGTTTACATCGATTTGTTTGTATGAAATGGAAATACTAATATTCCTTTTCACTATCAAATACAGTTTAAATTTACTATATTTCCTGTCGTATTATTTCGATCTAATTTGTGCAATACTCAGAATCAAATAATCGTAATTATCGTCTAAATGCCTAGAATTATCACCGTTTCAAGCAATATTCATATTTTTTAGCATATCCACTTTTCTTTTCAAAAGTATGAGGAAACTTCGCGTAATGTAATTATAACTGTATCTTGGCCTTTGCAACTCCAGTACAGTCCGTAACATAAAATAACAAGAATAATTATAGGAGCTTTCAGTGAAATTGGATTGATACAACTTTATATTAAAAGAAAATTCTCTACAAACTTCCTCGTTTAACAAGTTGGCCGTTATTGTTTTCTTTGCTCTATTCTATGAATAATTTTAAAATAATACACCTCAATGGTTACCGGAAATTGTAATTAATTTGTTGATGTTTTTCTTCACAGGCTCGATTTGTTGCTGTCAACCATAAGCAGTTAACAAGTTTCTTCTATAATTTGTATTTTTAGAAAGTTATGTAATTAATTTTTATTTACTTTCTAACAATCCAAGTATAACAATAATAAAAAAAAGTATATTGATGTTTTTATTCAGGTGAAAAAAGATAGAGACATGATTATCAATTCATTGGGAGAGGTCACAGGATGCACTCGGAGTTTTTTGTGACCTATCAAAGGCATTTGATTGTGTGGATCATAAAACGCTTTTGTACAAGCTCGAACATTATGGTATAAGAGATAATGATCTAAAATTAATGAGAACTTATTTAGAGGATAGGGTTCAAACTGTAGATATTGACGGTGTAAAATCTAAGGGAGCTAATATTAAGATGGGCGTTCCACAAGGGTCAATCTTAGGCCCCTTTCTCTTTTTAATCTACATAAATGACCTTCCCTTTATGGTAGAGAAAATTGCAGATATAGTGCTGTTTGCGGATGATACTTCGTTAGTGTTTAAAATTGGACGTCAAAGTAATCAATTAGACGATGTAAATTGTGCTATGTCTGCAATATTAAATTGGTTTACATGTAATAACCTATTATTAAATTCCAGCAAAACAAAGTGTATAAAATTTACACTTCCTAATGTAAGACTAATAAATACACAGTTATTGCTTAATGACGAAATAGTAAATTTTGTTAATGATACAGTTTTTTTAGGTATAACAGTGGACTCGAAATTACAATGGGGGCCCCATATTTCAAAATTGGCCAGTAGACTCAGTTCTGCTGCATATGCAATTAGAAGAATTAGGCAATTAACAGACGTGGCGACGGCTAAACTTGTATATTTTAGTTATTTCCATAGCATAATGTCTTATGGCATACTGCTGTGGGGTAAAGCAGCCGATATAAATACTATATTTGTTTTACAAAAGAGAGCCATACGTTCTATTTATGGTATGGGTTCGAGAGAGTCATTACGTCAGTGCTTTAAAGACTCAAATATCCTCACAGTTACTTCACAATACATTTATGAAAATATTATGTATACACGGAAGAACTTAGCGAGTTTTAAAAAACTCAAAGACTGTACAAGTAGAAACTTACGCAATATAAATAAGCTTATTTTACCTAAATGCCGTCTGCACAAAATCAGTAATTCATTCTATGGTAATTGCATAAGATTTTATAATAAACTGCCGGAATCTGCATTAAATCTGACAGAGAGGCAATTCAAATCTTATATTAAACAATTTTTATGTAAGAAAGCCTATTACAGGATAGACGAATTCATAGATGACAACATATCAAGTAAATAATTAGTTTATTAGCATACAACGTTATAATTTTATTTTCTCATTGCTTTCTTGATTTAATTGATTAATTTTAGAAATATGAAAGCGTAGCGGTTTTTTGTATTAATTGCCGCATGCATTCTTATGTAAAATGTGAATACTATAACTATCAGATGGCAATTGTGAGTAGCTTTGACGTGGTCTAGTGTTTTGAGTAGTCATGCTCACTAAAATGTCCAGACTTGTGGCGGCGTGGTGGGCCGGGTCATTGGGCTCCCTAAAATATGGTCGAGCGCAGTGATGGCTGGCTCATCCGTCATACTCGTGAACGGGTGCTGCTTGTAGGGACTGGTCTGCTCTAATCACTATGACTGATTTCCTCTTATTAATTGTTTAACCAGTTGGTTATGTATTCAATTTTTTTTTTTCTTTTTGAGTATTTAATTGAATTAGTGCTAATTGGTGGTTTGTATTCACACAATTAAACTTAAAAATGTAAAATAATAATAAAATTATTTAAAAGAGCATCACGCAAGTTTCTTGCTCGTTCTTCTTGTGATGAGACAGCTTTCCGAACGAGCGGTAAATTAAAAAAAAATGTAATGACTTTTCAAAAGTGCTTCAATGTAAGTTTATTTGAATAAATGATTTCTATTCTATTCTATTGTTTGTTTGGGCATCTCTGTTCCGTTCGTGTTTCTACCGTGAAGCAGTTGCGTTTGCATAGCTATGTTTCGGTTTGAAGGGTGGGATATGATAGTGAATTTACAGGGTACAGAGGAATAACACCTGAGTCCTCAGGAATGGCAACGCATGGGGAGTATCATAGGCGAAACAGTATACTCTGTTATATATATATATATATATATATATATATATATATATATATATATAATTTCCATTGGTATGTGTATGATGGTATGAGTATGGCTCATGTCTATAGGTGACGGTTACCACTTCCCATCAGGTAGGCCGGCAGCTTGTTTGACATTCTAAGATGTATAAAAAATTATATCCGTATACTAGTCCGTTCTATCACACTACAGGTAGTAGGACAAGTACAGGTTGACAGTCAATTATTTACTATTCACATCAATATAAAGAAATAATAATGAAGAATTGAGAATATATTTACTTTCATTCTTTTTTACCCGCTGGAAATTGTAGGATGCGAATGAAAACAAGTAAGATATACCATTACCAAGAAAAATTCGATATAAAATCCTACATGAAATTAACATGGTAATAGTAAGGCAATACTGCTCTCTTTTGGGGGAAAATTCATGCATGGCAACGGGATGTTAATAGATTATTATAGTATATCTATATAATCAGTTTTTCATTATACATATTTATATTTCATATAATAGCTTTTGTTTTATCAGAGTCAACATTTCAAATAAAGCTAACGTTAACTAGAATTGTTTGCTAAATTGTACCTACGAGTTTCAATTTTACATAGAAATTATTTTATAGCAATTCTCGTATGTTTGTAATTACTGTATACATAGCTAAAGTAAACTTAATTACTCTAACCGGGACTACAGTATGAATTACCTCAACCGATTCGGATCCGGTAATTAATGATGTTGTACATAGAGATAACTGTTTGTATATTTACCTATATTACTAAAGATCTATTGTTGAACTCTACCACTATTGTATGAGTAAATGTGTAAGTTTATAAAAATATGAAACAAAGTGACTCTAACTGATTTCATACGATAAATTGTTTAGCGGCGATAACTAAAACCTACGACTTGGCGTGCTCTATAATACAGGAAAATTCGTACATTACTTTACGGTTACTTAATCAAGTAATAACTACAGTCAACTTCGCTTGGTTTCTATGATAGATATGCACAAATAAACGAAACTGAGTGATGAAGGATTCTACATGTATTTTATATCAATGTCTTCAATTAAGACCCATAAATGAATTGATATAACATCGATTGTTTTTGACATTTCTCTCGTTAATTGTCGACTTAGTTTTTCTTTAGAAACTGCTATATTCATATATTATATATATCATCGCGTTTTCACTAAACATACTTATTATATTAATACGTTTAGAACTTTTAAGTTTTATACTTTTATGTATAAAATATTACTTTTGTTTATACTTCATCACAGTACATACAATATGGTATATTTTAAACATAGTTTTAAATGAAAATGTGTACGATAAGAATAATACTTATTTATAGCTTTATAGACTCTTATGGTACTCTTTATATAATATAACAACCAATTCAGAAGTATTTTTCCTAATTTATACACCTATAAGCTACAGAGCCCACACATTGGTGGTATAAAAAAATAAACTTAACTGTTGTTCTATTATTCTTTTGAAACAAAATATTAATTTGCGTATTTAACTCAGTACAAGTTCCCTTCAGTTCTGGCATATGTGGAAATAAAACCAATTACAGTAAAGTTATCTTGCCTACAAAGGACGGAAAGTGCGAATATTATCTCAACCATGCAGCCGACAACGGGATCTAGTCCAGCTAATCAGAGCTTAGCTCCAAGCGCGGGCTTACGTGCCTTTTCCACGTTTACGTTTTAGTACCCACAATCCCATTGTTTCGGTCAGTTGGACGTTGTAGGAGAAGACTAACAGATTTGTGTAAACGTTTGAAACAATTAATTCTAACTCAACTTATGGTTTAATGAAAGAAAATATTAAAATCAAAACTTGTTATCTTAATCGAGCCAATGAAATGACGTCCCATCACTGGGAAAGGCTCCCTCCTCATAAACAAAGATTATTGATTGATTATACTCGTATTATCGCGCTGGTTAAACAGTGGTACAAGCATTTATTTTGTTGCTTCAGTCGGGTCTTAAAACATCCTGCGAAAGAAAAGAATTCTTAGTTCCTTACCATATATACTAAAAGGGTTCAGGAAGTACTTCTACGTACAAAAGGGTACCAGAAGGAGAATGTACAAAAGTACTTAAGCATTTCTATCCCAATCATATTTCTGCCATAAAGTTGTTGTGCTTGTACGGCTATTGGCTGTGTTTTGGTTTGAGATATGGTAGTGAAATCACAAAGTACGAACGTATTACTTGTCATCAAGCACGTTGCTTTATATAAATGTTTTTCTGGATTCAAAACTTTGTCATGCAAATTTAAAAAAATAACTTTTTCAAATTTTTTCGGATTTAGATATCCAACGTTTGTTATCGAGCTTCTATAACCCAAGATATCCTAAAGCACGATAATCAGGCAATTGGTTTGTTTGTGGAAGAAAGAAGAAAGAAAATAAAAAATAATTTTACGTTGCTTTTATTAAATACAATTTAGAACAGCAAATACGCTGACAACTAAAATGATAATCATCGCCTATAGACATGAACAGTATCATGGAAGTCACCAAATATACTGTCATGTATATATTACATGGAATCCTCATATGTCTACATTTGTTATTTAAAGAATTTTCCTCTTTTTATAGTCCTTCTATAACTAGTTCAAGTTGGCTATCAGCTCACGGAATCTTAATTTCTTCGAAAATGAAATAATTAAGATGCACTTTAATAAGACTTTTTCAGTGGCCAACACACCTTTTAAAAGAACTTCGCCCATCGTAATCACCTGTAAAAAATCATATCTAACATATCTAAGCTCTTGGTCTTTTTATGAACGATGATATATTGTTGATTCTAGAGAATAAAATTATTACCATAGAATATTGTAACTTTTTTTTTATACCACTGAGGTGGCAAACAAGCATACGGACCACCTGATGGTAAGTGGTTACCGTAGCCTATGAACACCTGCAATACCAGAGGCATTACGCGTGCGTTGCCGACCCTGAAGAAACCTCTTTATCCTTTATCGTTAACTTCTCTAACTTAAATAAAATTTTATTTAAATATTGTAATGTTCATAAATTTCATAAATAAAAGTTGAAAATATAGTTCTTATTTGAGCTTTCCATCTTTATTTTAAGTTTATATGATAAGCAATAGCTAAATTTGTTATTATTATTATTTTTGTTGAATTTTTGCTGTCGCTGCTTTCTTCTCCAGGCAATATGATGTTATATTACGAGTACAGTATATGTGACGTGTGTTAAAGTTAACAACATTTACTTAAATATATAGTCATTTAAATTGATTAAATCTTGTTTCCATTATAACAAAAAATATATCTTATAATTCTAAAATATATCAAAACCTAAGTAAGCCTCAGGCATACTTTTTTATGAAAAAAATATTAGGTATTCAATGTCGTTATATTTGCGAGACATACTTATTTTTAGAGAAAATAACAACCAATTACGTAATACAATGAAGAGATATAAATAGAAAGCTAATTAAATAAAGAAGGGATATATTTTTTATATTACATTCATCTTTATATATAAAATATACAAATACATAATATATCTATAGATTTAATAATTTACCTTCGTGGCATAAGAGTGTAGGTACGTATTTTTTTTTTTATATGTGTGTGTGAGCCTAAGATTAAACCGTGTATCATGTCCTTCTTTCATTTCTGGTCTCTTAAAATCCTGGCTACACAGCTTGATAATAAGCACTGTAGGTAGATTTTTTTATTCAACTTTAAATCGCAAACAATCTAATGAATAATTCACCTAACAATTGCTTATGGATATGAATAATGTCATATGATAAAACAATGAACACATGAGGTGAAGGCTATTCCTAATAAAATAAGATTTTTTCTTTACAAAAAAAATATCGACTTCAATCGTGGTAAAAACTGTTTTGATAAAATTTCTGTAGGACCAATACAAAAGCATATCCTTTCAAATAAAAATCGGTTTATAACTGATTAATAATATAATTGATTTATCTTTTTTGAAGTTGGTTAAAAACTAAAATATTGTGTTTCTGTATGCAGTAATTTCTGTTTTATCAAATATTCTCAGCAGCACATACTCAATTTTATATCACATCAAATATATACATATATACATACATAAATTTATTTTCATATTTAGATTTTATGTAATACACGAGTAAGTATTCTGTAAATCCGCTACTTTCTTTGTATAGGGACCAGAGGATCCCTTGACAATTTTCTGTGCAGACAAAATAAATATTACATCTGTCATCACTACTCATAGGAAAAGGAATACGTAAGTAAATATATTAAAGGTGTTTGTTAGTTTACAAAATATACTGTTTTCCTTTTTTTTTCATTGCCGCGTATTGTTGGTATATATATCGAATGTGAATATATATAATTAAATAAATACTTTGTATACAAAATTAAGTATGTATATTGGTTTAAAAAATAATGTATTATCCAACAATTTACATCTTAATTGTTATAATATGTATAGTTATTATTATAATAGAGAACTCTATTATTCTAACTTGTTGTTTCCGTAAAACTGGCTCACTAATTTAATTTATATTTGTAAATCACCGTGTCTTGGTAATCTCTTATGGACTCCCGCGATACAGGTTCGCCTAGTGCGGGGTCCAATGTACTCGCGTTGTAAATTTCTTGTATTTAATAAATAAATAAAAAAAAAGGTATTTCAAGGCTAGGTTACTTTTTATGTACACTGTTGTCACATGGCAAACAATATCTATAGGTAGTGTCTAGAAGGTACTAGTGTAAAGTAGGAAACGCCAAAGAAAATCAATTAAAATTAACTTGTAAGCGATACTACTGCGCGTATTGAATAGTTTTTCATATATTTCCATGAAACTAAAAAACACTACATTAAAAATTACTTTTAATATTATAAGTATGATAATTTGTTTGTTTGTTACTTGTTAGAACCTTAAGCAATGTTTGTAATATTTTGTATAGATATACTATTAAAAAATGGAGAACGATATAAGCTACTTTTTATCTTGATTAATAACCATATCTCCGTCATGCATAGGTAGTGGTGGGTATAAGTTAGAATTTAAATAAACTATTAATTATTTTAATAAAAAACATATTAGTATTCTCTTAATTGCTTTTCATTTTGTGTAATAAGATAACCATTTAAGTTTTTGTATATCAAATATCTAATACATTTTTGAAACAACTATACTCATCTAATCTTAATACCAATAATGCGCTATGATATGAAACTGGGATCAGCGATGGCTAAACCACCAAAACAGCAACACAATAGAATAACCATTTATTCACAATCTGTCCCTGATTCGATATAATTGTACCAATTGTGTAGGCAGGCGTTCAGCTTCAATAAAATTAGTTACGAGGCGGTAATAACAAGGGTTGCTAAAGTAACCCAACACGTACTAGGAAACAACAAAAGGGTCCAAGCAGATATAAAACGGAGTCTTAGAACGAAAACTTTGCCATTGTTGCCGCTGAGCCATGGGTCGCATTGTTCAAGTTATATTAAAGTGGGAGTTTAATACTTCAAAGGATTACTGTTAGATGTGGTCACGAGGCTATTATAGCGTCAGTTGGGACTGCTTGAAATCTTAGATTAATATTACGTCAAAGTCACAAGGACGAAAGAAGGTTTGATTAATTCTGCGTAATAATGAGTTTGCTTAGTTTGATATTCCGTAAATTAATTTTCCATAGGTACCCAGAGAGAAAACAAGGTCGTCGAACTTTCGAAACTGTGTTTATTAAAGCACAAATTATATATAATGAATTTTTTTATTAATTTTTTCTATATTGTCGTTTATGTTGAAATATATAATAATAAATGAACCAATGATTTATTCACTTACAAAATTAGATATTTCCCTATAAAACAACTGGAATTGTCGTGTAAGCAGTCTAAAAACTCTTATACTATGGTAAATATTATATAAAACCTCTCATCTTAAAATATTTAACTATTTTTGGGTGCACGTCTCTTTGAGGAAAAAAGTTTTAAAAATATTTTAATTTTAATTCCATTTGCATTTATGCCCTTAAGCAGTTATGCTTGCATGGATGCATTTCAGTTTGGAGGGGATGAAATTGCAAAGTACAAAACTATGATGGCAGAACTTCTTAGTTCTTAAGATTGGCAACACGATATGTCGGGTATTATGAGTATCACAATATTTTCATTGATAGTTAGGATGCGATTCATGTTTACAAGCGACGTTTACTACTTTCGATTTGCTGGGGCGACAGCTTGTTTGCACATTCCAAATTCTATAAAAAAAGTTATTTTCTTTTTTAGTATTATGTTTAAAATCCATTGTTAACTTAACTTTAGAGCATCACCTTGTAATAACACACTTTTATATCTTATGATATTACTTTAAAACAATCCTGTTTATTTCTTCTCAACAGAACTGTGCGCTGTAATAAGAAACAAAGAATAGTCAGATTTTATATTCATAGAACTACTCGACCGTAGAGGAAACTTTTCTCGACGCTTTTACTCGCTAATCATTTTATTACTTAAAATGAGTAAAACCTACCTACCCATTTTGCTTCATTCATATATTTTTTATTGTACAACAACAGTTCTCATCTAAAATGTTCATCTCAGGATGTTTCTACGTTTAATTTTAATTGGCTGTTGTTTGTTTTGTTGTTGTTTGTTGTTGTTTTTTGTTTGTATGTATGTTTTTTCTTTCTATTTATTAAATAAACTTATTTATATCATAAGAATATATCCCTTATGGTTTTTGACGATTAGGCTATTATAATGCCAAGAGAGAACAAACAAATAACTAATAAAATTAATTTTAAATTTATATAATATTAGTAATGATTTCATTTGGTTATTTTTACATTAAGCATTTACTTATAATATATATTTAATATACATGAAGCTATTACCAAAAAAACCTTTTATTTTGATCAATTTCCAGAGGGAGAAGGTTCTCACATTTATTTTTACTGAACAAATGTTGGTAATTATTTTTGCAACTGTTAGAAGTAGGAATTCACGAAAATTTTGTAACGTTCGAAAAGACTATTTTGGCGGGGGAAAATATTAATAAATAAATAAATAAATTTAAACCTTGAATTATAACTATAGACATAGAAAAAAAAGGTTGTCTATTTTAAGAACAATCGTCGATATCGTTTGGGATAAGACAAATTTAAATATTTAAATGTATATTAAAGAAATATTTAACTGTATATTAAAGAAATATTTAAGCCAGAAACCGATATGGCGATGACCTACGTCATCGACAACCTCACTGTCGATAATAATTACTAGCTTTCACTCGCGACTTCCTCTGCGTGAATGGTATACGAGTATGTTCTCTGACTAAGATAAAAAATAGCTTATATCCTTTTCCATCCCATATAGAGTGTATATATCAAATTTTACAGTAATTGGTTAAGCTGATAAGGTAACAAACAACATTAAAAGAACTCACTTTCACATTTACCATATAAGTAAAGATTAAGCGATTCCCAAAAGGAACTTCTCAATCCATCCATCCATCATCTTATAATTATTTTATATATAAATTACGCAATGTCCTTGCAGAACTTGGACCAATATTAATCTTTCTTGTCAATAAAATTTATACACATGTGAATGTCATGTTAATTTTGTCACGATTGATGCTACTTGTTTTACAGAGCAAACTAATATTTGTTGTGGAACAATTTTGCGTTCTCGCTCCTCGTTCTTATGTCATTTATCTATGCCTTCCATTAGTTTTAAAATAATTTAAGTTTATGTTTTACAAAAAAAAAAAAACGATTTTAATTGCGGCAAAACTAATTATTTTGTTTTGAAACTAGACTATTGAATCGATTTTGATTGAAATCTTATGATATATATATATATATATATATATATATATATATATATATATATATATATATATATATATATATATATATATATATATATATATATATATATATATATATATATATATATATATATATATATATAGACTAGACTTATCAAAAGTTTTTAATTAGAAGCCAACACAGAATAAGTTAGATATTTGAAAAGTACACAAAAATGACAAGGACAAGGAACAATCTAAAGTAGATTAGATTTATGTAGAATATTGAAATTTAAATAAAACATTTTTTTTATTCATTGGATCCATTTGCAATGCAAACACATTTATTGGTCAAATTGAACATTCGCATAAAACATTTTGTGTTTTATGAAGAACATTTTATTCAATTACCATAGTATTCGTATATACCTACTTGCTTTAATGTAATATTGTATATTATGCTAGCTGCATCGTGTGGGTTTGCTCACGTAAATTAAATTAAAAGTATCTTGTTATCTAAGATGTTAGTTTACAATATAGTTAATATGTCTAGCAAATTTTATTCAAATAAGCATGACTGTACATAACACCCAAACATCTTTGAATACATTTACTTTATAATAGGTATTAGTAGAAAAACAAATAAAAAGAATATGATATAATCATTGTTATGCTATAATTTTACAATATATAAACATTATATCGATTTATAAATACCCATATTGTGGATATGAAAAACCAGGTTTAGATGATACTTAAATTTTGGATGGTAATGTAATATACATACATACAAGCGCCATAAAACAAAGATTTTTACACATGTTTCTTCCCTAAATTCACAACATAATCTTCAAGCTAGTTTCACCCTTGAGAGGAGTAAAACGGGTTTCAAGTTATATTGCTTATTTTAGAGTTAAAATCTGAGATACTAGGGAAGAAAATCCTTTAATATATTGAAGAAGCCATAGGATACACGAGCGATATTAAATTAATAAAATAATAGACATAAAATACTTTATTGTGTTTAGTTAATTGAATAGACTTTCAATTTCCTTAATAAATGGTTACATTTTAAATTACGTTTTTAAAATCTTGACATATAAAAAAGTCTCGAGATATATATTTGATATAAGTTACATCTGATGTAGTCCTTATTTAAAATTTAAATGATCATTTTTTTGATGCTGAAAAACAGTCACGTTAGTCGTTACAAAATTAATATGGCCGGGATGTGAGTATAGCCTATAGGGTAATACTTATTACAGTGTATATATTGTAATGAGCATCATCTTCTCTCTTATCAGCTTCATATGTATAGCGAAGATATAGCATAAGATATACAAGAAAAAACATTATGGAATCTACTTCTTTTTACAGTCGCTTATAGTGGGATTAGTTTTCAAATATTTACCATAAAATTGAAAATCTATAGTTATCTATATATGTAAAAGAGTGATTAACTTTTTTTTATTACTATTATTTCAGCCGTTAACTGTCTACTGCTGGACATAAGCCTCACCCGTAAGGGGACTTTTGCCAGTAATTATCACGCTTGGTAGGCGGCACTTCAGTTAGGTCTTTGAGGATATTTTAAGAGGGACGCTGTTGCCTATCTGTCGCACTCTCTTAGTCGCCTCTTATGACACCCACGGGAAAGGTGGCCCATTCTATGCCAGGGCACAGATAATATACGCCATGGCACATATCGCGACGACGACGACTGACTGACTAAAATAGCTAAATCTAAAATCTTGAAATTTTGCTGATAGGTTCTTTATAGGAAGTTTGAAAATCCAACCTCGTGTAAAAAGTCGCAGGCAAAAGCTAGTATTTGTGTGAACATTTTTATACGTTTGAATACAAACGTCACTGGTCGGTTAAAATTGAGTGCATATTTTAGTAGAATGCGTTTTATTTTCAGTCGTTTTTCAGCATCAGGTAGTACCTATTAATATGTTGAGTTTTTTGTATATCAATATTCAAATCTGGGTTAAAAGAAATGTACTTTTAAATAGAATTTCGTATCTTTACGATATTCACCATTTAATATAATTCGGTTTTGTTTTAATAGCTAATCTACTAAATCGATTTAGATAAAAATAAGTTATTATGATACTTTAAAATGGATTATGGGGTGAACAAATTCGTGAGAATCATTTTACGTACAATAAAATTTTTACGTACACAAGTTGTTAACTAAAAAGTATTTCACTCACTGTACATTGTAGCTGTACTAAGGCAACTTTGTAATAAAATGGAATAATAGGTGTATTATTAGCTAACGTAGAATAGTATGGTATAAGTGTACTGATTCGTTTTTATTGCATAGATAAAATATACAATTTGATTCATGAATGCATCTTATTAGTAAACTAGGTACTTAAAAGTTATTGCGTACGAAATATGAACTAGTAAAAGTAACTGGATTATATTCTTGCAAAGTTGCGTGGCGCTTGCTGCTTAGCGATTACTTGTAAAACATTCTCCAACACCTAGTTGATGACTGTAGAGAGAATTCTTTATTTAAATTTGTACATTGCAGGAAGTTTCTGAACTAAGTTAGATTTTCCATCCAGACATTTGCAATACTTCAAAGTTATGAATTTCGCCAGTAATTTCAATCGAGAATAGTTTCGTACTTACTGCCTTTTTAGTGTTTTTTTTTAAACTAATTTAAATACAACTTGTATATTAATTAGAAGTATTTATTGAAGAAATTTGGGATATATTCAGCATTGGCCAAATAGGTTTTCATAATATAATTAAATCTATGTGATAAAAGAGATAATACAAGTAACAACAAAAAGTTACTTCGAGTAGTTGCATAAAATTCACTGTATAATCTGTTGTGAGATTGTAGAGATTGTGTGTGTTTGTGTGTAAATTTACAATACATTTTGTGAAGATGTTTGAGCTGTTATAAAGTCAATAAAGTTAATAGATAATAATAAAACAAACTTACTTTTTTACATTTATAATAATAAAAAGGACATAAATAAAATTTTTAGTACGTTTATTTTTAAAAAGCCAGCCAGTAGTAAAACTCAAGGACTGCTGGAAAACGAGACGATGCAAGCTTTCGTTAGTGGAAATCTCGGTCGGAATGCATCCCAAGTATCTCACTTATATTTTTGAGAGGATCATTATCTGTGATTGAGGATAACTTAACAATAAGTATTTGTTTCAAATTTTATTTATTTATTTTTCTTGCGAAAGTCCATATTATTGGTTATTTGATTAGAATTATTTTAGTTCTGCTATCATTAGTAACTACACTCGAAGATTGACCACCACTATTACTACCAGAAGTTTCACAACCTTCCATACTCGCCATCAATCTCCGACTGCTATTTTGTTCGCACATGTTTTACGATACGTGTTTTAACTCTAAACATGGCATTTTCAGGTTAACTATTAGATCGCTTCTCAGAGCCTAGTGTTAATTACTTTAATCCAAACTGCGAATCTATTCGCAGTTTAGCAGTCATACACATATAATAGTAGCGGAACTACTTTGTTTTTACTTTGAAGGTACATGATTGATAGATTTAAAAGAACGGATACCAAGTCAACAAGAGGTAACCAGGTCCTATAATCAAAATAAAGATAAAAAAGTTTTGTTTTAGATAAATTATCGATAGTTAGGATATATAAACGTTTAGTAGTAATAGATATACATTTATTTTTATTCATGTTATGATATATATAAAATATTGTTTTTCCTCGTATAAATGACACCAATCTACCTATATTTGCAAATACCTATAAATGTAAATACAATATCACTACTGATGATTTTTCTCTTTTGGGAATACGCAGGTACGTTTACGGAAACAAACCGTTATAACCATTTCAGCTAAAAATTGTAAAAGAGTGCCAAACTTTTGTATGGAAATTGAAAAAGTTCCAAAAATTTGAAGTACACATAAACAGGATGATGTTGTGGTAAACTTTCTTTCCCATTTGTTATTTACGACTCAAGAGTCCCGGGAACAACATTTCCGGCAATATGGTTAGAGTTATTGGATTGGATTATGGAAAAATGTAAATTATAATGAGGCAGGTATAAATACGTACACCTATATACCTATAAATGCAAATGAATATTATTACTCGTATTCTTTTTATATGTATCTTTAATTGATCTTGAAACATGAAGTTTTACACTAGAAGTTTCTTTTAATCCTCACAAGAACATAAACTATGGATTTTGCACAAGCAAACTTGTTTGCATTAGCTAGTTTTCTAATAAAACTCAAACAACTCATTTACTATGAACATGTTAAATATAAGCTCAAAGAGATGTAATAAATATAGACTAATATAGTTATTACCTGAAGCTAATTTAATAAAAACAGTCAATTACGCTAATGAAAAGTTTTTTTAAGGCCACTGAATAATGGAACAAAAGTTATTGTATTTAAAGCTGCAGTACAATAGTTCTTTGTTCTGTCACGATTCATAATTTAGTAAATTAATGTACCCAGGAATGTTTATGATTCGTGTGGGACAAAATGTATGTATACGCACATAATAAATAATTTTCTTATGTGGTCATAATAACTTTACGTAGTACCACTCATGTAATTGAATTTAATAGATGTAATTATTAAATTATACGTCAAAAAACTTTGAAATTTATAATAATCTTATAATCCTGTGGCATTGAAGTGGAGCATGAAGAGATATATTTATAAGCTGTCAAGATGACGGTCGTCAACATAATATAAATTGCTGTGATGGCGACCATTACTCGTACGTTTGGCCAATATTACCTGGTGGGATGTGGTCACTTTGACTGGCCTCTATATATATCTATCTATCAATATATATTTATTTATTGTGATAAGCTAGTAATATTAATGTTCCGTAATTTACTAACTGTAAAATAAGGGTAAATTAACTTTCAATTAATAGACAAAATATTAGCACAATAATTACTTACTTTTATTATCGTTGAATGCTTTAGTTTGATCGAAAGTAGTCTCTAACTATCCCTCTTTTAGCTGTACTCAATTGCATAAATTATTTATTCTGTCATTTATTAATTTAGTTTAAAATATGACATTATCCTAATTACAATGGACACATTTACTTTTTGTGTTTTTACCAGGGAATCACGGCTGACTTTTTGCCAATACAGAAAACTTTCTCACTTTTTGTGCATGTCCGTCTGTGTTTATTGCTGTTTGTATATAAATAATATAAATAAGTCTATCTAGACTGATAGCGTAATTATTACCGTAATATATCTAAATACTATTTAATAGTGTTTAAACTGAAGTCTAATGTTGACTATAATACTCGTAATAACAACTTGTAGGTATGTGTTATATGGATTACTTGTATGAATACATAGACGTATAGCGATACCAAATGAAGAGTTTAATAAGTTTAATAGATGTTGTGTAATCAAAATGCTACGTAAATTGTTTACACAATTGTTAAACACCACTACCAACTAGTACCTTTATCTCAGGTAATTAATATAGTAATTTACTGCATGTATTTCGCTACACAGTTAATAGGTATCTAGGTATATATGTAGGATTAATAGATATCTACATGTTCTCATTAATTAAATAAATTTCCTTGTGTATAGAAAATATTAATTGTGATTTTTTTAACTTTGAACCTTGCAATGAAAAAGAATAGATAATAAATAATCCAATACTTGTCATTTATCATTATATTAATATTATGTCAAGCATATATCTTAATTAAAATACCTTCCTAAACGGAAACGGTCAATTGTATTTGAAGTACTCAATTCGGATATTAAAATTTATGATATATGATGGATATCCATCAACTGTCAATCATTACAGAGTATTTATAATATTACATATTACAGAGTATTTGTAATTATTTATTTATCTTTTATTGTAACACTTAAAGAAAAATGCAATATATATTACATTTATGAAGTACAAAAGGCGATCTTATCGCTAAAGTAATTTCTTCCAGACAACTTTGGATAGAAGTGAAAAGAAAAAGACTTAAGCTATTTGACGTAAGAAGTGTATCTAATAATAAACGCTCATGTTAATAAACCATATGAAAATAATCATATGCAACCTTAAATTACATATATATACACATAATAATGAGACAAAAGTATATGGAAGCACAAAAAAATTTAATAACATGATAAATAAAGGATTTTTAAAATTATTTTTTATTGGATGAAAATCGAATGGTAACTCCGGCTACGTTAATGGGATATGCTGGCGGGGCACCAGTGAAAGGTGATCGATGAGGATGAAAACAGGCCAGTTAGCCCACCATGATGAATTCATCTGGAATTAATCATGATAGTCTCCAGGGGAAATCGCGAGGAGGTCGACCTGGTTGGGCAATTTCTAGCAATGTGATTCTCAATCTCCATTGCTAACAATCCCTTTCCCCCGGATTTTTTTAATTAGGTTTTTGAATGTGGTTAATGATTAGACACTGAGCTATACTTAGGACAGTACTGAGTTCCATAGTTGTATGGAGTGCACAAGGTAAGATTTTGAGCAAAACGAAGAGCTGTGAGAAAGAGTTTTAAAGCGGAGGTTTACAGCACTGCGAAAAATATGATTCTGCACATCATCGAGATATATAAATCATCCTTTAAGGTAATTAGGAGTAACAGGGTTAATAAGGATAGAATAAAGAGGAGAAAGAATATGCCAGTTACGGCGAACTTGAATTAGAAGGAACTTGAAATATTAACAGAAGTGTTAATGGTCATATTCGCGTAATCCAAATAAAGCAGGTATTTTGAAGTCGCTTAAGTTTATTTCGTTGCTCTTCGGTGAGATTTAGATAGCAGTCGTCAGCACAATCAAGTACGGGAAGTAATAGGATATGACCAAGCGTAATTTTAGTAACTGTCGGTTGAAAGTTACTCAGACTTTTTAGTGAGTCAGTGACAGCAAGAATCTTAAATATAATGTCAAGAATAGAGAGGACTATGGTACGAGTAACCCATAGTGTCATAGGTAATCGATAGAAGGCTCTTCTCAACATCATAATTAATAACCAAACAAAAAATAAATGAAGAACGGTCAGGGATTGATATAGTAGAAAGATAATTTAATGTGGTTCTTTTGATGTTGTTATCAATAATAGTAAAAGAGTAGAAACGCCACGCCTGTTGTGATTATTCGTATCGAGAATTAAGACTTGAGATTTTTAACGACCTAATATTATTTTCAAAAATTCATTCTATCCATGCGAAGCCGAGCTAGATTGCTAGTATTTAATAAATCTGTTTTATATACATGTATCTATTTAAAAAAAATCAATCTATCTTGTAAATACTAGTTAAGAAGCAATTATAACATAGTCAATATATAAATTAGATTATCTTGTACTCGTATAAGTATACAGTAAAACTGTTATCTGGTAAGCCATATAGGAGGCCTTTGTGTACAAGAAAGGCAGCCCAGAAACTTTTAACAACAGAGGATATCTTCCCACGAGTAATAATAGTACTCCATCTTTTACAATGGTGTTAGACCAAAAGAACAAACTGTGTACTAACACAGAATCAAGTATAATATAGTACTGGTCTATTATCCAATAACAACTTTCACGAATACAATCGAGTAATAAAAGAACGCTTTTAAGAATGCTCGTAAAATACCCTTAGCACGTATAAGACTTGCGTATAAGACGATGGATAGTTGGTTCGAAGAAAAATTTAATTAGTACAAACTGCATATTTGATTTGATTCACGGCTAGATTTCAGGTATAGAAGAATAATCTACGAAATGTATAAATATCAAGAAACTATAATAGAGATAGGAGAGGAAAAAGGAAAAGCAAAAATTCTTCAAGAAGTAAAACAGGGGTGTCCATTGTCACCACTCATAATTAACATATTTATAGAGACAGCTATAAGAAAAATTTCACAACATACAGATAAAGGTGTCTAGTTCAATGGGAAAGGAATTAAATTCATTAGATTCGCTGATGATATAACAGCAATAACACGTAAAGATTTAGAAATATTATTAAATTTAATTGATACAATTTTTAAGGAAATGTCACTCAAAATTAACACAAATAAAACCAAAATACTCAGTAGTACTTCTAAAAAACCAATTGAAATGCAAACCGAAAGTCAAAGATAAATAACATGCCTTTTCAAAATATTAAGAAATTTAAGTACTATAATGAAGTATAATCACAGAGGCCGCTAGGTGCACTTTAGGTATTAGAACTAGAATAACGGTCGCAAAACAAGCCTATAAACAGAACAACAAAAAACGTATATTTACATCAAAAATGTCAAAAATAATCCTTAAGAAATTTATGAAAACTTATATTTGGAGCATAGCATTATATAGGTGTGAAACATAGACAATGACGCAAAAGATGCTTGAGGCATTCGAAAAGTGGACATGGAGGAGAATGAAAAGAATAAGCTGGACAAAAAAACTAACGAATGAGGAAGTCCTGAAAAGAGTAAACGAGAAAAGAACATTATTTAAAACAATAGAGAATAGAAGAGGCAAAATGCTGGGCCGCCTTATACGATATGACGATTTTTTTAAGAGCATAGTAGAATGAAAAATATAAAAGAGGAAGAGGAAGATCGAGGAATAACTATATGCGACAGATAAAAGAAACACTAGGTTTCATGTCGTAAAGGAAGGTCAAGGATATACCCTGGGATAGAACTGCCTGGAAGAAGATACATGAATTAGTTGCACCGACAAGAGGAAACTCTTAAATGAAAAGAAAAAGAAACTGCATATTTGCACAACACCTGTAATACGAGGGCCATATCATGACCGGAGTAAATTTTTTACCAATAATTACCTTTTGTCTAACTTAAAAGGCTGGGAAGGGGAGGTAAATATAAAGAGAAAATTTTCTTTTTCTGTTTGTACTAGTCATTACATTAAATAAAAATTTAAGCAATACGAATTGAATGACAAAGTGAACGCTAAGAGTCAGTTTTCACAAATTATATTTCCATATAAATGAGTAAACAGTATGAACGGGTTATAAAAGTAAAAATTATGTGTAATAATAATGTCATATCATGAAGTTATAATTAACCTATTGCATGAAAATGTGCAGTGTTGACTGAATTATAATTAAGCATGCAATAACATTTCGCCCCGCAAATTAAAATACAAAATTAAAATAAAAAACCCTACCAAAAACGAATTACATTCGAAAAAATTAAGAGTCTGAATCACTAGGGATTATGTTAGGATTCTATGATACTATATTCTGTTGATACATTTAGTAATTATGGAGAATAAAAAACTCACATAAAGTTTGTAAACATCACACTCCTTTTTTGGGCAGTCATGTAATAAATATATATACAATATAAAACTTAAAGTTAAAATTGAGTTCATTCTGGTCGTTTTAAAGATAACGTAACAATTCTAAACCACATAAGTATAAATAAATAATAATAAGTAAGTTACAATGTAATGAATATATACTTACAATCAACAATACAAGTGTTATTGTAGAGAATTGTGAATAAATATTTTGTATATACGAGTATTAATAAAAAGTGCAAGTGACGGTTGATGGTTAAAGTGTATAATTAATTGTTTCAATCACCTTCAGTAACTGAAAATTTCAAGAAAATAAACTGTCAAATAGCGAAGATTGTAATTGAATATTTCACCGACAACTTCACAACTGAATTGGTGTCGTGGCGTCATTGAACTTTCTTTATACCGATGGTCGATGCTTCAAATCTGACTCAAATCATAAGTTTTGACTATCAACTAACTTTTTTTTTTTTTTTCTATACATATTTCATTAAAAAGAAAATTAATATTATTATTTAACTCATATATATAACCTTTGTATGATAATAATTACTTTTTTTTGATGTGATTGTTCAATTATTTCTCATGAATGAATCGCCGTGTAAACAATACACGCGCTGTTATTTTATTCGTAAATTAAGTTAAAGCTTATTTAATAACGTGAAACCTATATCACAATTAAAGCCTAGAGATACTAAAATTAGAATTTAGCAGACAAGAAAAACTCACCAGTACCTATAATAGATTTATGTGTGTATGTATATGTATGTGTATGTGTGTGTGTGTGTATGTTTATATATATATGTATGTATATGTATGTGTATATGTATGTATAAACCTATATTTTTAACATTTTTATTTTTATATTTGGTTGTTTTTTTTTATTTCGAATAAAATGGTAACTCGCAGTAAGGACTTGGAACTCAAATTAAAAAAGGCCGTACTTGAGTTAAAAGAAAAGAAAGAGCTATGTGAAAAGCTAATACAGGAGCGAGATGAAGGGGAAGTGGAAATCACAAATATTTTAAAGAAAAATACTATATTAAAACAAAAATTGGTGGAATTGGACAACCAACATCAAAGTACGATAAGTAAATGCGACGAACTGCAGGCTATTATCGATTCATTTGACCAGTGTCGACATGCTCACGATAGTGCGTTAAACCGTATCCATGAGTTGGAATGCCAACTTGCCGAAGCTTATAATGAAATAAATACATTAAATAGTAGAATGTGTGACCAAGAAACTGAAAAACTATGACGTTATATGCCGAATTAATGGACCACAGCTTATGCGATAACCCACTTTACAGTAGCAAAAATACTTCCAAGACTAGAAAATCTATATTTTCGAAGAAAAAACCGAAATATCTTATTAACAGAGAAAAAAAAAAGTAGAAAATATATGAAAATAAGTAAACAAATTAAGAAATGTAATAAATATTTGACAAAATATAAAAACTGTGTTTTAAAAACAGATATAGAAACTGAGGAAAAATTCGATAACTACTTGAAATATTATGAAAATCAATTCTGGAGTAACAAATTACAGTTTGATACAAACACTACTAAATTATTGCTGCATATAAAGGAGTTGGAATCTTCATTGCAGTCTATTAGTGACAAATACACAAGTGCCCAAATTCAAATATACAAACATAATGTGGTGGTCAAGGAATTGATTGAAATCAATTCAAGAGAACCAAGTGGTATATTGGAACAAGTGGTGGAAGAAGAACCAAGCAGCACCACAAAACCCAATAGTCTTTCTTTACCTATGGTACCAATTGCTACTCACACACAGTCAAATTTATCATCTGACGACTTTACCCGACGACAGATACATAATAGTAATACTGTATTGTACTCAGATAGAATAGGAATTAACTTAGGATTAATTATGAATAATTGTATGTCAGAACAAATCGTAAATAATTGTATACCCGATGCCCCATTTAATTATATTGTAAAACAAATGTTATGTAATCAAAACAATTACAATAAACACACTACTATTGTATTTTTGATAGGAAATAGTATAGGTGTTTCTCAGAAGGACTTGAGATATCTTCTTAAATCTGTCTCAAATATGACTATAAAAAAATTTATTATATGTACTTTTCCTTATTCGGTTTCATTGGCTCGAAATCAGAACCAACAAATTTATAGACTTAATACTTTAATGTATAACATGAGCTGTTTTGTTGAAAATATTCATTGTTTTGATACAAATAAATTTGTAAATAATTTTAAATTGACTGAAGGTACATTGTACCTCTCACAATTTTACAAACGACAGTTAGCTACATTGTTAGCTTATAATATATTACATAGTCCTGTTATAAATAGTATAACAGTTAAACATAAAAATTGTATAGGATTTAGTAATTATACTAATGATTATTTAAACTTAGTTTACTGACAAAGAGAAAGCCAAAACATCTTAAACTAGTTCATCAAAATATTCAAGGCTTTCTTGGCAAAGAATTACTAATAGAATTATTTTTAAATGAATTTAATATTGACATTCTATGCCTCACTGAACATTGGCTAAAAATGACAAACATGTCAATTCACATACCGAATTATAAAATCCAGAGTGTATTCAACAGACAAAACTCTATAAGAGGAGGGTCTATTATTTTTGTAAATAGAAATATTAAAGTTAAAGAGCGTAAAGATATAGTAGCACTTTCTAAGGAATGTGTTGTTGAAATCTCATGTACAGAGTTGGATAAATATATAATTATATGTGTATATAGACCCCCAAACTCAGACTACGTCAAATTTGAGTCCATCATGGAGGATGTACTGAAATTGGCATTTAAAAGTAATAAATCTATATTAGTATGCGGGGACTTTAACGTAGACCTTCTGATTGATAGTCCTATGAAGACAAAAATCAATAGTTTGTTTAAAAGTTTTGGTCTAGTTCATGTCTTCTTAGAACCGACGCGAATTACATGTAATACAGCAACATGTATTGACAATATATATTGTAATTTTAATATTTTAAATAAATCTATTATAAATACTTTACCTTCGGACCATTGCGGACAAAGTGTGACATTTACATGTAATGAAATTACGGAAGATACCTATAAACTCTATAGACCAACAACAGCATATAAATTGCAGAAATTCAGGGATAGATTAAAGGAAAGCCTACCTTTTTTAAAGTATGATGATAATAATATAAATCCTAGTACATTATATGACCGATTTTTCAATATAGTAAAATCGCATTTTGATAATAATTTTCCAATTAAGAAGTCAAAGATTAAGAATTCAAAATTTAGTGAATGGTCTACGTTTGGTATTAGAAAAAGTAGAGACAATATGTATCAACTGTATGATATCAAGAGCTATTTGCAAGAACCTATTTTTGTTGAATATGTGAAAAATTACTCAAAAATATTTAAAAGAGTGTGTAACGCTGCTAAGATCCTTCACTTAAAACGTAAAATTACAACATCTAAAGACAAAATAAAGACTACGTGGAACATAATAAACACGGAAATAGGTAACAAAAAGTCTCGTCAGTTAAAATATAGGCTGAAAACTGAAAATGGTATCGTTGATAAAAATGATCAAGTTGCTCAAGTTTTCGAAAATTTTTTCTCAACAATACCTTTAAAAGCAACAAAATCATTAAATTCGTCACCTGATTTAGCTAAACAATTATTAAAAAACACTGTGAGTTCCTGTATCTATGATTTTAGGTTTCATTACATAAATTCTTCTTGTATAATAAAAGCCTTTAACTCTCTCAATTTGAAAAATACGGAAGATATTTGGGGTATGTCAGTAAAGGTAATGAAATCTGTAATAAATGAAATTGCTCCTCATCTGGCTATAATATTTAACAAGAGTATTGATCAAGGAGTGTTTCCAGATCTAATGAAAGTTAGTAAAATAATGCCGTTATTTAAGTCTGGTGATAAGGAAAACCTTACTAACTTTAGGCCAATCTCAATTCTACCAGTATTTAGTAAGATTTTCGAAAAATTAATTCTTCTACAAATGTTAGACCATTTCAATTTACGTGACTTACTCCACAAGCAACAATATGGATTTACAAAAGGACGATGCACTGTTGATGCCGGCATTAATTTAATGCAATGCATTTTCAGTGCATGGGAGAATTCACAAGATGTAATTGGTGTATTTTGTGATCTTTCTAAGGCATTCGATTGCGTCGATCATAAAACTTTATTAATGAAGCTTGAACATTATGGAGTTAGAAATAAGTCTTTAGATCTCTTAAAATCTTACTTAAATTCAAGAATTCAAATAGTAGAAGTAAACGGTGTCAATTCTAGTGGATCTTATATTGAAATGGGTGTGCCTCAGGGATCTATTTTGGGTCCTTTTCTTTTTCTTGTATACATGAATGACTTACCGTATCATGTTCAAGATTTGTCTGATATTGTATTATTTGCTGATGACACTTCACTAATGTTTAAAGTGAATAGAAATACACATAACCTTGACCATGTAAATGTTGCTTTGTCTAAGGTTTTGATATGGTTTACGTCAAATAATCTAGTAATTAATTCAAAAAAAACTAAATGTATCAGATTTTCCATATCCAATACTAAGCAAGTGAATACCGCTATTAGATTAGACCACCAGGATTTAGACTTTGTAGATAAAACCACTTTTCTTGGCATAGTAGTTGATTATAAGTTGCAATGGGGCTCCCATATATTTGAATTGGCCAACAGGCTGAGTTCAGCTGCTTATGCTGTTAGAAAAATCCGACAATTAACTGATACAATAACAGCTAAGCTTGTATATTTTAGTTACTTTCACAGTATCATGTCATATGGCATTATATTATGGGGGAGGGCTGCTGACATCGATACAATCTTTGTACTGCAAAAAAGAGCAGTTCGGTCAATATTTAATTTGCCTTCTCGGGAATCTCTTAGAGAATATTTTAAGCAAACAGGTATACTTACTGTTCCCTCGCAATATATATACGAAAACATTATGTATGTACGTAAAAATATAAATCTTTTTAAAAATAACAGTGACATACATAATTTCAATACAAGAAATAAAAACAAATTGAATGTTCCTTGTTATCGCCTTAGAAAAGTCAGTACATCTTTCATGGGGAACTGTATACGTTTTTATAATAAACTTCCAGATGACGTTTTACAATTAAATGAAAGAAAATTTAAGACATATATAAAAAGGACTCTCTGTACAAAAGCATATTATAAATTAAATGACTATTTAAATGACAAAACTGCATGGATTTGAATTTTGTATTAATGTGAATTGTATTGTAAATGTAATTATTGCATTTTTTCTTAAATCAATATTATTTTCTATAGTAATTATTATAATTATAGATTGACGTATCATAAGTATCTGTAACAGATGTATATGAATAAAGATGATTGATTGATACAATAT
This sequence comes from Galleria mellonella, assembly GCF_026898425.1. Classification (NCBI taxonomy): domain Eukaryota; kingdom Metazoa; phylum Arthropoda; class Insecta; order Lepidoptera; family Pyralidae; genus Galleria; species Galleria mellonella. The sequence goes on from NW_026442133.1 coordinate 5,365,724, forward strand.
TATTTTGTTTATAAATTACTAATATTTCTACTATCTTACTACTAGCACTTTATCCAACTATAACCAATTACAGAAACTTCAGTATCCTTATATGGAATCGATTGCTAAGTAGGTAATCTAAGAAAATAAGAAGGAAAGGAGAGAAAGGATTGTTAATAATGAGAACGCTTGTCCGTCTTACTAGTAGACCATCCTTATAATTTCATCACCCACTAGGGCCCCGCTCGCATACAATTATCATAAGCGAGTGTATCATTCAATATTCTTCTATTTGAAAAAATCCTGGAAAGGTAGATAAGATGACATCGCTATCAATCATTTGTAATCTTAGGTACAATATGAAAAGCAAAATATCCTTAAGTATAGGTATGTAAAATTTCAGAGGGAAAATTTTAAAACACTTTAAACTGTGTTGTTTGTGTATTATCGGGATATATTACTTGAACGGGATAGTATCTTATATCCTTCTTTATCCTAAATTTTGCATATACGAGAATATTATGACAATATAAATAAACCTTAAAGGCTCAGAAAAGCAATAAACAAACTCATTTTGACATTGATTTACAGAAGGATTAATTCTTAAAATATCTAACTAGAAAAAATATGCGAATAAAACTTTACAATTTCTTTTCTATAGATTTTATTGATAAAGTGAGAGATAAACAACTTAAAATGCCTTAAATTCTGTTGCATTCGGGGAAGCCGTATACCACAAAAACCAATTAAATTTTATAGACTTCCAAGTCTAATAGCAAAAAGCTGGAGGGCTAAAACTTCTAGCGTATTTCTGCCATAAAATGTTTTATATAAAGTTTGTGTGTATATTATACTAGTTTTTATTTGCAAATTCGTATGTATAATTTTACAGGATATCTGAACACCAGAAAATTCTACAAATTATTTATTGGCTTATTACGACCCTGCATATTTTATTTTCTTAAATGTCTTTTATACACAGATGTTGCCTAATTACAAATTAATAATAAAAGTAAAATAAAACAACAAACAAGCGGTCTGATAAAACCTAGTTATAAACTGAATCCTGACATCATAAAATATACTAGGGTATCCTTACATGTTGCCATTCCCAAGGACTAATTTAACTGCCATATCCCAATAACCTTAAATATTGCAAGTAGCATTTGATCTTTGCATTTCAATTGTAAGTTTTGTTTGTTTTCCGAATTAAGAATTTAGCTCGGAAGTCAGAATAAATATTAAATTTCATTAATACATGATTGTTTCAATGATTTTTACGACAAAATATAAAGGGAACGAAAATTTAAAACTACATACGAGTAGTATTAATGTAACATTTACATTTAGTAAATAAAATATTTGATTGATTTATTTTAAAGAGAAATACATATTTTCAAGAGATACCAGCTAAATAATATTGAAATTGAGAAATTGATGACACAAGTATGTACATGTACAGTAAATTATATGAGTCTTGTATGTCTGTACGGTAAATACATCCAAGGGAAAATATGAAGTTTATTAATCTGAGGGCATTTTCCGTACGTTGCTTTTAGTGTGATGAAAGTTGGTGTGCAAGTCCCCTGTGCCGTATAAGTCCATTAAGCAAATGGATAGAACGGAAATGAGAGCTCGTTTTTAATTTCGTTGTCATATAAATAACGTTTATAATCTGTCCCTTGTTACATTTTTAATTAACGATTTCGTATAATTAAAAGAAAGATTATTTTCAGCTAAAGATTAACTTGATGATCAGTCTATAAATTATTCAAATACTAGATATACCCCACAGCTTTTCAGGCGTGAATGAGCATAACAAATTAATTATCATATTTATGATCCATCTGTGTACTTAATTTCAACACGGATAACAAACTTTTTAATTCTTAATTAAGCTTTTCTTATCACAATATTGATATTTTTCTTACATCTTACTTTGGTGAGATAATGTAAAATGACTGAATCTAAATAACTTTTGTTACATAAATAATACATAAAATGTATTTTATTCTAATTCATATCAAAAACGGTAATGAATATATTTCAATAAAGATATATTATTATTTCCTAAAACGGATCATCATCATCATCATTTCAGCCATTATTTGTTCACAAGCCTCCTCCATAGACTGCCATAAAGAACGGTCCTGAGCCACCTGCATCCACTGACTACCTGCAATGCATTTCAGGTTGTTACTCTACTTAAAATGGATATTCTTTATTAATTTTGGATTCATGATATACTAAAATATATAAAATTATATAATAAAAGTTAAATACACGATTGTTTTAAAGTTGTATTTATTAAGGCGGCATTTGTTATTATATTATTTGTTATTCGTATGTTTTAATTTGAGCGTATTTACGTATAATAGATAAAAATTACTCACTTCCATTTAAAAATAAAAATTTCATATAAATAATTTATTAATATAGAAAATTGAATGATTATATTGTCATCAGTCGGGTATAATTTTGGTATATTATTTTCCTTGACGTTAAATCATGTTTAGGTATTTTTAAGTAAGCTCCGGGACGGGAGTACCACTTGAAGGTAACTTTTAAATTACGTCTCCGCTCTCCCTAACTTATTTACTCCTTATAAGAAGAAACAAAATATAATTCCACTTTTCAGGTCAAGAGATAATGGCCTTTGATAACAACCTGAAAAAGCTTTCCGCTGTTTTGTTTCTTTTTATCTCAAGTTCTCTTGAAGTTTTCCGCAAAAATTATAACTTGTAAGATTAAATAAAGAAGTTTTAATAAATTGCCTTTGGTTAGCTAGGATTAAGACTTAGGTGAATCTAATTTCTCATTTTTAGATGCTGCGGTTTAAATTATTACGAAGTTTCATTACATTTACATAATAAATACTCTACTTCGCTCACGCAGTTCAAGGGATTTTGTTCTTAACTTCAAATTTGTGGATGTTGTCTCGTGTTAGTATCATACATATTTATTTGGGTTTTGAACTTGAAGCAGTGAAAGCAATGTTTAAAGTATTAACATTATGTGTTCGTAAAAATAAAAAATAAAATGTATAATACCGAATCACAAATGTAACTATTATGTAAGTTTTTTATGGTTGTGATCTGTTTTATGTGCCAATAAAATTAAATAAAAATAAAAAAAATATACAATATCATCACAATTGCAATCTATAATGCATATATTGCTCCACAAATTTTCAATATTTATCTCATTCTCCTCAAGAAATGAATTTATCGTAACTAATAATATAACATTAATACTAGTTCGTACATACAATTTTAGCCTTTTTTATCATTTAGTTAAATTTTATGTTAAGAAATTTGGTATATATATTGTAGGTGTTAAGGATGAAGGTAGGGTACTTTATAATTTTCATATAACATAATTATGGCATGATAACGTCAGTGGTGTCGCCGATACCAAACATCTTTATCTATATTTTTTTTCCTAAAATTATATGACACGTAAAACAATATTCAAAAAATGAAACTGAACGTTGTGTAATTTCTACAACAGGAAAGGAAAATATATGCAGTTTTATGAATTGTATAAATGAAAACGTGTACAGAATAAAAGTATCGTGAACATGCGCGACTAATTATACGAGCCCCCATAAGTCACTTTTTATCCTCGTCAATCATGGTATCCCGGTCGCTCGGTTTATGTCGTGAGCACAACTAGTTATAAAGTCCATCGCACACATAACTATAATATATAGTATAAGTTATTATTAATATAAATGATATTCATACAAATTTCTAATGTCCACAAACATGCACTATGATATACATATATTCTCACCTCCTTGTTGAGTCTGTTGCCCTAGTATGCACTTATATTTCAAAACGTAACTTAACCCTTAATTTCAATAATTGGAATAAATTAATATATTAATTTTAAGTAAGGTAAGTAATAACACAAATGCAAATAACTTAATTAATGTTTCTTTATAATGAAAAAAAAAAATATTTGATCAAACCGCAAAACTTGGTGATCTCTGTGATTGGGTAAAAATTATGAAATTCATATCGATTTTCGATTAAAGAGGAATGATTTTTAAAGAAACAAATTAAGAAATAGTTATATTAAAGTAAACTTAGATTTATTATTGTATAGTCATTTTTCCATTTTTCTATCACCCATTTGGAATGCTGCCAAGAAGAACGGGCCTTTTTTCAAAAAGTTTAATTATATAATCATGAATTTGTATGAATGCAAGCTTCTAACCAATACAAGATTATAAAATTTTAAATATATATTATTACCACAGCCATGTGATCCCGGTGTAGAATGGGTCACTCCTTCCTTCCCCGTGACTCTCGTAAAAACCGACTAAGAGAACTTAATGGTCGAGGGATGAGCAGAAGTTTACCTCTTAAAACATCACCAAAGCCTAACTGTGGTGGCCAATCTGCCTGCTAATCATGGCAACTACCAGTAAACTCCCACTTATGGGGATCAGTTACTTATATCAGTTACTCAACAATATTTCATGGCATAATTCTATAAAAATAGCTAAAATAAACAATTTTTTCTACAAGCATTAATATATGCAGCCGAACTAAGTTTACTAGGTAATTTAGAAATATGGACACTCTATTGCAATTTAAGAGTTTATTATGATACCTAAAAATATGATATCATTAAAGAAATTAACGGTTTATTATCCAAAATTACATACACAGTACAATCTACTTACCTTACATTAGAAAATGTAAATTTAATAAACTTAGTTTTGGAAGCATTTAATAACAAATTATTAGCAGTAAAACATCTTTAGGGTAATAAACTCCATCGTTTTGATTTTTAGTGTGATGTCTTACTTTGAATATTAACGAAATATCATCAGCAAATAAAACTATATCTGCTATCTTCTCTAACAAATAAGAGAAGTCATTTATGTAAAAACTAAAAGGGGCCTAAAATTGATCCCTGGAGAACACCCATTTTGACTTAAGCCCTCTTAGACTTTACACCATTTATTATCAAATAATTGCATTCTGTCATGGAAATAAGATTCCATTATCTTTAGAGTTTCACTGATTCAAAAAATAAAAGATAAATTCAAAAAACTATTCAATCGCTTTTAAAAATTTTTTAAGTTATAGAAAATTACAATATCAGCAAGTAACCTAGGCTACATGTTGATTTCGAAAATCCTATGTACCCGTGCGAAGCCAGACTGGATCACTGGTATAAAATATCACTGTGTGTGTAACAAGATTAAAACGTACAACATACACAATATATTATATTTTTACTGGCACATAATAGTTCAGGAACTGTGTCTATAATAATATACGTGTTAAAAAAAAAGTGCTACCGAGGCACACTAATCGTCTGGAACCCAAACTAGAATCTTAAATAGTTCCAGACAATGAATATCTGGAGGTGTGCAATAAGGACCCTGCCAAGATATACAAAATTCTTACTGCACGTGCTGCGATAATACAGCACTACAAAAAAAAAAAAATTATGGTGCACAATATCTTGGGTTTCATCGAATCCTTTAATGAGTAACAAGCAAGTACCGCGTGTGGGTGATGTACACTGTAAAATGTGATATGTAATAAAATGTAGTACTTCTCTTGCTTGTGTGGCTGGACTTCACGCCCAACAGCAATTGGACAGCCCAATGACGCCGGCTGTAGTTTTTCAACAGAGCACACACTATTCATCGAATTTCACGCCTTTTTTAACAAAGTACGTACGATTTATCGAATTTCACCACCTTTTTTACAAATATAAAATATTAACAAAACACATAAAACCCCCTTTTTGGCGGCAACAATACCACGCATGCGCCATCGACAATCTGTCAGACTTAACCAACAAAAAAAAAAGGCAAAATGACAGATATAGACAATCACAGTGACACAGCTGTCAAATAGTGCTTGTCGCTATGATTAAATACTGAATACTAATGAACTAAACAGGGGGTATAACCTAAAATACACAAACTCGAGCTAATTTAGAATAGTTCCTACATTGACCCAACCGGGAATCAAACTAGTGATCTCATGTATGCAGAACAACGTACATAACATTGTTTGCATAGTGTCAGTTGAGTAAGTACCTATTTAATAATTACCCAATCCTGCAGTTGAAACAAACGAGTAGGTAAACAGAATTTGATGCACGCTGCATTTTCCTCATTTAATATTGAATGAGGGTAAGCAACAGGAACTTTCATTTGAATTAATCTCTAATTTAATTATCTACTCTAAAATTACTCTGCGAATCAGATAACAAGTCTATGTAGTAGTTGCAATAAAATGTAAATAACTCTATTAACTTTAGTTTCTTTGATCTAATAATCTATTTGAAATTACAACTCAGTCATGTATATAAGGTAAGTAAAACAAAGAAATAAGTTAAAATATCACAGAAGATTTACAGACAAATATAAAGATTACTTTGCAGCCAACATCTGAAAGTTGATCATGAAACATTTCTGCTAAAATACATCCTTGTATGCAGTTTTTTATACTGGAAATTGTAGTAGGCTTTTGCTCTCCGTATGCAAATGCAATTATGGCACGGAATTTACACGATGCATTGCGAACTATAGACTGGTCAATTTGTTCATTCTAGATCGATTTATACGAATTGTGTTTTCTGGTTTGTGTTAAGTACAAAGTAATAATTTTTAATTACAATCAATATTACTTTAATTTCGCTGTCGGGATTTAACGTGATGCGATTACAGGTAAATAGTACATATACACCTAATTATTATTGCTGACGTTACGACGTACATAATATTATAGTCATGTTGCGTTAAATCACAATAATGAATTTAAAATATGTGTCAATAACGCGAATGCTAAATATATATATATATATATATATATATATATATATATATATATATATATATATATATATATATATATATATATATATATATATATATAATACAAAAAAAATCACGCGAATAAAGTGCAGGTAAAGAAAGTTGTCAATAGAAAAAAGCAATACAATATGACAACACAATATATTCCGACAACTCACTTGATTATTTCATTGTAAGAGTATAATGGATATACCTACTTGCCGATTTAGTTATTAATCTTTACGTGCATGCACATATATATATTACACACATACATGAAAATGCAGTGTAAAGTATTTATAAGTTTAAATTTTAGTAAAAATAAAAAAAAAAAACTTTGTAGTTTGACAAGTAAAGGTTTTCCTCTCAGTAAAGTGTAGAGAACTTAAAAACGTAAAAATCTTTTTGTAATACAACTTATACACTTTATAATTTATTTTATCATACCGCACAGAAAGTTAAATTTACGTTCTGTTCGGTATGATAAAATAAACAAGTAAATGTAACAAAGCCACAAAAAATCCGTAAGTTAAATTGAATTTTGACAGTTTATTGTTATATATATATATATATATATATATATATATATATATATATATATATATATATATATATATATATATATATATATATATTATACCATTATAATGCCTATAATGCTTCCACAACTTAGACGAATTTAACTACATCGTAGTCAAGTAGTACTGTACGCAAGTAGATTTATCATCGAATCTGATTAATCATAACAACATAATAATAATATTTTATTTTAAAACGTATAAAACAGACTGATGTACAATAAGATCTTTCATAAACATATGTTCAAAACTAGATATATTTAAAAATAAAGTTTCATATGATTATCAAATCTACTTTCTTAACAATGATCAGAATTAATAATTAAAAACTTTATTATAGCTATACAAGTTCTATTTGTAACATCCATTAAAGTATGTCTCACTTAAAACACATTTAACTAGTTCCATAGTGCTACGTTAATAGTGGTATTAATTTGCTCGCAAACCGCGCCCATGTTTCTGTCACCTCATTCCCCAAATTAATGACAAATAGTGTCACACCCTGCCGCTTCTAAATGTCACGAACGCTGTTTTCGATGGCTAATTGACTCGACTAACCCTTTGTTAGCAATGACGTCTGAAATAGGCCAGTTAACGTGACATGTCACAAAAGATACCACGCAAGAAATCCCGGGGATGTTCAATTACTCATCAACACACGCCACATTATGTGGGTCATAAGTGGCGGTAAATGATAAATCTTCATATAAACAAGGATTGGAGTAGACAATTTTTTTATGTATTTATTTACTTAGGACTCGATATACGGACATTAGAAACTAACATATATATTATAGAACTTATATTGAACTGATGAGAATATAATTTATTTTCCTTATTAAGGACAAAATTTTATCTGTTACTTGTCCTACGAATTATTTATTTTCTATTCCCATAGTAATTTCTTAATTTTCACATAGGTATAAACGTGAAATTCTTTTTTTATACTTTGTAAAATTTTATGACTTTGTACTTAACACACTATAAATATTTTACCTACTCAGCACTTTAAACTATGTATTAAAAAATATATTCAAATAACTATCAACGTAATGAATATAATATTCGACTATTTTCGTGATATGATGAACATTGAGTACTCGATGTAGCACTGGATATGCCTATATTACACCGAACATAAAAGAATCTAACATGACAAGAAGTAATTCTACCACTGTAAGACAGTTTTTCTTTATAATGTAGGTAAATATAATTATTTAGATATATACATTTTACTTGTTTGTAAAGTACTTAATTAATACAAATTTATTGTAAATTCCCCTATTTATAATTTCCATTATCTTTTATTAAAATTCTGTAAGCTATTTTGTCTATCAAATGTCTGAACATTTAATTTAATTTAGCAATAAATGTCAGAGAAATGTTATTTTAAATGTAATTAACAAGAGTATCCATTTACAACGGTGACTATTATGTTTGTAAATAAATAGAATTTTAGTCATCCAGACATTTGAAACGTTGAAACTGAAGTCAGATCCCATCCCTCTAATATAACAGTTCATTTTACGCCTCGTAAAATAGAACATGATGTACATGAATCATGTTTTACGATATATTTTACGTTTTCGCTTCTCTCATTTTATATTTTAGAGCATAGTCTATGTAGGATGTATATATACGAGTAAAGAATATTTTAACAGCTCTTAGTCGTTCTTATAGCGCAATATTACATTTTAATTTGATTTTTATTGACGTATTTAATTATTATTATTTTTTAATAGCATAATATATGATACAATACCATTCTACGAGAATCCAGGAGTAATTTGGTCCTTAAATGCGATCAACCGAAAAGAGAATAGTTGTACTCTTAACTTATATATATATATATATATATATATATATATATATATATATATATATATATATAATTATATATATATAATTATTTTACATACAATACAGAGACAAGTAGGTATAGAGGACATAAACAAGGCAAGGGATAGAAAGAAAAAGAAAAAATAAAAAGCACTTTATAATGACAGTTAGTGGGATTTAATTAGGTTTTTAAAGGTATCTAATGACTGTATATATAAATATGGTATGATGTATATGTTACCATTTATGGTAAAAAGAGTTAATGACTGAGAAATATGAAAAATTCCATCTAGATGGAATTTTTCATATTTCTCAGTCTATTTCTTAATCTAGATTAATAAATTGTTTTAGATCTTAAATCAGATTCAGGTATCGCAGAATACATTTCAATAGAGTAACATGTATAAAATTAGAACGATGACGTTTACGATATTACTGAAAATAATATCAAAGCGACATTTACACACAACCAGAAGAAGCCCGAAACTGTTTTGCTTTCATCAAAGTAATGAATGCGTATTAGTTACTTATGACCCAAAACACTAATTTTATAATGCAACTTAGACTTTTATAAAATAAATTTTATATAAGTACTTGTGAATACACCTAAGATACGAGTTACAGTAAACATATTTTGACAGGTAGCGTGATTAGTACTGTTGTGTGTACATAGGTCCCCATCCAATTTACCACAGCAATCAACTGTGGTTAATAAGCTTCGTCGGCAGTGTCATCTCGTTACCTACATAGTTCTAAAGTTACAAATTTATACTTTACTTCCTCTACTAAAAGTCGACAATCGTTTGTTATTTGTAAACAATATAATCAAGAAGTAATAAGTGCGTACATGTATCTAATACCTACGGTCCACATAAAAATAACACACACGATTAGGAGTGGTCAAGGATTTATTTTATATTTTATGACTTTAGTATTAAGAGTTATATTTGTATGACGGCATTTCAATAAATCGATAGAGCTAAGTAACAGATTTCGTGTCCCTAGTATTAATGATCTTACATACGTTTAAGCTGGCGTTCATAAATAATCATATCATCAATTCCTACTTAAAAGGCCTATGTTTGTTTTCGAAAAATTGAGACATTGACATTTATCATGAATTACCAGAGTACCAGATTAAAAGATTAGGTTTTCTGACATGCTTAACATAGATGTAATTAAAAATTGAGAAAACGGCCTAGTGAAATATTGACCTAAAAAAGTCGGTCAAGTGCGAGTCGGACTCGCGCAACGAAAACTCCGTACAAATTATAATTAAAAAAAATTATAATAACAAATTCACAGTTTTAGAATTATACTCTTTACCTTTACTGCACAATATTGTTTCTTGCCAAATTGTATTATTCTAGGTGAATGGGAAGTATCTTAGATTTTGATTTCCTTACAAATGTCAAAATATAGGCTAGGCTATAAATGGCCGAATCTTTAGATTACATTGACATAAAAGTTTTAGTTTTGAGAGTAGAATTGAGATATGTACGTACCTCTTTGTGAAAACTCAATATTTTTCAGTAGTAATATATTGCTTGTCGACAATTTAAAATAAAAAATCTCACAAAATTGGTCTTCTCATCAAATTGTACCTCAATCTTTTACTATTTACATTTCAAACTAGAAAAATACAAGGTGCATTTTTTATAACCGCAATCAAATGTCTATTATAGTTGTTCTTTTTAATCATAGGTACTTCAATTTTCAAGATTTGTAAATCGAATTAAAATTTAATATATATATATATATCGGCGCAAGCGTTATTATATGTAGCTATGAACGAGGAAACATTAACTTGGTATTACCTTCATAAAATATTTTCATAAACACAAATGTTATATATAATATTAAATCATAAAGTTCATTCGCGATAAACATAAATTAAATGATTGTATTTCCTTTTGCTACAAACAGAAATTAAGATGCTCATTCGACCATTAGTTTTATTTAAATGAATTAAAAAAGTGAATGTATTTCCTTTTGCTACAAATGAAAATTGGGATTCTCATTTGACTATTATTTTTATTTAAATGAATTAAATAAGTTATTGTATTTCCTTTTGCTACAAACAGAAATATTTAGTAATTGAATGTATCATACTAATAAATTAATCAATATCAATGTTTTACAATACACTAAATAATTGTATGTAATTGTATTCACTTATGTAACAGAAAAATAAGGTATTCAAATTACTGTTCAATATTGTTACTAGAACACATTATGAAATTAACTATTGCACAATGTTAAGGTTCAACATGATTATAATTAAGTTCATTTATAATACTTAGTTATTATTAGAAAATTGTAATAAAATAAATAGAATAAATAAATAAAGTTGTAAAACTGGGAGCGAGTCCACGAGAGCGCATTTGATTTAACGGAAAAAGCATTCGTGCACTCGAACATAGTTATAAGAGTATAAAAACAGAATATTCAGTTCAATAAGGACCGCGACACTGTACAGTACTGATGCCTGAGAGCTATAAATATAGGTGTAATTGGAAAGTAAAGAAATAAAATGGTTCAAAGAAGAAAATTATAATTTGTTATAGTTACAAATGAATAAAGGATGAACCAAGACAAACCTAAGTAATTTTGGTAATACTAACATCACTATGTCAAAAAATTAGGAGAAAACACTACCTGCTTCGATATATCTATATAGTTAGTTTTAAACTTTCGCGTTATTTACACGTATTTTAAATGCATAATCGGGACTTAAGGCGATGTAAAAGCCTTTACAGGTAAATAGTACCGAGTATAATATAATAGTAATAGTACTGCGCAAGCTGCCAGACGAAGACGCCGCTCACTTCAATCCTCCATCATCCAGTCGCATCATCTAGTGCAGTCGACGTTGAAAAGTCGGCAAACAAGAAGCAGGTATATAGGTACTTTTTACCTGTAAAGACCCTTTACATCGCTTTAAGTTCCGATTGTATATATAAAATATTTAGATTAATACTTTTAAAATCATTAAAAAAATTCTTAATTTTTATTATCGCTCGATATACATTTGACATAGTTTAAAAGAGTTCATAGTAAAGTTGAACCAACTTTGTTTAGTCGAGTCGCAGGCTGCGCTGTAAAGTTTTCACATTCCCTGTGTCTGTTGTACCAACCGCGAAAGTTTTGCTGCAGTCGGCTTACTGCGATTATAGAGGCGTTTATGTGGAGATACTAAAAAGCTTCGTGAAATTTATGTGTGCAAGATTCATAGGATTTCTATTCTCTTTCTCCTTTGTATTATATGGGCTCGAACCCGAATATTGGATGGTGAGGCAAAGTATTAAATCTCTGTACTACTAAAGTCGTAGCCATATCTTCCCTAAATTTCAGATTTATAAATTGTATTTATCCTAATAATATATATAATATGAAAGTTTTGAGTGATTGATGGATAGAAGTTTCTTATTCTTTCACGCAAAAACGAAATTCGAATAAATGTGGTGCATGGGTAAATTACATCCTAACTTACTATATATGATATTTTATGCATTAATTCACACTGGTGAAATATCGAGATACAGTTAATAAGACATATACATTAACATTATGGTTAACACTAGTAGCAGCGATCTAATAATTTCTCGTTTAGACCTCATTTAGAAGTGAAACACATATCGCAAAACGTGCGTGAACGAAATGGTAGTCCGAAATTGAGGATTAATATGTAAAGTTGTAGAAATTCTGGTAGTAATGATGGTGGTCAATCTTCAAATGTTTGTAGTCACACACATAATAATGTTAGCGACATTATTAAATAAAATAATTCAAAACAAATAACCAGTGATATGGATTTCCGCAAAATAACAGATATTTCAATAAAACATATACATTATTACGAAGCAATTAAGCTAGTTGAAAATAAACTTGGTGGTAGGAATTATTTTTTGATACGCATCACATACACGGGCGACAGATTATAAAAAAAATCTAATCTACTACTTCTTTATTTAATTTTTTCATGAGGAAAAAAGTACAGAAAACATAATATTAAGAAAAAATCCTTTAAGACATCAAGACTATACAGCATAGATTTTAAGAAATATCCCCTAAATTATTCTAACAAGAAATCGAGCCTAAAACATAATTAGATAATGTAAATTTGCATGAGAATATGTCAAAAATAATAATATTTTATACTTGTTCAGTTATTTGAACTACTGCTTTTTAGGTACCTTAGCTACTGCTAGCATAAAAAAGGTTCTTTATTTACTACATTATAATTACCACAAAATGAAATTATGTACTCGTATTCATATTAACCAAAACTGATTCTAGTTCTCATTACTATAATTAACATATGTGAATAATATTTCTTCTAATTATTTGATTTATAAAAATATCAAAAAAAAAAAAAACAATATTTAATATTATTTCAATTACTTTCGTTGAAATACGGGAGGGCCAACAATATGTAAAACTATTTAAAACATTAATACGATAGCATTAATAGTTACTGTACTGACATTGTGATAGATCGACATACAAAGTCGCACCATAAAGATCCCTTTATACCAATATGAAACAGAATTCTAAAAAGTGAGTGAGCACAAAATAATACCTAGAATTTATGTTATGTTACTAGTCGAGTTCATGGGACCTCTCCTTTGTAATAATTTTATATCAAATTTGAATTTGAAGAATAAAACTTGGAAACAAAGGACTTATTGATTTGGTCGACCGACTCAAAAGTAAAGTTACATGATCTAATTTAAAGTTTCATAAAGTTATTGCCGAGAGCGGTCCATGTAATTAACCTGTAAGTTAATTTAATAATTCTGATGACATTAATTGCTATACACAAGCAAATCTTTGTAATTGCACTAAGTTAACAGTATGAAAAATTATGACTGATTTTAGTGGTTTAAAATGTATAACAGTATATTAGAATAATACTTAAAAAAGTCATGAAATATTAGAGCACTTATTAAAGAAATACTGGTACTATTTCTTTCCAAGATGTATGTGTATGATATATATTAATATATTAGCCTGCAGCATACCTGCAATCTCTCCCGTGTTGCAGGTGCTTATAAACGGCGGTATTCACTTACCATCAAGTATGTATAAGCCGCATGCTCGTTCGCCCCCTGCGTTATAAAAAAATATACTAGGTTGAAAAATATAGCTTATCCTCTACTACTATATTTAAGGAAGTACTTACAGAGGTATTAGTTTATACCCGTAACTTGGTCCGTAAGACCGGGATAAATTGAAGCCAATGTTCTATCAATACAGTATATGTGTACTAAATTTCTTGACAGTTAGTTCAGCAATTAACCAAAATGTAACAAGCAAACAGACAAATAAATAAGCACACAAACCCATTTTTGTATTTATATCTTTTGAGTTAAGATATATTATTATTATATATTAATTTAAAAGGATTATCTTGAAAGCAAGTCGAACTTTAAGCGATGTTTTACATTATGATATACAGATACTCGTACATTACACATTACATTCAGAATACCTCAAAGTTTGAAGACGATGTTGTTTAAAAAGGGCGTGTTGCCAGTGATGACTTATGTTACTAAAACATGAGCTACTCGATTACCCGTATGCAAAAGCTTCAAATTACTAAAGCTAGCTATGGAGAGGGCTGCTCGGAGTTTCTTTGCGCGACAAAATCCGGAATGAGGATATACGTGAAAAAACCTAAGTCGACTACATAGCTCGATGGATAAGAAAGTTGAAATAGCAATAACCTGGTCATATAGCTCAAACAATCGACAACCGACGAAAAAGAATGATTCTTGAGTAGTGATCCCTAATGGGCAAACGCAGTGTAGGACGATCTCCACTAGATGGAGTGACGTCCTCAAATGCATTGCAGAAAGTCGGTGGATGCAGGTGGCTCAGGACCGTTATTTAAGGCAATCTATAGGGAGGCCTATGTTCAGCAATGGACGGATAATGATTGAGGAGATGGTAATGATGATTACAAATTATATGGAATAAAAAAATATTATGCAAAATTTTTAATTCTCTAAAATGACTACTTTAATGGAAGACGCGCATCTTCTTAAATCTTATTTGCGTTATACAACGTCGGGTTATACAACGTTATTGTGCAACATTTCCCAAATGTTGAGCGTCATGTTGTCGCTTTAATTGTTGTCAAGTAAACATATAGCTTGAACAAACCAAGATAAAACTTATCTATTATAATAATACAATTTCTTACTTAATTTATGTTTATTTTTTACCTATTATTATTATTAATTAATTGTTATTAATGACTATAATGTAATTGATGTTTATTTTCTTTTATATATGGAATATGTAATAATAAAAGCTTATTAATATTTTAAGACGACATGCTGCGTCGACTGCAAATAAATGGGTTAAAACAAGGCAATGATGATTAAAGTAAAATTAGTCAGATGCGAGTTGAACTGGCACGCCGACATTTTTCTATATGTACGTGATATTAAATGATTCTTATCTACAAATGTGTTAATTATATAATGTAGATGCCCAATAATTTATTATTATTATTTATATAAAAATATTGTTACTGATATTGCTATACGTAATTTCTTATTTTGGATCTTTCTTATTTTAGAATAACTGAAGTTAAAAACTGAATCGCAAAACAAAAATTGTTTTTGGATATTTGTTGACAAATCTCAAAAATTTATAGATAAAAATATCGTTTTATTCATCTATAATTGTTAGATTCTACAGCAAATTTCACAAATTAACGCATAATGAATATAATTGAAAAAACTGAATTAAAATGTACATAATGTCAATAAATCCCTTTCATATGCTATATTACTTTGACGGGAAGGATTATTTTTAGTAGGTACCTCTTTTAAACTAAGGGACAAAGAAAATAAATTTAGATTTACATTAAGAATAGTATCTGCTTGCAGTCATAATAGTTGTACAATGCAATGACAGTGAAAGATAGAACGAGTGACCCCTATAAAAAAATACGGAAGTGTGAGCAAGATTGGAAATGTTTTGATCTTGCCCTGCGAACCCCTTTTTTTTTGCGCATACAAGGTAAACATACCATCAATTAAACATAGGCTGTTATGCACGATAGACATAGGCAGCAGCGTCCCTCTTAAAACATTACTAAAGTCTAACTGCTCCGCCTGCCAAGTATAGCTACTACTGGCAAAACCTTCCGTTCACATGAGATGCCTATGTTCAGCGATGGACAATTAACGGCTGATATAATGATAATGATACAAGGTAATAGCTAATATTATTAATCTTGTAATCTACTATTATCATTCTGGTTTTAAAATTAAAAAAATGGCAATTAATTAAAATTTATTATAAATTCTACCGGTTTATTTGTTATCGCGTCGAATTTTCGTTTTGTGAAATTTAAAAGTACTAATGAACTTAATGAACATCGCTCAAGTTGAAGAAAGTTTTTCACTTGAATTGTTAACACTTTAGCACGAAGCGATTTATCTTAAAGAACAAATTAACATTTTGCTTTCAAATGTCATCCTTAGAGGCCTCTTTTGAAAGTGATTTTAATGTTAAATCGTTGTTCATTAATCATTTTTATTTACAATGTCATGCATTTTTCAGTATGACTTTGAGTGAAGTTGTTTTTAATTTTTTATTATTTTTTGGCATTTCATACCAAAGGAAGCGCTTTAATGCGAGTTTGCCTGCCCGTACATCCGTCTGTCATAGCGTTATATCTCAGTAAATAGTAATGCTATCAATTTGAAATTTGGAATAGTTTTACATATAATTGGCTCACATATAATATAATATATAATATATGCATTCCAATTTTTAACCAAAAATTAAATTATGATACAAATTAAGTCATAAATTACAAATGGTTGTGTCAGTAATACTAACTATCATTAAAACCTTTAAAGAAATTACGATAAAATTTTGTTCTTTAACTCCTGTTTTGTCGAGCCAATTGTGAATAATGTATATCTGTAGGTATATTATTTTTATTTATGTGTATACAATTACTTATTATTATAGTACATATTTAATTTTAACTAGATATTATTAAGTATTATCTTTAGCTGTACACTTTTTACCCTCGAACATTCTATATTTTTTTTTCAACTTCTCGAAGGTTGACTGTAATAGATCCCTCTGTGGAATAAGTCTACCATTGTACATGTGTCCCACGGTAATTATATACAGTAAAGTTTTTACATTTTTTTATGCGACTTATAATGGCATACAAGCTGACGGTCCACCTGATGGAAAGTGATAACCGTCACCTATAGACATGAGCAGCACCATGGACATAACAGTGTTCTGTATCGCCTATGATACCTCCTATACTTTGACATTCCTGAGAACTCAGGTCTTATCCCTCTATACTCTGTAAATTCACTGCCATAAGAAGAAAGGGTGGAACCCTTCACGGTAGAAACATGAATGAGACAGAGGTGCCCAAGCAAACGACTTTTATACAAAGTTCCCCTCTGGTAACAACAACTAACTATAAGGTGTCTATTTCGTATCATAAATGCAATAGTCATATATATCTACGTATGGAAATCTCGGTGTGTGAGTTCAACTCGCACTTGACTGATCTTTATTATTAAAATCACAGTTATTATAATTGGTACAACTATACAGACTGACTTACAAATCAACCTACAATCTCATTCGCTGTACCTAAGAACATAAAATCGTATAAAGTCTCTAGTAATATAAAAAGAGTAATTGGAAATTTCCAAGAGAACGGTATATAATAGGTTTCCTGCAAAGAAAGTTTTCTTCTAGCATAATAAAAATTGCACAGCCTTTTTATATTTACTTGCAGGTTATATTGGATCAGTTGTTGATCCGCACTGACCTGTGAAAATGTGACGCGACAACTTAAGATGCAACAATGTTGCACTGATTAAAAATCAATTTGCATAGAGGTATTACTTTAAAAGTTAGAGTAAGAAACAGTGTGATTAGAGAGAAGTGATTAGCCTCAGATACTGCACGTACCCTAAATATCCCATTAAAATTGGCTTAATTTATATATATATATATAATAACAATACTGAAGATTTCTTTAAAAGTAATTTGATATCATCTGAGAGTAAATTTAAGTAAATTAGAATTAATAGTTACACAGAATTGATTAGATTTAGATTACTTAATACATATTTATATTACTACAAAATGATTACGAGTTTACCGAAAAATTGCCCTTGTAAAAACCGAATTCTGGGGTTAATTAACTTCAGTCAATAAAATCACAGGCCACAATAATTGCCTTTGAGCCATGTTTTAATGACAAATATTCTGTATGCTTTAATATACTATTTTTGCTGTGAAGCAGTATCGCGTAGGTACATATGTTGTGTATGTTTCTATCTGCAGAAGATTTAGAGTCAATGCATAAAAAGTTATTAGTAACATGTTTTTAAGTAACTTCCTAAAGAATTACATTTTTAATTCGTCTGATTTTTCGCAACTATATTATGCGGCAAAACAAAATTTCACAATTTTTCTGTAATCAATAGTTTACTCCTTTGATGGTCCTAAAAAGTTATTATTTATAAGTATGTCCCTTATGGAGTGTATTTGTTCGTACACAGTGATTCCAGTAAATTTTTCTTAGTTCGGAGTCAATTTTTATACCTTTTGTTTTTTACTCTTCAACTACTCCATCAAATTTTTCCTATGTTATATAAGCTAGAACATCGTATTCTCATCATAAAGTTATTATAATATTATTATGTGTCGCAATAATATATACTTTTATATCCTATATGGACCTGATGACTCTAAGTAAACTATGCAAACTGGCTAAATTTCAATATACGTTATATTGAAATTATATATTATATGAAATTTATGTCAAACACATATTACAGGGTGAACGAACACAGTATTGCATGTGGTACTTAGTTTCTAAAGGCTTTTGTACACAAAGAGGGGTTTTCATTTATAAATTGCTTTTATATTATCACGGTTAGTAATTAGCGCGCTTAGTTTTCATATAAATTAAAGTACTAGCGTCGTCCATCTCAGTTTATAGTTAAGATTACTGCGATATAATTAGATTCTTAATGTTTACCTTATCCACTAGTGAATAAAATAATTGTCTCCAAATAAAATAAATAAATAAATTACATTATATGAAATAAAAAAGTACAAGCTAATTAATTTTTTTTTACATACATACATACATACATATCTGTCACGCCTGTCTCCCATTAGGGCAGGCAGAAACAATGGAACGCTAAATGCTTCGATTCAAACAAACCTCTTTCGCTTCTTCCACATTCATCTTAAATTTTTTTCTTTTATTTAAAACGCATACTGAACAATATGATCGTTATTGTCCTTTGTTCATTTAAAACCAAACGATACTTTATCGCTACCATATAAATAAAATAGCCCTCCACTGTCCCTTTGACCGTGAAAGCGTATCGAACTCCCAACCATCTAAGGTGTACAATGTCCACTTCAATCATGAATGGCGACATTGCTCTGCAAATCTCTGTTAGATTTGAAGTGCCCATCCACTCACCTTCGTTCAAAATTCGGTGGAACCCTCGAGTTCGGTGTGTATAAGATTGTGCCAAAAGGCAAGTAGAGCACTGTATTTTTCTTTTCAGTAATAGTAGCTTTTTTATCAATAATTAAGACTAGCAATGTAACTTAATGGCCGAGGGATGGGCGGCAGTATCGCTCTTAAAAGATAAAATCATTTTATTAGTAATAAGATAAATGTCATTTTTCGACAAGTAGAAATTGCATTTCAAAACAAGAATCCTCGTCCGCCCACTCTATCTGGCGGGTCAAGAGATGACCAATGATGATGATGATGATAAAAAGTAGATGACAAAACATTATTACACCGAAACTAAGAATAGTACATAGATAATTTGATCGGTATTAATTACTATATTTGAATTTTCTATTGGTAAAATTAAGTAAAATAAATTTCCAAAGGATATATTTTATAATAAGTACAACGCCATCTATTGCCATAATCTATACGAAACAGTATAATAGTACAAACTAATCAGTAACAACATTACAGTCAATCAATTACACAGAGTCGGTTTTACAGTCCTTTCTTTACTTGTTAAAAACTATGTATGCGGGAACGAAGTCATTGGCACATGTAGTTACATATTAAACACTTTTTAATAATTAATATTTATAAATTTGATTTCATCTCTGTTTCATCAAAGTAAGTTACTTCAAATTCTACAGGTTCTTTCTGTACAATTTGAAGTAACTTACTATCGGACGCAAAGTACAAAATATTGGAAAATAATCTTGAATACGCCAAAATAAACAAATGAATATATTTTAAATATTTCGCATCGTATTAAAAACGATTTTATAGAGAAATGGAATTAATTGTAGTTATGAAATCTATATATATTTTAATGAAACTGGAATTTCGCGTAAAAAAAAAACAAAAAAAAATATAGATGAAAAATATTCAGAATATTAACGCAATATTTTATTCTAAAATATATGGACAAAATTATGAAGTTACAGTCTATAAAAAACGACATTGTGATGGATTCCAAAATAGCTGAAATATTAAACTGATCTTAAAAGAGTCCGGCATTTACTTTCAAGTAATTTATATTGATGGACGCAAAACATAAATAGAGCTCAGTGAGGGGTGTGAGGTTTTCGTCACAATCTACTTGGTATAAGTTAACGTGTCATTAATTATAATTAGTATACCATTTCGTGAAAGTGGTTCGCCCTATTTAGTGAATATGGGCTTCAATTCCGTAACTAGAAAAGCTAGTGTATTTCTAACAGTATTTCTTATTTTTCTGATAGATTCTGCAAATGTTAACTAAAATTTAACTTGAATTTTTAATTTATTAAATATGTACTATTAACAATAACCGGAAAAATGTGGAAAAATGAAATCTTTTTGTACCTACCTGTACATATGAGTAGTTGTTTAAAAGTACATTTGAGTAAAACTAAAGTTTCATCCCAACCATCCGGAGGAGTGGTAGTCTTTGACCGTGCGTTTTTCAAAGCACTTTCTTCCACGCACAACCACGCTTTGGAATCAACTTCCAGCAGCAGTATTTCCGAACCGATACGACATTATAACCTTCAAGAAAAGAGCATATTCCTTTTTAAAAGACTAGCAGCATACCTGGTGTTGTGGGGGCGTCATTGGCGACACTAGTCACTTACCATCAGGTGAGCTGTATGCACTTTTGCCCCTTGTGTTTTAAAAAAATCTTTGCGTTGCAAGATTAGTTACTAGTTTTCAAGAGGTAGAAATTGCATAAAACGCAGATAAAATACAATTATTTTACTCGATGATTATTATTATTATATTATACCGCTGTGTCTGGATATTTCAACTAAGTTACACCAGTTGTGATCACAATCTGATTGAGGTAGGGATATCACGAATACAACATGATTTTCAAATAAACCAGTTTGTTTTCCTTCCTGTGAGAGTAACTAAGAACGCTTTTTTACCGAATACCTACTTATATCGAACGCATAACTTTTCAGACTATTACCTCCAACAGTGGACTATTATAACTGTGTTTTTTTACTACATACCTTAAGATATTTAAAAAAACGAAATATAATATTTTTGCGACGGTATGAAAATTGAAAGCGAGAACTTCTACTCATACTTGACCTGATCTTTATTATTATATGAAAATTCAATAAACATGACTATGTTTATTAGTTATACGAGTACATAAATATAATATTAATTATAAAAATAATGAAACAAATCTAAATTGTTGGGTTAAAGCTTACATTAAAAATAATAGAATGGAGTAAGAATACATGCAATAAAGGCAGTAACAATAATAATGGTCTGCTCACTCATTTAATTTTTAATTAATTCTCCTTTTCAAAAAGTACGTTTGTATTCAATCTTCATTCCATATTGTCGTATTTTACCTATTCATGTATTTTTCAGTATTTTATAACAGAACTAAAAAACCCTGTTATGTAAAATCGATATATTTTTGTCATTATATTTTATCATGACGTGTGTATCTTAACTTTTATTAATTAACTAATTACTAAATACTATATCATCCAATAAAAGTAAAATTTTATGGGTGCAATCACCATGTAACTTATACTGAATTCCATATTAAAGTTTGTACTTATATCATCTATAAAAATTCGAAAATTATTAACGAATAAAGACCACATTTCAATTAATTAACAACATCAACACAATTAAAAAGTCTGTTTTATAATATCACATTCATTTATTTTATGGCCAGCGCCATCTCTTGCCTCGTTCAAGAGCCAGGTAAAATTCTCATTACCTTGATGTTTATTACGTATTATTTACCTTGATCTATTTAATATATTAATGTTTCAGTACTATTAATTAAATTATATATGTATATGTATGTAATTTAGTCCTATGTTTATAGAAATGATATTTAGAATAATATGCATTTTATTTGTTCTTTTTTTTTATATTTACTGTGTCTGACTTACGCTATCTAACTTTCTCTCTGTACGTAGATACTATTTATGCCAGGTTCTCTGTAAGAGAATGCTTTTAGCGATAGGGCCGCCTTTTGTATATGCTCATTCTGTATAAATACTCTAGGTATACATCTTTTTTGTCCGCAAAAGAGAGTTTATTATAATTTTTATGAATTTTTATACAGAGGAATAAATTGGTCTCTTGTGAGTAGGAATATATAATATGCTTATGTGAAATAGTCTAAAAAAGAAAAAGGGTACAACTTAGCTTATATCCTTTCTCATCATCATCATCATATCACTGACTTAATCTTAACTATCAAGCCACGTTAACTAACAATTACTGAACATAGGCTTCCCTCTATTGGAGTTTGCTAGTAGTTGCCCCGCTTAGCAGATAGGTGGGCAACTGCAGTTAGTTAATTTAACTGTCTAATCAGACATAATTCAGTTATATGTTAAAACTATACGAAATACACAAAAACTGTCAATTCCTTATAAATAAGGGCAAAAAATATCATAAAAGCAATTATTTACATGTTCAATTATCAACAAGATATTTAAAAAAAAAGTCTTTTTTCTCTCCTAAAAAATAGCGATTTTGTATTCTACTATTTCTTACTAGAGGCACGTGTATGCCAGACTGACTGACAGAATTTACTACGACTTTTCATTCTCTTACAATGAATTGTGACTCATTCCCGTAGCTATATCTTTCAATATCCTGTAAATGAAATGGAGTGATGAAGCATGGCATTATTACTTCATCATCGCACAAAATCACAAGGAAAGAAATAATCCTTGACGTCAGTTATATAAACTAATATTTTATAGAAAAAAGATCTGATTTTTTGTTTGTAATGGATAAACTCAAAAAATGCTTAACTAATTTTAAAAATTCTTGTACATTTAGAAAATTATATTATAAGAAGCTGTATTTTATTTTTCATAACCGTACGTTACTAGTGCCCATCGCTAGTTTTAAAAAAAATCTATCCAATGTATATCGAATTGAAGTAATAAAGTTTTCTCTAATAGCAATAGACATTACATTACCGAATATAGAACCTCCTAGTCTATAATGACCACACCCTAAAACCGTTTAGGCTGAAATTAAATTACAGCATGACAACGAAGAGGCTTTTTGTCGATGGGTTATTGATATTACTGAATCGATATAGAAACATCGATACCTTGGCATCAATCGAGAAAATGAGGTGCAGTACAAAGACTGTCGCTACAATATATGGCAGCATTGTTATGTTTAATAA
Organism: Galleria mellonella; assembly: GCF_026898425.1. Lineage (NCBI taxonomy): Eukaryota > Metazoa > Arthropoda > Insecta > Lepidoptera > Pyralidae > Galleria > Galleria mellonella. Next base: position 5,389,666 of record NW_026442133.1, read on the forward strand.
CTACCATAGCCGATTTTAGGGCTCACTTCTAATGAATATAAAAGCTGGGTAATCTGTGTTAAAGCCTGCAGAGATCATAGACAAAATTTATATTACGGTTTACAATTATTGTTGAATAATAACTATCGTGAGTTATATACCACATCAATAGTTAATTGTTCTCTGTTGAACATAGGTCTCCCTCTACTAGAAGGGTTTTACCAGTAGGGACCATGACTGGCAAGGAAGTTAGCAACGGCAGATAGTCCTCGAAGATGACACTGCTGCCCATCCCTCGACGATTAAGTTCCCTTAGTCGCTTCATATAGCATTATGGCATCGTAAATCATCCTGTATTGTAATTGTGCTCGCTTTACCTACGTTTTAAATATCACCGCGAGTTTATCGCGCGGGGCTACTTACGATACAGCCGGGAACTGCGCTCATGAGTAAGGGCTCCTATGGAGTTCGAATTTAGTCAGGCATAACCGTATTTGAAATGTGTACATTTAAGATTATCGTAATATAAATTGCATGCTACAAATCTAATGCCTATTATTCACTACACGAAACTCGAGTTGCACCTTGCGACATATAAATCTATTACTATAAACCTCCATTACTCACACACTATACAGATGACTTTTAGAGCTCTCAAAAGTTGTTGTGCTTTGACAAGCCTTAACGTCTAATCTCCGAGTAGCCGATGTCCATACACAAGGTTTGACTCTGCGACTCCTGCTTCATATTATATACCAAACACGGCATTCTACATTCACATGAGGGAGACTTTGTATAAAAGTCGATTGCGGGTACCTCTGTCCCATTCGTGTTTCTACCGTGAAGCAGTTGTGTTTCGCATGGCTGTGTTTCGGTTTGAAGGATGGGATATGGCGTGAATTTACAGGGTATAGAGGAATAACACCCGAGTCCTCAGGAATGGCAACGCATGGGGGGTATCATGAGCGAAACAGTATACTCTGTTATATCCATAGTACTACTCATGTCTATAGGCGACGGTAACCACTTTCTATCGGGTGGGCCGTTGGCTTGTTTGCCATTCTAAGTCGTATAAAAGAAAACATGAAGATTTGTCTGCGAACTTGTCGCTCTGCATCACATCTAGCTCGCTTATTAATATTGAACACCGATCGTATTTTTTTCTTCTACGGACAAAATGCATGGTGTGATTACTTGTGATATGTCCATATTTTATTTTATTTTTTTATTTACCAGAGGTAGACCTTGTACAAAAGTCGTTTGCTTGAGCACCATTTGTGTTTCTACCGTGAAGCAGTTGTGTTTGCATAGCTGTGTTTTGGTTTGAAGGGTGGGATATGGCAGTGAATTTACAGGGTACAGAGGAATATCTGAGTCCTTAGAAATGGTAGCACATGGGGGGGGAGGTTATTATGGTTGAAACAGTATACTCTGTTATGTCCATAGTACTGTTCGTGTCTATAGGCGACGGTTACCACATTCCATCAAGTGGGCCGTCAGCTTGTTTGCCATTCTAAATGGCATAAAAAAAAAATATTGAAAGTATATAATCGAAATCAATTCAGCTGTTTAGACATCAGAATCTAATAATGTCAATTTCATATTTCTAATATTGGTAACGATATATGAACATATGTGTAACTGGTAAATCAATATTGACATAATCGAGTAATTAGGAAGCTAATACGCTGAGGCGTAGAAAAGCCAATAATTCTATGTTCGTTATATTTCATAGTAAAATAATATGTACTCGTATTTATATTAGATGTATACATAAGACGATATCGGATTCACGTGAAACTTTTACTGCTAAACTGCGCACATTTTCCAGGATAAATAAAGAATTCATAGACATGTCATAAAGGAGGAGAAATGTTGCTTTGCGTAGCAATATTGAAGTACACGAACCATGCGAATACGGGCAGGCAAGTAATAAATACCTTTGAGTGAATATATAATATGTCTAATGGATCCAACTGAGATGCACACATCAGTACGATGACATGAGATGAGACATCAGTAAGTCGCTAGCTGTGCCGGCAACGTCATTCAGGAATTTTTATATTTATTCGTGGATATGAAATGTTGATATGAAATCTTTCCCCCAATAAACAAGTCTATATATACCTACTACCTTGGCTTGGCAAATCGAATAATCACATTTAACATTTATTATTATTTTTTTTACTTATTTACCTTCGTGGTATAAAAATCTCAGATTTACAATCTTACTTACTGGACGATATCTGTAAAATGAATGAAAAATGATAAGAAGGGCCTTAATAAGGGCAATAATTCCGAAAGCAATACTTTTTAGAATTTTTGTCTTTCTCTATATTTGTTCCAGCAAAACGACTGTACGAAATTAGATGCGGTTATCACATTTCAGAATGCCTAAGATAAGAACTTACGTATATTTATAACTTATGTATATTTTATCTTGATAAGCCATCAAAAAGAGGCTTAATTTTTAAAATCAACACGTGTGAAGTAGCGGGCATAAATCTAGTTTTTTTATAAAATATTACAATTTAGCTAGCTTTTGTCATATGTATGTAATAAAACTGTAACGATACACAATATCACAATTTTATTACATAAAAGTTCCATATATATGAAAAACTTAGGTTTTTTTATTAGTGGATAGAAGAACAAAGTACAGAATAATAGTTGTTGCCTATCATTTACTCCAAAAATAGAGTATTAATCGATATTTCAACACGTTCTACGTAATTGTCTACATGATTGTATTTGGAATATATATCATTATAATATTTTCATATTATCGGGCAAATAAAGAAACCTAACAGTTTATTAGATAAGAAATAGTATTTGTGATTTATATGGCCTATCTAGACCAAGAAAAATATTTCTCTTTATGTTTTACTAGAGCGTACAGGCCTGCGGAATCAATTGTTACATTAGTATGTCTGTTTATAAATTTCCCTTAGTCATCCCTATAAAAAGGGGAAAAGTATTGTTAGTAATGGGGTTTAATTACCCTATTGCTTGCAATGCACCCTATCAGGTCTACCTACACTCAGTTGCTCCTGGAAACCATTGTGGTTAACGGCCCACCTAACCTGCTTCGTACTCGTCTATCATCCTTCACTGGTCTTCCGTTAATATATACTGATAGCGTAGAACTACTACAAAATTATGAATAAATCACAGTTTAAATTGTAGGGATAAAACACCATAATGGAATTGATAAAGTTATTTTATTTACAATCGATCAACTTACATTAGTTGAATAGTTTATGTTTAATGAATTTAAGCTAATCATTATAGGATCATTGACTTGCTGTGACTATTGACCTGTCATTACTATTTAATTTTCACCTATTAAAAACAAATTTGAAGCGATTCATACATAATAATACATCATGATACATCAATAATCTTGACTATCTATATCGATATTCAAGATAAGCCATAAAATAGTCCAGTGTATACATAACAGCTGATAATCTGTCTAATTAGTACCCCAGATTATTTTTTATCCTAATTAAAAGACTTAATAAGTTTGTGTACCTTTATATATATCATATCTCATCAAATCTTTGTATTATTTTATAAAACTAATTTACAATTAAAATAATACTTTTAATTTTTGCCCACAAATCAAAATACAAAACATGCATCATTGTAATATCAAAAACATTCGACTTATTTAAATTAATCCTTAATTTATATTACCAATTACGTATAACAACTCTAACAAATCATAAAAATTTGTGTTTCTCATTTAACTTTCACAAATCTTTCGAAACGTTTGCTTAAAATAATACAAAACAGTATAAACCCGAAACTTTGCCTATCAAGCACTTCTAGTGTGAAATCGCTTCGTCTAAAAATGGCTGGATCCGATTTTCTGCTGGCTTACAGTAAATAAGAAAATTCGTCCGGATTGCGTCGTTAAACGTAATCGAGCGTCCTGGAAAGTATTAAGGAGCACACCCTATACGGCATAAGTTAGATGCTACAATGAAAACTTTGAATACGTAGCATGTGTGCAGGATCACCCTTTGACTGAATCACGCTGTTGTGGGTATATTAATATAAAATTGTATATATGTTAGGTAATGGTAGTTTAATAAATTACTTGTCATACGATCGTCGTGTCAATAACACCTATAACATGGTGTCAGGTATGTTTTTAAAATTAGTGGAGAGTGGCTAAGATATTTATATTATTATTAATAGTGTAATACTCGTACATACACAATGACGAGTGAAAAGATGGGAACAAGACGCGAGGACGCGATCCAAAAAAAATGTGAACTATGAGAGGTACGTATATTTCGAGACATATCAGACCAAAGGCAGTTTTGACAAGTTTATTGGCACATTGAAGGTAAAAAGTATTAATTGTGAATTCGGATCGTTAAAAAACAGTTTGATATTAACTCAGTTGATACGTGGAATTAAGGATGCCCAAATGAGAGAAAAAATATTGGCGTAATCATCGATGACCTTAGAGGAAGCAATACAATGGTGCCGGGCAGCTGAGTCGGCTACCGAACAGGCAGCAGCGTGCTGCAACCGACAACTAGCGGCAGCGTAGAATAGGTGACGTGGCAAAGGAGATCAGTTCAGCGCAGCGGCAGTGGTACAACTCAGGCCCAGGTGCTAGGGCTCGCGGCGGGGACGGCGCCTGGCGGCCAGCTCCGGCGGGGCGGCGCGCGCTCAGACACCAGTGGTGTAGCGGAGACAACGGCGCGTCTGCACGCGGCCGGTATACTGAGCCGCCGGTATGCACCAAGTATAACTTGCAACATAAGGTTAGTGATCGTTGTCCAGCTTTTTCAATAAGATGTTATCGCTGTGATAAAGTGGGTCACTTCGCCAAGTGTTGTAAAGTCTATATTACACATGAAATGATTGAGTGTCGGACACCCTTGAGTACCAAGAAAATAATGAGCTTCTTTTGTATAATATTTATGTAGATACGTTAGGTCAACAAAATGAGTCATGGTACGAGAATGTTAGGATTAATGATGTTTATTTAAAATTCAAATTGCAAAGTAAGAAATTATGTGTTAAAAGTGAACTGTAGTAATTTATTAAGTTTAAAAGTTTGTTTAAATCTACAATTAATAATGCGACCAAATGAATTGTATGTAAATAATATGTACATAGACGATTCAATCTTTCAGAGTATAGGATGTCTACCGTCTGTTTGTAAAATAGTTATCGATGAGTCTGTACCGCCAGTGGTGAGCGCCACCAATAAAATTTCCATTAAGTTGCGACCTAGGTTAAAGTAGGAACTGGATAACATGGTGAAGCTAAATATTATAACAAAGGAGGAGGGCCCGATCGTCGTTTCAATAACACCTATAACACACCCTTAAAATTTTTATGGCTGTATAGTACTATGTAGGATCATCATCATTCACATTTTCATGCTATAGAACATATTAGAACAAAAGGTTCATGAATGAAATATTTAAAAATGAAAATAATTTTACATTTTGCATACTAACTCAAAATCTGAACGCCCCGTATTAGTATAGAAAACTCAAAAATTTAATTACTTATCGACCCATGTTTCTTTACTAACAATATTTAGATTCAATAATAGAACACTCCCTTAAAAGGATGCTAATGATTTCAATTTCACTTACAGATATATATACATGTATGTGGTACATACTGGTACACAGTACATCGCATTTCCATCAAACCAACATCGGGTATAACACAGCTCTCATATAGGTATGTAGAGTATATACTAAGTTTTATAAATATCCTGATGATACTTTAGGAAATAATAATATAATTTTTGCTTTTTTTCGCCACAACCATTTGCATCAATAGAAAATAAATACAATATATTTCTAGGATAGGATTGAATTCTTACTTTCGAGAAAGTGAAAGAATTCAATCCTATTTTGCTTTAGCAAGATATTAAATTTAATACGAAAAATAGTACATAAATATATAATAAACTAATTAACTAATACTATAGATTTTCATATATCATCGTTATATTAGCCTTTAAGTATCCACTGCTGAACATAACCCTCCCTCTTGGGAAATTTTAACAATAGTTGTCATGCTTGACAGACGGATTGGCAACCGCAGTTAGGCTTTAGAGATGTTTTAAGAGGGGCGCTGCTGCCCATTCGTCCTCACTTCGCCTCTTACAATACCCGGGAAAGAAAATGGTGGCCTATTCTATGGCGGGACCATACGGCCACTTTTCTTACACTTTTCGTATATACTATTAAACTATAAGCTGACCCGAATTAAAATTCCAAGAAATATTTTTTTATCATAAAACTCGAATACTTAAATATAAAAGTCCGTGCACAGTCGTCATATATTTACAAAATTGTAAGAACACCTCGCAACGTTTGGCTACAAACGTCACGAGCTTGTTAATGGCTGACTGAATGCGCTCAATTTTCAGTGTCGTTATTATTGCACATATTGGAATTTTTGTATACCTATCAACGCGAAAGATACAAAAATATTTTCATATTTCAAACCATGTTCCTTGCTAGGTCAAAGCTGTTTCGTTTCGTTAATAATACCGCAAATTTTTCTTTAGTTGATAGTTCTTTATTATTTGATTGTTTAGTTGGTTGATTGATATTAGTGACTATGCAACTTTATAATAAACTTTACAAAAAACCGAAAAATGACTGTTTTTAACCCCTGATGCAAAGAGGAGTATTATAAGTTTAACATACCCATTTGTGTATCTGTATATCTGTGTGTCTGTTTGCGACATCATAGCTCCCAAACGATATCGTATTCGCGTCTCGAATTCGCGTCGTATCCTGGATTCCAATATTACTCGTTCAATACACCGAAAACCTTTACCTAATATATTTAGTCTCTTGAATGTTATTGCCTCATTTAATTGGACATTTCACGCGTTGTACTAGTATATTATGTATACAAGCCTAAAAACACATTTCATGTGCAAAAAAGGGTTTGGACCTATCAGTATCTTTTCCGCTGACAGTGACTTATCGTTCCGCGATAAATTCTTTATACTTTTTTAAAATAAATCCTCGGGTGAAAAGCTAAGAGAAGAAAATACATGGGCATCTACCTTATATATTCAATTTTACTTACAAATTAAAAATGAAATATATTTTCTTGAATTAATTTATAATTAGTTACCATATTTTAATAAAAATAAAACCATTAAACTTTTATAGATGTAGGTAGATATAAAAGAAAGTGATTTAATTACGTAGAAATTTCTGTGTAAACTTTTTTGTTTTTTTAAGACAAATAAAATAAATTTACGATCTTGGTCATAAAAATACTGAATATCTTAAATATTCAAATAACAAATACATTTTGCTCCACATAAAATGATATTCTTTCGTAAATGTAAAACGCTGATAAACTAAAAGTTAGATGTTTTGTAGAGACATTAGATTGAGAAAAACCTGTCTTGTGTTAGTTTTATACCTTAAAAAGAAGAAGGATTTTAAGGGTCTCGCCAACCTCATGAAGTGTTTGGGACATTCTTGGATATGATTTAGACCGGCTCTCCATTGCATTGTATATCACCCGTGACTGTACTGTCATCTGCATAACAATAAATGCTATCAAGCAATAGCATGTCATAGATAATGCAAAAGAAAGAGGGTAGGCTTTAAGACAGAGCCATGTGGTACACCAACATTAACTAGTTTAAAATCAGATTTACTACCATTAACTAAAACTCTTTTAGATCTCTAATCTACCCATTTCAGTTCTACCAATCGAAACATATAGGTAGACCGTATTTTACCAGCTTTTAAATAATCTCACTTATACCGTTCCCGTGATGTCACCGAATTGTCTCATAGGTTAAGAGTATATCTGTAGTGACCTTTTTCTTGTTAGTTGCTGCTAAAGAACGGCCTTGATAAATGTCATCATTCAAAGAAACCCCTTCATCCTGGAATTCGGAATACTATCACCTTACCGAAATGTGGTGCTTCCTACCAAAATGAGTTTTGAAGCCAAGCGACATAATCTTAAGGAGAAAGCTCACTTTTAAAATGGTGTAAAATATCTTTTTTTTCGTAAATTCACGCCATATCCCACCCTTCAAACCGAAACACAGCCATGCAAACACAGCTGCTTCACGGTGGAAACACGAATGGGACAGAGGTACCCAAGCAATCGACTTTTGTACAAAGTCTCCCTCTGCTTCGAAATTTTTTCCTGTTAGCTACATTTTCACTTAACTCGAAGAACTTACCGTAAATGTATATTATAAAAAAAATCCATCATTTTTTCTATAGAAGTAATCAAGTTTTATGTTTTAAAAAATATCATTTGAAAATTAAACAGTTGTGATAAGCTGGATATGTACAACTTTTAGTATGCCTCAAATATTTAAACAGTATTTAATAACCACATAATTTTATGAACAAAAAACCAATTAATATAATTAATATATTGGTATTCATGTAGAGTATCTACTACTATATTTTTCCAAGAATTCGTACCCAATTGAAAACCTAACACCATTACTAATTAACGTCTCCACCTAACCATGTGTAAATATTTTCTACAATGTAAATATAGAGAAAAAAAAACTTCATTTCGTATCGATATCGCGTTGGAGCTGGGTGAGGGTACGTGAAACTGTGCGTTCATTTCGCTACATTTAAGCCGAGAAGCTCGCTCCGTACATTTCATTAGTGCTCTTCCCTCTTTGATATTTTTCTACTGCGTTCGTTATTTATACTTTAATTAATTTTTTCTATTGACCTCCACTTTGCTTAATAGTTTTCACAGTGTAATATCGATTTATTTATCACTTTTAGAACTTGTTTTAAGTGACTTTCAAAAAGAGGATACTTATCTTTCTCTTTATTTTTTTATAGCTATTATGCGGTTTTATTCCCAATTTAAATTTATTCTATTATTCAAAATGCTGTTTTCTTGCGGAATAAAAAGTCTAAATTCAAATTTGTAAGGATTTTAATTGGAGAGAAAAATACATACTCCAAAGTTCGGATATAGAACGCTCATACCTTGCATCAGATATATATTTATATACATAATTGTAAGGTTTGGTATATACATCATATTTTTGATATCCATCATAATTACGATTAATAAATATCACGTAGCTCTGTTGATGCTGGAGATTGGTACTTAGTGTAGTTTGGAATACATCTTTATAAGTTAGTTACACTTGTACTATGGAAGCAGTACAAGTATGTTTTGACTTATAAAGATTTCGCTGTTCATTAATTTTGACATGACTGAATCTTATTCTGAAAATAATTGTTTACATATTTTAACTAAAAAGAATGGAAGTACACACTCGATTCTTAATATTTGAGTCCAATTTTTAAATCTTAAATTGATTTACAAATTTTTTGTATACCAAAAGTTTTTCACAGTTAATAAATAATATTAACTAATTATACTGTATACTTAGTTAATATTTGTCTTATGTATTTAAAATAAAGTCATGTCTTTTTTTATTTAAGTATTCTAAATTAAAATAAACCTAAAAAATGCTTATGTTGGATAGTAAAATTAAAATTTAACACTACAATCTAGTATGAATTTATAAAATCTAGATAACACATTAGCTAGTGACCAAATTTGGATAATGTAATCGCATCTAGAATGCTAACATTTACTCAGTATTTACGACGTACACTTATTTTTTTCCATTTGTTACCTCAGTGCAGCATTGTAAAAATCGATTACACATATTTGTTTTTAATAATTAATAAAAATACGTTTTCAGAAATATTCTATAAGCCAATTAATAAGTTTTACCTTTTTTATATTTTCCATAACAATATCATCATCATCATATCAGCCAAGGCCTCCCATACATAGGCCTCCCTCAAAAAGCGATTTGCCAGTAGTTGTCACACATTATTTATACAGTAATTACATAACAATATATATATAAAACAATGCTGTAATGTAAAAACAATTGCTGTCAGCTTCAATCAAAAAATTTAAAAGCAATTTTAAAATCATTACATTAAATTATAAAAAAAAAAACAGTATTTAAGTATCTTCAAAATCTGGAAATCTAATGAATCAAGAGAATTTCGCAATACGGTGAAGAAGTTGCACTAGCTAACGTGTTAGCTAGTTTAATCTAGCTATGCGAGCATTCCTTTCTCAACACTAGTTAGCGCTTTACAATTTGAGTAATGTATTCCACACTTTAACCGGAGATATAGAATTGTGGGATCATTAATCCGAATTAAATTAGTCAAAGCTTACAACAATAACTGTTATGAAAATCAATAATATCGCTTTGAAAGGTTTTGTTTATACACTATTAAGATGTTTGAGGCTTTAAACTATATCGTTACTCGTGCTAATCAGCCGCTCCTAAATCATCTATTAATCAAGTTTAAGCATCTAGCTGACAACGAACTGTCAGCTTAAGTAGTGTTTAGTTTGCTACGTATTGTAAACAATCGTTTGCGGTGCTTGTCTTGCCTGGATGCCTTTATTGTTTACTGTTTACACGATTATGATGAGCGTGGAAATATTTGAGGTTTGATTGTTTTGGTTACGTTGCGCGATGGACTTAAAATTATTACAGTAGATACGTAATAGGTACCGTGTTTTAATAGTGAGGTGAATAGAAATGATTAAATTACGGAAATTGTATCTTATTTATAGCTATTCTACTGATAGTTACAATAGTATATTTTCTATTGCTATTTAGATAGTTATGAAACAGTGGATAAATTTTTCATCTAATTTCAATTATTTTCATTTTATTCTTCTATTCTACATACATACATACATATCTGTCACGCCTGTCTCCCATTAGGGTAGGCAGAAACAATGGAACGCCAAATGCTTCGATTCAAACAAACCTCTTTCGCTTCTTCCACATTCATCAATCTTGTCATACACGCTCGTCGGTTACGGGTACTTTTAATTTGGCCCTTCTTCAGCACGTCGCCTATTTGGTCGACATACGTCCGTCTAGGGCGGCCCCTACCGACATCTCCATTCATTCTTGCTCGATAAATCTCTTTCGTAATTCTTCTTTCATCCATCCTCTCCAAATGACCAAACCAACGCAACATTCCTTTTTCGATTTTGGTCACTACAATATATATATATATATATATATATATATATATATATATATATATATATATATATATATATATATCTGTTAGCATAATAATTATTTATTTTATAAATTAAGAAAATGACAGTATTTTATAAATTAAGTAATAACAGCATTCAATAAAATTAGAGATATTTTTTGTACAGCTTGATATAGCAAATAAAGTAATGGAAATGAAAGAAATGGCAATTGTCACTTATAAACATAAGGAACAGGATGTGAAAAATACTTTAGAGATCAGATCTTTACAAATAAGTAAATTCCTATAGTGTTTCGTCTCTTCGTCGAAGGTTACATTTTGCATTTGACTTTAAAATCAACTCTACATTGCGATGTAATAAAAAAAACTGTTACCTTCCAATAGGACTCGATTCTACGCACTCGACATATATGTCGAGTACGTATCCAATTATATTACAGAAAGGTTATTGACAGTCTGAATTTTTTTTTTATTCAGTATGTATTTTTTCCTGCGATTTAAATATTATAATGTCAATGTTTGGAATGTTTGTATCTGTTTTATTAATATCTAAACACATGTCTACTTTTAAAAGAAAACTTTTTCTCTTCAATTTGATACGTAGCACTTATAAGCTAAATGTATTGTTTTTGGTATTAACCGAACGAATTTGATTGTATCTAAAACATTGCAATTGGAATTTAGAATAGATACTACTGAATGATATAATAATATAAATTTACATAATATTAAATTCAAGAGCGTTAAAAAGTAAAAGGATCATTAAGTTAAAAATGGAGAGGCATTTATGTAAATTATTAATTGAAATTGGTCTCATGATCTATTTCTATATTGGAAAATTAATAAATGTTAATAAATATTCAATATTTTATAAAAAATAATACCCACAAAGAAATCGCCTTTGTTTCTTCAACTTTTTAAAAGAACGTTATATCATCAAACACATTCGGAATCAACAATGACATTAACCACCCTAGTGTGGCAATCAGACAGTAAGTGGGTATTTCCGCGTCGTTTGATACGGCTCCCGGCTAAATGTTAAGAGCGCGTTTGCTGACGACCTACTAGTACCTCTCTGATGGAGACATACTGCTGCATCGGATCACTAGTATTTTATTTCCAAATTATTATACAGGGAAAATTTTAGAATAAATAGTGTAATATAATCTAAGAATTTACCCATGCTATAAAATATGTTACGTGAGAAATTTCGTAAAACATTAATTAAAAAATAAAAAGTTCTTGTTGTTCCTTTAGGGAAATTATTCAATTTTACCGGTAGAATATAAAAAGTAGCAAAATGGTACAATAATGCAAGTGTGCGTATGTGCATGCATACGTGTATTATATGCAATAGAGCTGTACAGATCTTTATAGATCTTTATAAATAACCAAACACACCATACACACATATGTGCCTGTGTAACTCTTTAATAACGCCTTACTAAGCATTTACGCCTAGTAAGGTGTACTTAGAATGGCAAACAAGCTGACGGCCCACCTGAACAACTACTGACAAACCCCCCCAATAGAGGGAGGCCTATGTTCAGCAGTATACAGTTAACGGCTGTCGTCATCATTATATGATAATAATGATGATGATGATGACATAGTAATGTAATGTGGCGGGAAGGGGATTGTTAGAAATGCGGACTAACAGTCCCATTGCTAGCAATATACTCTGTCAGGTCGACCTCCACGCGGTTTCCCCTGGAAATCGTCGTGTTGAATTCCAGTAGTATTCATCATAATGATCTAATTGACCTGCTTATTCATTATCCACCTATCATCCCTCATTATCATCCATTAAAAAAAATTATGATGAGTAAAAAAATATTAATATAATATGAATAATATTGTAAACTAAGAGCATCGATTTTTTACATTACCTGTTTATTAATTTTTATATTTCGTGATTTAGAAATATAGTACAAATGATTACGAAATATTAATACAGAAAAAAAAACGCGTACCTAATTATTGCATAGATTAAAAGAATTTAAATATTCTATTTACAATAATTACAAAATTTACACTAGCTTACAAAAGTAATAATTTCCTAATAGCATTAAAAGTTTCCATTACTTATTAATTTCATATATTCATTCATAAAGAACTATTGTACAATTCACATGCCTACGAAAACATCATAATGTAAATTTTATCGAACTCCAGGCCTGTAACATACGGGCAGCTAGAATGCATGTATAATTTTTATATAAATTTATTTCCCTCTCGGTTTTTAAGCTTCTGGAATATACAATGTATATAAATAAACACTTATATAATAAATAAGGAATACTCTTTTTGTGTAACTACCTTTTTTATGATACTTAAAATGGCAAACAAGACGGCCCATCTGATGGAAAGTGGTAACCGTTGCCTACAGACATGAACAGCATTATAGAATATACATTGATATCCGTGGTACTCCTCATACGTTGTCGTCCCTGAAAACTATGATGTTATGCCTCTATATAATGTAATTTCACTGCCATATCCCATCCTTCAAAGCTAATACACGAGGTAAATATTCCTCTTTAACATGTGGACTGTACTCGTATATATGACTGTATAAAAGTTGTTTATATCTATCTAATATCATATTTTATTGCCACAGCCAAGAATAGAACTGACACATGGGCGATATATAAAATCTTATATTTAAAAATCACTATCTTCATTTTACGAATATAAGTATCATTCAACTTGTCATTTTAAACATCAAATGCATTTAGAAAATATATAATCTTACTTCTATTTATTTATTTTCCATATTATATCCTAAATACCTATGTGTAAATTTAAGTTGTTTGTGAGGAGACATAAATAAATATATTATTATTGTATTTATTTATTTCTAAAAAATATTAGGTACAAAATGCGGACTTAATGCTATATAATATGCTATATAGCATTTTGTCCCAGTCAATTTTTAGCGAAACAGAAATGTAATTATGTGGTGAAATATTAAAAATGTTACAGATAAACAGTTACAGACATATCCATGTCGACTTATAAATTATATAGCACATACAATAAAGATCTACTGCATCATATGATCATATACCTATACTTACCTAGATATATTAAACAAATATTACTTACATATACAAATATATATCATAAAAACATATGTACAAATATAATTAAACAAACATATATAATAATATATCTTAATACCAATAAAGCAACGACAGAGATCAAAGGTGATTTAGATGAGGATTATGATGAACGGCTTTCACAGCTTTTTCATAAGAGATTATAGATTTTTTCTAAATGTAAATTTGTTAGACCCTTGTCTTATATCAATGGATAGTTTTCTTTCATTAAAAATATTAGGAAGTAATCATATTTTGTTTCCGTGTTGTCCTGGCATGGAATAGGTCACCCCTTCTTTTCTCATTGGTCTTGTAAGAGGCGACTAAGAGAAGGCGAGGGATGGGCAGGAACGTCGCTCTTAAGACATCTCCAAAGCCTACCTGCGATTGCCAATTCGCCTGCCAAGTGTAGCAACTACTGGCAAAACCTCCCAAAGTGGAGGCTTTTGTTCAACAGTAAGGAGTTAATGGCTGATATGATGAAGATGATGAATAGTATTACGTAATATCGGTATCATTCTCGTACATGTGCTCTTAGTATAAAGTCACTTCCGAACTAATTTACTAATATGAATTAGTTCGATATTTTGCCACTAGATCGCAAATTGCGCTATTTTTCGAAGAAAGTACATTCAATGTATCCAGCTATTACGATGTAATCACCTTATTTTGTGACAATTAGCATATTTGTGAAGTACTTACACAAAATTTATAGTTATAGGAAATGTGCATTCTGTGCATTTTTTGTCAATAAAAAAAAATACTTACCTTTATATACCTATCTATTGTATAAATTGATTAGACATGATATCACCTATATTTTATGTAGTTATGTATAAAAAAATAGATAATTACATCCGTAACTCACGCGCACGAATCCGCAGGCAATAACTAGTAAATAATAAATGTCTATAAATAAAATTACTTTCAAAAATATAATAAAAGCCATTATCACTTGGATTTATTGCCACCTAGCTTTATAGCTATGAAACTCTATCAATCATTATGTTTAATACACACTTGGATACTTTATACTTTTCAATAAGTAACAATAAAAAAGCAATAGCTTTAAGGATAAAAGTAAAGGGGAAATAAATTTTGTCAAAAAATAAATTTGTATTTATTTCGTGTTAATATTACGTATTCTTTCTGCTAATTCTAAAACAATTTTAATAATTTATTTTTACATCCGACAATGTTTACTTTCATATTGGTCCCATGCTAATTTCGCCATGATTGATGCCGCTATTTTACTTCATATTTAAAAAAAATTATAAAGTATTTGATATTACTGATATATAAAGTTTATTTTCATTTACTGTACGATTCCACGTTATAAATTGAAATATTTTTTTATCTAAATAGTTTATGAAACATTTCGTTATTTATCAGAGTTTTTCATTCGTTTTAAAATAAGTATATTGTAATTACTGGCCAGTATTTTGTCACGATTAAATTCGCGGAGTAAAATCTATTTATAACCTCTGCCGACCAATATTGTTGTTTATAATTGAAATTATAATTCATTATTTATAAGTGAAATATTTAAATATCTATACATGGATTAGCTCTGTAAGCTCCTGCAGTACGAACCTCTTGAAGCTGCGTAGTTCTGTAGCTACGTAGCTCTATGTCTCTCTATCTACAAAGTTATATCAATGTACAATAATATCCAACGTATTCTTGGCGGTTTTATACTTTTTACCTCTGAGAGATAATACTACAGTACTGTTTAAGATTATGATTAGATTTTCGATCCATTCAAATATAATTAAAAAATTCTTTTATAATCCTTTGTAAATAGTAGAAAAATCATTTAAATATAAAATAGTTAGTGTAAAATATTAAGTGAAATTTTCATTAATAATAATAAAATAATTAAGTATAGAAACTAGGACATTACTTACTGGTACATAGATTGTTTGCATAAAGGTGCATTTAACGAACGAAGAGTAAAAGCTAGAGCATATTACATACCTGTCTGTACCTATATCTGAAGAATTAAAGAGCAAAGTAATGCATTCTTAGAGCATTCTACAAAATTCTTCGCAAATGCATTTGAGCAACGAATGCTTTTAGTACGTTTACAGTAAACAAAACTCGTAGAAGTGTGGATAAGTAGTCACTCGTTCGGTATAACTGCATTTTAAGAATTAAAAGGGACGGAAAATTACTTAACATGTTCTTTATTGCAAGTATATTAATTACTTTAAGTTGGCCCGTAGTGACCAAAACCCGTAGTGAACAAGAATTAACCACTATGGTTTCCAGAGAGAACCGCTTGGAGGTCGACCTGATAGGGTGTATTGCTAACAATGGGCCTGTTAAATCTCATTACTAAAAATCCCTTTTCCTCCGACAGTTTAGGGGCATAAACCTAATAATCGATTATAATACAACTATATAATATTAATAAGCATCATTAACTAATATATAAATTATCATCTACAGAAAAACAAGAAACATGTTGTTAATTTCCATTTTCATTGATTTTTTATTTCGTAAATGTATCAATTAGTAGTGCAGATAAGAGAAGCACATCAAAGGATCGTTCGAATGAAAGGGCGTTTGCGTATTTACAAAAGGACCACCCAATTTTATTGCTAACGAGAAAGGGTCAAAGTTTAAGTGGTCTATTGGGTTCGAAAAAGTAACTTTGTATTGAGAATTCTCTTCAGTACTATTATTAGTATTCGTATTTAGAATATATACGTATAATGAAAGCAAATCGTTTATCATAATGATAATGTATATTCGCAAGTTTCTGAAGATATATGTATATGTGGATGTATCTTAATCGTAGTCTTCCAAAAAACTACTGCACGAATGCGAATGAAATCTAGTACTCGGATAGATTCTCTTAACTTAAAACATAGGACACTTTATATACTATTTTACGTCGGCAAAGCCTCGAAATATAGGTAGTAAATATTACTTTAGCAGTTTATAATTTAACATAAATACACATTGTATTTATGAATGAATGAATGAATGAATATACTTTATTTGCATTATACAATATACGGGAAAAAACAACACAATTAATAAGTATAACGATACAATTGTATAAGTACAGTAAGGCGGCCTTATTGCTGAGAGCAATCTTTTCAAGACAACCTTAGGGTAATGGACTAATTGTTGTACAAGTAGGTATTGTATAATTAAGAAAATTAACAGAATAAAACATTAAGGAAAATAATTATAAGTATTAATAATTAATTTACAATTACACATTGTTTTAATATAAATATTTACTATTATTATTTCTACTATCTTAATAATTAAGCAATTTTCGTGGTTCACTATTCAATCTAAAAGTTGACAGTCAAAGAGTGACATTAACGTTAAGCCCGTCTCTTGTACCATATTCGCATTTGGTTCATAAAATTACTTAAATAAATACTTACGTATTTATCCAAAACAAAAGATTTCACGTATTCAATTAAAATATACTTAATTTAACTATTCTGTGAGATGTTGTACCATAGATAATATCGCTTTTTTTTTTGTGAAGCAAATTATTTTTTAGTCGATAATTTTAAATCCGGTCTTTAAATATATTGAATTTTAAGTAATTATAAAATAGAATTTTTTTATAGCTTAAAAATTCTTCAATTCAGAGCCTATTAATTATAATAATATAATTATTATTACACATTTTAACATTCAATGATATAAAACGGATGTATATTTGTAAAAATAATCCCATCTCAAAATAGAAATGATATTCGTAAGTACGTAGAAACTTAAAACAAAATCCTAGTCGTTGGGATCTTATATTAAATAATATACAGCATAACATTATTATAAAGTCTTAAATCACATTTGCTATCTATAATTACTATATATTTTTTTAATATTTAACTAAATTCCTTTAGTACCTATTATGAAAACAGAAATACATAACATCACTCTTACATATGCACCCTTAGAAACCATTCAGGTCTATTTAGCAGTATAATAATAGAATGAATTATTATAAAAAAAAACTTCAATACGGAAGAAAGAATTTCTCGTTTTGTAAAAATAAATAACGCGTAAAGATTGAGCTTCTTTTGATATCACGAAGCTGAACTGTGAAGAAAGAAACTCGGATATCATCGCGGATTGGAGCGCTCGGAGATAAGGCAAATATTATGCTTAATGTATTGATAAAAAAATAAAGACAAAGATTTATATACTACATACAATGAATCATTTAAATTTAATTGAACGAGAGCGTATAATAATATATAAATGTAATAAATAATAATATATAAAGCAATATAATAATTCACTTATCTAGTAATTCAATTTTAACTTACACATCATACTACTGAAGATATACTTTCAATTATGTACACAAAGTTGAATATCGTTTAACAAAAAAATAATCAGGTATATAATGCTAATAACATGAAAATGTTAATTTCTACTTGTCACCAGCTGTCGTAACTAATAATCTATGAAGTCAACATATCACGAGATGATGATTGTGCTATTTAAGTAAGCATAATATGTTCAAATTAATTACCACAAAATAACAAAAAGGAAATAAGTGGCGTGCCATGGCGTGCGTGGCTTTTCATCGGCAGAACAAAGTCGCCGCGCAACAAGTGACATTTCGTCATTCCTTCGTAAGGTATATGCTTTTTCTTACAGATGAATATATTCAAAGAACATCAGTTCCTTTATGTGAACACTGAAACAAAGCAGCATTATATACCGATGTTTGTTTCATGGCAATTTTGTGTGTAATTCCTGTTTCCACTGCATCCTCTCCTCTTGACAAACAGTTCGTATGAGTTTATTTACTTTCCGCTACTTTTAAAACAGAATAAACGTGTATTGAGCATGCGCGAATGAGGAGTGAGAGAACTTAAGGAACAGGATAGCAGACAGTTTCACTCGCTCCGACCAATCGATTAGTCGCATAACGATAGCGGCTTCTTAAATGCAGATGTGTCGTGTACACCAACGTCAGTCGGTAAGCGGCGGACGCCCGGAGCACTCAGCCATGGCTGCAGAGACACAGTTTTACGCACACGCTGTCCTTTGTAGTGATTGTACCGTTCAGCCAAGTCTAGACGCCTGGCGGTTTGCCGTGCTCTCGCATATTCAGGCGCAGTGAAACCAAAATCCCATCACTATGAACACAACCTTATAAACTCTCGTAGATTGCTATTTCCTGATTACGACCCGATCCGTTCAGTCTTTAATCACGCCGCGGACACTTGATAAGTGCGGAAATTAAATTATGAAGTGAACAAAGAAAGGATTGTATCCCAGAAAGGTAAATTAATGATTATACCTATTCAGTAGCGAAAATGGCGAGATGAAAGTTTTATTTATGCATCTAAATACAAGAAACTGTTACTAAATATTCACTGAGCTTGAATATTTAATAACAGTTGGCCCGAATCGACTATTTACATTTAACAATCAATTTTTATATTCTGTTTACTTTCATTCGACAATTCCGAGAGAATGTAAAAAGGGGAATTTTAATTGCCTTTTTGTCTTTTAACAATTGTTTGGAATTGCGGACAAATATATTTAATCTCAAATTACTTAAACAACATAATAGGTACTTTTATAAAGCAAAATATGAAAACAATAAATAAAGTTAAATATTATTATTTATCTATGAGTGTGCCCTTTTGTTAATAATTTGACATACTAGCAATGTTTGTCAGCCATAGTAATTGTAGGTAATTGTATAAACAACTAACATCATTTTGTTTTTTCTTCATCTTCTGACGTATTTGGATAAACATTTTCATCTACACATATAAAGAAAATACCTTTACTGTTTGATTTCACTGAATGAAACGACTCGATGGAATTTAATTAGATTCCCCGATATTAGCTAAATAATTACCTTAGTAGTGAATTAATTAAGCATCTCACTGATTGTAGAAAGAGATTCCCGATCTCTCTTGCACCCTAATGAGAATAAATTTGTATCAGACGATATATGTGTTTACTTTTATTTTACAATTTTGAAGATTCCTTTTACAAGAGGAACATTTCAGTTGGTGCTTAATTTCCAAGTTAACTAACTAAATTTCTGAGGAATCGTGAAAACTTATTCACAAGAATTATATTTATTGACTTATACTTAATATATAAAAATCTCATGTCATAATATTCATTCACGCTAAATTCCGAAACCGGCTAATCAATTTAATCAATACGAACCAATTGGGATATTTTTTATCTCGATTTAAAAAATGGACCCGGCAGGTGGCTGTAGAGGACAAAACAAACATTTGCCAGGTCAGCTAGTCATCAAATAAAAGTCATCAAACAATTGTAACATAAAAAAATATACAGTTTTTTTTTATTTTACACGCACTCAAACAAATTATATATGATATCTTTATCATACCACACAAGTGTATATTGTTTATTAATATCTTTATTATAAATTACCTTATTATTTTATGTAAAAGAAATAAGCAACTAAATTTCCTACAGTAAACGCGCAGGATTTCCGTAAAACACACATGTAATGTATGTGTTCGGATAATGTGATAAGTATTCGAGATATTATGCCATTACTGATTCTAGCTTCGATTACGAAAGCAGGCAATAACCGAATAAGGACCAAGTGAAAGCATACGAGCGATTTCACATAAGAAAATTATTAATGAAAATTATATCAGGTTATCAAATTTCATGATCACTTAAGAAAATAAAATTATCAACTTATATATATTCATACTTCAACATTTTTTTATTTACATAAAAAAGATTTATATAGTTTATGATACAGGAACGATAAACGTCTTTAAAATTGAGCAAGTATATACGATTTATCATTTCAAGTAGATTCGTCGCCAAAACGGTTATTAATGCTAACTTCATGCGCATTTGAACATTTGGCAAAAGAATTGAATTAGCTTAACAAGAAAAATAGCGATTTTCTCTTTATACACAAAGTTTCTTTGGCACACGACTTCTTGAGGCCTCGTTTCCTTTCGACTGAAACTCGCTCCTTGGTTACCTACGTAATAATATAGCCGTAGTCTTATTGGCACCTTTCGGAGGTTTCGAACGACAGTTGTCACCTTATATGCTATCTCATAACCTCTTTACCGTTTTCATGATATTGAACGTTTTATTTAACGATTCGCACGTGAGTTCGTAAGTAGATGTGTAAGACGATAACATTATTAGCATACGTACCTATTTGAAGAAATAGTCAAAAGTACCATTATTGATAGGAAAAAACAGTCAGGTTAGCGTAGTGTTATATATCTATTAATAATATAGCTAATGACAAAACAACTTGAAAAGGAATTCTTTGTGCCTTTTCAACGCGGATATTAAAAGGCTAACTATAAAGAGCTTAATTAGACCTGGAACTTGAACTGCCAAATGAGACGACACACACAGAATTAGAAGCAACTAGTTAATGGAATTATAAATTCCATTAAATAGTTGCTTCCAATTCATGCACTTAGAAATCTTTTAAATTTTGTACAAATTGGTGTGCAGTAAATATAATTATATTGCTCATTGTTACACGAATCTCAATATAATATTACTTTTAATAAATACATATATATAATTATATCATCACAAATGAAATGAAAATTGACACGACAAAGTCCTATTATCTATAGTGAAGTGATATATAATTATTAATGTCAATAATACTTTATTGCAGATTTATTTTACAATATATATTAAGAGAACAGAATATTTTTTAAAATCGAAGAGGCTCTCAATTTGTATACTACGAGATACCGTCCCTAATTATTGTCATCCCTTTTTCTTTCGATAAGATTTACGTCCTTGTCATTTCCATATAAATTGTGACATGACTGAGTCGCTCCTTTTTAGTAAGAAAATTTTTAGATAATTTGATAATAGCATTAAACTATACTTTTAACGGTATTACAGTTTAAAATACAAACAACCAGCAACAATTTAAATAATCATTATCATCATATCAGCCTTAAACTGTCCACTGCTGAACATAAGCCTCCCTTTTGGGAGATTTTGTCAGTAATTGCCACGCTTGGTGTGCGGATTGGCAACATATTTTAAAATAGACGCTGCTATCCATTCCTCAATTTTATATGCCCAAATTTAAACTTTTTAGACCATATCATAAATGTGGTCTAATAAGGAAAATTATAATATTTATAGCTCTATAAATAATGTATCGTTACGATAATATACTACATCGCTATAAATAGATGTTGAAATATTGTAATTACACACATAAATAATATCTACTGGTGTGATATTAATGTAGGACGTAAAATAATGCTGTCCAAAATTAACTATACGAATACGTCATAAATCAACAAAATGTAATAATAATTAGACTAGCACGGTGGTCAAACACAGTGGATATTAAAGCTATAATAATTATTAGCTCTTTTTACTAATATATTTTTTTAATAAGTTACTTAATCATATAATTTAGTTTTTAAATAAAGTTGTAACCCAAAAGGAATTTCTAGTTGTAATAATGAAAATATGAAAATAATTTTAATTAAAAATAATAATCATTTGATAATTGAAATATAATTTCAATACTTACCAGTCGAGCAAATTTTGAAGTTAAATTCGATAGAAAGGCTTTATTAATTATCATATATAATCGTCGGAATTGCTCAACTAGATTTAGATACGATGGGAATCCTTATTCATTTGTACGTTTCCTGGCTGAGCCATAAGTTACTCGCGTAAAAGCCAGTGTAAATAATTGTAGCATAATATGACTCACGATAGTTAATATTCAACAATTATCCGACCCCTAAACCATTGATCCGAAAAAGATTGTAGATAGAGTATAGATAAGAGTACAGATCAAGATGCCTGCATATTTTTGTTGTAGATATTTTATCTATAATGTAGATTAAATTGGGATCGTATTGGCATAAAAAAGACATCTATAAGCGATAGCTCTGCGTCCGCTAGTAGAATTGCTGAAGACATATGGAGTTCAATCTGACCGTCCCAAATATATACAACCCTTATATGGACAGCCTTTTCAAAGAAAATCAGTTACATAAATTAAATACAATATATTATTAAAGAAATATAAAAAAATGTATTTCTCCTCTTTGCCAGTATTAAATTTCTTTTTATAACGTAGGGGGCAAATGAACATGCGACTCACCTGATGGTAAATGATTACCGCCGTCCACAGCCACCCGGCAACATCAATGAAATTACAGGTGCTCCCTACCTTTTAGGAAGGAATATGCTCTTGAAGCATTCAATATCGTATCTGTTCGGAAATATTGATGCTGGGAATTTGTTCTATACTTTGATTATGCGTAGAAGGAAATGAAAAAAAAAATTACCTACAATATGTTAATAATTCTTTTCCTATTAAGAATCCTTCAAATGAATTTACTTAAATATAACATTTTTGTTTATATAGGTACATTATTCTATATTTTTATAGCATCTTTCAATAAATCCAATTCAAAATATATACTACAAGAAAAATAATGTAGCGCTATATAAAGAATTCAAGGAAACACGAATTTACTACTTATTGATTTTTTATAAATATGTTTGTAATATTGTAAATATCATTTCACGATCTAAGATTTTTTAGATTGTGAAAATACATGTGTAATATTGCGAATATAATTTCAAGTAATACAAGTAAATATGAGTATATTTAGCCACCTACATTATTGTAACAAAAATAATTTTCTTTTCTAACTTTTCTTTCTTCCTATTTAAATCTATTTTAAGAATGTATTGCTTATTACCAGAGAGAGACTTTGTACAAAAATGGTTTGCTTGGGCACCTTTGTCCTATTCGTGTTTCTACCGTGAAGCAGCTGTGTTTGAATGGCTGTGTTTCGGTTTGAAGGGTGGGATATGGCAGTGAATTTACAGGGTACAGAGGAATAACACCTGACTCCTCAGGAATGGCAACGCATGTGGAAGTATCATGAGCGAAACAGTATACTATAATGTCCATGGTACTGCTCATTTTGATAGGCGACGGTTACCATTTTCTATCAGGTGGGCTGTCAGCTTTTTTGCCATTCCAAGTTGCATAAAAAAAAATTAACCAAAATCATTAACTTCTAGGTATCTTGAATTTATAATGTACCTACATGTATCTACTTCAAAAAGATTTTTGTAGTTGCCACCTTATCACATTTATCAGGTTGTGCATTTACTATGCAGCTTGCATACTATATCATACTCGTATATGTCAATATGTCATTGTTTATCAAACACTACCCAGTCATGTTATATACATATAGTGATCTCTCAATCGAAGTTAGAATTAGTTTAACAAATCTACAGGAACTTATACTTAAATCTACAAGTATAATATAGGATACAGTATGTATCTATGACAACCACGAGCAGTATTCCCAACTGCAATTGTTCTGTTTTTGCTTGTAACATATTTTGATTAAAATGCAAAACCAAGGTTTGCATTTTAATCAAAAAAAAAGGTCAAATAAAGATAAATAACATGCCTATCCATGTGAATGTATACTGATATTATGTGTGAAACATGGACAATGACGCAAAAGGAAAGAAAGATGCTTGTATTAGAAATAGGGGCATGGAAGAGAATAGAAAGGATAAGCTAGATAGTAAAAGTAACGAATGAGGAAGTCTTGAAAAGGGTGAATGAGAAAAGAACATTAATAAAAGCAATAAAGAATAGAAAAAGCAAAATTCTAGGTCACCTTATACAACATGACGATTTTTTAAAAAGCACAGTAGAGGGAAAAGCAGAGGGCAAAAGAGAAAGGAGAAGATTGAGAAATAACTACATAGAACAGACAAAGGAAACACTAGGTGTCGTGTTGTATAAGAAGGTCAAAGTTATGGCCTGGAATAGAGCTGGCTGGAAGAAAAAAGCATGAATTAGTTGCACTGACAAAAGGAAACTTCTAAGTAAGAAAAAATTGTTTGTATAACTCCAAATACTACGAAAAGATAGGTTTTATATATATATATATGAAAATCCTATCTTTTCGTAGTCAAATCTAATATTTTATTTAATAATGGGAAAAAATATGAAATTAATAATTTTATATATATATTATAGATTACGTAAGTAAATAATATAATTAATTTATTTAGTTGTAAGAATTAATAATAGTAATATATAGCTGAAGATATTTCTTGTTCCTTTTTCTCAGTAGTACGAACTATAGAAAATAAATTCAGCCGAGCTTTTCTAACCACTAACGTATATTCATCGTGGTGAAGTTCTCGCACTAATTTCCGATAAATTTGTGCGTTCTCGCGAGTAAAACGATCTATGGGGAGAAATTTATGGCTTTTGAAACGGCACTTACCTTTTGAATTGAGTGTTAATCTTATGAAAGACGTAGTGATGTGAACGACTCTGGTTTTTGTATACTAACTAAATTTATACACTGAATATCAATAAACTGGTTATTATTCATGTATAAGTTTAAAATTGATAGAAATTAATGGTATGTTTTATTGTTTATAAAACAAAATAAAACCTTATCTCATGTAATAAATTAATTTACGTTACAAAAAAACGATTCAACTATAATTTTAAATAAATTCAAAGGATAAGTTTTTGCTTCAATTTATTTAGAATCATAAATAATATATATAATATAAAACTTGCTTAAATAATTCATCATTACCATTGTAATGTTAATAGTGACGACTTATTCCAGTTGTCACTAATAAGAATCATAAGCATCCTAGAAGAAACATTGATTTGTGACAATCCTTCTCAACTAATCTCTTTTCCAACTGGTTTTTTTACTTTAGATCTTAGTCGGTTCGACTTATGATTATCTCTATAGTACATGTTTGAACCAGCACAATTTCCGTAAAATATCCACATTACAATGAGATCTTTTACTATAAATAATTCCGCGCGACTATTAATATACGGATCTAACGTAAAACTAGACATATTTATCGCAGTGTTGGCCCGTGAACCTGTTCCTCTAACTCGCGTGGGGTACTTTCCCAGTTTCCTTTCCTTCAACTTCCAACAATCTCCAACAACCTCATTAGAATACGTAAAATATACTTTTACTCCTTGGATTGTAATGAACAACAGATGCAAATATTTGCTGACAATTATCAACCAAAACAAAGTTTTTTTAATAGCCCAAGAATCTTCAGCCCTAACCATTACCAAGCCGATTATTGATCGTGGCTTACGATGCCGATGACAGAAGGACAAATAGTCCAACAATAGGCAAATTATACGAGGCAAAGAAAATTCCAGTTCCGTAGCCTGATCGTACTTAAAGTAAGTTTTAATATTTTTTAGAACATAATGAGTTAATTTCATACAAATATCTAATGTTAAAACTACATACAAGGGTCTAAAATTAAGGATTTACCACTCAATTGTGGGTTGTAAGTGGCTTACGTAGATCCGAGTTTATATACGAATAAACTAGTAATGTTGCTTCTGAAAATAGCTTTAATTCTATCTTCTCAAATGTTACATGTTCAATTTCATGTATTAAGTTGTGTAGCAAAAATAAGGAAAACATCATAGTTCATCATCATCATATCATTCTTTAACTGTCCACTGCTGATCATAAGCCTCCCTGAGGAGATTTGCCAGTAGTTGCCACGCTTAGCAGGCGGATTGGTAACCGCAGTTAGGCTTTGGAGATGTTATATCTTACGACACCTACGAGAAAAGAAGGGGTGGCTTATTCTATGCCGGGACCACACGGCGACTACACTATAGTTATTGGCCATTGAAGCTACTTAGACAAACTCTTTTCTTGATTGTAAGATTACAAATACTAGAAAGTTTATATCAAAAGCTACATATTCTACACTGCCTTTATTTTTATGAATATCCATGACCACTTTGTATCTTTGAACTTAAATGGTATCGCATATATATGACTATGGAAAGAATTCCTTCACGAGAGTTTATACAATGTTTTGAGAAACAGTTGAATTAATATTGCTAAAGAAATTCTCTGAAGAGATATAGATTTTTAAAAGAACAGGGTCAATAGGAGTTGATTAGGTAACTGATTTTATTCTAATATACTTTTTTGCCATTACTGTGATGTAAAAAATAAAAAGAAAACATTAACAATATTTATAAAAAAACATAGCTAAAGCACAGTCACGAAATAAGTTTCAAATTAATAGCATTTTTATAAGGAGCTACATTGCCGACATTCGGAATAATTTAACTCTGAATAGAGACCAAAACGTGAACAGATTCTATCGATAGCGTTGAAACGAGTATTCGCGTTGAATTATTAACGCTTATCGTTGCGTTCTGTTAAGTAAACAACTCTATTTTTGCTCGAGCCAACCTTAGATAATAGCAGAAATACTTCCCCTTCCCAACTCATGCGGATTATTTACCTGTATCTGATCCTTTGTCTATTCTCGCTTCACAAACTCCGCTTTATTTGTTTTACGCGATTGGTTCACTTCGCCATAACAAATGAAACAGAGTTATTATTCGTTTGACCGGATTAACTTCTTCATGAAACAATAACGTTGCAGGATTTTGGTCAACTCGTTTAATTATATTACAAACGGTTGTTTGTTTTGTATAAAACTATTCTACTGATGAAACAATATTAGTAACTGATTTATTTTTGCTTAGGGAAAACAATTGCCTTAAAGTGAACATTTAAGCTTTTTTACAGATTGAATGTTTCTTTTATTTCTGATTGATTACTCGGAGAAGGAATTTCATTATCATTGTTATCTAGTACAGTTCAATAACAAATTTGACTACTCTGGACTATCAAGAAGCAATTTGGAGTGTCATGTATTTTTGTAAATGATTATCGAAAAGTCCAATTTGAATACTTTAAGTGGAATTGACACGTACATAATCAGCCTTAATTATTAAATTACTTAAATGGATAAGGATTTTTTTTATTGGTGAAAATGAAATGTTATACCCCGCCTGCGCTAACGGAATACGCTGGCGGAGCACCAGTGAAGGGTGATAGATGAGAATGAAAACAGGCCAGTTAGCCTATCATGATGAATTCATCAGGAATTAATCATGATAGGTACCGCGAAGAGGTCGATCTGGTTGGGTATATTGCTAGCAATGAGATTCTTACTCTCTATTACTAACAATCCCTTTTCCTCCCAAATGGATAAGGATTAATATCATGATACCAATATCACCACTATTCAATTCCGCCCGTACTTAAATTTAATAATTTAAACAAAGATTATTATTGTGGCTTAACTATAAAAGTTAGGCATATGCCATCGCGGACCTTTTTGTAAATAATCATGAGTACTATTAATATTCTATATATTACACTATTTTATATATCGCCAATAGTTTCTGCAGCGCACACAAAATAATGACTTATATATGTAACGTGTTCCAATTTAGGTAGGGGTCTCTTTTTTTAAGAAATATTATATAGCATATGTTACTCGGCGAAGATGTAGCTTTCTAACAAACAAAAAATTTTTAAAATCAGTCGAGTAATTTTTGAGTTAAATCATAATAAACAAACAAAAAAGAAATCTTTCCTCTTTATAATATTAGTTTAGGTAAATATATTTATGCCCTTTGTTATTCGTCCTGAAACTCGTAAATAAAATAAAAAAGTATATTAACAATATAGTAAATAAAATACACTGTATTTTATCTACTCTTCTAATTGGAGAATTCTAATTTTGTGCAATACATTTTTAAACGACGAGGAAAACATTTAGATACAATTCTATTTACAAACATCTAAGGTAATCCGCCATTAATTAAAATAAAAGCATTATATTGTCACTTTATTTAGCTGGAGCCTGAATCATTTAAATCAAACTAGCATTACAATTAGTGATATCCATTTTGTGTAATTACCACGCCCACTAAATGCAGATTAATGATCACAAATTCAGATTACATTCCGGAAAATCCATGCTCAAATTGCCCGAACCGGAAACAAAGCCTAGACGTCACGAGTTCTTAATGTAGAATAATATTCAAACAACATGAATTGGGTCACCAACAGAATTATTTATTCAGTAGTAAAGACTGCAATGATCAGCTATGTTACTGATATAATTACATATACTCTATAAAGTACTAATCAGTTGCTTCGCCCAATGATATGATACAGGCTGCAAATTCGAAGTTTAAGCCTACCAAAAAATATTTGTGGCTTTCCATTTACTGGAATATTTTATTTTATATGAATTCCCTACCATTAGTATTATAGTGACCAAAAATCAGACGCATCACTTTGTAATGGCTACTATGTGAAATGAGTATATCTTAGACTACGTCAGAGAATAATCTCTGTCTCATATTTTTTATTCTAAAACGCAAAAAAGCATTGCGCTTAAATAAATAAGACTGTATCGTAAATTGGATAACGTCACAGGCATCCACATCAACAGAAGAGGCATACGCCTAACGAATGTGTGTAAATTAATGTCTTACATTGTGTCAATATCTCACTTTGTTTTACATTGTATGTTATAGTTAAGAACCGTCTTTGCAATTTGTAGAGTCATAATTGGATTATATTCACCATGTTTAGGTACACTTCACTTTGTGAATTCCCGTTAATTGAAGCATCTTCCTAATGCACCGTACGTGACCTACTTACACTACTAGTGAGATGCGGGAAGTCTGACGAAATGCTCATTTATCAATGTAGAGATAGAGCTATCGAAATGGCATGGCGTACAATTTGTTCAAGACTATCTGCTTTTGATAATGCCATTTTCAGGTGAACAGGAAAAAATGCTAAGTTATATATTATTTCATTTTTCGAGTTGGATTTGTTTCTACAAAATGAGTATTGTACTGCTACTCACTGATCCACAAAACAAATATGTATGTGCATCTTAATTTTAATTACTTTAAAATTGTTTAATATCTATATTATTTTAGTATATGTCGGTTGATAGTTGTACAAGTAAAAGAAAATCCTAGGTAAAAACGCAAAAATTATGCCCAAAAGTAATTCGGATTCGAGTCTAAATTAAATAATGATTGCTATATCAATAGAGTTAAATATTTACACTAAATGTGATAGTCTATGTGTCTAGATATCATATTTTACAAAAATGAAATATTTAGACACATTTGATTACAAATATCAGTTGATGGTTAGAACTGAGGGCATAGTTTAGAATACACTATGCTTTTGAAAAAAAAAACAAAGATGCATAATCTTTTTTATATATTAATGTTGCTAGTAATTATTATAATTTAGAATTCCATATTAACTATATTATGTCCCATTTTAATATTTAAATAATATTTTCTGAGATTTCGTTTATGGTGAACTAAAAATATTCTTTTCTCGTAAGTATTTACAAACAAATGAACGTGATAAAAAATAAAATGTAATAAAAAATAACAAAAACCGTTGAATAAAAATATAAAAATCCATTTAGCAATTTTATTGATTATTACATATTCTAGATTGTCTAATACATAGATTATTTTTATCCTAGTTCTTGCGACTAACAAGATATAGCTTGTATATCATGATCTGTAATAAATTTCAGTATCTATTTGTATAAATTTCTCAGGTATAAATTTAAAAAAACTATAACAAACCTTTAATGATTTCTCTTTTATAAAACTACAATAGACTGCAAACACAGCAAATAAATACCGCAATCCCTACCGAAATGAAAGTGATCAATACTATGGCCGATTAGTCTTTATTTAGGACATAAATCCACCGAACGTGCAAACTTTTGTTACATCTGACAACCGGAGACGCAGACAGAGTTTGCCAAGTGAAAAATGGTCCAACCTAGAAGTCACTGCACTCTATTTTAACTATAAAATATATTCATATTCTTTTACTGAAACCATTTGAAAATTAAAAGCGCTTAACGTGATGAAAACGGGACTGAACGCAACCCTGGTTAATGTGATGACACGATGTGAAAAATGTTCCAAACGAACGACTTATGAGGGTGTTCCCTGACTTTTAAGAGATTTTTTTCGCTGTGCAGTCGAGATTAGAAAAACAATACAGTTGACAGTAATTTTACCAGAAAATCCATAATATTTTTAGCATTAATAATGTAATATTTTGTAGTTAAACGCATCGAATTGTTCTTATAAAAATATTACAACTATAACCCTTAAAAGGGTAATCAGAAATATCCGTCCTCTGTTGTCTTTGTGGTAAACGTAACAAGTGGCATGCTCACATTTTTACCGACCGCATTAGAATTCAATGTGATAAGGGATAAGCCTGCCGCCATTGCTTGGAGTATTTTTGTTATTAGTGTTTTCTACTATTGAAGGATTCATTGGAAATTTTTAAATTGACAAGCAAAGGTTTTTGTTTTGGTCTATAAATTAGTAGTCTATATATTAAAGCAGCATATAAATGGAATACAATCACGATGGTATCTTCTTAAAATACTAATAATTAATATAATGGTTTAACTCTACTTATTTTCTATTCTACAAGAACTATTTACGTCTTTTAATTTGGAACACTCTAAATCTAGAACCCTTTTATACTTATGTCTTTATGTAAATCATGTTGTTAAAAAAGATTTCTCATATAAACTAACTGAAACTAAACTATTTGAAGTAAGCTACGGAATTTTAGACAATCATTTAGCTATTTGCGGGACCTCTATTATGGCGTGATTATAGACCGACCGACTGTGAGTCGACCCAAGGTCACGAATAATGATGCATCTAAAAAGTATGATTATAATATGGATGCTGGAAAGGCAAAATGTATTAAGCACCACTTTAGCTCATATTAAATATAATGCCAAAGGGAGAATTTGTACAAAAATCATAACTCTTTGGGTACCTCTGGCCGCTTTATTTATTTATTTACTCGTATTAAAGCAACCAACAAAACATCTACTATGGTTACAATTTTTATCTCATGCATATAGTTCAAGTATTACTGGTTATTAATTTTTCAGAAAAAAAGGAATTATTTATTTATTTTAAACAAACTATATGTTAGTTTGGTCAAAATAAATGAAAGGTGACGTGCATAAATGTATAGGTAAGCTTGGATATATGCTTATTCACTTCTAATAATACTATACTAATATTATTCGGTCCGACTTTATATTAGTAGATAGAATATTCTAAAATAATATATAGCCTATGTTACTTACTAATAATGTAGATTTCTATAGATGAAAGCATTTTTAAAATCATTCGAGTAGTTTTTGAGTGTATCCATTGCAAATAAACAATAAAATATTTCCTCTTTTTAATGTTAGTATAGACGATAAGTGCCACACAGTCATTCTAATCGCCTGATCCTCGTGTTAGGATATCCTGTGTTATGTTCAACTAGGGCAACAAACATTTGGGAACACAGCTCAGTAGATTCAGACTTGAGCCAATTAGGAAAGTTTGTTTCCTAAATTGGTCCGATCGAGAATCGAACCCGGAACTTAATTTATGCAAAACACACTAATACAATTAATATTTATACTAATCCTAATTTGAACTTGGGTTATAATTAGGTTTATTATTGTTTGGTTGTTTTAGTTTTGAACACTGAATAATTCCACGAAAATTCTAAGAGATCAATTAAAATCTGATTCCAATTTTGTTTTCAAAGCAGTTGTTTCTAACGACATTATTCGCGGAAAACACGTTGTTTCAATTCCCGCACGAAATATAAAATTTCCTTTCATTTTGTAGTATACCTATAGGTCTAATCCTTTAATGTGTATACTTGTATTAATCGGAATCCATTTTATAATATTTTAACGTAATAACTACGGGTATAACTCACGTGTACGTATAACAACAAATTACACGTGATTTAAACCGGTAATTATTACATTAAAATATAATGTATGCTTACAAAAGACTTTTTTAAATTGCTCATTTTCATAATTTATTATATTTATGAAAATGAGCAATTTAAAAAATAATAATAATAAGCCCTGTCTAATGTCCCTGGTAAGCATTGTCTTAATTTTTTTTTTGTATTTTATAAATTCTGAATATTTTAATAAACTAAGTGTTATATTGTGAAAGTCCATGCCACTGGTTATTTGATTAATTTTTTTTTTATTTTAATTCTGCTACCGATATATATATGACTGCCAATACTCGAAGATTGATCACCACTATTACTGCTAGAAGTTCCACGATCTTCCATATTAAACATCAATTTCCGACAGTCATTTTTGTTCACGCACGTTTTGTGACACATGAGGATTAATTTCTAAATGAGCATCTTCAGGCAAATTATTGGATTGTTGCTCAGATCCTAATGTTAACCGTTCGGTGTTTGTTCGTTCATTCGCAGTTTGGATATATGGCTAGCCCCGACGAATACGCTTCCAGCCTAATATTCAGGTTTAATATGCCTGTTACTTTGGTTTTTAACCTGTTGATTACTGAAACATCACTGAACAAATGGCGATTAGTCATCATAATAAAGTCAATTTCAATTTTTTTTAGCTGTACCAGGCTTTTTGTAGCTGTAGAAGGAGTGCTGTGTAGCTTTTAGAAGGAGTTCATCATAAAGACTTCCTCCTTCTCCATTATGTGATCCAATTGCTGTCCCCTAGGGTTTTGTTGCCCGATTCCAAATTTACCCATTCTCGTCACATCGTCTTTACTTTTGCCCAGTTTAACGTTCAAATCCCCCATCAATACTATGTATTAAGTATTATAGGAATGTATGGCTCTTAAAATGTCTTTATACATTGCCTCCACCTCAACACAGGAGTGTGTCATGGTCGGCGTATATACCTTTATAATCTTATAGCTCCCTCTTCGCTCTTATAGTATATATCGCTCTTATAGTCGCGTCCTAAGACACCCACTGGAAAAGAAGGGGTGGGCCATTCTGGAACCGCACGGCCATATACAACAATGTCGTATTGCACAGTTTGCATCAAAGAAATTATAATATTTATAAAACTTACATTCGAACTATTCCATTAATAACATGCAATTATTTATGACGGTCAATTACCGGTCAGGTATTGATATTATACAATAACAGTACAAACATTTTTACAGTGATTGAAATGAAATTCCACCAAATACCAACAATCACGATGAATATCATAAAAGGATTCATAACATAATTGCATACTTCACATGACAATACAAACTCGTTGGAAACAAACCGAGTCTAGCTTCAACCAGCAGTATTTTGACTCTATAAATTTTACTAGCAACATGAAAAATGATACGTTGCAAGTTATGCTAGGAATAAACCACCCAGCTAGACTTTACGTAACATATGCCCATATCTCATTCTATACAGTCAACAGAACAATGTACGAGTATACATAAAAATGTGTTTTTGACAACGGTTTTGCCTATTGAACCTACTTTGCAAAAATCTTTGGATTTTCTTTGCTATCCATTGCGCTCCATCTTGGAGAACAATTTGTAGCCCACCAGCTTACATGAGTTGTGAATTCTCCTTCAATTTGTTACTTGAATATAATCCGACAATGAGCATTGAAGTTACATATAATATGAATTACTGTGTAATGGTGGGTTAGTATGTAGGATTCCTTAATATATGGCTGACATCACACTTAGATATCAATACATAGATGGCTAGCTCATCTGTCATATACGTGAGCAGATACTACTTGTAGGAATTGATATATTTATGATCATTATGATTGCTGTAATTTTTTGTATTGTTTCATCTTTTAAAAATATAAATAACAGATTATAGATTAAAATTTAAGTAATTTGTATAATAATAAATCTTATATGCATACCTATGCATAGATACAGCTATATATATTTTATTTGTAATAATAATTTTGTACATATTTCTAATTTTCTTAGAACATTATATATTTGTAAAGATTAACTATCGAGTTTTTTGTTGGTTCTCCTTAGCAATAGAATTGTCAACTTTATTTATTTATTTATTCATTAGTACAAATATGTGTACATGGCAGACTTAATGCTAAAAGCATTCACTCCCAGTGAAGCATAGGAAAGTGTCAGAATACTCGAATGCGGTACTATAATACTTTGATAATTCTAAAGAACTTTTGAATATTTAAATATAGTATATAATTTAAATGAAGATTTTATTATTATCTACTAATCTTCTTTTCTATTGTGCTATTCTTTATTTACGGTTTAGAATTAATTAGCCGTTTTATAAGTTTCAAGACAAACTGCAAATTTAATTCAAAACCACTCGGTCGTTGAAGAATAATTGAAAACAAAATCCAAATAAATTTACATATTATATTTTTACAAATTACAATATTAATTAATGCTAAAGTAGTAACATTTTTTTTATTTTACTTATAGCAACAACGAAATATATTTTGAAATATTGTTTATTATTATATCGTCGGAATAAACTCGTATCAAATATGCTTAATACCCCTACATTTTCTTAATAAATTTAATAAAATTCCATGTCAAGTGAGTTGAATTGATAAATTTATTTCTCAATCTCTTTTTAATTTAATTATTTACTATATTAAAACTCACATCCGCCATCATATTATTTATATTTTTTTACTTACTTTTACTCAATCATATAAAAACATTAATAAAATATTATTATTATAACATTCTTGATCTGGTTTATATTACTTGTTAGTTGATTAGAATTATTAAGTTTAAATCCACTACCATTAGTATACGTGCAAGTGTCAATACTGGTTTACATTAATATGTATTAAAAAAGGATAAAAAATAAAAGATGAATAGAGAGGAACATTATATGCGTAAAAAAAAATAAAGACTAATAAGAAAAAATTACATAAAAAAAAACATATTAAATTCGAGTTACTTTGCTATATGGGTATTAGGATTGTTAGTAACGAAGGTAATGATGATTACCATCCCCATTGCTAACAGTATATTACTGTTAATTTTGAAAACGTCGCAATCCTTCTTGGAAATCATCGTAATTAATTCTGGTGAACTGTACGTGAGGGATGATAGGTGAGAAATGAGAATCAACTTCATTCACACCTATCGACCCTCACGTAAATCAATAACTCAGGGAGGGGCTACCATTCCATTAAAATCTTTTTTATTCATTTAAAAAATGTGGATGATATTTCTATCCTATTAATATTTATTTATAGGATTACCAACATAAGATACAGCTAAACATTTCAATATAATACATTGGTAGATTAGATCTAACTGTTCTTACATTTATAGGCTTCTTACAGCATTAGTTCTTACAGCATGCCTTGTGTTTGATAAACATTAAAATAGAATTAAATTATTAATTGGTATTATATGAGTAAAGATATTTACAATATAAATAATAATATAATATCAATAATGGAAATTGTATTTAAATTATTATAAATAAATATAACGTAATGGGGAGATACATCAACATTTTAATTTAGCCATGAATACACAGTGACTATCGCTGTGAATATCAAGTTCAGGCTTGGTTTTTACAATATCGTTATAAAGACGCGTTATGCGGATGATAGGTGATTCGCGACCCAAGTTTGTTCTGCAAGCTGCATTTTTGAATTGATTGCTAGGATACCGCTGCACTCTAATGAACTATCTGGTCCGGTTTCGCACATTTTTTTGTAAATAAACTACGGCCAATATGGAGAATATTTAAAATCAATTAAGTGTATTTTTATTTTGTATTGGATAAAGAAACAAAAATTTTTGTCTCTACAATATTAGTTAAGATGTGGTTTATAAAAATGTTTGGATGTTTGCCGTTTAAATGTAATTAAATAAGAAAGACATTTTCAACCAAATTTAAAAAAGGTGGAGGTTCTCAGTTCAATTGTATATTTTTTTTGTAACCTCAATTCCGCCAGTTATAAACCGAATTGAATAATTCTTTTTTTATCTAAAAGGATATACTTATAAATTGGTACTACAGAACTTTTATTAAAATCGATTTAGTATTTATTATTAAAATTAGAATAACTGATTTTTCAACACAATCTTAAATTATGTTTACCATTGTTGCAGGCGTGATAAGAACTAGCACTGATGTAGGCGTCGTAACAGTCACCATGGATTGGGTGACAATAGCCAGCGCTTTGCTGGCTTTTCTTCTATATTATAACACCTTGGACGCGGGATTCGTTTATGACGACAGGTAAGGCAATATAAGTATAAAATTATATTAATTCTAAATTAAATTATAAGTTTTTAAGTCTGTATTATATATATCTTTATTATTATAGTAGAATTGTTTTTTTCTCTACCGATTATTATAATAACAAGCAGAGAAAGAAAACTACGAAAGAAATGAGAAAACCTCTTCTAAAAAATCTTAAATAAGCTAAAAAGTCTTGAAATTAAAATTTTTTAGCTTATTTAGCTTAGAAATATTGAAAATTATTAATTTTTTTTTAAATTTACCAATAATAGCAATTTACTTTGTCAATCAAAATTATAAACGCTGTTAAGAACTATTTTACTAATTTGACACAATAGTAACATTCACTGCATGACTTACAATACTCAAAACCAACTAATAATAATAAAAATCGCTAAATTAATTTCTAAATATCATCGACAAAAATTTGAATTCGGAGTCTTAATTACAGAATTCATTGTGGTAAACCAGTTGCGGTATGGAGACGGTTAAGTGACAATTATTATACATATTAGCAGTAAATTAGTTTAGGCCCAAATTCATTAATAAAATATTATTATTTATGCAATTACTAGTAGCATCGACAATAACAGATACACAGTTTCATTACATATTTTGTAATTGCTGACATTATAGCAACTTTATTTGACAACTTTAATTTAGTCCATCATTTAAGTTGAATCTACATTTGCAATATTGTGATAAGCCGCTACTCCATTAACGAGTCGAACATCTATGACCTTAAATTAAAAATATGTAGATTAGCAATGTTAAACAGAAAAATTATGATAAAATATAATGTACGTTAGAAGGGGGAGACTTTGTACAAAAGTCGATTGCTTGGGTACCTCTGTCCCATTCGTGTTTCTATCGTGAAGCAGTTGTATTTGCATGGCTGTGTTTCAGTTTGAAGGGTGGGATATGGCAGTGAATTTACAGGGTACAGAGGAATAACACCTGAGTCCTCAGGAATGGCAACGCATTGGGAGTATCATGGACGAAACAGTATACTCTGTTATGTCCATGGTACTGCTCATGTCTATAGGCGACAGTTACCACTTTTCATCAGGTGGACCGTCAGCTTGTTTGCCATTCTAAGTTGTATAAAAAAAAACTGATAGTCAACTACACAATATAAGCTCGAAAAAGAATTGACGAGAATATGAATAAAATAAATTCTGATATTTTTAACATTTGAACTATAATTAGTTTTGAGTGAATGCAGTTAGAATCAAGCGTGATTTACCTAGATATATCATAAATTAGAATGTAAAAAATATTTTATTTTCCGTTTTTTTACGTAAATACACTTTAAACGTTTATGTATTTAAATACAATATTATAGAATAATATAAAATATTTTGTACCATAATTGGTAGAAAAAAATATTTAATAATGTTTATTTCCAAATAAAGCTCAGGGCTTCTAGACATTTGGCAAGCAATTTCGTCGATGGAATCGACATCGCTAGCGAGTCTGTGAGTTGGAATGAGTCATCCGGTGTTACTATCTCATTCTGTCTCTCGGACTTGCTAGCGATGTCGATTCCATCGACAAATTAGCTTGCCACTTGTCTAGAGGGCCAAGATCTTCCAGGAATCCATTCATATTTGAGTTCGTATTTATTAAATTAAAATTATAAGAAATATAATTAAATATAATGCATTGTTTGGAACATTAATTTTATATAATTTCAGAACTGGCACATGCACACATTTACATTATAAGTACACTAATATGACTATATTCTGGACTACTTTTTATAATTATATTTCCAGTCTGTCAGTACGTAAGTTATACTAAGTCTATATGCATAACTGAATTTACAATAGAGATAGTAGTCACACGAATAGATGACATGATCTAATGATAGAGATAGATAGGGTCAATTTCGATACATTATATAAAATGTTCAAAGTGTAACATTCTAACACGCACATCCAACATCGCGTGACTTATTTGTAATTGTAGAACTAAATATGGATGTTATTTACACTACCATATGAAATATTACGTCATGAGTAGAGAGCAATTTAATCAATATATTTTTGTATTTCTCATGGTAAAAAATGGATCTTTCATTTTGTTACAATTTATGTAAATACATAAATACTACTGCACTACACAGCGCCATCTGGTCCAATACTAAACAGAACTTGTGCTTAATAACTAATAGACAAACTTAAATACTTTGTTTGTAAATACACACATATTTATACTAAGAAAGCATTACGATCAATACAAACATATGATAACAGTCATGCATATAATAACAAATGTTTTTACTATGCCGGTATCTATTCTACATGTTAAACATTCCAATAATTCAAAATCCAAAAATATCTACGGTTATTGATTGTTAGTTCGAAATGAAACATGTCACCACATATATAATTATATAAGTTATATTTTTTATAGCCATGCGTTTATTTTTTGACATTTACAGAGAAATTTATTATATTGTTTAAATTTACAAGTTAAGGCAGACTCTTGCCAGACTACTATCTCAACTCAAGATCTACGAGTATATATAACTTATTAACAATTTCATTGTTATGGGATTAACTTTAAGAATTAACATACATTTTTAAATAGGCACTTGGTCTACATGTTTAAGGTTCTATTAATCGCATATCTATAATTTACATTTTACGATAAATTATTGAAACTAAAGGGCAGTACTCAAAACTAAATAACATCACATAAGATGTATACACACGTATTGTGTAGTATTATGGTGTACTAATGTGAAACATAAACAACATTTCCTGCTTTTTTATTTTTGATAGCTATCGATCATACAGTATAAGTTATTTTTAGTATTTGAGTGCTTTGGAAAACATATTAATGCATTAACAAACTTTATTTTCAGTCATCACTATAAGTTGAGTCATTTATTATCCATCGCTAAATTTAGTATATTAACTATATACTATATTTAACAATCCTATGTACTGTCACTAGTAATGGTTCTGAGCCACCTATCTATCCTCCCAATCCTGTATTCGGTTACCGTCACACGTGAGTATGTTTGTATGGGTCTGACACGACTTTAAGTAATAAGTCAATACGAGACTTGATCCTAAATTAATCTGCTACAGCGTTGCGAAACCTAGGGCATACGCGCTCTTTTGACTATGACAATAGAATATATAGAATTGCATAATAAAATCCGTTAACGTAAGTAACACACAGCGACATTGTACCACGTGGTCCCTCTGAAAACGTTTTAATTTCTAGTGAATTCATTACCCCACTGGCATATGTCGGTAGTGTAAGCAGAGTTTTTAAATGTCATCTATGGTATTTGTTATAAAAGTTGTGCGCTATCGATTTACGCTATTTATCAGAAGGTATTTATCAGTACTAAACTGTCATAATCATCAGGTGATGATTATGACAGTTTAGTACTAAGATGAATATGGCTTATTGATTCACTTATTGAGACTGTGAATTATATCTGTATACATCATTTATAACGAATTGTAAACAGGGTGGGAGGGATAGGTTGGTTAAAATGAAGACAGTTGATTCAGGCAAATGGTCTGAACCAGATGATAGATTATTTTCCCACTGGAAATGTACCACAGGTATATAATTAATTATTTTTAGTTTTCACGCCATGCAATGTATTTAAAATTTTACGACGTAATTTAATTGTAAGATGTGATCTACATCATCATGATGCTACATCGCACGATTAATAGCGCTTCGTCCGAAGTAGTTTTCGTACGATTGTGGCGTTGACCTTACACAGTTGATTCTGCGCGCTACGGTAGGATTTTAATATATATAGCTGTATATATAGCGGTATATTATATAGCTGTAGTATGCAATATTATTATTTTTTTTATATTATAACGTAACGTCATAGCTTACATGATTTTAAATGAAAAAAAAACAGGAAAAGTTGAAATTTTCCGGAAAGAATTTTCACTGGTTATCAGTCCAGAATAATGATCTGAATTCACTGTTTCAGTTTTTACCAACCTGTCCCTTATATATATGGATGGATATAAGTTTATATATTATGACGATTATTCTAGGGGTTGCCATTCTATTTTTATCTCTAACAAAACAGATTTCAGCAATCTTCGACTCCGGACACATTCGATCGTAAAATGGAAAGTAAATTGACTGTATCTTCCAGGTATTTAAAAATAAATATTATTTATAACGATAATGTTAAACCGTTAACGCTTTTATTTCCTACAAATAGAATCAATCTACTGTCTGTGCTCACGACAACATGCTTCCGGCGCGTCTCTTTTTCCCGGATACGAGCGTTAGACTGATTATGTTTTCTATATACGTATATATAAGAAAAAGTATTAATTTTTTCGATGAAATAAAATTATTAGTGGAAATATTATAAGACATGAAAATCAAACCCCAGTAATTGTTGTGTAATGTAAAAATACTTTGTAATTGTAGAAATGTTGTACAAATCATATTCAAGTGATTGATACACATGTTTATCTATTTATCTATCTATATAGGATATCCCACAACTGTGCCACGATAATATATACTACGTGTTAAATTAGAATATAACTTATCCATGTTCCAAATTTCATTCAAATCCATTCAGCCGTACCTTAACTGCTAAACTTGACCTTTACGGGTGGGTCGTTCGCACAGTCCACACGCAAAAAATGCAACGCACGTGCGCACCATCCTATGAGGCGAGTCCATGTAAAATATAATATATAATAAAATTATATATAGTTATAAAACCATATATTTTATACTATTATATTTGTATGTTTACTATATTATGAAATATGATATAAAAAGAAAAATCCATTATATATAAGCGTCGTTAAGTAAGAAACATCCAAAATTCTAAACATAAAAACATTCAAACATCAATTACAATATAATTTCTTGCAAATAGCGAATTGTTTAACTGCAAATTGTTTTAAATATATTATTTAAGATTGAGCATCATATTTTAATAATTTATCGTTTAAATAAAAGAATTATACAATAGTTATTAAAATGTCATTTTCTTCTTTTAATAATGTTTATATCATGTTTTTTATTTATGTAATCTTTATGATATTTAGGTAATAAATAAATAAATAAATATGGTGCCTTTAAAAGTCACTCTAATTTATAATTAAATATTAATTATTAAGAGCTATATTCTTTATTTACCAACGATAAATAAAGAATAAAGCTCTTTATAATATATTAACTGTTTCCCGCAGCTTTGCCCTCGTGACTCAGTATATAACGTATCCTCTGTGTGTTCAGTTAGGATATAAACTAACCGTAAACCAAATCCACTCAGCCGTTTAATCGTAATTAAACAAAAATACAATAATCCAAACATCTACATACATATGTACATATATATACATACATATATATATTCTTTTATATATAATATATACAAATATTCTATTGTAATTAATTCTATATCTACTTCAAGTTAACGTTAATAACAAACAATGAAATGACAATTATAAATTACAATCTATCATGTAGAACACCGAGATAAATCTAATAGCATGTCATTTATCAAAATACGCCGAGTAGTTCAGGTATTAAGGGGGAACAAATGTAACTAATACTTACTTGGCTTAATACAACGGAAACACTTCGTTACTCTATCCAAAAGGCGTTACCCCATTGGGGAATTCAACAATACTGGCAACGTCACGACAAGGCCAAGGGATTGTTAGAGTAATTAATAAATAACATTCCCAAGGGAACTGTAAGATAAAAGTGGTTCGTTGTTATTAATTGCTCAACTTCCGCACTAGAGAGCTTACTACGCTTGCCTTATTGAATAACTAATGAGGGCATACCTACAACTTTGTTGAGTGTAATCTCCAAATCTCAATCTCTCAGAAAGTAAACATCTGTAACTACATAAAAGTGCAGAAATCGTGATTTTGTGGAAACCTTATTAATATTAGTATGATATTTAACAGATGGCAATTTTTATTATATTGGTTGATTTGTGGGAAAAGTTTGATACTAATTGCAGTCATGTGTTTTTCTCAACAAACCTTATCTATTGCTTCCAGCGTTTTTTCATCACGGTGAAATAACCAGTGTAATGTGTAATTAGAAAACATTTTCAAAATTAGTTTTAATACCCAATATTATAGGTAATAGATCCCGGCATAGAAATGGCCGCCCCGTTTTTTCCCATGGGTGTCGTAAGATGTGACTAAGGGAACTTAATGAAGTTTCCTTAGTTACCTTACGACACCATAAACCATTGTCTAGTGATGAGCAGCAAGGTTTTTTTTATACAACTTAAAATGGCAACCAAGCTGACGGCCCACCTGATGGAAAGTGGTATATAGACATGAGCAGTAAAAGTCCTCTTAAAACATCATTAAAGCCTAACTGTGGTTGCCAAACCCCTCCCCCCGCCCCTCCTCCCACAAGAGGCCTATGTTCAGCAGTGGACAATTAACAGATGATACGATACGCTACGATAGGTAATAAATATCTATAGGTATGGAGCTTAGCCGAAGCTTAATAACTCGATGCATACTCGTATGAAGTCTTCTTAACGTTTATTTTTGGGGTTTGATACCTTAAAAGAAAACCTTATACAATCACTTCGATGTCACATAGACTGATAGACGATCGGTCTATCTGTCAAGACCCTTTTTCTCAGGAACGTGTAGAGGTATCCATTTAAAATTAATATTATATACTTAAGATTACAATCACGAAATAAATAAACGTAAGAAAATCAAATTTCTAAGTCGACATAATGAAAAGGTCGGCCATTTATAGCGTATATTTTGACACATTCAAGGGAATTAAATCTATGAACCTGATAATTCCCGTTGACTTAGAAATGAAATTGGGCAAAAAGCAATCCTATAACACAAGTAAAAAAAAATCTAAAAACTGTAAATTTTTTATTGTTTTATTTATACAGAACCTAAAATAAATTTCTATTTATTTTAGGTTTAGGTTTCTTTTTTTTCTTTTACAAACAAAATGGAAATTGTCTATCAATGTTTAATATGACATTATAACAAATTCTTTGTTGTAAATATGATGTATAATTTTTTTAACTAGTATCTATTTATAACAAACGATCAAATATTCACTTTATTAAATTAGCACAGCCTGAAGAACTCTTTCCTACCAAACTTCCAACGGACACGTTTTTGTTCAGTACAAGCCAAATACGTTAGGCCACTGATAATTTCTTATACAGTTATATAATAAGATTGATATTGTTAATAATAAAAAAAAGTATTTCGTTTATAATTTCATAACATTTCGTACACATTTCTAGCATAATTCAAGCTTAAAGAAGAATTTCGAGAAATTACAGAGGGGAAGGTCAAAGCAAATTCGGATATCTTATTTTATATGAACGGGTCAATGCGATGTTGTTTTAGGGCTTAACCGGACCGG
Organism: Galleria mellonella; assembly: GCF_026898425.1. Lineage (NCBI taxonomy): Eukaryota > Metazoa > Arthropoda > Insecta > Lepidoptera > Pyralidae > Galleria > Galleria mellonella. The sequence continues at coordinate 5,434,234 of NW_026442133.1, forward strand.
AGTACCATTCTCGCTTTATTTCATAAATTATTGACAATCAGACTCTTACGAATTTACTTATAATAATGATATATTTTTTACAAAAGCATGTGATTATTTTTATGTTAGTATTTTATCATTTATAAAATTGGTTATATATTGTTGGATTACACATTAGAGATATGAGTACAAGAAAGTTAAATGTATAAGTTTTAAAAGGAATTTCATAGTTAGAATAATATAAAATTTTATTTTGAAACAAACATAAGCAAACTCACTTACCTTTGGTTCAGAACGTCCGACACGTTTAGATGCTTATTATAATATTAGTAAGGTATGTATAGAAATTTTATTTGAGAAAAAGGGGCCCTGTGCAAATTCAACAAAAGCCAGGTCATACGTTTATCTCCGAAGTAATCGTGTAGCGACCAACAGGCTTTATTGAATAAATGTTTCTTAATAAAACTTTTATATTTTTATTACCTAAAGATCCAATACATTTTTAGAATTATTTTAGAATATAACAGCCATTTCTAAAAAAGACTTATTTCATTACTTAAGTGTAATTGTTCTTCTCTTTCAATTTGCTAATGGATATTTTTGTCTCCTTATGGAAACACGGTTATTACAAGAATTAGCACAATTATTATTGAAAGAAAGAAGAAGAAATATTTTTACTCGAGTACACTTAAATTATGCATTTTTAATAGTTATTTTTTATCTATCTTAGCAGTCATATTGTTACAAATATGGTTTTTGCCTCATATCCAGGGTATTTTAGTTCTCTCAAAATCAGAGGGAGACTATACATAAAAGTCGTTAACATGAGTACCTCTGACACAATCGTGTTTCTGCCGTAAAGCAGTGTTTGCATGGCCGTGTTCCGGTTTAATAGGTAGGAAATAGCAATGAAATTGCAGGATACAGAGGCATAACTCTTTAGTCCTCAGAAATAGCAATGCATGAGATATATAATAGAAATATGATGATGACACGGTATCTGTTAAGTACATGGCACCATTCATGTCTATAGTTACGGTTACCACTTTCCATCAGATAGGCCGTGAGCTTGTTTGCCATTCTATCATAAAAAAATACTTATTTTTTCTTTGAAAATTTAATATAAAAAAGGTCTTACTTGGTATTCTGTACTGTTCTTTTAAAACAGATTTATTTAGCATCTTAGAGAATATACTTGAAAATTTTGTGACTCATTGATAAGGTAATTCTTATAGGAGGTTTGAATACCTGTTAAAGTATTCCCTGTTGATGAAAACATAGATAAGCATGTGGTTAAAAGATAATCTTCTAGTATTAACATTATCAACATCTTCTGTACGATTCTGATTTCTTAGTATTTTATTCGTTTCAATGTGGCATAATTTTAGAACTCTTTCTTAGTTAACATTCTCTTCTACCTTTGAGGAAAATCGTATCATAAGATGTGTGAATTGAAGTGGCGTAGAACAAATATTATTATATTTGAATCCACAAATATGCGGATCAAAGTGGAATAGAAAATTTGTAAAGACGTTTAGATGCTTATTAATGAATTATTTTAAACAGCAAAATAGATTAATGGTTGGTGCATAGAAATTTTATTGAGTAAACCCGTAGGTTATTGCTAATGAAATAAAATTAAAAAAAGGTTAAGTTAAGGTAGTTAGTAAAGTAGGTATTTATCGTGTCTTCGATTCATTTACTAAAATACTTGGAGAATAAAAAGATTTAGGAAATTAAATAAACTCTCGAACACAGACATCGGAAAAATAGGATAACTGCAGCAGCATTTGTGATCGCACAATCTATCTATACACAAAATATATCTATAGTTACTAGGATATTAATCTGTTAACTCTAGTCACTGCAATCTAAGTATGAAAGTTTTTTATCCAATAATTTTATTTTATTCGAACGTCCCAATAGGTTATAATTAGCTACATTCTCTATCGATCACGATCAGCTTTGCGCTGAACAAGCTGTATTAAGCGAACGAACTCGCGTAATTGCATTCACGTATATTTCTTATTCATTCATAGAACATTACAGACCGATAATGGTGATAGAATCGATGAACTTATCTGGATCAGAGCTCGCCGAAAACCACTTCAGTGTTTCGTAATTGAGGGCTTACGTGACGACTCGATGCCGCAGCTGCCCGAACTTTTCCTGCAAAAACTTCCGCACTATCCCTAACTTTATCTCAATCTTCGATTCCACTAGTGATGCGAATAGTTTTGCCAATATGCGAATACAATGTTTGGTGATTTTATCCTGATGACCGAAAGTTCAGCCATGTATTGGAATTTAATATATTTTCATATTATTGATAACAACATCACAATTCGGGGAACATAACTCTTCGCCATAAAGTGAAAATGCCAATAACTAAAACCTAGCAAAGTATTCGTATTTCCAGTTTCATTTTATTATACAGGACGGAACATATCTACTTATCGATGTGGAAAAAAGAGATATATTAGCATAAATGGCTATTTTTATGAAATTAAATATATAATAGTCAATGGAATAATTTATTCTTAGGATCTATGTTTGTTATCCTTTGTATCTTTCAACAAATAATCATGAAATAAGAATATATATAATATTTAACATAGAAAAGACTACATTCTATTCAAGTCATGCGGATATTTGAACATGTACGAGTAGAATTAGGCATATACTATTAAAGTTTAAAGGGTTTAGTAGTAAATAATTATTTCTATCCATCTACTGTACGCCTATTATTAACTAGCTTTTCCCCGCTACTTTACATCATCATTTTCATCATCATCATATCAGCCATTATCTGTCCACTGCCAAATATGACCTCTATAATCTCCCATAGATTGCCATAAAGAACAATCCTGAATCACTTACATCCACTTACTCCCTGCAATGCATTTGCGGTCATCACTCCATCTAGTGAGTGGTCGTCCTACACTGCATTTGCCCGTAAGGGGTTACAACTCAAGAATCTTTCTTCCCCTTCAGTTGTCGGTTTTTCGAACTATGTGACCAGCCCATAACCGGTTTCCTTATCCTTCGAGCTATGTCGGTCACTTTGGTTCTTTTGCGGATATCCTCATTTCGGATTCTGTCACGCAGAGAAACTTATTTTGCATGCGTAGTATTTAAAAGACCACTTTTATATGGCGTATCAAAATAAAACAAATTTTAAATTAGACTTTCAGGAATACAAATGGAATACCGCATCCAATTCGGAATAATAGTTTGATACATTACACCGAAACAATAAAAACAGACAAATAAATAAAATTAAAAAAAAATATTGTTTTGACATCTGTTAGTCTTATTAAAACCCCTTATATATATTCTTAAATAACTTATGTACAGATATTGTCTAGTTATAATTTCATTTGTAAAAAATAACAGACTGAAAAAAATTTTCTTATATTAGGCAAATAACAAGTATACAATCTACCTAATTTTGAATTCTAATTTCAAGATTCAAAGATGTCAACAATTCCGTGTATAATTTATTACTTACGAATTAATTATTATTATACTTAAAATATATAAGCCACACTTATAACACACTGGTGTACACAATTACATTCATATGCAATTTAAAATAAAAACATGTTTATGCACGAGCAGAAACAAAAATATAATAAAATTATATATTAAAATGTAATTTTTTAATTATATTAAATAAATCGCACTTGACGAACACAATTACATCTTTATTTGTTCTTTTTTTCCGCGTGATTAGTATAATTATACTGATTAAACAGGATAAAAAGTAGCCTCTTGTATGTTCTACCCTATCCCAAATAATATATGTATACTAAATTTTATAACAATTGGTTGTTACAAAATTTAACGCCAAGAGGTAACAAACAAACAAAATCTAACATTTATAATATTAGCTAAGATGCATAGTTATAGTCAGTTCATAAAGTTATATCAATGGTGTGATGATATTTCAATTAATAATTATGTTAAAAATTTTCTTTGCTTTAATTATCATTGATTATTACAAAAATAAATAATAAATACAAAATTAATTAACATTGTTCTTCATAGTATCTTAATATAGGTATAACCTCTACAATTCATTATTTAAATACAAAACTTTCTATATATTGATTTTAACATAAATAAATTCTCAAATTATAGACAGGTAATTATTACTGTGTAGCTATAATAATGAAATTAATGTTAAAATTAAATAAAACCTCCCACGTATTTCCACGAATATGACAAGGAGTATTAAAAATACTGCTAATTAAGTCGCCATATTGGAAAGAGAGTAAAGCGTGATCAGATCAAACTTATAACAATTTGTTACTTTAAGTAATTTATAAAATGAAGATACTCAATTTGTCTATATTTTTTTATGATTGTTTCGCGATCACATCGCCAAATCAGAACCTATTTTGATAATTCGAGTATAAATACTTATTTAATAAGTACATATGGATTTATTGATTTAATTCTAAAGTGTTCTTATTGATTTCATTATATTTATAAGTACTCTCGTCTCGCTCCCACACTACTTTACTCGTGATTAAAATAAATTTTTCGTTGATACAAAGTCTTGAGTGTTCATCCATGCGAGTATGCATGGATGAATATATACAGTCAATAAACTTGTAAAATAAAATTTTACCATTTAATAAGTATCTTTTCGTAAGATTTGAAGCAAGAAAGTTCGAAACGAAAGTCATTTACGAACAAAATACTCCAAAAACTTTTTATGTAAATAAGTGAAGGGAAAGGCGTCTTTCTCACAATTTGCAATACAATGGCTGGATATTAGAGATGATTTTTCCTTCTTCGCATAGTAAGCACGATTTTGGCCCCATAAAAATATATTATTCAATCGCCTATTTCACTGGATTTCCACTCGAAATCTAAAATGAAGGGATAAAATGTATGAGGGATCAGTATATATATAAAAGGATGAAGCTCGCATTAGTAACGCGGGTTGTTGTTTAGCGTGAGTCAATGGCCGGGAAAAATTGGCAATCGTGGGATGATTTGAATTGAAATTTACATCGTTTTATTGTGGATATTATTTTTATAGACACTTAAATACAGAATACGATATAATAGTATTAACATATTTATAAATATATATATAAGTAATTGCTAAAGTACAACATTAGAACAAAACTGGCAACAACGATCGTTTGATGAAGATAAAGTCGAACTAACGAAAATTGAGTCCAAGAAAATGTAGTGTCACAGGTCACTAAGCTTACACAGACGCTCGTCCGACTGACTACAAAGGTGTGTGAGTTCACACATCAGCCGGAAAGCGTCAAAATACGGTTCAGAAAATCAATTCCGGACAGGCGATTGGTACATTTAAACATGTCCATTATTTAGACAGCAATGGGCCCTACGTACCGAAAGGTTCGTATTGCAAGGTACCGGGCCAAAGATTCGAAGAAAACATCGTAAGTTCAAACTGCGTTGAACGAATATCCGCGCAGGTAAAATAGTAAATATTTTATTTAAATTAAACAGTTAGGGAGGGATGTTTGGATTTGTTCTTTATATGCCACTATATTTTGATGCGTAATGCAAATAAAGGGTACGGATCCCTTTCTTTCTTGGTCAGTTTAATATGAACAACTCTTACGTTGTAACTTTGAATAGAGGTATATAATATTAGGAGCAACTCAGCCCAGCTTCGTATGTTTATTTTTTAAATAAAATACAGGTCATGTTACTCAGTGATAATGTAATTTACAGGTAAAAGAATTTTTAAAGTCAGTTAAATATTTTTTATATTTATTCATTACAAACAAGAAATTCAATCATCCTTCTTTAAAATATTAGTTGATATCAATGATAGTAATTATAAAAATAATTTTATATTTATTTTTAGTTACCTGATAGTAAAACAGAAGTTTTTTTAATATATAATATCCCAAGGGGCTCCTTAATAGGAATAGAAAACTGACAGAGATTGATACTGTGTGTCAACGGTCATAGGTACAAGTTATTTGTAGTATTGACCTTAATGTTTCATTAAAAAGGTAAAACCAAACTCCGTAAAAGTTATACTGAAAAACTTTTTTAATCAAAGCTGATGAATGTGCCTAACACCGCTATATTTTTAATCTCGGACAAAACGGGAATGTTATTAGTTCAGTTCAGTTGTATTTTGTATTTAAGTTTCTGTATGAATATGTTTCCATTTGGCTGCTAGAATTCGATGAATAAAATTTGATGAATAATTTTTACTTGACATTTATAATCAAAGTTTATCGTATAATTAAATCTAATTGCTTCATATGTAGAGCGGTAAAATCATAAAAAAATGACAGTTGAAAAATGAGTTGAATTAAGTTTAATAAAAATTATGTTTAATCTTCTTCTTACGATTCTAAATCCAAAACAATTATGATTAATGTGTTTATAACACATAATTTAACGAATTATGAGTGGGTATACAAACAGTTACCGCCGAACCGTTTGTAAGTAACATAAATAGAATACAAAAAAATTGCGTATATTTTTTTTACGTTTATTTATTACTAGGTTTTATTCCTGACTTTGTCTGCAATAAAAAGTATTCTTCATTCTATATAGAATATGTATACTATACTTAATAATGATTTTTTTATTAAGTTTTTATTGAGATATTAAGGTACCAAGAGGTAATAAACACACAAATAAAAAAAAGAAAACAATTATTTTTCCGCATTTATAGTATATATATTAGTACAGACTAGTGCATTTAATATATAACAAAAAGTTTAATAAAAATATGTTAAGCTAGCTTTTACCCACGACTTTATCCACATGAACAGATTATCTTCATTAATTATATTATTATTCATCGCATATTGGATAACTGATTAAGCCGTTAAGGCGCTAAGAGGTAACTAATAAACTCACTTTCACATTATTATATATTAGTAAATATGTATATCATCATCATCATTATCATTGCCTTCATCCTCATCATATCAGCCATTTACTGTCCACTGCTGAATACAGCCCTCCCTCTTGGGGGGTTTTGGACAGAGATGTGGCTGCTCATCCCTCAACTAAGTTCCCCTAATTAAACGGAATTTTTTACACTGCATCTATTACATAAGAATAAATTTATAAATTCAATATGATAAAATACATTTACCGGTGTAAATGAAAAAGAGCAATTTTCATACCTACTTCTTGCCGTCTTATTATTATTATTATATCAAGGAAAACCTTGAATTTATTGCTTCCAATAGACCACCGTCGTTAACCATTTATTTTTCATATGACAGTCGATTGATCAAACCATAATGAATGGATGAAATCTAAATTGATTGATGGTTTTGCGATTACACGACGAGATAAGGTATAACAAAAGTAGACTCTGCCGGCTCACAAACATGTTCGTATGTTGAGTAAGTGCAAGGTAAGATTCATGTCGGGACTATCATTATTAAAAAGTTACAATTTTAGTAAATAATAGTATATTTTTTTCTTTTCTATTGTCTCTTCGTATTTGTCTTTTTTTTTTTAGGAATTAAAATAATAATTGTTGCTGGCAACTGGACAAGCCGATATTATACACTTTTTGATATGTTTTTTACACTTTCGCACTGTACGTTTTATAAAACAGGGTTGTTTTACGTGACGAACATTGATATTTATTATTCACTAATCACAATAATGTATTTTAGTCATCGTATTTTATTGTATTGTAAAATCTTTGTTGTACATAATTCATATGGAATACATCAAAAGATTTAATATATCGTCATATAAGTCCTTAACTGTCCATTGCTGAACATAAGCCTCCTCCTTAGGGGGTTTTGCTAGTAGCTGCCACATTTAGCAGGCGGGTTGGCAACAGCAGTTAGGCTTTACAGACGTTTTAAGAGTGACGCTGCTGCCCCTCCTTAGTCGCTTCTTGACTTGTCACCTACGGGAATGAATAGGGTGAATAGGCTATTATATGCCGGGACCACACGGCCAAGTGTATTTTAATACTTTAAATTATTCATTAGTAAGATCATGCAAAAAGTCAAATATGCAAATACCGAAATAACTTCATAATTATTTATTTATAGGTAAATACGGAATTCAAAATACAAACTTTAATTAACATCAGAAAAACTTTCTGCAAAAAAACTCAATGGTTCATATGATTTAATTGCTTTGAAATTAAAAACTGTGTATAATTTTTAATAACGAATGTAAAAGTTTTTTTTTTAATATACAATTTTCTAAAATTAATGATAATCAGATTTTGAACAATAAAATTATTTCTCAGTATATGTATGTTTTATATAAGTTTTTACCAGTCTGACCATAAATGCATAAATTTAGCTATAAATCTAACTTCCCAATGCAACGTATCAAATATTGAGCAATATATTTCAAAAGACGATTTCATTTACAGACGGGCGATCCTCTCCAATCCGGATGTCATCGGGCACACTCCTATAGAAGCGTTATTTGAAAACGATTTCTGGGGAACACCGCTCGCAGATCCTGGTTCTCACGGCTCTTACCGACCACTATGCGTTGCCACATATCGACTTAATTATGCTTTTACTGGATTTAAGCCATGGAGTTACCATTTTTTCAATATAATACTACATTGCATTGCAACTGCACTAGTCGTAACAGTAGCACGGCGCTTACTGCCTTCTTACTGCATACGAGTGGGTACAGCCGTTGCTGGATTAACGTTCGCTGCCCACCCTATACACACGGAAGCCGTAGCTGGTATTGTGGGCCGGGCAGATCTAGCTGCCTGCAACTTATTTCTCCTAAGCTTTCTGCTATATAGCGAACATATTCGTCTCCGAGAAGATCGATACCGGGGACAATGCCGACATATTTCTAATAATAATGTCAATCACCAACAGATATCGACAAGTGATCAATTTAGGCTAAGCTGTCATGGCTTGGTACAGCACATTATGATGAACTTTCGTAGATTGCTGAAAGCTGGAAAAGCTGGACCATTGAAGGTGTTAAATGCTTGCGATATTAAAACTGAAACAGTGAGACTAAAGTGTCAAAATAGTGATAGTGTCAGTGAAGATACCTGTGAAATTTTTCAGTGGCTCACATTAGCAGGAACATTGTTGTTCGCCACTGCAGGCACTCTTTGTAAAGAACCTGCTATAATGGTTCTGCCCCTTTGCATATTCTATGACTTTCTTAAAGGCCCTCGACAAGAAGAATCTTATTCCAAGGTAAGATACACTATTTTTACTTGCTCTTTTCGTTTTATAAAAGAGTCTAGTATTTTTATTGTATAAAGTCAAGTATCATAAACTTACGAGAGATTTCGAGACCGAAGGGTTTTTGCCTTTAACTTTGAAGGCGAACTGCTGAAGAATGATTTATAACTTTATGATATCTAATATTATTATAATGTTCCTTTCTTATTGTATATACTTTGTGACTAAATGCCATGAATAGCCTTTGCAAAGTTTTATTTCGTCCATGAAAGCATTCGATAGAATAAAAGTATAAACAATCCCTGACTCTAAGAAAAGAACATGCTGCAATCTGTCTTCTAAAACTAAAGTCAGTACTAATCCAATTGTTATCCCTTGAACGTCTTGATTGTTTCGAAGTCGTGGCCAGAAAGTTTGATCAGATGACTTGTAGGGAAACTTTACAGAAACTGTAATTAGTAATTGGTAAACGGTAGACCACTAAATGTTTTATTAACCTTATATATTATAGAAAGAATAAATATGTAATTAATTTATTACATAAATATAATTTATGTCTAGAAAAAAATATATCCATAGAAAAAAAAATATTTATCTGGCATCGGCTTACACCTACATATATCATTAAGGAACCTGTAAATTTGCTTCACTTATAGAGTTATTCCACTTTCCCAGTGTTTAAGATATCCAGGTATAAAGAAATATCTGTCTCATTAACAGAAAGTTATATTTATATTAATAGAGGTTAGAGTACAAATTATTTCAGTTATGATTATTTTGGCATATTAAATTCGACACAGACTTTATCGCATGTCTTCCCACTTTCATAAACGGATATTAATTTTAGTTTTTTACGTACTGATAACGATTTAAACATTCGTTTCGGCATTTTTCAAACAAAAATCTGTATGATAGTAAAGCAAAACTAAAACTGAAGGTCATTTACATTCAAAATTAGTTAAGTGCGGAATTTGCAAGTAGAATAAAAATAAGTAAGTAACAAATTTAAATGCAAAGTAGCCCAAGTGCGGAGAGATAATAAGTTGATGTTGTCTCAGTTACAGAGGTAAATGCATATAAAATTCACTCACTATCTCAGTTTTAGAGGGAACTATGACTATAAAACCGAAAAAACTAATCCCAAATATAGAGGTTTGCTTCATCCCACTAACAGAGTTGGACAATTGATTTGCCAAAGTGTTGGGATCTGAGCATTAATTCCAGCCATGGAGGTTTCTTACTTGTTCAGGTCCCACTTAACCAAGTTTCATTGTATTTTTTTCTATACACACATAGACTAATTTTATTACCATATAATAGCGCAAAGCTAACTACAGAATTCTCACAAAATATATATTTTTTTTAACATAAAGGCATTCTCTGTATTCTCATCGGTGAGTTTAATATGAAATATTTTTATTAGTTCAAGGTGTACAAATTCATCTACTTGTTCTAGTAACTCACAATCTAGCATAACCCCTCACAATGGTAATGCTAAATTAAAAAAAATTGAAATCGTTCGATTCTTAATCCATACTCTTTGCACAGAATCAAAATATTTTGAATAGTATGTTAAATAGTAACGTTAATAAAACATAAAATAAAATGAGGAGAGCACTCTCACATAAAATTTCGTTACCACACGCCTAAAGTGGTCGTTTATAGCGAGCTAATTAAATCGAATTCTCGTATGCGGACAGACTGTGTAGACATATTATGGACTCGGTTTCCACTTAACGTTTATTTGATTTTATATTGCAAAATAGAAAGAGCTAGTGTTAGTTTACACGTAATTAGTCCGGTGAATACTTAAGTTTTTCATATTAAATTTTGTGGTATTTGTGCATACATATTGACTTGTTCTGATTAAGCTTTTAAAACACGACCTAAACTAGAGGCTACAAATTATGATTCAATTCCTTATATCACGTAAGTTAGTTAAAAACTAAAAGGATTTTTTGAAATTCCGATGGTAAAATAGATATTTAATCCTCTATAGTCGAAGTTCCTAGTCCTTTGTGGCCGTGTGGTCCCAGCATAGATAGGCTACCCCTTCCTTTCCCGTGAGTGTCGTAAGAGGCGACTGAGAGAAGGCGAGAGATGGGCAACAGCGTCTCTGCCAAGCACCTGCACCTGTCAAGCGTAGCAACTACTGGACAAAGCCCCCCAAAGGGCAGACTTATGTTCGACAGTGGACAGTTAAAGGCTAATATGAGGCGAATGAATAATGAATAGTTTGTTATAATCCCATACGTATATATTCATCTTGGTATTTAGGTATTAATTCTAAATGAATACAAAAGAAAATATTACTAATTAATAAATGTCATAATCTAATATCTTTATGTAATTGTAAAATTGTAACATGGGCTATTTGAATTAACAAGCTCCGGTAATTAAATGATGAAGTTCATTACTCAATCACGCTTAAAGGAATACAAATTGAAAAGAAATGGGATACAATTACGTGATACCTTTGTCGAAGTTCCATTTATACTTCTAATAAATAGATGTTCTGGGCCTATTCGTTAAACTGCAAATGAACCGTCCGTCAGCAGAAAGCAAATTAGTGAGTTCAAGACAGAGCAATTATAGAGTCTCATGATGAAAACGGTGTGGCAACCAAAGTGATTAACGTTTGACGCTTTACAAAGCTACGGCAGGATAGGCTGGGGAGGAAGTTACGTCTAAGTGAAGTTTCCGATGAAGTTACTAGAAATTTTAGATAGTATTATGAAGTAAAAACTAAAAACTTTCTGAAAATATTTTATTTATGTGTTGATTATATAAAATCGAAAACTCCTATCTATAATCTTTAGTATGTATGTATATATGTGTATATATATATATATATATATATATATATATATATATATATATATATATATATATAAAATATAAAATCGTCCTGAACGAATAAGCATTATAAATAAAAAAGCTAAGTGAAGTTGCTTTTATCTTTTAAGACCTATACACGCATACAAACATTTTATACTTACACTACGATGAGTAACATCCAGGATAAAACACATAAATAATAACTGGAAAAATCTAGCTTATCGTGACATAGTTGTGGATTTCATCTCACACAATGAGCAATCCCATAGTATTTTCCCTACAGTAACATTTTATTACCATCGCCTTCGCAAGTTTATGTGATCTCATGCAATAAAGTGATAAAACAGTTAGCTCGCACAACGTTACGAAACTGCCACAGATATATCGACGCGAACAATAAAACTGCCATTAAAAGCGTAAACTTGCCGAATGTTTTGTTTTCTCTTTTTCATAATACCATAACTCACACACAAGCCCTGGCGTTATGGATATGGTAAAATGTTTTACAAATCCAAGGCTAATGTTTAAAATATCTCCATCAATACAAAATTACTGAAATAAAAATTAATTCCCAATTTGTCCAGTATAATTTGTCGCTTACTGTATTGTTTTACCACGATTATACCCTTATCGTTTATGCAAATTAGCATTTAAATTAGATTTTACAGTCTACGCACTTATAATGGAAGGAATAATAAGCTTCTTATTGTTATTGAAAGAGAGGTCACATTAGAATAGCAAATAAATCATTCATTAAAAAGTAATTAGTGAATATTTGGATGAGAATGTATTTTATGTTGTCGTAGGTAATACGGTTATTTCTATGTTAATACAGTGGATATTTTATACGATTTATTTCGAAATTTTTAATCCTTTTATCAATAAATCCTGCCAGTTACTTTGATTTCATTACATTTATCTGTGTATTTTTTCCAAATATATAAAAGGGTAATGACGCGTAAGATACAACATATAAGAAAATTTAATACTATTTTGGCACAGATTGCTTCGGGAAAAACAAATCATTTAACTTTTCATGACATAATGCAGGGTTTGTTGTTTTTCATATATTTAACTCAAGATTTGAGTTAAATATATGAAAAATAACGTAAAAAATATCAGCCTCGAGGAAAAATCTAAAAATAAGTACTAACTACCATCAATGAACCAAAGAATTTAAATAAAATTCTAACCAGCTAATTTCTGATATAAAGTACTTTTAAATAATGTGTAGACGAAGGCTTCCTCTATTTTTAATAATATTTTATTCCGTAATAAACTTCCTAGTGACTATTTTTACTACTTTAATAAAAGTACTGGCTATACCCATGACTTTTTCTGTGTAACTAAAATATACCAGACCAGACATATATAATAGACCAGAATAAAATTTAGTTTATGTACTTTTCTATGCTAAACACACTTTTACAATATTACATTTATAATATTAGTAAGGAGGGAGACCTTACCACAGGGAGACTGTACAAAAGTCGTTTGCTTCCACCTCTGTCTTATTCGTGTCTCTATCGTGAAGCATTTATGCTTGTATGACTGTGTTTCGGTTTGAAGGGTAGGATATAGCAGTGAGTTTACAGGGTACAAAGAAATAGCACGTGAGTCCTCAGGAATGGAACGCAACGCATCGGAAGTATCATGGGCGTAACGGTATACTCTGTTATGTCCATCGTATTGCTCATGTCTATAGGCGACCGTTACCACTTTCCATCAGATAGGTCTTCAGCTTGTTTGCCATACTAAGTTGCATATAAAAGTGCAAAATACAAAGTAACACATACACAAACACAGAAATATAAACACGCACGCACGCACGCACGCACATACGCACGCACGCACGCACATACGCATGCACACGCACACATACACACACACGCACACACATATTTAATACTGTTAATTTAATAAACATTAATGTTTATAATACAATTAAATCGTATATTTTGCTGTACACTAAATGTACACATTGGACAAAATCGAAGGTCGATCTTACAAAATGTAACTTAACCTTTCTCACGGTACCTTACACCCCTTTGAAAACATTTTTATGAATGAGCTAACTGTTCCCCTGGCTTAGCTCGCGTAAATTTGGATTAACTGAAAGAATTTCGTACATTTATCGTCCGCTCTCTAAGCGACTTCTGAAAGGAGGAGATTTTCAATTACTCTGTATTTTTTTCTATCTGCGTGTGTAAGTGCGCGCGATTATGTCACCAGTTCTAGATCGATTTAGATAATTGTTATTATTCATTGACAAAGTGTTTGGTTTTAATATTAATTGAGTGATAATTAAAAATGGTGTTTTTCCTTATGGAGAAAAGCAAACTGCTTTTTGTGAAGCAAAATCTATTTGTAGTTAGACGATAACGTGTTCTCAATTAAAATTTTAAAATATTTAAAATTGTATCTAAAAATACTTGTTATTTGGTGTAAAATAATACTTATTCAGATTAAAACACAAATATCTACCTACTCTAACCGAAATTAGCGATACGCTTAGCCAAATGAATATCGATTCAACATTTCCGCGCCGCCGGCTCATTTACTTCGCATAAAATTAGTATCTGGACCTTTTCGCGGATAGCGTCCAATATTTCTCCCATCTTGAGGACTGAAGCAATTTTGTGTAGCTCTCAACATTAAATTAACATTTGGGCTTTTTCTTCTCCCGCTTACCCTTCGTTCTTTGCCGTCCCTAGCCCAGTATATTTCAGCGGTCGCGTAATTTGTGGCTCGTAAATGTTCTGAAATTGGTCATCCCTTTGGTTGAGGTGAATTTATGGCCTCCTCGGTCGGCCTGTCGAAAGGGGAATTAATAAGTCCCCTCTAATGGTGAAACGTACCCTTACCATCAATTTGAATGCCCCAAGATTGCTGCGGACCAGCCCTGGAACGAGCATCTGGACATGAAATATCTTACTTACAAATTCTTATTCATTTTGTGAGCCCGACAAATTGGATTCCCGATCGATGGCTGATTTTATTATTATTACAACTTATATAGTATTACAGTGAATTGATTATCTGTAAATTGATTGCGACGTAAATTGCTTGTATTTGGAAAATTGAATAATTATTTTCTATTAAACATTTCTAAATTGAATAAAACAGAATATACGTATTTAACCAGAATGAGCATGGGTTTACTTACATAAGTTGACTTGCTACCTTATACGTAGCAAGAATTTTTTTTTTTTTTGTTATTGTTCTATGTTGAGATCAAAGATTGCTTCTACATGACACTCAAGTGTCTAAACTAAGATTATCTATCTCGTGGAAATCAAATCAGAAAAAATATCATTCGTAAAATAGCGCAGCGCGCGAAGAACAAATCCGATTTAACTATGAAGAAAATAAATGTTTGACAGGATGAGTGTATTTGTAAGTATATGAGAGAAAATATTGCGTGTTTTTCGATAATATTGAGGGTATACTCTATCAATAATAATTGAGTATTTATAAATTGAATTACAATTTCATGGTGTTATATACAAGTATATTCGCATACATCTTTTTCGATTAATATACATATCTCTAGATATATGTATATTTGATTACTTATTACAATCATTAATTCTCTAATGTATTTCAAAATATTACCTGTACGTATAAGCCTATGTTATTACGCCTATTGTTATTCAATGTTGATTCGTTGGTTATTACGTATTCGTGTCGAGTTCACGCTGCTAACATTAATGAGTAAATAATGGTTGCTGTAACTAGCGTATTCAAGCACAGCTATATAATTCTTAGCTTTGAAAATCACAGTTATTTGTATCCGTCCCTGCTCTTACACGTTATCGATGGTACTCGTAAATATCAAAACCAGTTTCACATTTTCAGTAAGCGTTTCAAATGATCGTATTTTATGTTTCAATATAATCGAAAAGAGATAAACAAGAATGGTTGTAAATAACATTGGTTGAACGCCTCCTTGTCTTGTAGAAAGAATAATGGTATTTTCTATTTCGTTAGGTTATTCTACGTATAGTTGTGTGCGCTCGGACGGCTGCCAGCTGGGCCACACGCCGCGCAGTCCTACTGTCCCTCCCGCTCGCAGATGTAATTTTGCTAGAACTGGCATTTAATTAAATGCCGCTTACACTAATAGAATACGTATCGCTGACCAAATATTAATATTTCATTTGTATTGCATACTACATTAATTTATTTCATGTCACTTGCCTATGTTTGACACCAAAGCGTAGGTTTAATGGATTTTTGGTACTTTAATTGTACTAGCACATTTCATATAAAAATCAGTAATTCAAAATAACAATGCCATTAAACTCGAAGACTTGATAACCGATGAAGAACAATAGTTCTTAAGTAATGAATTTACCTTTATTGGATCATTACTCAATTATAATAGTCTATTATGCGTTCACCTCAGTGCATAACAGACAATTACAAATTAATCAGTCATTTAAAAAATTAGCGATCCAAAATGACTATAGAGCTTAAATAATCAATAACCGATAGGGAAGAAAGCTTTTTGACTAACAATTTAATAAAGACAGGTGTGGGACGCACGATTCTAATAGGTACTACAAATAGGTATAAACTATACGAAGGTTATAGAGAAACGATGGATGTGTAGGTGGATGAGAATTATTTCGCATAACAATAGAAAAAAGACTTGGTTTAATCGCAGATAATATAATACTATATAGTTTAATGGATTTTAGAAACCGTATTAGTAACTGAGTAAATCTACCAGAAAACTAAAATTATATAACAACGTCAATAACCGACAAAAAAAAAGATTCTTGACTATACTATATTGACAGCTTCTGCTAATAACTGTATATAACATGACAATTATAGATAATTATTTTGTACGATGATAGAATAAAGGCCCACGTTCTCAAAAATTTATAACATTACATTGATAACGAGAGAAAAAAATGTAAAGAAATTGTTACTTTTTCGTATATTTTCATTATAATATTCTGTTTACTAATGAGGCAGGATATGCCAGAAAAAATATACGTATGAAAATTATACGAGAAAACGGGCTAGCAACGCTTATAAATTCTATTTTCCGTTTAAAAACCTCTCATTAGGTAAGTACTCAATTGAATACTCATTCTAATTGTATATGTCACGTTTGATAATTTTCATGTCATTAGCATAACTTTTATTTAAATACAACAATACCAAAACAATTGTTATAATTTTACTACCCTATTTATGTGTATATTCATTTGTTCCATCATGTCTCTTAAAATCTTCATAGCATATTGACATATTATTGGAAATGCCTAGAATAGCTGCAGATTTATTTGTTGCATCTAGGTGTATTAAATACTAAACAATCGTTATGACATTTAGTAAATCCATATCTTTCTCTATTCTATATGGTAATATAAAAAGATATGGGCTATATTTTATCTCGGTCATGCGGATGAAGGTGCAAGTTAAAAGTTAATGTATTTACATTTTATTTCATGTGAAAATACATAGTTTAGTTGTCAAACGGAAAGTAACTAACAACTTAAATAAATAATACAAAAGCAACATTTTCATCAGTACATAATATTAATAGCAGCTTGCAACTACCATTTTCGACCTCCCCATAAATATCTCCAGCGTCTCGAGTAATTGCTACTTCAATTCTTTCTCTATATCTAGTGCACAGCCGATCCTAAATCAAAGAGCCGTGAAGTTCCCCCCACACTTCCATATTTTCGCACCCCGACAACGTCGTATAATGGCTATTGACCAAATTTATCGACTTTCGTGTCATATTTTCATCTTTATGTGGCGTCGGAATTGGAATCACATGTGATAGAAAAAGCTTCGCTAAAATAAATTATTCAGATCTTAGTCTTTTGCATAACTATATTTTATTGATGGCGGAAATTGTTCTTCTCTGCTCGGTTATATTTCATACAGATGCGATAACAATGAACACTTGGTTCTTTTATTACTAATATGTAACAATATACATAGATTTTGTTCCATACAAAATAGTCTTTAATTGTGGCATAATTAATTGATTTGTTTTATAGTCATATAAAACAAAAGTACTAAATTAATTTTAATACAATTTCTGTGAACCAAAAAAGCATGTTCCAAATCAGTTTATAAATAACGGAGTTATGCGTTAACAAACATAAAGAAATATACAAATAAATTGAGATCCTCCTCCTTTTTTGAAGTCAGTTGACAAAAACATTGAAAAGAAGGAAAACTTTTCCTAATTATTTTTTTCTTATTCACGTAAAACATATATATAAAATAAAATTGTATGTCAATATCCCTACATCATCTTAAAAATGGCCATCCAATTAACAAAGACCTTTACGGTTTATGCAACTTAATATTATGAAGAGGTCATTATTTGTTCAATCGATATCGACGATATTAAAATCTGTTTTCAATTTAAAACGTACCTGTTTTTAAATTTAAATTAATTTCAACTATTTTCTCTCGAAAACATCATAATAAACAAACTTTTTCAACTATTAGTATTTTATATTAATAAAATGTTAATAGCACTTTTAATTAAATACACATATTTATTGTTCTTCTAAACCTTAACTTTTTACTGCTAAAGATAATATATAAAAAAAAAAAAATTGCTAATTCCAATCAGAAAAAATATCTAACCGAAATTAACAGTTGGACCTAAATATCACGTATTAAAAATTACTTGTAAGTATATAAAGACCTTATCTTCTATTATCATGATTTTTCAATTATTACTGAAATAAAGACGTAATAATAGTGAAACAAAAATTACAGGTAAGCTGGATTCCTGCATGTTCATGCAGGATTGCATGATTTTTAAACAAAATCTCAAAATTCATCATAGATACGTGTACACTAAAAATATTATCGTTCGAAGCCCAGCGTCGCGATAAACTAGTTTTCGTGAAAAATCTTGTTAACTAAGGGTAACTTTTATCGAAAATAACTGGTCAGGTGCGAATTGAACTCCCACGCCGAGGGTTCCGTGCCAAAATATATAACTATAAGATATGTTATAATCACCTTTGTCGCGTTTGTCATACGAAATAAACACCCGATAGTTTTTTTGATACTACAATTCGTAATTACTTATTTTGTCCCGTAATTGAACAACATAAACATAAGAATAAATAATAACTTTGAATATACCGAGTCAAAAATATTTTTATTTTCTTTCCTACAGATTTGCTATTGACTCCAAACCCAAAAAGAAAAAAAAATATGTGATATATGTGAGTCAACAATATATAAAACTATTTCTCAAATCAATAGTAGTTGGTGAGATATAGCGCTGTGATATACTAACGGAAGGACATACAAAGTCGCATCATAAGGGTTCTTTTGTATCTGTGTAATACAGAACCCTATAAATCAAATCACATCAATTCAAATATATATTTTATATTGCTTAGTAATATGTAGTGAATATCTATTTCTTTTTTTTAACAAACCATTGATATATATTAAAAAAAGATGTCAACATTTTTACGTATATTTAAACAACTATTTACTTTTAATTTTCTTGTTTATTTAAACAAGAAACTGAGTACCGAGATATAGTTGGCTCAAAAAAACTCTAGAATTATACAAAACTCGATGAAAAGTTAAAAAAGTACCTGTGAACATTATATAAAAAATATACCATTTATTTAATGAAATTTTACTCAAATACATTTGACGATTTTTATGTGAATAATAACAAACATCCAGAAAGATCTCTACATTTTTTTTATTATAATGATTATTAAGATTTTAACCATTTTAACACTTCAAAGATCAAAAGTTTGATCGGCGAAAAAAAGCATTCCTTTGTTTACACATTTTTATGACGATTTCTATTCCACATCTAAACATAATGTTTCTGGAGACCGAACTCAAATTGCTAAAGTTATGACACTGTAACAAATTGATGGATAGATAGATAAAACGAATATGACAATATTATAAAAGACTTCGACACCGAAGTAGAAAAAAAAAACAATCATTTATTTATTTATCGTTACACAAATAGTTCTATGACAAGGATCACTTTGGGATAATCTAAACATATTTAAACCCTTGACATGTAAATACAGATATTCGTGTCTTTGTTGAATGATAATATTTATATTTAAAACGAACAACCAGGAGCGTTGACCTGTTGATCGAAAGAAATAGCACCAATTCATAATCGTACAATCAAGACAATTTCATATTACTTAGAAGTTATAAATATACTTCTAAAAATATCATGAGGCTTTTTTGTGTTATATTTATAACACTGACTGTTTCGTACACTGAAGTGTTTTTTTTTTATATTAACCAATGAAAGTGACCACACTACTTGATGCCATCACAACATCCAGTGTGATTTGCCAATCACCTATCATCAACACGATCAGCAATAGAAAAATAAATCGTTTTTAATAATTCATCAACAATATGAGCCTGCAAAACTTTTAGTACATATAGTTAGCATATCACGTGTATGAAGATATTACGTATTATTCTGAAATTAAATAAATGTAGAGGGACTATATTAAAGCTCTACAAAACAGTTTTCCGTGGTGAAAACGGTAAAATGCACTTAGACTTAAGTGAAATAGCAATGATCCCTAGTAATCCAGATAACACATATTTACCGTCTATTCATACTACAAAGAAGAAACTGGATGGAATTTAGTCTGAGATGAGAGCACACGACCGCGCCTATGTCTTATAAGAAATAGCATTGTTTAGGCACCAGTTACTACCTTACCCTACTAAGAGTCCAAACAAATTCGAAGAAATATGTAGTATTGTAATAATATGTTGCCACTTTACAACTTAAATACATAAGATGCTAACATCTACTTACTCAAGTACACACAAAACTCTACCACCAGTGAATTTAATCTGTATTCATTTTAACACACGTGTGCACATAATAATGTTAGAGACTCAAAATGTAATGCTCTGGACAATTGTTTCCATCACGTACCTACGCTTCTATTCAAAAGGGGGAACACGAACCAAAGGAATTCGGGCAACGAAACGAAACAGTTTCGTTAATAAGCGTTATACTTGTATACTTCAAATTGTTAACGAGTGCTTCGTTTTGCGAATATGCATTCAAAGTTTCCTTTGAGTTGTTTCGTTACGTACATACGAAAGATAACGGAGTTCGTAATTTTACCGAACTTTGTGTACTTTTGTTAATTTCAAAATAATTTATATGATTATACGTTACATAATACTTGTATAACTACTGATGAAAACTGCCGTTCTAGGACAAATATGTGTGTGGCAATTATATGCTATATGTTTTTCTATAACAAATAGTACGTAGTTCTAGAGATAAGTTTTAAAGATCATTATCTTTTTTAATAAAAATTAATATTAGCCTTTTCTTACTCAACTCAGCGTAGTTAAAGTACGAGCAATAATAAATACGTTACGTGATTACATCGTCAATTTTGAATTGATTTTCCCAATTTTTAATCGAAACGGTTTACTCCTGATGAGTACTATATTAATATTGTGAGGTTCGAAGTTAATGTATTTCTTTACAAAGCAAAAACCTACTTATTCTGATGCAGTCTACTTGCAGGTACATGATTCCGCGATCTCAATTCAAATATTTTAAATATGACATACGAAATGTGTCACCTTAACGAACGATGTTTAAGAATATAAATGTTAAAGATGAACTTTTGTAGGACACCTAATAAACATATAAATATAACATTTAATTTTACAAATTCGCCTCTTTTGAGTTCCTTACAGATCTCACATTTTACATCGAAGTCGGTCCGATCCTACTTTTTACTCAAAATTTTATTTGTAACATGTTTTACGTTCGCCTCTTTTACGCGAAGCGAGACATAATACAGAATGTATTATGTAGGTACATTTTCCTCGTTTTACGATCTCACCTTACGTGTGAAATGAAATTTTATTTTGCGGATGTTAAAATATTTGTTCCATGTTACTTTTTGGTGAAAATAAAACATTAGTAAAATGGTAAATTAAAAAAAATACGGGTTATTTGATTGGTTGTATTATTGAACTCCTTGTCGATGTGAATATTAAAAATTTTAAATATCCCAAATTTTAGTAACATAATATGACTTTTATTATCTCATTCTATATAATCTGAAGTGTCTATCTAATAATTTTTATTCAATTTTACTAACTGGAATATTACTAAATAAGATACCACTTATATTTACTTTAATATTCAAGACTCTCACGCAAGACATCTCATCTTTCTTTTGGGATCGTAAAAATCAACATTTTATGAGTTTATTTCAGATTTCTGACGTAAATAATATTACAGTCTACAACTAATTCAATAATGTCACAACTTGTGTCCAATATAATATAAAAACTGTACCGAGTGAAAGTAGGAAAATTTATTATAGAATGTTTTTACAGACGTTCCAAGTTCCTTAATCTAAAATCGATAGAAACGACGCCGAACAAAGTTGTGAATAGTACCCAAGTTGGGAATCGAAGAAAGTCGGACCTTTCGTTCGACACCTGCGTGAAGATACGCTCCGTTGATAAAGCTAGTTCTCTAGGTACGTAACGTAAGCGAGATAAAGCAAAACCTTTATACAAAGTCGACAACCTCCAGTCAAGAGAAAAATATTTTTGTATACATTGTAAGTACAGATTACGTAACATATAACTAGGTATATAAATGTAATATCTTTTGTCTGATCACAAACTATTTAATGGTAAATAAAGTATTTATCTCATTCGATGTGTCTATTAGGTTCCACTATCCGCTAGAGTAAAAAGTAGCTAGTGTGCATTACCACTACGTTCTCATTTACGTCGTCAAATTTGTATAGAAATTAAAATTTATGAAACCGTAAGTTTGAATACATTTTTGTCGATAGAAACGCAAATCAATATTACCGCAAATCTGTGTTAAACTTACACTAGAGAGTCAGAGGCGTCACTGTCAGTCGGTGTCAGTAGTTTCTTCTACTACCGTCCCCAGATATCTCAAGTTTGTGACACACAACACTCACTAATCGTATATACGAGTATGTTACCTGAAACCATTTGAATTTATTCATTACTGGGTTTTACTCTGTTAATAACTCTAAGCCATAATCCTGATTGAGATGAACTTGTAATCACGCCTAGTGCAACGTAGTCAAAACATCGTATAAGGTAAGTACATTTTAAAATTACAATGCGATATACTTACGACTCCTCATTTATGATGGGGTGATCAGATACATTTATAGGGAAATTACTAATATGCGAGTTCACATGCCTCTATTTCACCAAATATGAAATATATGTAGGATGTAAATAAATTGGATTTATTAACATCCTACATATATTTCATTTGACAGCAGGTTTTAACTTATCTACAAGTCTTTTTTTTTTAATAATTTGTAAAATATTTTTTTTCAACTAGCTAAAACTATAATGATATATAGTAATATCATTAAAAGTTCTAAGTAACAGTTAAAATTTTTTTAATAACATAACCAAAATATTTAGTAACATAATATTTTTAATAATACTATATTATATATAACATAACAAGGTTTTAATAATACACTTTATTCTTTGTCTTATATTTTCTTTATAAAAAGACGTCTTTAATTTTAGCAAATTAGTAGGGTATTTAATTAAGTTTTTAATTGTAATAATGAAATTCAGTTCACAATTGGTGAATTCATTATCTTATTATATTGAAAACCTTCTTAATTATAAAAAAAAAATTATTAAATAGTGAATAAGTAATAGTATAATAGTGCGTGTAGAGCTAGTTTTCAATAAAAGCGATGACAGCTCCGGTAGATAACACTCGATTACGGAACGGGGATCCTAAGATTTCAGAATCCGAATCCTAGGCAAATATTTTTTTTTTCAAATTTTTGTTTAATTAAACGTGACTGTCAATCACTTTATACTTCAAATGGTACCTAAAGTTATCTTCTTGTAAGCTACATTACAAGCTTTCGTGAATCATTAAGACGGTCTAGAACCTCTCAATATCAGGAGACGCCACCCTCTCATAAGTAATAATAATAATAACCCTGGTGATAGGAATTTCCTTTCATAATCCAATCGTTCCAACTCTTAAATGAAAAATGAAAAAAAAAACAAAAAATCAAACGATCACCAACCCGACTGCCAAGCGTGGACTACTATGAAAACCCCGCTTATGGGGTAGTCCTATGTTCAAGAATGGACAATTAACAGCTGATATGATTAAAGTTTCAAATCTCATATAAACATAATTTCTGTAATTACATTGATAATATATATGGCATAAAAAGCTAATCAACTAAGTAATATGCATATTCTATATTCGAACGAATAAAGCGATTAATATGCAAGAGATATTCACGTCAGAACAGCGTCTAACTGCTGGAATAGATGCGTTATTTCCTCTTACAGTCGCTCTTTTGTTCTGTACGAGTAGACTGCTAGACTTGTAATTTAATTCGAGCTCCGAGCGAACTGTGACTCGCGACGGACGCTCGGAACAATAATAGCTGCAAAGGTACATCTTACTATTATGGCTCTACTATCTAAATTCAAATTATGAATGGATTTAACTAATGTAAGAGGTATAAATAGGAGTAGGAGCAGGCATTCGAAATGTGGTGCAACGGTCGCATGCTCTACAGCAGTTGAATACACTAAGTCATCCACAAACGTGTTCTCTTTCAATTTCAATACCGAGAAAACCTCGAATTGTATCATTTACGTCATATGCCCATAAATATCATATTTCTTTTCAATAAAACCTCTAAATTCTAAGATCTTATCAACAACAAAGTTTTACAAATGAGTACATCCAAAGATTCTTTATTGGTTATCTATCATAGGTTTATTACTTGACAACATAAGTGCATTTCTCTAAATAATCTATCTGTAGTATATGTATGTATATATGTATAATTTATTTTATTTTTCACATTACTTGTATTTATTTTTTCAAGTAACGTTAATTAGTTTGGAAATGTTTTAAAATACTTTTTGACTGCTATTTCTTATATGTCCATGGACGACACAAGTAAATCAATTAAATAGATATCTTCTACCGCATCCAATTTTTTTAATTATTATTTTCACCACTATTGGTGTTATTAAGACCCCTCATATTATTTTTTCTTAAATATCTTTCATGTACAAACAATTTTCTAGTTACAATTTTATTATTTTAATAAGATACGTATACCCTTTGCCTAGAAAATCCTAATAATGGTTCTTAAAAGATAAATTTGTCAAACGTTCATAAGATAAATAATATTCCATTGTTTCTACCTATCCTAATATATAATGATGTGATGTTTGAAAATTGTAGTACATTTAAAAATATAGATTCTAAAATATGTTCGGGTCGCTTTCGAATCCGATGTGGGTGTAAACGCCGATTATTATAAAATACGTATTTCATAGAGCGTTGTACAACGCAAAGCGTTATCGACAATTTATAATTAATTTTACTATCTATTTATCTTTAATTTTACTATTGATTTTGTAAAGAATTGACACGTGACCAAGTAAATAAATAAATAGTTTTATTTTCACATTCTTTATAATATATACTCTTTAAGAAATTTAGAAAAAGAATTGCTTATTATTCTTTAGGCTATATTTTATTTTTTAATAGGTAAAGAGTACTTTTTAAACATTCAATGAAAAAAATTCTCGTCCAAACCATTTTTTAATTTAATGATTAAATCGTAAATATATGTATATAAGTAAATTCAATTACTAAGACGAGCGATCGTCGACTCTAATGAAAACCATGGGATCAAATAACAGAGAACACCGCACAAAGGTAACATTAGTCTTTAAGACTTTCAGTACAACAAAAGGTTTACAACAGAACGTAATACGATCTGTATTTATTCTGTATGAGTACAAATTTCATCAATATTGCTCTTTCACATTGAAATGGGAAAGAATGAATGAAACAATTTACTTAAATAGAACTCGACACAAGCAACCTATTTCTTTCTCGCCTACTATAGCAATGGGTTTGGTATTGTCTCCCTCCCCGCACCACATCTGGTGCCGCCCCTCCCATGCCACCGCCCTTCAGTCTCCGACGCCGTCGGTGCTACCAACAATGACCTCGTATTTTAGACGGAATTGCTCAAACACGGAATAGCGAAAACTTGGAATAGTGTCGTGTTTAACAATTACGGAAGGCACATTTGGTGAATTTGTCAAAGTTAATAATACTTGCTATAAATATCATGTTGTAGTTTTATTTGTTTAGTCACCTAATTTTATACTTTTTCTCTTATAATACCTACTATCAGAGGGAGACTTTGTACAAAAGTCGATTGCTTGGGTACCTCTGTCCCATTCGTGTTTCAACCGTGAAGCAGTTGTGTTTGCATGGCTGTATTTCGGTTTGAAGGGTGGGATATGGCGTAAATTTACTGGGTACAGAGGAATAACACCTGAGTCCTCAGGAATGGCAACGCATGGGGGTATCATGGGCGAAACAGTATACTCTGTTATGTCCATGGTACAGCTCATGTCTATAGGCGACGGTTACCACTTTCCATCAGGTGGGCCGTCAACTTGTTTGCCATTCTAAGTTGTATAAAAAAAAAAATCTTATAGTCATTAAATAAATAAAATATGCTATTTACGTCATATCAATTTTTGTTTAAAGAAATTGTCTTTCTACTATGCAAAATACAGTTTTTTTATACAGTTTTGATATGAGTTTCACTAACATGTAGATAATTTATTACAGAAGGTTCGTATATGAAATTCGTAATCGTGCAAAGCGGGGGCAGGTCACTCAATAAAAATATCTATAATGAATTATCTATGTACCTACTCTTTCAAGTCTTCTTAAAAGTCAACTTTTTCGCTGAAAACTTTCATCGCTGACTTTGTAATCCAAGTAATTTAGAGCGAGGGGAAAGGGACTGTTAGTAATAGGTTCTAACAACCTCATTGCTAGCAATATACGCTATTAGGTCAACCTCCACGCGACTCCCCCTAGAAGCCATCGTGATTAATTCTTGTAGAATTCTTCACGATAGATCGACTAGCCTGCCTTCATCATCATCATCTATCACTGATACCCCGCCAGCTTATAGGGATAGCGCAGACAATTGTGATAGCGTCACAATTCGAATGCCTGCTCTAACTACTAAAACTACTTTAATTATGACAATATTAATATGTGACAACATAACATTTTTTAAATAAGTTGACCTCTGAAATGTATTTCGCGAGATTTCAAATTTCAAATTAATTAAAAATTTAATTAAGTAAAAAACATCAAAGTTCATTATTATGGCGTGATAGTGCTTAAAATAAATTGGTAGTAAAAAAACTATTGTTACTTGCAGGCTTGCACACATATGTGGGTCATGTGATACAGGTCTATGCTATTATGACTAACAAACAACATGCTTAATCAACTAACGATACTTTTTTTAATACATACCATACATATTGGCTTCGTATGGGTAAATCGATAGAAAAATAAATTTGTATTTAAATTTAAATGAAAGTAACATATGTGAGTGCCCAATTTGGTAGTTACCTTTCATGCATTAAGAATTAGTTATTCTTCATCTTCCTATTCTTATCCCAATTATTATTTGGGGTCGGCATAATATGGTTTTATCCATAATACAAAAAGATTTGGTTTTTAGTTTTACGACCGGCCACCTGCCTGACGTCAACCCTCTTTGGGAATGTATTTGTTGGTAGTTTCTGTCACCTGCTGTATGGAGGAAAGGATTAAGGAAAAAAGGAAGGGAACCTTGGGAATGTGTAAAGGAAATTGGTAAATGAGAAGAATAAGGGACTTATGTGGGAAAGGAAAGAAGCGAACACTGCAGTTGCGGAAAGGACTGGGACACTGCAGCGGCTCGGGAGGCCGGGGACACATACCTGTAGGTATGCTCTTATTCTAGAATCAGACAGATTTCTAGAGAAGAACACCCTTGACTAACAATAAACAAAATAGAGAATAACTATTAATTACATAATTTTCACTAGTTAGTTTGAACTGAATTATATTTTATATGCCTATAAGGTCGATAATAAAGGGTCAAATTGTATTTTACAGTTACATCATATGTACATATATTGTGTACCTATTGATAAAAAAATAAAATGATTGATTGATTGATATTTTATATTAGCTCTAATAGGCAAATTTTTGATACTTTGAGATACTTTATTTTATTGTTTATAGGGATCGTTAATTTGTTTGTAAATATGCGATTGACATAGGTTATACATTATTTAACAAAAAATTATTAATATATAGCCTATGTTACTCGCTAATAATGTAACTTTCTATAAGTTAAGAAAATAAATTTGGTTGAATAGCTTTTAAGATTATGCTTTACAAACAAACAAAAAATCAAATCTTTCCTTTTAATAACATTAGTATAGACAGAAAACATCTAGGCCAATACAACCATACATAGTTATAAATACTAATATTGATATTGCGCGGGAGTCAAACGCGCGACAATCTGAATTTGAGCGAATATGTTAAATCGCTATATCATCGAAATCGTCATATATGTACATAGGTATATGTCATATTCTATTTAATTAAGTAGCCAACTTAATTATAGAGTAAACAACTTACTGTCAACATAAATAAATTAATAGTTAGTGTAGTTACTTAGTTTTTCTTTAAACCCCCTATCCTCCCCTACCTCCAAATCATCTGAACAAACTACACTTATAAATTGACTTCAAAAAAGAAATGCTCAAATCGACTACATTTATTACACGTTAGTAATATTTTGTCAATTTACAACTGGCTTTACTGGGGGGAGAAGCGATTGTTAGTAATTCGGACTACTAGTCTCATTGCTAGCAATATACCCTGTCAGGTCGACCTCCTCGTGGTTCCCCCTGGAAACCATCGTGATTGATTTATTGTTAGATTCGTC
Source organism: Galleria mellonella (assembly GCF_026898425.1). Classification (NCBI taxonomy): domain Eukaryota; kingdom Metazoa; phylum Arthropoda; class Insecta; order Lepidoptera; family Pyralidae; genus Galleria; species Galleria mellonella. The sequence goes on from NW_026442133.1 coordinate 5,463,107, forward strand.
ACGGTGGGCTAACTAACCTGCTTTATCCTCACCTATCATGTGTATATTAGATTGTTATTTGAATGTGTAAGTAATATATGAGATAAAATTATCTTATAGTTTATATGAAATAGATACCTAATAATTATTACTACTGTTATTCTTATTAAGGCATATTACATAAGGCACACCTGTGACTAAAATCCTGACCGCATAACTAAGTTTGTTTTTGGAGGTTTTGTATAAATTCTCAAAAAGGTAGTTAGAAGCAGAACGATTTCATTTTTTTTTTAATTCACATGTATATCTTTATAAATTGTAATTATTTAAATTTTTTTGTTATTGCAAACTTCAGTAATGTGGGAAGGGCCCCCCCCCCTTCCTACATTACCATACATGTCAATCAACATTTTCTATAAATTACTTTATCCATAATACTCATATATACCTTGAATTGAATACAGTACCATAGCAATTTTAATACTTTGTGCGATGCGTAGCTGTCGCTTGCGGTCTATGGTTCGTGGATCGTGGACCGTAGTGTGTCCATTACTCTTGTTTATGTGACACTTCCAGACAGGTTATTGCTGGTCCGCAGTTTATTTTTATTACGTGCCAACGTTAACGAGATCTCGCCCCGGGTATTATAATTAGGCATAATAATGAGTTCAGTTCATCCAACGATGTTAAATTACTATAGACTTTGTTTAATATTAATATAATTTTATGCCCGGAATAACTAGATAAAAAACTGGTATAGCGGTGTTCTCTTTATATTTGTATTGTTATAAATAAATATACGATTATTGATTTTCCGAAATAAATGTCTCAAATAAATGGTATAAATTTTAGCCCTATATTAGTCTCAATAAGTGTTGTTTTCAAAATAATTTAGAGCTAGCGATAGCTTTTGTAACATTAAAGCATTTTTTTCAAATTTGTTAATTTTGTCCAACAAAAAGTAATTTCTTATTGCTTATAATTGTTTTACGTTATTGGGGTTTTAAAAAATTACCAAATGTCTCTACGATCGCAATGAATTAAATCAAATTGAGTAAGTTAATATTTTTTTAATTGATAAAGAATACAAATATAGGTACAATATTTTATAGAAACGTTTATGTTATATAAGTTTAACTAAAATGTAACAACGTAAACATGACTACAACATATATAACATTCAGACAGAAGTTTGTTGTAACTATACCAAAATTTGTAGGAGTAATTAAATGAAATCCAACAATAGATAACATGATGACACATTTTGTGAAGCAGAAACTTGCTATTAACAATACCTAATAGCCAATTAAATGTTCCATTCTCAATACGAGCAACTGTTTTAACTACACCAAATAGTACTACTGGCAATCATTCTTTGGGAGTCAGCACACATGTTTTTTCACAGAAATTTAAGTTTAATTGAAATAATTGTGTTGCATTATCTTATTAATATTATAAATGTTAAACTTTGTAGTGATGTTTGGAATACTGAGCAGATTTGAATAATATTTGGTATACCTACTGATATAGTATATCTTAACTTTAATACATAAGTTATTTTACATAATGATTCAAGCACGCAAAGCTGTAGGATTCAGTTGGTAGAAAATAAAAGAAACAATGACATTTCTAAACTAGCTACTTTCCGTAAGTTTGTCACATCAATCAGTATATAAAATATCTTAAGTATATGTTAAATTAAGATATATTCATACCCTACCCGTATCCTAAAATAAATTAATTCGGACGATCTTTGTAACAATGTTCTTAATACAGCTTATTAAGCTTTTTCAGCTTTTTAAAAAATTTCACAAGATAAATCAAATATAAAACATTTTCTAACTTTAAATAAAATATGAGTTAATTAAGTATATTTTTTTCTACTAACTCAGTATTTAAATAAAACAATATAATATTCTCCGTTCTATAAGCGTTATATGTTTACTTTGAAATGACTAGATAATATAAATTACTACTAAAAATACTACGAGTATACTATGTGAACGAGAACATCGTACCAATGTTTTGTATGATGATGCAAAAAATCAGACAAAGTGCAATAAGAACAGCAAAAATATTGATTCTGGCTGTAGCCAGCTTTAAATCTAAGGCCAAGAGGAAGAATATCAGTACACTATTTTTTACATATAAAGGCAGTTATACTATATAATTTTATATAAATATAAATTGCATTAAAATGTATAACTGACATTGTATTAAATAATCCATGAATCAAACTTGAACAATAAAAGCAACAATACTTGTTTTATAAAAAATGTATAATATTATGTCAGCAAACATCTACTATAACATTACAGAATACAAATAAATGAGTTAATCAAATCTGTCTTTTACGTTTTACTAACAAATAATATAATGTTAACTTTGCTAAAACTAACTTCACCTAGTACAATACAAATTACCATGCTACCCACTAAGCTAAAGAAAACACAAAATGTGTCAGGATTAAGGCAACTTGTGTTGTTGTCTTTGCTTGCATAGTAAATAAAAAGCACTTGGTTTGGTCGGAAATGCAAAGAAGACTTTTTCCTCCACTTTTCTACAAGCTTAACGTAAATTTATAAGACAACTGCGAGCAACGGTAGCCTGTTTGCTGATACTTCGTTTAGTCCATTTTACTATATTTCTAATACTTTTTGCAAGACAAATTTATAAAAACTGGAAATATGCAAAACGTGCACGAGCAAAATGGCAGTCGGTGATTGATGGATAATATGGAAGATTGTGAAACTTCTGATAGTAATAGTGGCGGTCAATCTTCGAGTGTTGGTAGTCACCCATATATATTTATTAGAACTTAAAAATTAGAATTAAACTAAATAATTCAAATCAACTAACTTGTGCCTAAGATTATATAATAATCCTTCTCTAGATAGAACGTCTATCGCAACTATATTCAAAAGTCATTGTTAATATAATTTAAAATTGAAAGTCATGATGTTTTTGATATTTATTGGCGATGGGTACTACTCGTAGGTACTTTTCAAGTAAGTCGCCAGTAATGGTAACATAATTATCCTCATCATTTCTGATTTTTATTGTCCAAATAGATCTCTATTATTACATTGATTACCCCTAGTTTACTTGTTATTATTATTACTTATCCGTTTAAAAATATTTTCTATAATACGAGAAATACTATATTACTATCCAAAATAAAGGAATAATTTTATAAAAATTTATACTAAATTGTATTTAAAAATATATTATTATATGTTAAGCATTCTGTTATATGGAAGATTATTCGACCTCATGACTGTTTCGTCAACGTGTTATCTCTATGTAGTATATTCTGTTATCCTTCGAGTTAGAAATTATTGGTGCATATTCCAATTCGCACACATTCAATCTTAGTAGATTTTGTATATCCTAATTGATGTATAGCCACTGGCTATGAAAGTTTAGCTCAGCTTACAATCTATAACGGAAAATTATACATAAATGTAGCATAAATCGTGTACAGCTTAGGTGCATGTTTGAATACGATCAGTGTTTTGTTGAGAACTAAAATGCAACATTTTTTCCCGTGTTACGTTTATTGTCCCAAAAACAAGTATGCAATGATAGCGTACAATTTATTTTATCAAGATGTAGCAAAACTATTTGAACTTTCATATTTGCCAACCCGATTATATAATTCTATTTATTTAAATTTACACATTGAACACATCCTAAACCTAGCAATCCATAAACGGCTCAAAAATATTTCCCTAATATTCGATGTCCAAGCTGAAATAAAAATCGTTAGAATAGGTATATGAACAGACAAGATGATGATTGTTGGTTACACAAAATCGCGGAATGGAGACCAAGATAACAAAAACAGGATAAGACCTGAATGCGCATGGCGAAGGATCAAAGCAATTGGTAGAGCCATGAAGAAGCTCATCTTATCTTACTAATACGATACAATTGTAACTAGATGACATCTATATACGGGTGATATTTTAGAAATAAATATATGAGGGATCTTATAAGATCAATAGATGCCAAAACAATATTTTTTAGAAATTTAGTCAATCTAGTCTATATGTTCTAATATCTCGCAAAAATTACTGGATCAATTTGGATGCAATTTTCACAGTTTTTTCTAAAAGTTAATCTAAAAATCTGGTATGATTTATTTTGAGACGCCATCTAGAAGCCTTCTATTTTACTGGTTTTACGACTTTTGAAGTCCACGCATACGAAGTAGCGGGCAAAAAACAAGTACCAAATAATGGAAATACCCATTGATATAAAAAAAGATTTTATTTTATTTAAACACTGACAATAGACTGTCATATCAAACTTTAACGACTAAGGCTCACAAAAAGTCTCTAAATTAAATTTTAATATGGCCCTCCACACTTCTATAAACTCGCCAGCTGTTTAGGGATCAATTTACTAACAGCTTGTTTTCAAGTTTCCCCGTAACTTTGTGATAATTTTATGAGTTCTACACACGAAAGTTCAAGTGGTTATATTGCGCGTAGTAACTATATTTTACTTGGATATATTATAGACATCACATTCTTTCTTTATAAACTGAACGTGAACTCATTTCTGTTAAATCGTTTGACCTACATTTTGTTAAGTTTTTATGGAACAAATTCACACTCACGCCTCATTGATATCCATTTCATATCGCTTGGAAGACATTTTATTATTTTTAAATTTTCATACATTTTCTTCAAAAATATTAAATAGATCAAATTATCATTTAAAAATCTTAATTAAATAAACTTCATAGTAGAAATTGAAATGTGAACTCTCAACAATGAACCTTAAATATTTGAGAAATAACTATAGATATATTTAATAATCAATTGAATTTTTATTTAAAATAAGACTATTATGAAGGCGTAAATATAAATTAATAGAATTGTATCTGTTTTATTACTCTTATTATAATTAAAAGCTTGTAACTTTATAGCATCTAGAATATACTTATAAATATTTTATTGTACTCGGATTTCACAAAACATTGTGATAAATTTAGTTGGAGACAAACATGAATATAAAAACAATTAATTAGGTACAATAAGAATAATCGAAATAGCTCGAAGTCAGTTGAAATAAATTAAAGACAACTGTACCTAATATTTGCGATAACCTGAGGTATGGCAACATATGAGGGATACCATAAACATAACAATGCTATCTATAACGTCCACGGCGCTGCTGTTCATGTTTGTAGACGACGCTTTTTTTTAATAGATGATGATGGAATGGTAGATATAATATGTGGCAAACGAATTCGTCGATGGAATTGGCACCATCAATAAGTCCGTAAAATGGAATGAAATATCTGACGTTGCTATCTCATTCCATCCCACGGACCCGCCAGTGACATTGACTCCATCGACGAACTCGCCCGCTACCCGTCTAGAGGGCCTGCTTTTCAGCACGATGGTTTTCAGTGGGGACCATGTGAAAGTCGACCTGGTCGGATATATTGCTAGCAATGGGGTCCTTAGTCTCCATTATTAACAATCCCTTTCCCGTTATAGATGTTAATTGCAACTTTTCATGAGATAAATCATCAGGTTGTTTGCAATTCCAATTTGTACAAAGAAAATTTTAATGTCATTTCTAAAATCATCGTTACACATTTGCTATATAGTTCCACTACTTTATTGTTCAATTACTACAGGATCACCGCTTTATCAAAACAGATATAGAAATCTAATTCAATCTCGATCTGATCAATCCAACTTTAGTGTTCTGTGATCAAGAACCACATTGATTTTGGTTGTAACAAAGAATCTGTCAATATAAATCTTCTGGGATTTGAAAATTGGCTGTGCACGCCGAACGCGTCCGTGTCTACTTTTTTATTGCTACATAAATTCCATTGTCGCAAACAACATTCAACATAGGAGATTGAAAAATAATCTACAATCAATGCTCCATTTTTGGCTTGTGAGACATCTTCTTGTGAAGTGTCTTGCAAAAGTATATGTGACGTCTCGTGGATGCGCGGTGGGGATTACCTTTGTTTGCTCTCCGAGTCGGTACAAAGCGAACATTCTATTGACATTGACTGTCACAGTAAATACTCGGTTTACCGTTATTTACCGAGCGGACGTAATACGCTGAACCATACTACTGAGTAAATAGAACCACGAAAGAATGTAGATATTCGTGACCCGCTAAGGTAAAGAGATACATTCGTTTTTTTGGCAATATACATAGTAAAATTATGTTTTCTGATAACCAAATTATAATTATTTTAAAAGGAAAAATTAGGACGCGTATAAAATTGAACTTAGTTTTTTTCTAACTACTAAGGATATTTTATACAATAAACACGTACTTTGAGGCGCTAATAAGTAGCAGCAATAATAAATAAATTTCTGTGAATATACGCAATTGTTTATTGTAGTCTCCATCCAACAAGCAATAAGCTTTATCTAGTATGTTATAATTTATGGTACTAATATTTTCTCAGAACTCGACAAAATCTTGTTGTCACAAATAATATAATCAGTTTTGAATAATTACAAAAGTAATAGATAGCTACGTAAGTACAAACATTTAGATCTTCTTACCTCTCGAAAAAACCTCACCCGTCACAACCTAAACCTATTTAGAATATATATAATGTTAATAATCGGCGCATGTAAAATGTAAATTATAATTGCAAACAAAGGTCTGAAAATGTGGTTTAGTTGAAACATGAGATATTGGATACATATAACACATTCGTAAAATAGTCATGATTTAAACAGGAAATTAAATTAGGGATATTAAATCTTGTAATTCGAAGGGAAATTAGCGTTGCTGTACCTATACGAGTATATATCTTACATTATCATTCGTAGACTTACCGCAAACTTACTGCGCGAATGCACATCACTCCACTGTGGTTATTCCTTAATGTGTTTACATCCTATAAATAGGTATATTTATAACTTATAGAATTAAGTAATCAGAATCATTTAAATTATCTGTTTTTAGCCTGTTCTAAAATAATTAAAACATGTTTTCAATTGGACCGTATTGTTTTTTCTGTTTTCTATTTTAGTAACTTTTGTCATAATAAGGCAAACTCCGATGTTGGATGTTGTATTTATTTTATTTCAATGAAAATTGCTGTTTTTTTGTAAAATATGCTATAAATAAATATATATAAAATAAAATCTTAAAATATTGTATTAGTAATCCTACCAATATTGAAAATAAAAATGTTGCTCAATCATTTTAAAATTAGTAAACGGATTTGAATAAAATGTAATACACAGATTGACGACATCCTAAATAATATATAGGATTTATTTTATCAAAATACACGTAAGCTCGGTTAGCTTGTTGCTGGTTACAGCTAAAACTAGTAGGTACCTATAGAATATCATGTTTTTCGTTGTATTGAAAGTGTATTGCAAATATTGGAAATTAATACTTTAATAGATTTAATGAAAGATTTTTAAACAGACATTTCTGGTTAGTATATAAAACATTTTATTCTACTTTTTATCCATTCTTGCTAATATAAAAACAGTATTTGTTACACAGGAATCGATGACATATGTACGGGGGATTTGGTATCTGCAGTTTTTAGTAAACCGTATTTGTTGATTATGTGAATGAGATAGCTCATTTTGGTTGATTGTTATCAATATTTAATTGCAAATAATTACAGATTATATATATAACACTATATAAATAATACAATAATCATGTAAACTGTGAGTCTACCATGACACCTAATTCCGAAATTTCGTATCAAAATTTCGTGCATACAACGAACATGCTCATATATAAAAATTATGTTAAGTAGATTAAAAAAACTTTATTTGTCATAACTAAATTTATATATTTTGACAAAATATCATTAATTATTTTAACAACAAATTTTTATGTTGTTTAGCTTCCATATTTTGGAAGAAAATTCATGGTAAATAAAAGTTCCGAAACGAATGCAGTTTTCATCAATATTTTTATCTTAATTCTCATAACTTATTTTAATGAAGAAATGGGACGTTGCCATTGAAACAAAAAACTAATATTATGGCGGTTCAGTCATGTCCAGAGGATTGATATAAGATCGATTACGTAGACAGATTCATAAGGAAAATGTAGCCGGGCTAGTCAGTCAAGAGCGTCCTCAACAAAAGTACATCGACCAAAATGGCGATATTCTGAAGAGAGGGCGAGTTAAGAGCGCCCAATACCGATTATAGAAGAGATATTTGAATGTATATGAAGTAACGACTACCTTTTCCTTGCAAGATGATTTCAAAATCTATTATTTATGCTATTATTATCTTAAATTTGTAAACTTAGACCTATTTAATTGATAACTATTTGTACGATAATAATATAATACAGAACTGAAAAAAAATCAATAGTTACTTCATAAATTAGTTTGTAAACAAAGTTCAATAATAAACCTATTTGGCATATCATCTTGCGAAAATTCAGTATGTGATTTATTAAAGTCGACCATATATTTCTTCAACTTAATCATTTTTATATAAAAAAATACTTTAAAAAGTATATTACTCGAAAATGTAGAGTCTATACAGCTAACAGTCCACCTGATAGAAAGTGGTAACTCTCGCCTCGTTCATATCTACATATGAACAGCACCGTAGACATAGAATAGACAATGATGCGCATTGTACCTCTCATGCCATTTCTAAGAACTCTGTAAATGTCATTTCCCACTCTTAAAAGCAAACATCAGCTATACAACCACTGTTGCATCACGACAGGAAGATGAGTGGGAGTATCCAAACAAACAAATTTTGTACGAAATTTTCCTCTGACAAAACAATTATTTATTAAATGTGCCAAATTAAACTTAAATTTTATACCATACAAATTCATTCTTTTGAAATATACTAGGATAATTTTAATATTTTGCAAATCTAGAAATACAGATAACTATTATTTCGAAACTGTTTTCCATTAGATTCTAATGTCTAGACATCCTAATCCTTTTCGTAATATTTACTTGTAATACAAGAGAGTTTTTGTTTCAATTTATTCGAGAGTTTTTATGATTATGTTTTCTGTTATAATACCTATTCGTCAGTAATAATAAACATAAAAAGCAATTTTTATACAAATGATTTTTGTAATTTTAAACCAACTTCGAAATAGGAAGTTATCAATTCGGTTGTCTTATAACTCCGTCAGTTCTAAATTAATTAAATTTTTTTTATAACTGGTTTTGCCACAATTTAGTATTTTTTTTTTTGAAAAATTAATTATTATAAATCTAGCCCCTCCTACATTTAAAATGCAATTACTTCAAATAAAAACGGGTAAGAAACTTAACTGTAACTTTTTTAAACAATTTAACTGTAACTTTTTTAAAAAATTGAGTTTACAGATTATAAAAAAATGAGAATGGATTCAATAACTATCATAAACATAACACTGATAAAAACTTTACAATTAATTACAGAATCCTGAAACAGACCATTGTTTCCACCCTAAACCAATTATTTATGAAGATATCATAACATTATAATAATTTTAAATACTTTCTGTTTCATAAATTTAAAATTTGTATCTATTTATACATTGTACCTATCCTTACCGAGTCCTTTCTGGGTAAATAGAAAGAATATAGCAACTACCAATATTTCTTCTTTAAATTTGTAACTTGCGTGCAACCAAATTCCTCTGAAATTTTCTATAGTATCAGTATTTCTTAATTTCTATCTTTCCAAATTTCTTATGTATACAATTTTTTTTTTTCATTCTTTATTTCTTGGAATTAACACATTTTCATGTCTACCATATTTCGCAGTCTGCTAGTAGCATTCCATAGATTCTTCGCAGCAGTGCTCGCATTTTAACCACGTATATTTCAGTCCCAGTGCCTTTCTAAGACGTCGAGATTCAGAATTCAATAAAACACTAGTTTTTCAATAAAAATACTAGAAATTCTGGTAAAAAAAAGTACCTTGTCTCATGGTATTAGCTAGGTGATAAATATTGTATTCTAGTTTATTACCAGATTCCTACCAGTTTAAAAGTTATGATTGAATTTATGACTAGTTACTTGTACAAAGGAATAACTACAATTACCAAAAAAAAAAAAGAGACGTTCAGGCATGTATATTCGCCTAGATCCCTTTACACAACTTAACAATAATACATATTTAATATCTAAAATTGCCAAACACTCAAAGTTATATACAAAAAGTAAGAATATATTTACCATCTACTCGGTAACGTTACGCTTTACCATCAACGGAACGGCGTCTAATTTGGCTTTATAATATTCGAACCTGAAATAACACAAAAAAATTAAATAACTGAACAATAAAAAACAAATTGTAATATCTTATTATGTAACTACGTTTCTGGCAAATAAATTATTATTATTGTTAAAACTTCAACCAAATATGAAACTATGTATCATACCAGTGCATACTTGACATAATGTTAAACTCACACAAGAGTGTCACATAAAGATTAATAATTTTAATGCCTCAAAGGTTGAATAAAAACAAAAATACTACAAAAAAATGTAGTCACAACTTATAAGACCAACATCATACAAACGTCACTGTCATATTTCCGGACTAGTAACGTGTTATGTGTTAGCGCAGTTTCTTTATCATTGGTTATCGATTTCAAATATTAATTTCCTATAAAATTGATTTGTTAAAAAATCACATGTTATTTTTTTAACAAATCTATTAAGTATTATTAGTTTTTTAAAAAAATATCCGTAAACATGTAAAACAAATACTTAATACGGAGTCCAATTTTTAATCAGAATTATGATCCGCATGATGGTATCCTATTAGCGTAGCTTATAAACGCCTACAGTATTAAAGGAGATACACCCGTTTTGCTGATCCTAAATGATTTCCCATTTACACAAGAACATTTTATAGTAGATTAAGTAATTAAAAATTATAAAGAATCTGATGATTATACCTAACTTAAGGACATAAAGTTATCAATCTTGATAGCTACATTTTTTTGTGAAACATCGAACCCACCTGATAGAAGTTGTTATCGTTGCCTATAGAAATAAATAAACAGCACCATGACTGTTACAGAATACAAAATACATTATTTAAAATGAAAACACAGGCACAGAAACACAGTTGCTTCATGAAAAAAGTTTTAATTTCTGAATTTGCTTTTATTATGTAATAGGACTTCTAATAAATTCTACTAATATAATAAATGTAAAAGTTTGTAAAGATGAATGAATGGATGTATAGATTAATATACAGACGGATGTTGGTTACTCTTTCACTCAAAAACTGCTGATGGTATTTGAATGAAATTTGGTACACGGGTAATTTCTATCCTAACTTAACTCATGTACTAAATCACGCAGGCGATGCCGTGGGATACAACTAATAATTAAATATTCGAACTCATCTTTCCTACAACTTTATTACATTTACCCACCTATACGAATATATATATAAGATACCTACTCAACAATGTTAGAATGTACCCACTACACTCGTAAGGTAACTCATAACACTATTTTTATATAGGTAGTAGCAGTTAACTAACGCATTAAAACCCGAAGCCAATATGGTATTAAACTTTTGTGATCATAACTAATAGAAATATAACAGCTATCTACATCGAAGACGGAAGACCGATAAAGTTGTGCTCCCACCAGACACGATTTCTCTCATAATATTATTTGCAGCCGTACGGACGTGACTCGAATTTTACCAGGTACCTGGTTATGAACGATATGGAATTTATTCGTGGAAGGTAACTTATTTACTTTCAACGTTGCTCAAGACGTACTATGGAGACTGCACTCTTAACCAATTATGCACAGGGAGGTAATTTGTCGCGTGAATTTCTATGCATCGTTTTCCCGAGATTTCTATGCAACTTTTTTAAATTTCATCTTTAGTAAATTTTTTATTTCTTTTTTTTTCTTCGTGAATTTATGGAAATATTGAGTTGATGACAACCATTAACATAGTGTAACTTGCTGTAATTATCTTCCCCTTTTGAAACACATTATCTGCTTAGTATCAGGTGGAGCGTGGTCACTTTGACTAGCCTTTATAAAAAAATTATCAAATACAAGATTTACTCTTATTATCTATATATTCAAATTAATACGATTTGCGTAACGTTATATCAAATACGGTATTACTGTCAGTGTGAGGTCAGCTTAAAAGAGCAGCAGGCTGTATATAACTTCTAAAATTATTTAAAAATTATTTGGATTGTCCATTTGTTTTCCAAAAACTGATATTTCTTTAAGATGGATAATCTTATTTCTGAATTACGAGTAGATATATGATGTAGTTATGCTATTTTGGTTACATTTTGTCTTATTTTATAATATTTTAATTATAAATATAATATTTTATTATATATTATACATATTTATATATTTACTTATTTGATAATATGTCAACATCTTTCATTGATGATGACTTTTTTTCCTGCTCATCTAAGTCCTCTTCTGATATAAGTTATGCCAGTGCTTTTGCTCACGATGTTTCAACTTCTCTCCATGATCAGCTAACCAACTTAATGTCTTCTAACTGTAAAAATAACCTGAATATAGTGCATATTAATGCCCAGAGTGTCCCTGCTCACTATGACGATCTTTTGTCCGCTTTTGACTCTAAGATCGTTGATGCAGTACTTATTTCTGAATCTTTTCTGAAGCCTCCCTTGCTATCCACTCAGTTTTCCTTGCCTGGCTTCAGACTTATTCGAAATGATAGGGTGGGAGCTGGTGGTGGTGGAGTGGCTATTTATCTACGGATGGATATCTCATATAAAATTATTGAACAGTCTCCTAGTATTTATTCACAATCTGCCGAATACCTCTTTATCGAAATTAACTGTCATTACTCAAAATTACTTCTCGGCGTGTATTATAGTCCTTCCTGTCACATTGACTATTTTTCGTCTTTTGAAAGCAACTTTGAAAACCTATCAACTCTGTATGACCATACCATCATTCTTGGTGACTTTAATACTTGTTTAATTAAGGATGATCATCGATCCCATAAACTTCGCTCTATTATCTCATCTGTGAATCTGCATTTACTTCCGTTATCAGCTACTCACCATGCCCCACATAGCTCCCCATCCTTGCTTGACCTTATTATTGTTACTAATCCCGATAATGTGGACACCTTTGGACAAACACCTTCCCCATTTTCCTACCATGATCTGATTTTCGTTTCCTATAAACTACGTATGCCCAAACGTCATTCTAAATTTCTTTTTCTGCGTAATTTCAAGAGTATTGATTTAAACCTACTTAGTTCCGATGCAAGGAAAATCGATTGGTCCCCTGTCTTAGATTGTCCTGATATTAATGGTAAAGTTGCAGCCTTAAACAGTATCTTAATTCACCTCTACGATGTTCATGCTCCTCTGCGACGTATTAGAGTTAAACATCTTCCAGCTCCTTGGTTAGATGAAACAATAAAAACTTTTATGGCTAAACGTGATAGAGCCAAGAGAAAGTATAGAAGGTCTCCGACGGAATGTAATTTAATTACTTACAAAAATTTACGCAATCGCTGTAGTAGAATGTGTAGGGATGCTAAACATATATAACTCCTTGAATGGTCGCAGTCCTGATCAAATGTGGAAATTCTTAAAGTCACTCGGGATTGGTAAGGCTAATGATGAATCCTCCATTTCGTTTAATCTTAATGATATTAATAACCATTTCTGTAAATTACCCACACATCTTGACGATAATGTCAAACCTAATACTTTAGAACAATTATCAAAAATGCCCAGACCTGAGTGCGATTCCTTCTCTTTCAGCTTGATTACAGAGTGTGATGTTAAGAGGCACCTCCTTACCATTTCTTCCAAAGCGTCAGGTGCTGACGGAGTAGGCACACAAATGTTGCACCCTATTATGGATGAACTTGTATCAATTATTACACATATAATAAATTTTTCTCTTGATACATGTTCTTTTCCAGAACTTTGGAAGAAAGCCTACATCATTCCTGACCCTAAAACATCTAATCCATCTACTCTCTCTGATTATAGACCTATCTCGATTCTACCCACTTTATCAAAGTTATTAGAGCAAATAGTTCATAAACAATTGTCCGTTTATCTGTCTAGTAATAATCTGCTAAGTCCTTTGCAATCTGGTTTCCGCCCTGGTCACAGTACAGTCCGTGCTCTTGTTAAAGTCACTGACGACATACGCCGGGCTATGGACAACCACTCCCTCACACTCCTTGTTCCCCTTGACTTTAGCAGTGCCTTTAACTCTGTAGATTATGATATTCTTTTAAATATCCTTTCATCTCTTAACATATCTCCACCTGTAATCAATTGGTTTAACTCTTATCTTCGGGGTCGACTGCAGTGTGTTCGCCATGGTGAGGATACCTCGGATTGGTGTGCGGTTACTGCAGGAGTCCCTCAAGGCGGCGTATTATCTCCTCTTCTTTTCTCTACATTTATCAATGCTATAACTCATGTAATTTTTTCTTCCTACCATCTCTACGCAGACGATTTGCAATTATATTTTCATTTTAATCTTTGCGACATATCTGAAGCAATTGACGATATGAATTTTCAGCTCCTTAAAGTATCAGAAAGGGCTAGATCCTTTGGGCTTCTAGTTAACCCGCGAAAATCCCAAGCTCTCATTATAGGTGGTCATCGTAATTATAAAATGCTTGATCATGATGCTTTGCCTCCTATTTACTATGAAAATGAGTTAACTGCATATGCCAAGAAAGCAAAAAACCTAGGTGTTATAATTGATTGCAATTTATCCTGGAATGAACATATTAATGGGGTGAGCAGAAAGTTGTGTTTTTCATTTCATTCTTTTAAACGACTGCAAAAATTCCTACCATTTAAGACAAGGCTTACTTTGGCTCAAGCTCTACTGTTACCTCTCCTTGATTATGCCGACATATCCTACCTTGATGCAACTGAGAGCTTTTGAACAAATTAGAGAGATTGCAGAATTTGTGCATACGCTTTATATCTGTGCCTCTAGTGAGAAAGGGTATAACTCAAGTTATAGCCTTTTTCTTTTTTAGGCTACTTTAAATAAACAAATTTTTCTCTTTCGAATGGTATAAGAATCGTAACGATATCTTTAAAAACAATAGAGATAGTAAACATGTAAAAGGCTACAATTAACAAAATATTTGTGGTAAAAAAGTCATAATTAGAAATAAAACTACAATATTTTACAAAAATAGTGCCAAAAATGACAAGATACTTAGAACCACCCTTTAAATATGAATTTATTTTTGTGTAAAATGAATCAGTTCGATTTGAACCCTTTTACACCATTTAATAGCGATTATTTTTTTATAGCGTAAAATATTGTTTTTCTTCAATACTTCAATAAAATAGTTTTAATTCAACTTAAAACTATTTTCACATGATAATTTTAATATTTTTGTTAAGTGTGATTAGGTATAATAGAATTATTTTTAAAACTATAGGTTTTACACAAAAACCGACAATTGCATAAGAAAGAGGAGAAAAAATTACTATAAATGCAATCATTGACTTGTTCAATTAGCAAATAATAAAAGCAGCAGAATTTTTTTTCTTTATTTAAAATAGTTTTTTGGCTCTCCTGAAAAGTGGCCATTTTGAATTGAACCTTTTCTCACTAGAGGCACAGATATATGGTCTGCGTAAATATGATCATGTCTCCGCCTATAGAACAAAATTGAATTGGCTGCCAATTCGAAGGCGTCGAGACTTTCATATAATGTCGTTTTTGTATTCCGTTCTTTATAACCCTTCTTTTCCCACTTATCTTCGTGAACGTTTCGATTTTCTAGTTCCTCATGACGTGTCCTCCCGGTCGACGAAATCTCTTATCCTCAAACTCCCTTCACACTCATCTACGCGCTATAGTGGATCTTTTACCGTCCATTCTGCTAGATTATGGAATTCTCTTCCCATGTCTATCCGTGAGAGTCAATCCCTTAATATTTTTAAGAGTAGACTTAAAGAGCATCTTCTATCTCTATGAACATATATTTATTTATCTATATATGTAGGTATATTGTATGTATATGTGTATGTATGTGTATGTATGTGTATGTATGTGTATGTATATGCATGGATGTAGGTATATATTTATGTATATGTATATGTGTATTTGTACGATAAAATATAATGTAATTCATTTAATGTAGCCTGTTTAAAAATTGTACACTGCTGTATCCGCTGACATTGATGCTCCTTTCCACTTTGGGTTTGCTGGAAGAAAACTCTATCAGAGTTAAGCTCGCCTTTGTACTTTTGTTTACCTCTGTCATATTTATCTAACTAATGTGTACAATAAAGTATTAAAATAAATAAATAAAATAAAAATGTATGGTGTTTTGTTTTTTTAATCGCCCACTGTAACATCCTGGGGATAAAAAAAATGTGATGACATACTTTGTTAAACTTCATAAAATAACTCCGTTATGTATAGCTATCACTATTTTATAAATATGTATATAACGTCTGTTAATCTGCAAGTATGTGGTATCGAACAGGGTTACCTATTACCTGTCACCTATACTGTATATTTTTGCTCCCTTATTCATGAAATCTAAAACCTTCTACAAACCTATTTTAACTGTTACACTGTTTTATCACTTTGTTACCAATTTATAATTTTGTGTAAAAGAAAGAGAAAAAACAGTTCAATAGATAAAATAGGTTTATAAGAGATTAGACGTTTTTTTTATAAATGAGTGGGTAACTCTG
Organism: Galleria mellonella; assembly: GCF_026898425.1. Taxonomy (NCBI): domain Eukaryota; kingdom Metazoa; phylum Arthropoda; class Insecta; order Lepidoptera; family Pyralidae; genus Galleria; species Galleria mellonella. Next base: position 5,479,778 of record NW_026442133.1, read on the forward strand.
TTACTACGCTAAACATCCATAATATATGTATTGTCATACAACTGTACAAGATTATATTATGTTTGCAATGTTCATTTCCAAAATTATACCATTTTAGTACATAAGTTAAACGCACCCAAGCTCAATAGTCATTACTCGTCTTTATAGACACACAGGCACATATATATAAGCTCAAAAAAGATAGAACTATAGCGTATGAAATACAAATACGACATTAATAACGCTTTTAGGACCCCAAAGAACTGCTTGATAACCTTTTTATTAGTGCGGCGTAAAAATATTATGACATTTTTGTTTCAAACACCTAACAGTGGTCGGAATTAAGAAAGCTTTTTCCTGTTGTAGAGATTTCGTCATGTAGTTATGAGGGCATTAAAGTTAATGGACCCCTCGGCACCGTCGCCTACGTCGGTGAGTTTATGGGTTTATAGGCAAGGTATCCCAGTGGAAACATGTTTGTAAAATATTCCGTCTTTGAAACCTTTTTCTTGGTTTATTATGTAAGATTATTTAATGAACGTAGATTAAAATTCAGTGAGATCCGTGAATTAAGTAATACTAGATGCGTATATACAGGAAGTGAATATTATTATAGTATATGTAGGCAGCAAATACTTTGGAATTTCTGACATTTATAAATTTCCAAAAGAAAGAGGTTTCTAATATATCGGATTTTTTATTTGTAGATATATTATGCTTTTATTTCACTAGTTTTAAACAGATTTTATTAATTACAGACTTATACGATACAATATTTATACTATACGAGTAAATATTAAGTTTTTATTAAAAATATCAGCCCGGCGGTTTTTCTCTCGTTTGTATCGCTATAATGGAATATATAAATCAAATCAGTACATTGTAGAAAATAATAAATTTCCAATTTACTTTATAATATTGTATTAATTATGGTATAAGGAATAGAAAAATGCAATTTAAGCTTAAATAAACATCAGTTCACATAAACATTCTCAATCGAAAGACATATTGCCACTTTGCAATCGGACTTTCTACCATGTTAAACTCAAACGCAATTTATTATTATCTTAAACTCAATACTAGTAACTTTTCTTAACAATGCTATGAAACTCTTTCTCCGAGTTTTAATATTTTCCATTTCTTACATTTAAATGTATGTAACCATAACATCAGTAAAATCGACATTAAGAAATGCTTGTGTTTATTTTAATTTGTCGGATTTTAAATGGATTTACTGTCTAATAGTACAAATTATCTATTTCTATTTAATTTTGTATAAGTATATATACTATCTGAAATAAAAATCATGAGCATCCTTTTAAGAAAATGGAAAGTATGGATCGGAAAGCGATGTAAAGTTAGTCTCCCATACTGACTGGACATGGCGTGTTAGTATAACAGATTGTTTTTTTGTTTTTGTTTTCTATCGTGGCATTTTTCAACTTATGTTCTCTTTCACCCTATATAGAATTTATCTGTAAAGTCCCTAAATTCTAAAGTTATTTGAAAACAATAAAAGCCGAATATCTGTTTATTCTTCTTAGTAAAAACCGCGTTCTGAATTGGTGGGAGAATAAAACTGTTTTAGTGTCTCATAATGACCATTATGAGTAAGTATATTTAAATACTATAATTTGAGTTCAATAATAATGTTTATCTATGTCAGAAAATTAAACAGAAAGGCCGAAAACCTTCGTTCTTACATATTTCCTGTCTTCCTTTATCAAAATTATGAAATTTGTATTTTTTTTTATACAGCTTAGAATGGCAAACAAGCTGACGGCCCACCTGATAGAAAGTGGTAACCGTCGCCTATAGACATGAGCAGTACCATGGACATAACAGAGTATACTGTTTCGCCCATGATACCCCCCATGCGTTGCCATTCCTGAGGACTCAGGTGTTATTCCTCTGTACCCTGTAAATTCACGCCATATCCCATCTTTCAAACCGAAACACAGCCATGTAAACACAACTGCTTCACAGTTGAAACACGAATGGGACAGAGGTACCCAAGCAATCGACATTTGTATAAAGTCTCCCTCTGGTATATCATTTTACTTGACTCACAAATGCATCTGAGAAAATAAAAGATCTTCAATTGATATTTAAACTATTAAATAAATAACCTACATTACTTATTTTGCCGTGTGGTCCCGGCATATAATAGGCCACCCCTTCCTTACCCATCGGTGTCGTAAGAATCGAAGAAGGGAGGGCGAGGGGTGGACAGCAGTGACCCTCTTAAAATATCTTTAAATCCTAACTGCGGTTGCCAACCCGCCTGTCAAGCGTGGCAACTACTGGCGAAACTCCTTAAGGGAGAGGCTTAAGTACAGTAGTGAACAGTTAAAGACGGAAATAATGAATAACCTACAGGTGAAAATAATTAATTATTGTATTTAACAATAACTTAAAGGTAGATAACCTTGGAGTTATTGTTAAATACAATAATACAGTTAGATACTAATTAATTAAGACGCCTACGCTAATATCAAAGAACAATACATGAGAAGTATAACTCATGTCATTCTCATATAAAGTTTCTCCGCATTATTAGACTGAAATGCAAAATTGTAGCTGCTTAAGGCTGTGGGTTTTTCAAGCAGACTGAGGCCCGGTATTTGCGAGGCGAGGTTGGTAATGTCAGTCAGCCAGTAAATTTTCCAGATAAAAACCCTCTGACGTCTAGCTCGCTTATTTAATTAAGATATTTGCTTTGACTTGAACACTGACGAAATGGATGAATTAAAATTGCATAGATGAATGTTTAAGGAGCACGTCTCGTTACATTTCTCACTACTAAATTCTACTGGACTGTTTGAAAGTAGAATTGAAGCTACATTTTGTATTTCAATTAATTATAAAGAGTTAGGTTTATTATATATATTTTTCGCGGGCTGTATTACAGGCAAAAGACATCATATTAGTTAACTGTATCTAATATATTTATCAGGTAACAATAACTTTATATTATATATATATATATATATATATATATATATATATATATATATATATATATATATATATATATATATATATATATATATATATATATAATTTCAATAACTTCAGTAATTTCAGTAACTCAACTAAAAAAAATCATTTACTGAAATATACTGCATGTACGCTTAAGATTAGTAGATACTACTATAAAATAGAGATACAAGGCTAGGTACGAGTAGGTGAGATAAACGTGTTTATCCCTCCGCGGCAAACAAATGAGGGTAATCTCTCCGCACGTATATTCACATTGTGAACCATCCAAATGTAACAAATTGAGGATCTTATTTTTAATTAAAACGAAGAAAAGGTTTTTATATTTAGATTCGTATTTCTATATATTTAGTATCTAGAGCTATAATTTTATTTTCTTATATTATAGATATTAAATAGTTGACTCAGACGTAATGAAGTATTGAAGGTGTTTGTATCCAGATTTAATAAGAAAACTATTGTTTGCGTATAATCTATACTTATAAAATATAATAATTTTACTGTAAATTTTCAGGTTTGAAATCAAAGGTAGCCTGGAAGAGATCGCTTTTAGCGATAAGGTCGTCCATTGTTTTCTCATTGTGATTAATTCTTGTAATTGTTTAGTTTACTATTATAATCTTTTGGAGGAAACAATAAAAAGTATCTATCTACGTATAAAATATAACAAAAATGTAACTAGACTATTTTTATGTACATTAGAAAATATTAAACGAATTTGAATGAAAATTTATGATAATTTAGTACCCTAAATAACTAATTTTATTACGATAAAATGTCTTTGTGACTTTCCATCAAGTTGGCCGTCTGCTTATTTGCCATTCTAAGTTAAATAAAAAAAAATGTCTATTGTTATACTATCTAACTATCTATATATGGTAACATTATTCCCATGGAAAAATAATAAAAATCGCCGCGGGAACGTCACAAGCACAGCCAGTAAAATGAATAAACAGATTGGATCGACTTTCTTATACAACAATAGCGGAAGTTTTTTATGAATTTGGTTTGTGAAATGACAGAAAGATTAATATGGATAAATTCTGAGTTTGTCAGGAGTCGTCAGATGCCTGGGTAACAATGCAGCATTGACACTCGACTTTCTAATACGAAAGTCTTCCAATAGAAACTATAATATTGTATATATTTATTGTTTTAAGCATCCTAAAGATTGAGTGGTAGAAAATGCTTATAGCATTAAGTCCGCTTTTTGTACTCCATTGTATTCAATAATCATTGTGGTCAATAAAGTTTAAATAAATAAAAATTTACGTACACATTTTTGTATTAATTTATATCAGATTTATACACATTTTACGCTGGAAAATTAAAATCATAGTGAAATGTCTTCCAAAATTAGACTGCCAAAACTATATTTACCTCATAGTACAGAGAGTAAAGACGTTGTACTATGGAACAATTAAGGGAAAGCTGGATTTTTGCATGAACCTTCCTTTTGTGGTTCTAAACAAAATCCTAAAAGTCCTCATTGATTCGTGTGCCGCTAAAAATGTTACTCGGGGTCAAAGGTCACAAAAAACAGTTTTTCGCGAATATCTCGTTAAGGGTCACAGTTATTGAAAAAAAAATGTGGTTATCAAATTTGTAGCTAATAAAATTGCCTACAAAAAACATATCATTACGTTTTTCCTTAAAACTAATAGTTTTTGAGAAAATTTATTTAAAAAGTTTTAACGTTTATGTTTCTCATATACCGTGCACTCCTTTGAGGTAGATACAAGATGTGTTTAGTTGAGGTAGAGTACAAGTGGTGTCCACAGCAGTGATTGAAAATTCTTAATTTATGAAGATAAATAACGAAATAAACAAGTGAGTGAGGGAAATAAAAATGAACAAATTATCAATTTTTTGTCTTTATACCCTAAACTATTACAGAATACGATTGTAAAATAACTCTGTAAGTGAATATGCTTATTTTTCGCAGAGATTAAAGTTACCAAAATTATATCATAAGATCGAGGTTTTCAGATTGAAAATGAATACGTGTACATAGGCTTACGGTAATTTAAAAAGTAAATATTAAAATGTCTCTGTTTATAATTTAAAAATTATCATAGTAATTACCTTAATTGCTGTGCTTAATTGGTTTGCTATAAACTTTTTATATTTGTATACATAATACAAATATAAAAAGTTTATAGCAAACCAAATATAAATTATTTCATATGTAACATACCTATACTTATGTATATAGGTATGTTATACATACCTATATTTTACATACACATATAGAAAAAAGTTTCAATATACATTATACCTTTATAAACGCAAATAAATTGACATGATATCATATTTCATGGAATAATATGATATACAATGTATTATTAGCATATCCATTTTCTATTCAGTCCATTTTCATCTTTACGTCATATTTAATTATTATTATTCATTACACATTACACAATACAGTAATCATTTAGGTACAAACCAAATTTATTGTCTGAACGATAGGCATATAGTGCACACACTAACTCAGGTAGGTGCGAAAAAGATCCGTTGTATTATTCAACACTCTTTCCTCATTCCAATTGATTAATTTGATGTTCATCTAAGTTTCTCCGAGATTTCCGTTTTGCTTCACGCGGTCTCGTGTAAATTGTGCTGGAAATCGGAAACGGCATCGTTAGTTTTGCGCAGGGGTTTCCCCTGGGTCAGGCAGGTCGAACAGGGGACGAGGCAACCTTCATAAATCTTTTCCTCGAGCTCCCCGCAACTAACAAGCCGCCACGGCGCAGACCGCACTCGCATACATCGAACCCGTAAACCAGTAAATAACCGTGAAAACTTTCATAATAACACCACTTTAAGTAGATTAGAATACCTAACTGATCGTATTTTCATATTAATCATGTAGTGAAAGAGGGTTCCCGCTTATAGGTGGCATCAGTAATTTAATAATCTAAAGGGACGTCTTACCACCGCTCACCCCTTTTAAATCAATTTTATCGAGCCGCCTTCACTATGAATTAAAATTATTACAGCTTTAGATACAAGACCCTCATTTATTTACGGTCTCATAGTTTTATTCATTTGTATTATGAATAGAAAGGAAACGATTACTTATGCGCAAAGCAGGATGTTATTTGCATGAGTAGTCTTTACAATACTGTATTTTGTTCATGAGTTTTTCTTCCATTTATGTAGCATACATAGTTTTGCTTAATAAGTTCCCGGGTTTGATTCCCGGTTGAGCCAACAACGTTTTCTAAATTGACACAGGGTATCCTAGCTTAAAAACCAGACGTTTGGTGTGATTGCTTTGTTATATATACAATACATATACACTACTAACATAGTGTAACATAGTGTACTTATAAATCCTCAGTATCATAACAACAATGACGTTTAAAATACAAAAATTATAAAAAGGTCGATGAACCAGTCAAGCTATCAACAACAATAATAAAAACGATGTGTGTATTCCCAGAATATGTAATCGGTTTAAATACAAAATCCATTTTACAACTACCTACTTAACAAGTGATTGAAAACACAAATAAAACATATACGAATAAGGTATAATGAATATCGAAACGCCACAAAAGTATCACGGTTCTGAAATATTGCAACAAATTTTTTGACAGATATTAATGAAATATTTCTTCAGGGTAATCAATCAATAAGAAGTTAAAAGAATTTGAATAAAATAAACAAAATGCTTAGTGCCCAGACTTTTTCTGTTTTACTGTTTGTGAAATATTATTGTTTAGAGTTTTTATATTTTAACATTTTTTCTAATATGCACATGGAAAAGTGGATGTGTTGATTTTTACTTAAACGACATTAGTCACGAATACTCTGACTATTCCATTAGTAATTACAGTCGTAAGCATATTTTAGTCGTAAGCATAGTTTATTTATAATTTTTATCATGTAAAATTATTAACTATATAATGCAATTCATTAAAAATACACTTTTAAAATTTCTGTATTTTTCTTTATCTTCAGTTTCACAGCTATAATTTTGCTAATTATAAACCGATTATATATATATTTTTTTTATTTTTATTAAAAGTGTTTTTTTTTATACAACTTAGAATGGCAAACAAGCTGACGGCCCACCTGATGGAAAGTGGTAACCGTCGCCTATAGACATGAGCAGTACTATGGACATAAAAAAGTATACTGTTTCGCCCATGATACCCCCCATGCGTTGCCATTGCTGAGAACTCAGGTGTTATTCCTCTGTACCCAGTAAATTCACGCCATATCCCACCCTTCAAACCGAAACACAGCCATGTAAACACAACTGCTTCACGGTAGAAACACGAATGGGACAGAGGTACCCAAGCAATCGACTTTTGTACAAAGTCTTCCTCTGGTTAAATTATTGCAAGATAAATAAAAAATATTATATGGCCACCCAAAATAGCAAGAGCCACAAATAAAAATTCTTAAAAATAATTATTACAAAAAAATGAAACAAAATTGCGACTCTCGACATGGTAGGTTCACCATCAAATTTTGTTGTATGACCACGGAAACATTGAAAGTCGGCAACATCGCCCTCGCGGAACCCTTTATTTCCTGTTTCCGTAGGAATTTACAAAAAAAAATCTTATTTCGTGCTACATTGCATGAAGAACATCTGAGTAAAATTTACAGTTTCCAGATTTTATGTTTCCGGTGATGATTTTGTAAATTGTTTACTTAGTATATACATATACATATATACATAAGGAAAGGAATGAGGAAAAAAACTAATTTGTAGCGAACACTTTGTAACATATTTTTGTCTTGTCATCATCTTGTCTTGTTTGTTTTATATTTTTTTAATCATAGAAAAACTCTCAAAAGTATTTCGTCATAACTATTAATCCATTTTCTTCATGCCATTATTCATAAACTTATTTTCGTTAATAATTAAAAAATATTGTATAAAGCTATAGTCATAATAAAAATCTAATCCACACATACGAGTAGGAGGTATACACCTCACCCATATAAATAGTTCCATATAGTATGCTAGTATGCTAGTAGTACGTTCTAGTTTTCCAAATGTATAAATATAATGAATTATTATACATCATAATACTGATTTTTTCTCTAATAAGAAGAATATAAAAGTGTCTAATACTTTAGCATGTCATAAATAATGTTGTTTTGTTTGTTTCAGAATCGCTGGCGCAGCATCTGCTTGTTGGGAACCGGGGGAATAGCTTTATTATATTGGCGATTGCGGATTGCTGGAGCACCGTCGCCTTTTGCTGCAGCCGACAATCCTGCGTCTCGCGATCCCTCTATGCTAACAAGAATTTATACATTTTCTTATCTCCCAGTTTTTAACTTCTTCCTCCTTTTATACCCTTTTCATCTAAGTTTTGATTGGTCTATGGAATCTATACCAAGAATTTCATCCATTTTTGATACACGAAACGTATCGACCATCATTTTCTATCTTGTTATGTCAAAAGTTACATGGAAGGCTATAGTGAATGAATTTAAAAAATGCCAAGACAAACCCCTAAAGGAAGTGAAATATTATAAAAAACAGAATTGTAAGATAAGGCACAAGTGGAATTATAATAGCAAACAATATAACAAAGGACAGGACTGCGTTGAAAGAAAAAGCTACTATACGCCACACAAAGAGAATGTGTCATCTAAAAAGCTATTGTGTCCATGTACGGGCTGTAAACATTCGCTGACTGATGAGCACACGAGCGCATGTCGTGCTGTTAACAACAATAATACAATGATGCACAATTCTAGTTGCGTTTGCCCAATCGCGAATATAAAATATAAGACGCCTAATATCGCACAAAGACACATTTATCGCAGTCCCCAAGTTGCGATGTTAATGTTCATGGCATTTATGGTTCTGCCATTCGTGCCTGCTACTAATGTTCTGTTTTACGTTGGCTTTGTGGTTGCGGAGCGTGTTCTTTACATTCCCAGTGTTGGTTTTTGTTTGCTGCTCGGACTGGGATCTGGTGCCTTGACGCGCCATTGGAATCGAAATGAAACACGGAGTCGTATGTTTATGTTGGCCTTACTAATTGTTTTATCTGCGATGTGTGGGAATACCATGCGGAGAAATCTCGATTGGCGTGATGAAGAGAGTTTGTTCCGCAGTGCTCTTTATATCAATCCACCAAAAGGTAAGACAATTTTATATTTTTTATAGGTTATTATATTATATACCAGTTATAATAAGGTGATATAGCAAGCCAAAATTTAGCGATAGTATTCAGGAAACTGAGTAACTTTACTGACCGCAGAGTTTGTTTGGAAAATATAAAGAAATAAAATTAATATTTTCAACGTTCCACATAGGTTCTTTTAAAAAAAATTGTTTAGTTATCATAGTAAAAAATATTATATAATTTCACTGAACTTGACACTTGACATATGTACACACACATGCTGAATATAAAAAAAAATCCGTATATATCTAAATTCTACAGAATTCCGTAAAAAAAGTAATTATTGTTTTGTAAATAAACAATTTTTTATTAATACATTTAAGTACATTCGTTGAGGTAAACAAAAATTAATTATAAAAAAAAAACCTTTAGAAGGGTTGAGCTATTACAATTACAGCAAATTAAATTGGAAAAATGAATACAATGAAAGTACAATAAAAACTCCAATTTTATCCAGACAAGCTAAGCCGGTTACTGGTAACAAAAAAAGGCCAAGAGCATGTCCCCATAGTTCCGCAGCCGTGATTTAACTGGGTTGCTATCTTTTTAAGTTATTAATGTAGAATCTGATATATTTTGCATTGTACTTTATACTGAAAGCTACTTATATTATTTTATTTAAATTATTAAATACTTTGTTAATAGTTTTAAAGTTTTGTTTAAACGTATTTCTTTACAATTTTGATACATCAGGAATAAAAAAATGTTCAATAACATTACATTTTGAATAATCTTTGATTTATTTAATCTATTCGTGTTTAAATTTTAAATTAATAAAGAAAAAAATATTAACTTATGACTGTATTTGGTTTACATCTACTTATATAAGATTTAAATAAAAAAACCTTAAAAAAGTTGAAAGAAATGCTGTGCCTCGTAAACAGACAAACGTGATGAAATTGTAAGGTTTCGTATTATATGTTTGTGATTTAGCTACGGCACTCGAAATACGTAGTAAAGCATTACTTTAAATATTTACGTGACTAAAGGACATTATATTTGAAACATTACAAAATAAAATTACAACTCTCTAGAAGGACCAAGAAAAGTTTTCAATTTCGCACAAAGCTTCGTGTTATCGTCAGTCAACGGGGCATTAAAATTTTGCGAATTCACGCCACAACATTTGAAGCTGTTGCCTTGGCACTCTCATTCCGTACCTTGCACAAAAGTTTGTTTGAGTTACTCCCTCGTTACTGCTCAAAACTAAGACACAATTAATTTGTTTGAGAGACAGCTACAAACTACCTGTCCGCGGCGTGTTAGTTCCTCAAAGTTGGAAAAGAGGTTGTCACGGCACGACTGCCTACCTCGGAGAATGTATCCACAGGGGATCTTGTAATGTATTCACTACCTCTACAGTCAGACTCTTGACCTTTCTAGGATGCCATTAAACATGCATGTACGACGTCCCGAGGGAGCCCGCCTCGGGTTTCTGTTCACATCACAAACTTTCGCGCAAAGAGAAAAGTTTCGTCTGATGGTTCTCATTTTGCCTCTCTTCATACGGCGAATGTTGGACTCAATCCCGAATATTATATTACTTCTATTTTTTGGGACTATTTGTGTATAAATATTTTAGAAAATTCTTCCCTTGTATTGCCATGATGGATTAAATAATCACTATAATAAATATGTTTATATATGTCAATATATCAATTGTAACGTACGTAAATGTTATAAAATTATGAAGATTATTAGAATTTTCAAATAATTTATAATCAATAAATCCACTTAGAAATTATTTATTGAAATTACCATGGAAACGAGAACTATGGAGTTCAGCGTAGGCGAGGCCGTGGTAAATAACTAATTGACTTTATACATAATATGATGTAACTTCATAGAAATTTCAAGAACCAACTTTATATTAAATATTTTATTTTGTATTTCTTATACCATGTATATATTTAATTATTACTTCTTAGGTATTTCATATTATACAAGTACTTACATCTTATTTAAAAGTAATAAATATAATTATTATAAATTCGCTTCTTCCACACAAGTCCTCGTGTTTATAAATAAAAGTTTTTATATTAATATAAGTTCATTAGCTGATTAATTAAATAACTGACATAAAAACTATGCTTGAACCAAACTACAAACTACATAGTTTAAAAAGTACAAGAAATCGTTAGAATTGTAAACTATTTATAAATTAAAATATTAGAGTAAATATAAATATACTTATACACTATCAACAGGTCCCTACTTGGATTTGGTAAAAATATACTATCTGAAGAGAAACTTATGACTTATTCAGATACCACAAATAAGATAACAAAATATGCTTCCCTTACCAGAAAAAACAATATTTCACGTAAATTATGACACTTTATCGAAGGGTCCCCGATGTAAAACTATCCAACTTTTTGGCGATGGGTTTGTAAGGAAAAAATAAGAGGCCCGAGTCGCTTTTTAAAAGTTTCTTTTAGAACTTCTTGTATTTTTACGATATCCGAAATCACTTGTAAAATATTGAGGCCGGCCAAGTCGACAGCTGCGTCGTAAGTTATTTTCTCACGAGGATTAAATACTATAGTCATAAAGTAATACTAGATATACTGATCGATATATTTTTTTTTTTATACAACTTAGAATGGCAAACAAGGTGACGGCCCACCTGATGGAAAGTGGTAACCGTTGCCTATAGACATGAGCAGTGCCATGGACATAACAGAGTATACTGTTTCTCCCATGACACCCCCATGTGTTGCCATTCTTGAGGATTCAGGTGTTATTCCTCTGTACCCAGTAAATTCAACCCAGAAACACAGCTATGCAAACACAACTGCTTCACGGTTGAAACACGAATAGGACAGAGGTTATGTTATTATATATTATATGTTATTGAAACTGTACTATTCAACTTAGTACGTAGTACGTTATACCAAGTCTGTAGTCTAACTGATGATATACATAATATGCTTCTTTAAATTTAAATTTTTCATTGAGTATTAATAATAATATCGACGTTACGTAATAATCGTAAATGTTATAGTATGAGACATAGAAATTTCTATAATAGTATATTATAGAAGTTTCCATAATATGCTGTATAAAGGCGTATTAAATTAAATAGAATAAGCCACCCTTTCCTTTCACTAAGGGAGCATATGGTGAAGGGATGACAGCAGCGTCCCTCTTTAAACATCACCAAAAGACAAAAAAAGGTTACCAACTTGCTTGCCAAGCGTAGCAACTACGTGGTAAAACCCCCTTGGAAAAAGCTATGTTCAGCAGTGGACAGTTAACGGCTAATACAACAAGCCGCATTAAATTATAAAAGCTTAAGCTAATTTTACACAAGTAACGTACTATTATAATGATATATATATATATATATATATATATATATATATATATATATATATATATATATAGTAAGCAAAGACGAACTTATCTCTAAAAGATTTTTTTTCCAGTCAACCTAACACAGTAGTGTAGGTAGTAATAAGTGAGCAGTAGTAGCGCCAAAAAGAAAACAAACATTTACATAATTTACAAATGATTATATATATTTACAAATTCATAGAGAAAAAATAAATAAAAAAATATAAATATATATATCATACGATGTAAAAAACCAACAGATAAAAATAATGATTCATTCCCGTAATCCATCAGTATGAAAATAATCAAAGCACGTCTTATAATTCTGTTCAGTAAAATATGATACACACCAACGAAACGAATTCGCCGAGATGAGAACGGCAAATTTTATGAACTTACGTCAATAACCCGCCAATTCCCACTCGACCCTACTAAATTATTAACTAGGTACGTAATATATAATATGATCTGTTCAGTCGCCAATTCTACGCAGATTATAGCCCATTACTCGTACTTTATGTGAGTTCAGTATACTGATCAAAACTCAAACGCACCACAAAATATATGAAAATGGCAGCCAATTTCCGGCATGGTTATAAATCACAAATCAAGTGTTCGTAGTGAACTACGTCCTATTACACTATTGTACATATCTTGGCAACAGCTTTTGGCATCCCACTATTCTTCCCCTCGCCATATTTCAATATATTTGAAAATTGGTGTTGCTGTGTGGACACTTTAATACACTACAGAATAACGCATTGTTATTTGGTTATTTTTCTTTCAAAAGCAGTATAATAAACTGTTGTATATTATAATAAACATGCTTAAATTTGATTTATGTTATAAATGAGACTGGTAATTAACTAAAACAGTACCACTATAAAAAACATGTATATTTATATTAAAACACTCTAGAAAAAGCAATCTAGCTTAGCTCGCGAGGTATATTTATTATTAACCAGAGGGAGACTTTGTACAAAAGTTGTTTGCTTGGGCACCTATGTCCCATTCGTATTTCTACCGTGAAGCAGTTGTGTTTGCATGGCTATTTCGGTTTGAAGGATGACATATGGCAGTAAATTTACAGGGTACAGAGGCATAACACCTTAGTTCTCAGGAATTGCAACGCATGGGAGGTATCATGAGCGAAACAGTATATTCTGTTATGTCCATGGCACTGCTCATGTCTGTAGGCGATGATTACCACTTCCCATCAAGTGAACCGTCACCTTGTTCGCCATTCTAAATTGTATTAAAAAAAGTTGCAGTTGTAGCATTTGGTTAGATAAATAAGTTTATGTGATAAGAATGGATAAGATTAAGAACTTTTATATTCGAAAAAAAAATAAATACCGGTAATAGAGAATTTGAAAAATAATCTTTTGTCTTAGTATTAACGTATAATGTACAGAAATAAGTGAATGTTGTAAAAAATGTATCGGAATTGAACATATTCAATATGAGGATCGTAGAGATAGTGACTTAAACAAAAATGGATAAACTGTATGAAATATGTAATTAAAAAGGGAGTGAATACTGAGATAATTACACCAAAAAAAGCATAATAATTACACTGACTCCAAATATATCGTCATCATTGTCTTGCCTTTTCACAATTATTTAGGGTCGGCTCATTATTTCTTCTTCATCTACAAATCCCTAAGTTGTCGTTTGTCAGCTGTAATTTTCGGGCTTATTCCTCTTTTATGCATATCACCTTTCACACAGTACATCCACCTTTTCTTCATTCATCCTCTTTCTTTACATCAATCCCCTTTTATTATAATAATTACACTAATCCCAAGTATATAACTATAAAGAAAGATAAGGGAAATGATGATACTATACCGCTCTAGGAATTTTGTAATTAATCAGTGATGGGTATTTCTCAAACATATGTCATATAAATTCATATAAATTTTATCTACATAAATAGATTTAATAATTAATCATAAACATTATTGTAAAATAATTATCACAATTATAGAAATAAAAGTAAAATAATCAAGATAAAGTGTACAACAGTTTTTAAACGTTCAGAAACAGCTGTGAAAACCACATACAATTTGGTACAGTAGTTTTTGCATGATGCCGGAACGAACATACGGATGGACTAAAACTTATTGTTCTGGCATCTATTCGTAATAGTCTTATTAAAGCCCCTCATATTAATTTTTCATAAATTACTCCCACGTTCAGACGTCATATAGTTACAACTCTTATATAAATAAGATCAGTATTTAACATCAACTGACTAAATAACGTGTTTATTAGTTTACTAGAGCAACATTACGTTTAGATTGTACACTTATTATACTTTGGCATCCTATTTTTCGTGAAAAAAAAATAACATTACGGAATAAATACTTCTCCATAATTTATTTAAACAGTGGTATGGGCCGAGAATGTCATGTGACCTAAAAACAACGGATTCTGTATTAAATTATTCAGTCAATTGACTTCAACTGTGCCAAATGAGCTTACCCTGTGATTACCTTTGCAAAATAGAGGCCGATAAATTTAACACGTTAATTACCTATTTTCCCTAATGTATTTTCTTTACCCTAATGTTACCTAATTACATACATACATCAGTACTCAATGGGTGTTTTTATAATTTACCGTAGCACGGCACGATATCGTAAAATTTTATCGTCACTATATAGATACAACACAGCAAAGTGTATACACAATTGTATGAAGACGCTTTTAAATTTCCGTACACGTCCACGATAACATCGTGATGGTAAATCTTACTATATTGTATCGTACTACTGTAAATTACAAAAGCATCCAATAAGTAACAATGGAGTCGGCTTTGAAACACCATTCACTAAATAAAAATTTCAATTTGATATTACAAAAAAATTATTGACCTAAGGATCAATATAAACTTCTTCATATTATTAAATAAATTTGAATTGATAAATACCAATATACAGTACGAGTAGTTTAAGCCAAGAAATTAAAATAATAATTTTAAACATAGGTTTAGGGTAATGATACCTCAGAATCGACAACAATGTCACAGTTATTTAGTGAGTGGCAGAAAAGTGTCAAATAAATGTTTTTTTTTTGTTCATAAAATTAATGTTATGTTCTTATAATTGAATTCGTAACAACAATTTAATAAAATTCCACGAACTAAAACAAAATTGAAATAGGTATTATTTATATACATGATAAAAGTGAATATTAAATACAGAAGGGTCCAAAAGTTTAATGAATTCGAGGTACAACTTGAATGTTTTATACAAATGATAAATCACAGTTTGAAACTATTAAAAATAGGAACACATTCTAAGCATTTTGGTACTTTTGTTCAATATCTAGTTGGTAATTCGAGAGGTTATGAAGTTTATAAATAAATAATTTCATATTTATCATACTAATATAACATTTGACAAATTAAAAGTTATAAAAACTTGCTATAATAGGAAACATTTTAAATGAGAGTTCTACATGATTTTTATCTTTTTTATATAGTTTATTTTCTTAATATATAAAAATAATAATAGTATTACCTAAATATAATAAATATAAAAGTTATATAAATTTTTATGTATTTACAGGCCCGATTTCGAAACTTGAACATATTTCCTCATGCCATCATATTTTCTCTAAACTAATACTGGATATTTTAATCGCGTTTTTTTTTTATTTATAATTTCTACTAATTTCAAAACAAATAGTCTAACATCTTGTTATGTTATCTATTCAAAAATGACAAAAATGAGTTGTAAAGAAGGCCGCTAAATGATAAATCCACCATATGTACACTTACTTATATAATAATTAAAAGTCCTTATAACAATATCAACATAAATATCATAGATTCTACCGTTATTCTGTCTTGAATTCTCTGTCAAAAGGAATAGAGTTCATACTAAAAGGTTTTTCCGTATTTCAAACTAAATTACAACATCAAGTAAATCACAAAAGACTTACGACGTTACGAACCACGAAATGCTATGATATATATAAGAATTTGATTTATATGTATATTGTTTATTATGTTATAAATAATATATAAAATATAGTAATAAATATTGCAAATTTACAAAAACATTTACAATACAAATGTACGAATATTAGGTTTTACGCATGAAATTTGGGTCCCGAATTTCGAAATTACTTATATTAGTACTCGGGTCGTCATATTTTAATCCTAGTATCGAATACTTTATAACGTAACCTCACGAATATGATAAAATAAACAATAGTTTATTATATAAAAAAAACTACTTAAATAAAAGAAAAATATTAATTAAAGAAAAAATCATTACTTTGTATAATATTTTATATTTTTGTTGTATTATATAATTAAGACATTTTAATAGTAAGTTCAAAGCTTACTACAATTGACGTTAATTACGTACGTAATTAGACAGATCCCATATTCTACCTAATTTATCCAATGTAATACGTAATTAAGTATAATTTATTATTGTATTTCAATGTATACTTAATATAAATTACTTTATCCGCTGAATATAAATGATAATGCTGAGATGATGAAAATTACATAAGGTAATAAATATGGTGGTGGTAAAATAATGATGAAATTATTACACTGTTTATTATAATAAATTAAATAATGTACGTAGATAGCTATCTTAGCACAAATCCCGAAGTGGTCATCATAGCAATAAACTAGCAAAATTTTGGACTAGGTATTCATAGTTTATAATGACAGGAGGATTAATACAGACAAGGGTTGCGTGTTTATGAAATGGCTAACTAGCATCCCGTCACTAACACCGTTTTTGACTTTGAAACTTTCTCAATCAAATATTAATGTTATGATCAACGACTCATTTTGATATTTCATTCAATTAATTCATTTCATTTATTCAAATAACAAAAGCGTTCATAATTCGAATGAATTCTCTATATTGAAAATACGGGAAGTGTTCGACAACTGTGAACCAATTTTAGTGAATCTTCGATAAACCTATTGATAAGAAACACACACACACGCACGCACGCACGCACGCACGCGCGCGCACGCACGCACGCACGCACGCACGCACGCACGCACGCACGCACGCACGCACGCACGCACGCACGCACGCACGCGCGCACGCGCACGCACGCACGCACGCACGCACGCACGCACGCACGCACGCGCGCGCGCACGCACGCGCGCGCGCGCGCGCGCGCACGCGCGCGCGCGCGCGCGCGCGCGCGCGCGCGCGCGCGCGCGCGCGCGCGCGCGCGCGCGCGCGCGCGCGCGCGCCGCGCGCGCGCGCGCGCGCGCGCGCGCGCGCGCGCGCGCGCGCGCGCGCGCGCGCGCGCGCGCGCGCGCGCGCGCGCGCGCGCGCGCGCGCGCGCGCGCGCGCGCGCGCGCGCGCGCGCGCGCGCGCGCGCGCGCGCGCGCGCGCGCGCGCGCGCGCGCGCGCGCGCGCGCGCGCGCGCGCGCGCGCGCGCGCGCGCGCGCGCGCGCGCGCGCGCGCGCGCGCGCGCGCGCGCGCGCGCGCGCGCGCGCGCGCGCGCGCGCGCGCGCGCGCGCGCGCGCGCGCGCGCGCGCGCGCGCGCGCGCGCGCGCGCGCGCGCGCGCGCGCGCGCGCGCGCGCACGCGCACGCACGCACGCACGCACGCGCACGCACGCACGCGCGCGCGCACGCACGCGCGCGCGCGCACGCACGCACGCACGCACGCACGCACGCACGCACGCACGCACACACACACACACACACACACACACACACACACACACACACACATATATATATATATATATATATATATATATATATATGTGTGTGTGTGTGTGTTTCTCCAATGACAAATGGAGATGTTAATCTTCATTTCTAACAATCCTATTTTTTTTATAAATAGTACCCTGCCATTGTATATTATTAGCATAAGCAGGTCTACAATTCCATATTTTCATTAAAAAAACTGTTTTTTATAGGTACTAAACATAAGATTATTAATACTCGTAGGTAGGATATATAATAAAATTGAAAAGAACGACATTTTGTGTGAAAAAAGTTAACAGTTAATATAATTTTATAGGATCAGCAAAACGCTTGTTTTAAAAACAAATTAATCCGCTTTCGTCGAAATATTTACTGTACTAGCCGATAAATATTTATTGATATAGCCTAGTAAAAGCTTTAAAACATGTACACGCTCAAAAGTACCAATAGAAGATAAAACAATACAACTGACGCCGCTAGGATTTGTGTTCATTTCATTTTACCTTCGACTAACACGACCTAGAGGCTAACTCGATCCAATTTGTCTCCGCGTATACGAAACAAGCCAATCACGAAGCTCCCCATTACACGATTTCGCTGGGACAGGAACGGTGCGGCGACCTAATCGGCTAAAGCCTCGGCTTTATCGAATACACCTTTTGCGACGATAGTTGATCTATCGCGGGACTTCAGGGATTAACACTTTATCTACCTACTTAATGGGTAATGAAATAGATTTTAAAGACGTCTTATCAATAATCAATAAGTTAAAGGTGCATTAAAGTTCAGTCCAATCACATACATGATCTTGGCGGTAAACGGTATAACACCAATCATCAAACATTAATTAGAAACTATAAAAATAAAAAGAGAATAAATTTTATTACGACCATTTTATTTCGACTCCTCTCAACATAAGATAAAAGGTGTTATGTATCTATAGATTTGTATTTATATGTAAATTATCTAATCCAAATTCTCACTTACTTATACTCGTAAATGTAAAAGTGAGTTTGTTTCCTAGGGGATTTAAGAGGAAACAGTTGATGATTTATCGAACTCAATAGTTATTATACATAGGGCGAAGGATGGGTAGCAGCGTCCCTCTTAAAACATCTCTAAAAGCCTAACTGTGGTTGCCAAACCGTCTGCCAAGCGTAGCAACTACTGGCAAACCTCCTCTTATGGGGAAGGCTTATGTCCAGCAGTAGACAGTTAACAGCTGAAATAATAGTAATAAAAAAAAACATAGTTATTAAGATGGAGAAGGACATAGGTTACACTTTATCTCAGTCAATCAAGATTATCCTTGTCACGAAGACGATGTCGCGATTAAAAACTAGTATAACAATATCTGTATTAAAATGTAACATTGTATTAAATTAAACATTTTTCTTTGTACATTGGGTACATACACAAAAAATTACACTACGCCCAAAAATTACATTGCATTCAGTTTCCATTTTTTATATTTTGTTTTTTACGTGTCACACACTAAAAAGAATAAAATATAAAAAAAAAATTATACTGGTGTTGTCTGTATCAATACTATAAGCTCTATTGTTTGAGAGAAGATGGTAGTATTAATGTGTGATAATTAACTATATTTAGGTCTACTAATCATCTTTTTATTTTATTATTATTTCAATAGGTATTAATATAGAACTTTTTATGTTTTACCAAATTAGTTACAAAATGTTATATAGATAGATAGCAACAACTTTTCATTAATGGTATCTATAGGTACTTAATAGGATTATTAAGATTTTTTATATATTTTTTCAATTTTATTTAGACAAAAGCAAATTGCTCCTAAGTAGTTGAGAGCTTAAGTACAGGTCTACTTGTAAAATAATGCAATTTCTACAAAATAAAACCTTGAATAAAACAGTTTCAGTCTTGAAAGGTGAACTTTAATGCTTTTGTCTTAACACAAAGAATACTAATCAAGAGAGCAGGATATCTACTTCCAGTAACTCAGTTACTTTATTGTAGTTGGTTAAGCCCAGAGGTTTTATCAACTCCATCTTTGAGTTCGATACCAAAGTCTTCGAACGGCGACTCTTGAGAGATTAACACCATTATCTTAGTTGCAAAACTTGTCGCACGGTTACTTAGGTGTCGAAACTTAGTTAGACACTCGGAAGAGTCGCCAATAGTCAGCGGGTCAGCTTTACAAATAAAAATAATATTACTAATGCTAAAGTCACTTTATTACAAAATAAATACACTTCTGGGGTTATTCTGCTTTCACCCTATTACGATATAAGGAAATTCTTTATTTTAAGCAATATTATTTTTTTTCCCCTATTTTTGTTACACATTATTTTTGCTGATTTTGTATTGATATTGATGATTATTTTTGTCTTCGATAGGATGTATTCTTGTTTTATAAATTTTGTCTATTATGTACATAGCTAAAAAGAAGTCAACTAAAACAAAGTGTTCTAAATTGTAAACCTCTAAATGTAATAGTATACTTATATAAGATATAATTATACTTATCTTCTCTGAAAATAATTGATTTTTTATACAACTTAGAATGGCAAACAAGCTGACAGCCCACCTGATGGTTATGTTGGTGGGACTGGGATGATGATTTGTAATATCTAAATGTAATTGTTCATAATAATACACCTTATATTATTGTATATTAGATGTTGTGGTATTTTATAATACTCTCTTTATAATTTAAAATAAAAACTCAAGTAATAACACAACTAAAGCCATGGCTTACATAGATAAAATCAAAACAGTATACCCAATGCCACGGGATTATCTTCTAAAACGAATTAATTCCTCGAGCTTCAGAAAAAGACTGTTTCAAGATTGGTTTTTAGTAATCTACACGATGTAACAAATACTATAAGCTACGATTGAATTAGTGAATCGTAACCTTCAATCAGTCAATAACATCATACAAAACCAGGCCATTTAATTTTTCCTCTTTTTTATAATAAGTGAAGATAAAGTATAATACTTTTTCCTCATTTTCACAATTTTTTTACCTGAGACTTCATCCTTCATTTTATTTGTAATATTAGTAAGGACTTTAACACCAATGACTTCTTTTTTTATTACAATATCATCGTTTAACACTACTCTTCGTTTAGTCTGATTTATAGATAAATGTCTATACTTTTATTAAACTAACTGAATTATTTTTATTCACAAATAAGTATATTCTAAAATATATGTTTTATATCTAATACAATATCTTGTAACGAGAAAAGGTATGATTTATCCAGTTATTGTTCCAGTTATATTCGAAATTACGAAAAGGTCTTTTAATTCATTTTAGGGACGTAGGTATCCAAAACAATCCAATTATTACTCGTGCATAATGGCATTTGTGAAGTGTCTTACCCCAGAGATTTCAACTGGATATATTTTATATTCCCGAATAAACCTACATATAATTATATAAAAAATAGTGTAAATGTACCTTAAATGGACTTAAATATTATATACATATGTAAAACTTATTAATTTATATAATAATTATATATTAATTAATCTTATTTTTTTCTATATATTTTATATAGCATAATTTTTTTTTAAGTTTACTATTAATAATAATTAAGCCTTGTGGCAAAGATATTATACATCTCATAAGAAATACGTCATGTATCATTTTTTTCTTTCCATTCAAAGCAAACAACAAAGGCATAGACTAATCTTCGCATTGCTTAGTGTCTTACCGGATATATTATGCCAAGGTTAATATTTTATCATTTGTTTGGGTTATATTTAAATCATATTCCCTAATAATATATAAAAACAAACTATTACGTAAGGACGTGTTCTATATTAATGGGTGAAAATGGCAAGGTAACCTCACCTGCGCTATCGGTATACACTGGCGGGGTACCAATGAGAGGTAATAGGTAAGGATGAAAAGGTAAGTCAGTTAGCCTATGTGACATGATAATTAATTACAATAATAACGAAATTAACCAGGGGGAACCGCGTGGAGGTCGACCTGATAGGATATATTGATAGTAATGGAGACTAACCTGCCCATTACTTACAATCCCTTCCCGCCGTAAGGGCATGTTGTCTAGGCAGGTAAATACCCCATTATTTGCAAGTAATATTAAACTAATACATCTTGCTGTAATCTAGAAAAGTTCCGTTATTATATTCTAACATTATCTATCCTAGCACAGAAATGGC
The DNA here is from genome assembly GCF_026898425.1 of Galleria mellonella. NCBI lineage: Eukaryota > Metazoa > Arthropoda > Insecta > Lepidoptera > Pyralidae > Galleria > Galleria mellonella. The sequence continues at coordinate 5,502,145 of NW_026442133.1, forward strand.
CACCACTTCCTTTCTCGTGGATGTCGTAAGAGGCGACTAAGGAAACTTAATGGTCAAAGGATAGGCAACAGCGTCCCTCTTAAAACATCACCAAAAGCTAAACTGCGCTTGCCTATTCGCCTGCCAAGCGTGGTAACTACTGACGAAATCTCCCCAATGGTAAACTGCCATTAAGGAATGTTTCCGTTCTTTATGGCAATCTATGAAAGCTTATATTTAGCAATGGGTAGATAACGAGTGATAATTCTCTTACTATCCTAATAATATATAACGCACAGCCAAAACTACTTACTCTGGAAAACTAAAGTTTAGAACGTAGATTTATTTTGTAACGTAGTTATTTTGTATCCACTAAGAAAGTATTTTTAAAAATTTCACCTTAAAAAAGAAATACGTGTGCAAAGTTGCAGATAATAGTTACTACGTAATAAATTAGTTTTCACACAACTTTATCTGCGTGACTTGGATATGGTCATTCATCAAGTTAAAAATAGCCTATGTCCTTTTCCATCCCAAATACTATGTGTACACTAAACATAACTTTTGGTTTAGTCATTAAAGTGTCAAGAGGTAATGTACCAATAAACTTTCTTTTATTACAATAGCACAGTACAAAAATTATTTAAGTATTTGAAAGTTTGTAAAGATATTTGTTTACTCAATCATGATCAAATAGTTGAAATGATTTTAATTAAATTTTCTTCACAAAACAATCAGAAAAAATTATTTGCATATCCTTTTTTTATACAACTTAGAATGGCAAACAAGCTGACGGCCCACCTGATAAAAAGTGGTAACCGTCTATAGGTAACCGCCTATAGACATGACAGTACCATACATTACCATGGACATAACAGAGTATACTGTTTCACCCATAATACCCCCCATGCGTTGCCATTCCTGAGAACTCAGGTATTATTCCTCTGTACCCAGTAAATTTACGCCAACAACATTAACATTAACTTAATTAACAAAGATTAACATTTATTAAAATATAATTTTTATTGGATTTTTTCTATTTTACACACACACAAACACACAAACGCGCGTCCCGCGCACGCGTCTTAAAAAGGCAATTTATTATTTATAATATAATATTATATATTAAATATTTTAAATAATAATACCATTTTTGATACACGCACACATACGCTTCTCTATAATATAAAGTGAACTTGTCACTCACGACATAAGCATTAAATTACTATTCTTCGTAAATATAGTCTATTATAAATAATTATATTAATACTAGCAACTGAAGCCAAGCAGTCAAGTTTCTCATGATAAAGTTTTTTTTTTTGTCACATTCACCAACATTTAATCTGCTCACATTGATTTGGAGAGAAATTATTTTATTTATTTTTCTTCCTACTCCTCCTACTTTTCTTTTTGATTAAATTGGTTCCGAGATTTATATGACAACCATAGCTTTCTCTCAGAACTACACAAAGTTCATTGTTCATTATGTCATTGTAGCACGCCGCTTAAGCCTAGGCTAGTTTCTACCCTTTCATAAAAAATTCAAATATCAAATATCTAGGTTAAATTAAAAATACGACGGTGAACTTTTTTACTGTTGGAATATATTCACTTTTCCCAGTAGGAAATTAGAGGATTACTCGTATATATAATAATTCTTGTAATAGAATAAAGATACCTGCCATAATAGATATTACATGCGATTATAATAGTTGGAACGAGACTCCATTATAAGCAAAACATGGAAGCATGAGCAAGACAGGAAATATTTTTTGTCTTATTCTACATACGTTTTTTTCTTCAAATGCTTGTTAGCCTATCGAAAGTAAAATGATAGTTATTATGCGCGAATGATTATTTGAATAAAATTAATTTATATGTTCATTAAAAATATATATATATATATATATATATATATATATATATATATATATATATATATATATATATATATATATATATATATATATATATATATATATATATATATATATATATATATATATATATATATATATATATATATATATATATATATATATATATATATATATATATATATATATATATATATATATATATATATATATATTCAATCCAAGTGATGTACATGAAACCTAACTTACTGACTAACCTGACTGCTATTTCATAATGTTCATATACTCATAGCGTTTTCCTTTCAATATTTTTATATATAAAAAACATAATATATAAATAACAAAATAAAAGGAAGTATAAAAGTAAACAGTAGTAAAATTAAAAGAACTTATTATCCTTATTAATTTGTATTATAAATATGAACGTTTATTCATTTGTTTTTTACATCTTCATGCTTTGACGATTCATTCTATCGTTATTAAACTTGACACACATATTAGTAACACTATATGTGTTTTGGAAAAGGACATAGACTACTTTTTATCCCAGTCAATAAATAAATCCCGACTATGAAAACAAAGTTACGAAAATAAATAGTTATGAATATAAACGGAAAAGTAAAATAAATTATCTAAATATAATTATATCACATGTCATACGTGTCACAATTTAAAATATATACGAATCTCTTTGATTAAATACTATGTAAACATGGCTGGATAATATTATACACGTAGACGTACACGCAGCTAAAGGCAATATTTTGCTTATTACCTGTGTAAGTGTACACAAAAAAGCTTTCAGTCCGATATTCCAATCACCGGAACGCCTAAGTAACGTCATGTCTCTTATATATTTTTTCTTTCTATGTTTTCCTTACAGCTAATGGTGCCGATCGTAAATGGGATAAGATTTTTATTTTCTTTTTTGATGTGCGCTATTTAAGGAAAGTACCCTGTTACTGTTTTATGTAAACGTCTTTTTACAGGCGAGCACTTGCAATAAACACACGTGGAAATGTTAAAAGGAAGGTTATTACTGGGCTCTTCTGGCGATTGCATACTTATCACCTATTCGAATAATATATATATAATATGTTGAACGTTTTGCTTTATTACAATTTGTATTCCAAAAATAGTTATTATGATTTAGAAAAAAACCATATTTTTTTGTAAAATAAAAAAAGGCTTTTAATACTTTTCTATAAATTAATAACTTCTAGAGGGAGTGTCTTTTTACAAATGCTCCGGCAAAAAGTCCTATTTTTTTCTTGTCTGAGTAAATTTGCATTATAAATTACACATAGAACATACGATACGATACGATTGTGATGAATAAGAATAACAAAATATTATGGCCGTTACTTACAACACCAATAAATTACACGGTTTGTTTTGTTTTAAAAAATCACATATCAGTTAATAATGGGCTGACTGTTTTTTTGGAACATATTTTTGGTTCCATGTTTCAACTTATTATATTATATACATATATAGGCAGTTTGACGATAGTACTTAAATACACTGATGTGTATCAGTGCATATATGTTTACTGACCGGAATAAAAAGTAACCTATATTCTCCATCCCGTATATACTAAATTTCATAATGATTGGTTAAGCTATCAAGGCGTTATAAAGTAACAAGCAAACAAAGAAATAAACTCTCTTTCGTTATTTTATGAATAACTGACGGATTGTTATTTCAATTATTTATTTTTTTAAAAACACCGATATTTTGATCCCGTTGTAAGAGTCATGGTCACGACATAACTTATGAAATACGAGTATAACTTAAGGGCAAACATATTTGTTTACCCTCTTCCTTCGTCGTTTATTTTCGTCAGGGACAACACTACCGGAACTCACTCGAAAGCCACCACGACAAAACAAATTAATGATGTAATTAGGTATTTTACTTTGATCGGTTGATTTCATATTTTCCAATTCCAAATACTTGACAATTTGAGCCCGTCTTCTTGATTGAAACACAATATAAGTTCTAGTAGTTAACCCAATTGGTAATCTCAATGAATTCCTTGACAACCGCGGAATGTAGTAGCGTTCCATCGTCAAAAGCCGTAGTTTATGGAATTCAATCCAGTGAGTTAGTCCCGACTCCAGTATATATTGTGCAGAAATTTGCGTTTGTCTGTTCTTGACAGTTTTAACATGTTCACCGATATGTAATAAAATAAATCTCTTTATCCGTCCTATTAGTATATAAGCTGACACAACTGTAATTTTATAGCCGTGGAGTTTCCAAGAGACAAAATGTCCTTCAGAGAATGCCAATAATTAAGTGTAAGAATTCTTAACATCTTAATATTAGTATCTCACTTCTGGCATAGGTGTCTGTCCATAAAAGAAGGATATAGCCGACTTTTACTGTACTACTCAGGCAACTTTGTATAAAGTTTTATTTCAAATTTTCTTCTCCTACACCGGTGTGTTATGTTGTGTTCTCTTAATCGGCTTTTACAACATTCTATAGAAAAATAGAACATTAATATATTTACTCACATTCTTACTCGGTTACTTATACACTGATATGCAAATACAAATCTGTATAAATAAAAAATCTGTTGCTTAAATTATGTAAGCGCATCACATCTGAATGACTGCACCTATTTGGCTAAATCATTTTTTATTGTGTAATTTTATTGTGTAATACAAAGTTTGCACAAAAAAATATTAAAAAAATAAATAAAAATCGTACGGAAAAAATTTTGATAAAACAATTCCATATAATTACTTATATGGAATTGTTTTAACAGTTTTTTGTTGTAACAGAAGAAGTAGAGATATCTTAATAGAATTTCATCATGCTTCCAATCAAACTGTTTATAATTACTCCTCTCCATCCAAAGGTTGCCTGAAAGAGATCGATTTAGTGATAAGGTCGCCCATTGTTTTCTCATTGTGATTATTTCTTGTAATTGTTTATATTTATAATAAGTTTACTATTGTAATCTTTTGGAGGAAACAATCAAGAGTGTCTATCTATCTATCTTAAAAAATAGCGGAGTTTTTAATGTTTTGCAAATCTAACTAGTTTAATATAAAGATAAACGCGAAAATCTTTTTATAAAAAGATTCATATGGATTTTAACTTCTTATTTTTGGGTAAATATTATAAATTGAAATCATACAGAAAATATTATTTAATTAGTATTAATTTAAATGATAAACTATGTGCCCTTGTTGCTCTGAGACCAAAGTTTTTTACAGTACTGTGAAAATACTTTCAGGTTGACTTCATTGCTTTTATTTGATAATATCCTTTGTTAGCATAAGCCCTCGTGTGCCGCTGGGAATTTGCTTTCCCTTACCCTACTTTTCAATGGACAAACAAAATTTCCACGTTCGTGGATCGTTTCTTGTAGCTTGTTAACCTACAAACTTTTAGGAAAAACTTTTCAATTCCCTTATCGCAAATATTTACTTTAACTTCAAACTACTTCTTAGTACCGATATAAAAATGATAATGCTGTCGAAATATTCCCTTTTCCTATGAAAGTTTCATACATGTGGAATTGTACCTTTTTTCACACCACCTCCTTTACATTGTAGGCAGAAACAATATACAAGTAAAGTTTATTAGAAACAAACTGACTCGATAGATATTATCCTGTCGAAAATAAATTACCTATTTTTTCCTTGAAAATCTTAATCGGTCTTTTTAAAAATAGCCGAATAATAATAATAATAAACCTTTCTTAAATAATTTTCAGTCACACATACATACAATATTAGAAAAAGAACCAAAGAAATCATAGTTTCCATAAAAACATTATGTATGTACCTCAGCGACGCAAAAAGGCCACTATTCAATGTAATATCACAAATCTATTTCTCTCTCTCTCTAGCCGTTCTCAAGTGATGCACTTGTCAATAAAAAAAAGTTTTAAAATTTTGTAAATAATAAACCGCAAATTGTACATATTATGTTCGGAAAACAGTGATGTAAACAGTAAAGAAACATATTCACAGGTGAAAAATTAAAAACATTTCTTAGACAATCGAATGAAAAGAAATATCCATCCCATAAAATAAATAATAAGGTTAAGAAGATTCAATTTTCCAATTCATGAATATTTCACATGCATGAACATATCAAAATCTCAATCATATTATATCGAATGGAATTTAATTCATTTGATCAAAAATATATTGTCCGCGATATTCTGATATTCCCTCCTACATTTTACGGCCGCATTAACGCTTATGATGTTCAGCCTCGAACGAGGGTCTCTCGAATCGAATTTAATCGACTAAGCTATTCGCATCCAATTCCGAAAACCACTCTTAACGGACTGTTAGGAAAGCTATATATTGTAGTTGAAGCGATCTTCGGCGTTGCGAGTTTGATACGATAGTAACTAAGTGAACAGTACCTACCATATCAATATCTAACAGTAAAATAATAATTACTGTTATTTTATTCATATCTGTCACGTCATGTGTGACACTTTAAATTTTATATTCTAGTGTTAAAAGTGGAGCTTCTAAGGAAACATTGTTTTATTCTTCCTTTACATATTATTATGTGGATTTTATAAATATGCTGCTTTGAATTAAATAAATTTGTTTATTTATTTAAAGTTTTATTTATTTATAAACTTTGTAACTATTAAATATAGCTTAAATTTATGTAATTAACTTCATCTAATAAAAAACAAGAAACTAAAACTTAAACACGAAATTATTATTTAAAATATAAAATTATTATTTTATTTAAAATAAAAATTATATTTTCATTTCATTGAAATATATTACAAAAGTTGTACTTCCAGGTCATTTTCTATTTTTTCCCCATTTAGTTATTAACTTCTTTTCTGTAGAAGCGACTATTGCTAAAAAAACAAATATGAATATTTACTCTAGTAAAATTTATTACAAAGTAATTTACTTTTAATTAATTTTAATATCACTTAGATTTAAAAACATAATTAATTTGTTTTTAATTACTCTCCGATTTGTTAAATTGGAGATTAATTGTCAATAACTTGTATTATTAATTGAATTTTTTTTATAAAAATATTATAATAGTTGCTGAATGAGTAATTTGAAAAAAATGAAGCATGTAGCGTATGACATAGATGATGTGAGTATAAACTGCAGTCGCTTCAAACTATGATATGACACTCTGTATATAAATTTATACTTTTTGTGAATATTTTATCTATTTATTTATTCATTATCATCCATTTATTATCAGCCATTATTCGTCCACTGCTGGACATAAGCCTCCCCCATAAACTGCCATAAAGGACGATCCACTTGCATCCCCTGACTCCCTGCAATGCATTTCAGGTCGTCACTCCATCTAGTGGGGGTCGTCCTACACTGCGTTTGCCTGTACGGGGTCGCCATCCAGGAACCTTTCTTCCCCATCCATTTTTCTTCTTCATCATATACCGTTAACTGTTCATTGTTAAACATAGATCTTCTCTATAAGAGGGATTTTACCAGTAGTTGCCATGCTTGGCAGATGGGTTGGCAATCACAGTTAGACTTTGGTGATGTTTTAAGAAGGACGCTGCTGCACATCCCTCGACCATCAAGTTTCCTTAATCGCCTTTTATGACAGCCACGAAAAAAGAATGGGTACCCTATTCTGTGCCAGGCCCACACGGCATTATTTATTTATAATTAAACAAAAACTGTATAAACAACTTATAAGCTACAACTAAAAACTCTAAATGTTTTAATTAATCTACCATTTCTATATACAGAATTATAACAACTACTCCCGCGTTGAAATATTGTAATAAAATTATAAAATGTGTTCAATTTATATTTGTAAAAGTAAGAACGCATACGCGAATTTCGTATTTCCTCATTCGTGTGAAGCAAGTCAAATAAATAATTTGCCCTCGTTTTATTTCTCACTTACTATATAATTTTAGATCTTTTTTTCTTTATTGCAGGATATAAGCCTTGATACGTGTCGTGAACTTATGACACAAGAGTGAACTTTTACTCTCTCGCGGTAGGAAATTTCATTTTAACAAGGTCGTTCTTCACACGCAACATGCAGTTTTTAGTTCCGTGAAAAAAAAAGGTAGCTTACAAGTTTATTAACATTATTAACTTAAACGGGTAACAACATGAAAGCACACTCTATCGATTGCAAAAAATAAAAATAAAAATCTGTTTAAAATTGAAAATTGAAAAGGGCGTAATCTCAAAAATATAATTATTTTAGTCTTTCTTCAGCTTCATAATTTAGTAGGGGCCTATATACTAATAATATATTCCTGCTATATATATTTAGCCATAGGAAAAGCTGTTTAAAATATTAATGAAACAAATACGATGAAAGAGTTAATTTTCATCTGAGGACAACAATGCGAAGTGTCGGGCGGTGTTCGCGTTCGTTATGTCGCGCGGCGGGGCGCCCGGTTGTTATAATAAAAGCTTTATACTCGCTTTATACATCGAGCGTGACGAATGAAAAATAGAATTTCCCACCTACGACATACATTTTACTAATACTTTAAACGTAAAAGTACACCCTTACATGATATTTGAATGTTTTTTACTGCTCATCATCGTCATCATTTAAAACCTACTCTTCGTCCAATGTTGAACATAAGCCTTTATAATGTTATTTCGCCACAAAGTACGACCCTGCTTTAGGCACATGTACCCAACGATTCTCTGAAATACTTTTAATCACGCGAGGGGTCGCTCCAATACCTGCCTGTACGGGGTCGTTGCTCGAAAACATTTCATCTCACTGGTTATCGGTTGCTCGAACTGAATGACCGACCAATTGCCACTTCAGCTTGCAGATTACGCGGATTTTATTATCACTAGTTTTTCTATAGCTATCTACATATATTGCAAATCCTATCATGCAGTAAAACTGATCACAGGTCTTTCTATAGCACGCTAATTATTATCGACTTATCATAAGCCTCTGACTTCAACTAGTTTATAATAATAATTCCAAACATATAAAAAAAAAACAGAAATGTGAAACTGACAGAAGTTCATTCTCATGCATTTCTATAAACCTAAATGGTCGTGTACAATGTGGTATTAGATTAGTTTCCTCCTGCGATGTTCAGGCTGTGGTATGAACTAAGAAATAATTAGGAACATTAGAAATAACTAAGAGTTCTTCCAAAAGGGTTTATTAAAAATTTGTCAAGGTTTGGCATCACACATGAAATTCTTGGTATTGTAAGCGTCCATTAACTACAATGACTGTTAACTATCAGTCTGCTTGTTTGCTACCTTCATAGTATAAAAAAATATAACGGTAAATAACTTCTTTTATTTTTAATTTCTTCTGAGCAAATTAATCACTAAGATCTGAGTAATGAACATAACTATCTGCATCACGAAATTAATTTCATAAATAAGCCATAGTAAGAATGTATTTTAATATCTTTTTAAAATGCGAACAAAGTGCATAACTGTGATATATATTATTTATACCTTTAATTGTTAATATATACCTACTACTTCTTTAACTTATTACTTTATTATTCCACATACCATACCATATCTAACAGCTATTGATAAAATATACTATATTAAAACGTTTTTAAAAATTATATATCGATACGAGGAATAATTATTAAGTATTTAAATATATTTGACCTTCTATTCAAATTCTTTATTTATTTATTTATTTATTATAACATGTTAAGGTAATGAGCAAATTTTATATTGTATACAGGTACTAAAAACTTTTAGATAGGTAACTTAAAGGTTTTCACTGATTTGTATATCAATGAAAAATAACACTGTTTTTTTATGGAAAATTAAAATGACCTAGTCGATAGAAAAAAAATATAGCCGCAAATAATAAACTATTTTTCAAAAATCAACAATTATTAAAATGTGTTCGAAAAATAAACGTTTATAATTTGTTAATGTTTTATTAACCTAAGACAATATATGAGAGGTCTACTGTGTCTTTAAAGTCATTTCAAGACAAAATTATCTAATTTTGATTTTAAAAACATTTGAAATAGAAATATGAAGATAATATTTTAATGTATGATTGAAAAAAAATCGACTTGACAGATTTACTTATATCTTATAAGTAATTTATTAAAAAATAAACTTCTTATCATCAACAGTATGCCCTATCTACTGCTGTACTCATATATATTACATCACGTAGCAAATACATAAAATACCATATTTATTATTTTTGGTTATGACTAAATAAAAATTAACAATATTAGAACTGTCAATCTTTAATTACTTTTACAAATTGTTTAAAATATTATTATATTTTTTCATTAAATTTGTATTTATTATATTTTTCGACGGTAAGTTAATTTAGAGCTTTAATGTAGAGCTTATTTCACTTTCATATAGATATGAAATATAATCTCAATAGAAACAAAAATAATCTCATTCGTTGTAACATTATAAAAGATTTTACTTTTTCTATTATAGCACGACTTGTGACCATACTATTCAATGCGAACACAGAGACAATATGGTCGATGAATATGATCAATCGAAAAGAGAAATATTTACTCTTAACGATTGATCACACTATGCCGGCTTACTAAGTGTTTTTCCACGCTACATGAAACTGCGCATTAGTAGCGCCATACACTAACAGATTGATCTAGTCAGGATTCTTTGTTGTATTTGATAATCTAATCTAAGCTGAAATTAATAAAAATTAATCGATTTTTTATTTGCTTGTGACTGGTCTGTACAATGATACGCCCTCGCAAAGTTCAATGCTCTAAGGTCACGTCAGAAGCTTTTCACTTTTAAAGATATTTAAGACTGACTTGAAATTCAGGCTACATATGAATACTTGATTTAAAGAAAGTCGTATTCAAAGTATTAGGTAAAAATAGATCTCGCAGGAGCGAAAAAATATTTCACTTTAGAAAATTCGTTGGTAAATATTTTGATAGCAGAATACAAATAATATTAAAAAGTAATTTTGTATAAAAAAGTTTTTCCTCGACTAAAAAAATACTGAAAGTAAAATACTAATATCGGAATTATTTTAAAATATCTACTTATTACAAATTGATTAGTGTAACTAATTGTAATTATATTTTGCTCTATCCCTTGGCTTTACCCGCGTGAATCAGTTTATAATGTATATAGCCCAAAAATTAGGATATAACCTCATGTACCAAATTTCATTCAAATCCGTTCAATTGGTTTTGTATGAAAGAGTAAAAAACATATATTTATCCATCTACTATCAAGTATTTTTACCCTCGTCTTAATCCGCGCGATCGGGACATTTTGATTGACCGGTATTGAAGAAACTAAATAAGAAGAATTTGTTACATGCAATTTCATGACGATTGGTCGAACAGGCGCCAAGGAGTAACAAAAAAACAAACTTTCTTTAACATTTCTAATATGTATCTGTGGCTTTTTATCTAAAATATTTTATATATTAATATTTTAAATTATACTTTATATCTAAATCTGCCCCAATTTCTTGGCTACTTAAAGGATATAAAACTAAAACAAAGGCCGTTCTGTATTATAGAACTGTATTCCAGGTGGTTTTGTTCACACGTACATTATTTACATATTTATAGCAGCACCTTAATACTTCAATGAATATCTGCTATTGCTTAATACACAAAAATTATGTGGACGAGTTTAGTTTTGTTATTGAAATATAATATGTGAAATACACATAATTAACTGGAAGCTCTGTGAAATATTTTAAAATTCTAAACTCAGTATTTATGGATCTATAAATATCTAAAATAATGTGAAAATTCTTATATGAGTACATACCTGCAGCATTACGATGTGAAATTTATAAAACAGTCTTTTGAAACTAGTAATACTGTAGAAGATTCAAACTAACCTGGGAATACAGTCATAGCACCTCATGATAAAAACTTATAGCAGTAACAAGGTTTTATAAGTAGGTAACATATTATTATATGAATAATTAGAAAAATCTCATCATTTATAAAGCTGGGTAATCATAAATTAATAAGGTCGCTTTTTTATAGACAGTACCTTAAATTAGAAATTTTAATCTTGTCCTTGAGATACCGATATCAATATACAAACTCTTACTTTCTCCATACAAAACTATTAAAAATTAAAAAACAATCGTAAAACAACACGAAAAAATAGTCAAATACATATCGAAAATATTAAATTATGAGAGTAAATGTTATTTTTTATTGAATTTATATTATCTCGGCATATTTTACTTATTGGATAAATATTGTAGTATTCCTTAGTGAATAATTTTGTTGCGAGTATTTTATTTTTTTGTTAGCTTCTGATTGTATGTCTAGGATATTTCTTTATAACAATAAATATTAACAATAGAAGTCAAATTCAATGTACATTATATATCAATTAAGCTATAAAGTACTATACTTAGTAGTGTACGTATACTAGTAAATTCCAAGTGATATACGCCGCATATTGTAATTAGCTAAATACGAGCATGTACTTACAAAATCTGTTAATATATCTACCTAATAATGTATTATAATACGATAAAAGATCGATGTGACCGAAAACTCAGAACATCTAAGGCTCTGATTTTCAGCTTACCCCACCCACCACATAAATATTCAATTTATTTGACGTATGCTAGTCAACATTATCTTATCAAAGCTCGAGGATTACGTTAACATGTAAACAGTAATCAACTTTGCTTGACAAAATGTCGAAGCTATATTATTACACTAGCTTTAATCCGCGACTTCGTCAGCGTTACTGAGATATATTCATTGACCGGGATAAAAAATAGTGGGTATCTTATTAAGGATCATATAGTACCTGGCCCCTTAGACATAATATAAACGATTTTATTGATAGAGTCGTTATAGCTAGCGAGTTCAAAAAATAGAATTAGACGACGTAGTGCGTTATATTGGTCATAGCTTTGTTTGAACTTTGTCTGGTATACCTAATATTAAACTGTCGGATGCCAAAAAGTAACAAAATTACCTTATTTTTTTTATAATATTCATAAAATATGGCATTACTCATCTATCATTATGTCTGTCAGAATTTAAAGAAAGAAAAAAAATATTTTGTTTTAGTGACCTACGTAGACATTACAATAGCTGACAATAAAACACAAATTCTAGTTACTAAAAAAGCTCTCAGCATGTGTCGGGAGTTTTTACGGTTCACGGACGCTGGTCTTCAGTAAAAGTCTATACAAAGAGTGCTGTGCGCAACAATGAAATTAAATAACAAGCAACAATAACACATATATTAGTGTTATGTTAGTATATAATATAAAAGATATATGAGACACGTGATTATATAGATAAATACATAAGTGATATGGTAAAAAGAAAATATAAATCTATAATATATCGGTGAAGTGCGGTACAAGTAAGCTGACATAGTTGTTTCTGTATATCTAAGAGATACTTTTTATAATTATTTCTGAAGTAGAGCATACTGTTCGTGCCTTCAGAAACTTAATAAGTACTTGGATGCTTTCAGCAAATCCACAAAAATCGGTGTATATATTTTTTTTATTGAGCGATGATGAAATTTACTTCATTTATTTTCCTCGTCTACGCTATCGGTAAATGCTGGCAGGACATCAGTGAGGAGTGATAAATGAGAATGAAAGCGGGTCAATTGGCCCACCGTGTCGAATTCTTCAAGAATTACCAACGTTGATTTCCAAAGTGAACCATCTAGAAATTGACCTGAAAGGATGTACTAGCAAAGGGGCCACTAGTACCCGTCACTAACAATTATTTCCCCCTACTCTTCTTATTAAAACACATAGAATACGTAACATGATACTCACATGTCCATATCTCAGATTTTACTATGTTATCCATGGTCCATATAAATAGGCATTTTCCTTGCTTTTTTATTTTTTCTTTTTCAATGTAATTTACTGAAATTTTATTTTCCGCGATCCAAATGTTCCTCATAACGCAAGACTTAACAAACATACAAACTCCAATTTTTTTTTTATGTCCTATACGCTCTTGGCCAATTTGTTTTATGCAATATATAAAAATATAAAAATTCAATAAAATAATCCTAATATTATAATAATAAAAACTTCTTAAAATAATAAGTACAATCAATTTACAACTAAAACTAAGTATCATAATTTCAACCCTTAGTTTTGCCCCGTAGGATCCTATAAGAAAAAGTCACATATGAGCCACCTACATCCTCTTGTGGGGTATCTTCCGACACTGTGTTTGTCTGTATGAGGTTGCTACTTGAATAGCCACCTATCTTTTTGTTCTCCCCGTATACCCACCATGTATTTAATTCCATACTGATTTAAAGATATCAGATATATCTTTGAGCTAGAAAACAAGATTTAATTTACTTTTTTATTTCACAGCATATGGAAACCTGGGCAGTGTACTGACCGCTCAAGGGCGGACAGCGGAAGCGGAAGTTGCCTTCGAGAAAGCGCTCAAACATAGACCCAACATGGCCGATGTTCATTATAACTTGTAAGTATACCTCATCCAGAGTTTACGACCAACCTAATGTGTATTGTGATCATTAAGTGCTTTATGATGACAAAGGTTGACCTCGCATCAGTTCCTCTCATTTAGTAATATATTGCTGACACCATTCCAGAATAAACTGTCGTTTTATGACGATACCTACAAATAGTTTCGTCTATATTAAAATTTTCGTGAACAATGTAAATATAATCATAATGTAATAATTTTCCATATTTTCCTGGAAATTGAAAACATTACGCAATACTTTTTAAAATATTTTTTTCTAGTTTTGCAAATTAAATAAATTTCTAAAAAGTTAGGCTAAAGAGAATATATTATTTTTTAAAAATCAGTTTTACTAGTTTTGCAAATTAAATAAATTTCTAAGAAATTGGGTTAAAGAGAATATATTTTTTATGAATCATCATCACAACCATATTAGCCTTAAACTATCCACTGCTGAACATAAACCTCCCCCTTGGGGGGTTTTGCTAGTAGTTACCAGGCTTCGCAGGCGGATTAGTAACCGCAATTAGGCTTTGGAGATGTTTTAAGAGAAACGCTGCTGCCCATCCCTCGCTCTCCCTTAGTCGCCGTTTAGGACACCCACAGGAATGGAAAGGGAGGGATCTATTCTAGGACCACACGAAAGCTATTTTTATGAATAATAAATAGAAATTAGTTTCTTTAATAATCCGTGATTGATCCGTGTACCAATTTACCTACTTACATTATACAAAGTTTAAGCCATTGTTTCAATATATGTTTCTTTCAAATCTATACTAATATTATTTGGAAACATTTGATTGTTTGTTTGTAATAAATAAACACAATAACTACTCAACAGTTTTAAAAATTTTTAGAGAAAGCTATATTATCAGCGAGTAACATAGGTTATACATTATTTTCAAAAATGATATCTACCCATGCGAAACCGGGCCGGATTGCTAGATTTTTACATATAACATATGCTTATATGTTTGGTCCCAGCATAAAATAGGCCACCCCTTCCTATCCCGTGAGTGTCGTACGAAATGTCGTGTAAAGCGACTAAGAGAACTTATAGTGGAATGATTGGCAGCGGCTTCCCTCTTAAAATATCAGAGAAGAGGGAAGCCTCTTAAAATATCACCAAAGCCTAACTGCGGTTACCAATCCGCCTGCCAAGCAAAGCAACTACTGACAAAACCCCTCTTTTGAGGGAGGTGTATGTTGAGCAGTGGACAGTAGACGGCTAATATCATATAGATGATAACATATACGAGAAACAATTACTGTAGCTAATCTTTAACCATTGCATGTAGTCATTGATCATCTATAACAATGAAACAATACAAATAGACAATGTTTGCACAGTCCTTTGTCTTACAACGGTTTATAAGCACATTTTGTAGGACAACGGACGTCCGCCGAGTTTGCATAGTACAAGTCTTCTAAACACAGCTTGTAGCATCGTGAATGGCCCGGCCTTTTGTCCTCCATTATATATTTACAGTTAGTCAAATCAAAATAATTGGTTTGGCTCGTAGATATAGAAATATTTGCTACAATAAATTATATGGATAAGAAAGTATTTATTCAAGTAGAAACTGTTTTGTAGTCGATCTTTTGTATCCATTGTTGCCTAAATATTGTAAAAAGCTAAAGCTGTAATATAGTAAAATGAAAATATGTATTTCATTTAATTAAAAATATATTACTGTATATTTTTGATACTACAAAGGTAACAAACAAGCATACAGCCTATTTGATGGTAAACGGTCACTGTAGCCTATGAACGATTGTAACGCTAGGAGTGTCACGTGCGCGTTTCCTGCCCTAAAGAAACCTAAATGTACCCTTTTATATAAACTAAACAAATTTTATTAAGTTAGGATATACTCGTAATCTGTCCATGTATTAAACTTTATTCAAATCTGTTCAATAGTTCTTGCGTGAAAGAGTAAAAAACATTTCATCCTTACATCTTTACAAACTTTCGCATGTAATGAAATATCTTAACTACTGCATAACTATAGTTTAGAAAGAAAAAAATAGGTGTTATATATTATATTCTCCCAAAGCACCTCTAAGAATTGAAAAGACTCATTTGCAGCTTTGTAATTGTGTCATAACCACGTTTTATTGTAAAACTTCGGTCGTCTTCAGTGTCCAGATATAGAATTGTGTTGTTGCCACTGTGAAAACAACCAATCAAATTATTTACAGTTGCAGTTGTTATTTTTTTTATACATAAAAGCCATTTTATGCCTAAAGCACACGCTTGATTTTGTTGTTGTCAACTTTGTACTATTTAATGATTATTTAATAGTCTTTCTTTTCCCATTTAAATTATCCCAAATAAAAGTTAAGTATAAAAATTAAGTTCTGTATAAAAACTAAAAAATATTTATACCAATCTTTCAACATTCGATGTTTTTAAAATTGTTCCCTCCTCATCAATTGAATCGAAAGGACATATAAATCTTTTACGACACAATACAAACAGCGAAGGAGACGAAGATTTGATCCGGAGCCCATATTATTCTAATCCTGGTAACAACAAAAGTTTAATAATACATTCAAAAGGTCCGAGTTTACCCTTAGTGTAGGGAGAAATAATATTCGGCGTGTCTCTCCCAAGGGACTAAAAGGGCAAAAGGTCCAATCCCTATTAGGGACAACGGAAAAAGAAAATATTGTAAAAAATAAAAATGTATGATAATAGTAATATAATTTTGTCAGATACCTAAAGAAATAAATGAGACCACTCTATGAAAATCATTTCTACGAAAAGTGATACTTTTTATAGAAAATTCAAATATGAAAATTTACATGAATTGTACAAGAATAAGTATGTATTGACGTCCTATCTAGCTCAGTCCATAATAAATAATATATTTATATTTAACTCACCCTGATGAATACTGGAATTCAATCTGCAAATCGTAAATCGTCTTCAACGTTGAAATCCGGGCAAATCTTTTGATTTTTTTAAATTCATTACTAATTTAATTAATAGATAGATTTTACTTAGCAAATAAAACAAAGACTAATCGTAATAAAATTACCTCAACTAAGCTATAAATACCTTTAAAAAAATATTGATTAGTAATAATCTCAGTACCTACTTTTTTTTAATTAATAAATAATAATAATAATATTTATTTAATTAGACTACATAAGGCCCATTTTGTTAATTACAAATTGACTTAACCTATGTTAGTAAATGAGCGTTCATAACGCTCTTACATTGATAACCTGTCCCACCCAATATTTTAGGATAGGACAGTCCATTTTATCAGCAATTGTCTTCAGGACACTGTTTGAGCTAACACGCACCCTACCCAACAGCGAAACAATTCGTTTGCGTCGTATTGCGTAAAAATCATCTGTACGCTCCCGTGCAAACATGTGTGACGCACTACAGTGACTAGGTAGCCCCAACAGTGCCCTGAAGGCATTATTATATTGAACTCGAAGAGCATTGTAAGTTTTTTGACTATAGTTGACCCACAAGCTACTTGTGTAGAACACCTGACAAAAAGCTTTAAACAGGGTTATTTTTACTTGTTTTGTACATCTAGTAAACCTGCGGGCCAACATGTTACTTCTAACTGCCAATGCTCTTCTTTCTCGTTCTATATCCAGGTCATCTTTTAAAGTATTTGCAATAATATGACCGAGATATTTAAAATCAGTTACCACGTCAAGTACATTTCCATTAAGTGATATAGGAAGCACATACTTCGGTTTTTTATGTCCAGATACAAATGTCATAATTACACTTTTGCTAGAATTATATACCAGACCATGGTTTTTCGCGTATGCTTCACACACAGCTAGCATTCTTCTTAAAGCTCCAATTGAATAAAACGCACCCTAGAATTTTGGTACTTAATTTAATTTGTATATCTCGATTTAGAATGTAAAATCATCTGTCTTGAAGTAGATTTGCTTTGCATCAAGCATAACTTTGTTGTTCAAAAGAAATAATGACTTTAATCAAACTTAATAGGGTACCAACATGTGAATAAACCTATCGATTGTAAAAAGAAATGAAAAAAAAAACTTAATTACACATAAAAATAAAGATGAATTAGAATCTTCTTCCTTGTCCTCCTTCACTTCGCGTTTCGAAAGGCATCTGGAAACTAAAAACACTCTGACACTAAAGAACGCTACCCGCCCTAGTCATCATTCGCTTCTGTTACTGCTAGTCAGTAGTTAAATAAAAAATCAACCGCCTCTCACTAATAATATTTCAGCATCAAGTATGGTATTCAGTACCGCATTACTTATATTAAGCTTCTTTGTGAAAAATAACTGGATAAAGCATGATAAATAAACTATGTATAAAGAAATTCTAGCGCTGTATGACTCTCGGTGCTGGATTGCATAGATTATAACTAACATACTCGTACGTCGTTGCCTGAAAATTTTCTGAACACCTTTTGCTTTAAAATTCAAATGTCCATTTACAAACAGAATCTCGGGATTTCTACTCTCTGTATTAAATCTTACATAAACAAAAAAATCAAAGTCGTGTTGCCGTTGTGGTGAACGTGCTTACACTAACACTCGATGCTTACACTTTGCCCACCTTATAACAATACAAAGGCAGGTCCTATCACCATCACTGGAATCGATGTACTAGGATCTATTTAGTTTATTAGTAATGATTTCCTTTACTGAGAATCCGTTAGAAATTTACTTTAAAACACAAATGTTTTTGTCAGCGTGTTTCGAACTAATGGCCTTCAAGCCTTTCTACATAAATATACGCTGCAAAAAATTTTCAATTTTATTATAAGCATGAGAATAGCATTTTTATGATATAAAGGCAGTATATTAAAAATAAAACAAATTCCAAAGTCAAACATAATGAAAAATTTTATCGAAAATATGGGTATAGTAGATACTTTCATATGCATAATGAAAATGCCCAATTTTTATTTCAACCCTTGAATATTAATAAATATGCGTTTTATTATATTACTAGCTTTTACTTGCGACTTGTTCCGTGTGAATCAAGTTTACTGATCGAGATAAGAGTAGCCTGTATCCTTCTCCATCCCATATAATACATGTAAACCAAATATTGTAATAAGTGGTAAATACGTTAATCACTATAAGGTAACAAACAAAATAACTTTCACATTTACAATATTAGAATGAATTTATAAGTTTTTAGTAGCTTTTTTTTATGCAACTTAGAATAGCAAACAAACTAACGGCTATACTGTTTCGCCCGTGATACCCCCCATACGTTGTCATTCCTGAGGACTCAGGTGTTATTTCTCTGTATCCTGTAAATTCACTGCCATATCTCACCCTTCAAACCGAAACACAGCCATGCAAACACAACTACTTCACGGTAGAAACACGAATGGGACAGAGGAGCCCAAGCAAACGAGTTTTGTACAAAATCTCCCTCTTTTGTTCATGGTTTTTCCTACATAGATTACAACTATATTGATTTAGTAAGCTAATAAAATGTTTTAAAGGTATTATTATCATTATCCTAAAATTTACAGCAATTTAGAACTCTCACAATATACGAACTTTCATTAAAATTCCTTAATAAATAGATATTATATAACTAAATAATCTTGTCCACAAGTATTTTATGTATCTCATTTAACATCTTTCGTACATAATTCTGAAAATTAATAAAGATGAATTAAGGACTGGAAGAATAGAATATCCTTTTAACATAATTCACGCGAGAAAAGCCGCGTGATGTCAATAGTTAAACAATAATTATCACAACACAATTTCAATGTTTTTAAATAACAGATAGCTACGAGTTCAGATAAGAAATACAAAACAGAATTTTCTACCTGGTACGTACAACAATACGATTGTCCCCGCCCAGACATCGGGCCGATCAATAGGCACAACGCGACGGACGATCCCATTAATTCACGTAGGATTCCACTTCTTGAATTAATCGCGTGCGCTACTCCTGTCCTGCCACCTAAGCGTTGGGTTTCCGAGCAGTTTCACAAATTAACGTCAACCCCCTACGATCATAATATAATTACTGGAAGAGACCGGAGCGCAGATGGAACGGGGCACTCGACTTGATGAGATTTCACGGACAACGGGCCCCGTTTTGTGCACCGCAATATTCAATATGAATGCCTGCGCTTGGAAGCAAACTTTAATTTTGGTAGAAATTTGTTCACGTAAAAGATACTTTTCTATTGTACATTTTGAGGTTTATAGCCTTTTTTTACGATTAAACTGTCACTTTTTACTTTTACTACAAATATTATCTACTGTGCGTTCAGAAAAAGATTATTACTTTATCTAATTATGTACCTGTATATTATTAGGAAACTTTATACATTCTATTCACGATTTTTTTTTTCATAATTCAATACCACTAAACCTATTTTAAATATTTTTACTGAAAAGTAGGGTATATAAAAGTCTATTTACTTCTTCTATTCTTTATATGCTTAAGTAAACATTTTATTATTCAGTTTTGAAGAAAAAATTAAATCTAATTATACTACCTTTTACCGTTGACTTCATCTACGCAATCGGAATATGTTCATTAATAAAGTTATTACTTTTAGCCTATATCTTTTTTATCCCATATAATACATGTATACCAAATTTCATAGCATTGGTTAAACCGTTAAGTTACTAAAAAGTAACAAAAGACAGGGTACTGATTATACTGATTGATATAGTAGGTATGTTTATTTATTTCTTGTTATATTGTAACATAACCCATGAGATATTTTACGCGTATATACATGTGATAAGCTATAATATAACCTATCCGTGTACCAAATTTCATTTAAATTTGGAAACACGACTGAATAATATGTAAATAAAAAGACATCCAAAGATCTTAAGTAATATTAAATGAGATTCTGATAATCTTACTCTTACTAATATAATAAAATAGTAACTAGACGACATCTGTACATAGGAGATGTTTAAAAAAATTAATGTGAGAGGTTTCAATAATAAAAATAAATAATACAACAAAGAATAGTCGAGCCGTTCCTTTCGCGTAGGTGTCATAAGAGGCGACTAAGGGAGGCCGATACACAGGAAGCAGTATCCCTCTTAAAACATATCCAAGGCCTAACTGCATTTACCAATCTGCTTGTTGCCTAACGTGGCACCTACTGGTAAAACCCCGTAAAGAGAAGACTTATGTTCAGCAGTGGGCAGTTAAAGACATATGATGAATAGAGTAATAGATGACAAAACAATATTGTATGTATATTTGTTCCGGCATCACACAAAAATAACTGCATTAAGTTAAATGCGATTTTTACAGTCGTATTCTTGAAGGTCCAACTTAAAATCTTGTATATATTTTATCTTGATGCGCCATCTAGAAATAATCTATTTCATTGGTTTTTCCAACATTTGAAATACACGCATATGAAAACGAGTAGAAAGCTAGTTAAATATTGATAAAGCAAGACACCATTCCCTATATTTAACCAAACGAAACTGTAAACCATTGATAGTAAGAGTCTTAAAAAACTTTACAATACCTTATTATGTAAACTACATAATTACCTATTTATTCTTTTAAACTAAAACCTTCTACAAATCTACTTTAACTATTACACTGTTTTGTCGCTTTCTTTCAAAATGGGAATTTCACACGAAAGAAAAAGACAGAACAGTTCAATAGCTAAAATAGGTGTATGAGAGATTTGACGTTTTTATGAATTAAGGAAGTTTTTATGATTAAAACTTTGGTCAGTGGATACCCATAGGGGCGGATAGCTGATAACTAACATGCATAGATTTCATGATAAATTTGCTATCCAATATTATTTAAGTAGAATAAATGTGTATGTGACACTAACAATACTTCAAATCTAAACTGTCTAGTTTAGATTTGGAGTATTGGAAATTAATGGAACGCAGTGTAAGTCCGTACCGTTTATTGTTCTATCGCTCAAACAGGGATTGAACGAGAGCGAAGCGCAAAACCATAGTACAATATAAACAACTTCGTTCTGTTTCGTAAAAAAAAACACTTCAATCTCAATCGCGAACATATACACCGATAGACAATAAGATGTTTCGTAGACACATTACATTAAAAACTGGGTCTGTACTCGCTACTTCGTATGCATGAACGTCAAAAGTAGAAATACTAATTAATAGACCTCGAATCGTCATATCAAGATAAAACATACACCAGTTCAGGGCTAAAACTGTAATCCTTTAAGAATAAAACAGTATTCAATGTGATGTAGTAGTTTCGCATGACGCCGGAAGAAGCAGACATACAGAGAGACAAACAAACAGACAGATACAGACAAAATTTTTACAAATTATTCTTGCATATTGATCTTATTAAGACCCCTCATATAAATTTTTCATAAATATCTTCCATGTACAGATATCGTCTAATTATTATTTTAATATATTAGTAAGATATTTGAACTTATTGTCACACAATTAATTTGGTATCCACACGAGACCATCCCTTAATATCATAAGAGATGCCTAAGAAAAAACTATAATACACAAGAAAAAAAAAACTTGCTATATAATCTTATTACACGCTGTAAACCACCGATATTCTATATATGCCATCCGGCATGTGGATCTATCTATGTACCATATTTCATTCAAATACGTTTAGCCGCTTAAGCGTGATTGAGTCACAAATATCCAACATAAAATCTACAAGAAACCACGTAAGTCGTATTGAGGAAAATAATGAAACCCAGTTTGAGACGAGGCCGTGACTCAGCAATCAGGAAAAGAGATAGAAAAAAAAACAGGCATTTTGTTGCTCAAAAAATTCTACAAATACTCAGATGATAATCGGATAATACGGATTCTACACGTGTTCGTAACTATACAAGTAGTGAAGCTAACAATAGAATATTTGGCTTTACATGCTTTATGGGTCATGTTAAAACATACCATTACTATTTAAATGGCTCGAATACCGACATATTAGAAATGTCGGTGCAAAATATTTTAGTTAATATGAAATATGTCAATGCCATTAAAACCTAACAGCATCCCACTGATGGCAATATATTCTCTCTGTTTAAGAGTTTCCTATGTTAAGAAATATATTAGATGGACAAAAATAAATAAATCTCCATATAAAAAAGATAATATTGGTCTAATATTACCATTTAGGAGGAAAAGGATTGTTAGAAATGGAGTTTGACAGCCCCATTGCTAGCAATATACCTTATTAGGTCGACTCCCACGTGGTTCCCCTGGAAACCATCGTGAACAATTCTTGTTGAATTCGTCACGATGGGCTAACTGACCTACTTCATTCTCACCTACCATCCTTCACTGGTGCCCCGCCGGTGTATACCGATAGCGCGGGTGGGGTTATCATTCCATTATCATCCATTAAAAAAAATATTACAATTTATTTATATAAAATAATAAAGATTTTTTTGTCATTTAAAGTTACATAAAAAATGTACTGAAAATGCACAAAAAAGAACTGAATAACACCAAACACAGAATGTTATGGTATCCATGATATTCTTTAAGCTACTTGATTACTGTTTATACATTGAATCTTATACCTCAAACCTAATACAATAATTAATGTATTATCTACAATCGAGTTCTACCAATGATCATATTTGAAATATCCAAAAAAATCTACACAAATTTTAAAAGAATTTTTGCAAGCACAAAGTATAAATGAAAATATATATATTTTCATTTATACTATTAAATTTCCTACCATGCCAATTTTAATTATGAAGAAAAGTATAACGTATATCCATTTTTGAACGTGTGAACGAATTTGAACAATGAATATGACATCATTGATGTTACTTTTCAAAAGTAAAATTTATACCTTTGCCCATGTTGATTCTTATATATTATTTTTGGTGTCTCATTTTTGCATTTTAGCTAAGCGTTCACATTATTATAATAATTTAATCATGAAAATGTAATAAACAACCAGTTGGACACAATTTTGTTGAATATTATTGAAGATAAACTACAAATTAATTATGAGCTATATAATCAATTACTATCATTACGTTAACATATTATATTTGTATGTATTTATAATGTTATTGCATACAATATATATTATTATGTTAATTTATATGAATAGGCGCATTTTCTATATGATATGTAAAGTTATTTCGTTGTTTTTAATTATATAAGTTACAAGTATTTCGCCACCAGTGCCTCTTAATCACTTTTTTTACCTAATGATTAGCTGGTGGGGGGTTGTTAGTAATGCGGACTACCAGTTCCATTGCTAGCAATACACTGGCAGCTTGATCTCCACGTGGTCCACCCTGGAAACTATCGTGCTGAATTCCAGGTAGACTTGCCTTTTCATTCTCATCTGTCATTGCTCACTGGTACCCCGCCAGCGTATACCGTTAGCGTAGACGGCGTTACCATTCCATTATCATCCTTTAAAAAAAGTGATTAGCTGGTACAGAATATCATACAACAATAAAATTGGCCATTTGTACAAATATTATTAGGCAATAAAGAAGTAATTGTCAATACCAAATCAACTCTAATTCAAACTATTAGTAAATAATGGAATTTATAAATACAGATGACGCAGATTTGTGAAGTATTAATTAGTCTATTGATCATTCAAAATTTGTTTGAACATAATTTTGCACTTCAATATTAATGAGTGAGTAAACACTACGCATTCAGTATTAGTGTGATATATGAGTATACTCTATATATTATATATATAGAATGTATGTCAATATTGATCTATTTATTTCCACGTAAGTTTACATACAAAATAAGCAGAGGGAACAGAGTGCCAAAACCATAGGCATTTGCTTACATGTATGTTTCGGTTCATGCAATTTCATAACTCGTCTCATGCATGCACGCTAGTTCCGGAGACTCTTGACACGGTTTATCTGATCATAGTAAGTTAGTCTAGTATTCCCCGGTACCTACATCTACTTTTGCTTTATATTTCTGTTTTGTCAGCCTTTCATGTCTTGTTCTTCTTTGTTTCTAAATCATAAAGTTTGTAAAGTAATTGTAATTTTAAAAGATTTTTTTGTAAATAAATATGTACTTAACAAAGCCCTTTCCCTATTCATCTATTAACTGCCCACTGTCGAACATAGGCTTCCTTGCATAAGGGTGTTTTGTTAGTAGTTACCACGCTTGGCAGGCGAATTGACAATCGCAGATATGCTTTTGGTTATATTTTAAGAGAGACGCTGCTGCCCATCTCTCATAAAGGAAGGGGTGGCTCATTCTATGCCAGGACCAAATAGGCAACTTAAACAAAGACATGTAGTAAATTCACCACCACGTCCGATGTCTGATGACTGTAAAAAATAGCTTATTTACTTATCTATCACAAACAGGTAGGTGTATACCAAATTACATGACAATTATTACTAAAGCCGCTAAAAGATAATAAACAAATAAATTCTTTCACATTTATATTGTATTGATTGTGAATAAGTTTATAATATTTACTTATTTATTACAATTACCAACTAGGGGAGCTTGACAGTTTCCCAATTCGTTCGCTTAGTAATCACAATATACAAAACCTAATAAAATTTAATTACTAGACACTTTCTAAATAATTTATTGCCATTCTGCGAAACTCGACAAGTTTACAAGTTAATATATATTTAATCACAGTCTTAGTTACAGTCCTAATGCATTCACATAATTGGCTGGATAATAGGATTACTCCCGTGAGCATATTTTTCAACCGACTTCAAAAAAGGAGGTTCTTAATTCGGTTGTATTTTTTATGTTTGTTAGAAAGTTTATCAATAGCTTAGTAATTTATTTTTAAATCAAAGTGACTGTTTTTGCTGTAATTGAAGTATGTTTTTTATGTAACACATTCTTATTTTATATATATATATATATATATATGGTTTTAAGCATTGAATAACTAGCGACCTATCCCGAGTCCACATTCACACGGTTGCAATTATCTACTTGTACAAAACGTACACCAAAGTACATACAAAATTTCCGTAAAAACTATCTAAATGACAATACAACTCGTATCAAAATTCGTTTCGTAACTTAGAAAAAGTAAAAGGAGAAACAGATAACGCAAACAGTGAGTAAGTTTTATGCTATTTTGAGATATAATTTAGGAATATACATAAAAAAAAGAATATTATACAATTCACAGAACTGAAAGTGCTATAAATAAGTTTAAATCCGTGTTGAAAGTATATCACTGTTTTAATCTTTTGAAAGTGCATCGAAAACTTTACAAAAAGACTTCATAAAAATTGTTGTAGCAAAAATCTCAACATTAAAACTGCTGAAACTTCTTCATTACACGCCCACTGAAAAAGTTTTTATATTTGTTACTAGTATTGGAATATCGAATTTACTTAAGAGAGGCACATCGTTATCAGTATCGTATTTGAAACAAAATATTCCTAGGAAATTTTATATAGGTACGTATTTTTTTTATATTAATTCTGACAATTTTAATGATCGTTAGGACGACACTTTTTACTATGTAATTTAATTGCTTCTCTTAATACTAATAACTTTGAAAGCTTAAAATAACTATGACAACTAATATAAAAGTAATTGAAAAGCAATTATAAATATAATAATGATTAAATTATATTCCACAAAAACTCCGATTTCAATTGTGGCAAAATCAGTTATTTTGAAGCAAAAATTTAACTTAATCCGCTTTTGATAAAATTCGTATGGAACTAAACTATAGGTAATATATACTTTCAGATAAAAAAGAATTTTCCAAATAGATTTTCAACTGACAGAGTTATGAGGTAACAAGCATAAAATAAAAAATACAACCAAATTGAAAATCTCCACCTTTTTGAAGTCGGTTTAAAAGAATATACGATTATAAATCTTAAAGGGATAGTCAGAATCATATGTCGACTAGCACCGTTATGATAAACAAAACACTCGCCACGTTCGCCATTTCGCCGAGCACATTAGAATCCAATATGGCAGAAAACGAGCCTAACATTATCATTCGGCTTAGTTTAATTTCTTATCAGGGTTTTCCATCGTCAGAGGATGAGTTGGAAATTTAAATTGACACAGTAATTGATATCGATCAGATATGAACTCGTGATCTTGATTAGTAACTTGAGTAAAGATAGGTTTTACAGAACAGAAACGCTACAAATATATCATCATCATCATCATTTCATTACCTTACCACTGCTGAACATAAACCTTCGCCATAAGGGTAATTCTGACAGTAGTTGCCATGCTTGGCAGGCGGGTTGGCAACCCCAGTTAGTGTTTTAGAAATATTTTAAGAGGGACGCTGCTACCGATCACTCTACCATTAAGTTCCTTTAGTCGTCTCTTACTACACCCGCATGAAGGGGAGGGATGGCCTAATCTATGCTGGGACTTTTAATATTATACCAGCTGTTAACTGTCCACTGCAGAAAATAGGCCTTCCCCATTATATATTATATTAATGTTGTATTGTTTTTTTTTAGAATAACTTTTTTTTCTCTGTTTTATAGCTTTTATTACGTTAAAATTAAAATAGATTTAACACATGAGTACTATCAATTTAATTAATTATAATTGATATATTTATAATTAAATATTACGTAAAATTCATAGAAGAAAAAACAGAAAAACTCCCTTTTCAAAGGCCTTTTAAAACAGAGTTATTTTTGTATCTATCAAATAAATGTTATTGAAACTATAAAATTACAATCTAGTCTTCAAAAGCACTATTAAAAGTCTATATAAATTTATCTGATTATCACTTCCGGCTGTCGACGGTCTTCCAGTGCCATTTGCCGGAAATATGGTGGCGGGGTGCAGGATCGCTAATCAATGTCAGTCGCACCGTAGGAACCCGAGATTTGTCGATATACGGGTTTAACCTCCAAGCCAGGCCCCTTCAAATCTGTAACTAGCCAATTCGTATTGGCTAGTAGAACATAATAAAGTGTTATTTTTAAACGACTTAAAAAAGGTTTTTAAGTCAATTGTACTTTTTTTATTACCTACCTCATGACTTCGTCACTTATAAACCGATTTAAAAATTATGTATTTATCTGAAAGAATATCTAATATAGATTGGTCCTATAGAATTTTTTATAAAATTAGTTTAGTTTTTAATTGAAATAAGTAGTTTTGCTGTTTTCTTTGTTATCTCCTTATGATGACATATAATATCATCATTTATATATGGATGAGAGGAAAATCGCTAAACTGCTCTCAATGATTGCCCATGACGGGTTGTGTCAAATGTGAAAAAGTTGGGGGAAAAGTTAGTGAATAACTTGCTATTATAATTAAATTAACATTGTTGTGTTGGGTTGTGAAAACAAAGCGAAACCGGAATTGATTGGATTCCGAGAATTTCTTATTGTTTTATGTGATATTATAATGATACAAAAGAATTTGCTTCGCGAAAAAATGGCGAAATATTATAATCAACACGAAAGTAAACCTTATTATACAAACGTAATTACTACAACAGTAATTGTGAACATTAGTTGAGAATTAGTGAAGCAATTACAGAGATAAAAAAAAATATATACAATTGAAAGTCTCCTCCATTTTGATGGCGCCAAAAAATCAATAAGGAAATTCTATATTCCCGGGGCTTACGTTGAGATGCTAGTAATTATGACCGTTACATTATAATCATCTGACACAGCATAAACAATATGTTCGATTTTTAAAATGTAACATTTTATATCTTTTGTTAAAATAAACGGATCATATGTATTCATATAAAATCAGTTTTTCAAACTATCAATTACTAACCAAATATTACAAAATAAGAATAATAAAATAAAATACTTTCTTCGAGAAGTAAGGATATATAGAGATATATATTCGCCCATCCTCATCTTTATTATACTTTAATCCTCCGCAATACGTATATAGAAAAATCTAATACTACATATGCTATAGTCGCAACTCTCAGCAAAATTTCTATTAATTATTCACATAGATATAATCACATTGAACTAATAGCTCTGAAATCTATATTATTATACAATGTATCCTAAGTAACGGAGTAGAATATGGAATAGTAAATATAAAATGTTTAATGTAGTTCCCTCTTACGACGTAGGTAACCACCGAGAAAGAATTTCTCGTATTGCCTACAAAAGTGGAAGATTACGAGTTTGCAGCGGCGAAATTGCAGCGAATTAGTATTTATTATAACATACATAATACGTATACCTACCTTCAAAGTAAGAGTTCAGAAATAAGAGGGCAATTGTGTTTGTTTGTTTATTTAAATTTTATTGTAGATTTATATTTAAAAGAAGTATTAGGATTATCAGCATTATTTCAACAATTTACTATCTTTTAGGAGAACATTATCTCCATAAAGAATGGATATGAGACACTCGCATCCATTGCTTGCAACATAAACCAACACAACATAGACCAATACAACGAGACCATTATTCCATCTAGTCCTACACTACACTTGATTATAGAGGATCGTCACTTATTACCCGTCCCGTTGATTTACCATTATTATTAGAATACGTTAAGAAGATAATAAGGATAAATAAAGCCACGGAAAAATATTAGTTAATATTGTTTTATCACATTTATAGTCAATACACCAAAAACTATTGACACAGATTTCTAATCGTATTACTATTATAAATGTAAAAAATTGTAAGATGGATCTTTGTTAAATTTTCACACAAAAGCTACTGTAGAAATTTTGCATAAAATTTGGTACAAGGATATATTATATCCTAAATCAGAATATAGGATACTTAATATACTAATGCACGTAAATGAAGCCGCCTGATACAGTACAGCTAGAGAACAAAAATGTAACACACAGAATTTCAATATTGTCTGAACGTTTTGCAGTATTATTTGTAGCTGCCAGCGGAACTTTAAACCTAATGAGCTAACGTTGGAGTAGCGATTCACTCGCTACAACAATTATTATGTTTCTAATATAGTGTTGTATGAAAATTTGTAAAAGTATTTGGATGTTTATTACTCAATCATAGTTTTACATGAAATTTAGTATACAATTTTTTTTTATACAACTTAGAATGGCAAACAAGCTGACGGCCCACCTGTTGGAAAGTGGTAATCGTCGCTTTACGGTAGAAATACGAATGGGACAGAGGTACCCAAGCAATCGTCTTTTGTACAAAGTCTCCCTCTGGTATATCATATCATTCATATTAAAATGTGGTATAAGTCAATTTGTCCGTCTCTCTATGCAACCAAAACGTTTTTTATTATGCTTCATTGGGTTTCTATTTAATAATTTAGATGATATTTATAGACATTATTTTTTAATGAATTTGAAATTTTTCTTTCTTTTTCATTCATCATATAATCATGTTTACATACACACATACATTTAATTTGTGTATACTATTTATGATAAACTACCTTTTATTCTTGCTAATTCATACAAGTAGCTTTCAAAGTAGGAAAATCAACAAAATAAACTATTTCTATATATCCTGTCAACATAATTTACCAGTTTTTAAGTCAGATGTTTTGAAATACAACTGCGAAAACCGTATCAAATTTGGTGCAGTAGTTTCTGCATGATTCCAAATAAAATAGACAAAATTTCTAAATATTATTGTATTAGCCTCTAATGCTCTTATTAAAACCCTTTATATATTTTTTTACTAAAATATCTCCCATGTGCAGATATCGCTTAGTTACAATTTTAATATATTATCATATATACATATGTCTATTCCATATGTCCATTTTAGGACAATATCTACTCATATTTTTATACAATTTATCCAGCGTCATAAAATTTTAATTAAAATTGTCGGCACCTAATGACAATGTAAAATGTCGTATACTCTGATAATAATAACTTTATTTTCAAATTAAAGTGAAGTAGTTAAACTTTTTAATTACAAACAAAATTAAAGAAAAACATATTCTTAATTAGTTTTGGGGCTACGGACGCTTTTTTTTTTTTTTTTTTTTTTTTTTGCTTTTAGAAACACTCATTAAAATCAACTAACGTTTCATATTTATTTGTATTCCATAATATTCAATAATATAACGATAGTATAGAGGAAAATAAATATTTTCTTCTATTCACACTCTTTAATAATATTGTTATTATTAATTAATTTATTTCTGTTTATATATACCAGTAGGAATATTGCAACTTTAAATCTATGTAAATAGATACTAAATGAATTAAAATCCGACACAGCATAGAAATGAAAGCTCTGGGCAACGGAACGTGCATAATCGTGGAAGGGTTCCACTCGTTGTCCTCGTAACTTGAGATATAAACTACGGAACTCATTTTAATGATGTTTGTTTTTCTCGTCATAATACAAAATATATCAAAAATTAATTTAATAACACACTTCACTTAGCTTCACATGCTTCATGTTTATTAGTAACTCGCTTTTTGTATGCTTGATTTTCAGAAATAGGAAAACCAAACAAATGGACCACTTCTAGATGACGTATATATAAAAGACGTATAAATTAAAGCTTTTTTCGGTAATCAACTTATTTTCCAACATAAATTAATCTAAAACAAACAAAATGTCTACCGAAATGATTTTGTCGGGCATTTCATATTGCATGGCTGTGTGTAGCTGCCATTTAGTTACCGGATAACCCTGTACCTACCTACGTGATGATAGCCAAGCGCGCGTTACACGTGAAAACTGAATAGGCCTACATTGTTCGCATCTCCTTATTCTATTAGGGCCCATGTATTACGCGCGTGCCCCGATATAATCTTTAATAGGTAGCTTACGCTCCGCATAAATTCAGCAGGAGCACAATATCGGTTTACATTAAGTTCAATATGAAGTTCGCTACATTCTGTGTTCAGTAATGGAATCTCATAAGCAACACCTCGAGGTAATATAAAAAATAACTTATTTCGGGAATTTGTATTCTGGACTACTCTACTCTGGAATGTTTTCTTAGAATTTCTATAACTCGAATGTGAAATTTCTGCGTATTTATTTGCACGTAAAATTATGATTCTGTAAATGCCTAATTTTTTATATAATTATGTAAAAGTGAGTTTCCATTTACTGACTATCGAAAAGTAAAAAAGAAACCCATAATCTAATACTTTGTTTGGATTCCGATTTTGAAAATATCCTCAGAGAAAAGACTTTTTTGTTAGCGAGGCCACATATTAAAAATGACATGATAATATCCAAAAACCTACCAAGTTTATTTTCTATCCAAATTATGCAACGACACGATAACTAAAATTCTACCAAATTTATCTAAGAAAACAAAAACAGTATAAAATTTAGTAATAAAATTAAAATTTGATTAATGTAAAGGTCGTTAGAGTGAATTCAGTCACAAAAATCTGACCTTTCATTTTCATGGCACACTCACATTCAATAGGAAGGACAAGCTATGTAGTAAGAGCTATTTATTTAGATATACGAGTAATATAGAATTTTCATCTGAATATTTTTTTCATATCATAACAATCTTGATATTTTAATATCACATTTACTTATAATTTATTCATCTTCACGTTAAGTTTCAAAAAGAATCTTATGCCCTTACATACATCTCTTGCTTCATCCAGTTTTACAACTCGTATCACGAATGCACGCTGATTCCAGAGCCTCCCGACTCATCCCTAATATGTAGAATAAAGACTATTTACTCATAATAGGTTAGCCCAGGTTTTCCTCAGCACTCACATTGTTGGCATGTCAGTTTTTTCAACCATTGTTTAGCTATTTTACATTGACACATTGTTTCAAAACAAATCACTCTTAGTCCATTAAATCTTCAAACATCATAATCCTTGAGTTACTTCTTGTAATGTCGGAGACAATGTTCTATTACATAAAATCAGAGCCAAGAAGGAAACATAATGAGGATCAAGCTGTGATTTCAGGCAAAGATTAGATTATTCTAATTCTGGCGCAAGAAATCACTTGAGCACGTACATGTCGCCGGAGAATTTGTGTAGGGGAGGTGAGAATACACTGTGCTTGGAATCCTTACAACCGGCCGTGATGAGCGTGTATTTTATGTTAAACACAATAGAATTAACTCTGTGTTTATAATTTAATTAATTTTGAATATTCCTTGATAATGTATTGTTATATAACGCTTGTACAGATTCATAAAAGGACGTGACGGCAACACGCTACCAAACTTTCTCATGCTGCAAGTATTCATAAACAATGGTTGCCACTTTTTATTTACCCTAAAAGTCCTCTACATGGGTACCACTATCCCATTTGTATCAGTTCAAACGATTCAGTGATCAAACGAGTCTGGTGGCATTGTTATACTTTGGTATAATATTATATTATATTTGAATTTTATTAGTAGAATGAGATAGACACCCATTATTAATTTCTACATAAAGGTATAAAGAAATTCTCAGAAAAGACAACGCATGAGTAACATGTATTTGGATATTTTTGTATATTTTATGGTGTCCATGTACTCAGGGCTATAAACGAAGGTTATCATTTTCTATCATGTTGAATTAAAGCTTGTTTGCCATTCTAGATTAAATAAAAAATAAATACTTCCAATCTATTACGCACTCTCAATTTGTTTGCTTAATTACAATTACAATAATTAATAACTAAAATAATTATATCTTCCTTTTTTTCACATTAGTTTCGTTTAGATATAGTGGAAAATATAGTAACGAGTGTCAAAGATCATTATCCTTACACATACATATCTCTTTGTCTTACGTACTGTCATACGTTATCTCAAGCATACACGCCGATTTTTGATACTTTTAAACTCTCCTACTTACATTTACCAAGATATAGTAAATTGAAGACTTCGAAAATACCATAGACAGTCTTTATTTATTATAATTAGATTAATAATATTATAAGTTTAAGTATCGCAAATATACAAATATATTATTTTTTTACAAAAGTAGATATAAAATATTGAACATGTTATAAGTTTTCACTTAAGATTCCATACCATTTAACTACAATGTTACAGAAATAAATCCATACCATAACATACAAAATATATTTTATTTTTGTACTAAGAAATTGTTTTCAGAGTACTGTTTACGATATTATTGTGCAATGAAATCTGCACTAGCTGTATTGACAAGGGGAAATAATGTACCTACTAGTATCTCAACAATTTGAAACTTGGCGAGGCAACGTAATACTGCAATACTGTAGGGCTGCTATATAATATAAATATAGCACCATCATATAGCAACTGGATACTTTTTAACCGATTTAGTAAAAAAAAAACGTTTCCTAATTAGAATTAACTGTATAATTATATTGTGTAATGCAACATCGTCGCCTATTGTGATTTTTTTATTAAATGCAATTTCAGTTAATTTTCATATTAATTTATTGATATTACTTCTTTTTTATTGCAATAAAATAAAACACTTAGCTTTAATTAAAAAATAAATGTAAAGTTTGGCGGTAACGTGATTAATGTAATACCAGAATTCCGGGCGCCGAAATGCCCTAGAAAATTTCTAGGGCATAAAATAGATAACAGATTCATTTCAAAAGAAAACCAAATATGTTTGCGAGTTAAAATTATTATGATGAAATAGGTATGATGCCAGCCCTACCCGAGAAAAGCGATAAGGCGTAGATTAAACTTGTGTTTGCTCACACACACATATTTAACATTCTCGCCTGGCCCACGACAACGCTTGCTATTGCTATTTGCATACCTACTTGTTTTGTAAAACGATTTTGCTCTGGACGTACACATGCAAATGCAATATCCGTTGATTAAAGTGCTGGATGCTGATTTAAAGCTCTTCAATTTAAATACATTTGGATAATCCAAATGTATATTATATTTATAAATATTTTCACATTAAGATATTTCCTCATTTTTTTAATTGAAATCATGTTTAAATTATCAATATGGTGTACTATTTTTTAATATCCTGGATATATTATAATATAATATATATTGAAATATTTTCAATTTATCATAACTGTACTGTACTGTACTGTACTGTACTCTTACTTCAATCACAAACATCTTTTATTACAAATATTTTTTAATGTACTTTAATATCGTAGATCTATTAATTGTTAAATTTTATAACTTGAATATATGATATAAACATTGATAACTGAATACTTATTACAGTGGACGCTAAACAATATCAATATACAGATATCCTCTCTCATTACAAAAAAAATAAGACAAAAAATTAAATATATTAGTCATTTATTTATCAAAAAGACACTATTAACGGAATTAAATACCTAACAGTACCATTGCTAACTTTTCATTACATAATGGCTACCTTTTTGACTGTAAAAGAGTTTAGAAAATGTGAAAGTTAAATGGAAAAGGGTTTCCCGTTTTAATTTAACTTATCTGCTACAACTTATCTAGTACTTAACGTCAAATAAATCTACATACCTACCTACCGAATATAAAATTAAAACAACCGAAGTTGTGGAAACATGAAAAAGATAAATGCATTCCCTGAACGAATCACGTAATGTGGCTATCTCGGATCCGGTTACATTTAAAACGTGTGCCAACTATCTTGACATTTTACGCCTATCTATTTAATAATTTAATTATGTGTGTTACGTGTAAAGTTATAGCTTACGAAGGGTAGTGTACATTAATTCAATTCACAATTTGTCACCTCGGTTTAATCGCGGAATGTCGGTATCGCGTGACTTCGTGTACGCCGGCAGAGGCATCCGAGCCGTTTCGTGAGCACTCGCTGCATAAATTACTTACAATTTATCTAGGGTACATTTACGTCGCAGCTCGAACGTGACAAATTAAACAAAAATTACATCGTCAGTAATGTCAGCGTTGGACTTCGTGGTAATTAAAATATTATTGTTGTAATGCTGCGAAAATTAGTTTATTAGTGGTAAATTTACGCTGCCATATAGTACCATCGATATAGGTAGAGAACTAAATTAACTTATTTTTAGTTTCAAAATAATCGAGGTTCATTATTTTTTCTTTGTTTTTGTCTATATTAATTATTAACATGACTTTACTAATGATAATAATTGCCTTACAGTTTAACAACTGGACAAATGAAAAAGGAAAAAATAAGATTGCGATTATTATAATAATCAACACATTATTGTGTATTTAGGTGTAATTTATTTTATATTTATATCATTAATAGAAAAAGAAAGAAACGAAATATCTACATTTACACTAATATTACAAAAAAGTAAAGAGTTATTTCTTTGTCTGTAGTGGATAAAATAATTCTTTCACTCATAGAAAGATACATTATCCACTAGTTATATAGGCTATAATATTATTTAAAAAAAATAAAAATCCCTACGAAAATTACGGATAGAATCGAAAGATGATGTTAATCGTATCGCGATATTAATCTCTATCCAACTAAATAGCTTCATAGTCAAAATTGATCGGTTTTTTAATTTAGGAGTTACGACGTATGTAAAAATGAAAAAAAATCGTAGTTTGAATTAACATTCCTATACTTATTATTGCTATTATCGTCTATTGGTCTAAGTACTAATTTATATTTTGTCTATCAACCCGCACAGAGCTAAGGCGGGTTGCTAATAATAACATAGTTATTTCTAGAACCCTCTCCCTTTTTACGTTGGTTGGAAATTGAAGACAACCGTCTTTGTCTTACAATAGATTCAATTAGAGCAGCATTAAACTAGCCTTGTTCTTGATAAGCCAGTTACGATTTAGTGCTTTAGCTTACAATATATCTACGAATCACAGCTATAGTATAGTCTAAAGAACTCTGCCCAAGTTGTACTTATTTTAAATGATGAAAATGGATTCATAATCATGCCTACGTTATTGGTATAAGGAGGTACGAGTACCATATTGCTACCAATAGGGCTGCTATTCTTCGTTACCAACAATCCCCTCCCCTACACAAATGGTTGTAATAGAAATTATCTCTAAGTTGCTATTTTAGAGAAACATTGATCAATTGATGTACAATATTGTTTAGAATTCATAGACATCAAGCAGCTGGAAAAGTATGATTTTTATGCAACGACGTTGGCAAACAAGTCTGCTGATCGAATAATTTACTATACGTATATAGTAGATATTTATATAAAAATAATATACGTGTTTTTCGGTTCTAGAAAATCAATATGCTGACTAACAGTATTCATTTCAGCTATTCACAATCCACTGCTGAACAAAGACCTCCACCCACAGACCGCCATAAAAACGGCCTTGAACCTCCAGTATCTATTGATTCCCTGTATAAAAGCATATAGGTATAACATTAATTATATTTAGGTGTTTGTAACAAATAAGAAAAGATAGTTACAATGGTGCCATCCTTCTTTCTTAATAATACTTATCATAAATATATTTTTATATCCTTTTTATCTTTACAACAAACTATACACACACACACAGACACACACACACATATATATATATATATGTATGACAAATAAGCCGATGGCTTACTTTAAGTAAAGTGGTAACTACTGAAGCTCATGGTACTCTTTATGCGTTACCATAAAGAGAACTAAGATATTGTCTTCGAAACCTGTAAGTAAATTCACTGCCATATCGCACCATTCAAACCAAAACAAAGCCATGCAATCACAATTGCCTTGCGACAGAAACATTAATGGGATAGAGATACCCAAACAGACGACTTATCCTGTTTCATAAGGTCCATTACGAGATTCGCAACTGCGAGTAATAAACAGGGATTCAATATTAAATATCTGCCCTTGAATCTGAAACTTATTTATTACTAACTTCGCTATTATCAAACATTTATCGAACTTTTACACAATTTAATCTCCCTAAAATGTATGGCTACATAGTACTTATTTCTAAAATGAGGCTGATTGATATTATCTAAAGTTAGTAAAGGTACTGAATCTTAAGTGATCATTGCTCAGTAAAATAACAAAACCACATCTTTACATCTTAAGAAATAAGGTCAAGTTTCCTTAAACAACAAAACCATTTTCAGCCAGTACCTAGATAGCAAATGTTTTCAGTAAAATGGATATAACGACAGCCATTTCATTTTCATCATCCTAAACTGCTCTGAGCTATTTCTGGCAGTAATTTAATCAAAATCTCGCAAAGTTTAGCTGAGTAGATATTTATAGGTAATAATTTAATTTTCTTTATTAATAAAAATACGTACTTACAACACGAATTGAAAACCTATTTTTAAATTCGTTGTTAAAAGATCTTACTGCGTTTTGTAATAAAATATCATCAAGATATAAAAGATTTTTAAGATAAAAATATCTCTCTTTGTGTAATTGAACGTATACTTATAAAATTACTTTTATATGTACAATAATTTTCAACTTCTATCAGAAAAATAAAATGTAATGTGAATGAATAAAAATGAATGAAACTTAAAAGAATACTTTTAAATTATTTCATAACGGAAATTGAATTGCCTGGTGGTATCGGCATAGAATAGGTCACCCAATCCTTTCCCGTGGGTGTCGTGTGAGGCGACTAAGGGAGGACGAGATATGGACATTAGCGTTGTTCTTAAAACATGTTCAAAGACCTAACTGTAATTGACAATTATCGACTATTTAAACTCGGCATGGTATTGCTGGCTCTCTGTCAATGCACTGAGAAACTTAATCGCTATATTGGAGTTATTATACTTTACCCAGGTTATTATACAATGTGAAGAAAAACCAGTTCAAATATTTGAGGTAGGTATAAGTTGGTGCCCATTATATATACCATCTATAATGGTCACTAGTATTCCTGTAAAAAGAGTGCATCTACCTAAGTACACTAGTTAACTAGTCATCGCCAGGTCAAATTTAATAATAAGTTTAGTATGCTGCTGCAACTCCTGCCTTTTCATAGTGCCTCGACCAACATCGTCGAGACTTTGACGCCCACACAGAGGTTTTGGCAATGTTCAGCGCAAAAGTCGGTTTTGCTTTTATACATAATACACGAAAATGGCAATGGTATCCTGAATATGTATAGAAATAGGTTGAATAATCCTCTGATGCTTGCCCAGAAGACTAGGTCATTATTAGTAATTTTTTTTTATACCACTGAAGTGACAAACAAATATACGACCAACTTAATGGTAAGCCGTTTCATACATACCAGGGGTATTACATACGCTTTGCCGACCCTGAAGAAACCTCTTTATTTCTTCTTTGAATCCCATGCTGTAATCTCTTGGAAAAACCTCGACAGGTAATATCAGTAACTATGTACATAGTTGTAGGTTTACCTACTATCAAGTCGTAAATTAACTGAAATTTATTATTATTATTTCTAACAATCACAACTGCCCTACAGGAGGAAAGATGGTTAAGTGACTTCTGGCAGAACTATATTCGGTTAGATTTCAGTGAAAAGTGGAAAGTGAATAGTACCTTGTATGCAAGCAGTATCTAAGAGCACAGCTTTCTACATCTGTCCCAGAACAAAACTACTCTGGAACGCCAACCGTCTTAGGTTCACAAGCTTCTCGTCATTCAATATAATACATACATTCACCAAAAACATCTTTGAGAATTTCTGATCTATTAGCACATTATAAAGTTTGTTCTTAAGAACTATTCTATAGATGATGATGAATTAGTCCCAGTAGAATCTGAAGCTACCGCTTTCAAAGACCAACCATAGTTTTAATACAGTGATTACCATCTCACTTCCACAAAGTCGTACCTACTTAAAAGATAATTCTTGGTAAAGGATTTACTACTACTTGGTTGTATCTTGTGTACATGCAAATACTTAAGTATTAACAAGAGTTGATATATCTAAAAGTACACGAGTTGTGACTGTTCAGAATTATTATTATTTTAAATTAGGCATCGATTTAACAAATTCTTATTTCAATTTATTTAAAGTATTTTAACGAAATACTTAAGCTTCCACTTGAGACTTCAATTTAGATAAGAAAAAATATTAATAGCTCTTCCTTTTTTGATGACGTAAGTCGTACTTTTCAAAATAAATTATGCTTAGTTATTTTTTGTCAGTACATTCATTTGTCAGTTCTTATTTTTTTTTGCATATTTATTATTAACTAGACTGACATTTTATATAAATATACAAGCTTTTAACTGCATCTTTATCTACTATATATATCCATATATAACCAAAATATGTTCACTAACTACGAAAAAAGTAGTCTGTATTCATCTCGATTCTATATAGTATATATACGCCATATTTCTTAAGGATCAGTTAAGCCGGTTAGACGGTATAAGATAACAAACAAACAAAACTTTTTTGTGCAACTTAGAATGGTAAACAAGCTAACAGCCCACGTGACGGAAAGTGATAACCGTCGCACGTACACATGAGCAGTACCATGGACATAAATGAGTATACCTACTGTTTCGCCAATGATACTCCCCATGCGTTGCTATTCCTGAGGACTATAGGGGAATAATACCTGAGTATTATTCCCCTATACCCTGTAAATTCACTGCCATATCCCGCTCTTCAAACCGAACACATAGCCATGCAAACACAACTGATTCACGGTTGAAACACGAATGGAATAGAGGTGCCCAAGCAAACAGCTTTTGTAAAATCACTTTAAAATTAATAATATTAATAAGGATTCATAAAGCTCAGAATTTCTTACTATGTATCTAATATGCCGAATTCTGAGTACCCGTATTAATCCACAATGTTTAAATTTTATTAAAATCTATCAGCGTGAACAACTAACTTAACAACCAAATATTACAAATTTTCAGATTTATGATAAAATAATAGCATTATATTTATATAGAAACAGAATCCTATCTATATTGTGTACTACACTTAAAATTCTACTCGTACAAAAAATACCACAATAATTAGAAGGGAATTACTAACAAATTATTGCTATAGAGGGTGGTATAATAGCCCTGCCGAGTTGGATGGCTCTCATTAGTGTACGCTGGGCCAGCGTTGAGCCCGCCTCGTTGTAGAGCCTGCATTATTCATGCGGACAATATTGCTCTGCCACCGCATCTACAGGTACAGACGGGAACAAAAGAAAATTAACACAAAATTAATGACAAATATTCCATCTGCGGTTTACCTCTTCGTAGAGAAACAGTGGGACGGCAAATAAGTTATACCGTAGTCTATGGACGTTTGCGATACGAATTGCATAGATTAAGATTGCGGTAAAAATTATCATATCATATATCGCTCAATGATATTTTGATATTTTTTACTCACAGAAAACTGATATGCTGAGATTTGGGTAAAAATTTTCAAATACAACGATATTTAATAGTAAGTTTATCCGTAAAATGAACTCATAAAATACATATCAACTCACCTTATGTAAGTTTAATCATCATTAGCGTAATCCACTGCTGATCATAGGCCTTCCGCTAAGGGGAGGGGGGGAGGGTTGCAGTATTTGTCATGCTAGACAGACGGATTGGCAACCGCAGTTAGCCTTTAATTATGTTTTAAAAGTCTGCTTGGTAACCGTAATTGGACTTCTGTGATGTTTTAGGAGACACGCTACTGCCCATCTCTTGTCCATTAAGTTCCTCTAGACACTCCCTGGAAAGAAAAGGGTGGCTCATTCTATGCAGGAATCGAACAGCAAAGTAAACTTACCTATACATATTTTTTTTTTTATTCTACTTAACTACTCTATATTAAAAAGATAAGAAGATAAAATAACTTCAAATTCCTAATAATTAATATCAAAATCTAAGTAGAAAATGATTGCTTTTAATTGAGCCTATTATGTTTTATAGCTAAAAGACTAAATAATTTATTACTTAATTATCTACAATCTATTTTATTAATACAAAATTCAGCAACATAAATTATTTCGTCACCGTAGACGATTGTACCAACTTGATCAATGACGTTAACATAGATACAACGTTAGGAGATGTGACATTTTGTACAAAGCTCGCGTACTAATATATTCTGAAAGCAATTGAACGTTAGAATTATTATGTGGAATGTTGAGTGGAACAGTCGTTCTGATATTAATTCAAAAGCAACCAACCATCGATCTATCCTAATTCGCTAATCGACGGTTAACCGCGAATATCTCCTAACACGGATGAAATAATTCTATTTTATAAATAATTGGATACGAGGAATTGTTAGTTGGCCGGCCTAAACCTATATCAGTATTAATGATAAAATGAAATGTCAGAAGTATAGTTTCGTTCTTCCATAGAAAGATCATGCATACAAAGATTGATCGATTGCAAGGGAAATAAACAAAGTTTGTGTATATCTACTATTAAGTACCTAACTATATTATATCCGTAATACTGGCTGCAATGTACGTTGTAAGGTTCTATTATTCTTATATAACTATGATGAATCTTTTTTTCCGAAAGTTGCCTAAAGATATTACATGTAATATTTTTAGGAATCTTTCTCATTTATTATAATAAAGTTTGTAAAGATGTTTGGATGTTCATTACTCGATCACAATTCAATAACTGAATGAATTTAGATAAAATATGTTTACCAAATTTCAGTCAAATATATTTACGATATATTAGGTAAAATTATTTACATTATTTAATTCACGCAAGCATCGACGTAATTTGCAACTTAATATATATAGATGTATTTGATAATCTTATATAGATAGAGCATCGAGCCTCAAAAACGGGTCAACTTTTTGTCAGCTAATTGTCAAATTAACTGACTCATTTTTTTTATTAGTGTTCTATATATTATAGTTACGCATAAAATGTATCTTGACATATTATTTATTGAATAAAATGAGTGTTTACGTATTAAAAAGATGCAGAATTTATAAGACAAAAGAAATATAGAGTTATAAAGGAATCACTCATAACTATTTATCACGAAAAATTGTATCAAAAAGTTGACCCGCTTTTCTAAAAGTATTTCTATGAAGACACTCTATCTATATAATCTGAGCTCATTTAGCTTAGATTTCCTTTTATATACGTTTGCCAATTTTCATAAGGCGGCATATCGAAGGGAAATTAAGGAAAGTACAACAGTCGTCTGCATGCGCACCTCCGTCCTGTTGATGTTTCTGCCGTGAAGCAACTGTGCTTACATGGCTATAATTCGGCTTGAAGAGTAGAATATGGCAGTGAAATTACAGGACACGAAGGCATAACAGCATAGTCCTTAGGAATAGTAACACATGATTTCTATGGGCATCACAATGAATTCTGTGATGCCCATGTCTGTCTAAAGGCTGCGATTTCCAATTTCTTATACGTGGGATATCAACTTGTTTGTAATTTTAAATATAATAAAAAGAAAGCTTTAATAATGTTTACTATTTATTTTTTTATAGTAGCTGATCAAAGTATAAATACTTGTATAAATAATGATCAGCTACTATAAAAAAATAATAACTCTTGAACCACTGGTGGGTTCAAATATAAAAATCACCATTTCAGTAATACACGCCGAGCTAGCGAACATCTGTATACTCTTTTCTACTTTTTACATCATAATTTCAGTTAGTCTTTAACAAATTACATCTAATTTCAAATACAATATACATAACTCGCGACTTTACTCGTGCAAATTAA
Source organism: Galleria mellonella (assembly GCF_026898425.1). Classification (NCBI taxonomy): domain Eukaryota; kingdom Metazoa; phylum Arthropoda; class Insecta; order Lepidoptera; family Pyralidae; genus Galleria; species Galleria mellonella. Next base: position 5,545,875 of record NW_026442133.1, read on the forward strand.
TATGAAAAATTAATCTTAAACAATCCATATATGAACCACAAATTTTAGTAAAATGAATTCAACCACATTTATAAATAAAAAACACACAAATATTTACATCTGTAATACGGTTGAAAATATTGCAAATATATTTAAAGCAACTGAATTTATTATTCAACATAAAAAGCCACAATTTCAAAGCAAAACATGATAAATATCCTCAAAGGCTTGTAATACTGTATTTGAGATAAGGAGTGCCTACTTTGACAGAGGCTATCTATATTTCTTAGCGTACCTACAATTTATATCCTTTACAGATATTACACAGGTTTATTTCAAATATACCTACACCCACTTAAGTAATACAAAGCTTTGAACTTTAGATTATCCAAGAGAAAATATTGAATCTAAATTCTATATTCAGTTTAACATTTTATCCAATCTAGGTGTACTTGGTTACATATTGAATTGATTATGTCAATATAACATTAATAACTGGGCCACATTCTATTAAACAATTGTAAGTACAAGTCTATTTGAAATTATGATTATGGGTATTGTTTAAAACTTGATTTTATTTTTAATTTATACTTGTTATACCTCGCGGCTTCATCACTAATTGTATTATTTTTTTCTCAAGAAATGAGCTGTCAAATGCAAAAACATCTTTTTAAATTCGACTGGTAGTTTCAGAAATTAGCAAACAAACGCAAACACTTCCGCTTCATTATATCAGTAATTATCTACTCTAAATAATGTCATTATTTTGCATTTGCAAATCGTTTTCATTGCGAATGAAACAAAATTACTATACCTCCTCATATTATCATGTTATTTATACTATATCACTATATAGGTATATTACGAAAAAGGAATATACATTGACTAGCTGTACTTTGCGGTTTCGCTCGTGGTCGTATTGTGATATTGAATAGCCTATATAACCTTCCTTAAGAAATGAGCCGTCAAATCCAAAGAGGTCGTAGCAAAGATTAAACACGTTCAAACAGAGACACAAATAATATAATATAATACTATACATTAGTATGGTATAATGATATAATCGAATAATATAATAAAGGCAGTTTTATTATATGCATGTTATTAAGCATACATAACAAACCAAACTGTGTTTATCTTTATACGTTCATTATTATGACCCTGTTTGTTTCATATTTATTTTAATTTGTATTTTCATATTTAATCAAGCCAATTTATGTACTTTCCGATAATAAATCCAATACAAATTCCAGACGCAATATTAAATTGCCTAAATTACGTAACGTAACGTATGTGGAAAAATTTATCGCTGACTTAATTCTTACTAGTCTTTACAAATATAATAAATCTAAGAGTTTGTTTGTTATCTCTTAGCATCTTAACGGTTTGACTGGTCACTATAAAATCTAGTATACATGTAATATATGGAAATGGAGAACATAGGCTGTTTTATTCTGGTAATTGGTTATATTTAAATATTATATTTAAATCATTCATTTGGGATGATTATAGTTATCTGCACTGTACAGTTGTAATACTCAATTTAATAATGTTCGTAATTTTACTTAAACTGCAATATTCTTGCAGTCTGGATTAACTTGATTAAAGGGCTGGATAATACCAAAACTAGTCGAACATTCCTATCTAGACTGTACGTAAATCAATTTGAGCATACTTGCAGTTAAAAGTTAAAATATAATGTGTACATGCAAAACTATTAACAATAAAAAGGTTCGTAATTATTAAAAAAAAAAGAGGCAATGGAACGACGAATGAAATAATTATGTACTAGATGACCTTTTTTGACAATTATGGCAGGTGTTTTGATAGGTCCATATTCGGTGGTCTTATGGTCTTTTTACGGCATACATACAATACCTTAGTCAGCTGCTATCGACATCATACATACATGTAGAATTTAAAACAATCGGAGAGGATTGTCGTCGATAAATCTTTCTAGTTGCCCTAGACTAACCATGTCGTTAATAAAACTGTAATGACTGAACGTACGTATTTCTTGTTTAACAGATAGTATATGAAGAAATTAAGAGTTAAGACACTCTCAATGATTATAGGGCCTAATTTTCTAAATATATATATATTAAAATTACCATAAGCGTATACAAAGCGATTCACATCTAACTATGTTTTAAAATTTTCTTATAACTGTTTATATCTCTTTAAATTACCTTAACGAATTTGCATATTAAGTGAAATGATATTTTTATCTAGTACTAAACATAATTAAACCAACTTTTATACGTTTCACCTCTTACATTATAAAGTACATAAGTACGTTATACTACGTCTATGTTTCGCCCAAAATAGATTCCTAGTAAACAAACAATAATTGTTTTTCTATTAAAAAACCAATGACAAAAAAAAGATAGTCTATGGCATTTTTTTCATGTTCAGATAAACTTTAGTTTTCATCTATTTGATGTATAAAAAATATTTTTAATTTACATCTTGTGAGAGCCACTATTCTACATCTTTAGATCACTCAGTCTATTAAATAGACATAATAAAATTTACGCTAACAAAGCAGCAGGTCACAGTTAGAAAAATAATTTCACGAAATATAATAAAATTATCCCTCAAGAGTAAGAAAATTGATAATACTAAACTCAAGTTGTGGTTTTCTTTGTTTCAGAGGCATTTTACTTCAAAACCAAAGGCGATACGGAGAAGCTATCAAAAGTTTTGAGAGAGCTATTTATTTTAGACCATCAATGGCCCGTAAGTACTGTTACTAAGTTTAATTACAAATATTAAAACTAACATTTAATTCCGCGGATTATTTTATATTATGCCAATTGGGGTGTAAATTTGCTGATGGCCCACCTGATGGAAAGTGGTAATTATCACTTATTGACTAGAACAGCATCAAGGACATTATACTATAATGAGCGTAATACCTCTCAAGCCTAGAAGATGTCAAGCCCCCGTGTCCTGTGATTTACTACAATATCTCACCCTAGCCTTGCAAGCACAACAGCTTAGCCATAGAAATACAGTGGTTGGAAAGCGCCACAAGATAACAAACAAGCTCTTTTCGTACAAAAACTATCATGAGTTATACTATATTGTAACTATTTATGTCGTCTTTACTTCTATTGTTTTAGAAACTAGTCGAGCATCCTCGAATTTATAAAGTAAATAAACCCGACATAAATAATTACACTCTTTTTCACAGTTAAAAATATAACTAAACTTAGCTATTAAAAGTATGAGTTAAAGAGGAAGAATAATACTATTTAATATACTTTTAGTGGCGTACGTAAATCTGGGCACATCACTAATGGCTGATGGAAGACTAGCAGAGGCGGCGAGCGCACTGCGCGCTGGTTCGCGGGCCGAAGGTGTCCGAGTACGCGACAGAAGAGAGCATGAAGCAGCAAGAGTCTCTGCGCTGGTACAACTCGCAGCTCTCCACTCTCAACGAGGGCATTGGCATAAAGCGCTGTCAGCGTATAAAGAAGCTTTGCAAATGCTGCCCAACACTAATACACCAATCGTAGGGTGGACGCGACATGTAAGTGAAAGTAAATATTTTTACGTTCTTAAGAAAACTTGAATTTTTTCTAAACAAATAAAATTAGGTTAAATAAAATGTGTGGAAGTAATATAAATATTATATTTTAATCCTCCTATAACGTATTATATTTTATATACTGTATGTAAACAATAACAACGTTTATGTATGAAATATTCTAGCTCTAATTATTTCTACATACATTCCATATTCACTGTTAAAATATATTTTTCATCCATCAGAATTAAATATCAATTATTAACCGTAATATACGAAGCCAAGGGGCTTTGTCTATATGACCATAATATATTATTTAATCGAGATAAAAAGTACCATATCTGTTACTCTATGAAAAATACTACGATTACTATTAAATTTCATGACGATTAGTTGACGCGATAAGTCATTAAGAGGTAATAAACGCACTTTCAGACTGATTCTATTAGTAAGAATAAAAATTAAGTTATTTTAAATACACAATCTGAATTTAACGCGATGAAAAAGCTTTTATAAGTAAATACTCGTAGTACCTACATACCTGCTTCAGTCCTGTCGTGACCTTGACGTAGTCCAAACCACGTCGAAACGACGGCAATAAAAAAGCAGGTATGTATGTACTATTTACCTGTAGAAGCTTTTTCATGACGTTAAGTCCCGATTATGTATTAAAAATAAGTGTAAACATCGCGAAAGTTTAAAATTACTAAATAATAACTTGATATTCATGCTTTGTTATAGAACGTATTATCTATGGCTGGAGAAATCTACGTCCAGTTACAGCAATGGCCACAGGCTGAACACAGCATTCTCTCAGCATTAGCTGTCGCGCCACATAACGCTGCATCACATGTTACTTTAGCTCAAATTGTCGCCAGAAATGTAAGTAATAATATACAAAATTGGTGAGTATAAGCTTTATTTCAATTAAATTAACGTGTATGTAGTGGGCCTTAGACTACAATATTCTATGTCCAAGAAAATTAATATTCTTAACATTAATTTAGTTGCTTATTTAAGTATACCCTAATAAAGATAATAAAATACGAGTATAATTTATAAAACAATTGGGTAATAAAATAAGAATCCTTGCTAAAATAATCATAAAATTTCCTATTAATTATATAGTAATGGTAGAATCTCTAGTTACTCTAAACTTATACTGAATTAACTGTAGATATAGTAGGTACTATTAAAAAACAAGTAACGATTGGTTGTTATCTTCGTATTATATTCCTGATTTTTGTATCCAATATGTATATAACAGTATTGTGTGCTTTATCTGCGATAACTTCGGCGAACCATAACAAAGACGTCGAAACATTCCTCCGCCCCGTACATTTGCCACTGACGCTTACACGTCGACCGTATCATATCTATTTTTATTTTTCTTGTTCTCTTATATAACGTCCCATATGGTTTTCCTGCGATATCAGAAAAAATGTGAGCCGTATACGATCGCGGAGTATGGCGGAAAAAATGCCATTAACGGCGTTCAGTATATGTTGTACTCCTATGTTACGCAACGAAGTCTTTTATCTGGAGATTAAACCTCAAGCAAAAGTACATTTACACGGTATATTTATCACTGTTCTGCCGAGTGAAGTAATAAGAAAATATTCTTAGTGTCAGCATTGTGATGCCTATATCGAAAAAAAAATTGAATGAACAAATCCGAATACACAAAAGTCCTATTTTTGTCTTTTTTTTTTATTATCTATAAAAAAGACAGCAATCAAAAATATAGCTTGGTGATAACTATCTACGAAAACCTATAACAACATATCAGAAGTGCCATTCATGCATTGTTAACCCTTGTGAGATGAAAATCCTGATTCATATAGTGTTGTAACTTACCTATTTTCAAATCATAATAAATTTTACCAGAGAGAGATTTTGTATAAAAATCGTCTGCTTCAGTACCTTTGTCGTATTCGTGTTTCTGTCTTGCATTTATGTTTGCATGGCTATGTTTGGATTTGAAAAATGGCATATGATAATTAAATTCTCCCGTAATTTCATTTCCGATTTTATTATACATATATTTACAGAACCATAACATCTTAATCGTCTAGAATGACAACGCGCAAAGAGTATCATGGATGGTAAATATACTGTGTGTTACCACTTTTCATCAGATGGTCCGTCAGCTTTCTTTCATTCTAAGTTACATAAAAAAATCATTTCAACACATTACCCAATAAATCTCAGCGCATGATAAAAATTAGTTAGTAGTAGAATAAATGAAACATTTACAGACGATTTGTGCAAAATCATATCTATTTAAACTCGTTCTCTTAAACTACTCTGGTAAGGTCTTCGATTAAAATTTTATATTGTTGCAGGCCAGCCGAATCATCGAAGCGGAAATGTGGTTCAAAAAAGCTTTAACCTTAGCACCCAATGATCCATCAGTACGAGATCAATTCGGTAAGAACCGTAGATTTATTAATACATGTAGCATATCACTTTCACTTCATCATTTATAATCTTGATAAATTGGACAGTCTACCAATACCACGGACGATGAAACACTAAACCCGCATTTATATTGTGCTTTTGACATTTTGATGCATTTACTAGTTACGAACGCCTAGCAAGCTGCCAGCCTTAAACAGATATTCGGTCTAATACATGCATGTGAATTATAACCACTGTCTGTTGAATCAAAATATTATTATTACATGGAGATACAAATTATAGACAAAACTACATTATACTCGTATTCCTTAATGTTCTGCTCTTAATTAGCAACGTTAAACACTTGTGAACGTCTGAAGTGTTTATCTATATAATAGGTATTTTTTTTTATAAAGAACGTCAAACTTGCTACGCGTGTATTATAGAGAATATAAATGTTTTGACTCTGTATACTGTGAATTACTGAGTTCATTGCATTAATTTATTAAACCAAAGGTGGTAATGAGTATAACACTTTATATTTTAAATTAACAAAACAGATACGTTTATAGATCTAGTCCTATAATAATATCTAAAATATAATATAGTTTATATTTTATTTATTTATGCTTTTGTACACATTCAAATATGTCTACAGCGCAAACTTAATGCCCGATGGCATTCTCTTATTTTATATATATTAATATAATTGATAAATTCTTATTGAGATTTCATCATTAGATAATTTAAAAACAAGATCACTTCAGGTATTTATAATTTATTTAGATTAACTACATCAAATCCTATTTTTTGCAAACATTTTAACTCTTAGAACATTCATTAATAACAGTATCTTGGTGATCAATAAATTACACGGACGCCAGAGCTCTCGTCAAAATACAGTTCGCGTTCAATTGTTTTATTGCAAACGATTATGCGACCCGCCCTCGGTCACGCAGCCCACAGGCAAGCTATGCCTACACCTGCAAATTTCCCCTCGATAAATTTTGTTAGTTACTCGTTACTCGTACTATAACTTTCCATTCATTTTTTACAAATATTTTTGCTAAAACAAATTTATACAATTTTAACCTTTTTGCTTAAATACATAATAATAATGTTCCTGGAAAGAAAATATGCATTCTCAACACTATTTTGTTTCCTGTATACTTGCACATAGATAATCCTAAAAATGTTATCCTGATAAAAAGGTAATGAAATGAAATTTATTTCCTTGGAGCTTGCAAAGCTGATATACCTAAAAAAAAACAAGCATGAGCGCAAAGAATGCACTATTATGCTGAAGGCCGTTACACGAGAAATGCATTAGTGTGGTGTAGCTACTAATAAATGCACCAGAGTTAACCTAGGTCGTGGGTTAGTGCAATATTTCTACTACAAGCAACCATATACTTAGTGATAATTTTGTATAGTTCTTTAAAAACATTTAATGGCAATGCAAAATAAGTAGTGCTAAAGCGTAATTGGGGCAACATGTTACTATTTTCTTGTTAGATAAAAAGCTGGAATGTAAAATGAACAAGTTTTGCATATGCTTACGAATTTTTTACAACAATATTACTATCTATAGATAACTCTATTTCAAATCAACTTTATATTACATCGACTTAAATTGACAAATTATATCAGTAAATTTACTACGCCATTCTAATCACGTTTCGTCAGAAAAAATACACAGGCACGTTGGTGATTTGAATCACCTATTTATTTTGTGCTTCAGTTTACTTAATATATTTTCGTTTTTATATTGGATGCTTTATAAATATAAAATATTTGTTGACCGAATTGTTATTTACTTAAAACTTTGTCCAGCAACACTTATAATTTTGTTCATGAGTTTAAATATACTTTGATATAACTAAATTTGGGACACAGACATATATGTATGTATAACTAAGCTTAAATAAATAATGTGTCACAGTAGTAAAAACGAACACAACAATGAATTGAAGTAGATTGTACAAAAAAATATATTTTGTGAAAATTTTTTAGTAATTGTGATATCTTTTTTGATTATCACCGACGCCTATCATAAAAACATATCTCTAAATAATATAGTTACTGATCGACATACCGATTTAATAATCAAAATAGACAAAGCAAGAAATGCCAGTAAGCAATACAGTATATTCTATGTTGTACATAGTATATTTTATTTGTGTAAGCAATGATTACTATTTTTTTTTCAAATGTCATATTAGCCTATTTTTCATTCCTAATAGCTCGTAGTAAAAAATTTAGGTAATTATAAAAGTTTTAGGATGTGATTTACGAAGTACATTTACATGTATTACACCAGGTCTTTTTCTGAGATCACAACGGCGTCTCCTGGAGTCAGCAGAGCAACTTGTTACCGCAGCACAACTAGCGCCGATGGATAGCGCTCGTGCTGTGTCTGCAGCCCGAGCTTTACGTGACGCTCGGCGTTGTCGCTCTGCTGAGAAGTGGTACGCACGAGCCGTACAGTTGAAGCCTGAGGTAAAAGTTAATTGATTTAACTGTCAAACTATGTAATCTTATTAATATTATAAATGCAAAATTTTGTAAGGATGGACAAATAAATATCTGTTACTCTTTCACGCTAATGACTACTGAACACAATTTAATGAAATTTGACACACTAGCAGGTTAGATCCTAACTTAGCACATAGGATATTTTATGTAATACAGCTCTTGTGTACTCTCTGATATCAAAAGTTACAGACTGCTTTAGGTTAGACAGGTTAGCCAAAATGAAAACAGCTTATCCAGATGAATGGTCTGAATAAGATAGCAGATTATTTTCCCACCGTAAATGCACCACAGTCATATAATTATTTTTTTAGTTTTCATACCGCGCAATGTATTTAAAATTTTACGATCCACACGACGCATGATACGTAGGTATCGACCGGTTAATGGCACTTCGTAGATAATTTACGTACGCTTGTGACGTTGACCTTACACAGATGTATCCACGCTTCACGGTGGGATGTTAATACGTAAATTACATTGCTGTTTTTTTTTATTTCATAGTATTTCACTATAAAATATTAATTCTTTATATTATACTATAATATTATAAAATACACGATTTAAAATGAAAAAATAAACAAGAAAAAATTTAAAGTTTTCTGTAAATAATTTCCACTGGTTTTCAGTTCAGAATAATGATCTGAATTCCCTGTTTCAGTTTTTGCCAACCTGTTCCTTACACCCTGTATACCATATGTATGAAAACCTCTGACAACGACTTACTAGACAACGACAATACTCGTAAATGCTTTCCGAAACACGAAACAAGTGATAATTATTTTCAAATGAAACAATTATGAATTTGAAAATTTAAAAAAATTAAGACATTGATATTCGACCTTAAGATCCATTTTTCAACTGAGCAGCTAATAATAGTAAGTCAGATTAAAAAAAACGATCACATGAGATATTTAAATACTCATCCACTGAACAAATTGAAAAAAGAGTGCGCAAACTATGTCTTCTGTCCAAGATTTACAAGACTTGCAGCGTTGCCGCTCCGCTGAAGTGATATACTTGAGCAATACATTTGAAGCATGACGTGAAGACCGATGGATTTAGCTATCAAACAATGCAATCTTCAATAACCACCAACAGGGCAATTTGACGAAAACTGTGAAATGAGACCTTCTATTACTTAAGATACGATACAAAATCAGTTTCTCTTCGTCACCTATGACAATGTCGTAAATACGTTGACAGGGCCCTTCTTGAAATTTTATTACCCAGTCGCGACACCATCCCACCCGAACTTGTTTTGCGCCTTGGTGAGATTGTATGGCACCTATCGCAATATTATCCTCCTGTGTCTTAGATATCCATGTCATATTTTATACACGTTCCCTATATAATTTGCAATATGTTACGAAACTCTGCGTATGCTGTCAAGATGTTATATTTCGTGACAGGCGTTGAAAGGCGATTGAGTATGAGTAGTGAGCAAGTATAAGAACTTTGTTCCGAAAATTCACATCGACGACCGTACAAATATAAAAATAAAATTAAGCATACAAAAGTATCTAAGTATAAAAATCAATCCCAAGTATAAGTAGCTACATACACCATGTTTAAATTAAAAAGTATTTTTTAGGACGAAAAGTATTATAATACATTAGATTCTTACTCCATCTATTTTTATATTTTTACTATTGGAAGGGTCCCGTGATTGATCATAATCTCACCTGATGGAAAGCGATAATGGTCAAACACATTTTACATATTATTTCTGACATAAAACAATAATGTGTTATGATGTTTCTATATAAAAGGTAAAACAAAGATACGAGTATAAATATCTTTGCAAACTTTCCCAAAATCGAAATAAGTCTTTAAATCTAATATAAATAAAATATTCTATTTAAAATTTAAATCCACATTTTCTCTTTTTCACAAACACGCATAAAAAAAGAGAGAGAGACAGAGAAAGAAATATCTTTGGTACATTAAGCTGTGATAGAATCATTACAAGGTATCCATTTTTTTTTGTCGCTGTTACGAAATACTATTCTTAAAGCCTTATTATTAAAGCCTTTGATATTTAAATTCAAGTATTTTTAAACATAAACCTCAATGGAATCAATGATTCTTAATAGAAATGCATGCACACATTTTGGTAGACAAAGGAAAATGTTAAAGCATTATAATTTAAATCGAGAGCGCTACAATCTCACAATCACGTCTTTCATTGAAAAGAAAAGCCGATCCAAAGATAATATTACATAAAGCGACTGAAGTTATAATTTAATGAAATACGAGTATTATTCAATTGATTTCTATCAAGGTTCATTCGGTATTCTAGAGGAGAGTACAAATTGTTCTAATACATTACAATTTCTGAATAAAATAATAAACTTATCACTTTTTCGACTGCTCTTTGCTGTTTACAGTAATCAACAACATACTATCTAGTTCGATAATAATTGAATTATAGTATGAGTCTGCATAATGGAATATATAAAGCCTATTTCTAAAATGTACCTTTTAAACAACTAAAAAGGCATAAACATAAACTATATTAAGAAAGTCACAAGGTATTCTGAGATATTCATAGTGCTTTTGTGTGGTGAAGAAATAAAAATATGGTGTGTCATTCTCGTTATTTCGTTATTTCGTAAAAGTCTACTTTTTTATTATTATTTCAGTCGTTAACTGTCCACTGCTGGACATAAGTCTTTCCCATAAGGGGAGTTTTGCCAGTAGTTGCCACGCTTGTCAGGCGTGTAACCACAGTTAGGCTTTTAAAGATGTTTTAAGAGGGACACTGCTGCCCATCCCTCGCCCTCCCTTAGTCGCCTCTTGCGACACTCACGGAAAATGATAGGGTGGTCCATTCTATGCTGAAGCGCATATGGCGTGTGTTCTATAAGAACAAAATACAATACACCACTCGCTTTACACCTTAGTAGGTTATAATATAGTTTATGTTTTTAAGTAATTGGTCATCACTTTATATGAGGTAGGCTATCAGCTCGATTGAGTCATTTAAAAAAGAGCACTAAATTTATCAACTTACTAACTTTAAAACTATATTTTAACGGCCTTTTAATTAATCCTATGACCAATGAGTTAATCGAAAATTTAGAGTAAATCGGTCAGATTCAATACCTCTACCTTTGCGGGCTATAAGTATAGTACTTTACCATGATACTAACATAACATAATATTTTCGCATAACTATTAATTTATACTTTTAGTATTAGACATAGGTTTCGTTTCAGGAATGTCGCTTTAATATGAACTTGACTGTCTTAATAATAAAATACCTCCCATTAAAAGCCAATATAACAGCCAATATCCTTGTCTACAGATTGCTGAATACCATTCCAATCTCGGTGCAATTCTTCATCTAAATGGCAAGTATGCAGCGGCGGCGACGTCCTACAGGAGAGCTTTGCAGCTCCAGCCAAATGATGACGTCACGATGACCAACCTGAAGAGGGTACGATCTCTAATGAACAAGCAACGCAAAAAATAATTAAAACCACACTGAAACTATACATCAAATAAAACGAAATAGAATGTCAATTGCCAAAGTTAAAGTTAGATCAGCATTTTTTTTCTTTACCTTACTATAATATTACTCTATCATTCTTAATATGTACCTGTTTTATATATGAACTTCTCAACTAGTTATTCAAGATTCCACAAGTTTATTTAGCAAATTATTTCGACAATATAACGGGTAGTTCTACAACAATTTATCTTCTAATGCTACTACTGACAAAATCAAAGGGAATTTCAGAAAATGGACTAAGTACATTATTAGGTATAGTAAAGATTTAAAGTCGCATAAACTAAATGCGTTGAATTACAATTACACTTAAGTATATATTTCCAAGCACAATGGTGAATTCTAACGATTTTATTATTTATATATCTACATGACTAAGTATATGAGTAAATAATTTTATCACGCATTATGGTTAGTCTCTATGGGAGGGTCTTACAACAACGTTATAAGAGTAGGTAGTTAGAAATTTATTGTAAATAGATCATAAATAATAAGACAATTTTATACATGTGCAAATATTAAACTATATTTTAAAAAAGTTATTTCCCATAATTTAAAAAATTATTGGGAATTGATCATTACTCGTGTAATTTTTTATTTTGTCTTCCATTGACAATTTGAATCGCCGTTTCTTTGATTCTTGTTGACGAACGGTAAAATATTTAAAGTAAATAAAGGCTAGTGTTTGTCTAATATACCTTTAATGATGACACTTTGCATCCACACTTCAATTTGTGACGAGGTGCATTTAAAACGTATTTATTAACAATAACATTTTCTTTTAAAAAGACCAAGCAAAATTCTATTAGAATGTTTGCAAATTCATTTTTAGTCAGTTATTTTGCAAATTATTAATTGTCTAGTCTGTGATGTTCACAGTTAAAAACAAAACATCAACATATGTAATTATACATATAAGAGTTCGGTATTAACTCTATTGCTAGTACCTAAATAGTTATTATCTAGTTTCAACGAATCGCCTATAGACTGTTATTTTTACTAATTAAGATTAAATGGAAATATATTTTATTTTTCAGAAGAACTATATATTATGCTTTATTTATGGGTCTTCTTGAAACTTGTTAAGCTAATTATATTTCTTGATATGTCCGTTAGATCATCACCATGTCCTGTATTGATACAACGTACTCAAACTTTGTGATCTTATATTATAATAATTATTATTTTTGCGTAAAGTCTGAAACATATCTATTTGATCTTTGTAAAGATAGTACTAACTCATTGATTGTTAATATCTTAGTATTGCTATAATTTGTATAAAATATTGTTGTAAATAAAGTTTAAGTGGCATATTTATATTGTAAACGTAATAAATATGTAATTAACTCAATAAAAATATTATTTTTGTCGATTTCTTCTCACACCTGTGACAATAAATGTAAATTACGCTTTGTAGTAATAGTTAAATGCCAAATAAAATACAAAATTCAGTTTCTTGCAGAATTACATAATATCTTCGTATTATCTTGTTTGTATTTATGAAGCGAAACACTGAGTAAATACTGGAAAATGAAATTAATAGGCCTTTAATATCATGCTAATTAAAATGTTATTATTTGATGGGTAAGTAACTGAAACCTCGGCGCCTAAAAAAGGTTTCAATAATGAACCCAGCTTTCTTTCATAATATTATATATTTATGTAATTTTTATATTTTAATATAACTGTCATAATTATTTTACTTGAAGCTTATTAAAGAGTAAGCATAAATAAATCAAAAATAGAAAAATTTTGTAAGTCAAAACTTACAAAATATAAATATGAACGAAAAATACAAAATAATCCAATACAACAAAATTAATACAAAGAAATACACGAATTGTACCAATATGAGGAAAATATTTAAAAAAATATTTGTGGACTCTTTGAAAGTTATTAAAAGATTTATTTTTCCGAATTTTATCTAATAACAGAATGTCATAGAGGCATTTATATGTTGATAATGAATATTTTTGCAAACGTTAAAAACATTTTCATTATATAAATACTACTTCAATCTCAAAACAGTTTTTAATCCTTTTGATATGATATCTGGAAATTCTATAAACATTTTTAATAGATATTACAAAATTTATATCGTATCGATTCGCCGATTTTACGTATCTAATGAAATAATGATTCCATTGTTTAAAAATGTATTACATTATAATATATTTTTCCATAATATAAATACTTTATTTTATCAATTTCAAACTAATAAATATTATACTCGTAATTTACTACAACATCGAATTATTATTTAAATAAAAGGCTTACGAGTACCATACCTGACCTCCCTAGACAAGTGGCAACCTAATCTATTATTAAGGTACACCTTCATAACATCTAAAAGGATTGTTCTGGAAACTTCGTTTATGTTACCGCTACTACAAGCAACTCGTCACCCATATCAAATAATAGCGCAGACGGAATACCTTAAATACAAAAAAAAACACATAATCCAAATAGAAGTAGTATCTGGATTTATAAATTAATTTGGAGAATATTTTATTATCATATTTACGATGACTCATCCTGAAATGTCAAGAAGTTTCTGGATTCTGGCTTCTCAGCGCGTATAAGAGGTGAAAGACTCGTTATACGACAGTTTCTGTTTACAACCGATAACGATTGGAATATCTTTCAAACGAAGAAGAATAAATTTACTGCGACTACTGCAAGCTACTCGTAATAAATATCGTGAAGATTCCATAGCGATACGAATTGTTAATTTGGGATCTCTGTGCCTAATTGTAGATACTTTGTAAATAAATGTACTTCTATATTCATGTCTCGGCATTTATTTACCCCACTTGAAGCACTGTAGGTAGGTACGTAAATGTTATCGCATGCATGAGATAGCACGAGACTGCGATGTTCGCCGTTTCATTCTTTATCATACGAATGCTAACGAAACCGTATCTATCAATAGATTAATCTGCCACCTGTCTAAGGAGCTTAATAGTTAACATTTTAGTTATAGTATCCAGAAAAATATGAATATTTGTAAAAATTTTATAAAATATGTCTGTACTGTTTATCATATCACTTTTATTACGCGTTATTTAATTTTCTAGAATTATTGTTAATTAATTACTGCATATTACATTTTACTGTACTTCCATATATCTGCATAATAACAGTTGTTTTCTACCTAAAAATAGTCAGTTTATAATAAATCGAAAAGGAATTGTAATCATTATTGTTTTTATTGGGTAGTAACGTGTAAGCATGTATATTTATCGCGTTATGCAAATAAACCTGCAAATTCCCAAAGTGATATTATATGTTGGTAATTTTGTAAATAAAAAGCTTCAATATTTTACTGTTTGTATTTATTTCTAACTAGCTTTTACTTGCGACTTCGCGAAACCAGGGCATGTTAAAATCCTTTCCGATCTAAATCCTTTCTTTTTCATCCTACATAGTACGGTATTTCAAATTTGATGACAATTAATTGATCCAATCATTAACTTTAACATTCCTTACTTTCAAATTTAGAATATTAGTAAATCTTAATAACGTAACACAATAACTTTAGCTTAACGTTTAGAACATGATATTAGCTGGAATCAACTACGGTGGCTCACAGAGAGAGAATCACATAGAGGTCGACCTGATAAAGAATATCACTAGCAGTACCATTAATGCCCATAATTAACAATCCCTCTCCCCCACACAAAATAGTTTATGTACCTTGTAGGTACGATTTATAAAAGAGGCGACGCAAAAGACGTTTGTCATGTAAGAAAACCATCGACAGTCAGTCTTGTCTGTCTATGTAATAAGATACAATATGAAAAGAACGAATGAATGAAATGAAAAGAACGGAGAAAAGAATGTACAGCAAAGGAGTTAAATTATAGTATCGAATGAAATGAGAGAGAGAGAGAGGAACATTTTAATGACGAGGATCCCTAAAAACGTTCCTCACAAATTATCATCATTTCGATTAAACAACCCTTATTCTATTAAATTATACGAACCTATGTCTGTGTGGTGACGGGTTCTAATAGTACATTACGGTTGAAACCGGAAATAAAGCAATTAACAGCGAGTAATATTAGAAGAACGAGTTAAAGCCGAGTACTTTCGAAGTGGTTTTAAAACCAAACGAGACTCTTAATTGTTAATTTGACTAAAATATACATATACTTTTCTACAATTTTCGAAAAACTAATAGGTACTCTAATTCAAACTACATAAAAATGTATTCATATTGGAAGTTACATTGCATTTATCGAATGCTGTTACTTTTCTTATTCAAGCATGTGAGTTGTATAAAATGTGGCTATTTAAAACATGTGTATAATATTTTCAGGTTTCATATAGAAGTACGTGTATAAGATCCTCCATAACTTCTTATTATTTTATAAATGGTGCAATAAAGTATAAAATAAATTAACTTTTAAATGCTTGAACAGATTTGGATGTATAGGATATCGTTAGTCTTTACGTCATTCCTAGTACCACTTGCAATATTTTTTAAATAGTTCTATTTTGGTAGGGAGTTATGTTTTTAATTAATTTTTGCGGAGCAAAATATATTTGTTTGCTTCGTGTAATTCCCGCTTAACTACATGGTATTTCATTCCCTTACTCAGACCAATACCTCCACAAGTGTCATTTCTTTGGGTACTACCATTGAGCGTGCATCCTGTTAATTTCTTTCTTGTATATTTGCTTTATGAAATGGGTTCCCTTTTCAAATTTTAACCTTACATTAAAATATGGGGTTTTTAGAAAGAGCATGCCCACAAACATTTAATAAGCCGGCAACGCACAGGCAACTCCCCTCGTGTTGCAAGTACTCATGGGTGAACGTAACCGTAAACCGCTTTCCATCAGTAAACCGTGTGCTCGTTTGCCGCTAAACAATAAAAAAGCACGCTCATTTTGTATACAAATATTATTTAAGTATGCTAGTTCTATTCATGTGGTATCTTATTTCTATTTGTATGATTACTGAATTATGTGCATATAAATATATCACGTAAATTTTCACCTGTTGCAACGTTACTGACAGAATATTGAAATACATAAAATATGATGAGCTTGGTTAAACACACTACCTCACTTTTCGGTGGTTGTGGGTTTAATTCCTGTATAAATCAAATAACATTATCCATGAGTATATATAATATATTTTTATGTGTTTAGGTATTTTCAATATATATAGTATAATAATTACTTGCAAAAAAGTATTAAGGTATATTACTATTTATACTAGTATCTATAGTATAAACTCTGTTCAATTTGATAGTACTAAAATTATATATATATATATATATAATTTTTATATATATATATATATATATATATATATATATATATATAATTTTTATTTATAGGCTTTGGCGATGTTTTAAGAAGGATGCTACTGCCAATTGACTATTAATTTCCCTTAGTCGCCTCTTACGACACCTACTAGAAAAGAAGGATTTGCTCATTCTATTCCGGAACTATCCGGCGTATTAGTAGTAAATATTAGTAGTGCTTACCCACATTTTACTTTTCACATTCATCTAAATGAATTACATCTATCAACGAATATATAAAATTAAGTTTAATACATACAACGCTCACTGCACTGCATGAATTCAATTAAATCCGTAGGCACTTTCCTATATGTAATGTACGTTTTATGTGGGTACATATATAGTTTTACTTATACTGCATGTACAACTTAGTTCGGTAGTGAACTCTAGAAATCTTATTCATATCACAGTATAAGTAATAGAACTAAACAACATAAAAACAAAACAATATAAAAATAAAAAAAAAACTTGTATCATTGTATATTAACATTTCATAGACCATCAATATTGCTTTTCATAAGTATGTAGGTACTATTCCATCCATCTACAACTATCGACGTAAAATATTAAATCTAATATATGAACTTTTTCATTGTATTCTTACAACTACGAGTATCTAGTTATCTAAACACTACGTACCTAAATTTTGAATTCAATATTCTAATATTAATATTTTATATTCATAGAAGAAAAACACCAATTTGTTTCAAAGAAAAATAATATTATAAAATGAATACATATATATATATATATATATATATATATATATATCATTATTCTTCTGAAGTCCCAATGTTACGAAAAGTGATTACATTTTTTGCTAACGATAGAACGAGCTTGTATCGCGGGGTATTTTTTGTGGCGCTCGCGTCAGACCATGTGCTGAAGAGAAAAAGACACGTCAAATAACTTGGAAAAAAGGCACTTAGCCCACACACTCCCTCCTTTTCTACGAGTCGGCACAGTCGCCTTAGCTTTGCGGTAATTTCCTTGGAAGGCATTATTTTCCATGCTTAGCGCTCACCCCGGCGATCCCCATTTTGCTTTATCTTTCTCTTCCCCTTGTATTTCTTTTCGTTTATGTGGCTTTTCGTTTTGTACCTTTCGTAGTTTGACGTTGTTTTGTTTAATCCATCATCTTTCTGCTCGCTTTTGCTCACATCTCATATATTTATGTAAGACGACACACTAATTACAATATGATATTTGTTGTTAAATTGTAATTTTAAGATGTAAATCAATATCAAAAATATTTTATTTCTACTCATTTTATAGACTGACTTAAAAAACAATTATAAAATTAAAATCACATGATAACTGACCATATCAAACAGCGCCATCTAGAACCAAACAGACCTTAACAGTGAGTATAGTACAACTACTTAAATTCTTTTTTTAATTGCTTAGAAAATTTCCCGACAAATACAACTATATATTACATGTTCTATACATTATTATCTGTCTATACTCGTACATATATAGGTATATATATAAAACTCGCTCAAGAAAGTGGTTTTATTGAACGTATTTATAATTCACAACCATCGGAAACTGAAGAGACATATTACTCTACGACTCTACTACTAATATACTGCTAAGTCATTTACATTACTTTTTTTATTTTAATTCTGAAAAAGAAAACTCAATATAGAACTTTATAATTAGTCACCTAGTCTATGAAAGTAGTAACCTTATAGGGAGAGAGAATTATCATTGATTTATGATTAATTAATTCCACAAGGACTAACTGATCTGTCTTCATCCTCATTGTTCCATTCTTCACTGATGGCCCACTACTATATAATACCATTAGCATAAACACCATTCTATCATATACCATTCGTTAAAAAAATATCCCTATATTAGGGGGATCTGTGCCCTAGCAACGCGACCTTAATGGGTTTTCCTAATGATAAAATAACATTTATATTAGCTACTTAAAAATAAATAATATTATTCAATATTAACTAACCACTGTATTGTAGTAAATGCTTACAATGTATAATAGCTCATTGAATTACAAATATTGTAATTTATTTTAAAACAACCGCTTTCATAGAAATGTACTCCGTAAAAGACCTTTGCTATCTTAACCCTCCTGTGTACTTAGTAGCTTTTTCTTTCCTGCAGCTTTTTCTTTTAATTAGCAAAAACTGAATAATATTTTTCTTTACAGACTAGGAAAATGTCAGATAATATAATAAATATTTAAATACCAAAAGTTGCTTGTAAATTATTTCTAGAATATCTCTTACAAGAAACTATGTAGAATACTACCTCAATATATAATACTTATCTGTAATATTTTTTAATCGTCAGTTTTGGTGTTCTAATGATTTAACACTGCTTCCCTTCCGAAGGTCATGAGTTTGAATTCCCGCACAATAAAAACGTTTGTTTTCATCAGAATGTCTATTCTGATTCACAAAATGCCAGGACGAAAATATCATATTTACCAGTCCTGACATATGGTTCTCAGACTTGTGCTCTTACAAATAGTCAAAATAAAAAAAAATCCAGCATGCTGTAATGAGAAGCGTGTTTGATATCAGAAGGGAACAGAAGAAAAAATATTAAATCTAAGAAGAATAATAGAAATTATAGATGTGTGTGAAAAGGCCAGAAATTTTAAATGCAGATAGAGCAGAACACCTTACGTGATATAAATAAATGGAGTGAATGAATGAATCATTGTTTGGCAATCAAGTTTTGAAGGAGGCAGAGGTAGACAAAATAAAGAGAAGAAGTAAAAGGAGGCGTATGTCTAAAGGCAAGCAACCAATACCAATAAATGATAATGATGTGCGTAAATAAAAAATATACTTTCGTAGTATTTAAATATACAGTTATTTCTTTTTATTGTCAGTTGTCTATTACTCATAGTTCATGTAAAAGTTTTATATATGTAATCCACAACAAAAATTCATTCATTCATGCTATACTTAATTAAACATAATGGCATCCATTTGTTGCTAGGCAACCCAGCTGCATTATATTTTCGCTCCTTTATTTAAACTTAATTTAATTAAAAAAAACTAATACCTACAGAAGTCAGCGATAAGATTTTCGGCTATAATAACAAAAAAATAGGTATACAAATAGGTATTAAAATAGTAGTAGTAAAATAGGTATTAAAAAAATTAACTTATAAATTTGAAGTCGCAACTTACTAAATTTCTATAAAATAACAATTCGGAATTAAAAATGAACTTAAATTAAGGATAGTACCTACGAAACGAACCTCTATGTACTCTACTATAAGTTTAAATAACAAATGAAAATTACTTTAAAATGAACTCACTTTCAAATTTTGTGATATATAATAATAGAACTTCTTTCTGTGTATACACCCATATATTTTCATCCGGTTACGTTTAATATCATAATATTTAACTGTCATGTTCTTATACTAATATTATTACTTTAATGATTATTCATTAAACAAAAATAACTAGGAACTTAGATGGAACAACCAAAGATATAATTTTTCGCTTTCGATGTAAACAGTATAAACTTTTTCACTTAATGATCGAAGACAGTAACGTCTCTCTTAAAACATCAGCATCAAATATATTGATTGTCCGTGTGGTCCTGACATAGAATAGGCCACCCCTTTCTTTTCCATGGGTTTTGTAAGAGGCGACTAAGGGAGGGCGAGGGATGGGCAGCAGAATCCCTCTTAAAACGTCTCTAAAACCTAACTATGATTGCCAACCCGCTTACCAAGCATAGCAACTACCGACAAAGCCCCTTATAGGTGAAGATCTATGTTTAGCAGTGGACAGTTAACCACTGATACGATGATGATATTGATGAATCTATTTAAATTAATTTATTACTTATAATAAATTAATTTTAATATTTATGTGACACCACCTGATTTATAAATGACAAAGTCATTTATAAATAGGGGTAGTGTCAAAAAAATCGAATCTATCTAGAACTAAAAATACCAATCATAAACAAAACGAATTTGAGACATGACAGTATCTAAATCCCAATTTATTTTAATACGGTGGACGAAATTTGGACATGTCGAATATAATGTTCACGACAATATCAACTATCAACAAACGACTTGCTGATATAGCTGCGAGTATATATTTTTATAAATATAAGTTATAATCTATATGAAATTAACGCTGTCTGACTGTTCAAAATGCAACAAGTTCACAAAGGAATATCAGAATTTACAATCAAAAGAAACACTGTCGACGGGTAGGCACTTGCTGAATGGCGTGTCACTGTTCATTAATATTAATCGTCGAGCCAAACCAACCGGGAGGCTACTGCTTTCGCTCCATGCATAATTTCAGAGTTACCCCTCAACAAATTTTAATTGCTCGAATTTAAACGTTGCAACTTTGTTCTGCGACAACATAACGCCAATTCGTTGTGTTTACAAAAACCGGTTCATATTTAACTTTTACGAACTGCAGCGAGTAGGCACTATGATTTGTTTATGTTTAAAAGTGCTTTTTCACCAGTGCTTGAGAATATAAGTATATTTTTTAATTTGTTAAACTGAAATGATTTCGAACGAAATTTAACATTCATTTTACATATATCGTTTATTTTAAATTATGTAGCGCAATTCTGTATTAATTTTAAATATTTTATTCCTTGTATTTACAAATTCACTGGTGTTTGTAGATACGTGTTCAAAATTAGGTAAATTACTGGTTTTATAATTTCTATTATGCACAAAGAGATTATCGTAATCCACGCTTGCAGGAATTTTGTTAATTAAACTGGCAGTTGCACCAGTCCATTTAGTTACGCGATAAACTACAATTCATTGGAATTTTACTTTATAAAAATTATTATTGTACGCCTATTCTATTCAGATTTTTTATTGACTGATATGTTTTATAATATTATAACTTTATTCGTATTTAACATTTTGAACTATTGAAAGGTTAAACTTTTCAAATTAATATTATTAACATCTACTATATTCGCAAAAGAATAATAATGATTACTAAGAGATAATATTTATTTAGGTCAATGGAAATTTAAATTGATAATGAAACATCCAAAAATTCAAAGCAACAAATAATAGGGCTATTGAAAGTGACATTTAAAGGAACATTTATAAGTTTCCCTTTGATGTCCATCGGTGGGGAAATAAATTATATTGAACAAAATAATTTGTATTCGTAAATATTCATCCATTGTCAAATATAATGTTCCAAGGGTTTAACAATAGAGTACTGTTTGTCTTTGTATTAAATATACTTTATGCAGGCAAGCGCTAAGATTGGTAGAACTCTTATTGGTCATAAATTGGGTTATAGATTAATAAAATAACAGATTTTAAAAGTCTGTAAAGTCCTTTGTGAATAACTACTTTTATGAATTTTTATATTATTTTTTTCGGCAGAAATTGTTCATAATTTTAAAATATACAAAAATAAAGTGCTATCGTGATTCAAGTAATTAATACTGAAAAAATTACAAAATAGAATTACGTGATAAATCTTTTTTTACGGAACTTAGTTATACAAAAAGGAAGTTTAATTAAAGTCAAATAAAAATAATTTGTAATAAAATGTACTAGTGTACATACCAAAATATTGGTGGTGTCTGATGTATAACTATTTTCGAGGAAGACTCGGGTTCTTCTTCGTTATTTGTACCGGGAGAATAACTTTTTTTTATTGTTTATACTACAAAGGCAGCAAACAAGCCTGTCTGATGATAAACGGACACTGTAGTCTATAAATGCTTGCAATACAAGGGGTGTTACGTGTTATAATATTATTATGTAAATTTATTATTTTTCAAATAAGTTTACTGAAATACTAGTATCATATTTTACCACCAAATATTGAAAAAGGCAAGGCTATTTTATTTGTGTATTTGTCTTGGTTACCAATATAATAAAGTTTGCTGTTAACAAAATGTTATCTAGTGAATCGCAAAACTGAAATCTATAAGTAAAGAATTCTTATATAACCTTAATATTGTTAATATTATATTACGTATGTATTATTGTTTTAAAAAAATTTAATAGATTAAACATACAAAATGTGTTTTTTTAAATTATCTGATATACTAAAGAACTCCGAACATATATTCCGGCATTTATCCCAAAATTACCTTAAACAAAATTACTATTTGTTTCATCTATATTTCTTAGAACAGAATGAAATATTTATTCCATATACATAATTACTTCCGAGTATTAATTTATTTTTTTCATGTCAAACTAACTAGTGTATGTTGAGGCACAATCTCATTCTGTAATAATTCACAGAACAAATGATATTTCATTTAATACGAATATTATATAAATAGATACATATGAATTTTCCATCCTACAAACTTGTTGCCAAAAACATTTGTCCCTTTATCAATACTACTTTATCACGACGCCTACGCAAAAGATCAAATAAGCAATAATAGGGATAATAGCATTAAAGTTATTTATCTTTTCCGAGCCTGAATACGCCGCTAAAGCCCAAAGCTTATTAAAATCTGACACAAAAAGCTGGCTGCAACAGCGCGGTATCCCCTATGGGCATAAGCAGCTACAACCGATAAACCAATTTCAGTTCGAACATAAATTACGAATATTTCGTTAACCAGAAGAATCTTTAATTAGATAAGGAGCTTTTACAATTTTACCGTAGCGTATAATTTTAACGTAGTGACGTTAAAATTATATATTCTATATTATCGTATTATACAGCGGTATAATAGGATAATATACAATATATGCAATTATATGGAGACGCTTTTACCTTTTCCGCGACAATATCGGGAACCTGTCATTTGTCATTGAACATTTCATAATGTCTCCATATATTTACTCTCCTAATACATCATGTTAGATAATCACGTACATATTATGTATGTATATATATAGTGACGTCCTATAAAGAATTTTAAAAACATCTATACCTAATAGTCTACGTTCAGATGCCAACTATTTAATTCTTTTTTTACGATTCATGATTTAACCATATACAAGAAAGTTGTTCACACTACTACTATTTACATTCGATGACTCAAGCCACAGAAATGACTGTACGTGCACGCATCTCGAATATGAGAGACAAATTTGTTCGTGTGAACCACTTCAAATTGTATTCGTATAAATTCCTTTGAGACACGGCCTCTTTGGTGACAAGTTCGTGCTATATACCGTAAAAAAAATATTTCTCAAAGATGCAAGTTCGTGTGAACAATTTAAGTTTTGTAGTGGCGGTAGTGTATTCGATAATATGGAAAAGATTAGCTATTTAAACGCAACCTAATTCTTCTTTATTTTAAACTCGCGGCCCGTCCCGGTATCGCACGGGTGGTCATTTTTAACATTTCCCTTCACTGCTCTGCTCCTATTGATCGTAGCTTGATGAAAAGTATACTATAACCTGCCCAGGAGTATGAAGAATAATTGTACCAAGTTTCGTTAAAATCCGTCGAGTAGTTTTTGTTTCTATAACGAACATCAGACAAACAGACAAAAATTTTAATGATTGCATTTTTGACATCAGTATCGATCACTAATCACCCCCTGATAGTTATTTTGGAAATATATTTCACGTACAGAATTGACCTCTCTACAGATTTATTATAAGTATTATATATTATAAGTAAGATTATCTAATCTCTAATAAGTCTTTAAATTTAGGTATGTCTCATAGCATAACCTCAAAATTATATGGAAATCAATAATAAATTGTGAGTTTAGAAATATCATATGTTTGTTTGGATTTATAACGAGATTAAAACTAGCAAATGTAATCAAAACTTTTACTACATACATATATTGAGAATATTATCTGCGGTCCAAAGAAAATGATAGCAAAATAGAGTATATATATATATATATATATTCTATTTTATATATATATATATATATATATATATATATATATATATATATATATATAACTATAGATGTATATAGATATGATAAAAAGTAAGGAACATAAGAAATGTCCAAATAGTTTCCAACAGATATAAATGTAATAATATAATAGGAATATTGTAATAAAATATGATGAAAAAATTATAATCTTCTTTATTTATATGTCTGTGTAAATATCATGAAAATTTTATTCTCTTTGTAAATGTAATAGATATTTCTTACACACCGTAACGCGATTCATCCTAATTAATGTCGGTAATCGTATACTACCAACCTGTTTCTTTGTCGAGCTTTCTATATGTAACAATATCTGTTTTATTCATTAAAATATAAATACGAGTACATAATAAAAGCCCGATAAGTTCGTAGAACCATATATCTAAACTAGCAGCACCCACGACTCGGCCCACTTGGACATTCAGTAAGAGCGATATTAATCTAAAATTTTAGCACGATTCTAAAATAGCACGTACCTACATATGTATACTAATTAAAATGAAACAAACACTAAATGTTACAGTAAGTTTGCGACAATAAATCTGTGAAAACCTTATTTATTTTAGTTATGTTCTTTCTGAGATTAGCGTGCCTAAACACATAGACAAACCGACAAAAAAATATTTTTGGCCTCGATAAGTATAATGCCCATATTTTTATTAATTTTTAAAGCACAAATACATTTAATGATTTTATTACATTTATAGATTAGATAGAAGATATAAAGTTAAACTGATTTATTTAAAGAGGCATTTAGAGAAGCGTCTAAAACATTGTTAACATTCGAAATAATTAAAATGAAAATGGTCTCTTGCTGGCACGTTTGATTCAAACATGCTCGGTGAAATGTGGACATTTCGAGTGTTACGTTCACCACAATCGTAATAGTTAAAAAAGCGAATATTTTTAAGCTTACTGACATATGATGAAGATGTGAGAATTAGCGCAGCTCCCTTCCCGATCTCAACTATTCCCCTGTGTAAAAACGGAATCTCCTGACATATGAACTGTACAACTTACTTCATCAAGTAAATGTTCGACATCGATTGTTTGATCCTTAGCATTATTATTTCTATTGCTCAAAGAAATTTGAACTGACTGAATAATACTCTTTTTAGAAGGAAAAAATGGTGGCGTACAATGTGATTTCAGAGTATTTTCCTCCTACAATCGCTGAGGCTGTGGAATGAGCTCCATGTCGAAGTTTTTCCTTGACGCTACAGTATGAGGTTCTTCAAAAAGGGTGTATTAAGTTTTTTTTAAGGTCAGCAACGCACATGAGACATCGCTAATGTTGCAGGCATCCATAGACTACAGTGACCGTTTACCATTAAAAGGGCCGTATGTTTGTTTGCCACCTTTGTAATATAAATAGGAAAATGTTATACTACACTTCAGCGATAATACATCCTTCCAAAACCAAAGAAAAATTTCTTTTACACATGCTTACAACAAAGACTAAAATATTTTCACTCCGTAAAAACAATTATGTTGCATCAAAATGCTGAGCGGTTATTTTTTTTTCAGTACTACGGCGCGCGTAGAACACTGTTCTATTTGTTTAATTATATTGTACTCCTATAATAATACCACATACAAACAACTATAACTAATAAAAACTAGTTCATTCATAAATTCATTATTTCAGCTTCGATTCACATTACCAGCTAAATGACCAATTGAAGGTCCAAAATCCTGGTCGTTTTTGTTGACATTGTTAACGTTTACGTATATATAACACACACAAAATTCCTTTTTTTAGTAAATAAAATTACGATTCATCATTTGCATCGATTTTTAGTTATACATGTAAATAAATCTTTAAATTTTAGATTCCTTTGTATTTAATATTCAGCTAAGTGGTTCATATTTTAGTTCTTATGTCTTTACCTAGACTATATTTCGATCAAAGTTACTCGCAGCTACTCGATATTCATTATTGATTTATAAAATTTCCTTTAGATAACCGAAAACAATTTTACCAAGATAGCATTTTAGGCATTAACAATAGGTTAGGTATATAATAATATACCTAATCTATTGTTAATGCCTAACTCACTATTAACACGGACTTATTATCGATCTTATGGAATACTAACAAATTGTTACTATTTACATTTAGTCTAATTACGTCTTATCAGTAATTGCTTCTTTTATTTTCCTCCTCTATAATTATCGTTGTAAAATAAAGAAAAAGGAAGGTTTTATATATTGTATTGTACTTATGTTTGAAGATAGTCACAAAAGTACCTAACTTACGTCGATTCCTTTTCAAAATAAATTTCTGATTTTACATAATACCTCCAGAATGTATATTACGAATAAAACAGAATGGTTTGTTCCTTATTTAAACACATTTAAAATTATTATCTCTTATTCTACTCACCTACGTTACACTCGTATTATAAATAACTACAAATATTTGTTTTATACCCACCTATTCAGACTATGTGCGCCTATGTGCGCCGCGTGGTCCTGGCATAGAATGGGCCAACCCTAACTTTCCCGTAAGTGTCGTAAGAGGCGACTATGGTAATTTAATGATCGACGAATGGGCAGCAGCGTGTCTCTTAAACAGCACTAAAGCCTACCTGCGGCTGCCAACCCGTTTGCCAAGTGTGACAACTATTGGCAAAAATCCCTTTATAGGAGATAGGAGAGACCTATCTCCGGCAGTGGATAGTAAACGGCTTTTACAATACAATTCAAACTATGTGTTGTTAATCAACGTAAAAAAAATGAGATAGTAGCAGGCCGTATTTTCCTCATAAGGGGAGCGACGCTTACTAACTAATAAGCTTTTATAGATTAACTAAAATAAATAAATTAAAGACACAGTATTATAAATACATATTGAAAAATGCGATACATGTATACAATATTGGTTTTGCTTGTTTAGATGTCAAGACTACCCTTTGCGTACAAATGTCGTCAAACAACGACTTGTATTGTGATAAAAACTTGGGGTAAAATATAGAATGCCGGTATAAGAGACCAACAATTAAAAACAGTTAGCCAACACTTGAATGATCCTTTTTGATCTTATAGATCTTAGGAGAGATTTCTATAATAGCTACGCATTTAAATTTTAGTTACAAAAAAGAATAATAGTTATGCGAATCCATGTTATTCCAGAACCTAACTATACAATTTACAAGGAATAACAATGTTAAATTATTTAGAATTTATCTAAGCAGTAATTTGTTAAAATTCTCTTCTAATCATTTCACAATTTACGCAAATTGCTTACTTTAGTTATCGCGATATTATCCGAAGGTCGATATTACAAAAGCCCTTTATAAATACATTTCTGTTTATTTATATTATAATGACTTACAGTAAACATTATGTTGATATATATCAAAATTACAAGTTAGCTTAGTCCACTACTTCACACGCTTGGATTTCAGGAGGAAAGCATCTAAAATAATGGACCAATTTTAAATGGCATATCAAAATAAATATATGGTATACCAGATTTTAAATTAGAGCTTCAGATATACAACAATGAAAACCGCATCCAATTTTGTAGAGTAATTTTAGTATGATGCCAGAATAAAAATACAAACAGACAAACAAAATTTCTAAAATTTGTTGTAACTTCTATCAGTTATATTAAGAACCTTCATCTGATTTTTTCTTAAATTTCTCCCATACACAAACATCATCTAGTTATAATTTTATTATTTTATTTAGTAAGATATAATAATAATATATTTAATATTTTATACCTCAAAATAATTTTACTTAAATCTTGATATAATTTCTAATATATAATATAATGATACAAGAGAAGAAAATCTCGAATTCTTGTTGTATTAATATTATAAATGCAAAAGTTTGTAAGGATGGATGGATGTTTGTTACTCTTTCACGTAAAAGCTTTTGAAAGGATTTGAATCACATTTGGTACACGGGTAAGTTATATCCTAAATTAATATATATAGTTTATACTTTATGTACTGGATACTTTGTGTCTGACCCACGTATATAAATCCATGGGATACAGCTTGTAAAAACATATACCACACCATCTAGCCAGCGATTCCATTAATTCCGATAAGTTGACAATATTCGATCTGTTGTAATTGATGATTATATATATAATATTATATATGACAAGAAAGTAAAACGAATCACGAGAGTTTCATATGAAAATGGACTTAACCAACGAACGAATAAAACAAATTGTAGTATGTGGGGAATATAATATTTCAATATGGAACAAATCTTTGTTTTATTTCTACTTCTCTAATTATAGTCGTAAATGTTCTAAAAACATTATTTAATTACTCAATTTATGAACAGTAACAGTAAGTATGTTTACCGCAAAAAAGACGCCGTTTGTCGTATCTCCTCACTTTCAGGGCACTTCCCTTGATAAAAAGTCAAGTCTAGGAATTCTGGGCGTTGATATATCTTGCGACGTCCAGTTTTGCGGTCATCTGGAGGAGAAGGCTAAGATAGCTTCCAAAAAGTTAGGAGTGCTCAATAGAGTGAGACGATATTTCATGCCAGAACACCGCCTGAAATTATATAAAGCCCAAGTCAGGCCGCATATGGAATACTGTTCTCACCTGTGGGCAGGAGCGCCACAGTACCAACTCCTTCCGTTAGACCGCATTCAAAGTCGGGCGGCTCGAATTATCGATAGTCAACGCCTTACTGTCCGACTTGACCCATTGAAACTGCGCAGAGATGTTGCGTCTCTGTGCATCTTCTACCGAATTTATCATGGGGAGTGTTCTGAGGAATTGTTCGGATTGATACCTGCTGCTGATTTTCACCACCGTACAACCCGCCACAAACTAAAGTTTCATCCCAATCATCTGGACGAGTGGCGGTCTTCCACCGTGCGTTTTTCAAGGCACTTTCTTCCACGCACAACCATTCTTTGGAATCAACTTCCAGCAGCAGTATTTCCGAACCGATACGACAACATATACAACAATAAACAAAACATAGACAACCTTCAAGAAAAGAGTATATTCCTTTTTAAAAGGCCGGCAGCACACCTGCAATGCCGCTGGTGTTGTGGGTGATCATGGGCGGCGGTAGTCACTTACCATCAGGTGAGCCGCATGCTCGTTTGCCCCCTGTGTTGTAAAAAAAAAAAAAAAAAAAAAAGTTGTGTTATTTTTTAACCTATATGTATCTACTAATTTCCAGCTATTGCTTCTTTTTTGTTCTGTGTTCTTTGTTCATCTTGATACGCCATCTAGAAGTAATATAATACATTTGATTGAATTTCATGCGTCTGAAATCCACGCACATGAAATAGCAGACAAAAACCTAGTTATAAATGAAATCTGAATCTTATTGTCATTTGAACAAAGTTGCCATAGAAATAGTCATAACCAATAGACTGTATATATTAGAATAAAATCAAATCAATCAATACACGTACGTAAGCTCTACCTCAGGAATGGCAACGCATGGGGGGTATCATGGGCGAAACAGTATACTCTGTTATGTCCATGGTACTACTCATGTCTATAGGCGACGGTTACCACTTTCCATTAGCTGGGCCGTCAGCTTGTTTGCCATTCTAGGTTGTATAAAAAAAACCTATTACTTTTCGATTCCATCAAATATCAAAAATCGGTAAATATGCAACCTAGACGAAATCAATGAGATATAACTTCATTCACAGTACCGCAATATTACCAATTTATTTTGTAAAATAATAAAATATTTTTTATTTAAGCAAACTTAATTATAAGTACTTTTGAACAGTATTTTTTCCATGAATCTACCACCCAGTTTGGAATGCAATTTCAGATGAAAAAAATGGGCTGTTGCTTTTTTTTAAACAAAAGTTAAGTATACCAGTTATAAAAAAATGTGAATACTTTCAATGACTGAAAAATGAAAGAAACTGGAATGAGTCAAAGTACTTTTGGTCAAGCAGTTACTTGTTCACGAGTTTGACGGATGATCCAGCCATCTTTATATTCAATCTAATTATATGAAAAAAGAATAAAGAATGCTTAATTTTTTTAAAATTCAAAACTAACATACTTTTATAGATGTAACAAATAAAGGTAAAAATATAGATAGTAGCATAGATACTACTGTTTTTTCAGTAAATTTCAAAAAATTCAGTAATGCACGTTCTTAGCTAATGTACCTACAAGCTTAGACGTGATCAGAAAAATAGATTGTGAGTGGTTTCATTTAGTTTTGCTAAATTAATTTGAGATATTACTCCACTAGAAAAGTAATCGTTAGAATGTTTTGTCGCTTTCTTTCAAATTAAGGATTAAAAGCAAAAGTAAAAAAAATACATCAATAAGACCTTTCACACTTTTTAATTAGATGGTTAGATTTTTGCCTGAATGTTTGTATTGTTATGAATAACAATATTAATAATTTAGCTCCTCTATACCACTCTTTACCAGAGGGAGACTTTGTACAAAAGTCGTTTGCTTGGGTACCTCTGTCCCATTCGTATTTCAACCGTGAAGCAGTTGTGTTTGCATGGCTGTGTTTCGGTTTGAAGGGTGGGATATGGCATGAATTTACTGGGTACAGACGAATAACACCTAAGTCCTCAGGAATGCATGAGGGGTATCGTGGGCGAAACAGTATAGTCTGTTATGTCCATGGTACTGCTCATGTCTATAGGCGACGGTTACCACTTTCCATCAGGTGGGCCGTCATCTTGTTTGCCATTCTAAGTTGTATAAAAAAAAATGATAAACGACTTGACGGGTCATTTGATCGACATGTAAAGCCTTTCTATAAACATCGCGTAATATAAACATGAATTACCATATAGAATATATTATATTAGTTTATAAGTTTAACAGAAGAGTTAGTTCAGTAGAAGAGTATTTAGTATATGCTTAAACAGTACGCAAACTCGTTTCTCGCGCCCGTGCAGAACAAGGTGAAGCCGATTCAGTTACAGTCTGACTCTTTCATACGCTGGCGTGGTGCTGGGGCTCCCCCCATGGGGTCTCAGCCGGCAGGCAAAGACCGCGCAGAATGAGTTAGACGGCATAACAACTAGAGGGCCGTCGGACTACACTAGTCCAGCCCCCTGTGTTATAAAAAAAAAAAACAATTATCCGTACATATTTATGTGCGGCGGAAAGAAGATAAAAGCTTAGAGGGGTAAGAACTGGGGTAGAACAGGGAATCCTGTTCGAGACAAACAGTATTCCCCGTTCTACCCCAGGGGGACGTGAGAAAACAAATGAGGTAAACCGATTTGAATTAAATTTTGTATACAGAACAATCATAACCTGTATTAATATATAGATTATTTTTATTCCAATTTACACAGGCAAAGCCGCGAAATACAGCTGGCAAATACGATAAATCTCTATGTTAGACAAGGTAAATTAATTGGTACCACATCTGATGAGGGTTGCGAATGGGAAGCAAGTGGTGAGACGAGCTAGTACAGAATATATTGTTCAATGTAAATGAGTAGGTAGTTGCAATAAAGCGCCGCTGCCTAGAAAGTAATTGTGAATTTGCTGCTGTTTCAGTAGGTAAGGTGAAATTGGAACTCATACAAGGAAGTAAAGATGATTGAAGGCATAGTTTAGCGTAGGTATTAATTATAACATATATTTATAATTATTAATATATTTATATATTTTTTAATTATATATATTATTTTGTTGTGCAAAACTTATTTACAATAATAATAATGTATTTATTTTATGTTACTTTATTATTATTATTATATCACTGTAACGGTAACTGTCGACTGCTGAACATAGGCCTCCCCAAATAGGGGGGTTTTATTAGTAATTACCACGCTTGGCGGGCGAGTTGGCAACTGCAGTTATACTTCGATGACGTTTTAAGAGGGACGCTGCTGCCCATGCATGCCTCAACTATTATGTTCTCTTAATCGCCTCTTACGACACTCACAGATAAGGAAGGGGTAGCCTATTCTATGCCGTGACCACACGACCACACTTGATGTTATACATTCATGTTAAATTAACTATAAAAATAATTTTCAGAGGATCATTATATTATATAAGTGAAAGTAAATTCCCTTGTTACCTCTTGGCATCATAACTGTTTTGAAAATAGATATATGCGTAGAATTTGACATAGACGATATATATAGATTACTTTTTATCGTGATCAATTAATATAGATCCCAGATACGTGGATACTGAGAGCATAGCTAGACAGGAATAATTAAAAAATGTAAATTCTAATACAATACTTGAACTCATACACTTCGCTCATTCCTGATCATGGCATTTCCTATTATCCTACATAAATCCCTTTAATTATTCTATATCACCTCCTCCTCCTCCAATCATTAGCGGACTCTGCTAAACTCAATATGTTTCCGACCCAACCTCCAAACATTTTCTCTCCTTTTTTGCGGTCTTTTGTATACTGAAAGGCGTCGAATAATTTTATACTCAATTGCTTTGTTAGTATTGGACTTCGTCTCTTGAATGTTACAGTCTATTATTAAAATCGTACATAATTATATCTAGATATATATATATCTTATATCTCTTCCTGCTTGTTATTGACTCCGTCGTCTTAACTCGCCAACCCCGGGGTCTTTTCATTTCCCAACTTTTGGCGCAATTACGAAAGTAGTTGTAAAGTTTCTCATCGGCCCCTTTAGAGATTTTCATTTGCAAGAATGAATTTCCAAATTACAAATGAGCGGTTTGCTTAAATATTTTACTGTATTTACAGATTTGCTGGTGTAACTTCGTTAAATTGTAAATATCTTTTGTTGTGCCTAAAATAACAATTTCGACGGAATATAAATGTTAAATTCCGTCCCTTTACGGAATGTTATTAAGGTTATTTGTAAATACAATGCAATTACAAAAATATCCTCAAATAAAGCTCATTTATTTGTAAATGTTTTTACAACTGGCAATGTGCCGTGTACATAAATACTAGTAAAACGTTTCCTTTTTGCAGAAGAAATTAGTTATTCAAAATACTTATTTATTTATTTTTTATTCTATTTACTCTCGACTCTTAATAATAACATATAATAATAATAATAATAGTCTGTATTCATCTTTAAGAATAAAACATAGTTAAATTAGGATATAACCCATCCGTATACGAAATATCATCAAATCCATTCAACCGTAGATGATTGAGTAACAAACATAGATACAGTTTACTAAAGTAGGTGTTATCTTGCGGAAGTCCGTATCACTGGTTATTTATTACTGTTTATTCTAATCAAATAACCAGTGAAACATGGAAACTTCTTTACAATATTCACATTCACATAGTTTATCTTTAATTATACGGTTATTAACCTTATACATTCTACAGTTTTCTTTCAACTTCTCAAAGGTTGACTGTAAAAGATTTCTTTATGAGATAAGGCCGCCATTGTATATTAAATCATTTAATGTATTCAATATGAATTATGTACAACAAAGATTTTACAATACAATACAATACATTTGTAATATTAGTAGGGTTTATAACCACAAGATCATCATGATCATCATATCAGCTTTTAACTGTCCACTGTTGTACATAAGCCTCCCTCTTGAGGTGTTTTGCCTGTAGTTTCCACGCTTGGCAGGTAAATTGGTAACCGCAGTTAGGCTTTGGAGATGTTTTAAGAGGGCCGCTGCTGCCCATTCCTCGCCCTCCCTTAGTCGTCATTTTGCGATATCCATAAGAAAGAAATGTGTGGCCTATTCTATGCCGGGACCACACGGAAATTCACCTTAAGTTACGAGTAATTATGTAATGTAAAAATCACTAGTTTAATGTTTAATCAAAAGATACGTTTATTTGTGTCCATGCAGTTTCTAAACAGGGTCTGGACCATTGTAATATGTAATTTCTTATACACCGTCACTTTGTCTGAACGTTTCTTAACTAACCGTAAAATACGTCTTTATTGGGATGATGTACGAGGTTTTATGACAGGAAAGTTTACGGTAAAGGAAACTATAAAGTTTCCTATAACTATAAAGTGGATGCTAAAAATAAATACGTAGCAGGAGCAGTATTGTGTAAAACTGGTTCACTAAAATGGAAAAAAAAACATATGTATTTTGAAATCTATTTTATCTAAGTACTTATTAAAGACTATATTCATGTGTGGTTCTGGCATAGAAAGGTCCACCCTTTCTTTTCCGTAGGTCGTAAGAGGCGCCTAAGGAAACTTAATGGTCAAAGAATGGGCAGCTACGTCTCTCTTTAAATATCAACAAAGCCTAACTACGGTTGCCAATCCGCCTACCAAGCATGGCAACTACTGCCACAATTGATGATGATGATAATGTAGTGTTAGAAACGTTACTCTGCGTAAATGAGTTCTGGAATTCGACTCCTAGTCGGACCAATTTAGAAAACGAATTTTCCTAAATTGGCTCGGTTTTGGGTGTTCTCAATTGAGTACCAAATTGTCCTATGTCTGGTTCCTCATAATATCCTAACTTGAGGACCAGTTTGGTATGATTGTGTGGCACTCATTAATCTTATCGATAAATAAAAATAATAAACAATGGAAAAAAGAATAACATTCTAAAAAATTTATACTTACATACATACGTGCACTATATTCATTCGAAATATGAGCCAGTTCTAAAATCTTATACACGACGTAGACATCTCTGAAGCTGGCACTCAGAAAGCTTTCTTGGGAATTGGAGTTCACACGCTAGCGGCTTGCGCTATCCATAATGGATTATATTCCAAGGACATTGTATGAACAGAATTATAGGCGCTGTCATCACTAAATTATAAAGGTTAATTTCATTTTGTGGTTCCCTTTGACCAATTTCCATGCGCTGGTTATTAATGGAAGGAAATTCTTCGAACTCCCATTTTTCTGAGTGAAATAGGTATAAAAATATTTAACAATTTAATGTTATTTTACGGAGCCACCCTAAAAAAATTAATTTCTTTGATTTAAAAAAGAATCATTAATAACTGTTCTTAGTTGGCATAGTTATCGAATAATTCACACACAGAAAATGTAGTCGAATTGAGTTTCCCTTTAGAGTCCGTCAAAAATATTACGTCATTCGTGAAATCGTTCTGCTATTTGCTAGATCAATACGTGTAATAAAATCGTAACTAGTCGCTGTCTGTACATGAAAGATATATAAGAAAAACGATAATAGGGGGCTTTATAATCGCAATAACAATGATTTTAAAAAAATCTGTTTATCTGTACATCTGTGCACGCTAATATCAGAAATGGCTTAACTGATTTGAATACAGTTTTCACTAGTGTGTTGCAGTTTGCTCCATTTTACATTTAGTATCTGTTTTGCTTCAATAGGTTCATAAATATAAAAGTTATGTCATAGAAAAATAAACGCAGCCGCATCGCCGCGCCGTCGCGACGTGGCCGCTGTGGCTTCACGGAGCGCAGCGGGCAACGTGGCGAGATGGGATGGGCGAAGGGAAGTGTACCAGACGTGTGATGTGATAGACGTGCACATTTATGAATAGCACAGAAGTAGATGGTCATTTGACAAAAAAAAGCTATTTATATCCTGCGTAAAGGTACATTTACTCTATATTTACTCCAAAATGTTTAAAAAATAAATGTCTACCAATACAAAACCGGGTCGGCTCACTAATATACAATATATATAATACGGTTTAAAACTATATTTTAAAGACATTGATTAAGAATTATTTTATATTTATTTAAGTTAATGCTATTTCTATAAATCAGTAATAACCTACAAACATAACTAGTTATAAAATTAACCGAGTCTAATTCTTCAAATTCAACGCCATCTACAATTACTATAAATATTTTGTTGCAAATTATTTATTTATCTTAACGTAACGGTCAAACCGATCCACTTAATTGCCATCCTAGAAAATAAATTGAATTATGTAACCTAAGTGAATAAATAAAGTTACTACTTTCAAAGAGAATTTTCAAGCTCATTAAAATTCGGAGAGGCAATATTCTGAATAAACGACGATGATAGGATTATGATTGATTATAAAACTGTGGAACGCGATACTAGCTCGTCTCAACATGGTTAATGATATTACATTCTTAATAGTCCAATATTTAAATTTAAAATAAACTCACAAATTTACATAGCACTTGATCAATTATTTTTAATTAAATTACCTTTCTTTAAAAAAGGGTGTGACCTTTTCTAAGGCTCCATTCTAAAAATGGTATCTACAAAATTGTTAGGTAATTTCTATATTGCCCTAGACTTCAGTATGAACGCTCTTATGTTCCAAAAATGACAGTAACATATATAATTCCCTTTTTTTTATGAGTGAAAATAAAATAGTGACCCCCGCCTTCGATATCGGTATACAATGGCCAGTCAAAGATGATAGATAATCCTTGATAATCCTTAATACTATTTCATTTTCACTCATAAAAAAAAAGAAACTATATACTGTATCATATGGTGTGGATGAACCAGGTCAATTGGTCATCGTAACTAATTCATCAATAATTAACCATAGTGTTTTCCAGGGGAGACCGCGTGGAGGTCGACCTGATAGAATATAACTCTTTATAAGGGGGCTGTTAAATTCCAATACTAACAATTCATTTCCTCCTACAGTATAAAGGTATGTAGAGATCCTTTTAGTTACCGCGCGTATGAGAAGTAACAAGTTGATAGACGTTGCCCTTTAATTTTTATTTCATACAGCAGAGATTGGTATACATAAACTAGTGAATTTAGCATTTCTGATAACAACTATTTAGAAAATCCATATTCATAGCTTTACTTACATTCTATATTGACTGTCTCAAAGTGAAATCGTAGGTATCATCTAAAACATTACTGTAATGCAATGGCCACCATCAGTATGCATCGACTTTGATGCTAATATCGAGCTGAATCGTCTTTAACTTGAATTTATTATTCATGTTCCGTATTAATGTAAAATTTACCATGACAAAAGCTTAAACAAGGAATGGACAGCTTATCAAAGAGTTAATTAGAACCTTGGACCTCCCCTGTCTCTATTTCGAGAACATTAATATTCAATGCGCGTAAACCCGGTCACTGCTATATATAATTAAAGATTTCATCCACTGATCAAAAGGATATGCTTAAATAGGGAGACTTTGTACAAATGTCGATTGCTTGGGTACCTCTGTCCCATTCGTGTTTCAACCGTGAAGCAGTTGTGTTTGCATGGCTGTGTTTCGGTTTGAAGGATGAGATATAGCGTGAATTTACTGGGTACAGAGGAATAACACCTGAGTCCTCAGGTATGGCAACGCATGGGGGGTATCATGGGCGAAACAGTATACTCTGTTATGTCCATGGTACTACTCATGTCTATAGGCGACAGTTACCACTTTCCATCAGGTGGGCCGTCAGCTTGTTTGCCATTCTAAATTGTATAAAAAAAGATATGTTGTAAATATGATATATATATGAAATATATAGATATGTTATACGTTAGTGATTATTATTCATTTAACCAACAGTATAACAATTATATTCTTCAATGGGTTTATCCTTCTGATGAATAGGGGTACGTGCCTCCAGAGACCACGTCCATCTACGTCCACCTGCATAGTGACATTCTATCACTTCCCCTAAACTCCTCTAAAAACCACTCAAAATTCATTCCAAAAATTCCAGTCAGCAATCTGCTTACACAGCGTGGTAACTTATGAACATAAAGTCCCCAATAAAAAGGTCCAATAATGTGTGGCCTCCAGTGCGACAAGCGAAAAATAGCACATGTTAGAAGACGTCGGGAAAGGCCTATATCCAGTAGTGGATAGATATAGGCTGAAATGATGATGAATTATATGTATAAACCCACCTGCATGACTACCTCTGTCCCACTCTTGTTTCTATTGTTAAGCCACTATGCTTGTACGGCTGTGAATTTAAAGAGTTATGGGAAAGAGATATGGCAATTAAAATTACAGGGAACGGAAACTCAACATCTTGGTTCTCAGAAAGAACAACGTGTGAAGTATTATCGGCGTTATCATGTACTACTTACTTTACGTACTTTATTCAATAATTTTCATGAATGAACAAAAATGGAGACATGAGTTTCTATCATGATTATTTACTACGATTATTCTACGTGTAAATTTAAAAAAAAATATTGTTAGAAGAGTTGGTTGTTCTTGGAACTCATTACGAGTATCACAAGTGCCGCGCAAATATAAAAAAGTAGACAGGAAAATGTAATAGCTGCCACACTTGACTTGTTTATAATAAAGATGTCAAATATTACCCTACACCTACCCACTCGTACATACCTACCCCTCTCAGATCGCGTGTACTCGCAGGTGGCAGTAAAACAACAATCGTGCGAATAAGGGTTATAATGTTTATAACAAATTAATTTACAACATATTGTTTATTTTGCTACCTAATGTATTAACTTTATGTCATTTCTAAATAATTTATGGCAAAGTTTACATATTTGATTAAAATAATGAATTTTTTGATAGTCGATTCTTCTCAATAATTTTTCGATTAATCTCTAGATTTCTAGATTAATTCTCTGTAACAACATTTGTAGATCAACAATATTATGATGATAAAAATTGTATACGCTTACTTTTTTCTATTTTACGACACGATACAAATAGCTATTTGATTATATATTATACGTATGTGTGTATATAATATTACGTGTATTATTTGCAAGAGAAGGAAAACTCGAAATGAAATCCTATACTAAACTGCCTGGCCTGCGTGATAATAATGGCAATATTATCCTCTTATAGCGAGAAATCCGTACCCTACAGTAGGCTGATGTGGTATGTAATTACAGTCACCTTTTTTCAATAGTTTTTTCTAATGCTACTACACTATACTAATGTAACTACTCATGTGAAGGTGACAAAAGTCTCTAGACGCCTTTGTTATAAATAATTAGCCTCAATGAGCTGTTGCTGCTGTCTGGTGCTGCTAAATAGTAACAAAAATTTAAATTGAAAATTTCTTCTTTCATAAACTAGATGGATATCATAATTTTTTTTAATATGGACCACTTTTAGAATTTTAATTATACTTAGAAATGAGAAGTATTAAGTAACGATTTCAAATTCATGCAATTAACATAAGCTCCAAGCTTTACGACTTTTGTTATTTTAGGACTGATGGCTTTGGGGACCAATCCTGGGCGATGAATTATAAAACTGCTTGTTAATGCGATAACCTTTTATTTATCGTTTATACATATATACAACAAATGAATCAAAATATTATATTAATGCATTTTTTATGTGAAAGTGCGGTAAACGACATGCCGTTAACACAAAATAAATTTAGTAAAAAGTATATATAGAGAATTAAAGTTGAAAAACTGTGGTGAATTTAATAGAAGTTCATTATAAAGGTCTCAACTATTTGCAGAGGCTATTAATATTCCAGTTTACATACAGACGGTCAAATATAACAAGCAAAGTGATTCCGTTTAATTTCTTAGTTCTTCGCAAAAATATTTATTATTTGAATGATGAAATTATAAAGTTTTGGTTTGGGTAAAAATTAAATTTGAAAATATATTATTTATATCATAAAATGAAAAATAATCTACCTAACAAAAAAATTAAATATACCGAGAACTTCTATTTAGTAAAATAAAGGAAAAATTATGAAACAGAATTAACAAGCATATAGACCAATATAAAGAGACAAATTCCAAGAACATCGTCGTAGTCCAATTATGATTTTTAAATAAGAATTTTGAACTAAAATGTAGTTGCATCACGAGTATATTATGTATAATACAGAGTAAGCATATTTTCAACATATATCTCGGGTTCAATTCCCAATCCGGGTAATTTAGAAAATGAACTTTTCTAAATTGGCTAGAGTTTGAGTGTTCTGGATTGATCCCATTATTATTACTTCAAATAAAAGGTCACCGCCGTTTACAGTAAATAAAATTAATATTCTTATTGTCTTATAACATGTTATAACTTATAAAAAATAAATACATTGTAATGAAATAAAAATAAATAGTACGAGTATTATTCATAATTCTGTGATTAAACAACTACAGTAAGTTTTCTAAACTTCAAAATCGTGTGTAGAGTCTGGACCCGGTCCTACGCTGCGGGTTGTCACTGCTAATTTGCACACAATTGTTCATCCCGACTGAAAGTATAGAAATAAGAAGAGAAATGTAGTCAGTAGTCTATGTAACTCACTAATTGGACCCACCAAATTATATTCTGACTGTCGTCTGTGACAATGGGTCTTCCTTAAAAGTTTATAGCAAATGTAAATGTAGATACTGTACAAGTGACTTTGTTAATCTCGTAACCAATACTTATTGTTCTCCCCTTTCATTATATATATATTCGTACTTATATATGTAATTACATTTATTATATGAGAATAAGTGATCATATCTTACAAATAGACACATCTTTATTTTTTCCATTGTTAAATTATTATATCTATATATATCGTATTATTTTATAATACACCCAATAAACTCATAAACTCACTTAATTAATCAGAAATTTGTATCTTTTTAAAGGCACAAATTAATTTTCCACGACTATTCCACAGAACGCAACTACAAATGTTATTGTAGCTCTTTTCTGACCAGGGTTGCTAGATGCGATTTTTGGTTATTACCTAAATGTCTAATATTTTTTCTCGAAATTGGTACGATTTCCACTAAATTTTGTCATGAATCGAAGCCTTTTTTAGCTTCTTTGTGTTATCCCATCTTCGATTTTGCTTCCTTCATTTATGTATTTTATATACGTTTTAATACCAATACTGAAAAAAAAAATACCCAAATTTCTCCAAGCCCATTTCACTTTTTCCCGAAAATTTCTCCAACAATTTCATTTCGCCAAAATTTCACGAACAGAAAATGTTTACCCAAAAATGTGAAAAAAATCCCAATCTGGCAATCTCTAGCCACCGTAGGGGTGATGCGCGAGCGGAAAATGAACAATGGACGCCATTATTTTATTATTCGACTAACACCAAGAGGACATACCTATTGTGTACTGCTTTTTTTTTTACAATATATAAATTTTTTGCTGCTCTAATATGAAACGGTGAGATTTATCTTCTTTCAGATTCAAATAATCAAAACTGATAAACTAAAAAATGTTCTTTAAAAAGCCAACATTAATCACGCAAAAAAATAATAAGTAAAATAATATTACTTATTTAGTGTACAATAGAAGTATTTACCAAGTGAATTTATTATATCTCAACTAAAAAGTTTCCAATAATGTGTAAGCAATTCGTACTGATTATAAAACTAAAACTATAAAATTACTCTGGTATCGATCTCTTAAAAATTACTCACTTTTACTGGGTATAACCAATTCTAATTTATTGTTTCTTGCGTAGCAATATCTTAAATGCTCATCTCAAGCATATCTTAAGCTCATCTCATATAACATATTTGAATAAAACCAGTCCATCAAAACTAAATGTCATGTTATACCAAGGTTGTTTACTTATTAAACCAAATATTAAAAAAATGATTAGCTATTATATATAATATAAGCATCATCATAACAAAATGTTAGCTCTTACTAGCTATCAGTATAAGTACCCCAATTATTTATCTTCAACTAAAACCTTACTAAAAACTATTCTTATTAGAATTACGAGTATTTTTGTCCCCTATTAAGAAGGTAAAAATAGTCTGTCATTGTGTACGGAAAGTCTTGTCTACATTGAGATAAAAATAGTTGCAAACTGAATGACTTATATATACCCTACGTATATATAACAAATACAATGTGCTCTCAGAACTTCATAAACTAATATTTATTATTTTTTTTACCAATAAAATATACTATTGACGCTATTTGCAAACAAATGAGACACTCGAAAGTGATTGAGCGTAGAAAATAATATATTATTATGTATAAGAATAAATAATATAGTCCTTACTCTTGTTATCTTAAAAATATGCATGCATAACAGTAAGTTAAATTATACACAGATATGGATCTTGTAGAGTAAAAATACATGAAACTGCTTTAATATAGGGAGTGTCAGGAACAAGGGAGTGAGTTTTAAATGACGATCATAGCGATCCTAGAGATATTGAAATTTGCTTTCTATATATTCCGAGCCAAAGAAAACGTGGCTGTGTGGCTTATATCTGTACAGACAAATAAAACCATTTAAGTTGAGAGCAATATAATATTATTATCGCTTATAGTGTTACAAATTCAAATTCAAATTCAAAAATCATTTATTCATGTAGGACATTTTAGCCGCTTATGAACGTCAAATTTGTACATTATAATTTTATATTTACCCTACCGTCCAGTTCGGTATATAGATCCAATTGAGAAGAACTGGCAAGAAACTCAATTGAATTACTTTTTTTTTTAAAGCCAGTTTATTTACAATGTATATTTATATAGGTGTCTATGTCTAACATTAAATGAAAATTCAGTGCATGAACAACTATTGCCATGCACACTCGTCATTCAAGTAATCGTTTAGTGAGTAATAGGCTTTGCTCAGTAAATA
The DNA here is from genome assembly GCF_026898425.1 of Galleria mellonella. Classification (NCBI taxonomy): domain Eukaryota; kingdom Metazoa; phylum Arthropoda; class Insecta; order Lepidoptera; family Pyralidae; genus Galleria; species Galleria mellonella. Next base: position 5,589,460 of record NW_026442133.1, read on the forward strand.
TGATTTAACAGATGTTTTGAATTTATTTAAGGGTAATTCCAACATATCCTTTGGTATCTTATTGTAAATTTTTATACCTATTCCCATAAAAGACCTATTAACTTTTTCTAAACGATACTTGGGGACAGCAAGTTTGTCTTTAAATCTAGTATTAATATTATGAATATTGCTGTTTTTTGGAAATAAGTCAAGATTTTTATGAACATATAGAATATTTGAATATATAAATTGAGAAGCAACGGTGAGAATATTTGCCTCTTTGAATTTCTCTCTTAATGAGTCACGACTCTTCATACAGTAGATCGCTCGAACGGCACGTTTTTGTAATATGAATATATTCTTAATATCTGCCGCTTTTCCCCATAGTAATATTCCATAAGAGAGTAAACTATGAAAATAACTAAAATAGACTAATCTAGCAGTATCAGTATCAGTGTACTGTCTAACTTTACGCACGGCAAAAGCTGCTGAACTTAGTTTCGCTGCAAGGCTTTGAATTTGTGCACCCCATTGTGTTTTACTATCTAGTGTGATTCCTAGAAAGACAGTAGATTCTATAAATTCGAGAGATTCGTCATTTAATTTAATATTGCAATTAGTATTAAAACTTTTAGATAGAGAGAAATTAACACATTTTGTTTTTTTAGCGTTTAACATAAGATTGTTAGTTGTAAACCAGTGCAGGAGACGCCGCAAAGCACTATTTACATCGTCATAATTATTAGTCATTCTATTAACTTTAAAAATCAATGAAGTATCGTCTGCAAACAATACTATGCCGCATCTATCCTGCATGGCATATGGGAGATCATTAATGTAAACTAGGAATAAAAATGGACCGAGAATAGATCCTTGAGGTACACCCATTTGCACAAGTGACCCGTCAGACGTAGCGTTGCTAATCTTCACTTTCTGTATTCTATCAGATAGATAAGATTTTATTAAATTTAAAGCATTGTCTTTGACGCCATAAAAAGCAAGTTTTTTTAGCAATGTATTATGATCAACGCAATCAAAAGCCTTAGAAAGGTCACAAAAAACACCTATCACATCCATTTTAGTTTCCCATGCAGCAAATACGTGTCTAAGCAACTCTGCACCTGCGTCTGTAGTTGAACGACCTTTGGAAAAACCGAATTGACTATTGTGGATTAAATTATTTAAATTGAAATAACTGACAAGTTGCATAAGGATTATTTTTTCAAAAATTTTACTGAGTGCTGGGAGTATGGATATAGGTCTATAATTTATTGGGTCACTCCTATCTCCAGATTAAAAAGCGGTATGATTTTACTAATTTTCATTATGTTAGGAAATTTACCTTCATCTATACATTTATTGAAAATAAAAGCAAGAGAGGGCGCAATAATTTCCATTATACTATCCAGTATTTTAACAGATATACCCCATAGATCCTCTGAAGAACCAAGAAATATATAATATTAGTAGCGATTACGAAATAACCTGTATTCGATTGTACAAGTATGTTCATACAATCGTTCATTAGACGTTCCAACTTGAAACATTTTGGTCATCATCACTAAGTACCTCGATTTTTTTATTAATTTATTGTTCCAATTTAGGTATACGTGCAATTATTTCTGAAGTGTTCAACAATATTTGAAACAAATGTTTGATGCTAATCCTAAGTTAATTATATTATATCAGTGGATTTTTTAAATTTTATTTTAATTTATTTTCTAACTACATCTACTACATCTCAAACTAAGAAAGTTCGTTTAAGGCTTCAGAAAAGTACTTTGCTGTTGCTGGTATTTTATCAGTCACATAATAATAGTCCAATAATCCTCAAGAATCACAGTCAACGCGTGAGGTAATCCTCATGATAATAAGGTGTATTCCGCAATATCCATGGTGATATTAACGTTTATAGATGACCATACTATCAGGTGAGCCATCAACTTATTTACCATTCTAAGTATCATACAAAAAATATCTAAATAGAACGAGTTATTCTATTACTGAAACGAAATTATAAAATGATAGTTTTGAAAACAAGACATGTATTCAGAGACATGTATCTAGAGAGGCCATTATAATGGTGATAATAATAATAAACTACAAGGGTGACCTAACTTTTAATTGAATTTTTTTCGGCTCCTCTTATACTGTTCACCGTAGGTGCCAACAAAATTTAAAACTATTTATACGAGTAATAAGCAACTAAGATAAAACAATACACCGTATAGTCTCAACGCCACTCCTTCCTTTACCGTAGGAACTTAATGTACGAGGGATAGTCGCAGCAGCATTTCTCATATCACAAAAGCCAAACTGCGGTTGCCAATCTGCTTGTTAAGCGTGGTAACTACTGACAAAATGCCCCCAAAGGTAAATTTCTATAAAAAATAGTCCCATCAATTTATGAAGATAGCCTATATTGATAGCTGATATGACAATAATGATGACGAAGATAAACAACTTGCAGAGCATAGCTCAATGTGAAACCTATATTTTACATAGACTACACTAAAATTTATCAATCACTACACCCAAATTTATAGCTTGACTTGAAAAATTAACTGGTATATGTTACAAAAACCATAAACTCACACTACGTAGATTGTTATTGATGTTGGTTATGATGTAATTTAAATTTTCAACACTGACTTGCTTATAAATTTGCAAGTCATCTACGTAGAAATGGTAAATATAACCATGAATAAGTGACAGGCAGGTTATAAATTAAATATGAATAATATTATACGAGAAATATCGCTCCCTGAAATACTGTATATACGTATATATATATTATTTAAGAAAAATACGTTTTTATAGTAATTTTAAATAATACAAAATTAATTGTTAACTCAGATCTCTAATCTGAGTAGATATCAATTATATTCCTTAAAGCCTGAATATAATAAATGTATATTTTAATATATGAAATAGCAAACCACTTTACACTCGTCTATTTATAATCCTCGCTTAATATAACGACAATTCTGAGTAGCAATCTGCGGAATACTGTTTGGAAGCAATTAACACAACTCAAGTAGGACGATGAAAGAGATCGCGTGCGGCTGATGCAGATAGTAGTTTCGAGTAATTACGATTGTTGTGAGCTCCGACAATCACTTAGAAGCAGCTTATCTAAGGCCTACTTAACGCGCAGACTTTGCTATTAAGTCATAAATCGCGGCCTAGTCACGCAACGAACTGACGATTTGGCCGTAAGCGAGTTATCTTCACCTTGGCTTCTAATTAAGGAAATCTTTATCTTTTTCTCTTTTTCAGCGTTGCTTTTTTAATTCTACGCCCCGTAACGTAGGTATAAATAAATGTGAATATATTTTTGTGATAATTAACATAGAAAGGCAAACGCTGTCGGCCTACTTAATAGAATATGGTAACTGCCACCTATAGACATAAACAAGGCCATGAATATCATTGAATGCATTGTGATGTCACGATACTTCTCATGCGTTGCCATTCCTGAGGACTATGGCGTTATGCCTCCATACCCTGTAATGTCATTGTCATATCCCAACCTTTAAGCATATCCATGCAAGTACTGCAGCTTCACAACAAAGTACCCATGCAAATAACGCTTGTAAAAAGTCTACCTTTGTTGGATATTAAAAAAAAAACAAATTTGAAAAATATTAAACTTGTTTTTAAAACTTATGTTCAATTTTTAATTATACACATATAGAAATTATTACTTATTGCCTCTTTATCTTGTAAGTTAATTTTGTTTGTGTACTAATTATGAATATTTATAATCGGAGTCATTCTTTGAAGGAAACAATAAAGAGTTTTCATTCATTCATTGAAATTAAACTTATTTCAATTGTTAAAAATTTTGCAGAATGAAAAGGAAACACTCTTAATATATCATCAAAATGATGACATTGTCAATTACGTTTATGGTGCCTAATATACTCATAATGCCATCAGTCTGAATGACTGCATATACTCATGTATATTCACATAAAATTCTATTGATAAGTGTAGTGGAATTTTAAAGTTGATTAAAACAAAGATATAAAATAGCAGTGGCGTGTTTACATTAGAACCATGTGGGGCGTAGCCCGAGGCGGCTTATACTCAGTCGCACTTAGTCGAATCCGCCTTGTTCGTTTTAATAGACATATGCAACTCCACATTATTAAATAAGCAATTTTAAATGTCACAAGGACTATAACTCAAATTATTACTAAGAATCTTAATGGTGGGATATTTTTTATTATATATTCTTTATTGCGCTTAAACAATACATGCGACGATTAGTTTAACAACTTGTTAGCAAGGGAGGACTTATCTCTGAAAGAGATCTCTTCCAGCCAACCCAGTGTAGTTAGAGAGAAAATAATTTAATTTGGGTAATCCAGTGCAGGAAAGGTACCGTACTATTATATCAGCTGTTAATTGTCCACTGCCGAACATAAGTCTTCCCCATAAGAAGAGTTTTGCGATTAATTGCCATGTTTGGCATGCCCTGCCCGTGCAGCCAAACATGGCAATTATTCCTCTAATAAAGCCTCTTAAAACATCACCAAAGCTTTTAGCTTTGGTGATGTTTTAAGAGGCACGCTACTGCCCATCCCTCGACGATTAAATTCCCTTACTCGCCTCTTATGACACCCACGGGAAAAAAAGAGGTGGCCCATTCTATACCTGGACCAGATGGCCATGATGGGATATGGCAGTGAAATTACAGCGTACATAATAGCTTTGACTTGCATCTTAATGACAATACAGGAGTTCTTTTAATGTCTTGTTTACCATTCCAAGATTTATTGTTATATTCTTTAGTCGATATCAATGACAATCTCAAATTAGTTTAGCCTAAAATAATAATAATAATAATTTTGTTAAAGTTAAAAATAATTATAACAATGATAATAAAGTCTTTATTGCGCACAAAAGAGATGTATACAAGGAATATTTACACAAAATGCGTATATACAAAAGGCGATCTTATCGCTTAAAGCAATCTCTTACAACCTACAAATAAATCTTCCTAATCCAAATAAAATCATCTAACATTGTAAATTCTGAATAATGTTCATTTTCATCTTTTTTTAGTTAATCTTATTAAACTCTTTATAAATATCCAGAAATATTACTAGAGGGAAACTTTGTACAAAAGTCGGTTACTTGGGTACCTCTGTCCCATTCGTGTTTCTATCGTGAAGCAGTTGTGTTTGCATGGCTGTGTTTCGATTTGAAGGGTGGGATATGGCGTGAATTTACAGGCTACAGAGGAATAACATCTGAGTCCTCAGGAATGGCAACGCATGGGAGGTATCATGGGCGAAGCAGTATACTATGTTATGTTCATGGTACCGCTCATGTCTATAGGCAACGGTTACCACTTTCCATCTGGTGGGCCGTCCGCTTGTTTGCCATTCTAAGTTGTATAAAAAAAAACTTTATTATTTAATTATTAAACTAACTACTTAAAAAAACTACTACTACTACTACACTTTAGACAAATTTCGTCATTACAGGCGTCTTTAGTGTATTTACATGTATATTAATTACCTACTCCTACAGTATGCTAGGAAATTCCTTTTTCATTTCTGTATTTATTAGATTTACCCTCTACATATTAGAACCTACGCAGGATATCCGCTTTTACGATGCAAAGCAAGGCTCCCTGCTTTAATTCGAGTAGCTTTTATTTTAATTTCATTATTATTTGTCTATGTAAAAATTAGAATAAAAATAAAAAAATAAAAGGTTTATAAACTGGAATTCTACATGTTGACCGTTTTGGTTGGCTTAATAAATGTTAACCTGTTTTTGACACTTTTTGCTCTATCTATATAATCTAAGCCCGAGAAAGACTCCGTAGCCTTTGTCAGGGTTTGTCAATGAGTGCAGCCAACTAATGTTCACTATGGAACATCTAGCCGTGACAGCAGTAGGCCGATTATAATGATGATTTAAACTTTTTAAAAACGTATATTTTTTGTTATAATTATGTGCAAAAATAACGATACGAAAATGTAACAAAGTAGAGAATAGGCAAAGCAAATATATATATATATATAATGGTAGTCATATAAAAAATGAAATTTATGTTTTAAATTTTTGATACTGACTGTAGGAAATTGCAATAACTCAAAATAACCCCTGCTTGCATCACTAAACTAGTATGGACTGTTAAACTGGTGAGTATTGGATTACATAATACATTTATCAGTCAGCTGCTGAGCGAAAACAGCTATTAAAGGGATGTGCCTGTACAAGGCAGGTTGATACGATTGAAATTTGCGGTCAATCAAGAGTTGATCGACAATACTACGTTGTTTCTGCGTATAGGCAGAATAATCCATCAATTAAGGCAGATCATGGCTAAAACTGAATTAACGCTGTCCCAGCGGATATATCGACATTATGGTCACTATCCGTTTAACAATCGAACTGTCACTTCGACATGTGACAAGATATATGGAGCTCGGTGCACTGTCAATCGACGATCGAATTGTTCCAGTAGTACTAAAATAATTAATAACTTTCAGTTAATAAACATACCGGCTGTATTTTCGCTAATATTATTACCTGCATTATATATTAGCTGCATTCTACGACTTACGTGTATATGTACAAAAATAATTATAAATGTCTTATTTCAGAATATGATTCGTATGTTTATCCAATTTTATTTTTTGTTTAAATAAATATCCGAATATGAAACGTTCCTCTTTATAATATTTAAATAGAACATATGCTGTTATCTCTTCATTATGAAATCTATTGTTCACATAGTAATTGGCATTAAGAAGGCTATGTCCTGGTACATTTAATTGCCATCATAAGGATGAAGTCGCGGTCACGACTTATATAAAATACACAATAAAGACTATAGAAGTTGTTCCAAAATATCAGCACGAAACGACTTGTTTTCTTTACTTAAACGGAAAAAAAACACGTAAGTTTATAAAATAATATTATTATACTCTAGAGTAAACAGATCGCTTGCACGTAAGTAGATATTAATAGTATTGTTTACTAAGAAGCTGAGGAAACAACTGTTATATGCTCCAAGTTGTCGTCAACTTATAGAAGATATTATATATAAAATAATATTAAGTGAACAACATTCTCAATATTACAACAAATATTACACAACAAATTTATTACACTCTGAACATAATGTTGTTAAATTTAAAAATTATCATATGCGAATGTAGACCATATGGATTTTTTGTTTTTTGATTTGTTAATTAAGGCAATTGCCTTTAATGCACATACATACTGGTAAGAATACTGCTGATAAAATAAAAAATATAAAAGTGTAAAAAGTATATACGAGTGTAAAATATCCTAAATGTATTGGTTGACGCGTTTTTTATAATACAAGCATTTTTATTTCAATATTGCAAGAAGTAACTACAACGTTTTATATCTTTATTCATGTACATACTGGGGACGATTCTGAGGTACTATTTCTAAAGTTAACAGTATCTACAACTTCCTATGCGTGTACAAATTAGTAGGTAAAAAGAGAACTGAATTTTTTATTATTAGTATATACTTACGAAGTTGTAGACAACAGCCACTTTTCACAATTCGTAAGTACGAATATTTTTTTTACGTTACAAATTTATGATAAATTTGATCTAAATCGATTACAAATATTTTTTATTTATTTATGCAACTTAGAATGACAAACAAGCTGAAGGCCCACTTGATGGAAACTGATAACCGTCGCCTATAGACATGAGCAGTACCATAGACATAACAGAGTTTACTGTTTCGCCCATGATACCTTTCATGCGTTACCATTTCTGAGGTTTCAGGTGTTATTTCTATGTACCCTGTGAATTCAATACCATATCCTACCCTTCAAACTGAAAAACGGCCATACAAATACAACTGATTCACAGTAGAAACACGAATTGGCAAAGATGCCCAAGCACACGACTTTTGTACAAAGTCTCCTTCTGATAGTTAATATTGGTATTTCGAATAAAGATTTTACAGTAATATCAAACTGGAATGTAAAAATTAGAGCTAAATTTGAATAAATGGCGCCTTTGAATCAGCTTTTAAATATAAAAATCAATGTCTCATTGCTTTACTCGTATAAATAATAGTGTGATATATATCCTAGTCTATTCCAGATTCCTACACAATACATTAGCCACACATAAGAAAATTTTGGTCTGTTTTCTCGAAGCATTTGTAGAGAGATACTGTCTACCCATATGTTATAAATCTAAGGACGGCTATTACTAATTAGGATCAGAACTATGTTGGTATATTAAATAACTTTACAGTTTCCGAGACCCAACACTTCAAATTAACTTTAAGAATGATACCCATCTCAAATGCCGGTGCTTCAGACTTACGTATCTCCTTCTCCTTCGTGAATGAGTTAGATTGGCAGCAAGATTAAACGCAGAATTATGAGTTTAAACAATATAGATCCTATTAATTTTAATTAACCTTATTGCTAATTGAAATTACTTATCTTAAGATATCGCATTTTTCATATTATTTATAACCACCGATTTGTCTTACATTTAAAAATAGCAATCTGCTCCGACTTTAAAATAAATTGGTACTTAACTTAGATCAATAGAAGGTAATAATATTATGCGTAAGGCATTCTTCTCTTATATCTTTCTTTTATTGTTTTTATACCCATCATAACTTTTAAGCGAAAGATATAATTTCGATAATTTTAACAGGATTTTGCATGTACATATTTAATCTTGATTATAAAACTATTTAGTTGAATAAAAATTGCCATGATACACATGTCATTTACGTTCAATTCTATCCGTATTTTTAGTGACTAATTTGAATAAAAAACAGTTATTTTTACTTAACTATAATAGTTAAATTTAGAGGTTTTTGTAGACAATCATCAATAATTTTTACAGCGTACGCCAAGTAATGAAATTTATTGATAAATTTTTAATACCTTGGGTTATAATTTTCATAAAGATTTCTAGTTTTTTTTTTAATGATATATAGCCTCTGTTTGTATGATACATAATCAGCGAATATGCTGATAGGAGAAAGAATTATTAAAATCGGTTAAGTAGTTTTTGAATTTATCCATTACAAACAAACAATTTTTCCTTTTTATAATATCAGTGTAGACATATCAGGTTGGCTCGCATCTTGATTATCATCAACCTTTTAAAGTCTCACTACTAGGCTCGCATGAAAAGATCGAAAGAGGCTAATTATATTATCACAGGACCCAAGTGACTTGGTATAGAGCTCTATTTAAAATTTTTGTTCCCTTGCATTACTCAATTCGCCTTTTATGACGTAATGTATTCTTATTCCAGCACAAATGTCCAATTTAGACCAAAAAAATTGAAAGGTGAATTATGGGGCATAGCAGTAAACAACTGCGTAGGTAATAATAGGTATTATATAAAGTCCGGGAGGTTTATAAGAAACTTTTAAAAACTTAACAAATTTAAATTACGTGACTACGATTAGCCTGTATTTTTTTATGAATTTAATACCAATTTGCAAGATAATTCTAAATTGGAACAAAAACAAATAAAAAACAATTTAACCTATCGACTTTTAAACGTTTGCGTAGTCTAGTTTATGTTATATAAAAAACAGAAATTAATGCGATCCTCACCTTAGTCTATAAAACTGTCTAGTTAATCTTATTAATATAACAAAATTGTAACTGAACAATTCTATATATGGAAGATACTTAAAAAAATATTATGAGTGATCTTAATAAGAGCAATAGAGTCTGAAATTATTATTTATATATATAATATTATTAATATAATACTATAATTTTTATCTATCTGTCAGTGTGACTGTCTATGGATATCTTTTTTCCAATGTCACACTAGAACTACTGTACCAAATTGAATCCGGTTCTCACAGTCATGTCCCTAAAATCTAACTTAAAAACTGGTGTTTTTTTTTTTTTGCTTTTAATACGCTATTTATAAATAGTTACCTATCTCCATATACAGTTTAAGACTAAAGGATATATTTGTCACTTTTCATCAAAATCAGCTTATTGATTATTTCAAGTCATATTAAAAAATGATATATTCTTTCGCAACGTTACTATTCGTATATTGATCATATATCTCTAGATGGAGTATTAAATAACCAAAAATGACCCAAAAACGATCAGATAAAATATTGATTGTCGTGTCATTTTTTCATTCCGTACGAAATTCTAAAATTATAATATTAATAAAATAATTATATCATTACCATACTTTTTGATTTGTATTTTAAAAGTCACCAATTACAAAATTAATAGAATTTTATACATTCCAAATCACCACGTAAATAAAAAAAAGAAATGTTGAACCATTGTCGTTAATGTATTTCAAAAGAGATACTTTATCTAGATGTTTAAAACTATGCTTTCAATATAAACCATTAAAATTGAAAAGAAATTATATGTATTATCATCTATACACCCACACCAAATTATAGTATAGCTCGTAAAAATATCCATTCTATTTTAAGTGTAAAAAGGTTTGCGTGCTATTAGGCGTGGTCGAGCTTTCTAGAGAGCATAGTAATCGAAAGATTGATAAAACACACGTTCCAACCCCTGACAAACCTTATTGTGTTCAAACAAACCAATTTAGATAGCAATCTTATAGATAACTCCATTTCAAGGAGTTGCAAAATAGAACGTTTTTATCAATATGTCGGTATGTGGTAAACTAGTTGATAACTAAAAAGATACGAGTATTACACAAAGTTAAGTTTATAATGCAGTATTGGTTAAATAGATACTTTATTTTTATATTATTATATATACTTTATATATATGTATATGTCTATTATCGTGGAACAGAGAAAGTAAAATGTCACAATCTTTATTTAAATACTTGTTTACAAACATTCTTGAATTGTAATCTTAAAATACTAGTATAAAAATCCTATAAATATATATATATATATATATATATATATATATAGGCGACGGTTACTACTTTCCATCAGGTGGGCCGTCAGCTTGTTTGCCATTCTAAGTTGTATAAAAAAAATGTATTTTGTTTCAACTTCACAGATAAAATAATTTTTAACCTAATAAAGAAAATATACATAGTAGATGGCAGTAGGGGGCACAGCAACTTTTACCAAAGGTCTTTTACCAAATTTAAATTTGGTACATGGTTTGCCACCATTATAGTATTGAAGACAGCTTGAAGATACCGTAGTATACGTAATAATACCCTATAATATTGAATTTATCAACAGAATTACAATGCAAATTTAACACTTAAGTGTAATTTATAATGAATTAACATTAAGCTTTTTTTAAATCCGACTGTTCCAGAGATTAACACGTTCAAACAAACAAACTCTTCCGCTTTATTATATTACCATACGTGGTTGAAATTTTGTATGATATCCAAAATTTCAACTCGAACACCGAAAAGTAGGTCATGTTTAATTTATATTTATTTGCCACCGAAGCAAGTAAAACTAAATATCTATACGAGGTCTGTCCGGAAAGTTCGTATAAAAGTGTTCTGGAATGCTGGGGAGGCCAGGTAAGCGCAGGACCCCTTCCTTATGTCCCTAACAATGCTTCAGTTCTGGTCTGACCGCCGTGCGGTCATGTTGTAATTTATATTAACGAAACCCCGTCGGCATGGAGCCCGCTTCCGTTGAAGAGCAGCGCGTCGTAATCAAGTTTCTCTCGAAACTCGGCAAGAATGGCCGTGAAATTTTTGTCGATCTCAGAACAGTTTATGGGGATGACTACCAACCGTATCTAAAAAGATTAGCGTTCAAGATGACCCACGTTCAGGACGTCCTTCCACTTCACACGAAATCCAGTTGATGGAAAATTCTCTATCATAAAATGGATTGCGCGAGATTATAAACAATGCCCCTGCCCACACCTCTCTTGTTGTCCGTGAGTTTTTGAGTAAAAATTCACTAAGCGAACACCCCCCTATTCGCCGGATTTGGCCCCGTGTGACTTTTTTTTCCCAAAAACCAAATTGGTTTCGGGGGCGGCATTTGGGGGACATAAATGAGATAAAAAAACTACGACGGGGCAGCTGAGAAACCTACAACCAGAGGACTCACAGTGGAAACGGCGTTGGCACAAGTGCATTATGTCACAGGGGGAGTACTTTGAAGGGGATAAAATTGATTTACCTGAATAATTGTAAAATAAAATTTTTAAAAACTTTTATACGTACTTTCCGGACAAACCTCGTATTTCTGACTAAACAAATCCAGTCTATCATAAAATGGATTGCATTATAAACAACCTTTGACTTCACTAAGCGAATTTTTTTATGCATTTTTAAGAAACACTCTACTACCGCGGCACAAATTAATGTAACTTCCCTCGAATCCATTAATCAACAAGAGAGCACAAATACATTCTGTCTTCTAAGTTATGCATAATTATTATGCGTAATTATTATAATTATTATATATAACTAGCATGCTTTTATATAGTTAATCATAATCACTTCGATACATTTTAGTGTTCCATAGTGACGATTTTAAAATACTTTTGTGGTAGTATTATTAATCAGCTTTTGTAATATTATGCACCGTCAATAATTACGTTAGACATTTCCAATTAATATAATAGCGAACAAATTTCAACATGATTGCAAACTGAATAGTTAATCTTTGTATTATGAACTTAATATCATAGTGACCTAATATTGTTGTATATAACCCAATTAATAGGTATTAGGCTAATTAAATTAAAATATCATGTATATGTTGCACATAAAATACTTAGAAATGTATTATCTACTTTTATGTTGTTAAGTTTAGTTTAGAGCTCATCATATCAGTCATCACTGCTGAACTTATGACAAGCCCTATTGGGAGTTTTTGTCAGTAGTTGCCACGCTTGACATGCTTGTCGGCAACCGCAGTCAGGCTTTGGTAATGTTTTGATAGGGACGCTGCTCCCATCCCTCGGCCATTAAGTTCTCTTTGTCGCCTCTTACGATACCCACAGGAAAAGAAGGAATAGCCTAGTCTATGCCAGGACCATACGGCAGTACACTTACTTAGCTTTATTTAATAAATTATTTATCATATCCTTGCGCAACAATATTATTTTGGAAAGAATAATAAATATTACAGTCTAAGGAACTCTACTCTGTGATAATATATTGTCACAAAAATCAAGTAAGGGTCTAATGTAAAATATAACCTACATATAGGTAATACATGTGTATAATATATGATTTCATATGTTTATAGTTCGATTAGGGTCGACAAGCTTTCGCCCTTGTCCCGTAATATGATGGATGGGGCCCACATAAGATTTCGGATAGTTTTTTGCATATTTTTTCAGTAACACACAAGAGACGAGGTTGTAAGGTCGCTGCAAATATTAACATTTCAATGGATTTCTTGCCTGTATATCTAATATGTATTTTCGCGTTTATAAACTTGGGTCCTTTTAGTGTAGTGAAAAAGTAGAAGTATAAATAATGAAAATAGATAGAGCAACGACCTCAAACATGTTGTAGGGAGTCAATGGCTGTAGGTGACTCTGGGTTGCTTTTTATGGTCCAATCCACAGCGAGACCTATGGTTAGAAGTGGACAATTACACCTAAAATGACAATAATAATGAGCCGGCATAGCGTGTGAAACCATTAAGGAAAGAACTTCCTCACTTCGATTGTGCATATTCAATCAATTTAACTGTTCCTGTATTCGCTTGGAAATGTGTGATCAAGTGTGGTATGACTACTTATAAAAAATATTTAAAATATTGTTCCACAATAACACCGACCTTAATTATGGCAAAACTATATGTTTTGATTTAAATACTAAACTACTAAACCAACTTTGATAAAATTTCTATGCGACCAACCTGCAAGTATATTTTGTCAAATAAAAAAAAAATTCCAAATCGCTTTGCAACTAAAAATGTGTTAAGTAACAAACTTAAAAAAAAAACAATTGATAGCCTCCTTCTTTTTTAAATCAGTTGATTATATATCGACTCGCATATGACAATTTTCATACAACCAACCTTTTAATCAGTTCAGAATTAACAAAATAATACGTTATATTACTTGAAATTGTTTATTTCATTATTGGAAACAATTTAAATGGTAATACACACTTTATATAGTTAGTATACTTATGTAATCATCACTGGTCTTCGTTATTTCAATCGTGGCTTTTCCCAATTTGCTTCGGTTAGCAGTTTATTCTATTGAGAATAACAAATAAACTGACCGCTCACCTGGTGGAAAGTGGTAACCGACTTTAAAAAAAACAATAATAGGTGTCAGCCGAATAGCTAACGTTATTAACACATTCATTCGTACATACTTATATAATTTTAATTGCACCTTTATTATACAAAAAAGTCGCTTGATTATTCTACTTTATATGTTAGTCATACTTCATCTTTTGTTTGTGTACATAAATACGATACTACGGAAATTTTATATGAAATTCGGATTACCTAACTATTTTCTTATTGCAATTTCAAAGTACCTAGATATTAATACATATAGATACGTTACCTGTACTTATCATATACTTATATTATATCCTTACACCCGATCAATTGCAAACAACACATCTATCCCTCTCATCTCGGGTACCTACCTATGTAAATTGGGTACTTTGCGCACATTTACATACGTACATACATTTCAGTAGGTTATTAAACACGCCGTCGCTTGAGTAAACATCGTAAATCACACAAAACTAGGGGCTTTGCACACAGAATTTGCGTTTCTAATTTCCCTCTAGGTAGGTAGGTATTGTTTGGAAACCATACCTTGATAATATTATCGTAATAGAATATTCGGAAAGCCACTGTGTACTTTATCGTAAGAGCTTCTGTTATTAGTTTGTATTTTGGTATAACTCCAGTAAAACTGGAGTGGAAACTATTAATACGTCACGGACAACAATAAATATGTCAACTTTAGTATTTTGTCACAGTGGCATTATTAAAAAATCCAAGGGCTTTATCGAATAATAAATATGACAAGTTACAAGTATTTAAATAATTGTAATACGTGTGACTGCGTCTATTTTGTTTGGAGCAGAGGTTAAGTGGGTCACATTATCGATTGATAAAACTAAAAACTGGTCTATTATTTATTCCTTAGAACCTAACTAGTCTATGATTAAAACTATAATTTAAAGATAACAGTTTTTTCAATTAACTTTTCAAATATGTTGGTTATAATAACAACCTATATGCGGGGGAAAAGAAATTGTTATAATGGTCTAACAGCATCATTGCTGGCAATATACCCTATCAGGTCGACCTCCATGCGGTTCCCCCTGGAAACCATCGTGGTTAATTCTTGACGAGATCTTCACGATGGACCGATTGACCTGCCTTAATCATTTATCACTGATACCCCGTCAGCGCACCGATAGCGTAGACAGGGTTACCGTCCCATTTGCACACATTAAAAAAGCCAGGCTATAGTTAAAACTACAATTAAAAAATAACGGTTTTTCCAACTAACTGTTCAGATGTGTTATTAATAAAAAAATAATAGCACATGATTATGACATAGATACCTATGTCATATATGTTTATTTGTGATTTGTCTTCAACTTCAACATCGTCATTTTAAACTTGAAAAGACTATATAAGATGAAGATAAGAATTACTCATAATATAAATATATATAATAAACAGTAGGTATAATTGTAGTTAATGTTAATTTTTCATTGTTTTCTTGTTACCTAAATAATGTT
This sequence comes from Galleria mellonella, assembly GCF_026898425.1. Taxonomy (NCBI): domain Eukaryota; kingdom Metazoa; phylum Arthropoda; class Insecta; order Lepidoptera; family Pyralidae; genus Galleria; species Galleria mellonella. The sequence goes on from NW_026442133.1 coordinate 5,605,131, forward strand.
CACCTAATTTATTATATTGTTCTAACAAGGCAAGATTATAGGCAACAAAATTCGTCTAGATAAAGTCCTTAATTTTATATAAAATAAATATTAGAGCTAATATACAACTAATAAGCTATAACCATCTACTTAGCGTACCTAAGTTATCAATATAAAGAAAAAGTATTTGGTTTTACATTTGTAATGAATAAACTCAAAAAATATTTTAAAAATATTTTCATCTATAAAAAGCTGGACTATCAGCGAGTATCAAGCCAGAGTGGATCTCTAGTCCTATTAACATTATAAATGCAAAACTTTGTTAAGATGCATGAATGGATGAATGAATGGATGAATGGATGGATGAATGGATGGATGTTATTCTTCCACGCAAAAACTACTGAACAAACTTGAATGTAATTTCGAACACGAGTAGGTTTTTTTTTACAACACAGGGGGCAAACAAGCATGCGGCTCACCTGATGGTAAATGACTACCACCGCCCATGATCACCCACAACACCAGCGGCATTGCAGGTGTGCTGCCGGCCTTTTGAAAAGGAATATACTCTTTTCTTGAAGGTTAGGTTATATTGTAACTTAAACATAGTATACTTTATATACTAATTCACCCAGGCATAGCCGCAGAAACATTTAATATCCCTACTACCATACCTACCGGCGATATTTCTACATAATACAATTAAATATTATTTGAACAGATTATTATGATTTTTTATGTCAAAGTCCTATCTAAATATACACCCACGAATATCAATAAAAATATCAACAGTATGATCCTTCAATACCATTCCTAGCGATCTATTGCTCCGGGACATTGTATTTCATTTTATCTCCCTACCAGAAAGGGAGAGGAAGAAAAAAATACCGACTGACCATTACACCAAGTCATGATCCCAATGTTTTCAATCTCTTAAATTCGTAATTGAAACTTCCTCTTAGAGTATTTTGTTAAACATTTGTAAGACAATAAAGTGGAAATGAAATCTGTCTGCTGTCTAAAAAGTTTCTTGTAGATGAACCTCGTAGTAGTGGAGAGAAGGGATCACAATGTTACTCAAAATAAATTAAGCGAAATAAACCTAAACAAATACCTATTAGGGAGATAGGTAGGTACTACTCGTTTTATGAGATCAAGTGCTTTTAGTCGAATGAACACAATATTGGACACACTGCTCCATAGTTCTGCGCACAAAATATATCTAATTAACTGATTACGTATTAGACAGCTAGTCCAACATTGTAATTATGTATAGAAAAAAAACTGTTCAATTAAATATATAGTTTTAAAAGGAAATTAAAAGTATTTGTTAAATAATAATACATATCTGCTAGCAGAAGTGCTTTTATTATATTTGAAATAAAATTTCTTTAAACCGAAAAATCTTCTCAAACAAAATTCTATGCTCGTATTTAGATAGTAATCCCCATGCAAACTCCATCGTCTGATTCTGATACCATCTAATACACAACGGCATATTACTATCAATAATAATAATAATCAGTTTATTTTTTCTTCTTTTTTCAATTTTCACTAGCTATTGCTATATATAGAAATAAAATATATTTCCATTTCTACAAATATACCCTATCAGGCCAGTCTCAATGCGGTTTCTCTTGTAAACCATCATGGTTAATTTCTGACAAATTTGAATTCGTATGATGTATTCGATTGATTATTACTAACTGGACAGTGCAAACCAATAGCACAAGCGGGGTTGCCTTTTAATTATTATACATAAAAAGACCATACTATATTACTTATAAATGATTCGACAGATCTACTTTGACTACAGCTAAAATACTTTGATACATTATCCAATTCTATTATCAGATTAATAATTAAGTATCATAATTATGTCCATTTATTACTGCTATCGCGTACTAGTTAACAGTTTAGCTATAATATAATGCAGTACTATAATACATATGTCTTCATATTATAGTTGATTATATAACACAGAAGTTAGCACAGCGCTCCGTTTCACTCACGTTATTAATCACAAATTCAGAGAGGAAAATGTGACAGCAAAATTGCTGAATGAATTGTGTCACATTCACATGAAAAGGACTTTATGCCCGTATCTCGTCTGCAAATCAATGCCACGTCATTCGTATATAAATAATTTAATATGTTATATATTTATAACGGTAAAAGCAAAATTTTATGCGAGAATATGGGGCACACTAAAAATATTTTACTTCTAGTTGATTTTTACTTCTAGTTAATAAAATAGATAGTATATTTCATTTTTAATTATGTATCCTAAAAATATAGTACTTTAATAATTTGTCATACAAAATCTAACAACTAGAAAAAAAATTGAATTATACAAACAATTATATATATATATATATATATATATATATATATATATATATATATATATATATATATATATATATATATATATATATATATATATATATATATATCTTATATATTAAATTCTCGTATCACGGTGTTTGTTACCAAACTCCTTCGAAACGGCTTTACCGATTTTTAAGAAATTTTGTGTGCATATTGGGTAGGTCTGAGAATCGGTCAACATCTATTTTTCATACCCCTCAATGATAAGAGTGACCCTCCCCAAATTTTTTTTTTTTATTTTTTTAACAAATTTTTCCATTTTTATTTTATTATGATTTAGCATTGAAAATACACACAACTTTAAATTTTCATCATTTTACGATCAACCCCTGTCTTTTAATCGCGATTTTTATATTGCGCAATAAGTGGTGAAACAACGTTTACGGGGTCAGCTAGTATATATATATAATGATATTAGGTAATAATTTAAATTGCATTCTACATAATTATTATGTAGTCGTGTGTTTCCGACATAAAATGGACCACTCCTTCCTCTCTAGTGGATGTCGTAAGAGACAACTGGAGAAACTTAATGGTCAAAGGATCGACAACAATGTCCCTCTTAAAACATCAACAAAGCCTAACTGTAGTTGCCAACACATCTGCCAACTGTGGCAACTACTAGCAAAACCTACCAAAGGGAAAGCCAACATTCAGCAATGAACAGTTAATTGCTGATATGACGATGTAATGATGATAGTTATAATTATATTAATTGTAATTTAACAAGAAAATAATAGTATGAATGTATTTCCCCCTTTCAAGTGTATTTATAAATTAATGTCCTTTATTTATATAAGATTTTTATAACTATGAATGGGTTCATTTGAACATCGGGAACATCGACAACGCCAATGAGTTCCGAATATATCAGCTATAATTATTGTGCATGATCAAAGAAGTGGACCTGTGTACACTGTCAATTCAGATGTCAATATTAACATATCGAGACCAAAGGCGATAGCCCGAAAAGTGACATTGTCAAAAAAGACACGATTCAAATAGAATAGAAGCACGTATAAGATACGACAAGACGGGATTGAAAAAATATGATAATGAACACAACACATAATAAGTATTTGACAAAAATAAATAGGTAATATTCCAAGTGGGCGAGACACAATTTAAATTATTTATAATATAATATGCGTAATGTTATTAATAACATTTTCTAATATATGCTTTTTATTTTAATTCATACGAACGAAACTGCTAATTATAGTTAGTAGGTACAAAATATACATTTATTATTATTTATTATTTTCAATTATCCTGCATAGAACTCATTAAATTCTACATATTTATTTTACAAATTTTATAAATGTGAAAGTTTATTATATATACAAATATTTAAATGTTCGTATGTTAATTACTCAATCATACTTAAAGAGCTAAATGAATTTAAATGAAATTTAAAATATTACTTATCTTTAATATTTATTATAATTTTTAATCTATATAATATATAATTTTTAATCATTAACTTAACACAAGGTGATATACAAACATATTCACGCAGATAAAACCACGGGAAATAACTAGTAATTGAAATAATCAGTACTATGCCATCTCTATTTAACCATTTAATAAATTAACCGTTACAAATAGGTCGTTACACTTGTTAGTATAAATTAATTAATGTGATGACGACTCATATACCAAACACATTAATGTCGTTAGGATACCTACCCATTTTTCCTGTCCAATTCCGTTTTCATAAAGGTAATGCCCTGCAAATTGAATTAGGTAAAAAGGGCAAACCCACTTGTCAAGCATACGAAGATCAACAGTCAACGGCACGAATCGACAGAAATGTCCACGCAATTGTAAGCTTTATGATATAATACGAAAAATGTTGGTATTTGCTTATCAATATAATATGTATTAGATGATATTAATAATAGCGTACAACAACTGAACACGTTACAAATACTCGTAATAAAATATAAATAATGTGTACAGAAAATACAATCTATTAACAAATTGTTACAGATTGAAGAGATCAAAAAAATAAATCACCTTGAAAAGATTTTAGATTAGAGACTGCTATATATTTGGTAGATAATAATACCAAGTATTAAGTAAAGTTTGATCCGATAGGATAGGAAAGGATAACTAACTCTTCCTTTCTATGAATTAGTTCCCTAATCCAGTTTGAATTAATTGAAATTTAATAAATATATATATATACCTATACTCACCTAATGACAAATGTTCATTATGGTCATAAAAGCATTATTAAATTGAAATACAATTTCAATTGAAAGAAGTCGTGGCCATTTTTTGTCGCAGCACCGTCCACCGCCATCACATAACTCGTATTGGCAGGCGGATCGACAACCGCAATTAGCCTTTGGTGATGTTTAAAGAGAGATTCTGCTGCCGATCTCTCGACCATTAAGTTCCCTTAATCGCCTTTTACGACACCCACAGGAAAGGAAGGGGTAGGCCATTCTATATCGGGAGAAGAAACAATACTATAAAATATTTATTTATTACTAACTCTTTATCTACTACGTTGTTTCTGAAATTCGCGTATGAAACGCGTGGATTTCAGTAATAGAAAAGCTATTAAAATAGACCACTTCTAGATAGTGTATCAAGCTAAAACGTACACCAGTTTTTAACTTAGATCTTCAGAAACACAATATTGAAAATTACATTCGATTTGGTATAATAGTTTTTGTGTGATACCAAAACAAACACACAGAAACAAAATATCGAAAAATATTTGTTTTTGCTTTTATTAGTTTTATTAAGATTCTTTTTTTTTTAAATATCTTCATGTACAGACACCGTCTAGTTATAATTTTATTATATTAATAATATTTAAATTGAACACTGATTACACTATCTGTGATTATATTTAGAAAATGCAATGTTGATTAAGTGTTAAATAGCTATCATTACGAGTATACTAAAAAAGATACACGTATTATTTAAAAAAAAAATCCTAGCAATGTTATCTTGATGATTCCTTATAAACAAAATAAAGCCTACATGTTATAGAACAATACGAAATAAAAGTCCAATAATAATAGTATAAAATTTATAAGTAGATACTTAAAAATCTACTTAGTGAGAATTGAAATAATTACGAGTTTTGTTCGGAGGGGTAGGTATCCATCAGGATGATAGGTTGAAGCGAAGCGTTCATAGAAGATAATGCCACTGGGTTTTGCAGTACAACAATGGCGGTACTTACAGGAGCGCTGTTATCTCGTCAACCACCTCGTTTGTAGCGCAGATCAGCCCACCTGCATAGCCGAGATATTATACTGAGGTTGACATTAACGAAGCTGCATACGGAGCCAACACGTACCGGGCCAATAACCTCGCTGCGTCTCATATATTACGGTCTATGTAAACAAAGAACATTGTTTCTATTTCAAAATTAACTGGCTGAGATACGTATCTAACTGTCAACATAGAAAAAGGAATAGTAATTCATCTGAGAAATAGGATAATATATATAAAGGCACAATAACAATAGGTATACATTGAGAAAATTCTTAAAAATTTTAGTAGTGAAATTATTATTCATAGATCTCCTACATGTATTTTATTATGAAATAATAAAAAAATACTTTGTACCTACCCATTTAATAATTGAATTATTGATGATCAACGTCCTATTATCCGACTTACTGAAACTGCATAGAGATGTTGCATCTCTGTGCATCTTTTACCGAATTTATCAAGGAGTGCTCTAAGAAACTGTTCGGATTGATTTTCACCACCGTACAACACTCCACAAACTAAAGTTTCATTCCAACCATATGGACGAGTGGCGGTCTTCTACCGTGCGTCTTTCAAGGCATTTTTTTCCACTCTTTGGAATCAACTTCCAGCAGCAGTATTTCCGAACCGAACATATTCCTTGTTAAAAAGCCGGCAGTATACCTGGAATGCCTTTAGTGTTGTGGGTGACCATGGGCGGCGTAGTCACTTACCATCAGGTGAGCCGCATACTCGTTTGCCCCATGTTATAAAAAATCTCACATTAAAATCTGAGCAAAACGCACTTATAATTTGCAATACGTAAATAACAATCATTATCTATCAAAGAAGTAGAACTGTTTACAATTTACTAACTGTATCTAACGGCATCGCCCGCGTAAATTGGTTTAAAATATATCCTATTATATTATATATAATATATATATATATATATATATATATATATAGGCAAACAATTATATAATCAATATTTAAAGTGTGCACTGTTTAAGCGTGATTGTGTAATAAACATCTTTACATACTTTCGCTTTTACACCAAGAGAACCTGATTATATTAACTATGTAGTTTTTAAGTTAGGACTAAACGTGTCAACAAAATAAATTAATTGATCTATAAATTATTTATGAAAACATTACGAAAAACTTAATTTTTATGAGCTCTTTACAAAATTTTATTATACTCCTACTGATTACGATTTACTATTTCTCTAATACGTTTACCTCAACCTCAATTTATGGAGTTTTTATATTACAATGATGACTTAGTGGTAAATGGCACAGTATTTATTATCATTTAACATACAATAATACTATATTACAAATAGGTGTTAAAAGTCAAAAGTTTTACAGATAGATACAGAAATAAATCAAAATTTTAAAAACTTTGACCTCAATAAAAATATATTATATACGTATTTAAAGTTTTTACTTTATTTCAATTAAGTATGTTATAAAAATGTTCAAAAGGATAGACATAATATTATAGATTTTAAATATAATTTGAGCTAGTATATAATAGATATTACCAGCGTTTAAATCGTAATGGGTATTATTGTATTTTAAAAGATAGGAAAATTATATTTTACTTATTATTCTACTAATTGGAACACTGAACTTTCAATATAGTTCATTAAAGGTAATAATAAAATTCTTTCTCGCTCTTGTCTCAGTAAATTCTACAGATTGTGCCGAAGCGTCGTAAACTCCGAAATAACTTCTCTAGAGTTACGAGGATGAACAGGAATCAGTCAATTTTACAACTCGAAAGGCACACCGTATAACTTACCAGGTGAATAATATAATAATTTGTTGAAGGTAATATTGAACTTAAGTCAGTAAGCATAGTTATAACAATACTTTTAGTGTAACTTTTTAACTAACTGTAACTTCGTACTTTTTTTTTGTTTGATATAAACATTTTAAATACTAATTATAGAGATATTATTAAAATATGTATTTTAGTCTATATTTTCTTGTTATTAAAGTACAAATAATTAATGTATTACTATTAACATTTTCAGGTCTTTTAAATGGCCGATTTCTGGTCAAGCTCTTGTTGTCAAGTTTATCGTTGAAAGCAATAAAAGAAAAGGAAACAAACACAACTATCACAATAAGTTAGAATACTACCTAAAACCTAAATCAAAGCTTTCCCAAAATAATCAAATATGATAATAATATAATTTCATCCCTTTATTACAAAATATTATATTTTTATATTCATATCATCAGCCGATATCTGTCCACTATTGAATATAGACCTCCCCCACAGTCTACCGTAATGGGCGGTTCTAGACCACCTGCATCCATTGACTCGCTGAATATTATATAACAAACTTTAATACTATTAGTAGATCAGTTGAAAGGAGAACATATTAAATGAAAAGCTTTTTCTTTAATTTCATTACGTAGATAGGACATTTTCTCAGAAAAAAAGATTAGTAGTTATGTTCAATCGGTGACGTCATTCTACTAAACGACTAAATAAGAGTAAATAGACGAAATAAGGATGTTAAAGTGTCAGTTGAATGGACCTCTTGTGAGGATCGGACACAGGGTTTGTCCATTAGGCTGATTACGGTCAAAATGTTCACCCTCTGGGGAGACTGCGGCCTACCATTTTCCTTTCGAACTGAATAGATACGAGAACTATTAAATTTTGTCTCTCGCCGAACTTGTATACAACTTACAGATTTATCAGCCATTAACAAACTAAAAAAAAATTTTGATTTATATACACTAAATGAGAATTAGTATTTCGATCTAAATAAAATAAAATACATATACCTAAATAGAAATAGAAATTTTTACAAAAGATGTGTATAAAAGCAATCAAACACATAATTATGGTATCGAATGTTTCTTTTTTAATGATTTCTGATCCTTAAGACCACACAATAAAAAGCATATTTTTACAAAAAAATTACCAAATTATAAGCCTATTTCTATTCCTATAATTTTATATTTTATATAAAATTATAGAAATAGAAATGATACAGATTTCTATCCGTATATTTCTATCCGTCTTGGCATACTTGATAATTAATATTTATATACAAAAGTAATAAAAGTAATACCGTCAAAGTACCGTCATAATGGCGGGAAGAGGATTATTTGTAGTGGTCTCATTGTTAATTGCCAGCAACTTAATCTTCACACGGTCTGCTTTACGATCCATAGTAGTTAATAAATTAGTCACGAGTTGGGCCAAACTGATCTGATTTCATCCTCACCTATCGTCCCTCACTTTCCAGACAGTATAAATCAATAGTCTATGAGGAGTTACTTACCTTTCCATTTTTGCCTTTGGTGTTGCAAATGGTCATGGGCGACGGTAGTCACTTACCATCAGGTGAGCTGCACGTACATTTGCCCCCTGTTTTTAAAAAAATCCTTTAACTGTTAACCTTGTAAAATACGTATAACAAAATAACAAAAGAACATCAGAATATAAAGATTGGTATTATATGCTCCTATTTTTTTTTATTGAAACTCCTGTCTTTCAAAACATCTTAATCCTCACAATTTTAAAGTATATACTCATTACATAATTTCTTATCCTCTTCAATTAATATGTTCCAATAATGCAAACAAATTTGCAGATATAGCTAATTTATTTTATAGTAAGTATTGGTGAATCAATTCAACAACAACCAAATCAATAAATACCTAATCGCATAATCACATAACAATTCATGTAGTAAATAGTTATCGTGAAACAGCCATCGCTGGTAAGAGTTAACACTCCGTAAACAGTCCATTACCTATGCTCTCCGTATAATATGCCCACGTCTTGTGTCATCAGCTTTCAAAGCACTTCAATCTAGTAGGTACAAACTAGACTGTTAACGTAACTAAATTAGTAAGCACTTAATCACGCTCCAGTTTCCTATGATGAAAGGGACCTTCACGATATATTTGACTAATTATTTACTTAATCATTTACAATATTTAATTTAATATATTAAAATAGAAAAAATATTTGTTCATAACTTTAATCCCTAAAGGGGTAACTATCCCTTGTTGACTATTAGATGTTATTGTGATAAACATAACACAAACGCCGAGTGTATTGGAATCCAACATGGCTGGAGGTGGGCATACAGCTATCACTCGGATTATTTTGATTTATTATCGGCGTTTTCCTTCACTGGATAGTTAAAAGGAAATTAATTTAACATTGTGTTTGATATTAATCAGATGCAAACTCATCACCTTTACGATCTAATAGTCTAGATATAATACCACTAGACTACAACGAAATATTTAAGAAAAATTGTAAGGGATCTTAATAAGCAATAGAAACCAAAATATTTTTATAATTTTTGGTTGTCTGTCTGTCTGTATCCTATATACATATGTTCCGGTATCATACTTCATCATCAATCTTATAGAACTGTGAATTAGCATAGAGCTTCTTCATAACTATTATTAACTTATAACCCCACCAGCATATACCGATAACGCACCGTGGAGTTACCATTCCATTATAACCCATTAAAAAAAAAGACCCTTTACAATTTACAAAAAGGATAATACTTATGTGGACTACTGTCATGCGATGAACCGACTATCTCAAATCCGTAGAAAATTCTCCAATCCACGAATATATTAATAGAGAGAATAAGTAGACCAGTAGAGAGAAATGATGAGATATCATAAAGTGAATAACATCAGCATCTTACGTACTTAGTGACCACGACGTTTTGAGAAGAACGTTTTGAATAAAAAGATGAAAATACCTAGTTTTACTATAGGTACTAAGTCAATAAATCCTTATCCTTACTAATATCATAAATATGAAAGTGAGTATGTTTGTTTATTGCTTTATAGCGCCTTAAAGGCTTAATCAGTCACTATAAAATTTGGTATACACGTCCTATATGGATGGATGGTGAAGAATATGAACTACTTTTTATCCAAGTTAGTAGATAGACATTTTCCAGTCACGCAGACGAAGTGGCAAGTAAAAACTAATATATTATAAATAAATATATAAGTAAGAAAACCGAAAATATTGATTCTTAGAACTTCTGTTCATTAACACTTCTTTAAGATAAATAATAAACAAAATCTAAATATTGGGCTTTCTATTCCAATACTTTCTAGCTATATTCTGCTTCTGTACTCGCGTAAATTATGATAAAATAATCCCACACCTTCACATAATCACACGATATCACAATCGTGTATATTCGTGTATTAAATTTCATTCTAACAAACAATCAAATATTGTTATAAACTTTCACAGTTAAGCAAAATATGCGTTAATAGAATTTGAAATACTTTACCGATAATTAATTGATTGGAATTATTCAATCTCCAACTGCCATTCCGTCCACGCACGTTTTGCGACATATATTTCACGGAGATTCATGGCTAATAAAGAAGGTTATAGAATTTCTGGTAATAAAAATGGTAGTCAATCTTCGTGTATGAGCAGTCGCATAAATGCTGATGGTAGCGGAATTAAACAAAATAATGCTAATCAAATAACCAGTCATTATGAATTCCGAATAATAACACCTAGATCAGTAATATATTTTACTGATATTGAAAATGTATTATATATTCAGTAGTCTAATATACCTAGTATAGAAAGCCTAGTTTAGAAAGTACATGCAAGCACATAAGCCATGTTACATTAAAGGAATATCGCCACATGGATCCCGTGACACATTAAAATGCAAAACCTAGTTAAAACTTTCCCATGTATGCGAAATTACGATACGATATAACTTCTAAAACTATGAAATTATTACTGTGGTCATGTTAAATTCATCTGTACTTACAGACTCTACTTGTGATACGAGTCGGTATTAAATTTTGATAATATTTGAAAACTAGCTGTGCTCGCGACTACGTTCGCGTGTACATAATAGATATTAATAAAATAAGAGAAAAAAACACTGTAGTAAAAAAACTACAAAACAATAGACGACGTTGTTAGTTATTTAGAAATTAAAATTATCTCTAGAACTTATAGGCGATGGTTACCACTTTCCATCAGGTGATCCGTCAGCTTGTTTGCCATTCTAAGTTGTATAAAAAAAAAACTTAAACGTAAAAATTTTTGCAAATTTTAATTAATTTTTAGTCTAGGCTCTTATGATTTTAATTGAAGTGTGATTTTTGAGTATCAATATTTTGTTTTATAATAATAATAATATTAATAATAAAGATGGCGAGCACAAATAAGGAAAACAGGATAGGGTCGCTGCTCGGGGGTCGCTGGGGCGCGTATACAACTGGCGGTAGGCGGTAGGCACTCTCGAGGGTTTTTTTGGTGGATGTCACCATACCGCATGACGAGAACCTCATGAAAGCCGAAACCGAGAAGAAGAGAAAATATCTCGACCTGGCTCACGAGGTGACCGAAATGTGGGGAGTGGCATCTACCGAAATCATCCCAATCGTTATGTCGGTGAACGGTCTTATCCCAACCAGTCTGGAACAACATCTCAGACGGTTGGAATTCCGAGGCGGCTCACTTCCGGGAAAGATGCAGAAAGCGGTGCTCTTAGATTCTGCCCGCATTGTACGCCGGTTTCTCTCCCTGGGGCCCTGAACCCCGGCCGACTGTGCTTCTGCCGGGGATTAGTTGCCATCTCCTCTCCTTAAAAGGGGAGATGAGAATTTTAGTAAAATTTAAATAATAATAATAATATTGAGCTGCTTGCAATACAGTCGTGAACCATACTCAAAAATGAAAACTTCTAAATTCCAAACTAGTCCATAAATGTAAATAAAGACATAAATAATTCTCAATATAAATTTTATATCAACTTTTTTTTGTTGTTCTGAATCGCAACTTCTACTTGACAATAGATAGTGTTGGTCTTGTTACGAATATTTTCCCCCCTTTTACACACTAAGTATAAAGAACAATGCCCGAAAGTCTGCTCTACTCCTATGTTAGCAAACATGATGATGATGCTAATTCAATTCTAGACCCTTACACAATACATTAGTGAAACATAAAAAATCTATTGACGGGTGTTTGCGTAATACCCCAACTATATACGGAGGTAGACAATAATTTAACAATGTTTTATTTCTATATCAACTGTGTACCGTACACCTACACGATACACACCGATTAAAATTTTGAAAAAATACTTCGCCTACCTTTTATTACAATGTAGACATGTTGTGGCAAAACCTAATTACTGCTCTTTACCTTGCTTCTTGTAATGCTGTTATGTGTACGTATTTTGTGTATGCTTTGAGAAGAGCAATAGTTTTCATTCATTAATTTGTCATCTATTTAGTAACTTTAGTGTAAACTTACTTTAGAACTAGATTGCGCTGTAGTGTTCAGGATTAATTTATTAGAGCTGGTCTATTTTGAGTCAGTTACTGACTCCGAACTAGAAACAAGTCAATGCCTTCGTATAAATTAAGATGCGTCTATTGCACTAATTTCACTATAAAACAAAAATACGTTTAGTAAAAATAGAAATCATAAAGACTTAGAACAGAAATATTACTTTGTTATTTTTAAAAAAATTGTATTATCACTAATTTACTATAGGTAATATGTCAACATGTGGCCGTGTAGTTCCGGCATAGAATGGGCCATCCCTTCTGTTCCAGTAGGTGTCGTAAGAAATGGCTACGATAGCGGTCAAGAGATGTGCATTAGCGTACCTCTTAAAACCAAAGTTTGACAGCCAAACTGCTGTTGCCAGTCCTTCTGCTTAACAGTGGACAGTTAACGACTGATATCATCAATGTGTCAACATGTACCTTTGTCTAAATATTGAGACACAAATCATACAGACATGTTATCTATGTTCTATTATTTAGTACCCATGCATCACATCCTTTGTAACCCGTAAAATATATTTTTTAATTTTACTTGTAAAAATATATTCTGTGAATATAAATTATTTAGTTTTCCTACCGCAAGATAACACTTAGTTTATTAAAATAATAAATATATCATCCAATATAAACATAATATCTATATATTACATTTATAATATACAATTTCAAACAATTATAAACTTTGTGTATCAAGTTACGATAATATTCGTTATTAGGCGAACAGAGTCCATTGTTGGACGATCCCGTCCCAAGTTTCTATTAACAAGAGTAACAAGTGAAATTTTGTTCGACATGGATATACTACAGTTCATAAGGAGCTACTTGAGAAATGGCCGCCATTAGTCATGGGCGTGCGCCTCGAACACATTCTTTACTTCTACCTACTTATATATAGGCATCTATTTTATATTCACGAGACGAGATCTGCCTCTAACTGATGGGACTTGTTGTTCAAAAGCAAGTCAAATGGGACAACGTTAAATAAGGTCACTTGGGAAAAATGGGACGAATCATTATATTGGGATTGAAGGCGATATAACTTAGGCAATATAAACGAAGCTTTTCATATTTCAACTTATTAATCATAAATATATGTAGGATGTTATTTTTGAATCAAATTTAACTCAATTTTCGAGCGTTACTGTAGATTATGATAAATGTATTTTTTTTTTAAATAGTGTCAAGAATATTCCCAATACGATCGTAACTTTTTGTGTTTTTATTACACGATATCGACGTCAATTGTATACTGATTTCTTATTTTCATTTTAATAATTGTATTATTACCAAGTAATTCGTAAGAGATTATAGTTATGACCATATTTAATTATTATTATTTCAAGATTGTGCCAGTCCCTTATAATGTTTTACGTTCATCATATATTCTGATTTTACACAGACACTTCTAAATTTTGCCAAAAGTAACAAAGTTTAAAAGAAAAATTTCTTGTAATTGTTTATATCTCTAATAAGTTTACTATTGTAATCTTTTAGAGGAAACAATAAAGAGTATCTATCTATCTATTTACTGTATTGCTTTAAAGAATCGGACCAGATCAATGAAAAACACTGAACACTGAACACTGTGTTTCATTTACTATGTAGAAGTAAAATGGACGAAACAAATATTATTTCTTATATAAACCTTGCCGTCTCTACCCTTTAAGGACTGGATTTCGAGTAAACGATGTCTACAATGTGAAATTAAGACCCGGTCTAAATTTAAAATTTCTGTCCTTAGCGGTTTGGGTTATGTTCACTAATTAATTTCCTTAATAGTTCAACCTACCTTGAACTTCCAGCTACATGAGAATGAAGAGATTTTTCCTCTTCTGACACTGATATATTATAGTGCCAGAGACAGTCTCAATATAATGCCTCTGGCATTACAGTATTCTATGACGCCCATGTTCATATGTATGAGCTACAGTTTTTATATGTCATAATAATAGAATCGTTACCCGACTGCGCTATGAGTATTCGCTACCAGGCGCACCAGTGAGGAATGATATATAAGCATGAAAACAGGTCAGTTAATCCATCGTGACGAATTCAAGAATTAATCAGAATGCTTTCAGAAAGAACAGCGTGGAAGTCAAACCGATAAAGTATATTTCCAGCATTATTTTTTTCAATAAATGTAATTTGAAATGGTAGCCCGCCTACGGTTTCGACATACACTGGCCGGGCACGAGTGGGTAACGATAGGTGAAGATGAAAGCAGGTTAATTGGTCCATCCTGGTGAATTGAACAAAAAAATAACCACGATGATTTCCAGGGAGATCAACCTGACAGGATATATGTCCGCTTGTGCTATGCATAATATTTTAGCGAGTTACCAGTGAAAGATGATAAGTGAGAATGAAAGTAAGTCAACTAAACCATCGTAAAGAAATCCACATAAATTAACCAGAAACCGCATTAAGGTCGACCTTATAGTATACATTGCTAGCATTGAAGCTGTTAAACCGCAACGAACGGTTACGAACAATCCCTTCCCTCCGTGAGCAACGGTTCCCACTTTCTGTCTAGTAGAACAGTTAGTTCGTTTTCCATTCTAAGTCTATTTATATTCACGAAAATCCTTTTCGGGGTAAACATAAAGAGCCGAGTATCGAAAGCCTTTATCTTTATATACACCTTTTGTTTTACAAATGTTCATAATTCTTCTCATATGTCACACGATGGTTCCGGAGTCTCTTGACACCTTCATCAGATTGCTTAGGTTCTACAACAGATATATTATAATGCAAAGTACAAGAATCAGAAGAGACCTTAGAAACCTTGGTTAACTTAAAATCCTCATTCAATACTTCAACTCATTATGTCTATCTCATTGAATTTGTAAGTTATATAAAAAAGACACTAATATCATATTTATTATATAATTAAGTATTAAAGTTTTTGCAGAAAAATGTTTGTCGTTCTGGAAAAAACGTTATGTTTATTGCAATTTATCGGAAGACTACAGCTGCGTCAGTCCAACTCCGGATAATCCCATGAATACCTTATGATTCATTGTCATTTTGAAGCCCTCGTCATTTTCAATTTTATATGAAATGTACGTTATACCTCTGAAATATTCATATAGAAATTATTATTGGAAATATATTTGACAAAATAGACATTTAACTCTTGCAGAATGTTAATCCGTTAGTTGTACAGTTTAAATAATTATTATAATATTATAAATTATCAATATACTAGTCATATAATATAGATTTTTACAGCACGTAGAGGTAAATAATTATAGTATAAAAGAATTTATTTTTCGTCCCTATTATGAAGGCGACTGGTAGAAAATGACTAGCATTAAATTTGCCTCTTGTACAACATTTTATTGGACAATAACTTTTAAAAATTGAGGTAAGCTCAGTCGGGTCTGAGTCGTAGGGATTTTATATAAAAACATAACGAACTCCATTTGCTACTTTTTTGATGCATTTCATAAAATATTTGAAGGGTAAAGATAAATCCTACTGACTCACTATGCCAGCATATTTTCTCGCTAATTTTCTTTAGTGCTTTCTTTAATCTTTCAGTAACCTGAGAAAACTATTTATCATTTTATGTAGATACAGACTTGGAGAAATATCCTTTTATAACGAATAAAAATGATGATGAAATGAAACAGTAAGAATAATTTCAACCTGAGAATGGACTTCAGTGCAACAAACATTGCCAAATTATGCACCATATAACAATAATACAATAAAGTATAAAAGTAATATATATAAATAGGAGAAGAAGCTAATGAACATGAGATGGACAACTGGGGTCACCCATATGTTAAACAAAACATCCAAGCGTGATATCAATGACTTTTCTACCTTGCTCTGCACCTCCCATCGAAAAAAAATAAATTGTTTCTGACTGGCATTTAGGATTTGTATCGACGACCCAGTGATGTCAGTGTTTATATGTACGTAGTCTTAGCATTCAAAATTGTGATGTGCATCTACTTTTTTTTATTTTCAACTGTTTTCTCATTAATGTATTGTTAATATGAATAATGAAAGTCTGCAACATTACCCCACTGCCCGCATTTCTAACGTTTCGAAGCAAGTAAATTAAAAGCATCAATTCTTGACACATCAAACCAAATAGACGTCTCTTTGATGAAAAAGAGAGAAGAAATGGAAAAGAAGAAAGAAAGAAGATTAAGGTATAGAAGGACTCAAAATAACAAAATGTTCAGAGCAATCGGATGCAAATATTAATAAATTATATTATGAAGCTGAATAGGATAATAAAAAGGATCCAGGAAACCTATATCTTATATGTTGTAAATAAAAAAAAGTATACATATTCATTAATCCATTCAAAAGTGTTCGTATTCATAATTACACATGGACCTGATTAATTTATTACATTACACACACACACTGAACACTTAACAATATGCAATAATAATAATTACACAGCACCATCAAAACTGCAAACTTGTCGTATTATGTACTAAACTAACCTTGTTAACTCACGTAACCATGGAACTAAGTTGGGTAGGTATTAGCAATATGTGCACAAGGATTGTTTCATGAAATATTTCAAAACCAAATCACGGACAAAGTAAGCGATACGATTGTAGCGCGAACTCTATGAATAAAATTATCATTTTGCAGAATTGATTCTGGAACAGTAAAATACTCGTATCATACAGCATATTGCCTGTTTATGAGAATACACATAGCTACAGAACAGTTGCATATCTGTTATTGGCTCCGTATATATTGACAATTTAATTGTAGTAATATGAGCTCGCTATTAGAGAATAATCTGCGCCATTACTCTTATTGTTCAGAATTAATTACGAAACTCACGGAATTCATATAGATAGATTATAACCTCTCCATTTGCACTTAAATAATACGCATTATTGCTCTAAATAATTATTGAAAGAAACTATTTATGTTATTCAAATTTATCAAAGTTTAATAAAATCAAGAATGCACCGTACAATAGAGATAAATCTCTGTTAGTTCTGACTAACTAACAGTGCACATCCATCATTATTTATATATTTGTGCATTAAATTTTATAAATAAATAATAAATGTTATTGGACATATTATGGGTACTAGATAACTAGTATACAAATCGATATACGAGTACATACAGAGATACTGTTAAATTCTGTATTTGTATTGCTCGGGGTTTCAACTCAAAAGCATTGGAATTGAAATAGTGCGTTAACTACTATATCGCCAAGATTGTCAAATCCAACTATTACAAAACTAACATGAGTTGTCAAACTTCAAGCTCTAAAAATAGCCAATGGGTCTGAATAAAATAACATTTTCAATTTCACCCGGATCCCTGGTGGGTATGATCGAC
Source organism: Galleria mellonella (assembly GCF_026898425.1). NCBI lineage: Eukaryota > Metazoa > Arthropoda > Insecta > Lepidoptera > Pyralidae > Galleria > Galleria mellonella. Next base: position 5,623,404 of record NW_026442133.1, read on the forward strand.
AAACAGAAGGATTGACTGTGAATTCACCTAACACTTCGTATATTCGGCAGCTCGAAAATTGCCCTCATATTTCAGTGTCAGTGTCAAACGTGCCGAGCCAAATAACTTCCTTACGTCGCACTCGAACTTCGTGCAAGCAAATCAGTCATAAACGCGGCTAAACAAAGTACGCGTACTTATTCATAATAAAGAATAACGGTAAAATTGGTAAACTTAAAACCGTTCGCCACTATATAAACCAATGAATTGGATGATTAATCGTATAAAGGTTTATGACGTATTTATTTGCTTAAGGGAATCCAATAGTGCTGATTAGTACCTATTCTAAATTTGTTTCATACTAGCGATTGGACTTCGCACGAGTAGATAGAATTTTCGAAGATAATATGTAGTCTATGTTATATACAATATACATATATGGAATATATAGAAATGTTAGTCAAAAACAGACAAAATTTTTAATCTTTCATACTAATAAGTAAGATTATGGCGACTCGAAATTATTTGACTTCTTTCGACCTACTTCTTTTTCTTTGAGAAAAATTTACATTTTACTAGTAGAATACTCTCTTAAAAGGATGTTATGATTTCGATTAATAATCTATTATGATGATATGACTGTCTAAAAAATATCTTAAGTACCACATCTAAAGAAAGAAAACTATACAAATTATGGGTCCTACGAAAACGCCATAATATCACAGATGAAATAATTCTGTCATATTAATATTGTTTTCAATTGCCAAATTTAAAATAAATTTTATACACCCGTCATATGATATAATAAATTCTTACCTACTACCTTGTATATTAGTAATAATAATACAATTCGCGGTGTGGTCCCAACATACAATATTTTCCTTCTTTTCCCGCGAGTTTCGCAAAAGGCGACTAAAGGATTATAGTGGTCAAGGGACGGATAGCAGCATCTCTCTTAAAACACCACTAAAGCCTTTACCAACCCGCCTGCCAAGCGTGGCAATTATTGGCAAAATCCCCCAATAGGGGAAGACCAGTGTCTAGCTCTGAACAGTCAATGGCTAATATGGTATAGTATAGATACAATATAAATGTAAATATAATATAAATACTAGTAATTTTATCTATACCCATAAACTAATTACAACAAACAACTGAACACCTGCTCTATTGATAGGTAGATATTAATAAACAAATGTCGTCTTGAGACCAGTAATTATAAAATTTTTATAAAAATATACGTACATAAGTACAGGCAGTCCTCGTACTTACAGCATTTTAGGTTCTCGAAATACACGACATAAATCGAGATATATTTTTTCATATGTTTGCATGTAAAACTCAAGGGTTAGGATTCACACGGACTTAAAATAAAAAAAAAACCGCATTTATAACAAAGGATATACATACTTTATTATCAAAAGAAAGTTCTTAAAGTAATTATATATCAAGTGAAGTGAATTCTCCTGTGTCGAAACAATTGATGTATGCTTGAAGAATAGTGTCAAAACATTATTCGACGTAACTTGAAATGACGTAAATCGAAACGACGTAAGTCGAAAACTGCCTGTATTTCAAAATAACTATTTAAATTCATAAAAAAAGGTTCTTGAATAATAAAAATACCTATTATGCTACAGAATAATATTTATTTTGTTCAACAAATTTTACACGTTAAGCACGATATGTAAAATGAGGCCATTATGACACTCTCTGCTTACACGGTAAGGGATTTGATGTGAAGACAAAGAAATAGTCGACTCTCTCCTATCGACTTTCACCTTTACTTGTTCACATTTTCTCGAGCATATATAATTATGTATATAAATATAGAGACAATATAAAATTCGTACCCACAACACGATCCTACACAATAAGAGAGGTACAGATTGCATGCAATATAATCCACTATAACCGTTTTTTCGAATGTTATCTTGTATTCGATACAATATACTACATATACGTAGGTACATGTCATATTCACGATATTGCATCTGGTTCCGCTTAGGATTTGTAATAAAATCTAAGTAAGTGGATGTCGTAAAGCTTATGAGTTTGCCGTGGAACGCAATATTACGCTACATGGCTCTTACCGTACTTCTAGTGGTACACACGATATTATATCGCTGAGAATTGTTGTCTTCTTGGGTAAACCTGAACCACCTAATAGAATACCCGATGTGAATGTGTAATATAATAAGTCCTTTTCAATGTCTCGACGATCTAGTATTTTGTGTACCAGGGAACAATTTATTTATGTCTATTTGGTATGATCCTTTCCAATATTACTAACGTAAAAGTGAGTCTATTTATTTTTGTTATCTCTTGGCGCCTTTATGGCATATCCAGTTGTCATAAAAGGTAATATGTATTTGGTATAGAGAAGGAGATAGACTACTTTTTATTTCGACCAACTACAAGCGAAGTCGCGAGCACGACTAGCTTTTTATATTTAAAAAATTTGTTTAGTATTTTCGACCTTTATCTGTCAATATTTTGTCCAATAATTTTATATCACATATAGTAGATGTGCATTACACTCTTCCGTAAATGTTACTTCAACTCTACACATATCATAATTTTGCCACAGACTTATAAGGAGGTAAGCGATCCAAATCCAAACAATAGACTGTAAATAAAGGATGGACAGCAGCGTTCCTCTTAAAACATTACCAAAACCTAACTACGGTTGCCTATAACCTGCCTACCGAGCATGGTGACTACTAACAAAACCTCCTAAAGAAGAGGATTATGTTCAGCAGTGGCCGTTAAAGACTGATATGATGATAACGATTATATAAGTTAATATCTGTGATAATTATACAAGATGGGATATGTTATAGACACTAATTAGAATCCTAACTAAAAATAGGCGGCCTCTTGACCGCGATATGTTTACTAACCAAGATAAAAAGCAGCCTTTTCCATCCCATATAGTATGTGTATACCAAATTTCATAGTGATTGATTAAACGATTAAGGCGTTCTAAAGTAACAAACAAACTAATTTTCACAACTACAATATTAGCAAGGATAATATAGTATCTTGTATTTTTTTATTATATTTTAATATAGTATCTTGTCTTAATATCAAGTAAACCTATACCTTTTACCCCCTAAAATACGTTCACGCGTAATAATTTGAAGGCCACATACACAGGCTACAGGCAAAATCTAATTTACGTTTTAATTAGTTAGATTACAAGTAACAAAGGGTAAAACATTTTCAAAATAGATAAAGTTCAAGTCAGAACACGATCTCTATCTTGTAGGAAATCGAACATAAATATAACTCAACTAGCGACCCGCCTCGGCTTCGTACGTGTGCTTTGTTTACTAATGCAGAAAATAAGGTTTAATTAGGATACTTCTTATCCTACTAATATAATAAAATTGTAACTGTAAATGTGTAGATTCGCAAGATCAATTCTTAGAAAATATATAACTACATTATTTTATAAAAATCAATCAAGCGAATACCGAGACAAAGCTTGTTGGCTAGTTTGATTACGAAAAACCCCTTATATTGTATTAGGATGAAGTAATATTTCTTCCCAATTACGTTCACATCGACTATTGCCACGCAAATGAAGTCACCAGTACATATAATAAAAAAACGTACAGAAAGATTGAAAAACATATTCATTCGAATATCAATATTTTAGAGATTCATCAATTAGTTACCATGTCGCGCCATCACAATAAGAAGCTAGCGTTATAATATTGTTCGCTGTAACGAAAACAAAATTGACGTTTCCTTCCTTGTTAATATTTCTCAAGCAACATGCTTGACAGACAGACTCATGTCTACTTGAAAAGGAAAATTTACTAATATTTCATGGATAAGCCCTCTCTCGCGTTAGCCATTTTAAACAAAACACGTTTTAGACAATGCCGGGCCCTTTGTTCTGTAACAATGAAAGTACTTGAATATAAACCGGGTGTCTTATCATAGAAGCCTTATTTGTTTCTCAAATCACTTTTCTCAACTTAACACGATGTTGATACATTTTGTTCGGCTTATAACGAGTATTTCGAGTAATCTAAACTAATTAATGGTTATTTGGGCTATGTAAACAAAACAATAGACTGTTTTAGCCGAATTTTAATAGCAAAGAAGTTTTGAGAACTTCCTTGCTATCGAAAGTTGGATCGACAGTCAGACAGTCTGTATTTTTAATGTTACACTACGAATATATTTTCACTAATTATAAACTGATTTTAAGAGAGATAAAATTGTTGTAAAGAATTTTAGATGATTTAATTAGAAAAGTTTGAAGTCTTGTAAAATATATAACTAATATAACAATGTAAGCAGTAAAGTTGCGTTAAATTCGTGATATTTAAATTTTTGCGTTTGGATAAAAGAATAAAAGTTCGTACCATTATAGTACTAACTTTTTGTAGGAAAACAATATTTCAAATTTGAAAAAAAAATTAAGACCATCATTCATCATTAAAAGCCAACGGGTTCCATTAATATAATAAAGTAATCTACTTATGTATATCCTTATTTTTATACATATAATAAAATCGTACCGCTCCGAATATTGAAACTGTACTTTTCAATCTGTATTCAAAGATAAACAATTAGACTAAATAACATACGACACAATGCAGTATCAATGAAAATGTTTACAACAGATTCGAACATTTAATTACAAAGTGCTGTAAAATACATTAGACGCAATTTATTTGTTCGTATGCGGTCGCAGTCCTGCTGCTACACGCCCGCACGCCGCGCCGCAGAAATGATTACCACTGAATTCCATCGGCGTGGCGTTCGTGAGCTCGCTAATGACTCATTACCAATATGTTACAGATTTTCACACCTTATATTATGTATATAAATCGGTATTGGTTTGCACAAATTTTAGTCGTAATTAAAGTAGATAATAGTAATCAATTTATACAAATTTACAATTTACCGATGGACCGAACAGACAAGATTCTTGGAAAAAATTTACTGGGTACAGAGGAATAACACCTAAGTGCTCAGGAATGGCAACGCATGGGGGGTATCATGGGTGAAACAGTATACTATGTTGTGTCCATGGTACTGCTCATGTCTATAGGCGACGGTTACCACTTTCCATCAGCTAGACCATCAGCTTATTTGCCATTCTAAGTTGTATAAAAAAAAAGTTTTAATTTGGACTCAACAATGTCGTTCTTACAGATCCGATAGATTTTCAATATCATATGAATATGGAGGCGTAACAACATCAGTCATTAGTATTGGCAACGCATGTCGAGTATATTATATAGATTACAGTGATCTATCACATTAAACTCTCAGAGCAGAGTAATACCAATATTAGAACCTAAGTACCATCAAACGTTTGATAGTACATACGTTCTGTTCAAAAGCGTTTGAACGTCGGCCATGTTTACACTACAGACTAAATAGAGTGCAGTAACTAAACACACAGATAATTTCAGTGCATTTTGTTACTTTATTATTTAGGATCCTGACCCCATTATTTTACTATTGTTAAACAAAAATACAGAACTCATATGTTTGGCCCTTGTATACTATTAACAACCGGGCGACCCTTTCTATCTTTATTCATTGAAAAAAGCACTTTATTGAAGTACACATGAAAACTCTCATAAAGATTTTCAAATACATTATTTAGTAGTGCGGTTGAATTTGACCGTCATTTCATATATCAGCTTTACACGCTAACACTCTCATTGTATGGTCGGATCAGGAGAAGCTCCTAATCTCAGTATTGAAAACCTCTTAGAAAAGGAGCTCCACTATCCATCAGGAGAACTGCTAAGTCCTCGACATACAACCACATAGCTTGCGTTTTCACAATAATATTAACCAACACTGATATATAAAAATCCTAGGATTCACATTCTCATACAAAGCTATATAATAATGATTTAAAGTTGAAAATGCGTAAATCAACATCGTATCAGTAAAACAAATTCATCATCGTCATCATCATATCAGCCGTTAACTATGCACTGCTGAACATAGGCCTCCCGTATTGAGGGGTCTTGCCAGTAGTCGCCACGCTTGGCAAATAAGTTAGCAACCACAATAAGGCTTTTTTGGTGGTGTTTTAAAAGAATCATAAATGAATACTTAAGGCTAATACTAAAATATACATACATAAAACTCAATATCCTATTCAACGTCATATTTTAAGCAAATTTTGAAATACGTATATGTATGTTCCGGTATGTTTGACTACAAACATCATTAACTGGTTATAAATCGGTGTTTAATTTCGATTAATACACTCTATATTCAATTCGCTTTTTTTACCTAATATTAAGACTATCGCTTCAATAGTTACCAATTTCAAATTTCCCAACCAAAATTACTTATTTCAGACTAGCAACCCGAATTAGCTTCGGGCGTAATAAGTATATTATTGAAATTATTGTATAAATCTCTAATTTTTTTAAATAAAATACAGCCAATGGTAATCGCTGATAATACAGCTTTCCATAGGCAAAAAAAAATTAAAATAAGTATTTTTTGAGTGTATGTATTATAAACAAAAAAAATGTTTTTTTTATTATCATCATTTCAGCTGTTAATTGCCCACTGTTAAACATAAGCAATCCCCGTAAGGGGAGTTTTGCCAGTAGTTGCCACACTTGGCAGACGGGTTGGTAACTATAGTTAAGCTTTTAGAGTATGTGATAAAAAGGACGCTGCTCCCCATCCTTCTAATATTAAGTTCCCTTAGTTGCCTTTTACGACACCCACAGGAAAAAAGGGATGGCCTGTTCTATATCGGGACCACATGGCTCTTTATTACATTAACTTAAAAATATATTTATCTTGTACTTGTGTTTAATATGTTGCTTAACGTCAAAATGTTATAATCGATTCCTACCCTTGACGGTCCAACAATCAGTAAATAACTCGTTTGCAATACCAGCACTAAATAGCTCATAGTGATTAGATTCGATAAATACTCTACGTATAGATAATCCTTAATATTATTAATAATATTGAAACATAATGTAGGTAAATGGAGAAAATTTCGTATCATTATTACCAATTCATATATCTGTCTGTTTATACATGGATTTCCTGTTACCTTTTTATGCCAATTATGTCTTATTCACTTTTACCTTCTTATTTTCATAACTATATTTCACTACCACACGGAAACTATCCAGAGCATCAAGATAAATAATACGTGTAATTATTACACGCAAGTAAAATAAATATGCTACGACATCGAAGATTCTATTACACTCTAGGAAATGTTATGAAGTCGATTGTTATATAGATCACAACGAGTCGGATGGTGCCTCTAACATTCGCGTACATATTTTTTATGCCAAAATAATAATGATATAATAGTTTGATAATTTATTTCAATCTATTCAATTTTTTAGTAAATTAATGTTGGAATAATACTGTATGTCCTTAGAGGGAGGAACTAAAGGGGAATTTAGTACCTAATGATATTTATCTAAAAAAAAAAGCTTTGATTTCGTCGTCAGTTAGTCGTTGAAAGAGACGATGACCTTTTTTAGAAACCCAATATATAGATATAGGATGTGGCGATGTGGGTGATATCAAACTCATTATGGTCGAAATCTAACTTATTGGAATACGGTGAGGTGATACCTAAAAGAATAATTACTTTTTTAAAAACTCAATGTATACAAATAAAATATACCTGGTATACTATGAGTGACACCGAAATAGATGCTGACTTTTTTTTATTATAATCCCTTTTTTTCGTCGTAGGAAGAAGCATCGTCAAACACCTGCCCAAGGACGCCAGATGTACTAAAGCCGGCTCTGGTCCAAACAAAGCTGAATAGATAGAGACATAGATTTCCTTGACCAGTGTACCTTTCAAAGAAACTGAGGCTATTGATTCAATTTGCTCATTGGATAGGAGAAAGCAATTAATTGATTCGTTCAGTCGTAGGTACTATTGAGAGCAAAAGCAATAACAGCAATGTATCATTTCACGCTAAGGTATGCCAATAGTGGAATTCAATTGAGAGCCTAACTCTATACAGCCTTAAATTCATAATCAAAAAATAAATTGTCTTCTTTAACATGCAGTATGTATACTCATATGTTGTATTAATAGTCGCAATTGTTGGCAATTTTAAAAATATATTGATATCAATACAAAACTATATATAGTTGTATTAGCCGTTAACTGTCCCATGCTGAATGCCTTCCATAAGGAGCCAACCATAAGGAGGGTATTGCCAGTAGTTGCCACAGTTAGCAGACGGGTTGGCAACCGCAGTTTTAGTTTTGGTGAAATTTTAAGAAGGACGTGGCTGCCCATTCCTTCACCATAAGCTCGCTTGGTTACCTCTTATGACACCCACGGGAAAGAAAGGGGTAGCTTATTCTATGCCGAGACCTATATGGCTAAAACCTTATAAAATATATATATAACTAATTCTATTATACAATGTAATCTGTGTAGGCAAGACACTTTAAAGTGTCTTGCCTACACAGATTACTACTACCAAATATTGAATAATATTTTTTTCTAATAATTAAATCTACCTACATTCTGTCTTTCGTGTCATTCTTGATTGAAGAGTAAAGTTAATATATTAACTAGCTGTGCCCAAGAACCCAATACCATTATATTCTTTAGAAATGCCTGGAATTCCATTACATTTTATCAAAGTACCATTTTTTTCAAAACGTTGTTATGAGCTCCGAAAACAAATGCATTTTTATTCAAAATACAAATGACTAATGTTTGTTTTCCCTATCAACCTATTTTTCGACTAAAGATTCACATGGACTCAATATTTCGTCTTATTCTTTTCTAATATTTTTGATGCTAAAGGATTATACATTGTACTACGCTGCATTCGAGTAGATTTTGGAAGCAGGTGATTATTTCTAGATGATGTATCAAGATATACACTAGTTTTTATGTTAGATCTTCATGAACACAATTTTGAAAACAGCATAGAATTTGGTGCTTTTTTGCATGATACCAGAACAAACATAATTAGAATTAAATAAAAAAATTTAAAAATTTATTATCTTGACTTTTATTACTATTATTATAACCCTCAATATCAATCTCTCTTAAATGTCTTTTATGTATAGACATCGTTCAGTTACAATTTCATTGTATTATTAGTAAGATTAATATTATAATATAGATTTTTATTATACATTTCTTTTACTTTTTATTAGTAAAAATATTTTATATAATTAGATATAATCATGCAAGTATTTTTTAATAATATATATGTGTGTGTGTGTGTGTGTTATATTTTCATCCAGCCTTTATGCAGAAGGGACGCTCTCAACTCTCAAGAACCACAATTCAACGCTTCCCATAAAACGTATCCTATAAACCCACTTGCCCACTTGCCCTTTAAAATATCGTCATAATAAACCTTAGACAAGAATAGATTTAACATTTTTTCTTATATCGTCCACTGAAATATTAACATAATATAGGTAATAAAGTACAATATTTTTCTTCTTTAAACACTTCTAGCTTCTGGCTTATCATAATAATTTGGGATGCACTTTCTTCAATTATTGTTTTGAAGTCAATATATTGTTCTGGGGTAATAAACATAAAAAATAGAACCGAATTGAGAACCTACTCTATTTTCTGAAGTCGGTTAAAGTAAGACCAATCCCTTAAGAGCATACTAATAATTTTGATTTTACCATATTTTAATTATAGCATTCATAAAATACCTACATTGTAATGACCTACCCTCACCCAGTATTTAGCTACGGCCTCTGAAACCTAAAAAGTGCCCTACAATTTTGTCGTAATCGTACATTCTAAACTCCCTTTGAATTGGCTCGCAAGTGCAAGCTTTGCGGCACAATACCTGTAAAATACTTTTACTCCGTATTATGAAATAACGCCGGAATCTCGCCAATGGGCACAGAGAGACCAAAGTGGATTCGATTCAATTTCTCTTTTAAATTGGATTCAGTTCAAAATTCATTAAAAGTAACTACTATAATACTTTAATTTACGCAACTGTTGCAGGTATTAAATTCAATTTATTGTAACACTCAACCAGTATATTATTAACACAAGAGCAATATATATATATATATATATATATATATATATATATATATATATATATATATATATATATATATATATATATATATATATATATATAGATAAAGTATAATCGAAGCAGTCATCGTCAGTACATGACACGAGTAACATTAATGTTTCACTGCTAGGCACGAGTTTCTCCCTATGAAAGGAGCATGTAGCCTATTACTTGTTGGCAAAAGGTCTTGATATAGGGTTTCGAGACTTTTTCTTCTCGTAATAGAACAAGAGAAGAAAATATAAGTGCAAAAATAAAGTTTGTTTTTTAAATTATCCTTTTATTTCAAAAAAGAGAAACAGTAATCAAAGTAAATCTACCACTATCTCGTCATTATAAGGTCAATCTTGAATAAATATTTAAGAATTCCTGAACAAGTCAATAACTTATTTAACTTATGTAAGTGCTTATGTAATTGAAATTATGTAACTGCTCGTATCTATTCATTAAAGCTAACTGAATAATAATGTTAGATAAAAATTACCTTAATAAATAGTTCTTAATAGATACTGAAATTAAATTAATTATTTTGTCTCTACGACTAGCCAGTAACTAATCTGCATTTTTTAAATAATTTTAGTCACCCTCAATTTTTTGCATGAGCATTTAACTTTTTTTTAAATAAATATCGTAAAAACTGTATTCCATAAAGAAAAATAACTTATACTTTTATTCAGGTTTTTCGGAAATAATTTTTGTCAGGCACAACTCCCGTGAATGTCTAACAATGGTCGGGTAACATGTTTAGACATCGCCTGTCCTGGTACCTTTTTCCATTTGGATATGCCCTAATAGAACCACACACCATGTTTACCGCTAGCGGCCCCCCAAATCTTGAACAAAATATCCAAATGTGAGTACAAAATGTCTAATTTGCTCAAGATATTACATCTGTTATCCTTGTAAGCTGTAAAAAAGACAAACTTTTTAATTACCAGTCCTATGGTTACTAAAGAAATTACGTATATTCCAAGAAAATATCCATGGAAATTTAATTGGGATAAATTTTTGTTGTCAAAGTCGCATGCCCATTTATTGAGATTATTTTGAATTACATTTCCTAATTGAAATACAGAACTGAAAAACTGGATCGAAATCAGAACCCTCAGATTTTCTTCAATCATATTATTTATGTTTACTGAAGACTTAGGAACAAGCAAATCACTACTGTGTAGAATATCTCTTTGAGTATCGATGGTAGATGCGGATAGTTCACAGTATGTCTAGATTTGTTATGTTTGACAGAAATAACAATCTGATACATATTTTTTTTCAGTTCGAACCATATTATTGAAACTGCTAATGACATATGACGAGATCCTTTAGACCATGATGTTAATAAACTAACATACTGTGCACTGCTGGGACTAGAAATTCAGGTTTTGTCCAAATTTTATACCGAAAAGCCAAAAATAATTAAAATTCCCAACTTAATTAAAAACTTAATAGTATCAAATTGTGACGTTCACTTTTAACAGTTAGTTGACCGCAAATATAACCAAAGTGATTGGTGATTTATACACACTCTAACCATCTTATTATGATATATAGAAATGCTTGTCATAAAAGAAAATTCAGTAAAATAATGTTAAGCTAAGTTAATGAAATCAATTTAGTTAATATTTATTGAAAACTGAGAGTGATTGAATAAATCTAAATATAAAATTTATAACATCGTCGTGTTTAAACAAATTATGATTTTGTTTAACGAAATCGCTGTTAACCAATGTAACCAATACACGTCATCGTATATACATATCTACTAAATGAAAATATAAGCGCCGTGCATATAGCTTGTAAGCGCCACAGTGCGATTTCGAACAATGTATTTTTAAAACCAATTGATATTTTGCATAGCCTGCACATTCACAATCCAGATAGACGACTCCCTTGTGTGACATATATACAATTGCGAGCACTTTAGGACAGTTATGTGCTGCTATCGACTCCATAAATATAAGGTGGCACATATATATGCAAATAACAAAGGTGAAATATTGCAAGTTCAATGCATTGGGTGTAAAAGGTCTATTGAAATTTCGAATATTTATCAACTACAATTTTATTCTTTTATAAAATGCCCGTATTCGAAAATCGAATAATTCTTTGAGATTATAATAATTAACTATATATGATCGTTTAGGTGATAATAATCAAATTAAATTTTTATTAAATTACACATGCATTAATAACAAGTATCCCCATTATCCCGTCATCTGTGTGATCCCGGCATGGAATAAGCCACCCCTTCCTTTCGTGTGGGTGTTGTGAGAGGCGACTAAAGGAACTTAATCGTAGAAGGATAGGCAACAGCGTCCCTCGTAAAATCTCTAAAAGCCTAACTGCGGTTGCCAACTTACCTACCCAGCGCGGCAACTATTGGCAAGACTCTCCTCATGAGAAAGGCTTATATGTTCAGCAGTGGACAGTTAATGGCTGAAACGATGATGACGATCCCCATTATAATTACTCCATTTATAGCTTTAATAATTTTTTTAAACTGTGTCCATGTAAAACCCATTTCAAAATATATGGTAAGTAATGGTCCCTGTTACTTAGTCTGCGGTTCTGTTACCGACATTATGTGTTGGTATTTTCCATACGTAAACATGAAACTCCCTCTACTCTCTACACATCACCATACCGTCGAATGGAGCTTGTATCTCATATTGCATTCAATGATATCTTCATTTATTAATATCAATGTATTAAGAACATTCTCTTTTTCAACAAACTTCAAAAAGAAAGAGGTTCTCAACTCGGTTGTATTTTTTTTTTTTTGTTACCTCATAATTCTGTCAGTTATAAACCGATACAGTCAAATCTCTTTTTATCTGAAAGAATAAACTTACAGATTATTCCCATAGCAATTTTACTGAAACCGGTTTAGTAGTTTAGTTTTTAAATTAAAATAATTAAGATTGTATTTCACAAAAGAAACTGACCTTAATTGTTGCAAAACCAGTTATTTTTATTTAAAATGTCAACTACTGGACCGTTTTTAATAATATTTCTATGTGACCAATTTGTAAGCATATCTTTATAGAGAAAAAAAAATTTGAAATCGAATCACCACTGACGGAGTTATAAGGTAACAAACATGACAAATATACAACCGTATTAAGAACCTTCTTTTTTAAATCGGTTAATAACTGGTTTTGCCATAATTAAAGTCAATAGTTTTTTTTTTTTATGGAACACGTCTTAATATATTAAAATCACTTAAAAACACTTACCTTTTAGTACTAGCATTATAAATTCAAACCAAAATATATATAAAAATAATCAGAATTGATTAAATTAAACAATTAATAAAAAAAACCCTGAACACCAAATTCACTGTACATGTCTTAAGTAAACTTATTTCTAAGTATTATCAAGAAATTAAATTAAAATAATTAAATTAGAATGTCAGAAATTGAACTTATTGAAAATCCAGCTTAACAGTGACAGATTGAATCAGTGTTTAAAATGCATAAAGCGCAAAACAAAGGTATTGACAAAATAAATATTGTACAATATAATACTTAACCTAAATATAACACAAATACTTAACCTTTTCGAGGGGATTTTCTACGATCGGTGCAAAACAGGGGATGTATCGCGTGCCGTCGTAGATTTATAACTCAATCCAGCAATCAGCGAAACGCTTAACTAGCTGACGATAAGGTGCCGACGAATGACTATATCCAACTGTTTGTTTGATAACTAGTTTCGTATGGGTATAGTTAACTAACAGATTTATTTTACTTAACCACTCGTAAAATAGCAAGTTATCCAGTAGTTGCAAGCCCTACATAAAATATTAAAGAAAATATTTCAATTATTTCTTTTGCAATATAAATGAAGTAACAATGTTTTGTACTGTACCAAATTCAATTTTTCAAATCAATAGTTTTAGTAGATATTGCATTGTGAAAGATGATTGGATGCACAGAGCCAGTAATCACTATGTAATAAGAGTTGGTACCGGCCTTATATCAACGAAACCTGAGAAAAAAAATAATACATGTTACCTTTCCGAAGTAATATCGCAACAAAAATAAAAAAAATATATATTCATAGTGTTATACCACTATCTATATATGCCTCCATCGATATCAATAATTGCCATAATAGCCCTAGCTATTTCGTAATAAAATATTTTTATATTTTCCAAAAAATGTGGACAATAAAACAAATATCTATGTTTAATTATGTATTTTACTCTACTACATTGTTAATCTATTTTTTTTTTAGGTTGTATGCGAATTCTCTTTGACGCATTAAACAACAACAATACTTCCAACTAAGAAGTATTATGCCAAATCATACAGTATCAAAGGAATATATACATACTATATTATATGCATATATGAGAAATAATCCTATCTGTAATTATAACATTATTATAATCACATAACAACTATAATAGGACTAAAACTATTTTTATTTTAAAAACTATATTTTAGCGGGAAATCTTATGTTACAATTAATTAATTATTCATATATAATTTTAAGTACTATTTATCTTCGTAATATATCATTACTTATAATTCTATTACAATTCATATCGATAAATAGTAGGAACCATGGTAAGAACAACACTAGTTTTAGTTATTTTACAAGTTCAGCAAAATTTATAATATTACATAGGAATCAGCTCCGCAACAATAAACTTCAATTATACTTAACTATATTAATTTTAATTATTGTTTACTCACTGGTTTAAATCTATTGAAAATTCAACCAAAAACGTCACTTACTCTTTGTATTATATCACACTGAACACATAATTTATATTTACTACGTAATTTATCAAAACACATATTAATTATTCTAATATTTAAAAGAAATATATTTATAAGTGAAGCTGTATTTTCGAAATGACGCCGCAACTGTGGCTGTCATAGCGCCTATTTAAACTGGCCATGATCCGCCATAATGCATTTTTTTTAAGTCTGTGGTAATATAGTTTCATAGAAAAGCGTAATTCCAGCAACAATATTCCAACTATCGCAGGCCTCGGATGGACAAACAAAGTCGCGTCATAAAGGTTTTGTACCGTTTTTAGTACGGAATTCTAAAAGGAAATAAATACATATGTACCTATGTCAAGAGTGCAAAACTCTAATAACTCTTTACCTTTTGATTCTTTCGAATCAATATTTCTACTACTGTAACAAAATTTCAGGTTCATTATGAAAAAGATCTGATTTTCATTAATATAATCCTTAGGTTATTTTTATTAATTATACTTATTATGTTGAAACAATTGTCGTAAAAGACAAACAAATTTAGATAACATAAACTTAATTAAGACAAAAGTAAATTTAGTAATAAAATTCTCCGTTACACATATATATATATATATATATATATATATATATATATATATATATATATATATATATATATATATATATATATATATATATATATATATATATATATATATATATATATATATATATATATATATATATATATATAGTTTATACTTACGGTTGGTACACCCTATTAATAGAGGAACATTTAAACATTCGATTTGAAAATACGTGGCAACAGCCAATAATTACAGACCATTTTTAAGGAAATTTCCTAAAATAGCAAAAATAACTTCTACAAGCCATTACAAAATCAACATAAAGAGAAACCACTTCAATTTATAATAACAGCATAACCATATTGCGGTGAAGTGAAACAGCGACACCGTCTTGTACTGTATTGTTATTTGTCTCTAGTACTTCCCTTACGTTGTTATCTACCCATTTTCCTATGTATGGCATAAAAGCACTCTATGGTACCCACTAAGATAACTTGCACACCATCTACTGGTTTCGAATCGGTACTGATAACTATTTCTGTGAGAAAGTTCTACTATTTACGATACTTTATTTCTATTTGAACGACAAGAAAGACTAATTATTAATGACTAATTGTAATACTCGACAGACAGAATTATGGAGAAAAGTGTATATAAATTGAGGGCATGCTCCGTATGTATGCTAATTTTATTCAATATTTCAAATATCTGTCAAATTTTTACATTAATTACATAATACGTAAATATTGTTATTATATTTCACAGAAATTGGTACTTAATTTAAATCATGTACGAGTACTACATCATAGACACCAGAAAATGTATTACGAGGATATGGTATCCCATATGTAATACTTCTGACCCTGTAATTTCCCTATTACGTTATCATATGTAATATTAAAATATTATATATACATTTTATTGCTAATTCCAACCACCACATTTATTTTATAACTTAAAAAAACAACGGGTGTATTATTTATAATACTATATATATTTGGTTTAAAACCAATAATAAAAATATTTTTCAGAAACATAAGAGACACTTTTCGGAGATTAGCTTGTTTATCACCACATCATGCATTTTTACTACCCTACCCAGGGAAATGCCGTTCGGCAGGACAAGGTAGACTCAGCCAATGACGGGCATCGAATCCTTTATTTATATCCACAATGTTTATAAATTTGTGTAGCTTTTTATTTTGTTTTATATAATAAATTTATTTTTGTTAAAGATGTTTACCTAATTTTTAATATTTATTATTATATAGTTTATCACCAAAGTTATTAACGCTACATACGTTACAAACATTGATAAGCTTTCACATAGGTGCAACAAATATATAATAAAAAAACTCACTGAAGTTTACGTCATTCAGCATACAATGAGCCGTTTTAAATGAAAGGTTTCCTTTGATCAGATAATCGACTGTCACAACACATTCCACCACAAAACCTTGCCTTGAAATGACGATAAAACTAAATTTCTCTGTGATTCTACAGTCTTCGTAATATCCGTGCGACGGAAAGGAAGTCCATAGAATCGAAAGAAAAATAACATTGGAACGGCCGGTAATTGTAAAACCGACAATAGCTGTTCTGCTGTACTCAAAACGTCATCTCAATGCGGGCGAAAAATAACTAGCATTATTATTTTTTTCTTGTCTGTACTCTGTTACACAGCATTTGATTACTTACAGCATGACATCCTAACTGAATATCGAATATATAAAAATTCGTTCGCCAGTTTACTTTGACCGAGAATAGAACTCAAGATCCTATTTTACAACTTTCCTTATTTAAATTTATAATTAAATTCACGATCGGTACTTAAAGCGACACGATAAAAATAAACAACATTAGAAATAAAAATCTTTTAAGTACCTGTAACCGCGTCGTATTGAATTCAGATGGTGTATTTAAATATGTTTAAACAACGTTAAAATATAAAATGTACTTTCCTTATCATTATTATTATCTCAGTCGTTAACTGGCCATTGCTGAAAGTAGGCCCTCCCTATAGATTTCCATAAGGAATACATTTGAGGTTATTATTTCATTTAGAGGGGGATCGTCCTACACTATGTTTGCCTGTACGTGGTCGTCACTCAAGAATATATATATCCTTATCATAGTAATAACCTATTGTGCCTTAATCCGGCGTACCTATGTAACATAATAATGAATATTTTTTGTCAAATTTACATTCCTTTTATCTTCATTAAAACTTAGAAATTTTATCTACATTTAAAGATTTGTTGAATCAAAATGACACAGCAGTTGTCGTAGAAATTCTAGGCCAAATTATTAAAAAGTATTCGATATAATGTGTACCGAAATCCGCCAGTAAGTCCTCAAGTGTGTCAAACAAACTCGGCGGATAGCGTACTGTGGTATGATTTAGATAAGTCGCCCGCTTACCAAACTACTGCATTCCACTTTCGACATGGTGTTTTACCCTTTCTTCATACCAAAATTCTTTTCAAATTAATTTATTTCTTATACTGTTTAAACTTACGTATTTATTTTTTGAGATTCAGAAAGTAAATAAAAAAATAACCTTAAAATTCCTGAAAATAAAATGCAGGTCCAGTTAATCACATACATTACAATCATACCAGCCAATAACCGTCCACTGCTGAACATAAAAAGTACAATCAACTTAGGTTTAAATAATAAGTACCTACAATTTTCAAATAATGGTATATCTTACTATTAAGATAAAGGACTAAAAATTTTCGTTCGTTATAAAAACTAACAACCCATCCCGACATCACATGGTATACTATTTTAATGAATATCTAGCTATATATATATATGTTCTACTATCTTACTATGTAATTTGCATTATCGTAGGAATTATATTCAATTAGAAAGTTTCAAATTAATACTACAATTAGAAGTGGATGAACAGTTGTTAGATTTCCTTACAGTGCTACCAAGTTGCAAACACAGGAAATTATAGGTGAAGTTAATTTAAGTCTATTAAAAATTAATACACTTCGTTTGTTATAAATTTATCAAACAAATTTTCTGTATGACTTAATATAACTTTTAGTGAAGTTCCATTTAATAAATTTAGAAAGGTATAAATATTGGTATTAACTGTCATTGGATCTTTTATTAAGCTGTGTCACTATAATTGACATCTTTTATATGTATATTGCATTCTAATCATTCAGCAAGAAATGTAAATTCACCGATTTGTTAGTTGACCAAAACTTTAGTCCTCTGTTTAACTTTATTTAGCTTTTATTCTTTTGAAAGCTAAATTATTTTATTCTACATTGTAGTTTTTGTAACTATCTGAGTAAATTTTATACTACTGGACATAATTATTACACAGCGCCATATAGTCCCAAACTAAGCAAACCTTGTGGATCCTAAACTTCTGACAGACACACTTAAATACATTTTTGTAAATATATACATAGATGACACCCAGACCAATAGACACACTCATGAATACTATTTTTAAAGGAATATAGGAATAGGAATTTATATGCATTTCTTCATTTCTGTTCATTGAAATTATCAAATTAATATAACAAATCTTTGTTATAAAATAATTTTATTATAGGTAAATATTATTCATGGCAGTATCTAACTAATTTCAATAAATCTTTGTGCTCAAATTTAATTATTAAATTTACACCACAAAAGAGAATTTCAATGAAAGGGAGCAGATTAACTTATTTATCAAAGGATAAGTATTTCAAAGTTATCGAAATAATGTGCAAAATAATTATTTTCTATCTATAAGTACCTACCTTTTAGAAGACAAGTAATTTTATATATAGATATTACACAAATTCTATTCCAATTTTCCAGAGTTTTTACATACGAATACCTACAGTATTAAAGAGATTATCGTATATAGAATTTTGGCATAAAATCTATTAAAAAAAAAATCTAACTGTCACTATCACATTAATAATCTATCAAATTATGAATTATTATTTAATTAATAGATACATAAATGTATTATTTGATAGTGTTTTGATTAATTATTTGGTTTTATTTCATGCTATTTATGTCACGTTAGCATGAGATTTGCGATTTCGTATTAATGGGATGTCTCTGCGGGGGCAATGCGGAAGAATACATTTTGTGGCCGCTCAGTTTCTGCCCCAACTACTCCTCACACGGTGCATTACCCTCGTCCACCGCATTCGAGAGCTATTTGCTGCCAGAGATCAGATTAATGTTGCCACTTTTCTACTTGTCGTTACCACGAGACTTTCGCTTGAACAGTCTTAACGGAATTGTTCTAACAATTTATTGCGTGACTTACGTAATAAGAATATATGATTAATATTTTTCGTAATATAATACTCGTATTATACAAGGAGAGACTGAAGGCTGTACGCGCTACGGATACAATTTGGTTATAGCAACGCGCTAGAGGAAAAGTTTTTCCTACTTGATTTACTATTAATGCTCAAGCTCCTACATACATGGTATGTCAACATTATTTATACATAAACCTTCCTTGAAATCTACGTTACACATAGAAATGCTACTTTCATTTTCTTGCAATTGGTACATAATTTACAATATCACAATTTCTTTGAATATAACTCTAACACTAGCAATATCCCACGACTTCCACCGTGTGAATTAATACAAATAAAGTATCCTATGTACTAAATTATGATATAGATTACCCGTTCTACCGGTTTATCATTAACAAACATCCATCCATCCATCTTTACAAACTTTCACATATATAATATTAATAGTATATTAATATATATTCGTTAGTTTTTCTGTCCAGCTTATCCTTTCCATTCTCTTCCATATCCACATTTCGAATACCTCAAGCATCAAGCAATGCCATATAATACAGAAACGCAAATAGTCAGTGTTCGATAATCAATTGTTGATTTAATTAAGAAAATATTAAAAACAATTTAAAAAAACAAATCTGTTTCAACTCTATAATCCTCGTGGATGATATATAGAACTCATAGGCCGATCTGGGCCTAATTCTATAAGACTGTGAACTGTGTCATTTTTCAGCCAAAACCAAAGTTGATAGTTATATCAACTTAGGTTATCAAATTACCATTCCATGACTATGAAATAAATTGAATGATGAACGATGCAAAAAAATACTTCACTGATAATAAACATTGCTAAAAACCTAAATAATATAAAAAATATATAAATGCAATGGCAAAATGTGGACATACTTGCAACAATTATAATCATATACATCTGACTGTTCTATTTACCAATATTACTGTTGTAAGAATATGCATTTTTATAACAGGAAATCGCTGTATGATACTGCCGAAAGGTAACTGTTTATTCTAGAAACATAAGACTTGTACAAAATTTCCTTATTTATCTTTAGTACCTACTCGTAACCACCAACCGAGAAAATCTTGGAATTTCGACAGGAACAGGAGAACGGTCAATAGAGATTCCAGTCTAAATAGAAAAATAATATTCGGATTTTCAGATATATATTAATTCTATTGTAAACTAAGATTTTCATATACCAATTTAAGATTATGGGATAATCTGAACAAAACAGATGTACAAAAATTAAACGATGTTATTACTGCAGCATAGCTTACATATAGATATAAATTCGCAATAGATTTCACAGTACAAAGGCGCGGAAATCAAATAATCTATATTAAAATTGACATATATACAAGAACAAAGCCTGAAGGTAATGACACTTACACACACCTATTAAACTTGGCAGATATACTCGTAAAAACAACAGTGGAAATTTACTGCATAGCGTGGAAGTTTTCACAAATAAATAAAATAGGATTTAAATGTTGCGTCGCGCGTCGCGTCCCAGGATAAAAGGTTGGTGAAGTAGATACCTCCCCGGTGGCTGTGCTTCCGTTCACGAACCGGTGGAAATATTACATGGAGGTGTAAACGAGCTGGGCCAGTCGTTATTACCGTCGTTAAGTTAAAAATTTCTCTCTTGAATAGCGACGCGAATGTGTAACATAAACATGGACGTGTTTACGTTATTTGTTGTGTATTGGGTTGAATACATAATACGTTAACAGCAAGCAATACTTTCATGTTACTATTTTATCAATTATCATTATTTTGTTTGTTGAGTACTAACTAGCGCCCAGACATTTTTATTAGGTTCTTGGAGCTCCGCTTGCACGGAGTCTGTTATCTTCTCTTCTCATGGAACCTTTAAAGTATCCATTCATAGTGTTTAGTTGTGTTACATAATTTACTTTTTACCTTAAATGAGAGGTGAATATTTTTAACCAAATAAGAATAAAGTAGGAGGTTTTCAATTAGGTTGTATTTTTATGTTCAGTACTTTACTTTTTAAATCATCAACTAAACTAGAACATCACAATTGAAATTGTTTTTTTTTTTTTTCGTAGGACTCAATCTTTAATTTTCAATAACCGTGGTGGGGAAAAAGTAGACGCAATAGTGTAAATTTAAAAGTTTGTTATGGATTTTCACTTACACCGCTAGTAATATACGTGTACAAACGTTCTACAATTTTTACCTTTGCATAACTAAAAAATCATCTCGCACACATTCAGTTACAATAAATATACAAGTATGTATGTAAATTCCATTAACTCGAAATAATTACTTTCAACAATAAGGCCGCCTCGTTTTGTGCATGCAATTGTCAATTGATTGCATATAGAATAGTTGCTATTTTTATGTATTTATATTAATTATTAAAATCGTGAGAAAAATGTTTCTAATATAGTGTAGTGTATACTAGACATTCTTCTCTTTCCTTTACTCTATCATTTTCCTTTTCTCTATTATTTCAACTTTCAATCTTCTTGCTGGTTCTTTTAAATCGTAACTATTCATTGAATTTAATCTTATACCTTCTTCTTATAATTTATTTCTATTTATAATAAGATATTTATTTTTACTTATTACGAATGCTTTTAATTTTAATAATTTTTGCTTTCTAATTCTAAATCTTTTGAATAATTTATATTACAAATAATTATTAAAAATTTGAACAAACCCAAATTATAAACTAAATTTAATGAAAACCAGCTAATATGTCATTGTAAGCATCTTACAAGACAATTTAATTGCTAACAAGCTTTTGCCTTTTTTGTTTAGGAATTTCAAAAACGAGAATTTTGAAAATAAGGTACCTCTTCTAGATGGCATATCAAGATAAATAAATACACCAAATTTTATGTTCGACCTTCCAGAAGAACCCAAAAAACCGCATCCATTTTGATGCATTAGTTTTTGTCAAATACTAGGAAAAAGCATACAGATAGACAAAAATTCTAAAAAATGTTATTTCGATTTTTATCATTCTAAAATAAATTTCTAAATTTTTTTCATAATATAATACAAGTATCTTCTGTGTGCAGACATCATCTTGTTATAATTTTATTACATTAATAAGAAGTAAAATGAGATTTAACTGTAATTTATTGATTTATAAAATCCAACTATTCAAAACCAATTTGCACTATTATATTTATAATCTTTTGCTCCACAAAAATAAATGGCATATTCAGTACTTAGAAAATTAAAATAGAATAAACACAAAAGTTTACGATCTCTCGATTGCAAAACGAATTGTGAAAATCGATTTAGAATTGGTAATCGCAAGACATTGTAACAAACAAAATCAGACAAATTCAGATTCTCTTTTTTTAAGGTTGCTTAAAAACTACAATATGAACAAGAGATATACCATTATGTAACGCTCTCGTAAAAAGTTTCGGTTATAGTTTCGGCCAATTATCTGCCGAAACCGAAACAGAAAGTTCGCTCGGCCAATTTAAGTTTCCTCCAGCTCACTTTTCACAAGTCACTTTTATTTTAAAGCTAAATTTTTAAGGTCTTAAAATTTCTTCGCAGAATATTTCCAAATTCTTTTACATATCAACACATGAACAATTACATTTCATTCACATAAGATCATTCTTTCGAGTAATTCTAATAATGGATTTGCTATTTTAGCCCAAACATACAAAGGAAAAAGGTTACCTACTAAATAAACTTACGTACAAAATCTTATCACCGAAATAAATTGTTATAATTATCCATTATATCTGATAACTATTAATATAATGTCTTTTTCATTAAATATTTGTATAACATAAGTATGCATAGAAAATAGCTCAAAAATTATATTGTATACTATAATGTATTGGAAGGTAATAATTTCATGCGGCACACTCAACTAGCCAACATCTGAACAAAACAAACTGGCAATAGAACAGATTTCCCTCGAGACCTTTATATTACGACTTTCCTGAAATAACGGTACACGTAAATGTGCAGAAAAGTTACCAATTTGATCGTTATACTTTTTTTTTCAAAACATAGTGAAATATGAAAACGTAATTCTGCAACAACCTCCCAAAAGTCGTGTTATTTTAATAATTTACGTAGCAGTGACGTGGTTTAAAAAGAGCAGTTTTTCGCAGAAATGAAAAGCAACTTTTTTATTTTTATTTGTTATTCACTAGATGTATAATTAACATCTACAAAGCAGACTTAATGTTAAAAGCATTTTCTCCAAGTCAACCTTAATGAAGTATTAGAATGCACGAAAGTGGTACGTACTACATGAATTTTACCAGAGAGAGACTTTGTATAACAGTCACCGAGCAGCTGTGCACACTATTTCAGTTTGAAAAAGGTATACCATCATTTCTCTGATATTCAAATTATGCAATACAGAAGCATAACACCTTAGTCCTTAGAAATAGCAAAACCTGAAGAGTAGTTTGGGAATCATAGTGTATTATAATATATATACGTCGGCTCTACACATAATATCTGTCTTAAGGCGTCAATTGTCATTTTTCATCGTGTCTTTTAATTTGTTTATCATAAAAGAACCATATAAATATATCCACGCTTAACATGTATTAAAGCATAACTTTTGTATAAATTAAGCAAAATATCTGAAACATATTAAATTGACCGCAGTGGCCTCTATATCTTGATAAGACCGAATTTTAAATTAACGATCGGGACTCAACACGACGCGATTATAAACATTATCTACATATAAAATTTTTATAGGACTACTTGAGCGTAAAGTCGATCGCTAGAATCGAACTGTATACGAAGACTTTAAAAATAATTTAGCTATATTTAGCTATCTTGGACTGCCAATTAGGTACAATTATCTGAGACTTGGAAGAATTAACAGCTATAATAAAATACTAAAAACTCTTTATTGTTTCCTCCATGAGATTACAATAGCAAACTAAATACAAGAAATAACATAATAACAATTACAAGAAAATATTACACTAAAAAAACTATGAGCGGCCTTCGCTAAGAGCGATCTCTTCCAGGCAATGGAGAAGAGTAATTTAAACATTTGCCTCGAGCACGAAACTCGTTTCGGTTTTTGAATATATATAGAGACATGCATACGTACAATAATGTGTATACTTTAAGTTACTAATACATACTTAAATAAATAAATATATATATATATATATATATATATACATACATACATACATACATACATATATATATATATATATACAAATATATAAATACATTTACATATACATACATACATATGTAGTTACAAAAAAAAATAGAGTATGCTAATCAGGCACAAATTACGAATATGACAACTTCCTCAGGTAGAAGTCCCTAATTTTTTTTTAAAACTTGATAGGTAGGACAATTAAAACGAGTAAATAAGTTAAGGTTTATTTTGTCATAATATACCTACTTACTCAACTAATAAATAGAAAAGATAGGACATGAAATTATAAATCTCGAAAGACTAAATATATCCCAACACATAAATTACTGTTTGCACTGATGTTTGCGTAGGACTATCTAAGGACGCTTAGGGTGACGGTGTAAAAATTCCCAAGGCATCCCGCATAGGGACCACATAGAAGCTGATCGCTGATAAATTGACGCGGCTGGTACGTGACGCGTCCCCGCTAGCCACCGGGATCATGCTGAATCAGCACTGTCGCAAACATGTATAGTGAATCACGCGTCACTGGACGCTGTAAGTTATATACTATATATGTATGATACACCTACGTGAGCGTCTAACTGTCAGAAGATCTGAAGTTACGTAAGAAAATAATATTATTTTTCTCAATCCAGATGGAACGAAACGAGTAATTGATATTTCTTAAACTTCCAGCTTCACCGAATCATATTTGTTACTTTATTTTACTTTCTTCCTCGGAGTTGTTAAATTCTAATAAAACCATATAATGAAATTTTCAAGTTTTATCTCTAATAGAAAGAGAAATGTTTCAACTAATAAAACAAATACATCAAAATCTAAATATTTACTAAAAAAATAATGTAATTGAATATTATACACCAAAAAAAAAAGTTTATTTTAGAAGTTCTCCTGGTTGCAAGTATATTCTGTGTACATGGAAATCAGCGTTTAAAATTATTTCTAATATTTGGAAAATTTTTATTCCAAGTCCAACAACAAATTTCTAAACAATACCTGTAGGCTTGCTAAGACAATCTAAAATCAAGCATTGCACATTATTTTAAAAATATTGAAAGAAAATATATAAGAATTTGTGAAATGATCACGTGTCAAGTGCTCACCTAGTGAACCTAAACAGACACAAGAGTATATTCACAAATATAATTTCCATTATTTCCTTTTGAATAAGAATCCATAATAACATCTATTTTAAAAATAAAATTAACTCAGTCTCGCCAATGATATTCCCTCGTAAAATCACAACTAAATTGCAAATTGCTTAAAGTACCTAAATAAGAAGCGAAACTGCTAGAAATTTCATTGTTTTTAAAAGTAAACTACTGTGAGGCAACTTATATAACTTTACAATTTAAGATGGAAGCCAAATTCAGAACAACTCGTTGCCGTGACGAATCGAGTAATCCAATAAGAGACTCAGCCACAAATGACAATGCCACACTATCAAGGCTATATTATCTGTATAATTTTAGAAGAGTAACGAAATTACCTGAATTCGATATGTTCATGTTTTATTTCTGTACTCACTTATTTTATTGCAAGAATATAAATCTTGTCACAAAGCAAGACATTTAGAATAATAACTGTTATCGTAAATTATATTTTGTTTGATATAATGACTGATAGTCGTTAGTGATTGACTACGTAAAATATAAAAATAAAATAAACCTATGAAGTTTCCTAAAGATTAATTACTTTCAGATGGCTTCAATTCAGAATATAAAAATTTGATATGAATAGAGAACATTGAATTGAATATTTATAATTAAAATTAATCAAAATTAAAGTACTTGAATGTTTTAATGACATGAATATCACATTATACACTGTGTCACCCGAAATATAATTCAAGAGTAATTATTTTTGGACATCAATATATTTTTACCCAAACATATGCTTATATTTTTATCTCATATGCATTATCATTCCTGAGGGTTATATTAACATAAATAACCTTGTATTATTTTACTGATTTTTTTTATTGTCCCATCGTATTGAATTTCATCCACATTTCAACCTAAATTCCAAATGCCAATTGACCCCGTCGTAAAGAATCGTGCGTGTTTTTTTAATTTAATAAATAATTTTGAATATATCCAATGTAATATTGGATATGTCCAAATACGATGTTTTAACATTAAATTTAGAGCTTCGCGATCTAAATATAATACATTTACATTAAAGATTCATTCATCCATTTATGTTTCAACCGCGAACCAGTTGTGTTTGCATGGCTGTGTTTCGGTTTGAAGGTACAGAGGCATAACACTTTAGGCTTCAGGAATGGCAACGCATAAGGGATGTTATGGGCGAAATAGTATATTCTGTTATGACCATAGTACTGCTCATGTCTATAGGCGACGGTTACCACTTTCCATCGGATGGGCCGTCAGATTTTTTGTCATTTTAAGTTGCATAAAAAAAGAAAACTAAACTAAATATTTTAAAATATCATAAATGAAGAGTTTCTATGCAG
The DNA here is from genome assembly GCF_026898425.1 of Galleria mellonella. NCBI lineage: Eukaryota > Metazoa > Arthropoda > Insecta > Lepidoptera > Pyralidae > Galleria > Galleria mellonella. The sequence goes on from NW_026442133.1 coordinate 5,650,700, forward strand.
TAGTACTGGAAAGAGCAATAAAATATTAACACCAACATTATAACAAATTATTTTCCATGAAATTAAAGCTACTATTGTTCCAATTAAACATAAATAGTAAGCGAGAAATTATAAATGTCCAAGTTGAAAAGCTGCAAGCTGAAATAAATATAGAGAATGCAAAATGTAGTCATAATATGAATAAATAAATTATTTTCCTTGCCACTTTTAATAGATGAAATTTTAAGCAAAAATTGCTTGTCCTGGATGATACGGTCAGTGTCTATCACACTCACGATAAATTGAGTAAAGTCAGCAAAATACATACTTTATCTAAAAACTAGGTGTGTCTCTCGTCTCATACATATTAATAAGTAATGAGATGAATAAAAAAAAAAAACTTTGTGTAGTTAATTGGCTACATTACTACATAGCAATCAGTGTGTACTTTTACACTATTTCTACGCCAAGCCCCTTACAAAGTAAACAGGGAAAACCTAGTGACAGTTGTTATATTCATTAGCAAAATATAAACTTTCAGCTTTCAGGATGTAAAAAAATAGTTTCCGTTCTTTCTACAAATTAATAATCAATAAATAAAGCTATAAATAAATAAAGCTCTGAATATAAAAATATTTTTTATGGAATATACAAATAGCTAATTTGTTAGTACCTACAGAAGTTAAATAGGATTTAATGTCTTTTTTACTGTCGTGTGGTCCCAGCATAAAATGTGCCACCACTTCTTTTCTCGTAGGTATCGGTAAGAGGCAACTAAGGGAACCTAATGATCGAAGGATGGGCAGCAGTGTCACTATCACCAAAGCTTAACTACGGTTGCCAACCCGTCTGCCAAGCATGGCAACTACTAGCTAAACCCCCCAATAGAGAGAGGCCTACGTTCAGCAAGAGACAGTTAATAGCTGATATCATCGTCATCATTATTAATGCCTTTTTTCACTAAAACCCTTTTTATTAATTCTAGTAAACTGAAATAATAAAAAAATACTGGCCATGAAACAAGTGAAATATGTTCTAAATATTTTTAATGCTAAAATTATAAATTGTACTTTATTCGGTAGTTCATGAGTTAACAATTTTACAAAAGAAAACTACATGGCAATAAATGACGTTATTGGTCATTTAGAAATAAATAATAAAAATAAATAATGCTTAATTTCGCTGTGATTATTGATTTATTATTATTACATACAGTAAAAAGTAGTAAAAAGTCATAAAAACAATTTATTCCCATTGTAATATGCAAATAGGTATAGAAATTTCATTTCAGAAATTTATAATTAAAAGTTATGAAAGATTTTGCTGGCTGTACGTTATATTATTGTCTGCGCTTATTTGACAGGTGACGCCTAGGGATGGTTCAATCTAAGAGGTTCAATGAGACGACATGAAATCTACCAGACATTTTAATTAAATGCTTACATACACCCGTACCCAACTTCATAAACGTTATTCGGTTACCAATTAATGTAAATTATTTCCAAAAGAGGAAATTTCTCAATTCATCTGATTTTTTTGTAACTAGGTACACTTATTGCGCAATCACGTCATTAACTATGAATAGATTTTTACAATTACTTTTGTAGTAGTTATAGTCGATTTACTTCTATGGTAATTCCATATTAATTTTGTCTCTTTCTTGTACTCTTTGCTGCGAAGCGAAAGCTACTTGTATACAATTCCACATTCTAAATTCAAATATTTTCAAAATGAAATACGAGTATAGGTATATAAAATATCTTTGTCGTTCATGAATGAAGGTGCTCTGCGGAACATGTTTCTATGCATAGGTTTAGTAATTAATCAATGATCAAGGACTTATATATACATATATATGGAAGTAAGGATAAATAAAATTCTGCATTATATATATATATATATATATATATATATATATATATATATATATATATATATATATATATATATATATATATATATATATATATATATATATATGTTATGATATTTCATTGCCAGTTTTTGGAAGTTTGCATTTAAATCTAAAGTTTTATATAAATATAATAATTAAAATATAAAATGAAATTAGTGTTACTAAACTAATATACAAAATCTTTACATAAGCAGTCATCCGTACAAGGGAGAGATTAGTTCCGCGTTGCTTAGCCTCATTGATGCACAATATTAACAGACTATTCACAGCGACTATGCCCACCATGTTTGTAATTCTAGAGATGTAGGTATACAAATATTATTCATACTATCATTATATAATATCATTTCATCACTTTGTACTTTTATATATGCACTAGCTTTTACCTGCGACTTCATTTGTATGACCGGGTTGTTTTCTGGCCGAAATAAAAAGTAGTCTATATGCTTTATCTTTCCCAAATATATACATGTGTACATACAAAAGTTTACTAGTAAATTTTAAAGCAATTGGTTCAACGGTTAAAATGCTAAAACGTAACAAACAAATTTAGTTTAGTAAAAATATACGCAATCTATATGTAAACTAGACAAAGAATATTAAAAAAGATTTCTCATAATTAAAATATTAGTTGAAATTCAAAGTTCCTTCCGACGCTGCTCGCCCTCATACTACCAAGCATCCCGAAGCGCCCGTAAACCGCGAAAGTTCGTTTAGTGTAATAAAAAGTATACTTGGCACAGGCAGGGTCGGGTTGGATTGCGCATTACTTGCTACATTATAAACAAGCCTGCCTGTGACACCCCTCCTTTATGACCCCCTTCTCGGCGGTCGCCATGCATAATTAAATCTCCGCGGTCAAATTAGCAATTTGGACCTCCAACAATAGTACTCGTACATAGTTCAGTTTAAGCGTCTTTATTGTCCAAACAAATTTATTCAACCATTACTACGCTCAATTAGCATGGTACCTACATTGTAATAGGCAACGTCGCCAGATTGGGTATTTTTTTCGTAATTTAGGGTAAATTTTTTGTGTTGGTAAATTTTGTTCCTGTAGTGTTGTGGATGCTCATGGGCGGCAGTAGACACTTGCCATCAGGTGAGCGGCATGCTCATTTGCCTCTTGTGTTGTAAAAAAAATTATATAGTTGGAAAATTTTTAATAAAATAAAATGGGTGTGGAGAAATTGGGGCAATTTTTTGACCGTTTTATATAACAATGTAGGAATTGTATACCACAGATTACCAATCGTAAAGTAGTGAGATGTTTCATAGTGATGAGTGATAACATATTAAAGGATAGTGAAAATGGACACAAATTTATGATTGAATAAAAGCGTAAAAATAAAACTGTTCCACAACATATTTTTATTAAGACAGTTTTATTTGAAATGAAAACAAACATTTTAAGTTGAAGTATCTCTAAGAAATGCTTTTAATTACGAACGAACGTATTTTTAGTGTAAATACATTTAGTCAATGTTATTAAACTAATTTTCAACATTAATAGTAATGAAAATTTACTAAAATACATGCTGTGTTCCTCGAAGGTTTTCCTCCCTAAATTGATATATGTAAATGTATTTGCCTATATAACTAAGAATTGTTTATTAAGCCTAGACAAATTTTACAAAATAATAAATGTGTCAAAACTTTATAATATTAAGTAGGTCGGATTTTAAGTCTTATAATCTCAAATATAAACATTTTTTAAATATCATAAATAAACTAAAAATTTAATTCAGACGTCTACTAGTTAACAGATAAATATGTCAATTATATTTTTGCCATATGGTATTAAGTCCACCTTTTACACTGTCTAGGTACAACTGTAATGTTTGTAGTGGTTTCTTGAATAATATTCATTTTGACATCAGAGAGAAATCAAAGTCAAAGTGGCCTCCAATCCCTCTCCCATTGTACTCTAAGAACGAATCATAAAAGTTCAAGCTCATAATTCACTAAACCAATTTTCAGATAATAAAAACTAATTTTTAAATCAAACTAACATCCATATCCATAATACTGCTCATGTCAATAGAGGACTGTTACCACTTTCCATCAGGTAGGCCGTTAACTTGTTTTCCATTCTAAGTTGCATAAAAAAATCTGTTTTAAACTATTTAATCATGGCAATACTTTATTAAACAAGCAGGCAGATATTAATTCTGAAAATAACTTATTTGGGTTCCATTGCTTAATTCTAACATGCCTAGCTATTTTTTATGAAAAAAAGAATAGGCAATTTAATCCCATTTTTACGTCAACGCCAAAAATCGTCAACATCAACACTTATGGGAAAGGGTCGTAAAAGTCGACTAAGAGACGGCGAGGTATGGACAGCGACGTCTCTCCTAAAACATCTTTAAAGCCTGACTACGGTTACCAATCCACCTGCCAAGAGTGGTAACTACTGGCAAAACCCCCCAAGGTGGAGGTTTATGTTCAGCAGTAGACGGTTAAGGACTGATATGTTTAACGTAGTATATATAGCATTATGTATGTATGTATATATATGCCGCTAACAGCGGCAAGACTCTGCTATAAAATATAATTTAAAAATTTTGAATCGAAATTTAATACGCACGATGACCCACATTCTTATCGAAATCGGATCGCAAACAGAGAGTATAAGTAACATTTCTTCTACGCAAACACTTACATTAATGAGCTGAACGACCAATATTCCAACATTTTTATGGCAATTTTTCGTAATTTTAAGTTCATGTTTGGTTTCGAAATTTTCAACTAGCTTTGATGGGGGAGAGGGAATTGGTAGTAATGAAAATTAACAATCCCATTGCTAGCAATATACCTTATCAGGTCGACCTCTACGTGGTTCCTCCTGAAAGCTATTGTGATTGATTTATTGTTAGTCACGGTTAGGCCAACTGACCAGCTTCATCCTGACTTATCCCTCACGGGTGGCCCGCCGGTATATACCGTTAGCGCAGGCAGGATAACAATTCCATTATCATTCATTAAAAAAAAACAAGCTTTGATCAGTTAATATAATAGCGTAGCAGCCGACTTAACAATATATGATAGATCGATAAAAAATTACACGACTTCCGAGTATATTTTAACTCATCAAACTTATCATTTCCATAAAAATATCTACGTGATCTACACTATTTAGGTTGTAATCACATATGATTGTTACATGATAGTGATTTTAGATTTCGACATTCTTGGCTTAAAACAAAGATTTTAATCCGTCTTTCAGAAACACAGATTAACACAGTTTAATCCTGTTTACTTAGATTTTTTTCTTTTGGAAAGTTGATAGTCAAAATTTTGCGCAAGAATGTACCTCTAGAATTAATTTAAACTTTCCGTTTAATCTTGTTGGCTGCAAAACTTTCAGAATGAGATAAAGAATCACCTAAAGAAGCAGAACTCTCAACATTATCAAGAATAAAACATCTTACACACTGCTAACTAGTTCAACGCAAACTGCATTAATTTTATAAAATAAAATTTCTATAATATATATTTATACAACACTGAATGAATGAATTTACAAATAAAACAATGAATTAATGAAAAAAAAACTATATTTCATAAAAACATGCAAACATAACAAATCTCATAATCCTCGAGCAATGCAGCATTCAAAGAGCTAGTAAATAATAACAATATATATAATGATTATAAATAAATTTTAATAGTTTTAATGTGAGTTAAATGACCTTTCAGAAACTAAAAATATGTCCTCGGAAACACCAGACAACCATCACTTTGAAAAAGGAAATAGTCAGAACTTGTAAACTGAGCGCTAAAAGTTTGTTCTGCAAATGCATATTTGAGCACGTTGTTTTGCTTAGTTCCACTGTGAAGTGTCTGCTGATATTGCTAGTGAAGTTCGACTAAGTTAAAATTTAACTAATAGTTTATTTATAATAGACTGAAATATCTAACCTTACCAACATAAATGTGAAAATTTGTAATGTTTGGTTATTTTCAAATCATTCATGTTTAATCCTGAACGAACTTTAATAAAATATACTGTTAGCACCAAAATGAGAGCGTCTATTTATAAAATAAATCTTTAATCTTATAAGTAGATACTTAATTTCACAATGAGTTGTTGTAATATATTTCTCACGGCGCGACCTCGCGGTGAGACGAGTATGGAGATTGTAAGCTCACAACACGATGACGTAATGCCGTTAACAATATATAAATATATATATACATATACGAATAATATCCTAGGTTAACACATATAGGATATTTTTATCCTAATGCAAGCTAGGTAGGGGGAAAAGAGATTGTTGGAGTTTAAAACCCCCATTGCTGGCGATTTATCCTATTAGAGCAGATCTGCCAACTTTGCTTGCAATCGATGACGTATAATCATTATACATTGCATACGGTTAATATCCTAGATTAATGCAAGCTGACTGGAAAAAGATTGCTAGTAATGAAGTCAAACAGCCCCTTTGCTGTCAGGGTGACTTCCCCGTATCGCCTGGAAACCATAGTGGTTAATTCTTGTCGAATTCGCCACGATGGTTCAAAGGACCTGTTTCTATCGTCATCTATAATTTCTCATTGGCATCCAGTCAGCGACAGCTGCATATAACGAATAATGCAGGCGGGATTACTATACTATTTTCACACAAAAAAATATAAGTTTTATAGCCGTAGTTTGCAGTTAGGTAACAGTAAATTATAAAAGTAAGCTATACTGACAAAATTTATCACTTTACTAATTTTAAACTTTTTATTAGTTTGAAAATGCAACTAATTTCTATTTGGTTAAGTACGATACATTTTCATTTAAATAAAAATACTCGCTTATGCGCATACTTTAATTATCGCGTCCTGAGAAACAGTAATTCAAATAATAAATGACATAGATTTCTTACGAGTACCAGCCAATGTATTAATGTAACATTGCTGGACGTTGAAAAAAACGACGATTTAAAAAAGCTTTTGGATAAGCTTTAAAAAAACGTGACGTTATAATGCAATGGTTATATACCGCATCATTTGTACTTTAGTGCAAATAATATATATTTGTCTATGTATTATCTCATAATAAACACGTTATATTCTGAAAATTCGACAGGTTTGTGTAATAATGTAATATTATTATGAAAGCCAACGACATTTCTTCAGGAAATTGCTTAAGTGAAGGCCGATATTCGTTTCATGCGACCACTGCCGATGACAAGAAGGTAATGCCGCGGGCCTCAACCGGAATACAAGTTAAATGCTTCTTTTATATCGTTATAACTGAAAAGATCTGACAAGTCAATGCTTTTAAAATTATATTGCAGTTTATTATTTTCCTACTTTTAACACAAAAGAAAAATATTATTTTTAAAACTTATATATATTTTAAGGATATTTATATACATATGTATGTGTACGGAATTTTATGAATTTACTATTTTTTGTATTTGAGAAGAATGGAGGAGGAAAACATATTACGCCGACCCCGAGTAATAATCGAGATAAGGATAGAAAAAAATGATGACTATTTTTGTCGTTTCCGATAGTTGTTTTGACTTCATCCGGAAGTCTTCTTCATGGTGAGTACGATGCTCTGCAAGCTGCGGCCCACAGTGCAAGATGAAACGCTGCGGCTTAAGTAATAAAAGACTACAGACCTTTGTCTTTTTATTCATTTTACAAATATGACTTAGTATTTTGTATATATTTGAAATTTATTTATTTATATGCTTTTGTACACTAACTTATAATATAGACATTAGGAATTCAATATTTTAAAATTAATTATTAACAAATTAAAAGTGATTCAACGTTTTTGACAAACAGTTATAACTCTCTATAATAATTGCTTACTAAGAATTCTTTAGCACAGAAATTCAATCATTCAACACTTGGAAATTTCCGTTTCGTTAATGGGATTTTAACCTTTTTATAATTTAAGTATTCAGAATTAGTATCTACCTTTGAACGTTTTGTAAATAAGACTTTAAAATTTTTCCTAAATCCTTTAAATATCTACGTAATTCTTTTACGTAAATAATCTTCTGTATATTGCCAATGGAAAATATAGTATTTATAATAAAATTATAATTAGAAAATGTCTATATATAAGAGATATTTAAAAGGAGCAATAGAAGAATTTTGACTTCTATTAATATTATAATATTTTTTCGAATTTTTGACTCTCTATATGTTTTTTCTGGCATCACGCAAAAACTACACAAACTTTGATGCGGTTTTCACAGTTATATTTTTGAAAGACTAACTTAAAGCCTGATGTATATTTTATCTTAATACGGCACTTAGAAGTTTTTCTTACATCTCACTTCTTGCTAATATAAAAAAAAATGTAACTAGACAGTATCTGTACGTGGTACTAACATGATAAAATTGTAGTTAGGCTATGTCTGTACTAAGAGGCAATTTTTTTTAAATAAAAATTGATGTGAGGAATTTTAATAAAAGCAAAAGTATCCAAATAACAAAAATGGATGTAAATAAAGGCCACGTACAATACGAGATTAAAATTAAAAATAGAAAACAAATAAATGTAGTATAGTTTTTACCCGCAACATCGTTTGCGTGACCAGCATTTGCTGATCCAAGCCGTTAAGAGATAACAAACAAACAAAAAACAAACAAATTTCTTTTCATTTTTATAATAATAATAAAAATAATAATATGGTGCGATGGCTTGATGTCTCTAAATAATACATGATACTTATTCTAAATATATAAACTCTACTTTATATGAGATATGTACATAATAAAGAAAGGACGTCGGTCTCTCGCTAGACAGTCACATAAGATAAATTGATAAGGGTTGCATTGAAACATTACCTATCAGACAAGTTGAGACTGATTCCCTTTTAGTTAAATTACATCAAATATTTCGAAATTATTTTATGATTTTTGAAAGCATATATAAAAGAATATTGATTAAATTAATATAAAACTTTTTCAGTACTAAAAATTTTTCAGTAGAAATTTTATGACGTTCACCTTTGAAACATAATATCAAAATTCCAATCTCACATTGAATCAAAAATTGTTCACTAAAATAATTATGAATGATATTATTCTTCTATGAGTAAATAAAATACTAATATACACAAATTGTATTTTGTATATCAAAATTTAATTATTAAATAGAAAATATATACATCTACATAACACTTACCTATTTATTTTGTTGTTTTTACGCAACTTCGAATTGCATTTCAATGAATGTTGCAACTCTATTATACGTGTAATTATCTCTATTGGCTTTACTCACGCATTGACTTCTGGATTGCCCATCTGATTTCAGATTGGATAGGTGTCCTGGCTTAAATAATGAGTAAAATTGTGAGTAAGCCTATATAAATAATTGTATTGTTGTTTCAGCCGTTAACTGTCCACTGCTGGACATAAGCCTTCCCCATAAGGGAATTTTGCCAGTAGTTGCCATGCTTGACAGACAGATTGTCAACCGCAGTTAGGCTTTTAGAGATGTTTTAAGAGGGACGCTACTGCCCATCCCTCGCTCTCCCTTAATCGTCTCTTACGACACCCACCGTGTGTCCCCCGGCATAGAATAGGCCGTCCCTATATAAATAATGGTTCACAATAATTATTATTAATTATCCACAAATACATTCTTAAAAAAAAGAGCATATTCCTTTTTAAAAGACCTGTAGCACTCCTGCAATTTACTGTTGTTTCGAGAACTCATGAATGACGATACCTACACAATTACTATCATGTGAGCCGCATGCGTATTCCCATGTGGTCCTGGCATAAAATAAGCCACCCCTTCCTTTTCCTTGGTTGTTGTAAGGACGACTAAAGAAGGGCGAAGGATGGCCAGCAGTGTCCCTCTTGAAACATCTCCAAAGCCTAACTACGGTTGCCAATGCGCCTACCAAACGTGGCAACTACTGGTAAAACAAAACCTAGGGGGAGGCTATGTTCAGCAGTGAAGAGTTAAAAGCTAATATGATGATGATGCATTAACTACGACCTTCTGAAATCTCTTTTAATTTTGTTTTAAATTTAAATTTTACTTATACTCCTAATAAATTTTATTTCATTCATACACCAAAGTCCATTTTTAATAACGGTTACAAAACTCAATAATGTTAATATCGTCCTAATTTTCTGAAATTAATTACGTTCCAAAAATATTTAATACATTTTTCAAATTTTATTTATTAGAAATTCCTCGACATAATTTTTATCCTCTACTAACATATTCTTGATGTTAGATATCGAACCATTTTCAAAAAGTAGGCCAACTAGATAAGAATCAGTGATGTATTAACAATGCACTATCGCTTAAGCATCTCGACTGCATAGCGATGCAATCGAGATGCACCCTAAAGAAAACTGATACCGCTGTATTTTCTTTAAGGTATTATAAGATTATCGATAAGTATTGTAAGACAAAGGTTGTCTAGGAGTGACCACGTACAGGCAAGCGCTGTATAGAGCGATCATCTGCAAAATGGTACAACGAGTTTATAAATTTTGCAGAGAATTGACACTCGTATGCAAGCGGTGGAGGATCGTACTTTGTTGCGCATTATGAATAAAACAATTTTATACAGCATAGTTCAGTGGCGAACGATGAATTATAATGATAGTACATACTAATACATACAAGATACCCTCCATGCGTTGCCATTCCTGAGGACTCAGGTTTTATCCTCAGGGTATATCCTACCCTTTAAACTGAAACACAGCTATGCAAACATAACTGCTTCACGATAGAAACACGAATGGGACAGAAGTGTCCAAACAAACGACTTTTGTACAAAGTGTCTCTCTAGTGACAGATTCTCCCTCTCCCTATGGAACAAACATGAGAGTAAATGGATAAGATACAACAAAAACCGAAAACCTAATTAACCAATGACAATCAGTCCTTTGTACTTGTAAAGTATAAAGCAAAACCCAATATCAGATTAATATATTTTAGCAACTGTCACCAACATCAAGTTGATAACCACGATCAACGTACGGTATATAAAACGTCGCAATCATTGTTTACAATCAAAGGGCTGATTCAACCCGCAACTTCTTTTGTAGTAAGAATCTATCTATTCTGTGTAATATTTGTTGTTCCGCTCAGAGGCACACTACATTTTCCATTGAACTACATTCAACGGCTTACTACTCGACACAATCCACTAACACAACGTACAGAAACGTTGCATCTATTTATATTTTCCGCTATAGATATATATCGTAAAGAAGAAATCATTCTGGTATATCAGTATCTGCTATATATATTTATTTATATATTTGCTGCTTTATTTCATTGTCGTACAACCTACCCCAAATTTAAATTACATACCGACCAGCTGGATACACAACATGATGGAGGACTATGCATTTTTCTCTCCCACTTTCATTCACATTACTATAAAACCAACCCCTACTGATGTTGCATTGTAGCATTTTTCTTAATGTAATATCAGTGCTATAAAGCACTAAAACAGTCAAGAAAACAACATATTTCTAAAAAAATAGACGAATATATACCTGCAAGTCCTCTAGTGTTATTCTACTTACTATCTTACTTACCAATACTCGTTCGCTCCCTAATATATATAAAAAAAAACTTTAATCTTAATTTAAAACTGACTGTTTTCAACATTATAATTAATTAAAACAGGTATTCCTATTAAAACCTTCGTGGATATGTGTATATATACGGGTAAATGCAACGTTACCACATTCAAAGAAGATTAATGTCACCTGAAGCACTCACACTACCACACCGCAATACCGCCACGCGCAAAAAGCGTTTAAGCTGATTATGACGGATATATCGTCCTTGCTTCCATTTTATGCAGTATTTAGGTACTCAAATTCCTTTGCTTCACATATCGAACCTTTTCTACATAATTCCTTAAGGAAATATTCCACTTTAAACCTCGAATAATATACAACTACAACAAACTGTATTTATACGCGTACAGTATATATTTTTGAGTCTTAGTTCCTCTTTCACGTAAAGATTATCCTATTAATATTATAAAAATAGTTTGTAATGATATTTATTAGTCAATTACGCTTAAACAATAGAAAAGGGAAAGATAAACCTTGTTCTACATTTTTATTTACACATATGAGATTAACACGTATGCTTACAGTTAATAATAAGTATCCACAAAATACTCCAAACCTAAGTTTAAATACATATACTGTGGTCTTATTTAGATAAATGCTTATTTAGATAGCCAATTATTTATTGTCTTACTATTGACAAAATAAGTTAGGTATATATAGAACATTTACATTAAAGTATCTAGCTCTACATTTAATTGTAAAAAGTAATCTAAAATTAAATCTTTTTACCATAATTTAGATAAATGACATCCCTTACAATTGTTTGTTTGAAATACACTCACCGAGTCTATTTTATATCAAGCAAAATATATCCGATACATAGAACTTACTCGTATACCAAAATTCCACTCACATATTGTAATTTTAGGGTTGCCAATTTGTATGCAAGGGTAGGAAGAGGAACGCGTCTAGTCTGGTTGTTTGTAAACTGTATTGGCCGCGAGGACGAACGGACCCAACCTAACAAGTTAATTTAAACTTCTAACGCTTATCCGACTTAGGTTGATGAAGCTTAATAATAATATTTAAGCGAGATTTGAATTCCTTTTATGGACCCTTAAAAGTTTTGCGGGTCCTAATTATCTTCGATATCGGTATCCTTGTTTATAGCTTTGTTCAAACACCCGTGATATCTAAACTGTTTGTACTCACGTTCACTTTTTGATGAAAAGCCGCCTCAGATGTTTGACAATTTATCTCTACTATCTAGTTCCCTCTGTTGACTGTTCTTGTCAAATTATTCTTAGATTCTTGTCGATCTCATGAGCGTGCTACTCGTAGATTAAAGATAGTACCTTCGGTCCTAATAAATATGACACGCAATGATTGTAATAGAACGAGATACCATTATAAGCAAAACTTGAAAGTGTAAGCAAGATCGGATTTTTTTTGCTTTGCGTGTACTTTTGTTTTTGGATTACTCGACTTATTTTCCCATCAAAAATCAAATGATAGTTATTATACGCAAGTGAATATTTGATTACAATTCATTTATATTTATTAAAAAAATAATTCCTATTTACATATTTAAATATTTATAATTTTTAATGAAATATTGCTAAAAATTTTCAATATATGTACCTATATATTAAAAACAAACTACATAGCATTTCTAAGGCTTTCTTTTTCTATAGCGCTACATTATGAAATTGATCAATACATGTAATGCATAGACATGAAAAATAGATTATTTGAGCATTTGGATTGGGCAATGGGTATATTGCCCACAGTGCCAAAGAAATAACCTGTTATAATCACATTGAACCCAAAATCAATAAACCGCAAATAATGAAATTCTTCTGAATTTTATTTGTACTTCTATATTGTGTTTTTGTGCCACTCTGTCATTTTTCTATTTTATTTTAAACATACAAAAAGTACCAATGAAAGAAACTAAAATATTTTTTTTTATAACATCCAATAATGTACATAATGCAAATAAAGTAAAAATGATAAAAGTGTATAAATAAATATATAAAATGTACATAAGAATATAAGAACCTACTACTAAAGGGGGGGATTATTAGTAATTCGGACTACCAATCTCATTACTAGCAATATACCCTGTCAGGTGGACCTCCACGTGGTCCCCCCTGGAAACCATCGTGCTGAAGACCAGGTATGTTCATCACGGTGGGCTAACTGACCTGCTTTTTCATCCCTCACTGGTGCCCCGCCAGCGAATACCGATAGCGCAGGCGGGGTTACCATTCCATTAAAAAACCGACTCAAAACTACTATTGCCTAAATTCGAGAGACAACGGTAGGCTTGCCAGTTGACATGAAGTATTCAAAATGTCATGCGGTTCCGGCATAGAATGGACCACCCTTTCCGTTTCCGTGCGTATCGTAAGATGTAACTAATAATTACTATACCAAGAATCTGGCGTGATAATATGCATACATAAACATATAAAATCTTTAAAACTGCTAAGAAATTTATTAAGATAATTTATTAAAATTTAATCCATACACTTCTTTCGAATATATGTATTTATCAAAATTCTCTCGAATGAAGGTGAGAGAAAATTGAGGTTGTCCTACCCATAATATCGTATGCTTGCGATGCGGGGACTTAATAATAAATTCCTTTGTGTAAAAGGAACAAAAAATTAAAATTCCTTTCGTGTCCCTGGGTCTCCTTCAGCGCAGTTTTGTCATTTTGTTTGGAGGGATCTCATGTGACATGATACGCAAATCTCTGGAGTAGATATTATGTAGGTAGATTACATGAATTTATGCTCAGCGCAATTATTTCGAAGCCGCGTCGAACTTTTGCATAGTTATTTTTCGTATATTTCAAACGTCCAATAAAAAAGTTGTTTGTGAAACAAACTTTGCGTTTCTTGGTTCTGGTAGTACCATTTTATTGTCTATTCGTTCGTGTGAAATAGAGAAATCATTTGGGAAATATACATATAAGGTATATAATTTATGATATATAAGAAAATTCTTACTAATATTATAAATGTGAATATGAGTTCATGTTTGTGTGTTGCATCTTAGCGACTAAATGACTTAACCAATTTCTATGACATTTGGTATTCACGTCCTATATGGTATAGAGAAAGACATAGACTACTTTTTATCCCGATCAGCAAATATATCATGATCACGTGGACAAAGTTGCAGGTAGCAAAAGTTAGACATAAATATATGTCATAATAGATATTATTAAAATTACAACGATTACATAGTAATAATTATATTTAGTAATAAAAAATAATTACAACGCTCCAGATAACACACAGTATAGTCTTGTCAAGAATAATTAGATATAAGATAAGAAGATAGAATTATTTTTTTAACATAAAAATGTATAGTATGTTATGTTTGAGCATACATAGAGCTAAGGCTAATTAATATATTAGATATATAATAATAGACGAGAATTCTATTTACTTTGTGTTTGCGCTCTTTTTTTTCTTGTACCTTTCTTGCACTAGATTACCTCCTAATCATTTTCTCTCTCTGACTACATTGGGTTGACTGAAAAAAATCCCTTTTAGAGATAAGCCCACCGTTGCTAACAAGTTGTTAAACTAATCACTATATGTATCTTTTTATAAGTGCAACAAAGAATATACCTATAAGAATATACGGCGACACAAACTTTCAATGTAAGTGTTTTAGAAAACACTATAAATAAAACATATTAATTTGACCGACAGACCTCGGCTTATACTTTATGCTGTCATATTGAATAATGTAGTCCGCAAAATGCGTAAACAATGAGCATTATTTTTACCTGAACGACAACAGTTGTAAGGTCTCTGATTTTCCTATCTAGAAAAAAGTAGTGTCGTAAGCATAATTTTGTCCTTGTACGTGCGACGTGAACAAAACATATTGATTGTTGATTCATATCTATTCTAAATACAGTATATATGCCAAGGGGTAAAAAACAAATTCTTATTACTTTCCCTACTTTCATATTTATAATATTAGTTTGGTTGTCTACCAGCTGTGCCGCAACTAAGTTCGAATGGCAGCGAAAATTAAAAAGTATTCGTAAAAAAATATATTTAGATTTTTTGATACTAAAACCATCTTGAGGTTTTTTGTAAACATGATTAACTGTATCTAGTAATTATTTTTATGAATCACCAAACCTATTTCGAAAAAACTTAACCAGTTTTTAAAACCTAAAAACTTATTACAATCTTTTCAAAAACCTATCGGGTTTATGTCACGTGATTGTAAACTAGCTTATTTTATTTACCAATTTACGAAGAAACTAACTGTAATCAGAAAACTATCAGTATACTGTACTGATATGTGCTCATAATAATCCTCTTGTTTTAAATAGTTATGTTTTCTTTTCTAACATAAAAAACTTGAATAAAAAATCAACAAATCAAATCAGAATTAAAATATCACCTAAAATGTAAAAGATACAAACTTAGAACCTCCTCCTTTTCGAAGCCAACTAGAAATGCTACCTGGCATTTCTGTTATAAATTAAAAATATACCTATTAGACTTACCTTTCCGGTGCAAACTTACGTGGTCTTTCTTATAAATCCCGCATAAGACTT
The DNA here is from genome assembly GCF_026898425.1 of Galleria mellonella. Classification (NCBI taxonomy): domain Eukaryota; kingdom Metazoa; phylum Arthropoda; class Insecta; order Lepidoptera; family Pyralidae; genus Galleria; species Galleria mellonella. Next base: position 5,666,713 of record NW_026442133.1, read on the forward strand.
CACCTAAAATCTCTTAGCATGAGAGACTATTAGTGCAATTAGGTTTATACTGGTAACGCCCGACCTCGTTCGCCGTTTAAACAAGGACAATCGGCCATCAGGGTCTTTCATAATCCCACTGTTTACGCAGAGCCTTAGGGCTATTTCAGACAAGACATTTGTATGTTAAATTTCCGTTGAAATTAAACGAAATTCAGTGAAGCAAAAATATAATTAATTCTTCAAAAATCAAAACTAAACCCTACAGTTCTTTTACGAGGCAAACTGGCACATCGAATTTTCTATGTTGAAAATGGTTGCCGTATGTTGGTGTAAATTTTCATTGTCAATGTGTAAACTATACAAAGTATTAATAACACAAAAAGTACGTGTTTCAAATTAATTATCAAGGCGTGTATAGAGCACTATCTCTATGATCATATAAATTCCTATAAGATTGAAAAAATACCAATATTGAATTTCTTCTTTCCACACAGAAAACGGCATGAATGGCAAACATGACGTTCTACAAAGATGAAGTTAGCCGATTATATCTTTTCAATGCCGTAAAATAAAGAAGTGTAATATTTATTGTAGCAATGTGTATGTTAATCGTTTGGACGAACTAATGTGCTAATTCTCATTACTATATTTTTAAATTTTTAATTTTCCCTTATATATTATACCAAAATGAGGACATGTCACATCCACACCGTACACATTGTAAATCTTTCTTCCAACTTTCCAACGAAAGTATTCTTTGCACGAAACGACTATATAATATTTCAATTTTTAAGAGTTCCCAAGCTTTACGACCGGGGAGATTAATATCTTATGTATTTTACAGACAAAAATACATAAATGTAAAAGGCATCATACTAAGTAGTACTTTTGAGTCGATGACAGGGAACAGTTATATCTTTTTTTTTTTTAATAAATTAGTAATGATACTAATACATATATGTATATTTAAAGATAAAAATTAGACTAGTTATTTATTTTATTTTAATATAATGAATATATCGCGAATTAATATCAAAATTTAGATTTTTAACGTAATTAAACCTCAGCTTCCTTTTTTATTTTATGCGCTAGTTCATTCTTTCTTATAAGCTTAAATCTTAACCATCATAATCAGAAATAGTCGATTCAATATCGAACATACCCCCAATTGCCTTCCAATTTGTTCTGTTAAGAGTACCTCGGATCCATTTCTATCTTCATTAGCTGTCTGGTTTTCGACCGTTCATCCCTTGTTCACCTATTAACATTGTGACTCAACCGGTTATCCGGTTTTGCCCATTGCCTTTTTAGACGAACAATTTTAACCCGTTAACCTACCTGTATATGATATTAGTTACCTTTACAATGATTTTATTCTGTATCTGTATAAATAAATAATTTCGTTGCCAAGACCAATTTGTGGGAATTTTCACTTTAGTAAGCAAGTTATTTCGTACCTACTTAAAAGGTCATGAGCCCTGACTTTTCTCATGCGATATAGAAAATATAATAAGCTCCGTTAAGAGTTCTAACGTTTCGATGACTATCGCTTTGTCACTTTTCATATTACCTAAATAGGATATAAAATTATAGACCGTTTGTATCATTGATTACTCCTTATGTATTTATTTAGAAAATAATAAACAGAAAATAAACAATATCAATTTATGTATAAATGTAAATTTAAAGTAGTACATATAATATAAGTATATCTATAGATTTTTTAAAAGCTTGAATGTCTAAATAATTGTTGAATTAATATATGTAAAAGAAATGGATGATAGTATCTAAAAAATATTATAGTACAATTTTTTTTAAGTTATTCTTCGAAAAAGTAATATCTAACATGCTTCGACGCAGGATCAAAATATTCATTGTGAGGTAAGTCCAGCGCTGATAGTACTCCACTAAAATAATGCCTGGTGAAGTGAAGAACGTCATGTGGTTTCAACAACAACAGAGCCTGAAGGTAATCACGGACGGTCCCCGTCAGGGCGCCGCTTTCAGTCACATACCGAGCGCCCTCTGATGACCGGGTGCTCTAAATTTAGAAAAAAAATATTTCATCACCAGTTGTATTTCGCGGCTTTGCACGTGTAAATCATTCAATATATAAAGTACCTCATATTCTTAGTTCCAATATAATCTTTCCGTGTACCAAATTTCATTCGGTTCCATTTCGTTTTTTTTTTTTTTCTTGCATAAAAGAGTAACAAATATCCATCTATTCTTACAAACTTTTGCATTTATAATATCAGTAGGAGAATACCAATGTGCAATATTGCGTATCAATACACCCAGTAGATATATTATTGATATTTGGAATAAAAAAGCAATAACTATTTTTTTAAAGTATTGTAGGAAGTTATTGCTTTTTTTCTTGCCAATATAACCTCGACTCGGGTACAAATTACAAAAATAATATGTTGAAATTTTTTTTAACAATTTTATACATACACGTTTTTAGTAATACAGAATATTTGGCCTATTCCAAAACAACTCGCTGTAACTTTTTGCTTTTGACAGTACTTACTTTTTTTTTACTTACTGACAGGCTATAAAATAATACAGGCTATAAAATAACTTACTAACAATCCTCTAAAGTAATGATTCAATCTATTATACCAGATCATATCAACACCCGATAGTATTAATACTTATTCTAAATTTATAATTATTAAATAAATATTATTTTAAAAAGATATTGAATTTTTTTACTCTGTATATGTTCGGTCAGTGAACTTGTTAAACAAACCATATATTTTATCATACTATAATTTTAAACTGTCAAAAAGCACATAAAATATTACCATAACCAGTTTAAATAAAAAAAAATAAAAATTGTTCCTAAAAATAATCGAGCAATAGAATTAATAAAAATCTATGAATAATCGTAAGTACCAACTTTAAACAAAAATTTAATTTATATAGAAAAAACGAGGATTATTTATTTAAAAAAAAAATATTACCTTGAAGTCCAAATAATCTGACAGTAATTGAAGATCTTGACGCCAGTTCTCTCGTGATGGTGCATGTGATTCTATTTCATCTTTTTCGGGGACAACACGCAAAAGCGGATTCAGGTGCAATATGTAACTGTTGTCAGCCCACTCATGACTAACAACATAACCTTAAATATTATAATTATAGATCATAATTACCACATTAAGGCCTTTATATCTATGTATAAGTAGAAAAACTTTGTATAAATAAATACAGTTTATGACTTTTATATTTTAAGAAAAAGCACTGAATTATATAACTACACTAAAGCACACCACAAGAGAACACCATGATTACGCATTCCACTACTGAGCATTGATCTTGCCTCATAAGAGGAAAATATAGGCCTATTACCACGCCGATTATGAGTTTTAAGTTTTCATTTAGAGTACTTATTTTGAAACAATCTCGTATCAAACTAAGAACTCTTTCCATTCTTCTATAATCATGCAATATTTGTTATCAAATCTAATAGTATTATTGTACCTAAAAAAATATAATGAATAGTTCGAACTCTCTATAAATTCTTACAGGAATATCTCGCACATACAAGATTCAAGACATTTCCACTTTGGCGAACCATTCAGACATAAACATCTGTACTTTATATTAAATTATTTTACCTCTAAGCGTAAGAACAGTCAAAGTTTGGTGAACATAACCAGAAGGCTCTATGATGTGACGTTCCACCTTAACAACGAATAGGGCCTTACTATTAACAATAGCTTGACTGACTCCTTGAGAAACCTAAAAAGAAATATCTTCCTTATTTTTAGCTATATTTATATTATTTGTGATATCGTCATTGAATTCCTTATCCTAACATTACAATTATGCTTAAAATACCTGAGAAAACAATTATATAGTAATAAAAAATTGATATTCTCCTATTATTGCAGGCTATAGAAAAAAATTGTAAATACGTAATAGCTAATCGTCGTCCTATATTAATAATACCGTGGGCATCACAAAATACATTAAGAATACACTATGGCGCCCATGGAACCCTTAATGCGTTGCCATTTTTTATAGGACTAGGGTGTTATTCCTCCATGCCCAGTAATTTCACTGGCATATCTGCCATGTCAGACACCCATTACGTCAAATGTGAGTTCCATAGCTTATTCCGTTTTCTACGTAAGTATATTTTTACTAGCTTTTACCCGCGACTTCGACCACGTGATCGAGATTTTTTTAATGGATGATAATGGAATAGTAACCCCTGCGCTAACGGTACAGCACCAATGAGGGATGATAAATAAAAATTATACAGGTCAGTTAGCCCATCGTGATGAACTCAACAATATATCAATCACGATGATTTCCAAGGGGAACCGCGTGTAGGTCGACCTGATAGGGTATATTGCTAACAATGGGGTTGCTAAGCCCTAATAACTAATAACCCCTTCCTAAACAACTGTTCACTGGCCAGGATAAATGTAACCTATATACTCTCAAAGTATGTATATAAAATGCATACGAAATTTTATAGCGATTGATTAAACTGTTATTATTAAACTGTAGACGCTAAGAAATAATAAACAAACAAACAAATAATGATGGAATATTTAAAATAATATTTTTTTATACCACTGTGGTGGCAAATAAGCATACGGCCCACCTGATGGTAAGCAGTTACCGTTACCTATGAACACCTGCAATACCAAAGATATTACGCGCGCATTGCCGACCCTGAAGAAACCTCTAACCCCCATTTTAAGAACTCCATGCTGTAGTCTCTTGAGAAAACCTCGGCAGGGAGTTCATTCCATAACCTGGGTGTTCGTGGGAGAAAACATAGAGATAAATCAAAGGATTTAATAATTAATAATAACTAATTTCCTTGAAAATATGTAATAAAATTTTTAATGATAATTATGAATCATGTATAAAAATGTTGCATGCCAAACTGGCTGAGTATGAAAGTTACTTATGATCATTAATTCTACCCCTTTATATACCATATTCACTGCAAATAAATATAATTTATTTCAAATATCTTCATTTCAACAAACTTACTTTTCCTAGGAATGGAATATTAGTATTTTCTCTTCCTGAGAACTTTGTTGCTTTTAATAAATATACAAAAACTTTTAATAAATTTGAGTGTTACTAAACTTAGTGCTTATTATATGTTGCTTAAAATAAAATGTAGAAATCTATGGTATAAATATAAAATGGGTGAACCAAAAGACGTTAAAAATCAATACTAAATATTAGTCGTCGGCATCATCATATCAGCCGTTAACTGTCCATTGCTAAACATAGGCCTTCCTTAGAAAGGGGATTTTGCCAGTGGTTGCCATGCTTGGCAGGTGGGTTGGCACTGTAGTTAGACTTTGGTGATCTGTTAGGGACTCTGCTGTCCGTTCCTAGACCATTAAGTTCCCCTAGTCGCCTCTTACAACTTACTTAATATTAGTAATATTTATTATATTACGTTTTTGTAATTGCGGAAAATCTTATTAACAAGACGATTTTCATATTTAGATTTTCGAAACGTTTATTTATTTTTTTTTATTTATATATTCTTAATGTTTAATTAGATAGTAAGTATAATAAGTATAATTTACTATTGTAATCTTATGGAGGAAACAATAAAAAGTATCTATCTATCTATATAATAACCGTGTGGTCCAGCTATAGAAAGGACCACCCATCCCTTTCCGTGGGTGTCGTAAGAGGCGACTAAGAGAATTTACTAATCGAGAGATGAGCAGCAGCGTCCCTCTTAAACCATCACCAAACCCTAACTACAGTTGCCAACCTGTCTGACAAGCGTGGTAACTACTGGCAAAACCCCTCAAGGAGGAGGCTTAATTTCAGCAGTGAATAGTCAACGGCCAATATGATGTAATATATAATAATGTAATAAGCAAAATAACAATTTAAAAGCACTCTAAGAAATCCATCCATACATTTCAAGATTTAAAATATAAACCAAACCCATAATTGTTTAGTACCATAAGCCCACAACTCTGTTTGTTCGTTGTTTTATGCATAAGAACTCTCTTTACTACATTATAAATTGTGTAGATATATTTCTAAAGTAAACTTACATAAATACTCTCGCATATAGTCCCATCCATCAAAACAGTTTTGGTTTTAATATTTCCCTTATAGCGCCGAAGACCCAAGTACCTTAAAATTACGACATTAGCACCTTCCAATAAGAAATCATGAGCCTCTTCAAAAGTATGATAAAAGCGCTTAACAATATGGCGCTCCCCACAAATACGAGTTACTTTGTTATAATAACCACTCTCACAGATTGCCATATAATTTCGACGCTCCTTGGTTACGTTCTTTTTTGTAATATGCCTGCAATAATAATACATTAAAATATTCGTATTTTAAATTTTCTTATTTAATGTAACGAAGATCAATATTTTTATAACTATTTCGGCCATCATAATATACCTATGTTATTTACCTATGTGTTTCTCTTTGTTATAACAGATAATCCAAAATGTTTTTATACTGTTTAAGACTAGAAATTATATATATTTATCTAAGCTACATACATTAAGTACAATACTTAAATTAACAGTAATATTATTAATATAGATTAATTTTTATACCAAAATCAAGCCTTACTCAGTTCTGTTTTCCTCCATCGTATGAAGATTGCAGTCTACGATGCTAACAAGCTTTGATCCTGTTTTCGCTCCTTCCTTTGACGAATGAGATACTACTTGGACCAAGAACTTATCTTTATCTTCACCAAGTACTTCCACAGAAATGCTTATACCTATCATTATATTATATACAATTATCAAAATTGTTACATACAGTTACACTAGCTGTATCCCATGACTTCACTCATGTTAATCAATATAATAAATATCATACGTATTAAATAACCTATAAGTATGGCAAATTTTATTCAAATCCATTTAGTAGTTTTTTGCATAAAAAAGTAATAAATATCCATCCATTCATCCATCCATCGATAATTACAAACCATTATTAATAGTATTATGAAAAGTCTGCATTACTTTCAATTTCCAAAATAGGCCCCACCTGCATCTTGACGGCTGGGAGCGTACTTTCCTAATTTTTTATATCCAACTTAGAATGACAAACAAGCTCACGGTCCCCCTGATGGAAAGTGGTAACAATCGCCTATAAACATGAACAGTACCATGGATATAACAGAGTTTACTGTTTCGACCATGATACCCCTTATGTGTTGCCATTCCTGAGGACTAAGGTTATTATTCCTCTGTACTCTTTAAATTCACTGCCATATCCCACCCTTCAAACCGAAACACAAAGTAATGCAAATACGACTGCTTCACGGTTAAAACACGAATGGGACAGAGGATGTTCAGTGCGCTTTCATGATATAACTACTTAATAATAAAAAACAACAAAGTGCCTTTTAAATTAGGTTTTGAAAAGAGCTAAGCTATTCTGTCATTGTAATAATCAAAAATACCTCCAACAGCACTGCAACAATCAACAGATGGTTTTCTAACTTTCTTTTTATATTGTGGAGCCCGTATTTCATGAACCGCACACACTTCTTCTTTATTTTCTTCATATAGACCTAATATTTTTAATTTATCACGCTCTTGGACTTTATAAGAAATTTTATCATGTCTTCCATATCCATAATCAAAATAAGTATGTCGTGGGTCAACATCATGGCACCACCTATAACCATGTTTCCCCGCACGAACTCTTTTTAATTTGTTGGCTTCATCTTTTTTATGTGGACAAGTGCAAACAATATCATCATGATGTTTCGATTCGTTTAAACAAATACATTCTGTATCGCTTTTATTTTTGTTACATATACAAGGAGCCGTACATTCACAAACAGTAAAACATTTACATTTCTCTGGATCACCACATGTGCATAATGGTTTTGGAAAACATTTACATCCCAGAGAATTAACATCGCAAGTACATTCAGGTAAAACAGGACAGTCAAAAATTGATTTAGAATCATCAGATTTACAAATTGATTCTTGGTTCTGCACAGGTTCACAAACGCTAGTCTTCCATACATCGCATATGCAAGAATTTTCTTGACATATACAATCTTTTGTTTTTAAGCATACACAAAAAGGTTTCGGCTCTGGTTTCTGGCAATCGCAAGGCCTCTGTTTGGTATTATCATTAATATTTATTGCATCTTTTACTTTGGTTTGTATCTCCAATTCATTGTTTTCTCCCTCGCTACTAATGAATTTAATATCTTCTATAAATTTGGGTTTATGTTTACATGTACAAACAAGACTAGGAAACTTATCTGGATAACATACACATGGTTTATCGATATTACCGCAAACACGTATTGGTTGATAATGTCCGTCAGAATGGCATACACAAACGTCACTGCCTTTACATGTACATTTTGTTTGCGGTTTTCCATCGTGGCATATGCATATATTATCCAAATTTAAGCAAACACGTTCCTCTATAGATTTAGGTTCACATTCACAAGGTAATTTATCATGACATTCGCATTTCCCTTTTTTATCAATTTTACAAGTGCAGTAAATTTGCCCTTTCATGGCAGGGTTTATTTGCGGTAACCCATTCATAATAACTATACTTGCCTTACTATCCTTGGGGGACAGAGGTTTACTACAATCGGGGAAAAAGTAATAATAGAAATCATTCTCTTCTTCAACAACTACATCATCAGTAGTTTCCTCTTCCACTCGATCTTTAATTTCAAATATTGTATCACCTTTTTGTTCTGGTAAAATTTCACTTTCTGTACTATCTTCACACGACCACTCAGTATCTGATAACTCTTCAGCAATATCGCCATCGTGGTGACCGCAACTTATAATTAATGTTTCGCCGAAACATATTTCGTCCTTTATTCGGTTATCTATATAAATAATAATTATTATTTATTTTTTTGTTATCGTCTTAATTTTTACTAAATAGCGCGCCTATATTTGGAAATAATATAAAAGAAATAAAATGCTTTATTAACAATGGTTTATAAAAAAAGTTTTTTGGAAATTGTTGTAGAGAGAAAGATTAAAAGAAAATAGACCTTGATTACAATTTTGAAGACGGCTAGCAAGTAAATATATATAACCTAAATAATGATAATTCATAATATTGACCTAATTATGCACATCGAAATAAAACATACTTAAATAGATATTGTTATATGCCCTAAATATAAGTAATAAACAATACTATTAACAGAGTGGGTAAAAGTAGCTTTTTCTTTTACTCTCTCTCCATTTTTTTGGCTGGTCATGGGTAGATATAAAACTATAATATTGTCTACACAAATATTAGAACTATCAATTCATTACTTCAACAATAAATAAAATATATTATTCCGGTATATTTTATTTCATTTACTGTTTTAAATACCGAAGACCATTGACCTATCAAAGTTGTAATTGTGGTAGAACAACTTCAATGACTACAGAATACACCTATTACTACTATAACGCTCAATAGCTGTTTAAGATTAAGACATGCCATTTGTGTCAAAAATTAAATTCAAAAATGAACAAAAGAATATATGACGTTATTAACTAGTGTAACGTTACATGCAAATGCAAAATAACTTTTACTCCTATAAGATTTTTAAAGATCAACGATGCAAGTTTTTTACTCTTTCATCCCTACCTACCAATTACCGTTTCTTTATTCAGACTACGATATACACAATCAATGTCTCTGTCCATCGTGAGTAATTCAGTGTAGTAAGTTTATATTACTCAATACTAGGTAAAAGGTATTACAGCTCAACTGAAACGTATTTAGTGGAATCCTAAAATAACGTAATTCTCCACCCAGTTTTATGCTACTTCTCCTTACAAAAATATTCAAACCTCTTAAGGTTTACATTAAAAAACTAATGTCATTGCTACGGTATGTAAGCATACTTAGAAAAGCATGTAAATAGAGTAAAATGTCATCTAGTAAGCTACGTCGGATAGTTGGGAAAAGTTTATTAGTAATGAAGACCAGCAACTTCATTACTGGAAATATAGAGTATATTCAGGTTGACCTCCACTCGGTTCCCCCTGAAAACTGACTTGGTTAATTCATGGTGAATTAATCATATTGCCCTGATTTGACTTCATCACCACTTATTATCCCTTACTGGTAACTCACCAACGTAAACCGATATCAAAAATTATCAGGCGAAATTACTATACAATTATCAACCTTAAAAAAGGGCTGCGTCAGAAGCCTTCATCGAAAGCAGCTTAGGCCTAGCTTTTTAATATAATAATACAATAACCACGCCTATGAAAGGCAAATTTACTTACCAATTTCAAAAGGGAATTGTTTAGACAAATCTATTAGTGAAATATGAGAGCTCATGTTCATTTTTTAGGTTTTCATATTTTTAAATATCACTGACAAGTACATAAGCTTTTAAATAATTATATAATGACGTTTTGTTAAATAAAATTTTATGTGGCCAGTGTGTGGCCTATAAACTTATGAATCGTCCACTCTACGGATATTCATCGTACGGTATTTTTCACTTTATTTCACATTGTAGAATAAATTCGCTGAGAAGAAACGGAGCAGTAAAAATGTCTTTACGAATAGTATGTAAAGTGGTTATAGGCGTATTTAGAATGAGGTCGATTGACCGTGCCCATTTCAGAATTGTCTGGTACCTTGCATCCCAGGCACTCCCTGAATAATAATCTTAAATATACAAATGGTATTGATTGATTACTTACTCTTTGTAAAGTACCTGTTATGTGTCGTAAGTTTTTACCTAGTCATGGGTATTATAATACAATAGTTATAAATTTTGTTTTTTTTTTTTTGGCACGAATAAAATATATCGAAACGCATATTTTTTACTGTGCTAACCCTAACTAGATAAGTAAATACGCACACATTGTCACATATACTGATATTACTTGTTACTGTAGTTGTGACAATCATGGATTACATAGCATTTCTGTACGAAATCTCCGATGTGTGTGTATAATATTACAAGCTTAATTATCTAGGCATTTAATACTGCTAACTAGAATTTCTACGTAATTAAGCTTTTTATATGATAAACTTAAATAATAATAACTGTATAATTAATATAATATAATTATTATTATAATAATTAACATAATTATATTTTAAATTAGATTTGTATTTTATATGATTTTTACTGTGTAAATTTAAATATTTATAAAACTTTTAAAATAATAAACATTTAAAAATATATAAAATGTACCCATTGCTACATATTAATTTTATCATTACAATTACATCAATGGACCACAGAGCAAGTACTCACTACGTAACAAGGGACTAATAAATATATTTTTGCTGTATTTTGTTCGTACGAGTAGCCAATAATAGTCAAGAATGACAAATCAACAAGAGGCTCTTCTACTTTTTTTTTTCTTAATCATCATCATATCAGCCTCCAACAATCCACTGCTGAACATAAACCTCCCCTTTGGGGAGTTTTACCAGTAGTTGCCAATCCGGGTCAGGGTTTACAGATGTTTTAAGAGGGACGCTGCTGCCCAGCCCCCGCCTTCCCTTAGACGACTCTTATGACACCCACGGGAAAGGAAGGGATGACCTATTCTATCCCGGGACCACAGCTAGTTCTTTTTTTTATGGAGTGAAAATCTAATGGTGACTCCATCTGCACTATTGGTATACGTTAGCAAGGTACCAATGAAAAATGACAGATAAGTAAGTTAGCCTATCATGATGATTTCACTTAAATTTAACCAGGACGGTTTCCAAGGGAAACCGCGTGGAGGTCGACTATGGAGATAATAATGATTAACTTACATTAGCAGCAACATCTTTCTACTATTAAGTACTAAGTATACAAAGCAGCCAATACTATGATTTCCTCATTTTAATTTTTGACATCAATTTATTTTGAATTGATAGAAAATATTTGTAATTCATTTATAGTAGCCCACTTTTAAAAATTTACTACAATTTAATATTTTTTTTATTATCTGCGTACACATAATACAATAGAGAAAAGAGTTTATATACCGAAATAGTAAATAGCTAGCATAGACCTAGAATAATACCTGCTGTCCTCTTGACATGAAAGGTGACGTTCACCGTTCCATTACTGACAGACTGATATCACACTCTCTATTGTTTCTAATAAAAATATAACTGTTTTTAGACCTATCTATTGTTTACTATAATATACCTATTTTTACAGTCAACAGTAATATCTACTTGTTAAGATAAATATTTGTTTAATTTTTTTTATAGATTTATTAAATTTGTAAATAGAGAAGAAACAGTATCTGCGTATGACATAACGTAACGAACGAACGAGCGAAGTGACAGATGATGTGGCCTATACTTTCTTAAATTTTATTAAAAATTCAATTAGTAATTATTTCTATTAAAAATAAAATGCCAAAATGATTTTGTTTCAAGTTATTTTATTTTTAATATGTATCTCTTTATATCAATGTCGCTTACCTGATAAAGTTTATTGTGTTAATCAAGATTGTTCGTGTGAGTATCTTTCAAAAATTGACAATCTGTTTTTTACGTACACTAATAAATTAGAATTTAATTTTATATTTTTCAGCCCCTATATCGAAAGCAAAAACACTATTAAGCTATAATAGTGCTGAAAGTGGATTTATACCTTTCCGTGCTAACGCCGATGCATTAGTGTACATGAAATCAGCTGGTTCTGATCCGGAACTATGGTACGCGAATATAAACGGAAAAAATGGTTTCGTTAATCCACAGTTCTTAAGAGAGAGCAAAATATTCGTTAAGTCTTCAGAATTACTTCACCTACCTCTAGAAATAAGGAAAAAACAGCCTAATGTCCAGCCAGACAAAGTGCAACAACCTCATGAAGTTTTCGAAGGTACAACTATATATACAACTGAAACTACTATAAGCTCAGCACATCAAGATAGCACAACTGAAGCATCTACTCAAAACATACCATCTTTACTGGATGCAAATCAAGTAACCTCAGAACCTGCGAATAATATAATTGAACATAGTCCCAACTCAGTAGTGAATGTATTAACTAATAGCCAGGAAACTGCACCAGATAGTCCTGTGAAACAAGAATCATCACTCCAATCCGATCTTAGTAATATTGAAAATGAAAATAGTAAGTTATTAACAAGTGATACTTTACAAAGTTCAGGTGAAGTAAATAATGTTGGGATTAACAGTGAAATTGAAAATGTAAATGTACAAGAAATAAAACAAGAACTTCCTATTCAAAATTCTCCAGAAGAAACGACTTTACCTCAAACCATTTTAACATCAGCTAGCAGTGATTCTTCTATTGTGGATGTAGCTGATAAAGTGGATTTGTTGAAAAATACACCTAAACCTACAACAGATGACAATGAACAAAATACTTCAACACCTTTGCCTGTGAACAATATTGAAGATAAACAACTACCTCTTGATACCCCTAGTGAAACTAATACTGTGCTTGACAATAATCATATAGAAAACCCATTAAACTCAGATAAAGTTGGTGAAACTCCAAATACAGTCCAATATGATAGCAATTTTCAACAAGACTCATCTGACAAAGTTGGTAATATTGAGAACATAAATGGTGGATATTTTGGTCTCCCACAATCTGCTTCTTTATCTAATGTAGATTCACCACCTGTTCCAAATGTGGAGTCTTCAACTGTCTCAATCATGGAATCACAGCCTATTCCAAGTGTAGAAGCAACAACTGTATCCAACTTGGAACCTCAACCTGAACTAAATGTAGAATCCACACATCTCTCAAACTTGAAATCACCGTCTGATCCTAATATAGAATCACCTCTTCCAAATGTAGAATCAACACTAGATAAAAATGCAGAATTACCATCTGTCCCAAATGTAGATGCTGAATTGTCTACTGACAACAGTAATGATTTAACACAAAATCTGGAGAATGAACATACACCAACATCAATTGAAACATCTACAGAAGGAACAACATTAACAGAAACACTTGATCAATTATTTAGTGATTCCACAACAGAGCCTTCAGTTTATAGTAGTGAAGTTGCAAGTAATGATGATTACAGTACTTCCACAGAACAATCTCTGCCTTCAGATGAATCATATGAGTACAGCACCCCACCTCCTAGTGAAGATACTACTGAAACTACCATATCTGAATCCAAACAGGATATTTATCCTGAAACATCAACAGAAACAGTCACTCAAGATAGTAACACTGATGGTATATTTTCTAGTATATATTCTACAATAGTAGGTCTGTGGCAATCTTCACCAGAATCACCTCCATTGGAAAGTATTTATAATGATGATGCTTCACCTGCTTCAGAAAAGTTGGAGGCTGATGATGGGTTTTCTTTTATGAATTATATTGCATCCAAATACAAATCCATTATGGGAACCAATGAAAATACTCGAGCTATATTTGCTTCAGTAGGTAAGTTTTGCACATAACATTATATCATTTGAAAACAGTCCACCATATAGTTTCATCTGTTACCTTGTTGATCTACAAATACCCCAATGAATAGTAAGTAAATAATGTAGTCCAACTGTGAGTATCGCTGGCACAGCAATTTGCTATCATCATCTTGACAGCCTGCAAACATTTTTTTATACATTCCTTAAATACCACCAGATTGCAGAAAGGAGAAAAGAAAATTCCAATCTTTCACATTGAACTCATACTAATTTTGTCATTGTTGTAGTTAATTTTTGTCTGACATTTAATTAAAAAAATCCTAAAAATGTATTTTTCTGTATTTTTAAGAAGACGCATACTATACGAATGAATATTGTGATGGTGCAAACAATGATCAGAATAATCGGCTATTGACTTTCCTGCTCACAACTGCTACTTCTGTGTTACTATTCACATTGGGGTATTACTACATTGACAATAAGAGGCAAGACAGTCAGCTGATTGGCACTATCAATTCACTGCAGAGGGATCTACTATTTTCTACTAAGGTGACTATTTTGATTTCCTTTTAATGTATAATTTAATTAATATTATTAATAATCTATATCATTCTTTTTCCAAATAATCATCTTCCTACCCTTATCCCAATTATTATTTGGGGTCAGTGTAATATGTTTTTATCCATATTACAAAAAGATTTGGCTTTTAACTTTACGACCAGCCACCTGCCTAACATCAACCATTCCTCTTTAGGATATCCAAAATTGGCAGTAAAAAATCTGTGTGTTATAATAAAATAGAAGACTTTGATATATGCCAATAGATTGTGGTTTGAATTATAATCTTAGACAGTGTAAGTGGATGTGTAAATATAATTTTGAGCCGGCCTAGCAGCTGTAGTGCTAAACATATCTGTTTTTAAAAGTATCCCTTATAAACTGATGTGTCAAGTTATAAATAAAGAAGAACAAATGGCTCACCTATTAGAAAGTGATGACTATTGTGTAATAATATAAATGAAAAAATACAATAAATATCACAGACCAGTTAGTATCTCTTAATATTGACTGCCACTCCTCAACAAAATATGTATCAATTTTGTAAATAGCATGTCATGTTTGCTATACAGTAATTGGCATATGTCAATTTCAGTATAGCAAACATAGTCAACACATCTAATTGGGGAGAAGAAATAGTAATGGGGACTATTACTTGCTAGTAATAGTCCCCATTACTATCTGCTATATACCCTATTAGGTTAACAATTCCTAATGGAAACAGTCATGGTTTATTCTTCATGTATCTATCATCCAGATTTAATGTCATAAATATTGCATTTAAAAGTGTTTTACAACCTGCATGGGAAGGAAAGGATTGTTAGTAATGGAATCTAGCTGCCCCGTTACTAACAATATATTCTTTAAAGTTGAACTTCATGAGGTTCCCCCTAAAAACCATTATAATTCATTCTTGTCAAATTCATTACGATTTGGTATCAGACCTGTTTTCATCCGCACCTCACTTGTGCTAGTGTATACTGACAGCACCAGCAGGATTACAATTATATTTTAAACTATATAAAAAAGAAACACTTATGGATCTGTTTTTAAATATATTTTATAAAATTATGTTTTCCACAGGAGGGTGAAATACTGAAAGAAGAACTTTCAACAACCAAAACTAAACTTGCTGGTATTGAAGACAATTCCTTTGGTATGGATGACATGGTACAGTCATTGAAGGAAGAAATTAATGAATTGAAAGCTCAAAATGAACGACTTAGAAACTCCCTAGATGACAATGAAAAATTGCTTAGAGTATCTGAGAATACTGCAGGGGAGTTACAAAGTACACTGGGTGAAGTTGAAAATACGCTCAGTGAACTCTTAGCTGAGAGAACTAGTTCTGAAGAGCACATAGCTGCATTGAATGGTAAATATTTTTATCTGATTGTTAAGAAAATATTGATATTTTTTTAATGCATGTATGTTTGTATTCTTGACCCAATATATAATCCAAATGATGATGGTGTTCAATCAACAAAGTGCCATTAAATTTGTCCTAACAGCTGAAGCTACATGACACCAAAATAAAGTAAATATTGCAACATACACACAAAATATCAATATTACTCAAACTTATTTTACAATTTTTTTTGTGACTTGTGTGTCATCAGTGATCAAATCCACTTGATTTTTATTTATGGAATATCTTGGGTAAGGGTAGGTAAAATATATCTCTCTGTGTGTCTGTATATTATAGATATAATATACTAGCCCAATACTGGATATATTAAATATTGGTTATCTTTCTAATATAATAAAATTATAACAACATTTATTTTATTTATTCTTTATTGATCACATTACAAAAAAATATCAGGTACAAAAGACGGACTTATTTAACTTATATAGCATTCTCTCTCAGTCAACCTATGGCAAAACAGAAATGTAATTATGTAATAAAAATTAGAAAATTATTGTAGATAAACAATTACACATACATGTTGATATACTTACAAATCAACACATACAATAGAGAACTACTGCACATTATGATTATGTAAATATACATACATGAATACATTAAATAAATATTACTTACATATACAAATATATATCATAAAAACATACAAATATAAATATACATACATACTTATAGATTATATATGATAACACTAGAAGATATTTAGAAAAATAAATATCTAAGAGAAAAGCATTGGAATAATAGAAGCCAAAACAATAATTTTTAGAAATTATATATATATATATATATAATTTTTAGAAATTATATATATATATATATATATATATATAATTTGAATAAATTTGTCTGTCTGCTTATATATTTATTGTGTCATCATCAAAAGCTACTGCACCAAATTAGATGCTGTTTTCTCAACTGTACCTGAAAATCTAATTTAAAAACTAGTGCATATTTTACTTTAATACACCATAGAAGTGACTTATATAAACGATTTTCTTACTCCTAAAATTCACACGTACGAATTAGTAGGCAAAAGGCTAATCCTATATATAATATACAAATTATCATACGCACAATGGCCCAAGTGAGAGACTAAGCGTGGAAAATGGTGTCTTTTTCACATGCAAATTAAAATTTTTATCGAAATTAATATAGATATTGGACTAGTATGATCAGTGATATTTACACCATCAATGACCAAATTATCAATATATAGATATCAGAGCAGTACTAATATTACTCATGCCTAATTTCGAACAAGACTATAGTATCGTTAAACTTCTATTTACATAAACTTCTTATGTGTAACATTTTAAAATAACATTGTTGTTATTTCAAATACTGTATTACTGATACCACATATAAATTATTTGCATTACATGCATAAATTTAATCAGGAACAATATCAATCAATGCTTATCAGTAGGAACAAAAATTAATATTAATAACACATACATTTTATTTAATATGATTAATTTTGAATAATTTTGTGTACTTCATTTTTTTAATAATACTCTTGAACTCAAGACCAATGAATTTAATTAGAATTTGTATTTCTTTCAGGTAAAATAGAGGCCTTTGAAGAAGAATTGATTACAATCAGTCGAGATAGAGATAACTTCCAACTAAAATATGTATCAGCTGAAGCTGCATTAGAGGAATCAAAGAAACAACAGAAACAATTAGAAGATTACACACAAAAACTAAAAGAAGCAAATAACACCATTGAATTACAGAAACATGAAATAACAGCACTAAAAGTATGATTTCATATCATTTTTATAATATATATAATATTCTATATCAATTGCTATAATAATATATAATACTTGTTTATTAATTATATAAGTAGTGTTCTAAAAAATTAAAATCAATCAACACTTTCTAGTCTGTGTGCTCATCAAAATAGTTTTTGCGAAAGCGTCATAGTCGCGCCAGGTCCTGGATCCATGAGAAGGATCTTTATTTTTTCATCAAATAAAGAAATACATTTATCTAATGAAATATTGTTATTTTACTAAAATACTGAATTATATATATATATATATATATATATATATATATATAGTTATAATAATTTTTAATCTTATTATTACTTATATGATACTTAGAATGTGGTCTACCTAATGAGAAATGGTAACCAATCCCTATATACAAGAACATATTCCACACTTCATACTGAAATACAGTGACAAAAGCACAGCTGCTTCATGGCTGCAGCATGTTAAACTGGGTTAGAGGTACCATGTAGATAACTTATATAGTCTCACTGTGGATTTTTTTTAATTAAATGTATAAATGATTTATTTATTACAGGATGCTTTGAAAGAGTTACAAGGTAAAACATCTGCCAATATTGATATTACATCACTCATAGATCACACCGAAATAAAAGCCAAGTTAGCCAAAGCTTTGTCAGAGAAAGAAAGCTTTGAAAACAAATATCAGGTAATATAGTTAATTTTCTTGCTATAATAATAATTTTGTAGATTAATAATATTGCAGGCAAATATGTGAGGACAAGTAATGTTCTAAAATAAAGATTTTTTAGAATTTGTTGGTGTGCATAAAACTGTTTACCAAAGGGGCACTTAATACGACAGTTTATTCCAATTATTATCTGAGTATATATCATAAAAATACACACAGTATCTTTATGATAAATACTTTTTCTTAAACAGTAAATAAAAGCTTTGTAATATAATCTAAGAGCAATGAATGATATTAAAAATAGAAAAACGTCTCCATTGAAAATTTAAAGACAGAAAAATAAATTATTATGTTTGAATATTATTTTAACATTTCTATTTATTAAACTAATTAGCAGTATCAGTGTAATATAATTAATAATGATAAGTTTAATAATCTGTGGTTATCTATTGTTTTTAAATAATTATTCACTGTTATAATCGTAGATAAAGAATGTTGTGTCTTCCTTTTGCCTAGTATATTTGAATCCAACAAGGCAGAGATGAATCGTCAATTTTCGGCTTAATTACATGTATTGATGATGTTTACTGCCAGCTGAATATAAATTAACGTGACATTTTATTCTCATTCACATTTGAAAACATGATTATTTTTTGTAGTTGTGGTAATAAACTGACTCTTATCTCTATTTTCTTTTACCTATAGTTTATAGTATGAGATTTAATTGGCGATAAGACCGCTTTTTGTATCTACCTAATATTTTTCCCTTAAAATGTATATTTTTTATATATAAACTTTAATTATAATCAGATATTATGTTCCAACAAAAAAATTATTTAATCATGACAAAATAGTACAAGAGAGAAACCGTTCAAGAATTGACAATGGTAACGATATCTTATAACATATACATTCACTGGTACCTTTTCTGCACTGGATTACCCAAATTAAATCATTTTCTCTCTAACTACACTGGGTTGGCTGGAAGAGATCTCTTTCAGAGATAAGTCCTCCTTTGCTAACAAGTTGTTAAACTAATTGTCGAATATATTGTTTAAGTGCAATAAATATATATATATATATATATATATATATATATATATATATATATATATATATATATATATATATAAAAGCATAATTAAGAGTTTCTTCCTTTGTCTTTGAAGCTTGCTAAGTTGTACCGATTTTTTTTTCCAGATTGAACAAAAGGAGCGTAACCGACTAGCTAAAGAACTAGAGACAACCCAACTATCATTGGTCACTACTAGTCAACAAGCTACAGAAGCTTCAACAAGGTTGGAAGTCCTTGGGAAGTACTTCCAAGAAAGAGAAAACGAACTAGTAAAGTGAGACACGAAATTTTTTCTTATTTAATAATATTAAATTATCTCAAGTTTCTTGAATACTTAATATATGTGTCAATTATAAAATTAAATGTATTAAGTACACATAGATAAAATAAGAACAAAAAATTATATATGCTCATTACTTAAATACTGGTAACGCTTTACTGCATTGTTTAAAAAAATATATAAGAGAAATGTTATTGTTAACTTTAGTAATGTAATTTACTGTATAGTACACTTGCAATAATATATTCATTTCCTCCAGAGAGCTCAGCAATAAAGAATCGCTTTGGCTCAGCAAGCAAGGTGAATCGGCCAGCACAGTGGAAAAGATAGAACTTTTACAACAAGAAGTGCAGAGGTTTAAGTGAGTAAAATTTTATTTTGATCAAGACTTAACTTTAATAAACAATGGCAGTATGTGATCCGTTATAAAATTCTGACAATTAAATTTAATTGTTAGCAGTTTATGGCTGTTATTTGTTCTCTACTTTCATCATACAAAGCAAAAAAGCACTTGCATTTAAGACTATTCTAACCGTTTATCAATTTGGGCTACATGTACCAAAGACTCAAACATAAATACATACAAACTATCTTTAGTGTTTATGTACAGTCCATATATATTTTTTTTTTTGAAAACAATCCATTTTTAGCATTGTAAATTTTACTATTCAGGGAGAAATGCGATGCACTAACACTAGAGCTAGCGGAGCAGGAGTCGATGCGCCGCACCGCCATCGGCGAAGTGGAAGCCCGCGCCCACTCCGCGTGGCTGGAGGCGCGCGCCTCCCGCCGCGAGGCCGACGCGGCGCGGGACGACGCCGCGGCGCTGCGCCGCAAGCTGGCCGCGCTCTCCGCCGACGGCGCCTCCTCTCCGCACCACAGTCAGTAGCCTGTTTCCACACGTCTGTATTGTGGAGATTAATAGAAAGAATATAGAGTGCCAAAAGCAGGTCAAAATTTTGTCAACTAATTTGACATTTGGCTGACAAAAGTTTGACACTTAAATATTTTAGGATTAAAAATTTCCCAGATCAAGTCTACTTTTTGAAATTGAATTGTGGATTATTATTTCTGATAAGCATCTTTTTTATCATGCACTGTTGTTTTCTCAAATATATAATTTTTTTTTCACTTTTTATTTGTTACGTTTTTATTTTTCACTTTAACCTTGTAATATACTGAGTAATAAATATACATAATAGTCACCTTTAAATTCAGAATGTGTGTAAAATATAATCCTTAAATAATAACATTAACGAAGTCAGCTTTGCTTTCGTTGGGGAATTAAATAAATTTGTTTTATGACAGAAGTGGCGTCTCCATTGGAGAGTGACACAGTTGTGCCGCCCCCGTTGCCGATTGCGTTCCTCCCTCCGCCGCTGCTGCCGCCGCTCCCCCGACCGCCGCCACTAGGAAGATTGCCATCACCACACCCGCCGCGGTAATCCATTTGTGTTTTTTTTTTTCTTTTTTTTATCAAGTCTTACAGACTTTGTACAAATATAAAAACGTTAATGATATAACATAAGTAGAGCTAAAGGGAATCAATAGTTCATCCCTGAAAATGTAACACACAATCGCTAATCTGATAAAAACGGTAACAAATGATTCCGCAAACCACTGCTGATAGAAATTTAAATTTTAAATATGGGTATGATAGACGGCGGTTACCACTTTTCAACAGATGCTTGTTTGCCATTCTAAGTTACATAAAAAACTGATATAGGCATCTTTAAAATAGATGTGACATTTTCATGGAAAGAAATAATATAGTTTTATAACAAAGCTGGGGAAGGGGGGGGGGGGTGTGCGTGCGTGCGTGCATGCGTGCGTGTGTGTGTGTGTGTGTTTGCGTCTTGCGTGTGTGAATGAGTGTATATTAGTAAAAAAAGTATAATTTTTCTATCTTATAACTCGTAACAAATCTTCCGTACTTCCATAATTTAATGTTAGAAGCCATTTAAAGAGCACATTTTTGCAGTTATAAAAGTTTAGTTGTAATATGTTCATCTTTTTATTAATCATATTGTAAATGTCTAAGATAATAGGGAAATTTTTGGATAAAAGATGTGTTACATTTTGGGTTTTTGAAAACAATATCACTACGGCGTTTTTTCGCAACATTCATAAATGTTTGTTGATTCGTAGTCTTGTGTAATCTTAGCACAAGTTTTTGAATGAATAATTGTCTCACTGTTAAAACTTTATTCTCCCCATATAGAAGTGTAGTAGAATAAGTATATGGGCAGAAATTACTAATTTTGAGAATACATCTTTGCGCTTTTCAAGTATGAGAACGTGAGTCTTAAATGCACCTCCCCAGGAATCGATACAATACAGAATAAGCGATTGACAAAAAGCAAAGTAAATAGTTTTCATTAATTTTGGATGGGCGACGTATCGAATGTTTTTAAACACTACAATTAGTCTACGAATTTTAGAGGACAATAAATCAATATGTGGTTTAAAAGAAAGATTATTATCAATCAGTATACCAAGATATTTAATACAATAAGACATAGCGAGTTTAGGGCACGAGCATGAGTTGGTAGCAGAACAGGAATAATTATGTGCATAAATATTTTGTTTATTTATATTCACAACTATACGACTGAGTTATTCCAATGTGACCGTAATCATTTTTCTAAAAACTATTTTTTGTTTGGTCTGTTATGCGATAATGTCGTCAATTCTAAACCGATTGTGAGAATTATTTTTTAATTAGTAGGTTTTTCCCATATTAGTCCCATATTAACTGTGTCACAGTCGTAACTGCCGTCTTTTTCAGAACAAAATTATGATTTTTATGTAGAAAAAATCTATAACTCATGTTCTAAATTTCAAATCTCTACAAAATATGTCGTTCTTAGTTGCATTTTATCAATTTAAAAATATAAGATGTAAGGTAGCTACTCAATAAATCATTATTATTATAGTTTAATATATTTTTTATTAAGAGTGTTTTGTGCATCATAATGGCCTTATCTAACTTTCCAATTGAATGTACAGATACGGTGACAGGCGCTACTCGCCTGAAAGCCGCTACTCACCTGAGAGCCGCTACTCGCCAGAGAGCCGATACTCGCCGGATAGGGAACGTTATTCACCTGGCAGCCGCTACTCGCCGCGCTCTCGCCGTTCACAATACTCGCCACGGTCCAGGCGGCGATCCAGAGACAGGTGAGACGCCCATTATTCGGTAAGTTTTGCTAGTAATCTAGCAATCAGCACACTGATAGCATCGGGGCCATCAGTGCTCTAAGAGTGCCATACTGTAGGAATATACTATTCCGACTTCTGAGAATTTATTGCTACTAATGGGGACTAGTGTCTCCGTTACAAGTAATAGTCCTTGTCAAGCTGACCTCTACATAGTCTTCCCTGGAAACTACCATGGTTAATTCCTGGTGAAATCGTCATGACAGGCTAATGGACTTGACTTTATCTTTGACCTCCATAGGTTTTCACTCAAAACTATCCTGATTAATTGCTGATAAACTCCTCACAAAGACTCTACTGACCTAATCTAATTATACTTACCCTTACTGGTACCCCACCAGTTTTCATCCATAAAACTATACTGTTGAGGATGAACAGCTAAAGAACTCCAAAGATTGTGAGTTGGAATCTAACCTAAAAACTATATGCTAATTAAAACTTTCGATTAACACCTGTGTAGGTTTGACTGTGTGTAGAATAGGCCAACCCATCCTTTTCCGTGGGTGTCGTAAGAGATGACTAAGGGAATTTATGGAAGAGGGATGAGCAGCATCGTCCCTCTTAAAACATCACTAAAAGCCTAACTGCGGCTGCCAAACATGGCAATTACTAGCAAGTTACACTGGGATCATCTTATATTATACTAGCCTTTAAATGTCCACCGCTGAACATAAGCCTCCTCTTTTGGGAGTTTTGCCATTAGTTGCCAACAGACCACTAGGATATGATAGAATTATCTGAAATCCGAAGACAGAGGAAGGATACGACGATCGTTAAATCTGGTAACTTGTTCTACCACCGGGAGGACGACCTATTCCGTAGTGGTACCGAGTTCATCGTCTGCAAGAATTACCAATAGGTATTCGCTAAAGGGTATACAGGTATATGCACCAACCGTGACACACCGATGTTGAGGTAGAGGCAGTGTATGAGGATATTTCAAGAGCCATACATTCCTCTAATACTCAATACACGAAGAGTATAATCTGCCACTATGTCTGGCGTTTATGAACTGTGAGATAACCTTTGATGCGGTCGAAACATGGGCAAAACTACAATCCCTCCAGCGGTTCCAAATTAACTATAGGTATATCGAAGTGTTGAAATTTATATACAGGAAGGCTATAATGTCTGAGTACAGAACCAGAGTACAAAACCCATTCTAGTCCAGAGATATGTAGGAGTGACGTCATATTATTGAAACTACCAACTGCATTGAAAGATGTTTTCAAACTACTAGACTGGAAAAGATATGGTATAAACATAAATGGCAAATACATCACTCACCTTCGATTTGCCAATGATATAGTAATTCCATGGCGGAATTCCTGAAGGACTTGAATAATATGCTCCATGATTCAATAGTGCTTCTCAGCAGGTAGGTCTTAAGATGAACATGGACAGGACTAAAATCATGTCTAACATCCATGTTACACCTATACAAGTTACGATTTAGAACACAACACTTGAAGTTGTCGACGAGTCTGTGTACCTGAAATAACTTATCCGATTAAGTAATTCCAACTACGACCGAGAGGTCAAGCTACGGATCCAACTCTGTTGGGCAGCGTTCGGAAAACTACGCTCATCCAAACTACCTCAAAATTTGAAGACGAATATCTTTAACTAGTGCATGTTGCCAGTGAAGACCTATGGGACCGTAACATGGTCCTACCAACACCATTTCCCGAAAACTACAACTTACTCAGCAAGCTATGCTCGGAGTTCCTTTACGTGACAGAATCCGAAATGAAGATGACCACGACAGATTCAAAGTAACTGACATAGCCCGAAGGATAAGCGAGCCACAAGTGGCAATAATCTGGTCACGTAACCCAAACAACCGACAAGCGATGGGGAAGAAAGGTTTTTGAGTGACGACCTCAAATGCAGTGCAGTGAGTCAGTGGATGCAGGTGGTACAGGACCGTTCCTTATGGCAGTCTATGGGGGAAGCCTATATTCAGCAATGGACGGATAACGGCTGATATGACAATGATGATGACCTGTATACGAAAATATTTAACAAACCAAATTAATCTGCATTATGGCGATAAGCTCGAACTCTGACATGTTAAATTGAAATATGCTCGGCGAAATATAAGCATGTCGAATACACCACAATAGTAAATAATAGTCGACAAATGCCTTTAACTAGCCCATTAGAGATTACAATCGTGAGCATATATATTTTTAGCATATTATTTAGACTGATAATAATCCAAATTATCATAACAATAATATTTGTACATATGTGATTTATATAAATATACCATTAAGACTGTTTTTCCATCTATTAACTCTAAACTGTTGTTTATTTAAAGATCGTAGTACATTATTAAGAGATGACAAAGTAAACTATTATTATACTGCGGCATTTTATGATAACCATTTAATCTTTGCAGTTGTGACGCTAATGTTTATGTCAACATTTCCGATAACTTTAAACCTTGTTGCGGTCAAATACTTTTTTCGTCATTTATGTACAGCCTGATTCATTTTATAAAGATACATATTTTTTCAATTATTTTCCTATTTATTAACTCATAGCTCCTAGAATATTTGTATATTTTAAATACTTGTAAAAATACTAAAGTTTGCTAAAATACTTTCGCACAAGCTGTGCTAAAAAACAATTTAAATTGAAATTAATTATGCCTATTTATTTGATTTATTTATTGATCCTTTATTGTACACACTGATAGTACATAAAAATATGACAGAGTTAAGTAAATGTACAAAGGAGAGCTTAACTCTAAAAGAGTTCTCTTTCAGCAAACCTAAAGTGAAGTGAACATCAATGTCGGCGGGTAAAGCGATGTACAATAATGTGACAATTTTCAAACAAAAAAGAACTGGACTTAAGACACATAGCTAATTATATCAAATTGAAGCTAATAATATTAAAACACGAATATATTTGTTGAATAAATAAAGTTTTTTTTTTTATTATTATTATTATTGTCACAATTTTCTTTAAGGGCGAAATTAAATAGTATTTTTTTATGCAACTTAAAATAGCGAACAAGCTGACGACTCACCTGATGAAAAGTGATAACCGTCGCCTATGAACATGCACAGTATCATTTACAAACATCTTCTTATTCTTTGTAATCAACCTGTATAATTATCGAATCGTAATAGTAATCAGGATTACATTCGTAAGGCAGTCGTTCTTCTTATCAGCTAACACATGGAACATTACAGTTATTTCATCAACAAACAATGACTAAACATTATTCGTGATATGTCCCATTCAGAAATTGCATCACACGTGGCTATACCTTATTTTTAAATGACTTGAAGAATAAAGAGATAACCGTCGGTTATTTAAGAATACCGTGGGCTTCACTTTTACCTTTACCATACCTGATTACTGACATATTCTGTGGCTTGCATCAGAAATTTAATTGGCTATCTAAGATACAAAACACCGGCTTCATCTGAAATATAATCTCTTACGGACAAGCTCCGAACATATTATTAAAATTAATATAAAAAATTATGTTTTTGCACAGTAGTGGAACACTTAAAAAGAAAAGCCTTTTAAAATACCGCTCAATGAAATAATGCAAAAAAAATTTTGATGTAACTACAATTTTACGGTTTTCGGATTTTTCTTTTTTACTTGAGCTATACAACATTGCTTTTTGTCCAATTTCATAATACTAGGTTAATGGCAAGTGCCCTATAAATTTATTCTCATGCAAATGTCAAAATACATGCGGCTGTATTTTTGATTGTTTTGACTTACAATTCTGATTTTTCATAGCTTCAATGAATTGTAGACTTGAGATGTCGTATTAATTTCAGCTTGATACCTCCGTGCGTTTCTTAAAAAAAGTGTCTTGATGGACAGACAGACGAACAGCAAATGCTCCTATTAAGGTTCAGTTTTTCCGTTTGAGGTACGGACCCTTAAAAATGATAGTGCAAGAACAACAAAGTGAAAATTTGTGCAAAATTTTATGACCTTTATTCGATTTCATTTTGAACCCAATTCGATGTTGTCAAAGGTCACCTTGCAGAATATTCAAAAGTTAAAAAGTCTTTATACGAAAATAATAACTTAATTCCTATTTTGGCCTTTACATTTCTTTTATATACTGCAATTTTCTGTTTGACTATAAATATTTGTATTTATTTATTTATACTCCTGCAAGACTTCCTTTTTGTAATGGTTAAAAGATAAAAAATTTAGAACATCAATTTTAATATCATTGGTAAGGTTTCAACTCCGATTTATTGTAATTTACATACTATACATTTTCAAGTATCTTAATAATAAAATTGTAACTAAACAAACTTTGTACATGGGAGATATCGAAGAAAAATTAATATGAGGAGTCTCAATAAGAGCAGTAGAAACAAATACAATGATTTTTGGAAATTTTGTCTCTCTATCTGTCTATCTGTATGTATGATCGTTCCGTATCATGCACGACTGTACCAAATTGAATGCTATTTTCACCTGTTATACTCCTAAAGTCTTAACTTAAAACTGGTTCATGTTCTATCTTGATAAGCCATCTAGAAGAGATCAATTTTATTAGTTTTTCTTTTTTCACAGACAAAAATATAGTTAAAAATAAAAATGTTCACAATTGTAATCCCTAATGTCAGGTGTATTTTGTATTTGTATAGTCAGGGGTATTTGTCTACTGTAATGTTGTTGTAAACGTACATCTCGACGGGTCCATAGTCCAGACACCATCGCCATTCAAATAAAATCGCTGACAATATTATATTAGTCATTCATTGTCTATTTTCGAATATTATTATCTACAATTGATATGGAATGAAGATTATTAGCTTAAACATATCCTATTGCAGGTACGATGAAGGTCGAGGTTCGCGAACACGCAATGGACCACCCGACACCGAAACGGAATACAACTCAGATAGCCCTACGCGAAATCCCCGCCGCCGTCGTAGATATTCTAGGCATTCTGGTAAGATTTGTTAAAAAGTACATTGGTATAAATATATATAGAATAAATAAAATAGAAATAGATACTTTTCCTGAATAAAACAATCTATGAAATAAAGCTTTATGGCAAAACTATTGTACGTGGTTATTTAATCTCTAAACCAAACAACTCACGCTCTTGTTTACATTAGCAGTAATGTATATAATTTAAGTGCTATTTATATATTTATTTTCAGGTCCTAGTTCAGGATCAGGATGCTCCTTAGAATCGGATAAATGAAAACAACATCACATGATATAGGTTCTTAATAATGCAATATAATGATCTAAAGTGTACATTAGAATTGAGGCCAAACTGTAATTTAGTTGGTGTTAGATAGCTTGTAATAATTTTAATCAAAATTTGATTTATGGTGCAAAAGTAGATGACAGTAAAATATTGAAAAATAATATAAATCATATAATGATAAAATAGTAACTTGTGCTCTGAACAGCACTTTATACTTTGGCGTATTAAAGATTGTTTTCCAAAGCCTGGCCTGGCATTCTCTGGCCCCTTAAAAAGACATGTACTCTTAGACATGTCTTTGCGGATAGTTCTGGGGTGGATACATTCCCCACCCCCTTTAATACGCCTATGATTGTAAGGTAGAGAGTAAGTCGTGACTGAATATATTATTTATATATAATATATAAATAATTACCTAATAATTTCGTAACAAACATACGTAGGTGTACATTTTAATGTACAGCTATTGTCAATGTTGTAGTTATAACTGTTCTTGTATGTATAATATTTATTTCCAATCATCTTCAATATGTATAGCTTATGAAATTATATAATAACAATATTTTAATTTATTTTTTTATTGTACTATATTCCTCAATTCATCCATTTTTTTATCCTTCATTTTATATTTAAAGTGAATTTAATACTCCCTCATATTTTACTTAAATAAATAACTGTAAAAAGCATAGTCTTACAATTATGTAATCACTCCTTTCCTAAATAAAGTAAAAATTCATAGTTACTTATGCATTCAGTTTGAGCGCCGAAACCTATGTAGTTCTCCAGCCTTACTAAACTGCCGTACAAAAATACTAAAAATATAATAGCATATCTAACTAGAACCTAATAATTAATACATAATCATTACAATCAGTGTTCATTCTTAAAAACCCCGTATATGTCGCTAGAGCCCTTTGTTAAAACAATAACATATATTTCATTTATTTTATTTTATCTAATTTAATAATTGTATATATTTTATATTCGAAACAACTACAGGAAACCGTTTTATTTAAAAATGCATTTATAATAATACTTTGGAATAAACCAAAGAACAATATATTTTTTCTGCTCTACTCTTGTACCTGATTATTTTGTATTATTTAACAATTTTCGCCGATACATAAAAATCACTGTTCCTATACAATTACGCCTTTGAATTGGATAAATTTAATGACACAAAATTAGAAGATGTACTTAGTATTATAATGCCATTGAATTTATGACTTGTTGTAACATAAACACTATCAAATATAATTGTAAAATCATGTCAAGATCAATCTGTCAGTTTATGTTCATTCTCTTCTGATACAAAATGTACTTATTTATTTATGAATATTCTAGTAAGGCCACTTTCAATTCTCCTCTGTTTTGTGACTATTGATATTATTATATACATGTGATTCTATAAATTATATTCAATAGTGTGACAAGGCCTTAATTAGTGAACTACAACATAAGCAATAATAATAGTATTGAATTTCACAATTATCTGTCATTGATTGCACTTTTTAATTTATTAATTATTTGTTAATAGTCATTTAAATGTAATATATTAGGTATGATTTCAAATAAATAATTTTATCTACATTATTAATGTATTTTATTATTATATTACTTAAGCTTGCTAATTATTATATTTATAATGAAATTATATGTTTGTACATGGGAGATTTAAAATATATATATATATATATATATATATATATATATATAAGATGTTTATAAAAAGCACGAAATTATGCGGTTTTCACTATTATGTTCCTAAAGATACTTTAAAACTGGTTACTTGTAATGAAGAATTTCTATTTCATTACTTTCCTACTTCTGAAAACCACGCTTACGAAGTATGTAGTACGAACTTAATTGTGTGTTATTTAGTTCTTAACATTAGTCATATATTTTGTAAATGGGAACAAATATAGATACAGATAGACAAAAATTCTACAAAATATTTATTATATATTATTATTTAAACATATTAGTAGCCTTCATGTATTTTTTTTTCGTAAATATCTATGTATAGCCATCGTAGTTTTATTGATCTTTGAACCAATCGATTACTTTCGAAATTTTGATTTGATACTTTAGAAATTTAAAACTTGTCAAACTAGAATCCATAATAATGTGGTATCCAATAGTGATACTACATTACAATAAATAGTCTATTTATTGTAACCTGGTATTGTAGCTTTTAAAAAAAAAATACCTATTGGTATAATTTTTGAAGCTCAACTAAATTGATAATATTTTAGTTTTATAAATTTTATATGAGTTTTTAGCACAAAATGCTGTGACAGACAGACCGACAAATTCGCAACGTAATGATTCCCTTACAACATTTTAGTGCGAAATAAAATATAGTATTTTTTTTATAAAATACTACCCGTTTCCCGCCTTCGCCCACATGAATGAGCATATAATAATGTTTGGAAAAATTGTAAAAATAACAAATCCTTTTTTACGATATAAAGTATCCTATATGTTAAATTAGGATACAATCTACTCGTGTAACAAATTTTATTCAAGTTTGTTGATTCGTTTAAGTGTGATTGTGTAATAAACATCCAAATGAAAAATAAATAAATAACTTTCAAAAAAATTTCTTATTGCCAGGGTCAAAAATTATTTCAGATTTTACGTAAAGAAAATATACCGGTTATTCTTGTTGAGTGCGTGATCAGTGACCGCATTTAATTATTTTTAAAAGACCCTGTATAACTATGTACTTAACATAGTTCCAATGATTTTAAACATTTTTTGACTTCATATTATACTTAAGGCAATACAGTTCATTGTTCCGTATGATAACCTTTTTGTTTACATTTTTGATCTCGAGTTATACAAACTCACTTTGACATCTAAATAATATTATAAAGATTTAATTATTATTTGTTTTAGATAAGCTTAAAAATACTGAACCTAATTTATACATTCTTTCTTAGACTATGAATGATATTTAACAATAAAACAATGTTTTACATATATGAAAATAATTTATTATGTTTCTTGCATATGTACTAAAATTGTACATCACATAATATTTGTATATATTTGCATTGAATATTATTCTATATTTTATTAGCTGTCTATTAAACTTAAAGCACCTGAGTGCTAAAACATATAAATGTATGTAAATACGCACCAATTTCACCTACACCAATAATTTACTAAGGTACAACGTTCCAAGGTACGAAGCTATCTGGATCAGGGATATCGAGCTGAAAGAAAAAAAAAACTAAGATTGCTTCCTACATTGCTAGATATATAATTACTAATAATTTATTAGATTCTTTTAACAGTACTTGAGTGATTTTGTCCATTGATACATCTAGGTACTACGTCTATAATAATCCTTGAAAGTTGTAAGTTTGCGTGTGGCTAATAGCAAAGACTGTGTATCCATTTAAATTTCTGACAAAATTTCCGGTGATGGGAAAACACCAGAAAGAAACCAAATTAATCCGAGCGCGGCGGTAGATTCGCCTACTCGTTTAGATTCTAGTATCCTTCGTTAGCAAAATGTAAGCATGTTGAGTATCAGTTTACTATAACTTCAACAGTCTACAAATACCTCTAATCTAGAGGGAAAGGAATTGCAAGTAATGAGAATCTAACAGTCCTATTGTTAGTAATATCCCCTCCTACGAAATTCCTTCATGCAACTGCCTTAGTTAATTCTTTTTAAATCCGTCATACGGGCCAACTGATCTGTTACGTCCTCACCTAACAGCTCTCACTGGTGCTCCACCAGCGTATACCGATTCCACAGGCGGAGTAACCATTCCATTACCACCCATTAAAAAAAAAAAAAAACTAATCTAATCCTTTTCTAATTATGGTCTCGATAATATTTTTTTAAAATAACAATTTCTCGTGGCCAACATTGATGCTATATTTCTAATAAATTATTGGATAATTTTAGTTGCGTACTTAATATATCAGGATATCACAATTGGTAGTTTTATACTTACTTTCTTAGTGATATGATCCTCGCAGGCCATGCGTATCCTTGCAGAGGTAGCTGGTGACTCCAAGTAGAAGTCCAAAGGCATGCCAGCGTCAGCGCGTGCTGCACGTATCGCTTCTTTTATTGCAAAATAAATTGTAGATGCTAGGAACAGCGGTGGTTCGCCCACAGCCTGTAAAAAATATTGCTGTATTAGAAAAACCACAAGAGTCTCCAGAGTATATATGCAGTAGACAGAAAGAAGTTTGAAAAATTTAACAAGTAGTTTGGATGAATAAAGAGCAAATAACAATTTTCTCTTTATTATTAAATCTTAGTGTTTCACCGATTTAGAAGCGAAGTGGCAAAATAAAGGGTGATCCTTGTCGGTCTGCATTAATAAAATATAATATATAAAATTTCTAACGCAAACAATTTTGTACATTTCTTTATATCGTTTGTTTCTATAGCGCTCTAATTCCGATAAAAGATAAATATTATAGAGTTATAAAGCTATAGAAGATAAAGAAATCTATTACAATGTACTAAAATGTTTTTCTTATCAGCGCATTCTTGTAAACATAGATCCTCTTTATATTTCGCCAGGTATAGAATTCACTCGCTTTTATTTTACGAGATCGGCCATTATTATATATTGCGCTAATCCTCCTTTAAATTAAGGTAAGGTATAAGGATACTCACCTTCGATGAATAAACAGCTCGTGGATTTGGAGCACCTTTTAATAGAGATACATTAAATTCTTGCGGAATATCCCCAAAACCAGGTATTTTATAAGCACCAGGCCCTCGAGAATACAGCGTACCAATTGGAGAATAAATCAACTCTTCCAGTGTAAATAAGCCGTAGCCTTGGATGAAAGCACCTTCGACCTGTCCAATATCTATTGCTGGATTTAAACTTGCTCCCAAATCCATAACAATATCAGTTCTTATAACTTTATGATCACCACTGAGACAATCAATTTCAACCTCACTGCACCCAACCCCAAATGTGTAATAATTGAATGCCCTTCCTGTATTCGTTTTCCAATCATATCCAATGTCAGGAGTTGCGTAAAAGCCAGTAGCGGAAAGACTCACTCGGTCAACGTATGCTGCCGAAACCCACTGTTCCCATTTTCCTTTAGGATTCTTCTCTTTATAAGGTTGAAGCCTTTTCACCAAAGTCTCACAAGCTTGTAAAACGGCCATACCATTTAAGTCGGAGCCGGAGCTAGCCGCTGTAGCAGAGGTATTGGGAACTTTGTCGGTTGCAGTCTCACTAATATGAATTTTAGATATATCGATACCTAGAGTTCGTGAAGCTACTTGTATCATTTTCGTATGAAGACCTTGACCCATTTCAGTTCCTCCATGAGATATAAGAACTGAACCATCTATATAAATTAATACTAGAGCCCCTGCTTGATTTAATAATTTCTCTGTAAAAGCTATTCCGAACATCGTAGGAACAATGGATATACCACGTTTTCTCCATCGATGCTCTCTGAAATTAAAGTATTTTGTTATTTACAAAATTACATTATTTACATATATAAAAACTATTTCACATAGTTTCAAGTTTCATACTCTAATGCAATATTCATATAAATTAATGGTCACAATAATTATTATAAGACGTAATCACATTAATACCTTAACAAAATAGCTATTAGTCTTATTGCTAATTATTATTGCTATTATTAATCTTTGGAATGTCATTTTTAATGTAACTGTGACAAAGTACTGAGATTTTTACATATTATTATAGTTAAGAATAAAAGTTTTCCATTTACATACTTATTAAACTTTTCAATACTTATTTTTCGTGCCGCTAAATCACTTTTTTGAACGCATTCATCCCAACATTTTTGCAAAGTGCAATGTGTTAGAGTTTGGCCAAAATGAGTAGATAAATTTTCTTGATATAAATTAAGTCTACTAAGTTCCTCAACATTTTTACCAAGTTTACAAGCTACATCTCGTATCATATTTTCTGCACCAAACATTCCTTGCGGTCCACCAAATCCTCTGAATGCTGTATTCGATGGCAAATTGGTTCTACAAACGTGACCAACTACCTCCACATTTGGTATATAGTAAGCGTTTGAAAAATGAAACATAGCTCTTTCTACAACCTAGAAGGAAAAAATAAAACTTGTATATTTTTTGTTAATACCTAGATGTAAATATTATTTAAGAGATATATCTCTTCAAATAATATTTATATTAATAAGTCGATTTTAACATCAGCACAACCTGTGAATAAAATATACTCATAGGTATACTTACAGCTCCAGATAAGTCAATAGAATACCCAGCGTTGTTGTAAATATCGACTTTGGCACCCATTAGCTTTCCTTCTTTGGTCGCAGCTACTTTATATTTGATCAAAAACGGATGACGTGTACCTGTCATCTGCATATCTTCATCACGATCAAGCATACATCGCACTGGTCTATTAAGTCTATGTGCAGCAAGAGCAACAGGTAAGGCTACTAATAGGCCTCTAGACTCTTTGCCTCCAAATCCACCACCTAACCGCTTTACCCGAGCAACAATCCTATTTATAGGTACATTTAGCACATGGGCAGCTAGTTTCTGTAACAAAGTATCTTTTTTTAAATTTATACATTCTAATAACTCTAACAGATTATAAAACTCCCGCAGTTATGCGCCCATATTTATATAAAACTCATTTTTACTAATAAATTAAAAGAACTACGTTTGACAATTTGAAATGACACATACTGCTATTTCTGAAGGATGTTGACTAGAACAAAAGATCTCTATCTCGTCGTCCTCTTTTTTCGGATTTGCAAATGCAACATTTGTCTCGAAATAAAAATGTTCTTGACCACCCATGCGACACTGTCCTTCAATAATTATGTTATTTATATCTGTAAAAGCGGCTGTAACATCCCCTTTTCTCATTGTTTTAGGATATTGCGGATAAAATGAGTTATGTTTTATGGCGTCTTCAATGCTAACAATGATAGGTTGAATTTCTTCATATTCAACTTTTACTTTTCTAGCAGCAGACTGAGCTGTTGCCTGATCTTGAGCTACTATAACACCTATAGTTTGTCCTTGACTAACTACTTTTTCTCTAGCAAAAAGTTCTTCGTCGTGATATATTGGTCCAATCGTATTTTGATGAGTCGTTATATCCTTGGCGGAAAAGAAAGCAACAACTCCAGTTTCCTTTAACGCTTTTGATGGATCTATAGATATCAACTTTGCGTGTGCTTTTGTACTGAGAACAAATGCTAAATACAATTCGTTTTCAGCAACAGGCATATCATCACAATAAATAGCTTCGCCAGTCGCTTGTTTTAATGCCGACATATGCTGTATTGGTCGTCCTACTGCATCACTCTTAATCTGTTTTTCTTCTACTAAATCGAAATACTGAGAGCTTTTTGGTATACTTCCATGAAACTGTTCTGCTCCACTACTGTGAAAAGGTTTAATGAGCTCTTTATGTAAATAGTCCTTTGACATTTGCTGAGCTATTGCTAAATAGGCTTTTAAAAATAAACTCATTGTTAATGTTCGCCTAAATAGAACATTCCCTCCCGGTGCAGAAGGACTTAATGGTAACTCTTCTAACATATGTGCATATGCTTTTTCAAGCATTTCTTCGGACCATTTCTCTCCA
Organism: Galleria mellonella; assembly: GCF_026898425.1. Lineage (NCBI taxonomy): Eukaryota > Metazoa > Arthropoda > Insecta > Lepidoptera > Pyralidae > Galleria > Galleria mellonella. Next base: position 5,702,890 of record NW_026442133.1, read on the forward strand.
ATTAATGACTGACTAGTCTTGGACGCAATTTTTGTCACTGGTGCCATACCACCAAAAGCAATGTTAATATTTTTTATGATATTCGTGTAATCTTCAAATGTTATATTAATTGCAGCAGTAACAATAGAAATGTCATCTTCACGTCTTTTAGCTTGTTTGTAGGCTTTTACATATTGATATCTTTTTGAATAAGGAATCTCAATAGACAGTAAAATTTCATCTGGCTTTACTACATTTTTACGATACCCAGTAAAAAATGTTTCATCCATTAGAACGGAACGAAATTCTCCTTGCTTACTCAAAAGATTAAGCTTAACTTTTAACGACATTAAAATCGGGTTCAAGTCCGAAATAGGACTACCAGTCATAATATTGCCGCCTATAGACGCCACATTACGTATTTGTTTGCCTGCAAACCAATTTAACATATCTCTTATTGTAACGAGTGTTCTTGTCTGATATTGTGGCAATTGTTTAATATACTTATTAAAAACATTATCCATTTCCATAAGTGTCACTGAAGCGCCAACTGTTAAACCTGTTTCATTTTCCACAACTTCATTCATTTCAGGAATACAGTTGGGCATGATTATTGTAGGATAAACACAATGTTTAAATTTAACCTCAACCCCTACTTCTGTATTCCCTACAACTATTTTGGCATCCTTGTGTCTCTCTTTTAGCTCCAATATTGTACTTAATTTAGTTGGACGGTACCATGTACTCTGTTGTCCTTTGAATATAAGATATTGATTGTCGTAAATATCCGATAATTTTAATTCAGGCGGAAATATAGGTTCTTGACTAGAATCATAAGGCAAAAATGATGATCTATCAAAAATATGTTGCGTTTCACTTTCTTCATTGTTCCTACTTGTTTTATTTTTACAACAGTCTTTACCCATAGCACACATTGGAGGTTGATTACCATTCTCTGCACCATTACAATTTGATATACCGTTAGTGATTCGCTGTGATTCCCAATCTTCGATAAACGTTTTATATCCTTCTATAATGGCTCGGTAACCTGTACATCTACATAGATTGCCTTGAAACGCAACTTCTATGTCAGAGTATTTAATATGTTTACAACTTCTAAGTAGACTGTACATGGACATAACAATTCCTGGCGTGCAAAAACCACATTGTGAACCGTGCGCTTTTGCAATCCGTTCTTGTACAGGATGTAGTTTTGTTTTCGTTGACCCAATGCCTTCAACCGTCGTTACTGCCAAACCGTGCATTGAACAAACTGGCGCCAAACAGGCATTTACTGCCAGATGACTGAACAAATACATTAAGAATAATTACTTAATAATTATTGTGTTCGTAACTATTACTAGAGGCTAAGATATCAGCAGTGGAAATTATTAGAGTGTTTGTCAAATCAATAAAATAATTTAAGATCGTGTTCCACAAAATAAAACTGATCTCAATTGTGGCAAAAACAGTTATTTTGATTTCAAAACTAAACAATTGTACCGACTTTGATAAAATTTCTATGGGACCAATCTAAAAGTATATCCTTTCAAATAAAAAAAAATCCAAAATAGTTTATAACTAACGGAGTAAGGAGGCAAAAAAACATAAAAAAATACAACTGAATTGAGAATCTTCTTCTTTTTTAAATCGACTGAAAAAGTTCATAATTCATAGTCGCATCAATCGCATGGCCCTCAATCTATAATACCTGTATTATAAGGAACTAAGTAATGAATACAACCCAGAATATCTAGACCTGAAGCCAATTTAAAAAAGTTCATTTACAAATTAACTCGACCGAGAAGCGAACTCAGAGACTCATTATGCAAAGTATCTACAGCTATACAGTTTTGATGATTTTTATTTTTCTAATAAAATTTTTAATCTTCCCAAAATTTATTATTTTCTAACATTTACTGAAAATATCACTGATTAAAATATGAAATTACTGAAATAAAACTAAGAATTGAAAATTATAAAAGTAGATATATCCATATGTTCATCAACATGAAGCGATACTAATTTTTCTTAAAAATCAATTACTAAGTTAAATATTTTAGAGAAGTAGTTGCATCCGTTGCATTGCATAGTACAAATAGGTAGGTGCATTTGTTTTAAAGGATACATGACTTTTTTTTCTTTTCGGTTGTACTTGGATACCATGACAGTGCAAGCTCCACAGCCTCCTTCTGCGCAGCCTAACTTGGTGCCAGTCAAACGAAGCTTTTTCCTTAAATACCATAGAAGCGTCCAGTCTGGATCTGGATGTGGTTCTATTACCTGAAATTATTAGAAATGAGATTTATTTAAATGTTTGGATTAAAATCGTAAGGAAACAGGTTATTTCATAAATATGTATATTTATTATTTAGTATTTACTTAAATTATTAAATTATTTTTAAATTATTTTGAGTGAAAATGAGAGTGCCGTAGCCTAGTATTAAATGGCATACTGCTCCGACTTATACATCGCGAGGGTCTAAAATTCTAGAGTTTAAAGCACCAAAAATTTTTTTGTGTGTCATTTCAAATTTTCGACTAACTTTTGTGTAATGAGAAAATAGCTATAACGAACCAAATTCATCTTAATAACGATGGCATACTCATTTACTGCAACGTTAAATACTAATATTCATGGTGAGGGGAAAAGAGAAGTTAGTAATGGAGTTTATCAATCCCATTGCTAGCAATACACCCTACCGATTCGACTTCCACGCGATCGTGGTTAATTCTAGTTGAATTTGTCGCAATGTGCTAACTGACTTGCTTTCATCATCACCTATCATCCCCATCGGTGTCCCACCAACGTATACGGATAACGTAGATGGAATTATCATTCTATTAACACCCATAAAAAAAATACCTTATTAGATTGACCTCTACGCGGTTCCCCCTGGAAACCGTCGTGATTAATTTATTGTTGAATTGCCTGCTGCCAACTGACCTGCTTCGTCATTATCTATCATCCCTAACTGGTACCTCGCCAATATATACCGATAGCGCAAATGGCGTAACCATTCCATTATCATCCATAAAAAAAATACGCTCAGCGAAATGAGGGCATATCGAGTGTTACACATATAGATATAATGATACGCTTTACGTGAACATTTCCCATTTCTTCATGGAGTTACGCACCTACCATAAATATACTGCAATTTTATCCGAGCACCACTGATTAACAATGTCCTGATTCAATTACTTTACAATCGGTAAACAGGTCACTTCAACTGATAGTATGACACGGTCATACGAGTATATTAAGCACAATATGACATTACAATCTGTTACTACATAAATACAAATAAAATTCGTTGTTATTCTACCAATAAAATGGTGTAACAAAAAGATTAGGAGCAAACTTGCAGCAACTGATGGTAAGTATATCTATGATATCTTTAATTTATAATATCTTACTAATCCTTATTATGATATTAGAAATCCATTCTCACCAATATTACGAGTATAATTGTGGAAATGAGTTTGTTTATTATCTCTTGGCATTTTAATGGTTCAACCAGTAGTCAAGCATATACGGAGTATTGTGTTATAAAAACTTTACTGTACATTGGACTGAAGATTTAATATATAGTACAATAATTTAGGGAATATTTAAGATTACAAAAGACTGGACTACCATTATCGCAGTTAACATATAATATGCTGGGCACGCAAGTAACGAGTAAAAAGTAGAATTAATATATATGGATGAATAACAATATAATGGAATAAATTTAAATAAATGAAAACAGAATGACGGCGAATAAAGATTCTTTAACCACTTAACATTAATACAAAGTGGAAAAACTATGATAGATTAACTATCTAATCGGTACTACATATTATTTTCACGAAAATTTGCAACAGAAGCTAGAAATCGGTATTGGAATACTATCAATAAATGCTATAATAAATTTTAGTCTGTTTGTTACGTTATCACAATAAAATGAAACTGTATATCAATGTAATTTTATGATTGCTTAGGTAATATTCAACTTGCAAACTAGTAATTATGTTTTATCAGAAACATTCGTGTGTATTATGAGATACAATTGACCCGTCCACTATATGAAATCGCATGTAAACCTTATTCGAAGATCGAAAACTTAAAATTTTGATAATGAATCTTCATACCTACGAGTATAATGTGCAAAAACAAAGAGAATGTTTCAATATTTCCCATAGGAACAGGAACCAATAATGACATCACAAGCAGAGTCACGATAAACAAATAGGTACATATACTAAAGAATATAGATATAATCTTAATCCTAATAATCCTATAAAAATACGTAAAAATGTTGTAATGTTTGCTACTCAATCGCGCATAGGTAAACGACTAATTTACTATAAATTAAGTCATATATATTATATGACACTAAAAAAAACTTATCCGTTTCGGCTTTGCACCGGTAGATAGAATTTTAAAATTGCATAAATATTTTTTGAGTGCATCTATTATGAACAAAAAAAATCTTATTCTTTATAATATTAAGTTAGATACAAACTGTCTACGACCTGCCTGATAATAATCATTTACCCGTAATCTGTCCTACCTCAAGTAGACCTACAACGTTCATTGTAATCTTATGTACAGATAAAAATATTCCGCTGTATTGAAATTCTCTTAACATTCATTTAAAAGTTTATTAAATGTGTATAATATACTACTATATACTGGTGCAATAAATAAAAGTGTTAACAAATATTATAACAAACACTGGGTTAACAAGTCATTACATAGAGATGGCCTCTTATCTGCGCACTAGAAAATAACATTCTTGATATCCCTTCAACCAAATTGATAAACTTGACATCTTCTAGTTACTTTATGTTATATTTTTCTATATATAACCGATACTGGATGTCGGAAATTGACGAATATAATGTGTTTACCGTTTCGGGTATTAAAATTGGACATAAGTTTTAAAAAATAATATACAACCTTATTAGACGAACATAATTATTCTTCTGCGCTATAGTCACGGTAAAGTCACGGTAGAGTCAAACAATTTTGTACGGTGCGTGGCATTTTGCCAATTTTCAAAAAAATTGAATTATTAATTTTTAAACTATTCAATTCGCCTATCTTTAGCGTGTAAGTTACGCGGTAACTTCAACGACTCTAAACTGATTTTGATAATTATTTTGCAATCCATAGAGTCCATCACCTGGTATTTATTCTACTTGTATTAGTTCAAGTTTACTCCCATGTTTATCGGAAATTTTGGTTATATACTAAGACTAGATGTTAATTCTATATTTACAACAATTAGTGGATCTTAATTGTCCTAAATCACCTAATTTAGATAAATATACAAATGCTAAGAACTTGTAAGTGATAAGTTCTTCGTAATTATTACGTTATTTGACCTATCCAGACAAACCGGAACTCTGCATGCATTTCAGAATAATTTTCGGCTTATAACATATCAACAGAATCTTTTTATATTAACAATTGTTTATAATCATAATATATATATATATATAGAAGGAAATATAGCAATAATACCGAACAACCGACATTCTTATGTACACACTTGCTAATGAATTTTACGCAGCACAATTATATCAAGGCTGTTTGACCACGCTTCACTAATTATGCGAACAACGTCGCAGAAAAAAGTTAGTAGCTAGATTAAAATATTATCTTCATAGTATAATGAATTTGCATACAGTACCTATAACATGCAAATTCAACGTCCAACCTATTCACATGTTTGCGATATCTCCTAGCGGGCAAGTTCGAAAAAATCTAGTATACATCTATAGATATACATATATGTACATATCATATTGATTTGTCAGTCAATTCTTATTATGATATTGCATTAAAATAGACAATACCTATAATCCATATGGTTATAAACCTACTATTTTATTATAATTAGAATAATTATGTAATAACTTACTTGCACATTAAAAAACGCTACAAATTCATTTAAAAAAATCTAGATTCTTAATAGTACCTCCATACGACTATATATTTATTTTTATTTACTGCATTTAAAAACTAAAACTACGCATTTTAAAAAATAAAATAATTTGAATACGTACCTTCTTTCCGTTAACATAGAATACCAATTCTGTACAGACATTATCGTCACAAACTTCATCCTCTGCATTCAATAATCCCATGATAATATATTAATTTTTATAAATTTTTAAATTATTTATCGTGTAATTATACTGTGTCCAGTATATACATATACACGTTCAATACTTTTGATAGCTCGAATGCCACTGACTGACACGACACCTCGAATAACTTGTTGAGGCCGATCAAGATATGTGACTTCGTAAACAAGAGTTTATCTACTTTTAAAGAAATTGAAGGCCAGAATTATCACTGTTTTATTGTATCACAATTAGTAATATTTCAATAAGCAATGATCGCACAAAAAACGTTGATGTATCTGTTTATTTGTATCTATGTTATGCATATGGCAACTGTAAATCTATATAATCAATCCTAAACAAATATATAGTAAGTAATAAAAAAATATTTTATGGGTAATTTAAAATACTGTAAATATTACATAAATATATACATATCTGTCACGCCTGTCTCCCTCTCCTCTCCCTACTGTAAATATTGTAATGATAAAAAGTATACTTTGTTCCAAATTTCATTCAAATAGGTTCAGCCCTTAAAGCGTTCATAAGTTTAGCTTACCGAAGTGTGGCAACGTCGCGATTATCTGTCAATTTTCAAAAACAATTTTCAGTATGTTTGATTGTTTAGTTAAAAAGTTCTCAGCTAGCGAACTAAAACGTTAATCATGCTCATACATCAGGGGGGCGGGAGTTTCCCGCCAGCTTGAGCATAGCCGTACCATCCCTTTCTCGCAACAACTCGCGGCACTTTTAACCTACCTTTGCGGCTATCGGCTACCAATAGCAGTCCGCAGCCGCTGGCCGAGGTAATTGGCCAAAATGAAATAGTAACTCCGTCTGCGCTATCGGTATACGCTGGCGGGACACCAGTCTGAGGTGATAGGTGATAATGAAAGCAGATTAGTTAGCCTATCGTGACTAATTGCACTAGAATTAACCACGATGGTTTCCAGGGGAAACCGCGTGGAAGTCGACCTGATAGGGTGTATTGTTAGCAATGGGGCAATTAGACTCCATTATTGACAATCCCTTTCCTCCCCGCTGGCCGAGGTAGCTGTTGCGGTTGGCAGTAACGATAGCGTATACTTATTGTTTAAATAGCTGCCCGGCTGCATTGCGTTGGATTCGATCCTCACCGCAGTAACAAATAAATTAAATAATCTAATATTCAATATTTTTTAATAAATTAATTTATTTTTTCTTGCAAAGAACTATGTTATAGTCATAATTACGAGTATATTTATTAATTAAAATGAATATTATCAAAATTCATTTTATAAATAAAAGTTAGCGACATCTATGGTCTATAAACTTAAACTTTGAGATGGTCTGTTCGTTATTGGTTGATACAGCTAAAGTTTCTTAACTCATTACATAGGTGGCACCACTATAAACAAAATTAAAAGAATATTTACTTATGGATAATACCTAACAATATTGTTTGTTGAATAAAAAAAATACAATCGCATTATCTAACAAATGTTGCTGCGTTGAAAATCAAACCCGATGTGGTACGGCTAGGCAGCTATTTAACTAAATAGCTAACGCTAAGCATCCTGCTATTAGGTTGATTATAATAAATCTTCCTATAGTAGCTGGTAGCCAAATAGCTGGCTATTTAGCCAGCTTTTACGTCATAAATAGCCAGGTAGTTAAGTTATTAAAATCTCAGCTAGTTACCCATCGCTAGACGTAATGCAGTGTTACCAATATTTATATTGCTTATTACCAGTGTTGTGTAACATCCATACTAGCTTTAAATGTATGGAATAATGATGAATAGATAATCCCTAGGTTATATACACTTTGCTTATTACTAGCGCGAAATTTAACCGAAATGCTACTTATTACTACGTTTACAATTTTCGTTTGCTATTGCTAGTTTGATAATTAAAAGACTTTCTTATTTATTTACTTATATAATATATACTATATAAAATTGATATTATTTGAATATTGTTTGTTTAATTTTAGAGTATAAATTCACTGATATTATTTGGATAATAAAAAAATAATATTTAATTTACTGATATATGTATGTCAGTAACTTATTTTTTAATAAAGTATACACTCTTAGTATATACGATATAAAATTGATATTTAAATATTGTTTAGATAATTTTAAGGCATAGATTTACAAATATTATTTCGTTAATATAAAATAATATTAGGTATTTAATTTACGATTTTATTTTGATTATGAATGGATAGATAAATGTTTGTTACTCTCATGCAAAAACTACTGAACAAAATTTTAATGAAACTTTACAAAGAATAAATTTATAATTATAAATTAATAAAGATATTGTGTTAACTAGCTGAAGTATAACTATAATTGTTAAGTAAGTCGACAAAAATCCTGCCATCAAAGAGTTATTTCGGCGTTCGCTGAATAAACCGTTCAAGTTATACGAAAATAATGTATTATATGATGAAATTCTTTATCTTACATAATTCTAAAAAAAAACTGTGATAGCATTTCCTTTAGGTGAAAACCAGTTTAATTAAGCTATAGCTTATCAAAATATTTAAATTGAATACTATATTTACAATACTCATTCATGGTGTTGTAAATTAATCCTTATCCAAGTAATTACTTTTATCGCTTTTATTATGTAAAATAGTTAAATTTTGTCTTTTACGGTAAGCAATTTGGATAAATAATTTAAAAATTATAATGATAATAATATAATAGAAGAACGTCTGTAAATGAAGATGCGTGGCACGTGACCTCAAAAAGCGCTCAAGAAACAAGGTACTTCCTTCCATTCGGCTGTCTTTCATCTAAATTAACGCGGATGAAGTCGCAGATATACCTAAGCTAGCATACATTTGCTGATATGTATTTATTGATATATACTGAACATCTTTACTAGTCCAGATAAAACTTGACTGGAGTAACTTCAAAATTTAAAATTATTAATAAAACTTATGCAATCAAAATTGACCGTGCCAACGTTGAATCAACGATAATCAAAATGTTTATTATATCTAGATAGAAAAAAAAAAAAACAAAGATAGGGATAATAACGGAACATTGCCCATTAAACAAACATTTATACAACAACTTATTATAACAACAGGAGACACAGACAGCCCTAGATTTTTTTTATACAACTTAAAATGGCAAACAAGCTGACGGCCCACCTGATTAAAAGGTAACCGTCGCCTATAGACATGAGCAGTACCATGGACATAACAGAATATACTGTTTCGGCCATGATACCCTCCATGCGTTGCCATTCCTGAGGACTCAGGTGTTATTCCTCTGTACCCTGTAAATTCACTCTTCATATTATATATCCCACTCTTCACACCGAAACACAGCCATGCAAACACAACTGCTTTACGGTTGAAACACGAATAGGACAGAGGTACCCAAGCAAACGACATTTGTACAAATTTTCCTCTGGTAATATTTATGTTTTGCTGTTGTGCTTATTTTATTAAGTACTTATATTAAATGTAGATTTTTACGATCCATTTTAATGCGCAAAACATGTTTTTTATCAAAGTATTACACGCAATTCATTAATTATTAGTACATTCAACGCACTGTTAATGATTAAAATGATTATTATTCCTGCGTAATTTAAATCCTCGAAACAGTGAGGCCGCTCCTCTGAGGTCTGTGAAGGTTCCAGGAAGCTTCTGTACTTCTGGGCGAAGCCGAGCTGGCACACTAGCCTCGATTCGTACGCACAATGGCCCAAATGAGCTTCCCAAATAAGCGCAGAAAATAGAGTCCAATATACATTACATTGGGGGGAAAGGGATTGTTAGTAATGGAGTTTGACATCCCCATTGCTAGTAATATGCCCTATTAGGTCGACCTCCACGTGGTTTCCCCTGGAAACCATCGTGAACAATTCTTGTTGAATTCGTCACGATGGGCTTGCTTCATACCACAAGCACGATACCTGCTTCATCCTCATCTATCATTCTTCACTGGTGCCCCGCCGGTGTATACCGATAGCGCGGGTGGGAATACCATTCCATTACCACACATTAAAAAAAATATATATATACATTACATTACTCTGTAATTATTTAGAACGTTTTTCATATAGGAATGTATATTTGTTATACAATTCAAAATGGCAAAGAAGCTCGCTGTCACCTAGTGAAATTTGATAAATGTCGCTTATACTCGTGCTATATCATAATCCTTACCAGAGGCAGTGTTATTTATATATTATTATATCTGTTATTAGCGTATTTTTTTTTTGTAGTTAAAATAATTTTTTCTCACCTAATTGTTATACTATTATAAAGTCATCTGAGCCACACATAAAGTAAAACTTCACGTTTCTAACTCCACCAGTTGGGGGAAGAAGGGATTATTAGTAATGGGGATTGGTAGCCCCATTGCTAGCAATATACCCTGTCAAGTCGACCTTTCCGTGGTTCCCCTGGAAACCATCGTGATTGATTTATTGTTAGATTCGTCATGGTGGGCTAACTGACCTATCACTCCCCGCCAGAGTATACCGATAGCGCAGGCGGGGTTACCATTCCATTATCATCCATTAAAAAAAACTCCACCGGTGAAGTAAATTGTGAACTAGCAAACAGTTTTATTAAAATTATTATGATAATGACAAATATTTTATTTTACCAAAGTTTAAATTTTTCGTGTCAAATATATCACGTTTCTATAATGGCGTTTAATGCATGCGTAATTTTACCAAGCTTATGACAACATCTACTTTATACGAGCTTGTATATTGTAAACATAAAGTCAAACGACAATACATACGTAAGATCTTGTTTTATAAATAAATGCATATAAATTAATTAGTTATGTAGATATTTTATCACAACGCCGACCGTTTTTCAAGTAATTGAAGGCAAATATAAAGTTTTACAAAGAAAAGAATTGTCATGCGTTTCAAGGCGTATTTCATTATTTTATAGCGTTATCAAAATAATTTGTATGTCAATGTTATAAAAAACTTAATGGAGATTATATGTCTTTGACAGTTTTCGAATTTTAATACTTTTTGTAAAAAAAAAAGTTGTTAGAGAAAAGCATTTAGGGTAAAAGGAGAAGGAGGTACGGAGAAGCTGGCATCAGGCAAAATCGTATTCAGCAGGGCCCAAGTACCCCAAAATGTACTCTAAAAAGTACCGATGCCAAAAAGTTTCACAAAATGTCATAAGAATAAAATTTTTCCGATGCTTCCCTTGGTCTACTACTCATTTAACTTTGGATTACTAATTTCAAATTCCAAATTAATGAGCAAGATCTATGAACAAGGATTATCAAATTCGAAACTAGTTAGACAATCTCCATGACATACCTCAATAAATAATTATAATAATGCAAGCATGAAAAATAAACGACAGACGAACTTACATTTCAAATATAAGTTTGAGGTATGAAAATCCATAGAAATCAGATTTACAGAGAAGAAGAAACTGCAGTGATATGTAGGAAATAAGAAACGTTGTTTTATAAATCAGTATATATTAATTTTAATTGAAATACAATTAAAGTACATTAAAACCGATTAAATATTGAAATATGGTTAAAATAAAATTGAAGGCTTAATAATATTTTGAATAAACAATCTGCAACTAATTCCTACGCAACGACGTTCCACTGCTGACCTTCTTTACTTATAGTCGGTTTCACCTGAAACTCAAAATAATAATTTGAGAATTAAATTTTAAAGAAATGAGTTTATTTATTTTTACTACCTATTTGGCCTTAACGAGTGCAAGGGTAATATACCCTGTCAAGTCGACTTCCAGATGGTTCTCCTTAAATTTTTTTATGTTTAATTCCTGATTTGTCACAATTGGTCCACTGACCTGACTTCATCCTCACCTATATCTATACTCCTACCATATTATTTATATTCACTGGTATTGTAATACCACACACTGAGTTAGTATTGCAATTAAATGAATTAAGAAAAATTAAGAGTGTGGTTAATTCAAGTTTATGAATAGTAATTAATATTATGCTTTTCAAACAGTATTCGACCACAGAAACTTATAGAACAATTTCCCAAGCAACATGGATAGAAAAACAATAAAAGATGTTGACCCTCCCATAGAAACACGGTGCATCTGGCTGTTAAGTTGGTATCTGTGGAAAGCATAAAATTGTATGTCAAATTTCGATACAGGTTTCAATTGAAGTAATAAAATTGTACCTTTTCGGTGAACTCATCTTCACATGCCATTCTTATCCGTTCACAAGTGGCTGGTGCGTGGAGCACAAAATCTGGTTTCACACCAGCATCGATTCGCGCAGATTTAATTGCTTCCTTTATAGCAAAAAATACTGACGCAGCCAAAAAGAGAGGTGGTTCTCCCACAGCCTGGAAAATAAATATAAGTGAATGAACCATGTACGTAAAAATTACAAAAATTAGGTACACACTAATAATAGTTCTACTTTCCTCTAATACATATTATATACTAGATATTTTCCGCGGCTTTGCCCGCGTGCGTCAGTATATAAAGATTTTTGTGTTCGGATATAACCTACCCGTGTACCAATTTCATTCAAACCGATCAAGAATTTTAGCGTTATTGAAACAAAAACATCTAATCATCCAAACATCTTTACAAACTTTCACTTTTATAAAGGACTGGGCCACTAGTTCTTTATAACTTCTTCGACATCACACGTTATTTATTTATTTTTTTTAAATAAAATGCCGCCTATATAATATAAGTTTTTGTAAATGAAAGAATTTTAAAATTTAAAATTATTTTTTAATTAATCCACTATAAACAGACATACAAAAAAACTAAATCTTTCCTCTTTGTAATATTAGTTTATATTTAGATATAGACGTTAGTAAATATCTTCGGAGATGTATTACTTAATCTCTGAATAGCTTTTAATAAGTCGAAAATGGAATGGTAAGTATACTAGTAAGTAATAATAAATGAAGATGGTTTCTAGGAGGGACCGCGTGGGTAATGGGGTCCCATTACTGACAATCCCTCCCCCTCCCAAATGTGTAACTAGTTAGTCAGTAAACAACTAATTTTTAATATATATATATATATATATATATTTTACTTACCTTAGAAGAATAAACAGCTCGTGGGTTAGGTGCACCTTTAAGAAGTGAAACATTGAACTCTTTAGGTATATCGGAAAAGCCAGGAATTTTGTATGTTCCTGGTCCTTTCGATAAAATTTCACCAGTTGGCAAAAACAACATCTCCTCCATAGTAAAAAAACCATAGCCTTGCATGAACGCACCTTCTATTTGGCCTATATCGATAGCAGGATTTATACTTTCTCCTAAATCCATTACTATATCAGATCTTAACACCTGATGATCACCAGTAAGGCAATCAATTATGACTTCAGAACATCCAGCTCCGTACGTAAAGTATTCATAAATATTCCCTGAATTAGTTTTATCATTATACTCAATTTTTGGAGCTGAGTAATATCCCGTAGCAGATAAATTTACTCTATCTAAATACGCTGCCATAACCCAATCTTCCCACTTGCCATTGGGATTTTTAATTTTATACGACTCTAATCTTTCTTTTAAAATAGTGCAAGCATCTATTACTGCCATACCATATAAATCAGAACTAATGCTCGCAGCTGTAGGAGAACTGTTTGGCACTTTGTCGGTAGACATTTCACTAATATGTATTTTGCTGATATCCAAATCCAGTGCTCTTGAAGCTACTTGGATCATTTTAGTAAAAAGTCCTTGTCCCATTTCTACACCTCCTATAGATAATAAAACCGAACCATCATTGTATACCAATAATAATGCTCCAGCTTGCATCAGTACATCAGATTGAAAAGATATACCGTATTTCGTTGGAACTATAGCAATCCCTTTCTTTTTCCATCTGTTCATTCTGAAAATTAAGCAGATATGTGCTACTCGTTTATTATTATTATTAGTATTTAAATATTTTAGCATTCTCAAATTATCTATTTACCTAATTATTTTATTCAATAGATAAACGGAATTACTTCAATTAATCTACAATAAGTCTAGTATTACAGCCGAGGCCTATATTCAGCAATAACAGTTAACAGAATAAAATCTATTATTTATCTGTTTAACAAACAAATATTCTATAAACCTACTTACTTATTAAATTCATCCACTTCGACCTTTCGTCTCCAGTAAGCACTATTTTCTATACATTCATTCCAGCACCTTGATAAAGTGCAATATTTAAGTGATTGGTTGTAATGAGTCAAATCTCCCTCTCTATACATATTCAAAATTGCGATTTCTTCATATGTTTTATCTAAATTCGCAGCTATATCTCTTATCATATTTTCTGCAGCGAACATAACTTGAGGCGCACCAAAACCTCGAAAAGCTGTATTTGAAGGCAAATTTGTTTTACAAATATATGCATTTACCTCAACATTAGGTATATTATAGCAGTTATCAATATGTGCTATAGATCTTGACACCAACTGAAAAAAAAATTATAAAAATCGATGGCAATTTAAAGAATAATACTCCAAATTTAGAATACTTTTGTATCTATACAATAATGTTTATAGCTTTATAACTGTCATTTAATATTGTTTTGCTCCATTAAGGTTATTTATTTGAAGAATGATGAAGAATACTAAATTATCCCATCTATCTATTACCTACTATTTTAGGTTTCTTGCATACTAGAAGAAGAGAATCGAAAGCCAACGATTTATATCCTTACATAATACTCATATAATCGTGTTACACAATTTAACATCATTGTTTGGTTATATTTCATAAGCATGCTAGTTTTCAATATAAATATGTTTATAAGTAGCACCATGAGATCTTACCGCACTAGATAAATCCATAGAGAAACCGCCATTGCAATAAATATCTATTGCGGCACCAAAAATCTTTCCATCATCATCAAATGCTACTTTATATTTGATAAGGAAAGGATGTCTATAGCCAGTCGTTTGCATATCTTCATCCCTATCTAAAACTCCTCTGACAGGTTTATTTAATTTATACGCTGCTATTGCCACTGGAACAGCTAACATCATAGCTCTAGTTTCTTTCCCACCAAAAGCTCCTCCAAGCCTTTTTACTTTACATACGACTTTATGGTTTGGTATACGAAGCACTCTTGAAACTATTTGCTGAAATATACAAAATTTAACTAACTACGAATATACTAAAAATGTTATTTATAGTCAATAACATTATTAAGACCCTTTTCTAATATCCTACCATTTTTTTTTATATTTCACTTACCGCTATTTCAGCTGGATTTTGAGAACTACATATTATTTCTAATTCGTCTTCTTTTCTTACAGCGTATGCAGACATTGTTTCCAAATAAAAATGTTCCTGAGCTCCGCTCCTAACGTGACCCTCAATAATGTGAAATGAGTTCGAAAAAACTTCTATCAAATCTCCTTTTTTTAAAGAAACAGGTGACCCAGAAAAGAAAGAACGATGAACTATAGCATCTTCTAATGTAACTATTGTTGGTTGTATTGGATCATACGTTACTGTTACTAGATCTTTCGCTTTTCTAGCTATCATTTCAGATTTAGCAACCACAGCTCCAATCACACAAGATCGGCTGGATACTATATTACTAGAAAATATTTGTTCATCTTTTATAAGAGGACCCACTTTGTTAAACTCTGCATCTATATCTACAGCCGATAGAAATTGTTCCACACCTGATATTGAAAGGGCTTTACTAGCATCTATTGACTTAATTCTAGCATGTGATTCAGTACTCAAAACTAATGTCAAAAATAATTCTCCTTCGATATGTGGAATATCATCACAGTACATAGCTTCACCTGTTGCTTGTTTCATTGCTGATATGTGTGGTACGGGTTTTCCAACACAATCCGAAATTTCAATGGCGTCGTTTTTCAAATCAAAATATTGCGAACTCTTTGGCTCGCAAATATGTAAGTCGTTGATACCATATAACTGGCTGTTTATTAGATTATCACCAGTCGCTGACGTTAAATCACTTAAAACATGAAGATAAAATTTATAAAATAAACTTAAACATAGTGATTTACGGTAGATCGCCATACCTCCAGGAACAGAAATGTCTAATTTTAATTCATGTGTAAGTGAATCCATTACTTTATTTAACATATTTTTATTCCAACAACATCCTTTTATTAAATTACACGAATTTACTGCACATATAGTAGTTGGTCCCATGCCCCCATAACAAATTTTAATTTCTGAAATTACTTTGTCAATAAATTTAACGCTAAATGCTGCTGTTACAATAGAAATATCATCATTTCTTCTACGCGACTGTTTGTATGCTTTAAAAAAATGTTGATTGTTAGTAAATGGTATTTCTATAGATACAACAATGTCATTGTCTCTAAGTAATGTTTTTCTGTAGCTCACAAAAAAATCACTATCAATTACTACCTTTCTATGTCCTTTGTCTAAACTGTAAATATTGAGTACTGCAGAACACGCCATTAATATTGGATTCAAATCAGATATAGGGCTAGCTGTTACTATATTTCCAATAAGTGAAGCAACATTTCTAACTTGATTACCAGCAAACCAATGAAGTATATTTATTATAGCTTCAAAAACTTGTCCTCTGCTAGTGTCAAGTTTCAGCTGTCTATTCAGAAAACTATTCACCTCATTTAAAGAAACCGCAGCACCTATTGTTAATTCCTCTTTAGTAGCGTCACAAATATACATTTCTGGTATCATAGTCGGACAAAGTAATATGGGATATTTTATTTTCTTGAATTTCATTTCTACTCCTATTTCGGTATTGCCAATTACAATTTTGCTATTTGGATATTTATTTTTCAGTACTATCAAATCTTCAAGATTCTGTGGTCGTATCCATATTACGTTTTCTCCTTTAAACATTAAATATGACTCGCTATAACTGTTATTCAACTTTAATTCAGGAGGAAAAATTGGTTCTTGTGTTGCATCATATGGTACAAAAGATGATTTCCTAAAAAGCTCATTTTTATTATTCTCTTCCGCTTTTTTATTCCGACAGCAATTATCACCCATTGCGCACGAACTGCTTCCTTTTGCATTTACATAATTTATTTCCCATGCTTCCCCAAATGTTTTGAAAGCTTCAATTATCGGTCTGTAACCAGTACATCTACATAGATTTCCTTGCAATGCTGTGTCTATGTCCGAATAGCAAATCTTTTCTTTACTTCTTAATAAAGCATACATGGACATTACGATCCCCGGCGTACAAAATCCACATTGTGACCCATGTGCTTTCGCTAGCCTTTCTTGAACCGGATGTAATCGATCTTGCGTCGAACCGATACCTTCTACTGTGGTAACCGCTAAGCCGTGCATAGCACATACCGGAGTCAGACAAGCATTTACAGCTATATGTCTAATGATATAGACGTTAAGGTTTGTATTTATTCAAAACTCGATTTAAATCTTGACCTCCCGGCACGCGGCGTTTGGTAACAATAAAGTAACTACTACATATAAGTGGAAGAATTCGTGAACATCAATAAGCCTAACGCCCGTTAATACTATCATCAACCTAAGAATGGAATTAATTCCCAGCAGCCGTATTTCCGAACAAATACGGCAATGAATCTTTCAAGAATAGAGCATATGTCTTCCTAAAAGGCCGACAACTGACCTGCAATTTCACTAATATTGCATCATCAGGTAAGTCGCTTACTCATTTGCCCCTAATCCTTTTTCAGTGGATGCAAATGGCTCAGGACGGTTCTTTATGGCAATCTATAGGGAGCTTATGTTCAGCAGTGATAATGATGATCATGATTGTCATTACTGAGAACTAAGATGTTAAATTTCGGTATAAAGTTATAAATTATATTGCTATATATTTGTATAACTACTTTTCAAGGGAAAGAAAACTAGAAATAAAACTTGCCGCATTACCAACGTAACAATAATCGACTAATATCCTTCTTCTATGGCTTAAATAGTTGCATTGTAATTAACATACCACTAGATTTGCCCATTTCTCACAAAACATAGCGGGTGAGCCTATCACTATCACTCGAGTTTATTTAGCACCTATACTTTGGTAACATTAAAAAAAAAACAGTAAAATATTAAAAAAATAAACATTATTAAATTAAGAAAATAGTAAAAAAGGATACTTGACGCGATCTTCCAGTTTCAAATACTGAGAAACCATGACTGTGCAGGCACCACAGCCACCCTCTCCGCAGCCATACTTTGTACCCGTTAAGTGAAGCTTCTTACGTAAATACCAAAGCAACGTCCATTCTGGATCAGGTTCGGATTCCACTACCTAAAAAATTATTTAATTATTTAACACTTTAATGCACCAATATTATAGGACTTGTTGAAGGATTTTCAATAAACATAGTATAGTACAAAAGTGGTCTTATTGCTAAGCAATCTCTTCCAGACAACTTTTGGGAAAAAGAATTTAAAGAATAAACGAGTTGACGGCGCGTTAAAAAAATACAGTTAAACTTCGAAGATATTAACAAATACTAAGTATGTACCTAACCTAATATTTTAGCCATTCATTTAGTGCATTCAAAATACTTCAAAGTTTGAAGACGAACGTCTTTAACCAGTGCGTGTTGAACCTATGGAACCGAAACACGGTTGGCCATACGCAGAAGCTATGTTACTCAGTGAGCTATGAAGAGGGCTATGCTTGATGTTTCTTTGCGTGATAGAAACCGCAATAAAATAAAAAAGAACGACACGGCCTGAATCAGAAGCAAGCTGAAGAGTAAAAGGTCACATAGCTCGAAGAACCGACAACAGATGGGAAAGAAAGGTTTTTAAGCGGCGACCCTGTATAGGCAAACACAGTGTAGAACGACTTGGGTTCGTTCTATACTGTGTTTGCGTTTCGTATTATTATAAATAGAACGACGACCTCAAATGCATTGCGAGGGTTAATGGATGCATATTGCTCGGGACCGGTCTTTACGGCAGAGTACGGGGGAGGCCTATGCTCAGTAGTGGCCAACGATAATGTGATGATGATGAAGATGATGAATTGGTACTTTTTGAATTAACCGCAGTAAATTAAAAAAAGGTCGCAAATAAAAACTAATGACATATTCTGATCTGCTATAGTGAATTTTTCACGATAAGCCAAATAACCCGACATCATCCACAGCTGTGATCACTGACTAGTAGCCTGCCAACGAATACCAATAGCGCAGGCGTGATAAAGTACCATTACATTAAGAATATGAATCTCTCGCTTATTTACTATAAATGGCCCTGAACAACTAGCATTTGTATTTGAGGTCATCGCTCTGTCTAGTGGGGGTCACCCTATTCGCCACTAGGGATATAAATAGATATTGTGTTCATAATCAGTGGCTTGACTCTCGTAATATTATCAACGGCCTACTAAAAAGTTCTGTAGCTCATAACTATAAAATGTGAATCTGTAAATTCTTCTTACTATTGTTATAAATATGAAAAATTATTTGTTGCCTCATAGCTTATGTACTGATGAAATTTTGCCAGTAGTTGCCACACTTAGCAGGCGAGTTGGCAACCGCAGTTTGGCTTTTAGTGATATTTTAAAAGTGACGCTGCTACCGATATCACGACCATTAATTTTCCTTAGACGCCTTTTAAAACACCCACGGAAAAGGAGTGGCCCATTCTATGCCGGGACCACACAGTAAAATTTGGTATAAACGTACTATATGTATGTATGAGATGAAAATGACTATTTTTTATCCCGGTCAATAAACATAAACCGGTTCCGCGGACGAAGTTGCGGATAAAAGTAAAATCCAATATAGCTGTAAATCGTGTATTAGATGAAATCATAGGAAATTGAAATATTTAGTAATTTGTAGTGTAATCCTGCATAAAAAAGTGTATCTAAGTGTACCAATCTACTTGCATACTATACAATACACAAATATAGTCGAACTTTAAAAACTTAATTGCCTACTTACGCATTACGAGTTGTCTAATATAATATAAATTATCTTATATGCATCATGTGCGGTCGTCCATATTTACTTACCTATCTAACCTACCTATAAAATGAAATTCATGCCCGTACGCAGAATTATAATTAGCTTGCATTTTTGTTTAAAGGCATATTACGCACCGATATCAATAATTCTTTCTGCAATTGATAATGTTTTTTTATAATTAAAGGTAATTGTTTATTTTTTAAGAAACAAAACAAAATAAAAAAAGGCACTTACCTTCTTACCGTTCACATAAAACACTAAATCTGTTTTGGCATTCTCAGGTATGTGTATCGTTAATAATTCCATTATTTAAATAACGCACAAAGTGCACATTTACAGCTGCACAAGTTGTCGAGCTACCAAGCTGTAACATGCGACTGATATAAAAATGCGACTAAGGTAACTGGTTTAGTAAACATGCCGCTCGCGAGCCCTGATAGACAATAAATTGACGGAGATTAATACTAAATAGGTAGGTATAAATTTATGAAGTATTTTATGCTACAGACTGTTCCATTCAAACAAATGCAATGCTATTTATGAAAACATTCTCCAGTGTATTATTTATAATTTACACCAACATACATAAGAGAACATCATTTCTGATATCTTATCAACAGTAGCAGTATTACTTACGACTTCATTCACATAAATAATATTTTATCGGTTGCTTTTATTAACATTCTCTTATATCATTATCTATGTATATAAACGGAAAATTAGAATGACCCCAATTTATTCATTACATTAGGCAACTACCTAGTGCCGAAACTAGAAATATTAAATAATCATTTTTAACCATACTATGAAATCTAAGAGTTATTACTCCAATTACCTATACCGTACCAGTTAGTAAAGTTATAAATTCAGACATACAGACCACAGAAGTGGTGAATTCGAATCTTATCGAAACCTAAATAAAAATAATTTCAAGAAGAGGAATTCGACTTTTTTATTTTTTTATGTGAGTTATTACTCCGCTAGTTCTAAACCGAATTAGAAAATTATTTTTTTATTTGAAAGAATATATGTACTTACAGATTGGACCCATACAATTATAATCAAAATCGGCTCAGTAGTTTAGTTTTTAGATCAAAATAACTGGTTTTGTTACAATTGAAGTGGATTTTTTTGTGGAACACAATTTTTAATTAAAAAGGCAGATTAATAAGTCCAGTAAAAATGTATGAAGCTTTAATATCAATATATAATTTATGAAATGTTTGGACAGGGCATTGTTTTGAAAATATATACACGAAATTTCGTGTATGTAATTTCGAATTATGGTGAATATTCTCCGTCACTTAAGATGATTCACAACTGGTTTACCGAGTTTCGTCGTGGTAGAACAAGCACGGAAGACGCACCTCGTTCAGGACGTCCAACTGAGATAACCACTCCAAAAATGATCACGAAAATTCACGATATCGAATTCGGAGATCAACAAGTGAATTTGAGGTAGATAGCCAACACTGTAAACATCTCATATGAATAAATTTCTAACATATTCCATGAACATTTGCATTTGAAAAATGTCGGCAAAATGGATGCCACGTTTGTTGACAATTGACCAAAAACGTGAGTATCACAATTTCCTAGGCTAATTAGTGGCTGTTTAAACGAAACCTAGATGAGTTTTTGCGCTGTTTCATTACTGTAGATAAAACATGAATTCATATGGTGTATAAAACACCAAAGACAAAACAACAATCTAAGCAGTGGGTTGAAGCCAGTGGCAGTCCTCCGAAGAAGGCTCAGTCAGCAGGCAAATTTATGACCACGGTTTTTTTGGGGCGCACAAGGTACAATCTTAATTGATTTTCTCCAAAGAGGTAAAAAAAATTTAAGGAGAGTATTACGCTATACTCTCAGACTAATTAAATAATGAAATCGACACAAAACGGCCTTATCTTGCCAAAAAGAAAATCCTGTTTCACCTCGATAATGCTCTACTCATTCTTCCGCCGTTGTAACAGCCAAGCTAGTGGAGTTACGCTACGAAATGCTTCCCAATCCACCATATTCTCCTGACTTATCTCCAAGTGGTTTCTTCCTTTTTCCAAACAAGTATAATGGTTTGGTGGACGAAGCTTTGAATCTAATTTGAAAGTTATTATTTTTATTATTACTTCAGGGAGTGCGGGTTAGCAACCGCTGTTATGCCTTTCAAGATACTTTAAGAGTGACGCTGCTGCCCATCCTTCGCGCTTTGAAAGTTATGGCCTCCTACTGCCATGTGCAGGAATGTAGATAAGGCCGCCTTCTGTATCACTTCTAATCAATATTTACTGTATTTGTTTTTAACTTGTAAAAAACCAAATCTTTTTGTAATATGGATAAAACCATATTACGCCGACTCCAAATGATTGGGATAAGAGTAGGAAGATGATGATTTGTTTTTAACTTGGTGCAGTAAAGTGTAAAATAAATAAATAAATAATACTTGAAATCCCCATATTTTACCGAGCCTATTAGAATATGTTGACAGAGAGTGCCACTCAAATTAATTTGTATATTCTCAGTATTTTACTTCACAGAAGAGTTAGGAAGGAGAAGGAATTGTTAATAATAGGGATTGGTAGCTCCATTGCTAGCAACACACCCTGTTAACCTTCTAGCAATTTCCCCTAAAAACCATTGAAGTTACTTCTTAGAAAATTGAACATGATGGGGTAATTAATCAACTTTCATCCTCACTTATCCCCTGTCACTTGTGTCTCACCAGCATATACTGTTAATGCAGGCGGGATGTCCATTCCATATTCACCCATTAAAAAAGCCCCCATATGCAGCTATTACATTCAATCTCATGTATACAATACAATTCGATACAATCGTGAAAATATCTATAGATAGATTAATTTTTTTCTTATCTCTGAAAGCAGGTCTGTCAGCTAACGAACTCAAAGCACAGTGTGTATTGGTAACAAAATTTATTGGTAACAAAATTTATTGATAACTACAAACTCATTATATATACTAGTACTCTCCTTATTATTATTATTTACAGCAACTGTCTAAATACATAAATTTTAATAAAGTTAATTTATTAAAACATAAATTCCTATTTCATTATTAAATATCTTCTAATACGTCCTATTAAAATGTTCCCTTTAGAAAATTAATTTAATTATATTGCTGTAGGTATAGGTTTTCCTTTTAAATTTTATGATAAATAAAGCAGTTATTATGCCTGAATGCCATCTAGTGTATAATATATATAAAGAGTATAGAAGTTGAAAAATTTTTCAAATAACAATTTTGTGGTTAAACAATTATAAAAGTTGATATGTAAACATGTAATGTAATGTAAACAATACAGGAAAGTATTTATGATGACTTACAGGAATTAATAAAAAAAATACCTCCAAAAAATCTTTTGTCATATTTGCGAACTTCCATGATAATAAGTCAATGGAGTATAGAGTAGATTCTGAAACACCATTGTCTACCTTAAAATTAAAAAATTAATTTGATATTACAATGAAATGTTTATTCTAAAGACGAGTATAAACAAATTTTTTAGTAGAATTGGATCATATATACATTACATTTAAATTTAGATAGTCAATACTATAATAGTATCGATAAACTATCAAATTAAAATTATAATTTTAGAGATAGTTTAGGGAATGGTAGCTCGGAATCAATTCCAATATTACTTCCTACACACTTGAAAAGTTATCTCTTAATTTTAAATAAAGAAAAGAATAACAAAAATCTACTAGATGGCATCATCCACCTCAATTATTGTTACTATACACATGTTTTTTAATAATTATACTCAATTCATGTTTTGAGAAACTAACTGAACAATTTATTCTTAATTTAAATATATAAATACAACCTAAACATGTGTCAACTCAAATGAAGATTAGATTATAAGAAATAAGGAAACAGGATTGGTCATCAGGTACTGCTAAATTAAGCAGATTTTAAAACACCTTTTTGTTCTAATTCTTTCTCTACCACAGTACCTTCATAAAGTATCTTATCTTTTAAAGCTTCCTGTAGCAACTGTGCATCAAATCTCTGTTTAGACCATTGATATCGACAGAATGACCAATAAATTAATGTGCTTATAGAGAATGTACCAAAACCAATGTGTTGTGATAACATAGGTCGAGATGTCTTGAGGAAAGCTGCCAAACCCACTCCAGCTCCTGTAGCAATTCCATACAAGAAACTTTCACGGAAACATGGTATTTTAGATAAATCTCTACCAAATACCACTAAACCCTGAAAACAATATAAATGATATTGAAATTGATCTTTTCATTTTATAAGATTTCAATTGATAATTGAACTCTTATAAAATAAAAATACTCATGACATAGAGAATCAGAGCCATACATTGACTATAGTTTTGTATATATGATTGAGATGCTTACATTTTTTTTACATAACTTAAAATAGCAAACAAGGTGATGGGCCACCTGATGGAAAGTGGTAATCATAGAGGAAAGAGATTGTTACTTATGCAGACTACTAATCCTATTGCTAGCAATATAACTTGCCAAATCAACCTCCACTTGGTCCCCCTGGAAATCATCATGCTGAATTCCAGGTGTATTCATTATGACAAGTTAAGAGACCTGCCTTTTCATTCCCACCAATACACCACCAACCATACCATTAGTGCAGGCAGCCAGGGTCGCCATCCCATTATCATCCATAAAAAAAACAATACAATGTGATGAATTTATAAGAATTAATTGCAATGGTTTCCAGGTAGGACCATGTGGAATTTGACCTGACATAGTATATTGCTAGCAATAGGGTTGGTAATCCCCATTACTTCCATGCCCATTGCAATGCCTTCACACCCCCTGTAGATGTAGGTTACAGAACCACCATCAGGGTGGAAAGGGACTGTTAGCAATGGAGTTTGACAGCCTCATTGCTAGCAATATGCCCTATTAGGTCGACCTCCATGTGGTTCCCTCTGGAAACCATTGTGAACAATTCTTGTTGAATTCATCATGATGGGCTAACTGACCTGCTTCATCCTCACCCATCATCCTTTACTGGTGCCTCGCCGGTGTATAGCGCGGCTAGGGTTATCATTCCATTATCGCCCATTAAAAAAACGAACCACCATCAACACCCTATATATCTTTCCCCATTATTAAAATTTTGCACCGCATATTTTTGCCCTAACTAGATAGATTACACAAACGTCAGGTATAATAAGTATTTATAGAAAATAGGTACTAAATTAAAAATGCAACAAATACCTTTTTTTCTTCTGGATCTTCATCCAACATACTTTTGACAACGGTATCCATGACTTCTAAAATTATGAAGAAAATTTTAATTATAGTTGTGATTCGGTGGATGGAAATAAAAGAAATTACGTAAAATAATATGAGAGTAAAATGTAATGTAAATGTGTTACGGTAATAATAACTTAATAAAATACCTTAAAAAGTTTACAGTACTTGAACCTAAGAAATTTGAAATAGGTAACTATTTTTATGAAATATTTATTAATAATATCATAATAAAAGAATCTAGAATAACAAGCAAAGCATATATTTTCAATTTTTCATATATGCATGTTATTTTTCTAAAAAAATTACAGACAATATTAAAAAGTAAGTAATAATAATAACATTCCATCAACTGTCACTACTTCAGCTGACAGTGACAGTGGGACTGTTTTTTTTTACAATTTTTATTGCTTTTTTACCTAAGAACAAGGAGTTAAATAAAAGGAATGATAAAATAATAACTGTAAATCATATGATTCACATCACACATCCAACATATTATTTATTTTAATGTTTAAAAGAAATGTATTTGTAAGTGAAACGCTGTTTTTGAAATGCCACCATAACTCTGACTGCAATGGTGCCTATTGAAAATGTCCATAATCCACCATAATAGATTTTTGTCTATCGCAGGTCCGATCTCCTGTAAATATGCTACTTTAATTCTTTGCCTCTTCAAAACATCCGCTAGCTCTCTTCCTCTTCCAGTTATAAAACCTACGTTCTACTACCAAATGTGATATATATTTTTCTTACTTTATGGACTAGCGTCTTTCGTTGCCCCCACCTGTATTGGTTCAAGAACCCTTATCCACTTCCCATAGGCACAACCCTTGTTCACTCTCCACAGGCGATGGGTGCTGCACATGCACGTTGCCTCTGGAGTACACCTATCGCGATCTTTTTTATACGTATCCATATCATAAAAATATTTAGCTTATGGTTTTACGACTGGCCGCCTGCCTGACGTATATATATATATATATATATATATATATATATATATATATATATATATATATATATATATATATATATATATATATATATATATATGTGTGATTCTTAATATTTAAAAGTAATCACAATATTCCACAGACGATGTCAGCAAGTTTGTACGAAATAAACTAGAAAGTATAATACATAGAAAATGAAATTGCTACAGAAAAAGATTAGGTGATTGCTGAGATGATCAAATGAAAATTTATATTTTATTATTGGATGAAACATCTAATAGTCATATGACTATTAGATGTTCATATATATGAAATCAATAATATTTATTTTTTCTATTCCAAATCGGATTTCTGGATTCGTTTTTAGTTATAGCTCAATTCGTATTTGCTCTAGTTTATGGATATGGACATATTTGTCAGTTACTTACCACTGTCACTGTCACTTTGACACCAATTTGTAAACCGCAATCATTGTGAAAAAGACTGAAGAAAGAATGAAGAAAAAGAAACTGATAAAACATGAATTGATTGGTCGTCGATGACTGGATCGCTATTATGCTTGCCTGTTTCTTTCAGCCAAGGCTTTTCTCAAGGTTCTAAAAGAATGTGTTTACGTAAAATGTTTTACAAAAATGTTTCAACGATGGACCTTTCGCCTCTGTGTTATTATAGTCTTGTAAATAATCAATACTAATGAACAATCTGTGCCATTTTCTTTAGACTAGAGTGACAAAAATCAGTTCGTGATTCGCGGGTGATGAAGTCCGTGAAACTACTTCGAAGCTATATTTAATCTCTAGCACAACAGACAAAGAAACTATATTGTTTGTTAAATAACTCTAGTGAAATATTCTGAATGTACTTTAATTATACTTACATAAGTATATAATAATCCAATAACAATTTACGTATTGAAAGTTACAATCACCAGCTTTTATGATAGGTAAGTACTTAGTTTATAAATAATAAACACCACTGATCATATTACACCAACAAAATTTACCGTATATTCTGTCACTTCAATATGTATTAAAAATAAAACTAAACAAATAAGATCCTATTAATATTATAAATGTGGAACTATATAAGGATAGATGATGGATGTCACTCTTTCACATTAAAACTATTAAATATATTTGGTTCATGGGTAGGTTATATCCTAACCTAGCACATAGGATGGCCAGTGAGCACCCTTAGAGGATTACCTCTATGTCAAATTTTATGATAATTGTTTAAGTAGTCAAGGTACCAAGTAGTAACAAACTTGTAAATGGTGGTCAGTGGATATCCTTATGGGTGATGTTTATTATTATTTCATAAAATTTAATGTTGAAACTTTTTGATTATGAACTAATAGTACATTAATATTCAGATCAAAATTAACTAATAGATCTAAATGAAAATAATATTGAAAGTAGGAGGCAAATTTTATGATTATTATTAATTAATTTTATTATTAGATGAAGCCACAACTGAGTCATTTAAATTTCATGAAACTAAATTGCTACTGCTAATCTATACAGTATTTTTCTCTAATTTACAAGTAAACAATCAATTATTTTTGAAAAAAAAAACAGTTAAACTGTTGTTAGCAATGAAACTCATATAAAAAGTTACATTTGAGTTAATTTTGAAGCACCATTGCCAATTCCTAAAATTTCAGTTTCATATTACAGTAAAAGGATTACTCTAAGGACCAGTAAAAGCAACATAGTAGAAAGTTATAACTCAGTGGTATAAACAAATTTGCATCAGAACTGTTTTACACTTAATTGTCAATGGTGCATACCATAATAGTTTAGATAAATTATCAAATTATAATTATAGAGAAAAATTTAAAGAATTGTAACCTCAAATGGACTCAATTGCATAGTAAACTTCTACAGTAATGAGAATTGAATTTAATAATTGCTGGTTAAAATTTAAGCCTTCATATAAAGCACCCAATTTTACTTAAAATTGTTTTGTGAACATACACACCACACACAATACTATATTTACCTATCTAATTTTCTTTTAGACCAGTTCAAGTTGTTTTTTTTATATTTGAGAGAAATATATTCAGTTTTTTAAATAATTAATAACATGTGCTTAAAGCACATAGAATGTAACACATAATTTGTGCACTATTTTTAGTGTTCATATGGAAATCTCATTAAACATTCAAAATAATGGTAACATCTTTGACTCAAAGAATAATTTATGAAAATAAAAAAGATTTTATATTTCAATGGCTCTATCAGTACTGGCTTTAGGGGATATAAAGGGAAAGCCCAAAGGATCAAGAATTAATAAGATCAATAAAAACTCAGACATCATTTTAAACTCAATCCCAATTCACCTTTTATTCCATTCTCAAGTGGGAGAGGCTATCAAGTACCTTTAAAGACTTACCATTGAGTCTAAGGTAGCCAGGTTTTTTATTTTTTTATGCAACTCAGAATGACAAATAAAACGTTGGCCCACCTCATGGAAAGTGGTAATCATCATCTTTAGACATGAACAGTACCTTGGACATAACAACATATACTGAATTGCCTGTGATGCCCTTTATGCGTTGCCATTCCTGAGAACTAAAGTGTTATGCATCTGTACCTTGTAATTTCATTGTGATATTCCCATCAAACAGATAGCCACAGCCATACCAATAGCTGTTTCATGGCAATAATATGAGTAAGACATCTATTTACTACTTTTCAAACCAAAACAAAGCTATGCAGACACAACTGCTTTACAGCAGAAACACGAATGGGATACTATATCTAGTTACCCAAGCAGATGATTTTTGTACAGTATCTTTCTGGTAAGGTAAACCTGGATCTAAGCTTAATAGATCATCATCTCAATATATGATATTTTAATGAATGTGAGTAAATCTGCAAGATACAGCTAGTTCAATAATATTGTACTACTATAGTTTTTAGCTAACTACTGAAATAAGGAGGATAATGCACTTTAGGTGTATGTGTCTTTGGAGAAACATGTACCTTAAATAACTTGACAGATTTTAATGAACTTACCATAGCAATCCATTAAAATCCTACTACTAGATACATACCTTTTCCCATAAAAGCAGGCTTCAGACTTGTTATTATTATGCTAAAATATTGGCCCCTTTGCTAGCTTGGTTAATTCCTGGGATTCGTCCTCAGCTATCATCCTTCACTAGTACCTTGCCAGGGGGGAAGGATTGTTAGTAATGGAGACTGAGAATCCCATTGCTAGCAATATACCCAACCAGGTCGACCTCCTCGCGGTTTCCCCTGGCAAACTATCGTGGTTAATTCCTGATGAATTCATCATGATGGGCTAACTGGCCTGTTTTCATTCTCATCTATCACCCTTCACTGGTACCCCGCCAGTGTATACCGATAGAGCAGGCGGGATTGCCATGCCGTTTTCACCTATTAAAAAAAGTACCTTGCTAGCGTAAACCGATAATGATTAGAGGCTGCTATTTCATTTCGCAAATAAAAAAAAAAGACGTCTTGTCCTTATGGCTTAGTGTATCGAGATTTCATTTTCTTTCATAGGCATATTGTTTCTTCTATATTTAATCGTCTCTTACGACATCCTAAGAATGAGAAATTGTGGTGTATATTAGATTCTTACTCTGTTATGTATCTGGGTTTAAAATAAATATGGATATATGAATATATAGTAATATAAACTGTTGAAAAGTAACAAAATTTATAAATAAGTTTTTTACAAACTTCCCTTGATTTATATTAAATTAGCTGACCCCGCAAACGTTCTTTTACCGCCTCGAGTTGCGAGTAAATACCTAGTAAACATTAATAAAATTTCATTAACAACGGTTGAGCAGTTTCAAAGATTAACGTGTACGAACATCATAACAAGGAATTTTTATATATTAATAAGGAAATCTCACGACTTCACGCCCATTAAGAACATAAATTACTTAATACGGGTTGACTTTCATGTCATTTTGACGAAAATCTTTTACTAGTTTTAGGATTGAGATCAACTTCAGAACTTTACTTAGTACTTACGAAACATTTAACAATAAAATTAGCTGTTAATATAAACACTTACAGTGCTGTCTATCTTTACCATCCATGCCTACATAGCTAGTTTTGTTAGTAACTCTATCGACCCACTCTATTTTAGCATACCCGTGTCCTTGTGAAGTTGTTACTCGCAAAGAACAATTTATTGATATTTACTTCCAATAAAAGCTCACGACACTGTAATAATGTGATTGCATGTACACAGAGATAAATTTGTCTCGCATCTAATTGAATGGCGCCTCACAATCGCCTCTACCGCCTCCAACAAATTAACCTATTGACATAAAGGTTATTTAATCTATTTGGTAGAACCCTATGTATATTCCTATAATGGTTTTTTTATCATTATGATTTCTTGCAAAATAGGTCTACACAGGTAGTAAAATAATAATATATATTTTGCTTTTCTAAAAAATCCGCAAAGTCAGTAGTGGCATAATTAATATTGATTAGTAATCTTTCATCAATGTTTTTATAACTTTTTTGTGACAACATGTGTGTCAACGATTACATATTTTAATTGAGAATACCGAATCGTATTTCAATATTTCTTCCGCAAAAGACTGTTGTTTTAATCGTAATAAAAATAATATAGGACTAACACAGTACTTAATAATCCTATCGATTGCAAAAAGAAATCGAAATTAGTTCAGAATATTATGTTTATTGCGTAACATACACACAAAAAATGTAATCGAATTGAGAAGTTTTTAATGAGAACCTCTTCTTTTTTGAAGTCGCTTAAATATCTAATATATAGATAACACAAAAAATATTAAGTATAATCATTAAAACCATTTAAATCGTGTTCAAAATAGATGCCAACCTACATACGTCACAGTAGTTGATTAAAAGGGATCAAAAAAAGACAGACATCATTTATTATAAGTGTAAATAAATATAACCAGTATTATTTATAAGTGTTTAACCGCAATCTTGAATGAAAATAACCCCGGACTTGGGGGAAGATAAATATTACTATGTAGATAGGTAGGTATGCGGTATGATTCACAATAGGACCTACCACGCTGTGGCATATTTATATCTATATATTATAATTCACAGGTCTCATGTTGATTTACGCTATTTAATAATTCTATAAGTTTTCAATGAAACCTCATCTACATTATTGAATATGCTTACTTATTTGTTAACGGCCACTGCCCCTGAACTCAATTTGAAATAGAGCACCACATAAGAGCTTGGTGTATTGGAAAAGGAACAGAGTCGTTCATATTTGTACAAAGTCTGCAGAATCCGATATGGGCAAAAATTTGCTGTTTCCCTAACAATTAATACATGCATAGACAGACATAAATGGGAAATGTTGATTAGAATCATCATAATCGTAATCGAAATTTTTGTATTGAAAAGTAAAATTAAAAACAAAAGACACATCTGTACTGAATACAGTTAATTTGAAGTATAAATCTCAAATGCAAATTTAAAGACTTCTGTCATTAACATTCGAGAAAATGCACTCCACATAAAAACCAATTTTGATATTATATTTTAGTTCTAACTTTTTTCTCACTACTTCGTACGTGTAGATTTCAAAAGTAATTTATAAAGAGACCAAGTGGTTTTTTATAGATGACGTATGAAGATAGAGAACGTATGAAAATATACACCATATTTAAATTTATTTCTTCAAGAACACAATTGTAAAAAACGTATTTAATTTGGTACAGTAGTTTTTACGTGATGGCGATATAAACATACAAAACAGACAGACAAAATTTCTAAAAAATAATCTTTCAGCATCTGTTGGTCTTATTAGGACCCCTCATATTAACTTAAATATCTTCCATGTGCAGATATCATCTAGTTACAGTTTTATTATATTAACGTTTTATATATTTTTTTTATAAAATAGAGTATAAAATAACATAAGACGAAGTGTAAGAAGCTTAAGTTACATTCTGAGCTTGAT
Organism: Galleria mellonella; assembly: GCF_026898425.1. NCBI lineage: Eukaryota > Metazoa > Arthropoda > Insecta > Lepidoptera > Pyralidae > Galleria > Galleria mellonella. The sequence goes on from NW_026442133.1 coordinate 5,735,109, forward strand.
TAGTTGGATTTTATTGCATCGGATAACCAAATGAGGAAATTTCGTTTTCAAATTTGCTTTGATAACGCTTTGATAGAAGTATTTTACAATGTAGTATGCAATAGTGAACAGGTATCTACTCAAACTACTTACTTACCACTACCATACCATTATTAGCAAGTTCTATCTTTTTTAAACTAAATACATCACTACGTTTGTTCCTTTAGCATTTACTTTTCTTTAAACTTCCAACTCATGAACCTACATATAAATCAACCTCCTCTAAAAATCTTTCGTAATTATACTAAAACAATGCAATGTCGCCTACTCGCAATCAACCCACTTCAAAACAGAATGTTCGTACTCCTATTTTTTAGTCTTTTAATACCTAAGTTATACCTGGTCAGCGCAATATTATCTTTAATATGTTATTCGTGTCAACTTGTGACGAATGGTTACCGTTCCACTTTTAATTAGTTAATTGTTAGCTATGCTACTTCCACCAGTATAAAAAATGCAATTAATATAATAATATTGCATCTGCAATTCGCCTAGTAATACATAAGAAACACGCGTGGTTTCATCCGATCACAGCCCATCTGTGGCATTGAAGAATTGCTTGGGTGTTGAAACTTTCAAGTTAGTGTGAATCAGAGTGTATTGTACTTTTACGTGTGTGCACGCCTGAAATAACCAGTGCAGTGCAATAATTAGTGGCGTTAGGTACTATATACTACTTTGAAATTGAACGTGTGGTAAATTTGTTTCAAACCTAAAAAGAAGTGCGCCTAAAATAATGCGCCGTTATCTTTACAAACTACAATCCAGATTTATATTGTCTAGCCTACTTTGCTTTTTGTAAACAAGTGTGGCCCTGATCCTGGTGTACTCAACAACAACGTGTTATATACTATTTATATGATGGAAGATAGTGTTGAAAACCGGCCAAAAATCACTAGTTGTTAATGGCACAGATTTGAGTGAGTAAACAAATCGTTTTCATTGTCCTGGTCAAGCTAAAATTTATCAGGATTCTTATGTAAAATTTATTTCTATAGTTTGTCTTTATACCTTCTCTTGTATTACATAAAATAAAAAATTGAAGGACTGTTAAATTTAATGAACTATAATGTTGGATTACTTAAAAGAAAATTTATTTTTTATGTACTTGCTAATATCACGAATTAATGTATAATACTTATAATATTATTTTATACTTTATAAATTATTTATAATTTTATCTATGTAAATAGTATATCAATTTCCTTAATTTAGTTCTATATTTAAAAATTCTAAATTTATAAATTTTAAAAATAATAAAAATTACCAAAGTTGAATTAAATAGACAATTATCTATGTACAGGATTTGAGGAACAGAAGAGAAAATCAGTGATAAGGATATATTATTAATATATTTTATTGCTTAAAGTACACTTCCGTATTTCTGTATTATCAGTTTTACAAAATACCTAATTGAGATCAATGCGTATAGATACATAATACTTACGTAGGGGCTGTTTATTAATTACGTGAGCTTAAGATAGTCTAACAAAATTCCACCAAATGTCATTAATAGGCTTGGGGTAAATGAAAATGTGGTATGAACTTTTTATTCATTTCTAATTATTCAGAAAAAAAAATTTTTTGGAATCAGTGTTAAAAATTTAGTTATAAATTAAAATAAAGCAAGATATAGGTATAAAATAAATTTACTTATTTAAAAACCTTTGAAAGGAGGTGGAGTAGAGTCCTATAAAAAAAGAGGTTACACCTTTTAAAATAAAAAATCTTACGTAATTAATACACGTCCCCTTAATTATTGTGAACCACAAATTTGATAAAAAGTTATTCTAAAAGTGTGGTATATTTACCTATTATTATGTACCCTAATCATTTAACATAAATATTCAATTCAATTATTTACACATCCCGCCAATTTAAGTTGTAACTTATACATTAACAATAGTTAGGTGAGTAGGTATATTATTGATTGCTAAGAACCAGAACCTTGCAAACTAATCAATACCTAATACATTTCTTAAATGATCATTATCAACTCGACTCACCAAGTAGCACGGTTTTGTCTGTAGAGAATTCTATGTCGAGATAACACATGCTTGTGGCAACTTTAAACTTTCAAATCGATTACATTTAACAGTTCTCATTCTCTGTATTTATCTCTTATAATGTCTGCAACTATATCTCTGGGCAACATAGTAGCGCTTGCCGTCTTGGTCAGTGCAGCCTTGGCGCTTCTTCCTGGCCGTCGACTGAAGTACACGTACACATTGTACACTAATTGTCTAGTGTCTGCTGGTAATTCTACCCTTGTTTCATCGGTCACTTCTTCAACTCTTCCGTTGTATAATCTTCTCCAACTGAACATGGTCCATGCAGTCATTGCCTCGTCCCCGTACTGCGCCGTTGTGATAGAGTTTAGCTTGCTACGGGTTTTTAATTCTTTTATGTAAAATTAACGAATTATTTGGACTTGTTTTTGATTTATCAATAAAATTAATTATTTTATTACTGCAAGTATCAGTAAGTTCAATCGAATATATCCGTTCAATCACAAAGTCGCAGGACAACTGCTGCTGCAAAGCTCTTTAATGGGTACTTGCAAATCTGGTCACACGTTTCCGCTGTGTTGGGAACGTGATCACAATTCTGTGTACAGTACTAAGTACACAGCCAACGGTCTGGCAGCATCTTTTGTATGCAGGATCTAGCTTGCGTTTGACAACCTTGGCTACATATAGGCTAGCGGCCGTTATAAACAACGCAGTCCGTCCACAACTTCATGTACCTACGTACATGGAGTTGTGGACGGTTATACCTACGTATATACACCGTTCTTTTAATAAGTGGATATTTCTGGGTTATCGATTTTGTGTGATATAAATATTCATCAGATTTAAAGGTCCCATACTAATTTATACAATTACATGTAACTACATAATATACCTACTTAATAATTATTATCTTGCGGCTTTTCCTGCCCGAATTAGGATAAAATGGCCTACTTGTTAATATTAGATATTGTGACCTATCTATGTACTAAATGTTTGGTTTGCCCAATGGTTGACTGGTAGAGAACACCGTCTGGTGTTAAGTCCGCCATATGAACATAATTTCACTGTGCATTAAAGTTTAAATAAATAAATGCCGTTCCAAAATACAAATACGTTCAGTCGTTTATCATATTAAAGAAATTATATTAGTAATATACATATAATCATAATATAATAGTTTTCATTACATTTGCACAATATGTGTGAACACTTAGCTGTTGGGTTATTTATGTTAAATAGGCAATGGCTGGTATATATATATTTACAGTAAAATTACACCATTGTTGTCAGAGTCAGCGATGTGTGATGATTGCACGTTCTAGTTAACATCCAATCAATGGATATATCACAGACATAGTTAAAAAGTATTTTCAACTGCAAAAAATATCAGTAGATCTAAATCTAACTGAACGTGAGACTTTATACCAACCATGAGTACTTTTGATTTATTTTTATTCAATGAAACCATAGATTTGACATTTTTGTTATATTTTTTATTTGGATGAACAAACAGTCACTGTTTTAAAAATATTTAAAACAAATAAAGATTCTTAGGTACATATAATAAGAATTAAATTGTAGTTACATAAAAATAGTAAATATGAAATAGTAAATATTTATTACTTATCATATTTGTGCCATATATGCTTTATGTACAAACCCTAAAGATACTTTCTCCTTTTTGATTCTTAAGACTGGAAGAATTCCTTTTACGGGATAAGTGCACCTGTGTACATTTTTGTTACAACCTACTATCTATATTAAAAATGAATATATAAAAGCAAAAAATGAATACATAAATAAATAGATTTATTTTTATCTGATTGTTACATTTTATTTGATACAAAAAACATAAAAAAACACTATAATAATGTGGCGTTATAGATTTTAACTAAAAACCGTTCTTAAAAAAAAAACACAATAAGCAATCTCACTTGGAGATACATAAAAGAGGGTCGTAACCTGTCTTTTACCATACGTAGTTATCGTCTGTATTGTGGACGACAAATGTTGCTTTTTAGGATTCCGTACCAAAATGAAAAAACGGAATCTTTAGAGAATCACTTTGTTATCCATCTGTCTCTCTGTGTGACAAGCCCCTCTTTCTCAGAAACAAAAGAAGATATAAGGTTATCAAAAAAATAATATCAAATACTAGAGTCTGCAATCCCTTTACTGTGAAAAAATCAAATTTTTAAGTCAATAGTCAAAAGCTACGGCCATTTATTGCGTAAATTTTGACCTATAGGGTAATCCTATTGACCTAGAATTATAAAAGGCTGGAAGAAATGCCGTACAGCACAAATATAGAGAAAGGATATCTGAAAACAGTGAATTTGTAGTTACTTTATAAATATATATATATATATATATATATATATATTAATTGTAATTTATACGGAATCCTCGGTGCAATAGTTTGACTCGCACTTAGGCGGTTTTTTCCTATGGATGATGATAGAATTGTACACCCGCCCATACAATAACTGGGCACCAGTACGAAACGGTGACGTTGAAGTCAGATCAGTTGATTCATTATGACCAATTCATTATGGTTTCCAGTTTTATGATTTGCTGGCAATTGTAATTTTTTTAAATTGGATGAGAGTAAAATGGTAAACCCGTCTATGCTATCGATATTCTGGTACCAGTGAATAATAACAGATCATGATGAAATTAGGTCAGTTGGATGTGATTAATTTACCAGAAATTAACTACGATGGCTTCCATTCCAGGAGGGGGGCGCGTAGTGGTGAACCTGATAAAATATTACTAGCAATGGGGATTGGATTTTTAATAGAACAAAAATAGAATAGTAACCTCGTCTGTGCTATCATTATACGCCGGTGGAGTATCAATGAATTATGATAGGTAAGGATAAAGTCAGGTCACGCAGGTCAGTTGACACACCATGAAGTCATGGACATGACTTGTCAGTACCATTAAAAAATACCAATAGGTATTATTTAGAGTAACGATATTCAACTTTCCGAAATGGAATACTGATCTATACCGATTTTTGAATCAGTATTTTGGTACCAATAGTAAACACTATTAAGTGCAGTGCGACTTAAGTCACTGTTTCAGCTTAATGTAATAAAGACGCCCAAATAGTTGCAACTCTCAAATATGATTTTAAAATGTAAATTGTTCTTGGAACCCACTTAAATATTTCATATTTGGCGTAACTAAAATTCGATTTAAAAAAAAAATTGTGGCTCAGAATGAAATATAAGCTCTTACTGCATTTAAGTAATTATGGGAGTAACCAAAGAATGAGGTAATTACAAAAACATGGTAAATAAAAATATTGATTTGAAAATATTGTAGATGTTGAACTGGTTGAGCAATATTATTGGAACAGACGACTGACTAGCTAGGTGGGTTTAGCGAATCTTTAACAAATATGATGGATTCATTTAAGAAATAAGTCAGCCAGCAGGGTAAAAAATAGACTTTGTACAAGTAACAGTACTTTAGACGGATGAGATGAACAATTTGGCGGAAATCGTGGCAGAATAGACAGTAACAATGGCGTCGATTTTACGGTTGGTGATGATGGAACAATGTCACTGTCCTCTGGTGTGTACCTCTTTGTTTTCTATTGTAGGTAAATCGAACGTGTCATTTAGATAATTGTAATACCTAAATTAACAATGAAATTCCATGAATGTTTTAAACATAATTTCCTGGATAATTAGCAAATGGTGACACAGAAAATTTGTAACATTTACCGACTCATCACATCATGCTTCCTCAAAAACATTGCTAATTAAGTCATGATAAAACACACCAAAGAATGACGGGATGTTTCATTGACATATTAGATTGATATTATTATTATATCTTCCGTTACCTGTCCACTGCTGAACATAGGCCTCTCCTATAAGGAGGATTTTGCTAGTAGTTGTCACGCTTGGCGTGGCGGGTTAACATCCGTGGTTAGGCTTTGGTGATATTTTAAAAGGGTCGCTGCTGCCCATCCCTCGACTCTCTTAGTCGCCTCTTACGACTCGCACGGGAAAGGGGTAGCCATTATTATTATAGCATTCCATGGCAGGACCACACGACGTCTTGGGACTACATATTTGACAATATTATTTATTTATTAAATTAAAAACAGGAATGGAAGGGGTGGCCCATTATATGCCGGGACCACACGACTAGAATACTGATACTAACTGATACAGAAATGAGTTTTAGGAATAAAATTAATGTGAGACCGACATATATAATGTTAAAAATTGACAACATATAAAGATTAAAAACATAATTCCAAAAAAGTACAAAAGAAAATCTTTATTATATATTGATATGAAAATACACGATACTTTTACGATATACGTTTTTATTTGCAAGTCAATAGGTGTACTAACGACATATTGTAATCGATTAATATTTGTTCTTTGTTTTTCATTCAAGTTTTGAAATATCATCATAATATTGTTCAATGTATAAAAAGGAGGACCATAGTCGCATATGTTTCTAATGCAGTGTTTCAAATAGATTTTTTTCAATGATTTTTGCTATTTCAACTTTGTTTATACATTTCTAATATTTTGAATCGCAAACAAATATTAAAATTTGGACAAGATGACGTCTATCGGTTATAGAAAATCGATGTCAACAAAATATGTAATTAAAAATAGTACTTAATATATATTAAAATATTAGGTATTTGGTGAGTTCAAATTGCTAAGTGAGGAAGTTGCGAAGTAAATTGTAATAGTCCGTAATGTAATAGACAAACATTAGTGATGTGCAATATGTAATGATCGCGTAGGCGCCGCAGTGTAGGCGATCTCTTGCTATTTAAGTACTTAAACAATTTAGTAAATGGTTATTTTCTATACTTATAGTTACAAACACCCACAGAAATGAGCAAAATAATTCTACTTATGTTATATACGTGAAATTTGCTACTCAATGTAACTTACACGGAAGACTGAAGATTTTTAGATTAACATATAACGTTCTTATGTATATCCTAATTCACATGGTCAGAGCCATAAGTTATAACTACTAAATAATATATTTTACTGGCTATATATTATATTTTTAAAGGCTGATTAAACATTTTAAAGCTAATTACAGTTATTACCGTCACATATGAATGTGCCAGTGATTGGTCATTCTTGTAACCCATCGCATACTTTTACACCGTATAAAGATTATGTTCTAAGGAAATAGATATTTCCTTATGTAACATTTATTATATTTAATTTTTTATTCAATTTAGCAACAAATTCAACAACGTCTATAATTTGAACATAGAAGTCAATATCGAATTAAATACATATTTATCAAAATGAATATATGTACTCGTACATACAATTATTTCTTATTAGCTCGTTTGGCTAATTATACGTTAACGGTTTTAAAACCCTTTGCTAGATATTTTGGCCACAACCATATTTGATGTAATAATTACGTATCACATAAATAATCGATCTACATAACTTGATTGGTAGATAGGTAATCCATATTATAAAAATTTTGGTAATGCAGAAATGAAAAAGCAATTTTACATATATAATTTGTGCGTTATGTTTTTGATCGCATTCGCTTATTCATAACTGATCTGTTACAAAGAGTAAAATGTTTTAAAAACTCTCTTCTATATGAACAGCTACGGCATTGAAACATACATGACTCAGATGGTGAGTCAAACTGGAATCAAATATTGTATTCTCGTCTACGTCATCCGATCTTAATACATTTTATGCATAAATCTGTTTTCATTTTATTGAATACGTTAATTTTAGAGGAATTTACAAGACCATTGATAAATTGTCTGTTTGGATTTATTTTTATTTATCAATTTATACTTTATTGTACACGAAGTATACATTGTTATAATTTATTCTAAATAAATATGTACAACAAGCGAGCTTAACTCTGTAAGAGTTCCCTTCCACAAATCTTGAGTGGAAAGGAGCATTAATTACCAGCGAGCAGTGTACGTGAAATAAGAAAGTGGAAATAATATATTTATTTCTACTAAGAAATAATAAATATGCATACCTAAATACAAACTAACTTATTATAAATTTTATTGTACTTTATTACAGTGGATAAGTTATTTTTAATCAGGATACTGAGTTTGGGTTCAAATTATGATTATTTTAATGCTAACCATGTCTTTAAATAAATTCAATTTTGCATTCTACAAGTCAACAGTGCAGCACATGATGCATATGGCGTTTATACTACACCTGCGTCCGCAGGCGCACATATTACTCGCGCGTGCTATTCCAGATGTGGCACAAACTGAGAAATGTTTGCTTAGTTAACAATTACTTATGTATGTTAAATAATATAATGTCAATTCCTTGTTGGCAGTTGTTGTCGTTGAAGAGAGGAGGGGGCATGGTAGAGAGGGGGGGGGGAGCAGTACACTTTTGTCAACTTGAAATTTTAATGCACATAGGTACTTGGATAGTTATTAAACATTTTCAAGAACAAGTCTACCTATTAGATTTGCATCTATTTCTGTGTCCATAAGGTATAAGGTATCATTTTTGTTACGTTTCTTCGTAAAAGTTTTACCTTCATCTAATTTAGATATCTTTGAATATTTCTCGAAAGATTTTCTTTGGTAAGATTTGCACGTTTCAAGTTTCGAGAACGGGTTTTTGCCATTATTGAGTTTAGATTAAATGGCTATGGATTCTACTGATGATCTCACCGATCGTCAATCTTGACAATGCAAAGGACCGGTCGCCGCGGGGTGAGGTATGGATTGAGACGGGTCGGGGACTCCACACCGCACTGCAGGGTTTTGTGCGATTCACGCCGCATGCCGTACGGGCCAGTCAGTACGACAGTTGTCCGCTCAAGGCGCGGCGTGCGCGCACATCCCGTGTACACACATAAACTACATTCCTCAACTTCCTTCTAGTCAAAATGTAGTTTTGCCATATTATGCTAAAAGAAATATTACAGTGAAAGTGCAAATTAGTGATATTTTGGATTACTTTTTATAATTGTTACACGCTACGGTCCAAAGAACAATGCTGTGGGAAAAAATAACGTACAGCTGGCATCGGCAGTCGTTCCCAGCTACCTACCTAACCTCTCTCCCCCCTCGGGCCGGGTGCCGGGTTCAATGCGCCTCTCTGCGTTTATTCATCGTTTGTGGGAAAAGTTGACCCCCGTTTTAAAAAATATTGTTAACGAATTCACACGATTTGTGTTAGAGACTGACTACTGTCTTTGATATGCAATTCTGTGCGAGAAGTTGAAAGTTTTATGAAACAATAATTATGTCTGTGTTATTAAACAAGACAGGTATATTTTTAAAATTATTTAAATTCATTAGCTATTTGGTAGAGATTATGCGGCACCCAGATACAAGAAGTAGTGATAAATTTGTTTTTTACGCGCAAGATTCCAAGGTTGCAGCATTCCTAAACCTAAATTATTTATTCTGAGCTTTGTGATGTTTGTTGAGTTTCACATCATCAAAATTATTATCTTATTGTGCTACGAATTACGTGCGTATGGCAGAAGAGGACATTACTGTAATACGTATTAGGCAACACGTTTTGTGCTCATGAATGAAGTTGTGAAATAAACGTTAGATAGAACATTAGAATCAAATACCAATAAAATAGTTACAGTGTGTGTGTGATGTGATGACGTGCTATCAAAGTAGTTAAATTATTATTAGCGAATGAAGTGGTTATCTTAAAAGCAGTTCCGGGACTAAGGTTACAAAATGGGTAACCAAGGATCATCACCTCACGAGCCGCTAGATCGAGCACAAGCGGCTCAAAACACCGACCTCAAAATGGTTCGACACTCCTTTAATCATATTTATTTATTATCTATTAGATATTCATTATTTGAATCACTGAGTCAGTGTCTCGGTGGGCAAGTAAGTTACTGTATTGTACCTATGTCGACTTTAATTACAAAAGGACGTTTTTGTTCTCACTAGCATCAGCTTAGATATCTATATCATGGTGATACATGAGAATAAATAATCTTATAGGTAATCCTTATTATAGTAGATACAATATTTATAATAATTTACAATACCTATATGTATTATACGTATAATACATATAGGTACGTATAATACATATACGTACGTAGGTAGATGATTTAGGGCTAAATATGCAGAAAATGGCCACATTACCTGTGATATTCTTAAGAAATAGCTGGCTGTTTTTTGCATAACTATTTCTATTGTTAAAATTCATGTAGGACCGTTTCTTGTTGTTATAACAAGTATTTATGTAAACTGTAACTTTACAAAGGAATACCTGAAATAGATAGTTGCTAAGTTTATATTACTATGCGCTTTAAACTTACAAAGTGTTTGACGAAGCTCCTGGCTGTATTACATGCATCATTTTACTACAAAGAATAAAAAGTGGAGGTTAAAGGCTCCAAGGTCGGATACCAAACACACTGTATGTGAACCGGTTTAGTTAATAGCGAGACAAGTTTATTATAGCTCTCTATTAAATTTAGTTAGACGCCAAAATGACATAAATACCTACTAGAGGTATTTTTTTAATGGGTGATAATGGAATGCTAACCCAGCCTGCGTTGTCGGGATACGCTGACGAGGCACCAATGAGAGACGATAGGTAAGGATGGAATAGGTCAGTTGGTCCATAGTAGCGAGTTCATAAAGAATTAACCAAGATGGTTTTTAGGGGGAACCGCGTGAAGTTCGACCTGATATGGCATTTTGATAGCAATGGGACTGTTAATCCCTATTACTAACAATCCCTTTTCCCCCCCTGCCAGAGGTATTGATTATATCAACACTACTAAGTTTACTCATGAGTAATTCAATTTTAATCACACAATTTAAAATGTTAAAATAAAAGTTTATTACATTTAATGGGGTTTTTGCCCAAATGAGCGCACGCCATCGATACACCAAGGATCTATAAACGACAAAAAATGTGAATCTCCAATATTAATTAGGTACAAAATTTAATTTAATCATATACAGATTTAAATAGAACTCGTTAGCATTTTTGAAGATAGTATCTTATGAGTGAAATTGAACATTTTTACCAAGAAAACATTGGTGAAAACGACAATAAATTTCGTACCGAATTAAAATTGTGGCGCCACACAGTATACTCTCTTATATCTATGGTACTGTTCATGTCTATAGGTAACGGTTACCAGTTTCCATCAGTTTTTTCCTTGGTGGGCCATCATGTTTTTCTTTTAATGTAATTTATTCTAAGTTGTATAACATTTCAGCAAGCTCAATACTAAGTACAAGCTTTCTGTTTAGTATTATTCGTTTCATAAAAGTTAGTAAATCTTATTTGGCTTTATACAAAAATTTGCAATAATATATTTAGATATATTTTGGATGTTCCCATCAAATACTGTACATTAATAACAATAAATTGTTATAAATAATTTTGATTTCTAGATTTAAATAATTGACGAAATCCTGTTTCGCTGACAACTTCATTTTCTACAGTTTAAACCTCTAAAATGTTCACAGTATTTAAGCGATTTAAACTTTGAGTTTTCACTATTCGACATTGTTTATAATCAACAAACATATCGAAACCATAGTATATACCGTCCTTTAGGAACAAAAACATTTCGATCTGTTGTTCAAGACGTAAATAAAAACCGGCAAATACTATTTACTTACTACATGCTACAAATAGTATATTACGTACTAGCTGTGCTCGCGACTTCACTCGAGCGACCGGGGCGTGTTGATTGACTAGGATAAAAGTAGCCTATGTTCGTCATGCCAAATACTTTACGTGTACACCAAATTTTAGTTGAAAGAAATCGAATGATTATCTGAGAGACTCGTATTATCAATGATAAATGTAACGTTGTTATTTTCTGAAATATTGACTCGTTTTACGATCCTAAATTACGAAGCAGTGGCGGACTAAGCCTGTCTGAGGCTCGAGGCGACAAGCCTGAATGAGGCCCCCAATTTACATAAACATACATAGAATATGGATATTGATGAGGAAAATGGAGGCGTTTGGAGTCTTCCTAGGATCAAATGGCGGGGGTGGGTAACCCCTTTCGCTACGCCGTTCGCCACTACTAGATTACTTAAAACTGGCTTTTCGTAAGAACAAAAAGTTCATACTTTTGCTAAACAACAATAAAGCGCATTGTAAATGTAATAGTCATGTACCTAATAGTTCGCGCTTGATCTCACTTCATCTAAAGGTAAGTGATGATAAGATTTAAGATGGAACGATGGATTACCCAGAAGATACTTATTTACTATCATAAACTTTACGTACAACGTTATAATTTAAGTTCACCATCGACTTGAAGAATTCTAGATTGTATTTCTCTGGGAGCATAGAAGCAGAAACTGTAATATTGGTTGTCGAATAGACATAAACAATTGTGATAGAAAAGTATGTGGTATAACAGCTGTGATCCTGCCTACCATGTTAACGATGCCCAATGTTTTTGCATTGTTGAAAATGTAACAAAGAACTAGAATAAATACAAATAAGTAAACCATTTAATTACTTTAGTTGATTTTGATAACGGTAGACTAACGACGAAGTAATAACATGTAAATTTAAGATATTGTGCGAATTGAGAAATTCTAAAATCTCTGTAAACAAAGGCATAAAAAAAGGTACGCTTGAATTACCTACCTCATTCAATGAGCTAAAAGAATTTAAGTAAAATAAATAATTTTTAGATCTATGCCAGATTCAAATTATAACACACTAGCGACCCGCCCCGGCTTCGCACGGGTGCAATGCTGGTACTACACAAATAGCGTCGCCGGTCCCCCATTACATTACGACATCACATTAGAAACCTCTAAAATTATCAGTGTTCCTCTACTATATTATGCATGTATTATAAATAAACTTTCCTCTTGAATCACTATCTATTAAAAAAAAAAAGTTTCAAAATCCGTTGCGTAGTTTTAAACATTTAAGCATACATAGGGACGGACAGACAGCGACAGCAACTTTGTTTTATACTATGTAGTGATACTGACAGATGGGCATAAATACTAAAGTTAATAAATTGGATCAAAAATATATTTGGGGTCCTTATGCACGCGACCTCATCCTAACAAAGCTGCTACATTGTATATCAGTAGTGGCTCAATCGATTACTGGACACATTTTGTACATATGGTGACATATAGTATGAGGTGTAAGCTCTATTATTACACATAAAAATTACACACTAATATGCGGTATTCGCAGAGAATTTGCTTATCTGTTTAATAATGACAATGTATTTGTTACAATATAACAAATTAAACAAAAAAAAAAATTACAAATATATTATTGCACCTAAATTTTTTATGCATATTTTTTTATATAAATTTAAAGATAGGATGTCTTGCTTTATGATTAGAATTTATTATGGAATAGACAACAATTTGGACTTAAAATATTTGGAAAATTATTTATTGTCAAGAAAAGAAATATAAAATTAGTTATTACTTGTACAAATAGAAAATAGACATTTATTAGGCGTGTAAGAATGAGACATTAAAAGGAAAATAATGTATTAAAATTTAGTCTTGTTGCCTAGAAACCATTTTGTTATATTTCTGTACAATTAGATAGATAGATACAGTCTATTACCAACAACAAAAATAATAATTATAGGTGAAAATAAATAACAATAATTAGAAAAAAATCAGTACATTTTGCTGGTAATAGGAACCGCCCCAGCTGTTGCTATGTATGCACACCTCCAGCGAAATATACCTATATAGCGCTTATTTTCAGGCGTTTAAGTCATTTAACTTTAGCATTTGTGCGGGTCGCCAATACCCATTTTTCGGATGAGAGATTCAATACACTGACCAAAAAAAACTAAAACCAATTAAAGTGTATCAAAATCATTTTCGGATTGGTATATGTTTCGTTTAATATCCCACCCCTCTATATTTTTTTTAATTCGATAGCTATATTCAGTCTAACTAAAATTAGGTAATCAAAGACGTAACAATAGAATACCGCGTAATTACCGTATTTCTCATAGAGGTTATACCTAGTAAATTTAATTTGCCTTGTTTTACTTATACACAATTCAATGTCACAATTTGTTTTTGTTATCAAACAGCCAATCTTTTTGTGTTGTCTCCTTCAAATAATCTGATATTTTTTTAACATAAGTTCATTATTGCAGTTTCATTACAGCGTGTTTCTTGTAGCTAAAATGTAACCTCTATAATATGATCAATTTTCTGTCTGTCCGTTTGGCCATCTGTCCGTATATTTTCATGAAAATTTAAAGGAAACTTTGGAAAGATATTTGTAGTGCTCAAAAAATTATTAAGTATTTATAAGAAAAAACATTTAATTAAATAGATACTAAATACTAAAAAGCAGTATTGCTTATACTGTATGTCGAATTAATTACAAGTTACAGAAATTAGATGAAATATGGCCATGCTAAATACTTAAAGACCTTTACAATCTTATTACTACTTGCAATGCATTTTTAGACAATTTTAAAATAACTTCCGAATAGATCGAAATATCCAGATATTTTATCATTAGATTCTGAGCCGCAATGAAGTGTTTCTGCAGTGCTGTTATTTTATTTGTAGGGACAGATTGCGACACGCATGACAAAACTTGTATTCATAAATAGCACGAATTTTCAATGTTTTCATTCTTGAAAACAAAAACATAAATTTAGTCAAATGACCCATGAATGTGCATAATATTATAGCGATATTATATACTTTTTATTATTTTCATTTTCCATGTAAAATTCAATGATTTTAGCAAAAACCTAACCTTTTTTATTTAGAAATAGAATAGCAATATTCTCATTGGGAAAGACCTGCAAATTTTTTTCTATTGATAAAAATGGAATGGTAACCCAGTCTGAAAAGATTGTAGTTTTACAATACGAAAAAAAAAGATCCGGGTGCCAGAGAAGACTCGCAATAATTAGATAGACCGTATACTGTTTGTTGGAGGAGTCAAAAGTCTCCGGAATTAATATATTATGTATGACATTGATTCTGAAAGCACCTGCATGAGACGAGTTAATATATTAAATAAAGCCTGAAATGAAAAACGGTGTAAGCATTACAGCCTTTGGAACTCGGGTATTTCTGCTCACTCCGCATGAGACCTAGTGTGTAAATATAACATTATAAAAGCGAAAGTGTGATGAGATATCGTTGTTTGCACAATGTTAATAGTGATAAAAAACTTGTAAAGATATTCAATTGTTTTATAGAGTAGACGAGAATACTTGCTTTCTAAAAAAGATATGAACGTTCATGTAAATCTGACTACCTGTCTGTATTATCACTCTATATTTCTTACAGCTTATTCTAATAAATCTGATTGCCAATTACATAGAAATAGAATAGAAATTTATTATTTGACAAAAACACAAAGATACAAATACAAGATACGAGTACAATGGGCCCCACACTACGCGAACCTGTATCGTGAGCACCCGACAAAGATTAACAATTCACAATCTGTTATAATAAAGAGTACATAGTGGGCGGGTATTAATGTAAAAGAAATATAAAATTGACAGAATGATTATTGCTGATCATTTAATCCCGAAAAAGATCGACCGACACGTATGTATAATATGTTTATGAAACAAGAGATCTGAGCAAGGATAGAATCAAGTAGTAGTATGGCATTATATTTAGTATACTTGTAAATGTACGCCGGTATACGTAAAAAACAGACTATTTTAATTAACAAGTGACAAATGATCTGATATCTTAAGTGTATTTAATTGAGCTAAATGAACATTATTAATTTTTATCATTTTTTTACTAAATAACGTTTAAAGTCAAAGGTTAATTGTGTCAGTGTGGACAATAAAAATTGCATTACCTAAGAATAAAGACATTGCACTTCGGAAATTTAAAAGACTGTTTAAAAATCAATCTTCTAAAACCACATAATTCTAAATAAAGTCTCAAAAGTTCCCATCTATACGAGTGACGGTAAATTGTTAGGGAACGAGAGGTCAAACGTCATATATAAAGTCATTTACTATTTTTCGTATTCTATTTAATAAGTTAAAAAAATGTGCAGATTTTTTATATTTTATAAAAGTGATAGTTGTTAGTTAGGTGTAGACTGTTAGGAATCATTTGTTGAGAACATTTGATCAATTTTGATCCCACGACATATTGTAGCGAGTCTGGTTCTAGATTCTATATTGACTTTTGCACAAAATCTCCCGAATTCTATGCGCATAGAGATAAAAAATAAAACAGCATGTAAATGTAACTCTCCTACACTCTACCTGTTATAGCATAGTGCTGGTGATTGATCACTACCATAGAAAGAATGTACTAAAACGCAACTGACTGATTATTATTATTATTAGATGAATTTTTAATCCAGAAATCTAATACAGATAATAAAACAGTCATAACAAAAACAGCCAAAAGCTAAATTTTAAGTTATTTTTATTTTTTTTTTTTATGTATTTATTTATTTAAGCTTTAATGCACTGTATAAATGTATGTATATTTTGACAGACTTAACAGCGGATGATGTTGTCAACCATTGGGTAAACACATGTATAATAATATATTATTGTTCGCGATATTCTAGTTTTTATATTATTAATACTTATTGTTAGCGATATTTTAAAAACTAGAATATCGCGAACAAATATTAATATATAATCAGACTTATATATACACAAAATATGCATTTGTAATTAATATACCTACATATAATAAATACATACATAAATAAATGTACATAAAATATTACTATATTAAATAATAAATGGTATTAGAAGACTAAAGAAAACTATGTAATTCAGTAAATTATGTAAGCCATTATTGGAGTCACATATAGAAGAAATATATTTCTTAGAACTTATATTGTATTTCTCCACTGAACTATGAAATACCAAAAGTTAACACGAAACTACCTAGCATTTAATCTTATCAGTTCTTCATATCTTATACCGAACTACAGCTGCATGTATGTGTCTCCTAGGTTTCAACAGGTAGTAGCAATGTGGCGACTACAATAAACGCAGTGTGTGCTCTATTCAGCTTAGGTATTCATAAAATAGATGGTTTTTTCCTATTCAGATAAGGATTTGAAATGTCACGAATTTTAATTATTTACAATGCAGATTCTAGATGCTTGTATAAATTACATGTAGTATAATTATATAAGTAAATGAATTTGGTGCCTATTGGCATTCGGCATATGTAAGTATAATATTTTATAATTAAAAATTTTATTACCAATAGGTCAATAGGTAAATAATAATATTGTTATGTTAAACCTCTTAGGAGACAGTGCATTTTCGTACTGAATAATATAATAATTATGGTAAACGAATTTTAGCTAAGTCAGTGTAAAGAATCTTGACCGTACCACAGTGTAAAGAACTTTCTTCTATCATTCGTACAACGGTCACCTCCATGATAGAGCAATGAGCCCCAACCGTCATACAATTATATGACAGTTTAAGATATTCCAATGGCATTAGACCACTGATGACTTTACACTGTGGTCAAGCTATGCGATTGATACCATAAAATATTTGATGAATGATGGTTTTGGTCTCTGGGTGATTCTATTTTTTCCACGTACAATACTATGTACTTATCCCAAGGGCTACTAATTTGTTCCCTTATCAGATATGAGCGATAATATTTAATTGAAATCATTCACCTTTCGCAGTGAAGCAGATAATAATATCTCATACAATCAGAGAATAAATAGTGAATTATTACTGTAATATAGCAATACAATAAGCATTCAAGGATGTTATATAGAATCTTAATAGATATGTGGCAAATGAAAGTTAAGGAGGCATTAATTCAAACTTCTCCTCTCCATTTTTTACCATCTCAGCTATCAACCTTTGGAATGCACTGCCTATTGATATCAAAAAGTCGCTAACCAAATTTTCCTTCAAAAAGTCCCCTCGTGAACATTACTTCAATTTATCACAACAATGAAAAGCCTTAATCTGTTATATAATTAGTTATTATTTATATATCTTTTAATTTAGTATATACTATATATCGTTATTTATATATGTATTGTTTGTGATTTGTGTGTATATATTTTTGTAAGTATATTGTTCTATATGTTTGTATGTTTATTTATCATAAATTGTTATCTCTTAAAATATTTATTTAATTTACTATTTTCTTAAATCTATTCACCGCCATTTGCTCTCTCTCTCTGTGTGTGTGTGTGTGTGTGTTTGGCGTGGCGGTTGACTGGTAGAGAATGCCATCAGGCATTATGTCCGCCCTGTAGACATTTTTCAATGTGTGCAAAAGTATAAATAAATAAATAAATATTGGTATACGCAGTTGAACAAAATAGTATTCTTTCAATGTTCAACATCTATTTTTTGCCCATAATAATCCTGGACTCTAGCTAGGATATAATTTTAACCACCATATATCCCAAATACTAGGACCTACTATGTTGGAATAGTTAGAAAATGCCATGTGAGCCGAAAAAGTATAATATTTAAAGATCAAAGGTACATACAGCCATTAATTTTTCATTTAACTTCTATAACTAACTGGAAAAAGAAAACAGATTAGCTATAGAACTTTCAGAGAGTCTATTGCCCCGCTTGTTGATGCTAATGCAAAAAAATATATTCTTACTACTCTAATTCAAATGTAGTCAAAGGCACTTTGTAACTGTACATTACTGTTACAGTGAACTTAAAGTTGGTATTTCATCAGCTCTGTAACTATATGGGAATCCAAAATGACAGGATGTAGGCCAACTGCCGTCTTCTCAAGATCCTTTTACTTAAAATATCTTAAATCTAAATAACTTCGTTACGGTGTTTTCATTAATAAATTATTTCATTTATTGAAATGAAATTCAGAATAAGTTACAGCATATGAGAAGTGATACGATTTTCCTCTAATTCCATTTAAACGCATGTGTTTTTTGTTTTCAGAAGTCGTCAGTTCGAAGTTCTCTGAGAAGGGCGCGCGCAGGCGCAGCACTGTCGCCTCCGCGCGCCGGCATGGAGCGGCTCCGTCGCTCGTTCCGCGAGTCGTTCCGCCGGCGCAAAGGATCGCCGCCGGAGTCCGCGCGTCCGCACCAGTGGCACGCGGACGAAGCGGCCGTCCGCGCTGGCACGTGCACCTTCCCCGTCAAGTACCTCGGTTGCGTCGAGGTATTCGAGTCGCGGGGCATGCAAGTCTGCGAGGAGGCCCTTAAAGTCCTTAGGGTGAATATTAAAAGCTTCTCTATTCACTAGTGATGCACCTCTCTTATATTACAATGCTACATATCCTCTGCAGAGTAGTTCTTGAAGAAGTTTAAATTACTTCAAAACGGTTGTTCGTAATTTAAATCAAAAGATGACTCTTTCTCCAGGTACCTAGTTCCTAATTATACAAGAGAAAGTTAGTTGACTCATTCGCTTTACAGTGAATTACCTACTAGTGAGCTGTCTAATCGTGGTTATTCCAGTTTTGTACATTGTCTTTATAATTACAGTATTTTACATTTAATTATTTTTTACATAAATCTGTCATTATGACAAATCATTCCACCTATTGTACACTCATTTAATTCTTACGAACTTATATTTTTAAATATAAATGTATACCTATACTTATTAATGGTTATATGACAAGTTTCCGCGAATTTGACTATATTCATTAGTATAAAGAATATAAAGTTCATTCAAATCCCAGCAGCTTTTAAGTAAAATTTAATAACAGACATTCAAACATCTAAACGTCTTTAAAATCCTTCCCATTTATAATATTAGTATGATTTTTCTTAGGTGTACACATACACACTTTAATCATAAGAATAGTAAATATTATTAATTAATTATATTCATGAATATGCAATAGACTTGTTATTATTTTGAAGGGCGACTGCTGATCCTCTTTCATTTTACAGAACAAATTCTATAGAATTTGTTAATTCAAGAAAATCCTAGTTTCTCGCTAGCAATTGTAATTGTTATATGTATAGCTTAAAATAACATTCATCCAATGTTTCTAACGTGAGTCATTACTGTAGCAAGTCTGGCAGGAAGTTTATAACACCCGTCACTGACTTTCACTTCTTAGCTTTACTCGTGTAAATAGGATAAAAAGTATTACTTGTTAATTTAGATTTTAAAATAATACACTTTCTATCAGTTTACCAAAATATCTTTAAATATGTTTACCTGTTTAAGCGTGATTGAGCGTTAAAAGTCTTAACATTTTTACATATCTTCATATTATATATTGGTAGGAGATAGATACACATGATTTTACGGTACTGCATCACACACTATAAGAAAGTATATATTTGATATGTGTTTAATATACTTTAATGAACATTCCAGAACTCCCGTCGACGACCAGTGCGTGCTGTACTGCATGTTAGTGGCGATGGTCTGCGCGTAGTTGAGGAGGAAACCAAGGGGCTTATTGTAGATCAGACCATCGAGAAAGTATCTTTTTGTGCGCCCGACAGAAATCACGAAAGAGGTTTCAGGTGTGTATATATATTATTACTTGCCGTGTTGTCCCGGCATAGTGGGTCATCACTTCTTTTTCCGCGAGTGCCGTAAAAGGCGACTAGAGGAAATTAATGGTCGAGGGATTTTTTAAAACATCACCAAAGACTAACTACGGTTGCCAACTCACCTGCCGAGAATGGCAACTACTCAGAATATTAGGAAGAGGTTTATGTTCATCAGTAACGGCTGATATGATGATACTTACTATTGATTATAATCATAAACCCTTTTATCTGGATAGAAATGCCTAGAAAAGCTTCGACAAAAACTGCTTAACTTGTTAAATAGGTGCACTTTTTAAAGTTTTGTAAAAACATTTTGTAATTTATAACTGTTATCACTCAAATTTTTTTTATTATTTTATTATTATTATTATTTTACTTTCAAATTTTCGTACACTATGGAAAAACGATGTGTCTGTAATTGGTTGGCCATTTTTTGAGACGTTTTATAACTTTCAACACTCCATCTAAATCTATGTTACCTCAGTCATAAACACTGTAAAAACCACAGTATATATAACATTAAAATAAGTCACCAGAGGGAGACTTTGTACAAAAGTCGATTGCTTGGGTACCTCTGTCCCATTCGTGTTTCTACCGTGAAGCAGTTGTGTTTGCATAGCTGTGTTTCGGTTTGAAGGGTGGGACATGGCGTGAATTTACAGGGTACAGAGGAATAACATCTGAGTCCTCAGGAATGGAAACGCATGATTGTATCATGGGCGAAACAGTATACTCTGTTATGTCCATGGTACTGCTTATGTCTCTAGGCGACGGTTACCACTTTCCATCAGGTGGGCCATCAGCTTGTTTGCCATTCTAAGTTGTATAAAAAAAAAAAAGTTGACGTTGTCAAAAAACCGCCTATTAAATTTAGCAAGTTTTTGACATTTTATAATGATCATATTAATTATATACTAACGTCACAAAATACCTATAGCATTCATACAATTATGACAATTCTAATGACATCCCATTTATTAAAGACAGTCAAGACTTAGGCTACAAATTACTCTAATGATCATCACCCAAAAACATTTCGACCAAAAATGTTCATTACTAATATGTAAATCAAGAAAATTCTTCACTTGCCATTATTTTAATCAGAAATTATCTAATCTACTCATATACATATTATATGTACAATAAATAAGAAACTAATTATGTTGTGGTCATAGCGTAGGCCATTATGGCCTAATTATGACCGCATCATAATTAATAACCACTAGTCATGACGACAAAAGCTAACGTATAGAATCTTGGTGGAAATTGTAATGTTAAGAATGTAAAACCACAAATTTGATAATACGAGGACGGTTTTTTTTACATCGAACATTATCGAATTTAAAACGGCCTAGAAGGGGGCGTGTCTACCAGACACGTTGGATCAAATATTCCACCCTCGGATTAATAAAGTTTGAAAAACAATTTTAACAGGGCCTGCATCTAATCTTTGACCTTGAACCTTATTTGGGTACTCACATAAGAGATTTACGGAGTACTAATTTTAACCCGTAACCTCGTCCGCGTGATCGGATAATGTTTATTGATCGGAATAAAAATAAGGCTGTCCTTTTTCGCCCCAAATATTATTCGGATGTATACCAAATTTCACGATGAGAGTTACAGGTGTTAAGACGCCAACAGGTAACAACGAACACTTTCACATTTGTAATTTATTATGGACTAGCTCCTGCCCGCTACTTTGTCCGCGTGACGGGGATATGATCATTAACTTAGATAACAAGTTGCCTATGTTTTTTTTTTATTCCATATAATCCAACCAAATTTCATAGCGATTGGTTAAGTTTTTTTTTTTCTTTTTTTTTTTATACAACTTAGAATGGCAAACAAGCTGACGGTTGTCAAAGTACCAAGAGGTAACAAACTCACTTTCACATTTATAATATTAAGGATATAGTAGTATTTTTTGTATATATATGTAACTAATATAAGCAGTATTCAGTTTTGGGTCATGACGGACCAGTTTAGAAAATGGACTTTTCTAGTTTTATATTAATTAAAGTTTCATTTAATCCAACAATCAAGTGCGCCTATTCTATTAAATATACACGCTTGTTATAAATTCATCAAAATCGTGCATCACATACAAACCGACCAGTCCAATGACGCACAAACCGTGCGATAACTGCCGTGCTATCCATAACCTGATCACATTAATTCAAACACTTGCCATTATGCCGTTCTTGAATACATACATAACCTTATATGTAACTGCCAGTAAGATGTACTGAATAATTATCTTCAAAATAACACATAAAAAAAAATTATACGTTTGTAATTCTTTTTAGAGAACGATGAATTCTTTTTATGATACTAGGAATGGCAAACAAGCTGACGGTCTACCTGGTGGAAAGTGATAACTATCGCCCAGACATAAACAATATCATAGTAATGGGGGGGAAGGGATTGTTAGCAATGGAGTTTGACAGCCCCATTGCTAGCAATATGCCTTGTTAGGTCGACCTCAACGTGGTTCCCCCTGGAAACCATTTTGAACAATTCTAAAAAAAAATACCATAGTAATTATGATGATATGATCTGTGATGCCTATGATACCTCTCGTGTGTAACCGTATCGAAAAACTATGATATACCGCCGCAACCTGTAATTTCACTGCAGTATATACGCATCCATCTATGCCGTGATGGAGCGACGACCTCCATTGTATTGCGGAGTCAGTGCATGCAGGTAGCTCGGAACCGTTCCTAGTGACAGTCTATGGGGTACCTTATTTTCAGCGGTTATATAATATGATAATACATATGCATGCATATCCTTCAAACCGAAACACCGTCATGCTAGTTAGCACTACTTTACAGCAGTAATACGAATCCGACATTTTTTCTATCATTTTCATATTTTAATAATATTAAACTTCATCCATAATAATAAACTTATTCACAATTATTATGGAAATTATCAAGTGATCAACTATAAATTAAACGATGTATTATAGTAATAGTTTTAATTTTTTTATTATTATTCCATTCCACTCAAGTCCACGCTTGAACACGGACGTTCTCCATAAAAGTGGGTTTTACCAATAGTTGCCATGCTTGGTCAGGAGAGTATGCAACTGCAGCTAGACTTTTAGTGATGTTTTAAGAGGGACGCTGATGCCCAACCCTCGACCTTTAAGTTCCCTTAGTCGCCTTTTACAATACCCACGGGAAAGGAAAAGGTAGCCCATTCTATGCCAGAACCAATTAAACTATATTATAGTAACACTTTTAATAATACATTACATATGAATCTATTTCATTCTAGCATGATATAGTGAAGCGACTATTGAGCAACGATTTTTTTTTTCACTTAAAAGCATAATAAATACTGTTGTTATATATAATTGTAACCGCTTGCCAAGCGTGGCAACTACTGGCAAAACTCCCTTTATAGAAAAGGCTTATGTCCAGCAGTGGATAGTTAACGGCTGAAAAAATAAAAAAAATATAACTGTATGTCATATATTTATATATTTTACATCTCACGTCCTAATTTTATTATATATATTATTTATACATTTTATTATACAACTGTATGAATCCTTAATTAACTCTAGTTTTATTGTATTGAATACTATTAATGTTCCTCATTACTGTAGTTTCTTCAAATAAATAAATAATTTTTCGTTACAGCTACATCTGCCGGGATGGTACGACTCGCCGCTGGATGTGCCACGGATTCCTGGCGTCGCGCGACAGCGGCGAGCGACTGTCGCACGCGGTGGGCTGCGCGTTCGCCGCCTGCCTCGAGCGCAAGCAGCGCCGCGACAAGGAGTGCGCCGTCTCCATGAGCATCGACGCCGCAAGTCATGCCTTCACGCGGCAGGGCTCTTTCCGAAAGTCCAGTCAGTTTATCTTACAATATTAATATATTAATTGTTAATTTGTAGACATATCTTTATTTATTTATCAAAAAAGAAGAGACACTGCATAAAAGTCATTTGCGTGGGTACGTCGACCATGTCAGTGTAGTATATTCCTGTAGGGTAATTCATGTTCTAATTTTAAAATTTTGTGTGATACCTACGATTAAGGATAAATAAAGATGATTTGAATTTGATGTTTCCAATATTTTTATACTATATAGTTAGCAAAGAGACGAATTATGAAAATAGACGAAATGAGATAACCTATATTGCTAGCAATTAGAATCATACTGCTGAATTTACAGAGTAGTCTGGTAGTATGTATTTATTTCCTATTTTTACTAAAATACATATTTTGTTTAAGACATATTTTGGTTTGTTGTCGCAACATCTACTCGAGCAAAAATAATGTTTTATATATTAATCACAACATACACAAAAATTGGTGTAAACGTTACATATACGTGTAAAATACATTATGTATGTTTGGTGAAAATTCTTTGTTACACTGTTCTTAAAGTGTGTGGTACTTGGCAGGTATAACAGCACGGCGCGTGTCGGAGGCGGACGCGTCGCCGGCGCCGCCGCCGCCACCGCCGGCCGCCGCACCGATAGCGAGCGCGGCGGCGCGTCCCACGCCGCACAACCCGTTCGCTGTAGAACGGCCCCACGCCGCGCCTCATCTGCTCGAGCGGCAAGGCTCCTTCCGCGGTTTTGCTCATCTCAATAATAGGTATTTATTATTTACTATTGATTCTTAATAAGAAAATGTCATCGATCTGATATTCTCTATTTAAATACTTGATCTGGCTGATGCCATGTAAGATCGTCCGACGAAAGCTAAGATATATTGTTATTTCTATTATTTTCCATGACGACGATAAATAACTTATACCTTTAAATTATCTTATGTGCTTGGCGAACTGTAGGAAAGTATGTTCACTATAACAACAGTAGACAAAACAAAACACAGCGGTTTTGTAGTACCAGTGAAACTAAACATTTTTCTCAAAGAAACATGAGTCGAAAAGCGGCAAAAAAATTATAGACTTTCATACAAACTACAGCTAAACGCGCCGTCTTAATTATGGCAGGCTCAATTTTTTTTAATTCAACTAACTTTTTATCATGAAAAGTATTGAGCTTAATTTGTAGGACACTCTCTTAAAAGGATGTTAAGTATATTGATCTCGCCTTATAAAAGGTAAATGTTTATTTTTCATTTCAGTTCTCCGTTCAAGCGCCAAATGTCACTGCGTATAAGCGAGCTTCCGTCGAACCTCGAGCGGCAGCGCGCCGGGCTGGGGTCGCCGCCGCGGGCCGCAGCCCCCGCGCCCAACCCCCTGCCCGACCTCGCACCACTTGAGGTCAGTTGCATTTTTTCTCCTTTTGTGGGATGATTTTCATCCCAATTAACTCCGTTTGCCCTATATATGCTGGCGGGATTTTTATTTTATACAACTTAGAATGGCAAACAAGCTAACAGCTCACCTGATGGAAAGTGGTAACCGTCGCCTATAGACATGAGTAATACCATGGACATAACAGAGTATACTGTTTCGCTCATGATACCGCCATGCGTTGCCATTCTTGAGGACTCCGGTGTTTTTGCTCGGTACCCTATAAATTCACTGCCATATCTCACCTTTGAAACCGAAACACAGCCACGTAAACACAACTGCTTCACAGTAGAAACACAAATGGGACAGAGGGGCCCAAGCAATCGACTTTTCTACAAAGTGTCCCTCTGGTGGATACCAGTGAATTATAATAAGCAAGAATGATGTCTTTATTGGGTGAAAATGGAATGGTAACCACCTCTGTACTATCGGTAAACGTTGGTAAGACATCAGTGAGAGATGATAAGAATGAGAATGAAGTCAGATCAGTTGGTCCATTGTGAAAAATTCATTAAAAAATAAACACGATGGTTTCCAGGGGAACCACGTGGAGATAAACCTGATAGGATATATTGCTAGCAAAGAGGTTTTTAGACCCCATCACTAACAATTCCTTGTCCTCGCGAGGATGATGGATAGTAATCTATCGATACAAATTCACCAGGATTTAATCACAATCTATGAGGGCCATAGGGTTTCCATGGCCCTCATGGATGTTGACTTGATGTATGTTGATATTGCTAGTATTGAGACTGCTTATTCTATTACTAATAATAATATATTACACAGAAATATATTATTTTTAAAAGTTTCAATCAATAATAATAATAGTCAATAGTTTATATTCTTATTGTCAACTTGTCTCATAACTATCCACCTATCCAAGATACATTAATTAACCATGATAAGAAGTAGTCCGACCTAAAATCACGTATATATCAATTTTTTTTTAATAATTGATTGAACCACTAAAGTTACAAATTTAATAAACTATTAATTCACTCTTGTGAGTATATACTCGTGCACTGCAACTGATTCTTGTATATGTATTATGGTGTATATTGTGTCTAAACTGTTGTTGTTCTTTACTAAACAAGTTTAAAAATGTCAGGGATCACGGCCGGAGGCAGACCCGGTGGCAGCGATGTGCCAGCAGCTGTCGCTGGGGCTGCGCGCGCTCACGGAGGAGCCGGTGCCGGCGCCGACGCCGCCGCCGGCGCCGGTGCCGGCCGCCGTGGTGGCGGCGCCGCTGCCGCACCCGGACGCCTGGCTGGGCCGCGTGGCGCGCGCGCCGCCGCTCGCAGCCGCCGGCCGCGCCGCTTCCTACGCCGGACATTCTCTCGTTTCCACTAATCCCTTCCTCTCGCCTGCCCTGCCCCCGCCGACCGTGCAGCCTGCACCAGCCGCACACTTTTAGAGCTTATGCGAACGAGGGACAATCCTCCCTGTAGTTTTTTGTCCATCAAAATAGAAGAATTGCATTGCATAGGGTACACCAAGTGCCTAGCGAACAGAACGGGGCATGTTATCCGCCACGAGCGAAAGTCGCTCGTCTGCACAGAGCCTTAGACGCCGCGCGGCAATACGGAACACTTGTAGGTAAATTAGAGGAACGCTTCTTGTCCCCACGCCCAAATAGTGTTCGCACACTTTTCAATTCGCTTTGATCCAGGGAGCAATTTTTTTCAAAGATGACCACTATGTATATGAAGGAAAATGTGACGGCTGACAAAGCCAGTGATCAATGACAAAAGATTGCTTATTAGTGGGATGTGGGCAAGGATATGATAACATTGGTGCTGTTTATAGAATGATATAATGACTGAATTGTCAGGTGGAATTAACATTTTACGCGACTTATTTCAAAGTAATAACATGATGCCTCACGAGAGGTATATTCGGTTTATGTATCCTCGCAAAATATCCCAATTAGCCGCAACGAAACGAAGTCTTCATATAAGATACATTTATTTTCGAAAACTTATATATACAACCATTAATTTTGGCATTATAATGAGTGAGAGTAAAACGATGATTAATAGTAAAATTGTCAGTGTGTTAAACAGAATATATGTTCCTATTGTGTCTTAAAAATGTTCATGTATTAATAATTATGTGATTTATCCTTTCATGGTATATTCTTAAAAGAATATATCACACTAAATGATATTTTTGTAATATCGAACGTTTTATTATTGTACTTATTTAATATTCTTGTACCACTCAAACATCTATGGCACTGACATTCACGACATTTTGTACTTAAAAAAATATATAATTTACTTATAAACGAATTAGACTGTTATCTAAATTAAAAATAACAAGGATTTCCTTCATTTTATTTGAAATGTAACAGGAAATTGAATTGTGTGTACTTCTACAAATGTTTTATAGAATAGTGTATGAGTGCATACTTCAAAGTTCATATGACGATGGTCCGCAGTTGAAACGTTTTCAATATTTCCAGATATAATCAATAAAGATAATTTCATACTGATTTTACAAATATCTGTATGTTTGAAAATATTTGACATACGTAATCTTGCATTTGGAAATACCAAATTATTAATAGATTGAAAAATTTTACTTCCAACAACACGATTCACCTCAACCACTATTTTCAAACGTCATTATATCAGGCGTAAAAATTACCGATTATTCCTTCCGTAGTACTGGGAACACACTCGGCGCATATAGCAGAGAGATGCGAGTTCTAATCCTGTTGACGTCAGAAGATAAATTTTTCAACCTATTAATAATATGCTTTGTCTATAAAAGTAAAAATTAGACAAATTAAATGTGAAAATACATAGCTTTATCTATAACAATTATAGCGGTTTAGTTTACAGCGATAAGATGCCAAATATTGTCTGTCGTTGTGTACATTGCACATATATTTACAAAGTAAATATAATATGTCGTAATACCGCACTTGCACTTGCTTCTGCGTCGCACACATTTCTACATCGTGTTCGTGTATAATTCTTAAGCAAGTAAGTCCACGTTATAGAATCGTCCATGCAGTATTAATCGACCGACCGCGATGTCCATGCGTTATGTGTAAAGAAAACGAACAATGCAGTATTTCTATTGTTAAACGATTATATAATTGAATTGTATAGTGGTTTTGGATATATTTTTCCTTTTTTGTATATAATTGTAAATTTGTAGGATATTTACCTCTATCGCTCGTGGATCTGTTTTTTATACTTTTTTATTGCGTTAATTTAATAACAAATAGAAAGAATGTAGGGCAACAACGTAATATAATTTAAATAGGTGATTTCAGGTAGTAAATTTATGTACTTACGTGTTATTTTTGGTTAGTCGTAATGTTACTTAAAGTTACTGTTCTGTTAAATTTTGTTTTAGTCGATATATTTAAAAACACTTGAAGTCTTCGATTCTTTTTTTTTCTTTTCTGCAGTTTTTATGTTTTTATTTATCATATAATTATTATCATAAAATTCATTAGACCAGTGTTCAATAATATTTGATATCTATCTCTTACGAAGTCCACGTGACTAAAAATGGCAACTCCAATATTTACCTTACATCTGTACATTCCACACTGTCTTTTAAATAAACGAAATTGACAAAAACGCATATCACTAGCTAGCCTTGCATAATAATATGCCTGCACTTTGTACTTACAATTTGTATAATAATATATTTATGTATTAGAATATAATAATTGTGTGTAAACAAACAAATATACTATATATACTATACCCCACATTCTATGAATTTTGACGTCCTTTTATATACTAAATTTGTTATTGAAATAGATACGGCTTTATTAATGGGCGTATTTTATTATATCACACTCATAGGCATATTTATAGGGAGGCTGGGAAGATCGTGTTTACTCCAGGACGCAATCAGTGCTTCGCAGACATGTCTGTAAGTATATCGTCATAGTCATAGAATACTGACGGATTTGACAAATATTAAATATATATATATCCGTCAGTATTCTACGGCTATGACGATATATGCGCCTCATTTAAGGAGCCAGGCCCTCCCTGAAAAGTAATCTTAATAAACTAATGACTATACTAATTAATATTGGTCATGTGACCTATCTGATCAATATATATATATTGAGTATTACAATTTACCTTAATTCATAATGTACTGACTGCGGATATTGACACTTAAACCTTATTCAATAAGTAACTAATACCTGATTTAACTCCTGAAGGTTGATAGAATGCTACTAGCATAAAATACGCCTTTTGTACCATATTTTCACTTGGTTGTAAAGAAATTCCAGATGCATCAATGATTTAAGCATTTCTTTAAATACAAATAATTTGTATGCTGCAAAACTATTTTCAGATAATTTAGAAAAATAAATATTGCCTTTAAAGTATCTTTGAAGTATATATGATATATGATTAGTAATACGTGAAAAATATTATTAAATATTGTGGTATCAGATTGTTGATCCGCATGATTCCTAGAGTTAAATATTAATATATTGTGATATCGAAATTACATGAGTGTTGTAGAATTGAATTAATGAAATGCACACATTTTATACAGCACCGTATTTTATGAAATTTACTTGCTGTTACATACACAGTGCGTAATATAAAAACTTAGACCGTAGCATAGATAGGTCAACTTTGTACTTTAAAATATTATTTTCATGTAACAATGCTTGTTAAAATTGTACGTAAACTTTGTGACAAATTGTACTTAATGTGAAATTAAATCAATGTTATTTGGAGTTATTCGTTGGGTGTTATGTATATTCTACAGTTTTAACTGTCAAGCATGTAAATATCGACGCAAATATGTAGATATTTTAGATATCGAAAGTTCAAATATTATGAAGAATATTAAATATTATGTTTAGTTGAAAACTGTCTTTTTTTTTATTGTTCCTGCCCATGAATATCCAAATACAGTACATATCTATGCTCCTGTATATGTATTTTATGGAATTCTTACCATTAAATCGCGTAAGACATCTTTTTATTTGGTGATGAATAAAAAATAATACGAGGGGTTCTCCCCTCTTATTATTTCATTTTATTACATTGTCTCCACGCCAGGTCATTTACATAATAAATAAACAAAACCTAGTGCCAACTGTTACTACTTTCCTTTTTTCTCAAATTGTCCTAAAAGCTTTATTAAGCTCTGACAAAGCAATATGAATTACCAATTGATAAGTACCAATTTAATATCTTCCTTCCTATATCTCTACTTATTTAATAGAGTTTCACATATGCACGATGCTTCATCTTCAAATGTAAAAAGATGTTACATATGTATATTAATTTACAAGTCTAAGTACCTTAGTAGCTTCTCATAATTCTCAACATGCCAACATTTAATCGAGCATATTAAAGTCCAATGTAGCGTTGTCTCTCAGAAATTTAGTAACTGAAAATATACAGCTGATACGTAAGGGTACCATTCGCGCAGGTGCTACCTTAAATGGATTGTAGAAAGTCGATGGATGTAAGTGGCAGGGGACAATTTTCGTCTGTACTAGTGTATCAAAGAAGTCAACACTCGGTAGAGAACCTAGACAATTAATGACAGTCAACGATTGAATAATAAGTGAGAAGAATTAGAAAGTAAAAGGCAATATGGCTTGCTGCACCTTTTTATTCATTTATTACATGAATACATTAGTCAACGGCATAAACTTCAGTGCCTACGTACTACCTAAACAACGTATATATTGTCTGTAAATTATTTATCTATACACAGATCGGATTACTAAAGAAACATCAACTTACAATAAAGCCCTAATTTAATGATGCTTTATTTACTACCAAGACTAATTCACTTTCTAGATGGTCATACCTACATTTTCAAATCCCATTATACAATTTCATAAGTGATTCATATAATTTTTATTTACTATAATTTTACAAATATAGAAAACTATGCTGAGATGACTTCATAATTTGTATTTTTAATAGTAATTTAATTATTGACATTTTCGAATTCTGAAGCTGATATATAGTACGAAAATTACTAATTTAAATAATATCAAAACATTTACCCTGCAGGGGAGAAAAATCAAGGATTTATAACTTTCACACATCAAAATGCAAAATACATATATATTTCTACTCATAAGGCTAGAATACACGGATTGCGCTTTGTAATGCATCAATTGATTTACCATTATCAACCACAAGAGTGATTGATGCGGAAAAACTGCTTGCTTGAGCAACCGGCTTATACTTTAACTTACATATAGCCTAACATTTTTATCTGTGCTGTATATAATGTTTAATATGCATATTACATTTATAAATTTACACTGTAATTTTAAATTGCAAAAATAATAATTAAAAATGGAGACTAGGAATGTAATCTACAAATGCATATATTTACCGATAATATTCTTTAACTTGTAATTAACATGTATGTATACCATCTAGGTCACGCCTTGTTCTTGAGCCGCACATTGCTAAGCTCGTTGGAAACTAGATAGTATTTGGTTTGTAATGTTTATTTTTTAATTACAAATACAGATTATTATAGGTGCCGACGTTTAATATAGTATAATTACATTAACAAATTGTCAATAAAATTGATTTGTTATTTACTTTAAATCCATATAAATGTATACCGAGATCTTAATCTAATCATATCAATTGCGAAGAAAATAAAGCCAAACATAAGTTAAACACAAGAAATATGACTAGTAAACAATAGTGTAAATATATTCGACTGCAAAATTCATATCCACTATAACGGAATAAGTTTTCAACATATTGTACTTAAAAATAAAATATATCACATTTTTATGAAAAAAACAAATCACACAGCAAATAGAATATAAAATATAGTTCATAAGTTATAAACTAAATAATTTTGAGATCCTCAATTAATAACAAATTACTATAATACTAATACTGATTGAGAAGAATAGTTACAAAAAGCTGGTCAAAATAAAGAATTTCGTTAACTTAAATAATACAATATTTACAATTTGTTAGAATTTCAAAGTCAGATGTATACAAATATACCACCAAAATATCTAAAATAATTTTAACCAAACTTATTATTAAATACGTAACATTTTAAAAACATTATAATGCAGGAAAAATAACAATGATTTGGTCTTTTAAGACAAATATGTCAATTGTTTATCAAATTTGAATAAATAATATTTAATAATTATGATCATAAACCTATCAAGGTTATTGTATAATAACTGTCGTGAGCCATACTTCATATAATTATTTAACTCGGCTTTGCTTACGTTTTAAATTTGGGGATACCTGACTAGTTTCGAACTCAATAGGAGCCCTTATTCATTCAGCCCATATTTACTGATTTAACGCGGTTCCTGGCTATATTACGCCGTATGTCACCATACATTAGACAGAATGTAAGTCTGAAGTGCGACGCAGTGAGCACGGTATGCATTGCACGGATACTTCAACATCACCTGATGGAATGACCCGAGAATCAAGTCTATCACCCGACGAAGCGATAACACGACTGCATAGAGCAATCGGCGCTACCGCTGCCTACCGCACGCGCGTAACGATAAACAATACGCTGCTCACGTAATGCTACTCGCGACACAATCGTGAACTGCGCACATGAATAATGGCTCCTATTGAGATGAAACTGGTCGGGTATCCCCGAATTTAAAATGTGAGTAAAGCCAATATTAATAATTACATTATCAGGATTACTAACAGTTATTATAACTATTTGACAACCATAAAGGGAAGGTTATTATAATGATAATACATTTTTTCTTATAAATACTTAACAAATTATTTATAATTAAAAAATATATTAAAATAAAGCTTAATTATAGTCTACGAATTTGAAATGACTTTTAAATACTTTTTTTTTTCTTTATAGCAATAGCATATATTATTACAAACCAAAATAATGCTACTTTTAATTAATAATAGCACTAGATACCTCATCAGTAATATACTTTTTTATTGAGTGTTTTTTTTTAATAATAATGTAAAAAGAATTAAGGAAAACTTCAATTCACAAAATTAGTACATCATAAATTAATAATAATAATTTTGTAAAATATATCGGATATAATTCTATTGACTAAAACTTTATTATTAATATGATAAATATTTGATATTTAGCTGCAGTACAAAAAGCAGACTCCTTATAAAAAGCTATAGCTGTATAATACAATATATAAATTAGTCGAAAGTGAAATTTAAATACTGAAATTAAATTATTTATTATATTAATTTTTCTTTACAGAAAAGGTCATCCACTATTGTTCGCATTTATACTAGCCTGTCTCGACAAGTGGCATACGAATTCATGGTTAGATACCTACGTTCTCGCTACTGTATGTACAAGAGAGTACGAGACAGCAAATGTCTTGGTTCCAGCTTTTTCTCATACGAGCAAGTCATATTTTTTAATAGATTTATTTATCATTTCACTACGGAGGTAAGATGAGTACTCAATTTATTTTTATATAGTGGGAACATTTTTATTTAGACGAAATAGTAAAAGGGACACATTCACTTCTTGATTACACAAAAAAAAAACATTATACTATTAATTTTATTACTGTCGCATTGCCTGGTATAAACCAGGCAATAATAGCCATAAGGCTTTATTATTTTATAAAGATAGGAGTTAACGCTTACGTTGAGTTAACGATTATAGATACAATATAATCACATAACTAGGTTATCTCGACATTTCCACTAGAAGACCTACCATGAAATGATTTCCGAAATTTCAAGCCTGAACGAAAGAAAAATTTGATGACCACTATTTAAAAAAAAAACAATGTTAAAATATCTTTCCTTTGGTTTTATGTCGAACAAAATCTTCAGCTCCATTTACTGGGTCGATTTCGGTATGAAGAAAAACACGAAATTAAGTCCGAAAATTCGGAATTTCATTTCATGGTAGACCCCTTGGTTACACGGGGTGCAGTCACAAACTGACTACACCCGTATAACAAAGTCAGTCATGACGTAAGGATATTTATCGTGTTAATTGCCGTTCCATCATAAAACTAAGGCATTGTAATGTCAATTAGATAACCATTGTCCAAGTTAATCTGTAAGTGAGTTTATGTTTAATCGTCACATTATAAGACTACATGACAAAATTACGTTTTTTATAACTAAATGAAAAAGAATTGTTAATAGTTGGTAGTGGAGTCTCACAGAGAGGCTTTAACATTAATTTTGGATACCAGCTTTGATCAAACCATAAGCAAAATCGGCTCCAGGCTTAATAATTTTGTATTTTTAGACTGCTTATAAACTTATTGTAATCTTAAGCTTTTTTATTTATTTATTTTTTAATAATTCTTACATAATAATAAAAAAGACTATAATTGAATGTAATGATTAAATATAAATTTTATACATCAATTAAACTAGATGAAAGAGAATGAAGACAATATATTTTTGTAAGTTTTGTATCTGTCATACGTTACGTTTCAAAAATCGTCGCTAGAGAATTGATAATAAGTATTTATTTTGTCAATGTAAAAAGAAATAAGGACAAGGCTATATAATAAATAAAGAAAGAAGATTAACGTATCACTAGTGGTTGCCAGACTGCGAAACAATTTCGACACCATTTCGATTATATTTCAGGTAAACAAAGAATTTATTTATAATGTCATGTACAATTTGGACAGTTACATGTGTATGGTGTTTGGATAAACTATGCTCATGATTATAATCCCAGATGGGATAGTCAGAAGTATTTGCCGACTGTAGCCATTGCGGTGAACGACATAGCTACATTTTGCGGAGTATATTTGTATTTGATAAATCGTTGCAGAGGCAAGCTGACTATACTCACTCGAAGCAACTTGGTACGTTAACGGCGTTTCCCATCATCGGAAAAATAGTCTACTTGGATAGATTTAATATGAACCTGGACCTTTTTTAAAAATTGGAAATGGTATAAATCTGTTGGCCCATCTTAAGTGGTAATGATTACTTATAGACATGTACGGCATCGTGGAAATTATAAAGTGCACTATACTGTGACGCCGATTGTAACTCTCAAGCGTTACCACTTTTAATACACGCATAACACATTAGTACTCACTAATGTGTTATGGGTGTACACAGAAGGTGGACATGGTGAATGGAGACAGGTACTTGATGTGCGCGACTACTGTTTGGCGGCTTGTATGTTGTCGTGGCAGCGTTGGCAGACGCGGACGGGGCGGAGAGCTCGCAGGCGGCGGACGGGCGCCTCGTACCGCGAGCAGCGGCCGCAGAACACCGCGCCACACTCGCGACAGTGGTGCCGCCGCTCTAATGCCGTAAACCGTACCTGTTTCAAGTCAATTTGGCGTACATTAAACCGCGTTTATACGTTGATAAATTTTATTTGCTAGTGCTAACATCTTAACACGTTACAGCTCAATCAGGCATATTTACATTCACACTAAATCAGTTTTCAGCGCTGCCTTCGTGTATAACAAAGACGACCTACCACCATATATTTTGCATGAGGACCACTCTCATGCAAAATAGCTTTTAGTATTAGGTGCGAGGCGTGACAGAAGGTTAATACCACCAAATAATAGTCAGGTTTTCTATTCTTCAACACATATTTAATACGATCTTTTGTTCATACTAGTATTGGTGTCGGGCAATTATTATAGTATAAATATTCAAGTGAAAATTTTAATACAATGTCAGACCTTATTTATTATTATTGTGGAAGTAAGACGTGTAAACATACGGTCCGTGTAAATTAATTCAAAATACTAATGAAAAGTTGATTTTCGGTAGTGCAACTTATACAAAAACATTTATTAATTTCCAAACTTACATCCCATTGCAAAGTTATAGCTTAATATTGTAGAAGTGTAACAAAGAATAGAAATATATTAACAACTTATGAATTCCGTTGCGTTCATGCAGTGATTGTAGTGTAACGGTGAGTCATCGCTGCAGCAGTGCAGTCGCGCATTTCTACCTACCTGTTGATGTTGAGCGGCCGTTCAGGAAATATAATTTGTTCATTATTTATAACTACCTACATATTGAGTATTTGTAGTTTACGTTATAACTTCAGTACACGTGCAAATCTATAAAAATGGCATCAAAGAAAATATCTTGTGCTGGATGTCTTAATATCATAATGGGCAAACTGTATCTTAAATGCCATACGTGTAGAGATATTTACGACTTATCGTGTGCTAATGTTTCTGAAAAACGGTTTAACAACAATATGACCAAGGAACATAAACAGGCTTGGGTATGCCCTGCATGCCGAAATAAACAACCTAAGGGAGATAATACCAATACACCCATACGTCAAGGGAACTTAGGAAACCTAAATAAGTCTTCTGATAGCGAGGATTCTCAGAGCAGCTATGTCACTCAACGAAAAAAGCAATCAACATCGTTGTATTCACATTCTGAAGATGAATTGAGAAGACTCATCAAATCGGAAATGCGAGCTTCGCTGCATGAGGAGCTTCCTGATCTGATTCGCCCAATGTTAGAAAAAGAACTATACCCCCTTAAAGAGAGACTACAAGATCTTCAAAACACAGTTCAGTTTATAAGTAATCAGTATGAAGATTTAAACAAGACAATATCAACATTGTCATCGGACTACAATAAGATGAAATGTCAATGTGATAATTTGGAATCCACAGTACTATCTTTAACGGAACGCATTAATACTATAGACCAAAATCTAAGAGATTCTAATATTGAGATACAGGGAGTCCCCGAAAGTAAAACAGAAAACCCGCTTAGTATTATTAAGAAAATTGCTGAAACTGTGTCTTACAACCTTTCTGACACTGATGTTTTAAATTGTACAAGAGTTGCCAGTATGAATAGGAATAGCAAGCGGCCAAGAGCTATAATCGCAAAATTACGAAGTACACGATGTCGTGACGAACTGTACTCTGCCATTGCTAGATATAATAAGTCTCATCCCCACAATAAACTTAACTCATTAAACCTCGGTATCAGTGGTAATATTGTGCCAATATATGTATCGGAGCATCTTTCTCCTTTTAATAAATCTGTGCATGCTGCAGCCAGACTCAAAGCGAAGGAATTAGCTTATAGATTCGTGTGGATACGAAATGGACACATATTTATGAGAAAAAACGAAACCTCACAATTTATACATGTTAAAAATTTGCAGGTGTTAGAGAATCTGCAGTGAATTCGTAGTTTATAACTTCGTAGTGTACTTTTCATTTTGTTTTTTATTTTATTATTATTGTATTTTTTCTGTAATTATCTTTTTAAAATGGGTAAGATGGATGTAACGATTTATTATCAGAATATCAGAGGTATGAAATCTAAAACGAATGATATTTATAAAACTATTATCTGTAATAACTATGATATAATATGTCTATGTGAAACTTGGCTCGATGATACGGTATATTCAGCAGAAATATTTGACGAACGGTATAAAGTTTATCGTAAAGATAGGCCTATTGAATTTTTAACAAAATATAGTAAAACCCATGGTGGAGGAGTGTTAATAGCAGTAAATAAAAGTAT
Source organism: Galleria mellonella (assembly GCF_026898425.1). Lineage (NCBI taxonomy): Eukaryota > Metazoa > Arthropoda > Insecta > Lepidoptera > Pyralidae > Galleria > Galleria mellonella. The sequence continues at coordinate 5,773,443 of NW_026442133.1, forward strand.
TTTATCGGACTGTAGATATGATTGGAATTCGTCACTTGAAGATGTATGGGTTAAAATTAAGCTAAAACATATTTCTTTAAATATTTGCACAGCTTATATGCCTTCATATATTGCGAGTGAGCAATTCTTTGACTATCTAGAGATTTGTGAAGAAAGAATGTTATCGTCGTTTGGTGAACATTTTCTTATTATAGGTGATTTCAATCTACCAGATTATGAGTGGGATAACACAAAAAATTTTAAAACTATTAATGAGAAATATTTGCTTATGAGAGACTTTGTATCTCGAACTTCACTCGCTCAACGTAACTTTACTTTTAACAGCAATGGAAAGCTTCTTGACTTGGTATTGGCGAGTACTGACTTGGTATGTAAAGTGATGGACGCACAGCCACTTAGTCGTGTCGATATTTACCACCCCCCTTTAGAGATTAATATTACCGCAGACAATACTTCATCATTAAAGGAAAATATCATTAAGAGATTTAACTTTCATAAATGTAATTTTTTAGGTTGTACAGCGGATCTCTCGAAAGTCGAATGGCATAAATACTTGAATCTTGATTGTAATAATTTCTTACAGTTATTTTATAATGTCATATGGGAAATTATAGAAAAATATACTCCCGTGGCCAAATCTAAAAAATCCAAATATCCGTCCTGGTTCTCTCAATCCCTGATAAAACTATTAAAGGAAAAGGATAAATATCATCGCAAATATAAAAAGTTTAGCAACCCGCGTGATTTTGACACGTATTCGTTACTAAGATCCAGATCTAAAGAGTTATTTGATAAACATTTTAAAATTTACATATCACAAATGGAAGAAAATATAAAGACTAATACCAAAGCATTCTGGAGATATACTAAGGCTAAAAAATTAACAAACGATCTTCCAAACCAAATGTTTTACAAAGAGCAACGTGCAAACGATGGTTATAGTGTTGCTAATTTGTTTGCAAGTTATTTTTCTTCTGTTTACAGCCAGTCTACCGCCAAGTCATATACCCCAAAGTTTTCTCAGGCAACGCAATGTCTGTCTCATATTTATATTTCAAAAGACGATGTTATCAAGTCATTGAAATCTATCGATGCTACTAAGGGAGCAGGGCCCGACGGAATACCGCCAATATTTGTGAAAAATTGTGCAATAGCATTGGTTGAGCCTCTAACTATATTATTTAACAAGTCATTGTCATCGGGAAGTTTCCCTGATTTGTTCAAAATTGCTAAAATTGTGCCAATACATAAAACAGGCTGCAAAGCAGATATAAGTAGCTATAGACCAATAAGCATTCTTTCTTGTTTTGCTAAGATCCTGGAAGGGCTAGTGTATAAACACATCTATTCTCATCTTAGGCATATTATTGATTCCAGCCAACATGGCTTTATAAATAATCGTTCCACATTGACAAATCTTCTCGAATATATCCATTATATAAACGTAGCCTTTAATAACAAAGTACAAGTGGATTCAATTTATGTGGATTTTGCGAAGGCTTTTGATAGGGTTGACCATGAGATACTTTGCATCAAAGCACATCATTTGGGTATTCATGGCTCACTTTTGCTTTGGCTTAAATCTTATTTAATGAATCGTCCGCAAATCGTAACTATTTACGGCTATGATTCAGTCCCGTTTGAATTAAAATCTGGTATACCCCAGGGCTCCAATTTAGGCCCTCTATTATTTATTTTATTTGTCAATGATCTTCTCCAAACTTTAACATGTGAGCATTTAGCCTTTGCTGACGACATAAAGATATATCGTACGATAAGTTGTGATCTAGATTGTGAAATACTGCAGCGAGATATCAATCGTTTGCATCAGTGGTGCATTGATAATAATATGAACTTGAATATATCTAAATGCCACGTCATATCTTTTACTAAAAATAGAATTCTTATAAGTTATCCATACTGTGTTAATAATATGCGTTTGGAAAAAAAGGAATCCATTCGTGACTTAGGTATTATATTTGACTCAAAATTGTCATTTATACAACACTATGATTATTTAGTTGCAAAAGCAAATAGAACTCTAGGCTTTATCTTTAGAACAACTAGACCTTTTAAAAACTCGCATACTATCTTGTCACTCTATACATCACTAGTTAGAAGTTCACTTGAGTACTGTTCTGTTATTTGGTCTCCTTTTTATCAGAACCACATTGACAGAATAGAAGCAATTCAAAAACGCTTTGTTAGATTCTTGAGCACTAAGTTTGGTCTGAGAAGGAAACTTCAATCATATGAATTAAGACTTAATCACTTTAACATTAATTCTCTTATAAATAGAAGATCTATGTCTGATTTCATTACTCTTTATAAAATAATAAATTATAAATGGGACAGTAGCACATTGTTGAGCCTTGTTTCATTTCGTACAGGTAATAAAAGAATACAAAAATTATTTTATATACCGATTTGTAATAATAATGTATCGTATCACAATCCAATTATCCGCATGTGCAGAAAATATAACAATGTATGCAAGGACCTTGATATCTTCCAACAATCCTTGCAATGTTACATTAAGGCTGCCAATTTGTTACTTTAAATTTATAGCCGTCATTATTTTAACGTATATAATATCGAATGTTATCCTGAGCAGTTATTGGAGTGCAAATTTAATGCCGTTTTATGTAATATTTATTTTATAAATGTATTAATTTGTAATCTGTTGCCTTGCTATAAATAAATAAATAAATAAATTATTGTACTCGTTTTTGAGCTGTTACGTTACACACAAATTCTCTTAGTGAATATTCCCTTATTTTTTTTTTTTATTTATTACATAATGTTTGTAAACGAATAGTATTTATTCACGCACCTGACACTGAGTGCAATATGGCGCTGTATCGTCTCGTATCCAATGATCCGCCGGACCACCCTTCGCTCCGGATGAGCTAGACATATCCGGTGCTGACCAACGGAATATCTGCAATGACACAAAATTAATTACACTGATACATTGGCATCAATTTATGTACAAAGCTATAAGTTACATTTTTAGTTGTTGGAAACCGTTTATGTCTATGAAATAAATATATAAATAGTACTGTAAACATTATAAGATGCTATCTAGTAACAATATAAGCAGAGCGTGTACTATAGATACTAGGTAACTGATACATGAGTTCATATAATTTATTGAAATGTTTTTAAATCCATATATATAATAACATTGAAAATAAAAAATAATAAAAAAGATCAATATTGAAAAAAGTAAAGAGATGTGTTACGCCACTAGACCACCAAGATCGTCAAAAATACATGCACTGCCAAGGGAGAGAGTATATATAATATATGCTTTTTCAAATGGATGATAATGGAATGCTAGCCCTGTCTGCGCTATCAGTATACACTGGACATCATTGACGGACGATAGGACGATAGGAAAATAGGTCAGTTGGCCCATTGTGATGAATTCATCAAGAATACTCTTTGTAGTTGGTCTAAATTGCAAGTAATAAGGCCTCTAGTCCTTATTAGTAATGATCCCTTCTGCCTCCTACTTTGTATAGTATACTAGCGACCCGCTCCAGCTTCGCACGGGTGTACTATACTTCACATCACATTAGAAACCTCTAAAATTACCAGTGTTTCTCTATTATGCATGTATTATTCTCTACTATATTATACATATAAACCTTCCTCTTGAATCACTCTATCTATTAAAAAAAACCGCTTCAAAATCCGTTGCGTAGTTTTAAAGATTTAAGCATACATAGGGACGGACAGACAGCAATAGCGACTTTGTTTTATACTATGTAGTGATGTATAGGTATACTATGTATGGTATACATACCCGTCCGCGTGCGTCGCCGACAGCGAGGCCGCGTCCGCTGCGAGCGGGCGCGACGGCGGTGACGGCGGCGGGGCAGGCGTTGTCGCGCCGCTCGTACGCCGTGTGCATCGTCAGCTTGCCGCGCAGCACCAGCCGCCGCCTCCACTTTATCTCGCCGCCTGCCGCTGTTATCGCCCAACACAACATTACATATTACATGTTCTCCCTCAGGTAGTAGTTACTAATCTACTGAACATACGTGCATATCCCAATACAGTTACAGTACACATACATAGTAAATACATTTTCTTATTACTATTATTTACCCTGGGTGTTCTCCACTGTTCAGTTCTAGTGAGGGCACACGGGTATATAGGCCCAGTTTGTCAGATTACTGCAGTTTCGCTACAGTATACCAGTACCAGAGGGAGACTTTGTACAAAAGTCGTTTGCTTGGGTACCTCTGTCCCATTTGTGTTTATCATTCGTGTAAAGCAGTTGTGTTTGCATGGCTGTGTTTCGGTTTGAAGGGTGGGATATGGCGTGAATTTACAGGGTACAGAGGAATAACATCTGAGTCCTCAGGAATGGCAACGCATGGGGGTGTCATGGGCGTAACAGTATACTTTGTTATGTCCATGGTACTGCTCATGTTTATAGGCGATGGTTACCATTTTCCATCAGGTGGGCCGTCAGCTTGTTTGCCATTCTAAGTTGTATAAAAAAAAAATTATAATAGAAATGAATGGAATAATAAATAAAAGACAACCTGTGTCAGCGTTCGTGGCGGCAGCGCGTGCTTGCCGCGCGTGCGAGGCGTGCGAGGAGTGCGCGGGCGCGGGGGCGGGCGAGGCGGGCGAGGGGGAAGCGGGCGCCGACACCAGCACGAACGAGTCCGTGAGACTCGTGTCCGACTTGCTCGCGCGTAATCCACCCTCGACGCCCGCGCCGGTGTCCTGCGACGGACCCCTCGCACCCTCCAGCGACCCCGACTCCGTCGACTCGCCGATACTACCTCCACCTATATTAACAATTTATACTCTTCACTAATACAATTAATTGGGTGCAAGTACCCTCTAGTGTCAAGAATTTCTTGGCCTCCTTCGTTATACTCGAAGGCCGCACATGTGGTTTACCGAGCAATGGCTTTACGTGCTCTCCAAAGCTCGAAAAAAACGACAATCACTTTTTAAATATACCCAAAAATTAATTTGAAGCGCAAGTACTAATCTAAAGTCTAAAGGAGTATAAAGTCCACTATGCTTTTTTTACTCCACAAAGGTGGCAAACAAACATGAGCTCAATGCTAATGGTAAATGTTTGAGAAAAATAGTGCTGACGAAAATTAATTGCAAATTCTACATTATTAATTACTTACCCTACCTAATGCTTCAATCTCTCAAATTCATTTAGTAAAATATTTATTTCCAAACAAAAATTTAAACAATTAAAATATTATAAAACATCTTGGACTTACTTTTACGATACAAAGGATTCCCTTTTGACTTTCTCCTAAGCACAACATTTCCTTGCTTTTGAAGTTTACTCCTATGTATACTATCTGGGTCTATCTCTAAGTCTTTTTCATTGTCGTACTCTTGCTTGGCTTCGTCGCACGAGTCTATATTATCGTCCTTCTCTTCTGAATAATGAGCATCTTCATTATCACTACAAATGTCTTTCTCTTCATGTCGCCGTGCAGACTCTTTGGCACTGGTGGTCTCACACGCGTCAGATAAGGAACTTTCAGAACCCGACTTTGTGAGATTCCCTAAGAAAAATTATAAACAATAGTTACGAAATTTACTTATAAATAATAACAGAAAAATACTGGTGAAACTTGGCACTACTTTAATATAGTAATTCCAAATATCACCAGTATCTGATACCCTGTTGAATATTAGAAACAGCAAGAAAAAGTTTAAGATTATTACCTTCATTTTCATGAGATAAACTCATTTGTTTTACTAGCTCTTCTACTCGCTTGATAGCTGCCTCTCTGTCAGTTTGTTCCATATCTTCAGTTTTTGTCTCACTCTCCGATTTAGCTTCATATTCAGATTTAGTGTCTTCACTGTCTTGCACAGACAGCTTTTGTTGATCTAGATCTTTTTCTATATCTATTGAAGTAGGTTCAGGTTCTATACTAACAGCTTCTATGCTGTCATTTTGATCTTCTACTGTTTCTGCTATATAATCTATTGACCACATCTGCAATAATTAAAAAAAAAAAAAAATTTATTATAATAGACAAGTATAGAATTAATAAAATATTACAATTGTTTATAAAGCATAGATCATATTGAAATAATACGAAATTAAATTATTTATTAGATCAGTGAGTCTATTAATACTGACTGGCTGAAATATAATTATATCATCAGAAAATCTGTCAGAATTTTCTCTAGTAAAATGGTCATTTATTAACATTAAAAAACGCTACCCAACGTAATGGAATCTACTCGTATTCTGAGAATATTTCTAAAGAATGACAACATTTATTATCTAGAATCATCAAAGTATCAAGGCCAACTTGATAACGTTTGCTTTTTTGAAAATTCAAGTTCAGAGCCATTTTCTGTAAATTTCTATGACATCGTCTTGCAGTATACGCTAAACGATATCAACGGGAATATTAATAGTATCTTCACGCATCCGCAACCGTTTTGTTTCTCTATTATGAATGTATAAATGTTTATTTACTGACTTGGCAAACACTTTTTCGCTCATCATCATCTACTCTAGAATTTGTATAGATTTAAAAAATATCCTACTATCTCTCAAGTCAGATGAAACAATACACATTTACAAAATTTCATTAGGATCAGATAAACGAACACATTGACAGATAATTTTTACATTATTATGATTTATAACAATATTTGGCATGACATAGGTGTGTGAATGTTCAACGGAACGCTGCATTACCCTGACGACGCCATCGCTGGAGCCGGTGACGATGACGTTGAGCGGGTCCCACTCGCGCGTCTGGCTGAAGGCGACGCACAGCACCTGGTGCGAGCGCTCGCGGCCGCCGCCCGTGTCCGCCGCGCCCACCAGCTCGCCGTTGATGGACCACGCGAACACAGTGCTGCCGCTGCACGTCGCGATGTCGCCCTGCATATACACATACGCACATATTGTACCCGTATATTTATAATACAAGGATATTTGTGGCGGACGCATGTCACCAGCACCTGGCATAATCATGTGACTTATAATATAAAAGAAATTTGTCACTACAACAAAAAAATTACACCAAATTTTAAAGAAAGGTCTGAGCAGATTTAAAAATTCTCGAGCCCGATTTTTTTAAACTACACAGACCTCGCCCGCCGCGAAAAATTAAAACTGCATTATTAATCATTAAATTTTTAAAAAATTCATTTTCTTAGTCTATAAATAAACTTATTGATTTAAAAAAATATATTATATATGTCACATTAATCAATAGCGTAATTTTTAATGTACAAATACTGTGAAGGAACATCAAAATAAAAGAAAGGGATTTATTATTATCAAATATATTAAGTAATGCAACATACCGTAAGATCATCGATAGCAAGTGCAGAAACGGGCGGATACGGAAGTGGGTACGATTCCGGCGGTAGCAGCTGTCTGATGAAGGTGCCGCGCTCGACATCCCAGACTATAGCCTGGCCGTCACGGCTGCCGCTCACTACTAGGTTGTAGGCGGGGCTGGCCGCCAGGCACGTCACCGCCTCCTCGTGCCCGTACAGGCACACCTTCACTGCCAGCCGACGCCGCCGTGCCCAGTACTGCCACACTGTCACCACCTACCGCCACATAACGTTCGTTAACATGCTTATTGTTATCTTATTTAGAGTTTTCATTGTATTGGACTTGTTTACATTGCATTCTTTATCATTCTTTTAATTATCAATTGTAATTTTTTGGAAATCCAAATAACTATTTTTACTTCAGAATCACACAGAGGATTTATTGGTAGTTCGTTTACAGATTAATATTAACTTGTACCAATATAACTAAATATTATACCATTCTATTACCACAAAAGGACGGAAAAGAGTTTATTAGTACTGAAAACTAATGACCACATTGCTAGAAATATACCTTATCAGGTCGTCCTCCACGCGGTTCCCCCTGAAAACCATCTTGGTAAATTCTTTATGAATTTTTCAGAATAGGCCAACTAACCTGCTTTCATCCTCACATATCATCTCTCACTAATACCCGCAAGCGCCACTAGCGTAGGCAAGACTAACCATTCCATTATCACCCACTAAAAAAATTATCACAAAAATATTGTTATAAATAAAGAAACAAACTCACCGTGCTAGTACCCGCGGTGACAATGGTCTTAGCTGATGGACACACGCACGTAACTATCTCGCCGCACGCTTGCGCCACCGTCTCGCACACAAACACGGCTTTATCGTTGTCGTAATTGCCAATCCTGAGCGAGTGGTCCGCAAAGCCCCAGGCCACGTACTTATTGTATGATGGTGGCATTAACACCTTGTTTTGTTCAACTGCTAATATCGCTTTATCCGTGTAAAGAATTTGACCGACTGGACCTTTTACCTCTGTAATATTTAAGAATAGATATTTACCAATTGACTCCTCTATTTTAATAAACTGCCCCTTGTATTACTGATCATCGTCGTCATTTCAGGCGTTAACTGTCTACTGCTAAACATTAGCCTTCCTCATAACGGAGTTTTGCCAGTAGTTGCCACGCTTGGCAGGCGGGTTACTAACCGTAGTTAGGCTTTTAGAAATGTTTTAAAAGGGACACTACACTGCCCATCTCTCTACCATTAGGTTCCCTTAGTCGCTTCTTACGACTCACACAGGAAAGCAAGGGGTAGCCAATTCCGGAACCAGAACCATACGGCCATAACTTACATTACGGATATTTCCCTTTTCTATTTTGATATAATTAAAAATCATATAATAATATTATAATATATGCTATCTATCTGTATTACAATATGACTATTAAGAGGATTATAACATCAAATGGTCTAACCTTTAACAGGCTGTAACGAAGGTCTTAAGTTCTCCAAATTGTGGAAGAATAACTTCTCTGGTGGGGTGATTCCTTGTGATGGTATAATATTGTTAGGATCCAGAATGGTCGAACTCCGCTGCGACATTTTTTTGCTAGGATGTGCTTTCTTAAATAACTGCTTTGGTATTTGACCAAAGTTGTTTATGAATCCAATAGTAGCATTTTTCTTGAGCGGATCGTCAATGCTGTAAGACAAACATTACATTATAAAATTTAAAAACCCAATAAATGCATTGTAAATATGGGTTTGACGGCAATAAATTTATTTTAAAAGACTTTTATATTCCACATTACATCTCAGTCTCGATGTCACCGCTGAGTATAAGTCGAACTAAATATAGCTTACCATTGTTTTGTATTTCTACCTACTAAATCAATATTTTTAACTACGTGTTAGAGTATTCCAACACTTCGCGTGTTTGCTTTTTTTTGCTTATAAATATATGCACACTTATCCAAAAATAAAACGGGACTATCCATTGCAGGTTTTGATATTTACTTCTATTGAGATTTTATTTATTTATGTTCCTAAATATGTAGGCAAAATGGCTAAGTGTAAACAGGCTTTACTGATACATATACCACTTTCAGAGTATCTTCATAGTTTCGTTGACATTAATTTATGACTGTATGAATGGATGACGAGTATACAATTACAAATTCATAATATATCGAGAGTTAATTCAAAGCAGCAACAGATTTATTTACACAAACATTTCTCTTGCACCTGCATCGACTTACTTGTATATATCGACGTTGCCCTCATAAAACAGGTGATGGAAGACGTTGCAGGCATCGACGGCAGGCTGTCCCTGCTGCTTGTAGCCGAATACTAGGTCGATCCAGTGGTGCAAGCGGTGCGACACGTAGTCGGACTCGAGAGCAGCGCGATGCAGACGGATGAACTCGCGCGGATCTCCGCGAGCCCACGGCGGTAGTACCACATCGCCCAATGCTACACCAGACTGTTTACAACCTGAGTAATAATAAATAGTCTTACCGTCTTTTATATTAAAGTACATGTCGTGAAACGTGTTTGCGTATATAACATATGTCATGTTTTGGTGAAAACCGTAATATTTATACAAACAAAAATCATAATATAAAACATGTTGATATAATTCCAACCTTTAGTTAACAAGTTGGAATTTATTATACATGTTTAAACAAAACTTGATGTTACACAATGTAGTAGTATTTATTAACATAATATTTATAAATGTACTTATCATTCTCAGATACAATATGAATGTATCTCAATAATCTATTAACTATCTTAGTATATTAATAATATATGAAAGAATACTTACCTAAATCAAAGTTATTTGAATTGACTAAAAACTCGGGTAAATAAAAGAACTCCGGTATTAATTCCTTAACATCAGCCATGTTATGTCGCGATGCCGAGTTCCATGCTTCTTTTACCGAATGAAACATTCTGTAAAGAAAATAATCAAATAATGTAATAAATTATTATGCATCAATTATAGACTTTAAAGACAATGGCTGCATAAAGATGCAATGACAATTATTTTGGGTAATATAAATAAAAAAAAAAAATTATTATTCTAGCAGGGTTTTTTTTTGTAATAAATAATTTTTATTAACAGCATTAAAGTACTTGCAATATTTTAAAATTTGCTACCAGATACAGTACTATTATATCTGACATAGTATAGAGTGTCTGACAATAAATGGAACAATGATTTATAAATAATAATAATGATTGTAGGCAGTCGATGGACGAAGTTGGATTTCAATTCATTCTTATTCATAGTCAGCAATGGAAAAAGAAACATCAAAATAATGATAATTATATACTAGTAATTTGGCCGTGTGGTCCTGGCATAGAATAGGCCACCCCTTCCTATCCCGTGGATGTCGTAAGAGCCGACTTAGGGAGGGCGAGGGATGGGTAGCAGTGTCCCTTTTAAAACATCTCTAAAGCCTAACTGCCTAAAAAGTATCAATCTGCCTGCCAAGCGTGGCAACTACTGGCAACCAAAAAGGGGAAGCTTATGTTCAACAGTGGACAGTTAAAAGCTGATTGATGATGATGATGAAGATACTAGTAATAATAAAAGTGATTACCTGTCAGCGAGGTCGAAGTGTCCGCCCTGTAGCCGTAGAAAGTGTTGCGTAAATGGTTCCATACGCACGAGGTACGAGCACACGATCATGGCGGACGAGTAGTGTGTACCGTAATGATATGGAGGCGTCTCCCCGTGTGGGTCGTCCCATTCCTATCAAGAAATATAAACAGTACTCAGTTGACAATTTAACTATGTTTTGATAAGCTATGAGGATATAGTTTTTTGAAAGATGAATACAATAATAAAAACTGTAAAAATATAAAGGAAAATTTAACTATAGTGTGTTTCAACACAATAAAAATATAAATATACGAGTAATTGACCCAACCATAAGATAGTCTGCTGACTTCCAACAGTTGTATAAATAAAAAATCTATTGTTTGAATGTTTCTGTTACTAATTTAATTTAGTGGTTTTGTAATATTTTTAAGAAAACTTGTTTATATTTTCATTCTCTTCTATTTAAACAGACGTATTATATATAAATTTATGAATATTAATCATCAGCATGCATTTAATTTTATTTTTAAAAAAGTTTTACAGAAGTACCTACGAAAAACATAGATTTTTTAAACTTTTTATGATATTTATAATAACAAGCTAAAGTCCCACCTGATCGAAAGCGGTAACCGTCGCCTTTACATATAAACAACACCATAGACATCACAGTAGACATGGTAATATCCATGCTACTCTTCTCATGCATTGCCATTCCTGATGATTATGAAGTTATTCTATGTTACGTCTAAGTTACCTCTATACCCTGTAATTTCTACCATATCCCACCCTTCAAACGGATTCAAATCTAGAAAGTTTTGCTGCCACTAACATGCTAATTTAAATTACGTATAACGATACCACCAATATATGATTAAGGTATTTTCTAAAGAATAAAGTTATTATATTGGATAGAAGCCATATTATAAATTATTAAGTAACAAGTTTGAAAATATGTAAGAATGTATATGTATATATATTTCAATAATTACCTTATATCTTTTCCGGAACTGTTCCAATCTGTCCGGACTTTGAGCACCCATAGGTTTGGTAAGGTCACGAAAAGTGGCCGGGTCCGTGAGATCGAGATCTAGCGAGTCATAATCGGCGAGTATCCATGGAAACACTGGATACTGCATCAAATCATTATAGGATCGTCCGGCTAATGTGTTCAAGTGCATCAAATACTGGAAGTTAGATATTTCGCCTCTCTAAAACAAAAATTAAATATTTCATACAATATAAAATAGAATACTACATTACATAATACATTATAAAAAAGATTCTTTTTTGTTTAGTAAGACAATATTAAAGTAGAACCAAATCAAGAAAAAAATAAAATATTTATGTAATGTTTTATTGTTACGGTTTAAGACATTGATTTCTCAATAGAATACAAATATTCATTTAAATGCGATTATAACTAACTCAAAACTAATTATATTTCTTTTTACTGTCAAATATTAAAATATATATGCATGATAATGCTTTTAAATTTTATCCTCAATTTCGTTACGCTGTAGACATCTGCAGATAATTCAAAATGTATGCATGTAAATGCATGTAAGTTTGTTCTACCACTATATCGTGACGGTAAAATTATAAGATATTGAGCCGCCAGAGATTATATATTTTACTACTGTGAATAGACTACTATAGTGGAACACAAATTGTGCTGTCCTAAAACTACAATGTTATAATGATAAAAGGTTGCCTCAAAAACCACAAATATTTCAAGTCACTTTTATCTAGTCATATTTTATTGAACTTGATTATAGGGCTTTCGTCATTTACGGAATGTTTCGAATCTGTTTTTAATTTATATTTAAAACTTAGTAATGATGCTGATGTAAAATTTTCTGACGTTAAACCTGCAATTCATATTTCAATGTTCTTTTTCTTCAGTATTTTATAAAAGAGCCATTTATTATAAAATTTCAGTATAAATGTTGTTTAATTAGCAGCGGTGGGTTGATTTTAGCAGTTTATTTACGTTAGTAAAATATGTCGCGTTAAGTTATAAAATGTTGCTAGAGTAACATACGAGCCAGCGCTGCGTGACGGAGGTGTCGCCGATGAGCGTGGCCAGCAGGCCGGCGGGTTGCTCCACGGCCACGCCGCGTTTCTGACCCGCCACCGAGCCCGCCGCGCTGTCCGCCATGCCTGTCGCCAGCGACGTAAACCGGCTGTACACCTGTACATCAATATTATACATTTCAATCACTAGTATACAGTTATAGGCTGGAGGAAAAATATTATTACATTATTAGTGATATAACCTGTCAAGTTAAATTTCACAAGAACCTCTTGGAAACTATTGGATTGGATTGGGACCCGTGCAGTATATTGTATTGTAAATTCTTTATTGTACATACTTTACATTGTACACATTAAAAAGATTTAATATACAACTTATCTCATAGAGGAATCTTTTACAGTCAACCTCTGAGAAGCTGAATGAAAACTATAGAATGTTCGAGGGTAAAAATTGTACAACTAAAGTAAATAAACGGAACTAAATACTTAATAATACATAATTAAAATTAAACATATATTCTATACCTATAATACAATAATAATTGTACATACAATATAAAGTAATGGAGACGTAAATTTATAAATTTAAAAATTTATAAACCTACACATATATATAAATAACACATAAATAAATAGGAATACATATTTTCACAATAAATACATACATCTTTCTTTTGATCTTTATCCAGCCAATACTCACCCCTTTTTTTAAGCGTAATATAATCTTTCACAAATTTTATACATCTATTCTTTGGTTGAATCTTTTTACGCCTATCGACATTCATATTCAATATTGATTACATCATATAAGACAGTATTTCACATGAAAAATTCTAAAGTTTACCTTAAAAACTCCACCATCAACTTAGTCTATCTTACCTTTGTTCGTACTTTTCGAGGAAATGCAAGCAAGTAATTTCTGCCATCACTTGAAAATACTTCCAGTGCTATCGGTTGCAACAAATATCGCCTCTTGTGTACTTCTCTGTTCAATAAAAAATATTTAGAAATTTAATTATATAAAAAAAAAAATATAATTTGACACAAGAGCAATAACTATAAGTTCTTAAACAACAAGGTTGAGAGATGGGATAAACTCAACTACAGTGGTAGCAGATAACAAGCAAGACACATAATGGGCGTTTTAATTGAATATATGCTAATAAGGGATATACTATATAAGAAGGGTTCTATCCTTGGACACATTGTGCAAATTGTGTAGTGAGGAATTGGAATCCATGAAACAACGGATGTGCAATTGTGATTCATTGGCAAGTATGTGTATGAGTCTACTGGGAACGGATTATCCAGAGCAAGGGGACTAGAGACATCTTAAATCGCGAGATATCACAATGGTAACCCATAAGATCTATAAAATGGTAGTATAAAGAAGGGGAAAGCACAAAAGATCTCAATCGGTCAACATGCAACGGCTTAGCTAACTCCATGCGTGAATAAAAGTGTTTATTTTATGAGATGTAACTCACCTTATATCTTCGTATAAAAATTTTGAGCATTGCCGCTGATTACTTCTCTGGATACCTTGACTAGGAAGTATTGGTTCATAGTCGTCTGGGCAACTGTCCAAATCCCTAATCTCTCTATTTTTGAGTAAAGTAAAACCATCAATGATGTAACAATGTTCGCGGCCAAATAATAATAAACCTTCTGTAGTGTCTAGGCCTTGTATTCTCGCACAGCGGAACATATGAGAAATCTGAAATAATGTTTAACATAAATATAGCATAAACAACTTAAACTTGGATAAAAGAATAATTTATCAAAATTAGCAACACCTCTTCGCGAGTACAAAATAACTAACTTATTTAAGTAAAATATATTAATTTTTGTTAATAATATCAGGAAAGATTACGTTCAAATTACCTTTTCATGATGTTCAAGTAACCTCAGTAGAGTTTGATTGTCTGGAGGAGGTTGTTGTTGCTCATCCTCGTCTTCATTGTCAGGTCCATCTTCATTTGCTAAAAAAATATGCATTAAAGAATAAAGTCCATGGTACATAGCAGTTAAACGTCATAACTGTTTATAAAGATTGTGATGAAAAGATACAAAAATATACACAACATTCGGAAATTATGTGCGTTTTCAGTGAAGCGAATTACTTAGCAATTAAAATATATAGTAAATTTTTATCTTTAAAGATTTATATTTCTTAAAATTTATGCATTTACGTATATACAATTACAAGTGTTGATTTTTTTATATATATAGCATATATATGTTATAAATTAAACTAAGTCTCCTTTACTTTAAAATAGTTAAAAATAATTATATAATAAAGCTAACGGTATATTTTGAATATACCTTCGCCAGAGGTTTGGTTCGCACCACGGCTCACCACGCCGCTGCTCACCAGGTCTGATGGTGAACCGCCCTCGTTGACCACATCCAAAGATGTGTCTCTATTACTGAAACAAAATAAAAAAAAAATCTAACTAATTGTTGACACGATACACGTAGTTTTGTCAAAAGCTAACAGTTTGTATGGGAAAAAGGAAAATGGTCTTTGTACGAGGTCTGTCCGGAAAGTTCGTATAAAAGTGTTCTGGAATGCGAGAAAGAGGAGTGGGGAGGCCAGGTAAGCGCAGGACCCCTTCCTTATGTCCCTAACAATGCTTCAGTTCTGGTCTGACCGCCGTGCGGTGCGAACTGGCTTGTCACGCCATCTGTGAAGTTACCTCTTAACGAAACCCCGTCGGCATGGAGCCCGCTTCCGTTGAAGAGCAGCGCGTCGTAATCAAGTTTCTCTCGAAACTCGGCAAGAATGGCCGTGAAATTTTTGCCGATCTAATTCGATAAGACATCCGGGGAACCACGAACAAAAAAATCAAGAAAATCCCGCTCAAATGTCAAGACAATGTTGATTGTTTTTTTCGATGTTCGGGGGATTGTCCATCAAGAATTCGTCCCTCCAGGCCAGACAGTTGATGGAAAATTCTACGTCGATGTGCTCAGACGCCTCAAAGCTCGTGTGGCACGAGTTCGTCCAGAATTGGCGCGAGAGGGGCGTTGGATTCTTCACCACGACAATGCCCCTGCCCACACCTCTCTTGTTGTCCGTGAGTTTTTGAGTAAAAATTCCATTACGGTGACCGAACACCCCCTATTCGCCGGATTTGGCCCCGTGTGACTTCTTCTTGTTCCCAAAAACCAAATTGGTACTTCGGGGGCGGCATTTGGGGGACATAAATGAGATAAAAAAGCTACGACGGGGCAGCTGAGAAACCTACAACCAGAGGACTTTCAAGGAGCCTTCTCACAGTGGAAACGGCGTTGGCACAAGTGCATTATGTCACAGGGGGAGTACTTTGAAGGGGATAAAATTGATTTACCTGAATAATTGTAAAATAAAATTTTTAAAAAACTTTTATACGTACTTTCCGGACAAACCTCGTATGTTTTTTTTTTCTAATTTCTCTTTTTAAAAGATCTTACTTGAATTTCTATGAATATTTAAAACAAAAATAGTTTGTTAGGCATTGCTATTCTTGCGTATTTTTATTTTTATTTATATAAATAAGATATTGTCTTACAAATACTACATATATAACTATACGCGCTACGTGTAGTTCGTTTGAAGGAGTTTAATAAATGAAGGTAACATTAGATATGGTTATATAAAGCAATACTAACTTAGCGACTTCCTCTTCATATGTTTGCAAGTCAGCAGGATCTATGAAGTCTGTCTCCCCCAAATTGTTACTGGACGTTCGCCACTGTTGATATACCTTATAATATTCTTTACTGTCCAAACTCTGTGCCACTTTGTACTTGAGTTGTTTCTGAAAAATAAAAATATATAATTATTGATTACAAAGTGATTACAAAAATTAATGTTGCTTTAGAAAACAGGAATAAAAATAACATAGGGATATACCAGTGGTCTAACTTATGAAAAAGTTGAATTTTTAACTGAACCTTTTAATGAATTTGATTATAATATATATTTTGACATTTTTCTTTGTCGTTCAGGCTCTGTAGTATAGATAGAACGTAATAGGTAATCTTGGATTATATAGATAAAGCATCAAGCATTAAAAACAGATCAACTTTTTGTCAGCTAATTTTCAAATTAACTGATTCGTTTTTTTTTATCAATATTCTCTATGTTTACGCATAAAATGCATCTTGACGTATTATTTTATAAATAAAATTAATGTTTACGCATTAAAAAGATACAGAATTTATAAGACAAAATAAATATAGAAGTTATAAAGGAATTTATTTTTTATTTTATTTATTTTTTATTGACCACATTACAAAAACAATGTCTGGTACAAAAGGCGGACTTAACACTATATAGCATTCTCTCCCAGTCAACCTTTGACTAAACAGAAATTTTATTATGCGGTGAAAAAAAAAATATAAATATTTATCACACAAAATTGTATGAAAAAGTTGAGCCGTTCGTGTATGGAGACACTCCTATGTATATAATGTAAGTGTGTACCGCATGTGAGCGGCGGTGGGACTAGAGTACTAGACTAACATTGTCGGGGTTGTCGAGGTGCGGGCGGTAGGGGTAGTGCAAGTAGAACATGTGGTTGCGGCGCAGCATCTTGCGCATGCGGCAGGGCCCCTCGGTGCAGTCGAGCAGCCACTTGTGCAGGCGCGCGGCGCGCGGCGGGCCCCACAGCGCCCTCTCGCGGGTCAGCTCGCGCCACGCGCCCGCCCACTCCGCCTGCACGTAGCGCGTCGTGTGCGCCGCCGTCACGCCCGCCGCCTGCAGCGCGCCCGACCACGCCTGCCTGCGGACCGAGCCTCGCTCTGCTCACTCAACTTCTTCACTTCACTGCACCGCTGCGCTTTTCGTACTTATCAGTAGGCATTTTTGTTGTTTACGATAAAATATTACAATTTTAATAAGATTATAAATATACTAGCGGCCCGTCCCGACGTCGCTCGGGTGGACGTTTTTAACATTTCCCTTCACTGCTCTGCTCCTATTGATCGTAGCGTGATGAAAAGTATACTATAACCTGCCCAGGAGTATGAAGAATAATTGTACCAAGTTTCGTTAAAATCCGTCTAGTAGTTTTTGTTTCTATAACGAACATACAGACAGACAGACAAAAATTTTACTGATTGCATTTTTGGCATCAGTATCGATCACTAAACACCACTGATAGTTATATTGGAAATATATGTCATGTAAAAATTGACCTCTCTACAGATTTATTATAAGTATAGAATAGATATTGTATGGAGACGCTTTTTTCCGGTACAATATCGTGAATGTATATGGAAATTTCAAAAAGTCTCCATACACTCGAATGTAGCCATTTTGCTATTCTATATAATACTTGTATAGTAAGGGTAAAATCATACTACATCATGCCATGTTATTAGTACAATATATCTCATGAGTATCAAAAAAATAAAATAAAAACAGTATTGCATTGATTCTGAAGTCATTATCAAGCCACTGCTGACCATTAGCCTCTCTCCAGGCGCGCCAATAATCATGATTTTAAACTCTGCTTCCAGTTAGCTCCAGTGATACCACGTCGTCTTTATTCCATGTAAATTGTAACTGTCATTCACTACTTATTTTTAAAATCAATACAGCAATATACCGAACACAGACAGTACAAAATCACTTTTAAAGTAATTTACGACTGACACTTAGTATGCAATGGACGACATGTTATATTCTATAATAATATAAATGTTGACTCTCGTAAATTTGATTATTGATGAATATATCTTTGTATTATCGTGAACGCCACAGTCTATATGAAGTTATTTGAAAAAATATCGCAGTTTATTTACCTAACCAACTGCACGTGATCCTGCATGTATGCGAGGGCGTGATCCCGTGGCGGGTGCTGACGTTGCTTTGCCGATTCCTCTTTCTTCACCTTCGTTCTCGACGCTAAGCGCGTCAGTCCCCCGGTCACCTTTTGTATTTTAGATTGTATCTGATTGTGCAGTTCCCAGGGTACTCGATAAACCGCCTGTATAAAAAGAAGGAATTGTTAAAGATCTTTATACACTACATAGATATATGTTTATTGCGGAGAGAAAATTAAAAGTGTCTTAATACAGCACACGTTCTGCACTTTTATTTTATTGTGACGTTAAATACATATTATTGTAGAGACAACCAATTGGACGCGATATGCGGACCATAAGACAGAGACAAATCTACTTTGAGTACCACCGCGCACAACATTATTAGTTACTAGCGATCCGCCCCGGTTTTTTCCGACACATGTGTGGCAAATAATTAAAATTTTCCAGATCAGGACAATTTCTGAATTTAAATTAGAAACAAATGTTCTATTATAATAAAAATAATAATGTGTATTGTTTACAAATAATGTTGAAGTATCAAATAAAACGGCGACCATTTTCAATTATTAAAAAACGAAACATATGGAAATACTAAATCTATATAATCTAAGAGTCTTAACTACCATCCCTCATTGGTGGCGCATCAGCGTATGCCGTGAGTGCATGCGGGGTCACCTATTCCGATTGCATATGGTAAAAACGTACCTTCCGCTCGGCCTCGATGTAGTTAAGCCAGAGCCTGTGCGCGTGGTCGTGCAGCTGGTCGCGCACGGCGGCCAGGTCGGGCGCGCGCGCGTGCTGCGCGGCGGCCGCGAGCGTCACTTTGAACACCTCCTCGATGGCCGGCTTCTTGCACGCGTACAGCTCCTCCCACACGCGCCGCGCCGCGCCGCCCATCAGGTTGCGACCTGTCGCCGGGACAAGCGAGGACTCGCGTTACGAAACTAGTGCGTGCGTGACAAGCATACGAGATATGGTACAGACAGTTCCCCGTTATACGGTCCACGCCCACGTGAATGGTATACTTTGCCGTACGCACAACTCACAGGCTCTCTACGAACAGCACGGGCAGAGTTGATGGACTATGGTATGTTTAAAATTACAATTAGCTTTGTGTTTATTATGCCTAGAAGAAATTGTACTTTAAATAGAGAAGTAAGGTTAAATTTTTATTGGATATTGATAATATTTTTTAATAGTACAGCTTAATTTGAAGTGTAATTTTTAAATAGTTTTTTTATTTCTTAATATATTTTATTATTTATTAATAACTTCAACACAAATGTCATATATGTCTAATAACATAGTAATTAATTTAAATAATAATAGTAACTTTGAATATATAAAATACTCAGATATCGTACCTTGATGTGTGGTGAGTTTATCATCCCTAGATTCGAGGTCTCCGCTGGGGTTGACATGCCACGTGGTGCGCATGTGTGAATCTAATGCAATCTTCATGTTCGCGCTCAATTGGATCAAGCAGTACGTTAAACAGCCAATAAACTCCAGCTCATGATTGCCCGCACCGAAAATAAGTAACCTGGAAACGATGCAATTGTAAATTTTTAACAAGTACAATTTCTTTTTGTTTTGCTAATACTATTATTGAATATCAGAACCTAAGAACGTGCATAATACTTTAAAGATCATCAGTGGTGGGGAACATCAAAGGCCATAAGAGGCCCAGACGGCAAAGCTGAATGAGACCTCCAATTTAAGAACTTGATTTTTATAAGTTTTTTATTCAGTTCACATTTATGTATATGTTTATGTTTATTTAGTTCAAATCTTGCAAATGCAAGTGAAATTTAAATTAGACTTTAATAAATATACATAGAATATAGAAAATGACGAAGAAACTGGATGCCTCCCCGGGACCAGAGGCCCAGGGCGGGCCGCTTTTGCCTCCTCCCCCCCGTTAATCCATCACTGAAAATCATCCAAAAACTAATAAAATAACATAGCTGATTCATCTTGTAAAATGTAATATTAGGTGTGAAGTATATTTAGGTAATTTAGGTTTTCAGATAGTACGTGCCTTTAATAAATTAATATATTTTATTTATTTGCTTGTGTTTATATTAATAATAATATAGTGAGGTTGTATATTTTTAAAAATAAAATAAATATGTTCACACCATAATCTCTATTGGAATCATGATTTGATTTCAATATGCTCGGGGAAATGTAGGTGTTTTGAGTGTTATATATTTTTTATAGATAACAACAAACCTATTGGTGGTTAGCTTGTGTAACGCTTCAAGTACCGACATCTGATCCGCTATAGAATCTGTTGACCGAGACAGTAAAAACAATATTGTCCTATTTAGACAGTGATGTAATCCTTCTAGAGATATCACCGAGGACTTCTTTTTTGCTTGAGTTACTAATTTTACAATAAAATCAAACACCTGAAACATATTTTATTGTAAACATTTTTTAATATATTAGAATTTAAATAATTAAGTTTTTTTTTTTATTTTATTTTTAATATCTACCTCATGCGGATCTCGTGACAGCTGCCCTTGCCAAAGTTTATCGACCAATCTCGCAGCCAAATAACACACATTCGATATATTAGACTCGGAACCAAACAGTTCCGTATTCAATAAGTTTTCCATTAAAGTAGTAAGTACTTCAGTCTGGTATTCAATCTGTTGTTGACTTGTAGAATTTGCTGGCGAAGCATCGAGTACAAGATCGATTACCTGTAACAGCCCAATGTATAAAACTGTATAAATAAAATAAACTTAATAAAATAAAATTAATGAAGTGACATTGTATATATTGATCTTAATAGATGACAATGATCTTGATTCACATATTGTTGAATATTGTGATGATTGATGATCTAAGAATTAATGGTTTAGATGGAATCACTAATGAATTCAATAATATAAATTGCATGTCCGGCTATTGATAAACACCAGTATAAAATTTGAAATTGAAACTATTTGGTTTAATTTTTTATGTCTGTTGATTTTGCAATTTAAATAATTAGTTCGAATTTATATCTTTAAAACATATCAATCAGTAAGCTACCATTTATACTGATGCGAATGAACTGAACATTAAGTATTTGAGAATGAATTCTAATAATAATACTACATCAATACGTTGCGTAGAATCTTTTAGTAAAAAAATAATAATGTACGAGTCACATATAATTATACAGACAATATGTAACAGTACATATCTAATTATATCACTTATAAATACAATAGAACTCTTTCATCTTTTCGGTATAATGTCAAACTCTACAATTCTAGGAAAAACAATGATTTATCATGTTTACAAAATGATGAATATGAAAAAAAGTAGGATAAATATAGCATAAAGTGGGATGTTTGCTTTATGAATGCAATATGATGATTTTAATGGTACCATAATGACTCCTGTTATACTTATGTTTAAAGTAGTTTAATGTACCTAGATTATTGTGTATATTCTGGATAAAGCAAGGCAGGTATAAGGCGACGATTGATTTTCTTAAAGAAAATAATAAACAACGAAACTAAAATAAAAGAAAAAAAATATTAGAATCAAGTGGGAAATGAAGCATAAAACCAAGCCAATGATTGATAATAAATTTTTGCTAGACAGCTTTGTGATTACAATTATAATATCCCTTTACATAATGCACAATGAATACATATTCAATTTAAAATATATAAATAAAATCGTAAATCATGTTATAAATCAGTTACCAATCAAAGGCTTAATTTTATAGTGCAGTGTGTGCGCAAATAAAAAGAAAAATAAATCGCCATATTTACGCTATAAAAGAATGATCTTGGCGTGGAGCAGGGGCTACATGGCGTACAAAACATTGACGGTGGCACTGAGTCAGTAGATGGTGCTGCGCTCTAGAACCAACGGTCAAGCCGACTTTCAATGTTAGTCTCTTTGTATAGTTGTTTAATTGCACACTCTCTCTAGGGCATTAAATGAAAAATATAAATATTCATGCCTTTTATGCTTTATATTATATGTTACAACAATAAATTAGATGCACTAAAAATAAGTGTAGCGCATGTTGTTTGTATAACAGTGTATACATGTGTGTGTGTGTGACATTATAATTCGTAATATTTACGGCAATATTTAATAACATTTTGCTTTGAATATTTGATGTAATATAATGATTCATTTATTTATAATGGATGCGTGCTATCAATTGAGTAACACAAAATTTATGTTAATTTTGTATTTAATTTATTAAATTAATGTTATTTATTCAATTTTAATGTTAAAGAGATTAATAAATTGGCCACAATATATAAAAACATGTAATACTTACAGGCGCAGCTTTCCCGGATACATTGAGTGATAGAGAATCGAGAACGATTACTTTCAAGAAATCCATGACGCCTTGCCGGACAGGGTGCTGGGTCAGCGCAGCAGAGTTGCCCATTATAACTATCTCTTTCTCAGAGCCGGGAGTCGATGCGCCTGAACTCTCGCCACTTTCGCAAATGGCTACAATAATATTTTCGACATAAATGTTTTGAGAAACTCATTCTCATAAACTATTGATTATTTTCATTTTATTTAATAAGCAAGTGGCATACGAATATATCGATGCATATGTTATCGCTGCTGTATGGATAGTTTAACTTCTAGAACTTTACCACTTATCTAAAGAAACTGGTTATTCGATTCAAGAGAACAGATATCGACGCTCCCGATCGTGTACTTGTAGTTAGCTACGTACACGCTTAACTGTCGATACCCACACATTGAACCAGGTACTAAATTATCACTATATATAAAATCCGCACATGTTTAGTTACAATATGTTTTAAAAGACTAAAAGATTATTAATTAATTTACTTAACATAAGTTTATTAAATGCAAGCATATTCAAATTGTCGCGCATCTAATGAGTTTTACTTACGCATGTGTATATCATCAGGGGTGTTTGGCGGAAACAGTATGGAAGCCAATGCAGTCAGCACTTCGGCAGTCATCATGATGGTGACAAAGTCAGGTAATGTGTTGTATAGTGAAAATAACACCTGAAAATCAACCAAAACAGGGTTAATATTATCAATTTGATTCTGTACGTGAACAAAGCGAGTATTTTTAATATTACAAAAATAATAATGGTGTGCATTTGGGAATGGGAAGAAACTCAAATTCATTATTTCGTTGCTCGAATTTTTTATGGACTAGCAGAAAGGTTACTACTAGGAGACTAGAAAAATTGTCCGCTTTGATAACTGCCCCATTAATGTTTCTATCGTAAATCATACTTGCTTGCATTGATGTTTCAGTATGAAGAGTGGGATATAGCAGTGAAATTGCAAGGTATAGAGGCATATCACCATAGTCCTCAGGAATAGCAAGGCATGAAGGGATTCATGAGCATTACATACTCCGTGAGGCTGTTCATGTGTATAGGCGATTTTTACCACTTTCTATCAGGTGTTTTACCACTTTCCGTCAGTTATGCTAAGTTGCATAATAAAAACGTACTGACTTTGACTATATCACTGAGATCTTTTTTAAACTCATTTGAATTATGGTGACACTTGATCGACTTAGTTTATTAACCGATTAACAGACAATACAGCCAAAATCAGAGGATCTAGAAAATTTTCCCCAAGAGTACTTACACTATACACTATAGATAGGTAACAACGATTTGCGCAGGCGAAGCCGTAGTAAAAGGGCTGTTTTGATAATTAACGAAATCTGTTACCAGTTATATATCGCATACTACAAATCACCAGAGGGAGACTTTGTACAAAAGTTGATTGCTTGGGTCCCTCATTCCCATTATTGTTTCAACCGTGAAGCAGTTGTGTTTGCATGGCTGTGTTTCAGTTTGAAGGGTGGAATATGGCGTAAATTTACAGGGTACAGAGGAATAACACCTGAGTCCTCAGGAATGGCAACGCATGGGGGGTATCATGGGCGAAACAGTATACTCTGTTATGTCCATGGTACTGCTCATGTCTATAGGCGACGGTTACCACTTTCCATCAGGTGGGCCGTCAGCTTGTTTGCCATTCTAAGTTGTATAGAAAAAAAAAGCGAACCTGCACAATAGCGACGGGATGGTCTGCGAGCCAGTGGGGCAGCGCGGGCGGGTCGGTGTGCACGAGCGCGCGCACGGCGGCCAGCAGCACGCCCACGGCCTCCGGGCACAGCGAGATGCGCGCCGCCAGCGCGGCCGACGACTGCCGCGCGGGGGCCGCCGCGCCCCACGCCGCCGCCCACACGCGCTCCACCGACACGCCGCGCTCGCAGCGCACGTGCCGCATCGGCTGGCCCAGCGTCAACCCGAACAGCAAGTAGTACAGCTCCGGGATTTGTATGTGCGCCAGTACCAGCCTGCCGTCAACAAACAACCCCAACACGTTACCTAGCTTCGGATATAGCAGAGCAAGACGTAGTAACATTATTTACATGTTATCCTTTACTGTATCACACACAATTATTATTATAATATTATTGTGATAAGCGAAATATATTGAGTGAATGAACTTTTAAATTCACGGGATAGTCACGACCTTACGCCATCGCGTCTATGATATCTAAAGTATTAAGTTGTGATGATAAAACTGTGCAGTATCCTATAACAGTAAATTATAGTTAGAGAACCTACTGCCATGTGGTCTCAGTATAGAATGGATTACCCCTTCCTTTCCTGTATGGGTCGTAAGAGCAGCATCCCTCTTAAAATGTCACTGCGGTTGTCAACCCGCCTGCCAAACATGGCAACTACTGACTTTGCCAGTAGTTGCCACGGTTGGCATGTGGGAGGCCTATGTACATCAATATGGTAAACCTAGTAAACCTAATTTACTGAACATTGAAGTACTTATAAATCTTCAATAAATTAGGATTTTTTCTTTGTCAATTGTCATTACAAATTGATTCACCAGTTTTAAGTATGATAAGTTATCGTAACTACAAGAAAAGTAACTAAAATTAATCAGGAAGACACCATTTCATATACCACAACCGATTCGTAACTAAATAAATAGATACATTATTTTGTAGATCTCTTACCAGGAGAGCAAAGCAAAACCGGAGGTGTGCAAGAGCGCTGTATGCAAGTGCGAATTGGAGTGCGGCGTGGCAGTGAGCATCACACCGGCCTGCTGCGGTGACGATGACACCTCCGTGTGCCGCAACCATCCGCCGTTGCCGACACCCTCGCGAAATCTGATTGTATTATTTTTTTAGTTTTGTAGGTAAATAAATATACTCGTTACAATACTGATCTAATATAAATATATTACAGAAATAATATACAATAAATTATAAACTTCATCAACTTCACACAAGGCGACTATGATACATTTTCGCGATCAAGTCGCCTTCCTTGTTAATGATATACTTATTCATGTATACACTGGTAGTAGTTTTGTATGACTTGCTTTTTTTTCAATTTTATACTCAGCACGCTCTAAAGAGCGCCCGCCTATTAATGGTAATGTTAAAATATGTTAAAATAATATTAATAATAATGATAAAACATAATAAAATTTACCTTTGCAGTATAGCTGATTGTTGTCCCTGACCCGAGCACAAAATAACAAGTATTCTCAAAGCCCATAGTACTGTAGTCGGATGAACATTTTCTTGCATAAAACTGAGCAGCCAGTCCATACCTAGCACCCGTGATATTTCTTCACAAACTATCGTATTTACCAAGTTACGGGCGGTAAACAATAAACCGTGTAAAACATTAAAACACTTATTACGCAAGATTATCTGTTCACCTTCACTCTCTTTTTCATCATCACTCTCTTTTGGATTGATACCTTTTTCGGTTTGTGATGGAAGAGGCAGAGTATAAGCCATGAATTGGCCAAGGCATAATAAATCGTTTGGTCGCGGTTGTCCCCCTAGTAATGCTGCTAATAATTGAATTAGAACATTCTTTGTGCTGACGACTTTCACGTCGTTAATAATATAAAGAAGTTTGGAAACTAGCTGTAAGTCCCTCATTGTGCGAAGATTGTGCGTTCGATGCGCAGTCTCTGTTGCGAGCTCGAGTAAATGTTCTAATAGAGATTTTATTAATCCGCCTGGTGCACCTAGCCATACATCTAATTCACATATTAAGTCCTGTAACCAATATAAATAATTATAAAACATCAATTAAACATAAAAATATTAAATCTTGGAGAGTAGTTAACATTAATGTTACCTGAAAAGCAGTCAAATTAGGTATAGACGAAGTTTCCTTTTGACTGTCAACAGTGCCAACCAGCCCAAAGATGAGATGCAATATATGCGAATTGAGCAACTGCTTTTTCCTTTTAAGCAGCATTGCGAGAGTTTGATAACCTTTCCGGCGGTCCATCTCAGCTTGAGCGGACTTATTCGAGCGAACAACGCACACTAGAGCTTTCACTCCCGCGTATAAACACTCAACATCTTGAGCCATTGCAATTAAACCTAATAATACTGAACAACCGCCAACTGTGTCAATCTGAGAAAAAAATATCAATCAGACATTAATGAAAGTGAAATAATATTACTCTTTCTTCACCTCTCAATACCATCTTAATGCTACTAATTATAAAATATATAACAAAGGAGAGACAAAATGGGCGGTTTTATCGTTAAATCAGATCACTACCTATGGATGGAGAGATAAATAGTTTGAGAAGAGTTCACCCAGATTTTAATCATAGTCAATACTGAATTTATGTTAGAACTGAGGTTTAAATAGCATCATTGAATATTAAAACACAATAATACATACATTTAATATGTTTCAGATAGTAGTTCTTTTATATACCGTAATAAAGATATAGTCTTGATATTGTAAACAACATAAATATATGTATTTATATAACTTACCATGATTGCAGCAGGCTTGGAACAGAACACTCTCACACCTAAATAACCCACTACGGTCCCGCCCAAACATCTCGCCGGACCCATCAGATGTCCTGCAGAGTTGTGCAATATCCTTATTGGCGTTGCATTCTCGTGCGAGGACATGCCCAGTTGCTTTGCTATAGCTTTGTTATCATTTTTGCTGTAAACTTTGCGGATTTTGGCAAGAGTTAATTGTGACATAGCGCGGGCATTGATGCCGAATACAACTTTTTCTTCGGCAACCAGAGGAGCTAAAGGCTCTTGATTAGGTCCAGGAGGCACTGGAGCTTGTAACGTGCCCACATAGTGTGGTCCGAGCTGGTATATTATTGACACTGTTTGTGCTGGCAACACCTGGAAAAATTATTCATTATACAGTGTGAAATCTAAGTTAATTAGCCAATGTCTTTGTGCATATTAACGTAAATAATAATAACATTAAGGTAAATAATATAAGTAATATTGATACGAATTTGCCTTAGTTATACCTAAAAATCTACCACTCAATATATTAGGTATAAATCGAAATAAAAAATTCGAAAACTAAATACTAAGATGGAGGATTCAGATTTTAATTTAATATGGGAGGCTCAATTGTACAATAAGTACTAGATAACTGATGGGCATACTTATTTTTGTAGATAGATTCATGTATTATCACTATTACACTCATGTATACAAATATATGTACTGTACTCGGATTGTAACCAGAATCATCAGTAGTGCGAGATTGGCAAAGTACTACACCAGCAGAGCTATTGAAATAATAAAAGGTGGTATACTAACGTCCTCGAGAAGCAGCGCGGGCCCCTGGCGCCAGACGAGGCGCGAGTAGCGGCGCCACTGCGGCGGCGTGCCCAGCACGCAGTACACGCTCGACGCGCCCGACAGCGTGGCCGCGCCGCCGCCCGGGTTCGCGCTCACGTAGTGCAGCTTGCCCGAGTGCATATGCTGACCTGCGACACGGTACATACACACATTGTACAGTATGAACACTGCCCACCGCTCTTGTAATCCCTCCACAATTATCTATTTAAAAATACGGCTACGTTACGAAAACATTTATGCGTGTGCAGACACAAAACGAATAGAGCGAGCGGGGCGTGTCTGTATCATACAAAACACCACGCACGCTCATACAAAAACACCATCATCTAAGCCTATAATCACCATTTTTTTTATACAACTTAGAATGGCAAACAAGCTGACGGCCCACCTGATGGAAAGTGGTAACCGTCGCCTATAGACATGAGCAGTACCATGGACATAACAGAGTATACTCTTTCGCCCATGATACCCCCATGCGTCGCCATTCCCGAGGAGTCAGGTGTTATGTACCCTGTACCCTGTAAATTCACGCCATATCTCACCCTTCAAACCGAAACACAGCCATGCAAGCACAACTGCTTCACGGTTGAAACACGAATGGGACAGAGGTACCCAAGCAAACGACTTTTGTACAAAGTCTCCCTCTGGTAAAATATTTATATGGATTACTTTTATACGTTTTTTTTCCGAGTGAACATATTCTAATCGCTGAGAGAAGGCTAGGTTAACTTGAGAGAGGCAAAAATAGCCATATCGTATAGAGTAATACAATCACATCGGCTACTATATAAATAGCAACTTTTATTTATGGTTAATTCTTGACGACAAATATCAATTCCGAAAGGACACAGTCTTATTTATCTATTTACAATGAAATATGCCTAAATTGCCTAATTCATGTATATCTGTTAAATTAGAAAGCAACGAGTGAATGCTAATGTTACCAACCGTCGAGGTAGAGCGAGAAGGAGGAGTTCTTGAGCACGGCGCGGTTGAGGACGAGCGCGAGGTGGTGCCACTGGCCCTCGTGCTGCAGGTCGGGGCACCACACGCGCGCACCACACTCGCCCGATCCCTCCGGCTCCCATTCGCCCACGTCTGTAGCACGTGATCAACGGTTATGTGGAGGGCAGGGACATTGGTATTAAAGAGGATTAATGTCCCATTCATAACATACCCAATCACGTCGACCGCCATGCGATCTCTCTTGGAAACAGTCATAATTCATTCCTGGTGAATTCATCATAATGAAGCCCATTATGATGAATTCACCAGGAATTAAGTTATTCTTGAAGTCAGGTAAGGTTGGTCAACCTTACCTGGCTTCAAGAATAAGAATATTTTATTCTAGTAAAAATATAGGGTATTCTATCAGTAATATCAAGTCGATCTTCACTCTTAATTTCTGGTGAATTTATTACTATAGGATAATTAACGGGTCAATTGTCTTCTTCCTCACCTATCATCCCTCACTGGAACTGCTCCAGCGTCAACCAACAGTGCACGAGTTACCATTCCACTTGCATCCATTAATTAAACAACGATTTATGTGGTGGTTAGGGAATGTCGTACTCACTATGCGGCACGAGTGTCTCCTGCGTAGACACAATGATAGCCTTGTCCCTTGCAGAGAGCACTAGCGCGAGACAGACCAGGTGCTCGTCGCGGCTATTGTTGATGTTCCTGACGAGCGTCAACAGTCGTACACAGTGCGGATCGCTGCGCGGCTCCGAATATTTCTCCACACATATCCACGTTGAGTACGTCAGTCCGGTCTGGGGCGGGAACACTCGATCGCCTTATCACACAAAATTTTCTTTTTATATAATTTTATGTCGACCCCATTTTCATATAAATAAAAAAATAATAATGAAAGGCATATTTAAATATAATTAGTTGAAATGATTAATTTAAAGTCCTAAAATTCTCCAATGATATCACAGAATACAGTATTATTTCATGCAAAATAAGGTGACAAAATATATGGAAAGATGTGCATTCCACAAATTCTTGACCAAATTGACTGAAATAACACACGAACTCGGAAACGAAAATAGGTTATTTAATTTAGTTGTAATACTTAAAAAAACCTCTACAATAAACTTGTAATAAAATTATAAACCTGAATTATTTGTAAAATATAAAAAAGACGGAATTAAATGTTAAAAAAAAATACATATATTTCATTCACCTGATCCAATTCCTCCTAGAGTAGAATTATCTTGTGTACCAAGTGCGTTCAAATTAGCGGACTGTGGCGCAATACTAGGTAAGTATAGGCACCCAAAGCCCTCCGCTGACATGTCAAACTCCACAAATGGTGGAAGTGTGCACGAATTTTGAGATCTGTTAATTCAAATACATGATTAATTTCATATTAAATAATCAGATCACAATACAAAGTTTTCAATGTACCAATATTACAAAAAATTATATATATATATATATATATATATATATATATATATATATATATATATATATATATATAATAAATTGTACTAACCTGTAATCACGCGGTGTAGTCATGGACACCAAAGTTTTGATTCTAGTGAGAGGGACTGGCCCTCCTGGTTTCCAAACTTGACCAGGTTCAGGTGCGACACAGTTCAATGGATTTCCCATGCGTAGAAATTCCCTAAAATAAATATTTTAAGTTCAAAAGATACGAATTAGAAGCGTGCATAAGTTTTAATTAACGAAATGTGACAACGTTGCAATTGTTGCAATCAGCCAAGTTTCAAAAACAATTTAACATTTTTCAGTTTCTGACTGATTATTAAAAAGTTACCAAACTAATACGTTAATAATAGAAAACATTGTATATAAGTGTACTTCACATTTTGCTCTGGAATTTTTCAAATATATTTTTGCATCAAAATTCATATTTTCAATGAAAACCTTATAACTTCAGGAACTTACAAATTAGTCCCATGGAAATTTTAATAAATTCGATTCGGTAGTGTAGTTTTTAAATCAAAATAACTACTTTTTTTTACAACTGAAATCGTTTTCTTTTTAACAAATACCGTTCAGACTGCCAGTCCTTGAACCATTGTACTATGATTCACATGCTGGCTAATACATATAAAAAAGTAAATTGGATTTTTGTGTGTATTGTTATATTAATCTGTTTATTGTAATATAATTGTAACATAATTGTAATAATCTGTATTAAAAATTGTGTGGCTCCTGGTAATCCAATTAAAAAGTGTATTACTATATTATCATTAAAATATTCATAAATGTTGATAAATGTTAAATAATGATTAGCAAATAGTCAGGTAGTGCGCGTGGTTGCCGTAGTGGCAGTACCTGAGGTCGGCGGGGCGCAGCGCGTGCGCGGCGAGCCGCTCCAGCATGTACATGGCGGGCGCGTGCAGCGCGTGCCGCTCGCCGCGCAGCGCCGCGCCGCACACGCGCAGCACCACGCCCGCCAGCCCCGCGCCGCACATCACCTGCTGGTTGCGCTCGCTGCAACACACACACACACACACACACACCATTATTAGGCTATTAAGTTCCCTTAACTTTCCGTGTGGCCGGCGCCGGTCCCTAGGGACCGACAGCGAACTTTCCATGTGGCCAGCGTCGGTCCCTAGGGACCGGCACTAGAATTTTCCGTGTGGCCAGCGTCGATTCCTGGGGACCGGCACTAGAATTTTCCGTGTGGCCAACGTCGGTTCCTGGGGACCGACACTAGAATTTTCGTTTGGCTGGCGTCGGTTTGTGGGACCGAAAGTATTAAAGTTAAAAATAAAATTAGTCTCAATGAAATGTGATCAAATATAATTTTAATGAAATTTATTGAAACATTCTAAACAAAAATGCGGTTTATCTTTACACATATTACAATATGTAACAACTTTTTTGGTAATATTTGTAGCTGTCTTTCGTCCAAAACGTCCAAAATAGCACGACAAAGAATTCCTTATTTCATTAGTACTAAAGTAATGTCTTGGCGGTAGCATACAACATTGTATCTCTCGCCGGCTGCCGGCTGAACGGAAAGGACAGCAAATTCGGCGCCGGGCTCATCGTGTTAATCATCTCTTACGACACCCATGACAAAAGAAGGGCTAGCACACATTATAACATGAATCTGAATGATTCTTTCATACAGATCACATATAAATTGCTCCGTTCCACGATGATTGACGTTTCAAGATATAAGAACAAGAAATCAAAGCTTCAAACATTCTTCACAAATAGGGCACGGAAGGAGACTCCTTCTAGATAGTTTTAAACAACTACGCTAATTAATATTTTTCCTCACAACAAGTGATATCTCTTTATGCAAATTCACTCACAATTAATCATAAAAACGAGATATTACGAAAATTTTTAAAAATATTTAAGTATTTAAAATTATTATTATGTTATCTTGAAATTAAACATAAAAACAAGATTAGGAATCTGTGTGAAAGGTAATATCTACTGTATATAAATACCTCCGTACAAGACTCTTCAGTACATGAGCGAGGTAATCTCTTATAGCCCATGCGTACGCCTGGTGTTCAGGAGGACGCGGTAGGGCGGGTAACAATTTTGCGAGTACTATGACGACTCCAGAATGGACCACCCACGCCTCTCCTGATGACCCACTCCCTGATGTGAGGTTCAACGGTGCAGTACGACCCGCCGGTTTTGACTGAAATAATAGATTATTTAAAATATAGATGGTAATATATTTTTCTTTTTATACCACTAGTGGATAGATTGATTTGTTAGTTCTCTAGAATGAGAATGCATAAAGAATAATATAGATTTAACTTATATTTTGTGATGTCCGTGGTACAAAACATGTCTTTAGGCGACGTTTACCATTGCCACTTTCCATCAGATGGACCTTTAGCTTGCTTACCATTCCAACTTGTAAAATGAATCATTGTAGCTTACAATAGCTTAATAATATTTACCTCATTAATAGCAGAACTCTGCCTTGTTAAACTAGGCGATTTAACATTCAAAGATCCACAAAAGGTAGGCTTGTCAAATGAATCAAGCGCTACATCGTACAGTAATCGTAATACGATGCATGCATGAACAAACACTACTGGAACTTTCTCTGGAAAACTGAAAAAATAAATAAATTAAATATTTTTTAAAGAAAAAAAAATATTTGTACTTTTATTTGTAACAAATAGATAATAGATAAAAATACTATAAATGAATGTTTGAAAAAAACTTTAGGCAACAAGAACTGCTATAAATTATGTATATTAACGACAATATTTTATTAATATTCAAATGAATAATTTTCTTTTTATGGGGCTCGCAGTGGACTCACGATAGGTAGCTTGTTGTCATAACAAGAAATACATGTGTAGGACATGAAGAAATTGTTAAACTTTTTTTCTTTTTGTAATAAAAAAAGAAGAAATATTATTTCTAATAGACTGCAAATATCCTTCCCTGCTTTGAATTGAATTAACAACAATATTCAACATGAATTTAAATCTTACGTCATTTCTAATATATTTCCAGTGAATATCTCATGAAACACTTCATATAGTTCAATATCTCCCACTTCAATGTCATTCTGTAACTCTGTATCTTGCGTAAAACATCCCAGTAGCCGAATAGTATCACATAAAGTTGTCATACAAATCTGTAAAATGAGTTAAAAAATAATATAGAATTAAATTCATAAGCCACAATCATTTATCTATACATATCTTAAAAGTTTATTGTCCGTATAAAATCAAATAAGTTTCCTTATGGTTATTGGGTTAGTAAGAAGGAACAAATGGTCCTTACTATCATGATACGATAGTGATTTTAATGTTAGCATACTTATATTTTCATTTACAGGCTTATTTATTAATTATTTTAGGAAGATATTTAAATGAAAATATATTTAAACGCCTGTAATCACAAATGAGGCGAATGAATCGTATCTGTTACCATTATTTTGGTGGTGGATATTATAATTATTTATATTGGCTTTCGTTTATTTACGTTTCTAATTCGGGGATGCAAACTAATTACGAATTCAATTAGAAGGCCTTAGATACTGAGTTCAAAATTAGTCAACATAAATAAATAATTACAATACAGTAGTGAATATTTTTAATGTCTCAATAAATTATTAATATAATATTTAATTGAAACAAACAAACCTCATGATGAAAAAATTTCGCATTGGCTGGCTCGAATCTCATTGCAGTACTGATTGTATAAAATACAATATGAATAAGTTGTAACATATCGCGGTCCATCATTTCATCTCCTTTCAATTTGCCTTCCAGTGAGACTAGAACACTTGTTACATATACGAAGCCACTGACCTGATTTAATAAAATATAATTATTTAATAACCAGTTTTATCTATAACCAATTTCTATTTGCATATTTATAATTATTTTTTATACCCTTAATAAGCTGTGGATGACGAATGTCTCTTACTATTTCGTAACGATAGTTATTAAGTTTTAATTTGTTTATAGTACAGGATATATTAAAAAAATGTTAACCATTAATAAAATTATAATTAGATTATGTTTGTACATGAGGGATATTATAGAAAAATTGAAATAAGGGTCCTTAATAAGAGCAATATTAAACGAAAACAATCATTTTTAGACATTTTGTCCTCTAAATGTTTATTACGACATCACGCAAAAACTATTGCACTAAATTGGATACAGTTTTCACTGTTGTGTTGCTGAAAGTGTCACTTAAAAACTGATGTACGTTTATCGTGGTCTATTTTATTATTTTTCCTATTTCTCCAAATAAATCCACGCTTACAAAATAGTAGGCAAAAAGCTAATATTATATTAAAATACTAATTTATATGTTAGGAATTTGAAATTAAGTTATACTTTTTAATTTATATCAATACATATATAGTTACAGTTGTAACTGCAGTTGTGTCCTGAAAACGTTTAACATGCGTTAAAATTAATTAGAGGTATATTCGTGTTGTTAATTGGTCTACATTAGTGATGAGTGATAATGCACGCCTGCATGTAGTATTACCTCAATCGGAAAATTTATTACCCAAATATTGATGTTTATAATTAGTAAAAACTTGTTATTGTTCACAATAATAAGATTCAGCATGCGTCAAAACCATGTCGTATTATTTTTAACTCATGCTAAATCTTCTGAATAGACTGTTTCAGAAAATATGATCTTAAATATATAAATATAGCTAATTTAACCTTTCGAAATATGGTCCTAGTACGGTGCGAGTCCCTGAGACATGCTAATAGCGCCTTAAGCACGTGCAGTTTGAGCCGCAGTGCATCATTGGGCGCCGCATGCATGCCGCATAGTAGCGCCGCCATATCCTCCTCGCCCGATCCGCTCACTATTAGCTCTCGAATCACACCTAGTTGACAAAAACACGTAATTAATATATTACAGTTTTACGTACAATTGTCGTACAAGAATATTTAACTTCTAACTTTAGTATATGATGTAAAAGTATGAAAACGTATGCAAAAACATGATATTTATTTTTAAATTATTTTAATATTGGTTTAAATATAAACATAACTACCATCGTACATCGATTGACATACCTAATGCTTTACTCCTGCAAGATTCATGCACAAGCATCCCATGAACGCATTTTGCACCTCCACAATCCCGAAATACATTGCAATTATTTGAATTGCCATTCAGAAGTGCTGTTAAACACTCCATCACCAATGAACCTAATTCTTCTTCTTCAATTTCGATACTAGGGTCTTTTATCAACGAATCCTGTTTAGCAGATAATCTCTTTTTTCTTTCCGGTGCTTTAGGCGACTCATTTGGTTTGCTTTCACTCGATTCTGTTTTATTTTTTTCTTCCTCTAATATTTGTTTATCTTTCAAAAATACTGCATAACGTGATAGACAAGTGACAAATACTTCAAGCATTCCAACTTCTCTGTACACTTCTTTGAATATAGCATTGTGTCTGTGAATTAAATTAATAAATCAATTATAGACAATTTTCAACACTAAAAATATTTCAATTAACGCAAATTATACTTACTTTAAAATATTTAATAGTGTCTTCATACATAATATGCTACAACTCCTCGATCTATTAGCTTTCAATAGAAGGGACAGAGATATTAACTCTTTGCATGGCACAAAATTTAGTTGAAATACAATGAACTCCAAAAGTTCAAAGAATTTCTCTTGAATTTCCGCGTTCTTAGTGTGAATACCTTCTGAAAATTGACTAAGCGTGTTCTGGTTTTCAAGTATGAAATAGTTGGCATTATCTGCATGGTAGACACTTGATATAGCATCCAATATTGTGCAACATAGGGCCGGCGAATTGGATTTTATAAATACGGACTGTAAAACCTGTAATAAAAATTATTGAGAATGATAATTCATGTTTTGTTTAACAACTCTATGTTAATATAGAGCACAGTTTATTTTTGCGTTTTCCAATCAAATCCCTTTAGGTATTATAATTGATTCAATACTTTAATTTTAATTCATCTTAATGACGTTGTTTTTCCTCATTATATAAGATTGCTAACATTAAAGTTATAGTTAGTTAACTTTATGTAAATATTATGTATATAATATAATCCATCAGCATGTTATGTAAACATATATGTATTAAACAACTAAGTGACTCGATAAACGTCGTTTTACACTCTACTACCATTTAACAAGTAAATTTTTTCTTATCGGAATAAAAACTATCACTTAAGTTGAAGCGAACAATATATAATTATTAAGTTTCAATAAATTCCGTTAAGCGATTTCGAAAACTAGAGTAAACTTCGTGTCATAGTGTTCTGAACACGAAATTTTTATACATCAAGATATATAGATAAGGTAGGTGACCTGAAAAGCCTGCACGTTTCTGACTGCCTGACCGGGCGTGGTGGGCTGCGGCAGCACGAAGCCCTGCAACTGGAACAGTTCGGTGGGCACGCGCGTGGGTCGCAGCTCGGAGAATCCACACGCGCACAGCGACGACACCATCAACACCAAGTTACGCAGCGCCGCGCGCGCCTCAGTACCACTCACGCGCTCCTCTTCCAACCTACATCAGCATTATTTAACCATAATATTACGTAAACATTGTTTATGGGATGAGTAGTAATAAATATATTAAACCGACAGACAGTTACAGTAATTCATAAAACAAACTTTCCTAAGGAACATAGTTGGAATTAATATACAAAATGCCTTAATAGACTATTTTGATTATTCCTCTTAATATTTTTTCTGTGTATTAGAATTAATAGTTTATATTTTTTTTTAAGAATTGTGTGTATATCCAGTCTAGAATGATTGGGAATATTATTCTTATTAAGACTGAGATTCGGCTCCCTATAATTGTTAAGACTTAAAAATACTAATAAAATTAATAATGCTGAGAGTAATACAAATACATTATCTATCTATCTAATATTATACTAAGCAGCATGCACTAAATTATCATTGTTCAATGTGCTTGTAAACAAAATAAAATAAATATACAGTGGTAACAACAAAACAGTGATTGTGCGACCTTGGCACATTATCATTATTTAACTATTAATTGGGTTAAACACTTTCCTCGGCGTAATGAAACATGTTTAAGATTAATGTCTAAATACAATAAAAAGTGCTTACCCGTCTGTCAAATAATCGGGCACTTCTTGGGTTTCATGTCTGTGATAAATAAAAAAAAAAATACATAAAAGTAAAAAAAGAAAAGAAAATAAAACAACATAATTATATAATACATGCACAACTAATTTAGATTTAATTAAATATACATTCACAGAAATACTTACTTCAAAAGGAACTCGGAGAGAAATAAATATCCTTGACAGGAACGAAAATCGTCTAGTAATAATTGACTAACATCACTGGAATCCTTTAAGAAGCAGAAAACTGCTACAAACATTTCTACCACCTGCAATGGCAAGTAGGTACATATTATTTACTTAATCCATTAAAATGTATCCATAAAAATTATACATTTAAATCTATATCAGAATAACAACAAACAATATTTCAATCAATTACCTCCAAGGGTGTCAACTCTGGTATTTTTTGCATATTTTCTATGCAGAGTCCGACACATCCTTTATCTAAAAAATAAATAAAGAAAATATCACTATTTATTGAATTATTATGATAATAAAAATATAATAATAATACTATATTTTATATAAATATGGTCTACCTACTATAATAATTTATAGATAAATACTTACTATGAATATATTGTACCACAGACTGTGTTAAGCCATGCCTAGAGAGAGTCATTAGCACTTCAGCGGCCGACTTCCGCCACATTATATTATGTGGTGCACACCATGATGTTATCGCAGAAAATAACAAACTCAAATCATCTTTCCTCGCCAACTCTTCACAGGGAAATGGATGACTACATAATCTCACCAACACCTATTAAAGATTAATATCTCTGTAATGTTATGTACATGTATATACATGTACATAACATTACAGTCATCATCGTCATCATCATCACAGCTATTATCTGTCCACTGCTGAACATAGGCCTCCCTATAGATTGCCACAAGGAACGGTCCATTTACATTATCTAACAATAATTATCAAAATCAGTCTTAAAAATCATCATCTCTATCATAGGTATACACAATGTATAAGCTATAGTCGCAAAGATATGAGTAAGACATAATCTGATATAATGTTTATTGCCACTATTGTAATATTTTTTGTATAATCTGTTACAGTAAAACATAATGAAAAATAAATGGAGCCAATTTTTGTTCAAATTATCATTGAAACATTCTTTAAATGAGATTAATAACAAATCGAAACATTGTTTTTTATTTGTAAGGTACAAATAGGGCAATTATATTTGTTTGTATACATTTTCATTAAATTCTATGGAAACATATAGGAATAGCACTTGATAGTTAAGAAAAGAAAGTCATTAACTGACTATTTACTCAATAATCAAATATACCTGTATCTTTCTGTTATTTTTAATTTAATATCTCTCCACTTTCTTCATCTATATGGGCACATAAGTTTTTATTTATTTATTTTATTATTACTATATCAAAATTAATGGAATTTTAGTCATAAAACTAGCATATTCAATATATGAACAAAAAAAGATCATGAATAGTCACTTTGTTAGTAAAGTTTATTTGATTGAAATAATAATAAGACTAAGTTCTCCCCTTCTGGGGTCGGCAACCTGCGGCTCTTTGGATGTGAAACTGCGGTTCTTTAGTTCCATATGCAAATATGATTTATTTTAATAAAAAAAATCTTTTTGAATCGATTAACAAGGATTAGGCACCAAACTTTATTTATACAAGTACTATTTATTGTTGGCAAGAAATGCTTTTGTGGCTCTTTGAAATTGTAATTTTTGACTTTTCCAACTCTTAAGATAACCAACCAACCCCTGTTCTATGGAGTAAATTCGCCACTTTACATTAATCTTTTTAAATTGTCAATGTAAAGTATTTACACTAAAGATTTAACAATACACTAAATGGAAAAAAAAAACTAAATACAGCTTTTACCTGTACAAATATTTTCTGCAATAAAATCCTTCTTTCTCTGGGAGTAAATTCGCTATTGCCATCTTGAATATCTGCTTCTGATTCGGGTATTTCCGGAAGGTCAAAAAACAGATACAAACATTTGACTAAAGTTGAAGGTATTGATGCAGTAGTCATGACCTGAAAACAAACAGATTGGCTAACTCATAAACGGCCATGATCTGGTTTTATACAGTCAGAATTTCTAATAGTTATTTAACAACTAATTGTTATAAATAACTATAAATAAGAACCTAAAATAAAGTAAGGATTACTTTATTTTAGGAACAATACTGGAACAATAAGTTTACATGATACCATAATATTGCAATGCTTAGCATTCCAATTTGATTTTTATTAAAAACTCTAATAGACATCCTGATGAGATATTAGCAATAGTATTTGAAAATATTTTCAACCGACTTAAAAAAAGCAGGAAATTCTCAATTTGGTTGTATTTTTTTTTATCTCAGAACTCTATCATTTATAAAGCAATTTAGAAACTTTCAGATTAGTCCCATAGAAATCTTATCAAAATCAGTTCAGTAGTTTAGTTTTCAAATAAAAAAACTGGTTTTGTCGCAATTGAATTGGTGATTTCATTATAAATTTAAACTTACCTGAATTAATGATTGATCACCAGCTGCCAAGAGATTCAACGTAGAGAGTAGCATCCAACCATTACTTGATTCTTCAGAATTTTCAATTTCTAGAAATTTTGCAATAGCACAGCTAGCTGTCTCTGTGCTTTGATTGCTTGCTCTTTTTCTTATCTCTGATACCATAAGTTTAGACACTTGCTGACAGAAAGATAATATATCCCAAAACTTTTCATTCATGTCACTTGATGGACTAGTCCCAAAAACCTGCATAATATTAAATTCTGGATTACATTCAGGTACATACAGCTTGGAGAATTAAGAGATAAACATCCCAAAAAATTAATGAGCTAACAAATTACTTATTAATATGTAATTGTTTTTAAACTATGTTATAGTAAATTACTTATTTAATGTATTACTTGCAAAAAAGTTTACTTTTAAATATCCTATTTATTTAATAAAAATTTATAAAAGTTTTGTAAATTACAGGTAAAAACTAGTGCTAAGATAATTAGGTAGTGTACTCCTTGAACAGACAATATATATGATGAACATGCTTACTAACATAGAATAATTCTTAATTATAGCCATGAACAAGTAATCTAATCATCAATTCCTAAAATTTCAATAGTCACATCATTCAGAGTTTTCTTCCTGAACGCTCAGATAATTCATTATCTTTCTGCTGAGTTTTCCTTACACATGACATTTAATATAAGATTCTTCAAAGAGGGTCATATAAGATTTTTTCAGGATCAGCA
Source organism: Galleria mellonella (assembly GCF_026898425.1). Lineage (NCBI taxonomy): Eukaryota > Metazoa > Arthropoda > Insecta > Lepidoptera > Pyralidae > Galleria > Galleria mellonella. The sequence continues at coordinate 5,814,778 of NW_026442133.1, forward strand.
AGGTGCATGCATTGGCAATGAGCTGTGATAACCACATGTCATCAAATTGGCCTATTACTTGTTGACATTTTTGCTTTAAAATTGACCAGCTGCAAATTAACAAAGCTCACAATCCTTAGATCGGGAGAGATTTTATAATGAAGACTTGGAGAATCAAGTGCAAAAGATAATTTAACTTGAGTTTCCTTAACTGATTCTAACCAATGACAAATTTACAGTAAAATGTATTAATTATTTGAATTTTTAGACATATTTGTGCACCAGAGGCACCTACTATTGATAGTATGATGTAGAAATTTAATTTGACATAGTGGGCGACACCATGACCCGTGTAGTCCAAATTATAGAAACTACAAATGTTTGTTCACTTGTTATTCATATTTTAGCTTTAATACCAAAGTATGGCAATGGTACAATTATTTATTTATACTAATAACTGTAATATTCTTTTTTTATAGAACTTAGAATAGTAAACAAGCTGACAGCCCACCTGATGGAAAGTGGTAACCATTGCCTATAGACATGAGCAGTACCATGGATATAACAGAGTATACTATTTCGCCCATGATACCTGCCATGTGTTGCCATTCCTGAGGACTCAGGTGTTATTCCTCTGTACCCTGTAAATTCATGCCATATACCACCCTTCAAACCGAAACACAGCCATGCAAACACAACTGCTTAACAGTAGAAACACGAATGGGACAGAGGGGCCCAAGCAATCAACTTTTGTACAAAGTCTCCCTCTGGTATGTACTACTATGGTAAACATAATATATATGTCATATATACTATGGTTATTAGTTATTAGTATAAATACATATAATGTACACTTTAATAGTATCAATCAAAATATTCATTGGTAAATAAAATTCCATCTATAATGATTTTGACTACAAATAAATACAAGTATTTCAAATTTATTCTATAAAAGTAATTAGTGAAGTATTATTATAATTAGTGAAGACAAGAAAAAAATTAAAGCATTTTCATAATGATGCTTTCTTTCTTTATTCACAGATCATGATGCTCTGCCTATGCTTCTTTTAAACATAATAATAATAATAATAAGAAGAAACTGATTTTTGAAACATTTTTTATTTAAATCTAACATTTTTCTAAGATCTTTTTATGTAGTCTATACTAAATATTTTTGTGCATAAACACAAGAAAACAAATTTGAAATTGCTTTAGTAATACATTTCTTATAAAACTTTGTCTATATTTTTTGTGCATTATAATATGGTAACCAATCGCTAATAACTGAAAAGGTATAATTAAAATATAATTTACCTTTGAACCTAAAAATTTTACCATATACATTTTTTTTAAAGTTTGCCAAAATATCATTCACACCATATAAACCACCATAGAAAGTATAAATATAATTAATATAAGTTCATGATACTAATGAACTATATAATTGTATTGAGCATTAAAATTACAATATATTTTTAATGATATACATACTTAAAAATATTAATTTAATATTTATTGTCTATATTTGTCTTATGTTTAACATAATATATCTAAATGCTCAGTTCTAATAAAAAACCTATAAATAATTTACCTTGCAAAAGAGTGGCAACATATTGTACAGTTTATCATCTTTTTCCACTTCTGTGAGGGGTTGTGGCGGATGCGTGTACTCAGCAAAAAGCTTTTTGAGGTGCATAAGGCCTAACTGCACGTGAGATGATGAACTGGATGTCTCAGTAGCTTCAGAAGTCGAGGCGGAGGCCCCTCGTAATTTGCGCATTAAATTCATTTTCAATAATGATATTTAATATTAATTGAAAATCATGTAAAATCCGGCACTAAATATCTGTTTGTATATTTCACCATTGTTCTATCGATAGAGAATAAACAGTCCAAAATGTATTAATAAACACATCAACATTTTCAATCCACACAATTTCCATTAAAAATGCAATACATAATTAATAAATATTTCATTTTGGGTTTATTATTATATATTTTTATTAAAAAAATTAAATGATGATAGGTGTTTTATTTTGTCTTTATTTATGGATTATTTTGTCCTATAAAATTACGCCCACACAAACATAAAACTCTGTCCTTCTCTGTCCGTTTGTTCGTCCGATATTCCCAGTGATGGCGTAATCGATTATAATTAACCGAATTATGGATAATCGAATAGATTATCGATATAATCAGATAAGAATCGAATTAAAATGTAGTAAAACTATTTGTAGTAACAATATTTAATGAATGCGTTGAAAAATATAATCAAGTTGACCGGGAAAGAATATCTTTAGTTTAATACTAGTAGTATTAAGGTTAATAAAAATTTAGTGTTTTTTTATACATAGCATTATATTTACATAATCTATTCAAATTAAATAACTATGCCATTATTATACGTTGCTAATGAGTATTTGCTCAATGACGTTTTTCTATTCCTATTTCATAATGCATATGCTTATAGTAGTTCTATGACATCCTTTTTCTTCGCCTATTTTTCTAAAAACCACGTGAAATTAAGTAGATAAAAAAAAATATTAACTAATTAAGAAACTTCTTAACTTTAATTTACTGAAGTGTGGCTACGTCGTTATTATCTGTCAATTTTCAATGTTTCTGATTGTCTATGTTAAACATGCTTTGCTAGCGATTAAATCAGTTGACCGATTTGAAGGTATTGTATTTTAATTGATTATAAAGTAATAATCATAGATATCTAAATATAAGAGGTGGCTAATGTTTTCTTTTTTAATAAATTTAGATGGAATTGTACCTACATTTGCCATTAACGGTATGCAATGATATATCGTCAAAACCAGCACAAGCTATATAATGTGTGGCTAATTGCTCAATTTGCCAACGTAGTTTTTGGTATTTGGATAGATAAATCCATGTGACGCTTCAGGAATCCTTTTAACTTATTTACGTCAGTTATTTTTTTTATAGTGGTTGTAATTGTGAGCTTTAGCATTTTTTTCGCTAGCTAATACGTTAGCTTTCGTAAAACAAACGTTTCTCCATTTCTTTAATATACCTCATGAGCTTCTGCTTCTTTGGAATACATGTGTTTAAGTTATCTGGAGTTGAGGTAAGAGACAGTTCGTTTTTCCTTGTTCAGTTGACACTTCGATGTGGTCTGTGAAACACCGTAATTAATTAAATATTTTATATTATGAAATAACTGGGCTTTTCATGTTTATAATCGATATCGATATTTTGGATAGAGGCATATAAAAATAGTGACACAATACTATGAGTATCCATTGTTTCATTCGTTTATTGTGTTGTTACTTCGAAAAGGTATTTCTTGCAATATAGTGATTCTTTCTTGGTGGCCTATGGTAGCGGTGCGCGAATCTGAATGATTTCATTATTCAAATTATTAGTAAACACTAATTTTATAATTTGTCTATTAAATAAGTAATACACTGATATTCGTATTCGAGTAATTTTCTTAATCAGTAATTTCATCTAAACTACTAATAATACAAATAACCTTGTTGTAAATGTCCTTCTTTTAAAAATAGTAGTGGATAGACGATCAAACTAAAATGTGTTCAATAATGGTTACACAAACATTTTATAAAAATCTAAACAATAATTAATTTACTTCATGCTCATTTTGATATCTTATAAGTATTAGAAGTAAGTTGCAAATTTTTGCTAAATATATTACATTGATAACACTATTGATCATTAACAAAATAATTTTGTCAATCGAGTGAATGATTGTCGGTTTCGACTCGTTAATTTCGACTGGCTCTAGAACTACTAATAGATGATTTTAGCGATTAGAAAAAGCATTATAGTGACTGTATAAAATTCATAGTGGAATGATTCCAAAATACATTTCTAAAATTCATATAAAGTGCTTAGACGAATTAATAATTGTAATAATATTAGTAATCGTATTAATAAGATCGCACATCGGTTGTCTGTGGTTATGCCTTTGGACATAGTCTGTCTAATCTGTGATTTCTATCTGTCTTTAGACATAGTTTCTCTTATCTGTGCTTAAGTCTATGTTGTCAATTTAAAAAGTCTTCCTCACTTCTTTGTCGTCTGGATTAAGTTAAAAATATTTTAATGACAATTTATTTGTTTCTTTGAAATCACATTTGGCGATTCTGAAGAATATTTTACAATGCCTGAAAATAAAGATTTACTACAATGTTATAATCGTGGTTGTGGCCAACTTTTTGATCCTTCTAAAAACGATAAAGGTTGGAATTTTCTAGATTTTTCATATATCACAATTTACAATTATATTTACATATATAATTACAATTATTTTAAGCATCTTACTTTCTATTGTAATAATTATGAATTAAATTACATTAATTTTATATAAATGTAACAAAAAGGGTTTGAAACATTAAACAATCGGTAACCGTATCTGATACGATTTTCTGACCATTCTTATTGTTGTGTTATAGTAACCATTATTATTGTAATTTAATTTTTTATATACATTTCTATAATATCAATATACATGAAGTAAAAAACCTTACTTATTACCATTATACACCTATGTAATTATATTTAATACAGTGAAAGGATTGAAAGCTATACCTACTGTGCTATAACAATAAGCAGCATTATAATTTATTTAATTATATTAATTTTCCAGTATTAAATATTATCTAATAGTACATTTATACTATATAGACATATTTTTTTTATACTCTGCAACATGTCTTAGAAAGGCCATAGTTTTGTTCACATATTATCTGTAGGCATTCATGTGTAATAAATAAATGAATGTCAATTATGAACGTAATATTATAATTAAAAGAGAAACAAAATTTTATCCACTAAGACTAAGCCACTAGGCTGAGCCACATAAGGATATATATTGACCAACTTTAGTTCTATTATTGATTTAAGTGTATAATAAATCTAGATTTAAACCATACTAGATTTAAATTAAAGGTATAATGTAGGTACCTATTTTATTTCACACTCCAAAGTGAAGACAGGTATTTTCATAATATATAAGCTGACCCTGCAAACATTGTTTTGTTCTCTACTAGGACCATTTTCCTCATTGGGATAATAACTATGTTTTAAGTAGGAGTAAACAATATACATTTCCAAAATTTGATTAAAATTGTTGAGCTCTTTGGGAGATCAGCATGAACAAATATATCATCATAGTCGTAGAATACTGATGGATCTGACAAAGATTACATATAAAGATCTGTCAGTATTCTATGACTATGATGATATGTCATGGAGTTTTTATATATTAAAATAGCTGGATTGTAAGTTTGGGTGTATGCAAGGACAAAGTGATTTTAAATTGAAGGTGGAATTTTATTAGAATATATTTAATTTAGTGATAATGAACAGCATTGCCTATCATTATAATGTGACTTTCAGATGAATGTCGCCACCACCCTGGAGCTCCTGTCTTCCATGACGCCTATAAAGGATGGTCATGTTGCAATAAGAAAAGTGTTGATTTCACTGAATTTTTGAACATAAAAGGTTGTACAGTATCTAAGCATTCGAATGTGGTTAGTATCTATTATTTTTTCAAGAGATGAGAAGATAATAATGAGTTCATAAAATGAACAGTGTCCTTAGTTTAATTAAACATGGGATTTTATTTATTATTATATAACATAAATATTCTTGTATTCTTAATATAAATGGGCATATTTTAATTTTTCTTACCAAACTATTTATTTAATATCACAACTTAATCCTGTATCTTTATAAGAGAGACCATTTCGAATATTTCCATGAAATTTCCAAGTTTCATAGGTTATAAATGTTTGATCTTGTATAAGTGTTATCACTTATAAATCTGAATTGTATATTCTAGCTAGTGCCAACAGTTTTCAACATCAACATCCTAATGGTCCTGGTTCCTTTTCCTTATCATATAATTTTCATTAATATTATAAAATATTTTTGTAGAAACCACCAGAACCGGAGAAAAAGGGTCTAGATAAAGATTTAGAGCAAAAGGAAGTGATAGAGATGAGGGCTCCAATACAAACACCTCAAATACCAAGGCCTCCATTTGAGAGTCCCCTTGTGCAGTTAGAAGCACAAATTGCTGATTCACTCAAGGCAATGGTTCAAAAAACAGTTCAAAAAGTAAATACAGCTGATGATGGGTATGTACTATAATAAATAGTAACTATTCCCATGCTTGTATTTTTTTAAAGAAGCAAAGCAAGTTGTGATACATATGCACCTGTTTTAAGGGGCCCAGGCACTTTTAGAAAATAGCCTTAAATATGCCAATGATTACATTACATATCTTGTAATCCTTATTAATATTATAAATGAGAAAGTGAGTTTGTTTTTTTACTTGTTAGCACCTTTATATACTATATACACACTATGTAATGGAAAAAGTTATAGGCTACTTTTTACTCTGGTCAGTGAACATATCTTGGTTTTGCAAACGAAATCATGAGTAAAAGCTATTGTGATATAAATTGGACTCCTATTTTTTGTTTTAGCCACATTTGGGCCATTGTACATTACATACTAAGTGTTAAAGGCTATCTTTCAAACTTTCTACTTCTCTCTATCCATACTATAAGGGATGTAGCATGAATATAAACAAAGCTAGATTATTTTTCGTGTTTAGTAAATTTATTATAGTATAAAATCTAATCTGACGCTATGACTATTTTATAATAATTTTTTATTGATCTTTCTGTACTGTAGTATAGTATTATTAAGATTTTTTATTTATAGGGATATTACCATCGGTACAACATGTAAGAATGGTGGTTGTAATGTCTCATATGAAGGTCAACAAACTAACGAGTTGGTGTGTACGTATCATCCAGGGTGTCCAGTATTCCATGAGGGTCTCAAGTTCTGGTCGTGTTGTCAGAAAAGAACAACTGACTTTAATACTTTCCTAAGTCAACCTGGATGTACGACAGGTTTCCACAAGTGGACTAAAGAGGTACAGACTATTGTTATTGTATTAATAATGTTTGTTTTATCTATTTAATTTTATATTTTTTTTATGAACTTTGTAATAGTAAATATGCTGTAAGTAGTAATCATTATACACTTTGATGAACTAGGTCATGCATTGTTATTTCTAAGGGTTAAAGTGTTTTTGTACTCTGTAATTTCACTTGCCATGTACTATATTACTCCTATATTATTATAAAATATTATTTACTAATTTTGTATTTTTGCTTACTAATTTAGGGTCCCGCTGCTGGTACTGTTAAATGTCGTTGGGACTGGCATCAAACACCTGACTACGTTATTGTAAGTGTTTATGCCAAGAAATATGATCCAACAACGAGCTATGTGAAATTGAATCCCATACGACTTAATACAAAGCTTGTCTTCAAAGAAGAAGGTGATGCGACATTTGAATTGGATCTCGAATTGAGAGGTGTAAGTAAACTTTAACAACCCTTTAATATCTGGGCACAGGCCTCTCTTTACTAGAAAATTATATAACTTATTTTATTTTCTGTCCATTACAAATCTATTAATATATACTGACATGCGTAATTGCTACCAAGTACATGACATACAACATCAATAACTTTTTTTATGCAACTTAGAATGACAAACAAGCTGATGGCCCACCTGATGGAAAGTGGTAACCATCCGACTATAGACATGAGCAATACTATGGACATAAAATAATATACAGTTTCGCCCATGATATCTCTCATGTGTTGCAATTCCTGAGGACTAGGGTGTTATTCCTCTGTACCATGTAAATTTACTGCCATATCTCACACTTCAAACACAGCCATGCAAACATAACTGCTTCACGGTTGAAACACGAATGGGACAGAGGTACCCAAGCAAATGGCTTTTGACTTTTGTAACTGTCGGCTTGTTCTTTCATATGCATAAAGTTATGAAACCATTAATCAATAGATTTGTTTATCACTTGTCTACGGGTGGAAGGTGGTTTAATTTAGGTATAGTTTATTGTTCTTTCTTCCCTTAGTCGTATCTTACATCATCCTGGGAATCAAAAGGAATGGTTATGTTGTAATCTTACTCACATTACATCATCATAAATAAATACCATAATCTTACAAAGATACTGTATATGTATTGTATATTTAGTATAGACATGAACCTGTACTCTATATACTAACTATAGAAAAATAATTTCACTACTGATAGTTAAAATAGTTTTTTTTTTTTTTCAATGTCAAAATTAGATTGTGCATATTACATTACTTGATGGTAAGTGATGATAAGATCTAAGATGGCGTGTGCCCAAAGTTTTACTCTGATAAAACTTAAGATATGTTGTAACTTACAATATTTTAATCATAATTTTATAGGTGGTAGATGTGACGAGAAGTACTGCTTCAATGTTAGGCACAAAAGTTGAGATCAAGTTGAAAAAAGCAGAACCAGGTGCTTGGAGTAAGCTAGATTTTCCAAGGGCAGAGCCAAAGAAAGAGACAGTAGTACCACAGTCGATAGAAACTGCTCAGGAGGATGATTCTGTTGATCTCTCTACAGTGGAAGCAATACAGTCTATTGGGAAAGTTAATGTGGCGGATTAAATTATACAGAATTTATGTACAAAATGTTTTTCACTTTTTTATTAGTGGATATGAATCGTGAAGCACAAGTGTATACTTGTAATATTGAATAGTGATTCTTTAAGTATAGTAAAAAATAAAATATGCATTTAATTATTATTGTTTTAATTGGTTCTTGTAGATCTTGCTTCTGACATGTGACTACTGAACAAAGTCAATAATTTTTGTTTTCAACATAAATGTTTTATGTACAATATTTTTATTTCTCAAGATAATTTGTATGAACAGATATAATATAGGTAATTTATAATTATAGTAACAACATACAGTGGACCTGACTAACCTTACTTTAAGAATTATAATATTTTATACTTAAATTTTAACTATACAATTTTACAGATATTCTTGCAAAGACTAGAGGATTAGACTAGATTAATGAATAAGGTACAATCATTATTCTACCTGTTAAATGTCTGAAAATATCATTATATAATGATATTTATAGTATAATATCATATATGTAAGAAAATTGCAACAAATCTACTTATTCAGTTGGTGATATCCATTTGTATGCACAAACAACATGCATGTTAATCACACCAGTTACCTAGAAAGTTTTGTAGAAATCATAATAAAAAAAATCAATATAGTAATCCTGTCGGATTTAATATGTATATTGCGTAGAGAGCGTAATATTATCGAACTAGTATACTTTTATCTATGAGTTATAACCAAATAATTTTATTAGTAATCATACGAAGCAGGCTTTTTAACTTTCGTAGTCCTTTCGTAGTACTGGGAAAACTAATATGAGAAATCTGATAGATCTTAAATTAGATCTATTTTATTGATTCACAGAAAACATTATCAATTAGAAGTATTGCAAATATGAATTGTATTATTTTAATTATACAAAAGACCAACCGAAAATATCTAAACGAGACGTTTTTTATGCAAAAAACAGATTCATTTGTAGCGGTCTAATTGTGTAGTTATTTTCTAATGTGCAATTCTGATCACGACAGATTTTTAGTTCAAAGGACTTTTAATTTTTCAACTTGATTGCACAATGTAAAACAGTTCTCTATCTAATTATATAACTAACGACGCGCATCGACATCCCATGGTTTTTATAATCGCACGGTTATTTTTAGAATCAATGAATTTATATTTGAACCACTTAGTTATTTCTATATACTATTCCAAGCTTATCGATTGTCAACTCGATCTGTCGTGAACTATACGCGTGCTATCTTATAGGAACGATTTAAGGAGAAGCGCAGTGTTCAGTTGTCGGCGGTGGTGGATGGAATCCGGGTGCGGAGACTGGCACGGGCTGCATACGGTACATGTCATGCAATAATGTAGCCACGGATACGTCGCCAACAGTATCCCGGAACAGTAGAAGCTCGATTGAACGAGCGCGAACTGCTCGCAGCGAAGGCAGTAATAGAAGCAAACGACCAAATCTGCAAATGAATCGTGTAGGCAACTTGTTATTATATCTAGGTATATTTTTAAAAAGGCCATATTGAAATTATAACCCGTCATAATCATATCGGTATATACTGGTTAGAGTCCAGTGAAGATAGGTGACAATGTAAATAGGTTATTTGGGCCCGTCTTAATTTCTTCTTTTTTATGTGATCTAGAATGTCAATCAAGCTGAAGGCCCACCTGATGGAAAGTGGTAATCGTCGCCTATAGACATGAATAGTACCATGTACACCACAGAGTGTACTGTGACGTATATGATCATGCGTTTCCAATCCTGAAGGCTAAGCTGTTATGTCGCCTTGTAATTTCCCACAATTTCCCATCCCACTCGTCAAACCAAAACGCAATCATGTAAACAAATGCTTCACGACAGAAACACGAATGGGTCAGAGGTACCCAAGCAGATGACTTTTATACAAAATTTACCTATGATAAATTTCGTGACGAATCCATTACAAATTAACCAGGATAGTTTCTAGAGGTTTTGAAAACCAATAAAATACTACAGTACTTATGTTACCTGAATTTGAAATGACTGATAATGAAATTGTAACCACGCTTGCACTATCGTTAAACTCTGGCGGGGTACCGGTGAGGGATGATAGAGGAACATGAAAGCAAATCAGCCCATCATGGCGAATTGCAGAGGAATTAACCAAGATGGTTTAGGTACAGGGGAAACCAAGCGGAGGTCGATCTGATATTACTAGCAATGAGATTGATAGATCCCATTACTAACAATTCTTTTCCCCTGGTTTCTAGTTTTTTTTTTTTTGATAAAAATGGAGTATTAACCGCGCCATCAGTCATCATACTGGTAGATGGTCCTATACTGATAGTAAGGGATGATGGGTGAGGATGAAAATAGGTCATGTCATCATTATGACTTCATCTGAATTTGAACTACGTATTATACCATTAATATTATAATGAGAAGAATTTGTCTGGCATATAGTATATGGAATTTATTTAAAATTTTGTAAGATTCTATTTTTCTTAAGTAGACTGTATATACTCTCTGTTGTTACCTCGTAGGCTGTCTTGTGTATCTAGTTCGTACATAATCGGCCAAGATGCATTGCGCCTGATCTTGTAGCATTTCCACGGGTTGTGTTTCACCAAGTCCAGGTGTGTCTAGAAACAAAAATTTTCAAATTAACAAAGGTCCTATCCAATTCCATCTATATATTGTATGTTATATTCAAACATATACAGACAGACAATAATAAAAAAAGTTTTGGTGTTTTATATTGACACTAAAATATAACTCGATTAAAATTTTGGAAAAATATTTAATGTACTAGTAAAGTGCCGTTTCTGTTTTATTATAATACTGCTAAAAAAAGAGGAAGAAGATTAGTAAGAATGGCACAAAAGAATTAATTTGCTTACTATTTTTTTTGATACAAACTTTGTATTACTTAAGTAGATATGTACCTATACATAAGTATATTTTTTACCTGGAGAAAAAAGTACAATTGCTTTCATACAGCCGCATTCGCTGCCATCAGGCGCTATTTGACGAAACCGACATAATATTTCCTGGAAATTATAAAAGTGTGAAAGGTAAGTATACTTATAATTTTTTTATATAACTTAAGAAGCAAACATGTGGTCGATTTTTGTGATATGAATATCTCCATTGATAGTAGGTAACTACACTAGCTTTATATTTCACTGTTATAATACCGAAATAAGTCATTCAAGCGTGTTACTTGTCGTTAGAAATAGTTGAAACCTATGCGAAGTAATGTGTTTACCACTGTGTTACAGAGATCCTCATAAAACGTAAAGTGAAACTTTAAGTACTAAACAATTAATTTTCTTATAAAATATTTACTTAAATGAAATTATTATCTACCTTTATTTAGGACATAAAATCCTTTTATTTTTTAAACCTGTCTATATCTTTAATAAACCTTCCTACTTATTATAAACATTTAATCAGGAGTGGCAATTGATAAATGGTTTTTATTAATTGTTTAAATAACAATAAATACTTAAATACTTAAACATAAATAGCGATAGATTATCTACCTGCAATGTATTCAACTCCAAGTCCGCAAGCGGTTCCAGGGGTAAACGTGCCCTGGCGGCGGGTGCAGCGAGCAAAGGCCCGAGGTCCCAGGGTGCAGACCACTGAGCCAAATGTAAGAGGAATAAGTCCTTCCAAGCTGCTCGTAGTAGGACCAGTTGATCGCTCGGGGCTAACGCCTGGAACGGCGCCAAACACCGTACCCACCGCACTGCCATGAACAGCAAACGCGCGCTCGTTTCCTGATTGAAAATCCTTATCTATTATAAACGTAGATAGGTATAGACTTACATTTTTTTACTATGACTAGGAAATGCATACACCTACAGCACACCTGATGGGTAATGTTTACTGTCTACTATAGATAAGAATAAGACCATAGATATTATATAATATACTGTGACACCTATGGGTTGATATTTCTTGATGACTAAGATATCACGGCTTTATAATTAGTAATTTTATTGTCATTTTTCACTCTTAAAATAGAAATAGGTATATCTATTAAGTGGTAGAAACACGATTAAGACCAAGATTTCCGTGCAGACAACTTGATACAGTCAACCTCTGGTTTACTTCTGTAAAATCATAAATACGGGAGGAAGTAGTGGATGCTTTGACTGCATATTTTTATTAAGGATAATGTTATTAAAACTTACATTAGATAATGTTATTGACATATGAAACAAGATGCGTACCTTCGTATGGAAACGGGTACTTACTTAGGCAGTTGGACACTTAAGAACAATTAAAAATACATATAAATATTTTACGTTTATTGTCAAGGTTTATCTGTATAATGAAATAAAAACAAATGTTTCGAGTATAAGACATGCGCAATAATGACAATGCGTATAAAATGGTAATTTGCGATTTCAGTTTCACGCTGCTACGTCGATGACAGTAAGCTCTACGACAGCGCTACGATGGGCGGAGTAAGTCAAGTAAAGGCGAGAAGTCATCGCTGGCCGTCCAATCGCGACTTAGCGCCCGCCCCTAAAGTCAAAAAGCCTAAACATATTTTACACACCCCCATAAAAATATATGTAGATGTTTTATATCTTGATGGTTTCTGAGAGTGAAATAAAAAGAAAATGCCTACCCATGAGCAATAATTGCAATAAGTATTTCTCTTGATAATATTTGTCATATATACCTACATATATGTAATATACCTTTATATATTTAAATAACAACTAGACAATGTTCGAACATAGACAAGGCCTAGGTGGCTGTTTATAGGTTATGTCTAATTTACAAACATATAAGTGCATGTACTTATATGTAACATTTTTAGCAATATGTTCTATAAAAAAATTACCGTAATTGCATACACCCTAAGGTGCACGGAAAGAATATTTGTATAAAATCGATAGTATTAAATAAACTGAACAACTTTTCAATAATAAATCTACCAGAAATTATAGTACATTTAGAAGAAAGGACCTATTTATTTTATAGTATAAATATACATATTAAGTAAAATATTAAATGTCTATTATCTTACCTGCAGTAGTTCCCAGGTCGGTGCCAATGGTGCCCCAAATGCACTGGCCGGTGGCCGCAGTACTGTAGGATCCCCTTGTAATTGTAACTGCTTGGCGCTCCACATTAATTCCTTTACAATATATTAAAAAGTTGCTTGAAATTTGTTTAGTATGTGATTGACTAGAAAATTTATTGTAAACTAGCCGTATCCCGCAGCTTTGTCTAAATGAATATAAAAAATAATAAACAAAATCAATAAAGTATCTATGTAATAAGTGTATCTATAAAATAAGTGTACCTGTGTATGAGTGAGAGTGTCGAGTTATAATATGGAATTCATGTACCAAATATTATTTAAAACTTTTAAAGCCTTTAAGCGTGTTTGACTAACAAGCAAATATATTAACAGTTTTGCAAATTGTATTGATTTAATTTTACTCGTAGTAATTGAGATATCTCTTGTTTTAATTAGATGACATTATTTTAAGAAAACTGAGTGAGTTTAATTCCAGTTATTTAAACATATTTTTTTAAACATTTAAAATAATAAAAAAAGTCTAAATATTTGGTTCTTCTCGTCTATTATTAAGTACATCATATTAACCATTTCAAAAAATATCAATAATCGAAATAGACTCTACTTGTTTCTTATTACCTGACATTTGTCTGAAGACATGAGGATGTGAAGCAGACCGGGTGGAGGTGGTGCCAGGAAGGGTTCAGCCATGAGCGGCAAAGGGCTCACAGCACCGGCTCCGCCAGCTCCACTGGAGCCCGCTGATGACGCCGTGCTCAAAGGAGCCTGCTCGCTCATGCCGCTCATGCTAAACTATAGAAGTATATGAAAGCTGTTATTAATATTATAAATGTTAGAGCGAGTTTGTTAATTTGTTACGTCTTAACGGCTTAACTATTATCTATATGGAATTTGGTGTAAAGGTACTATATGGGATGGAGGACATAGGGAACTTTTTATCCCGGTCGGTGAATTAATTTATTACCTATAAATTTCCCGTTTGGAAATAACAAGTAATTATGTTTTATTTAGGACTTTAACGGCGTGGCCGAAATACATTTATTGACCGGGAGCAGACATTACTAAATCCCTGTTCTTTTCAATCTCTCTCAAAGTTTTAATCTGTTTAACATAACTCTATACCAAATTTCATGACGCTTGATAGAGCTATTAAGGTGCTAAGAGGAAACAAACAAAAATAGATAAATGAACTTACTGGCACATATACAGTAAATAGAGGCACTATTTAATAATATATATTTAATACTTACTTAGATGTTATAGATAGTGTCTCCATACAAGTGCTTCGAGAAAAACAGGTCAACTTTTCCATACAATTTTGCGTAATAAATAGTTATGAGTGATTCGTTTATGACTTCTTTATTTATCTTGTCTTTTAATTCTGTATCTTTTTAATGCGCAAATACTCATTTTATTTATTAAATAATTAAATATAGATACGTTAAGACACATTATGTGTGTAAGTATAAAGAACAATGATAAAAACAAACGAATCAGCTAATTTGAGAATTAGTTGACAAAAAGTTGACCCGTTTTTAAGGCTCGATGCTCTTTCTACTCGTATATTATCTAAGATTTCCTCCATCCTTCATAGATTGCCATAAGAAACGGTCCTGAGCCAATTACACCCTGCAATGCATTTGAGGTCATAGCTTCATTTAGTGGACGGAAGGTGGGTAGTAATTAACTATAATAGTACCTAAGCTTGCCATTGTTAAATTTCCAAATTCACAAATTCATAAATAAAAATTAATATTGAAAATATAGCATATATTTTGTCTGGTTCAGGGATGATTCCAGGATCTTACGGTTTAAATATGGGTCCCACAATAACTGTCGAAATATCTGCGATCTTTCCGTTTTGTGCCTATGTTTCCCATATATAATGAAATTATATATGTAACCAAAATGATATAACATATGATTGAGATATGAATATTACATGTTTATAATATTTGTAACACAGTTTTACCTGAAAATTGAACGGTTGTGGTAGTGGAGTGTATGGTGACGGTGGAGATAACTTGAGCGGATGTGGCTTATGAGTGTGAGCCAGAGGTGGAGGCGGAAGTGCAGTTAAACCGGCGTGTAACTTGGGCTTCCGAGGACCACGCTCGTGCTGTACAGCTGAACACATTTCAAAATTTTAATTAATTTTATATCACATAAGTGCAACATATATCTAATCAATTTTATTGTTTGGTGCAAGTCACACAAAGACTGCGACTAAAATATTTAGGAATAAATAACTTTTAGGTATTTTCAACCATCCAAGGAATAATTTTCAACCGACTTAAAAAGAAGGCTCTCAATTCTGTTGTATTTTTTTATGTTTGTACCCTCCTATCTTTGTATCCTCCTATTTTAGTTATAAACCGATTCGAAAATTTCTTTTGTTATCTGGAAGGATATATTTACAATTTTTACATTATTCTGGAAGGATATACTTATATTTTATATATTTTAAAACAACTTTAATTTGCTACAATTAAAGTTGTTTGTGTTTGTGGGACACAATCTTTATTTGAAAAGGACACCTACTTATATATTTAACTTTGTGCTTATGAATATATTTAATAATTAAGCTTTAGATATAATCTGAGATCTTACATGATTACATTTCTGTAATATCTATGTTATAATTTTCATATTTTAAAGAGAATCCGACAAAAAATTTACATCTTTAAATTATGGATTCTATTATGTTTCGATATCTATGATTAAGATTACAAGTGCTACGATATATCGTTATTTTTATAAGACCTAGAATGACAAACATTAGCTATAAAACATCTACTTACATACATAACATGGACGTCACAAAATATTTTACGACATGTTATAATCGCACTGTAGAGTGCATAGGTACGTATAATTTGAAGTGCATAAAACGCGTGTACAAGAAGATTGCGCTTTGTTATTTTTCAGACAAATTATTATTATCATTTATTGTCGCAATTTAAATTTACACTGCCACAATAAATAAAACAAAAAGGTTTTGTGTATAGTCCCCGAGTCTTTTGAAATATACAACTGATCGAACAAATTAAATGATAAACATAAAAAGAAAATTTCCCCATAACAGTATTTATCATGTGTTACGCCAAATTTCATGACGATTAGATTAATTTTTAAGTAACTAAAAATTAAAAAATATACAAATTTCATATTTATATCAAATTTATAGATACTAGCTATATTCCGCAATTATGCTCACGTCAATTAGGATGTAAGTATATTATGCGTCCATAAACAAGACTTCTCGCTGCCCATAGTATTCATAATGCAAGAAATCTTGACTATCTATAGCGAGAGCTGTATGCTTTACAAAACTGTTTTAAATTTTGAAAAAAACAGGGTGTGTTAAAATATGCATTAAAATACCGTTTAATTATATAGGCGTATATTAAAACATTCTTATAAGTTCTTAATAAATTTCAAACTTTGTACAATGTACAATGTACGTCGCATTCAACAATTTGATAATTGTATCATGTAATAATATAAAAGTCAATGTTATTAGAACTTATGTTCACTGTCATTATATATGTGTTATTGACTATCGAATGTAACTTTCACGTTCTGTTGTTTTACATGTGGATCATAGACTTATAGAGCCGTGAACCGCTTATTCGCTCCGATCCTTCAGTAAGCCGGGATCGTGCCCTCTATAGACTATGTGATATGATAATAGGCTGTGTTTATAATGGAGCCTGCATTAATGTATTTGTTTAATATTTATGTTTTAAGTGCTCACTTCTAATGCAAATCAATATTTTATATATTAACAGGTAGATCATATATTGTTGTTAGATATACCTAGTTCGTGTCAATTTTATGAAAATGTAAACAAACGAATAATTATTAATCCGATCATAAGATCATCTGCTGCTTATTAACGGGTTTAATGTTTTGGTATATTACTAATTGCATTACAGTGTTTCCGTGATAATTTCGACAAAATTGGATTCCTTTTTCATTGAGTTCTATTGAAAATAACTATAACAAATTATTTGTAAGTGCTTCGCAGAACATCTTAAATACAGTTTCTTTAAACTCAAATTTTATTTACATGTACTTAAATAGAGCGTAATGGGCTAACGATTTATTGTCCCAATGCTTTACACTCCAGTACAAAAGTAGTGCGTTCAAATTACGACACATGTTTTAAAATTACAACTAAAATGGATTGAACTAATTGAAGCCATGCTAGTAGGCACATAACTGCGACATTTAAATGTGTTTGTCTATTTTACCTAGATACGAGTAATATGAGTTTACCACAATGACAGCAAGTAGGTAGATAGATTGATCGTGGTAAATGGAAATTTTACAAGTTTCTTACGCTTAGTTTTAATTACAAGAATACAAAGTCAGTATTCTCGTTATTGAGTAGTAATTGTATCAATGTGCAACTGGCCTGGGGTGTGATGACGTCACGCAATCAGCTTAACGGGGCTGAGTCCATGAGAATGCGGCTATTGTGTCCGCACATGTCGATGCGGCGCGGCGCATACGCTGCAGTTCCCGCGCGCCGCGGTGTTTACGCACTACGAGGCTTAAAGTTAGCCCACGTATGTAAAATAAACGCGATAGCGTTTCTTCATTCAACAAATACGCTTTTTTCAATTGTCTTTATTTTCATACTAGTCATATCCCGCACCCTAATGTATATTGGGATAAAAAAGCGTCCTAGACTTCAATGAAATTTATATTTTATTGTACCGATAATAAATAATAAATTTCCTTGAAATCCGTTCAGTTATTTTCTCGTGATAAGGTAACAGGCTAACATCAAATTGCGATTTTATATATATATATATATATATATATATATATATATATATATATATATATATATATATATATATATATATATATATATATATATATATATATATATTGCACTAAAACATACAGTTAACAACAATGTTAGCAAAGGCGAACTTATCTCTAAAAGAGATTTCTTCCAGTCAACCTAATGCAGTGGCATAGGAAGTAGTAAGTGGGCAGTAGTAGTGCAAGACAGAAATTTAAATAAATATTTACATACATTATAAATAATTATATATATACACACATACATACACACGTTAAATACAACATATAAATATCAAATACAAGAGAACACAATGATGACAGTCCTCTAATCATTTTTATATTTAAACTAAATTGGAAAGATAGAATGATTTTAATCTTTTTTTGAAGGAACTGCTGGACGGGCTATTCTGAATACGGGAAGTTTATTCCACAGCTGTACAGCACGATATGCAAATTTTTTTATTATTATTATTGTAAATGCGAAAGTTTGTGAGGATGAATTTATGTTTGTTACATTGCACGCGAAAACTACCGGATAGGTTTAAATGAAATTTAGTGCATATATAGGTTATTATCATATCATTTATCGAATCTTAGAGCATAGGATACTTTATATACTGATTCATGCGGATATTGCCGCAGGAAACTGCTAGTAGTATACAATAACAGTGTTAATTGAAATATTGATTCTAAATTAATTTTTGTTGTTCATAATTTTTTTTTTCTTATTGAAAGTCAACATATGACCAAGTTGGAGAGTAAATATGCAGAAATTAAATATTTAATCCTATGATATATCATGGTTTTTACATGCATTCGCTATAGCGAATGCATGTAAAAACCATCGTCATACCTACATAAATATTAATTTGTGAAAAGGGCCAAACCTATCCCTTTATTTATTAATTAAATAGAATTTTACGTCATCAAGTTTTAAATTTAAATAATTAAAAAATGTCTTAATTTTAATAATAATCTGATGAATTTATTTTAGTTTACGACGTTAATAATAATAACTGGATATTTTAAAAATCGCTATCTCTTATAGTATTTGACGGCACCTTATAGTACGTTGACGCCAACCTTGTTTAGGCATATGTAGGTATATAAATCCCTTAATTTTCTTGAAATAGTAATTAATTAATTAAATAATATCTATATATCATCCATATAAATTCAGGTCTTTTCTTCTTTGAGGTAGATAGTGCAAAATTAGATGTATATTGTAAAACTCGTTTTTTTTTGTAAGCCATGCTAGCGTGAAGGTGAACGAGGTGAACGATGTGATATCAAAATTATTAACATTAAAATTATGTTTAGTAAAGGGAGTTTTTATTATAGAAACTGAACATTCTTTTTCAGAGGAACATGTGCCCAAAATTAAATAAGAAACGTTTTTTATTTATTTTGAATTTTTTTTTTGTATTAACTTAAACGCACCGTGTTAGTAAGGGCGACTGCAAATTTTTCTGTGCCATACTACTCAATAGGGGTATGTAGTGGGCGATATATAGCAATATCTATATATTGTAATTATAATATTTATTGGTCTAATAACTAATCTATTGGTATTAATATAGTTATGTGACTGGTATAAACAATATTAAAATGGGTAATGACTTTTTTTCTGACATCAATATCCAAAGGTACTCAATATATAGATATCGGAACAGGACTGATATTACCCATGTATCTATCTAATTTCCTAATAAAATTTTTGTTAATACGTTAGGACGGTTATTAGGAACAGGGTCTACTTCTATTCATAGTTACAGAAATCTTACATAAAACAACAAATGCAAATTTGATTTTTTGAAACCCTTTTGTAGATTAACAGGAAAGACATTTTTTAAAGTTAAAAGCATAAGTTAGTGTATAAAGTATTTTACGTGTATGTGTTATGTTACGATATTATCTATCTGTGTACCAAATTTTATTCAAATCAGTTGAGCCGTTTACGAGCGTAATTGGGTAAAAAAATTTCGGATTTATAATATTAGTAGGTTTATATGGCATTATTATTAATTGTAAGTAGATAATGTTACAGTTTTATTTAGAATAGCCATAGTGTCTGCAATTAGACAGAAAGACAACAATAAAATTCTCTTTGAAGCCTTTGTATATGGAAACCTAGATACAAGAGATGTACATTTTTTTTCTAAATTAATGATATATATTAGTTAGAAAGATAGCGTGCATAGAAACGTGAACGCAATTGTTTACCTCTTGTTTATGGGGCGCGTGTAATCCCAAATAGAACACGTGCTTTTTTCTCGCGTCATTCCTAATCTTGTAGGCTAATTACGATATAAAAGGACCTCTATTATAAAGTTTTAAGGTTTTATTTTCTATGCAAGAAATTAGTCAAGGGTCCACCAAGGCAAGGGGCTTAGTTTGCAGTGCGATGCGGATAAGCTAGATTTTAATTAAAAGGAGGCAAATGTGATACAAAATCTACACATGATTTGATGACCGTGGCGATACTCTATTGTGGCTTTGTTATTTGAGGAGTTTGTACTGACTTCTTAACATAATAGGTAAACTGTGTATTGTATATATGAGAACGAACGATACATTTACACATATGGGATTTATTAATTTTGGAGAAATCTAAATGCAGTAAATATTATTTAATTACAGTAAATAATAGAAACGATATGTAAATTATACTTAAAACTAAAGAACATTCAACTGAATGTACCGGGGAGGAATGGTATTGTTAGCAATGGAGTTTGACAGCTCCATTGCTAGCAATATGCCCGATTAGGTCGACCTCCACGTGGTTCCCCCTAGATACCATCGTGAACAATTCTTGTTGAATTCATCACGATGGGCTAACTGACCTGCTTTATTCTCACCTATCATCCTTCACTGGTGCCCCGTCGGTGTATACCGATAGCGCGGGTGGGATTACCATTCCATTATCACCCATTAAAAAAAAAACTGAATGTACCGGATAATGACATGCAATTGTCTATGCAATTTTGGTCAAAACTCAAAACTTCAAAACTGTAAGTATATAATGGTATCAAGAAGTCTTCTTATGATATTGTATGTGCTGAAAAATTTTGTAATATATCTAAAATTATTTTTAAATTATTAATAGATTTACTACTATTTTTTCAATTTACCATATTTTTGGTAAAAGTGTACATATGCGTAGTCAAAATGATAATAAAGTGAAAATAAACTAATGAAATGCAATACAGTTTTATTTTTATTCAAATCTGGGAAACAACAATAGATTTTGGCATCACAGAGGTACCTATTAATCAAATCTTATATTCCATTTTATTACGGAACACTAAAAAACCGTACCGATTTTAATGTATCCAATATTTAAGTCGCAGTCACTCAAGCCCCTTCAAAAGGCGCTCGCTGAATCACTTTTCAAGCGTTTAAAAGGGAGATTTAACTTCAAACATCAGCAAAAAGCCCCTCGCTCAGTTGAATTGAAAGCAAACAAAATGTGTTTTTCAAAATAGTAGCACTTGCAAAAACTACAGTAGTATTTATTATTTTTTACCCGCGAGCCATCAATTAACCTGTAGTTCGGCGCCGTTGTTGTTTTTATAGAATAGTACCTACAGTGGACACTAAAAGTTCATTATCACTCAAGATTATTATGGTTGGATTTATAGATTAATTTAGTGAAATATGTAACAGATATTTTTGACTTTAATCAATTTGGTATTGGTTTTTATAGCGAACAAACAAACTAAAATGAAACTGTACACATTAGTACTTAAGAAAATAGTAAGAAATATTTTAATTAAATATCAGAAGAAGACGCCGTTCATTTCAATCCCGCGGTGATAATTAATGTCGAAACATCGACAAAAATCAGGTACTGTAATCGCGTCGCGATAAGTCGCGAAAGTTTAAAATTAACTAAATAATAAGACATTATGATTATAAGTTATATTTTGTATTTTTATATTAATGCTGTGAGCTTTTAATATTATGAAAATTGCACACTAGTTCTTACTGGAAATTCTTCGTACATAAATATAGATTAGGAGTAAAAAATATCTAAACTAATTAATAATAAAAAGTACTAAAATAATTTGTGATAAATTTGGCGAATACACATTTTATTTGTAATTAGACACTAATAATTTGCTACAAAATTTAAAATTGGAATATGATTTTCGTAATTTAATTTCATAATTATTAAAATACGGAAAATCATATTCCAATAATTATTTCATGAATACCTATTAAGTAACAGTCAGTACTACTATTATTGTTATTACTATTTTTATTCAATTTGAAAAAAAAAACTGGACCTTTTAAAGCCGATTGTACCATAATATTATAATTATGAAACTTTGTTTGAAGATATTTGGATGTTTAGATATTCAGATATTTGTTCAAATTACGCTTAAACAACTGCACGAATTCGAATGAAATTTGGTACCTGTATAGGTTATATCCTATCTTTACACATTGGATACTTTATATACTCATTTACACGAGCAAATCCGCGGGAATTAGGTAGTAAAATAAATATCCCGAAAAATAATACAGGTGCTAGTAGTTACTCATCATGTCATGCCATTTTCCTAGGATTGGTTGTTGGCTACGTTATTTCCGTCGTTATAGCTCCTGTACCTATATGAAGTTCGAGGGTCGAAGTCTTAGGGATGTGTTATATTACATATTGTTATCGATCAAAAAATAATTATTAAAACAAATATATCTCTGACTAAGTATCTACTATAATTAATACTTGGTTATTACTCGAAGATATTTTTACTTATACAAATAGGTATTAATGTTATTTATTATTTAGTCATATTATTTTATAATATCATTATTTATATTGAGTTTAATATCTTTTTGCCCATTTTCTTAAAAATTCTGTCATTTAAGCAGCAATAAAAGATAAAAAAAGAAAAAAACAAAGCGGAAAAAAAGAATTCAAAATGCGCTATTACTGCCATCGGGAATCCCAAAGGCTATTCAGAAAATTTTATCAGAATGGTTAAAAATAGCGTACTAAAGGAAATCCAATTTAAAAGTATCTACTTATATCTATAAATTTTTAAGAAGTGAAAAAGATCTGGAATCGGCAGTAAAATAAAATGAAAATGTGGGTATTCTACCTTTTCCTACTTTTTTTGATCACATGGTTTTCTGTAAAACAAATAATCTATAAAATGCACAATAGTTGGTTGGGTAGATCAAAGAAGAAGTATCTAGTGGTAAGGCTATATCCCGGTAGTTGAAATTTTAAATGAAATGGATCATTTATTGAACATTTAAATCTGATCTAAAACAGGACATTCTAATGAATGGACATGAATTTAGGATTACACATTTAAAAATATTTTCTGTTATAGAACATTGTAGTGTTAAATAACACAAGTAGACAATACCTACATCAGGCTTAACGTCGTTGGAAAAGGTAGTAAAAAAATCGGATCTAATTATAATATCCCTTCTATGGTATTCTTAATCTAGATCACACTCGATCCAAATGGACCGAGTGTATATTGATCATTTGGTCAAGATACATTTGAATTCTATTACCTGGAGCTATCAAATTTTAGAAGATTAACTTTTCAACAAATTTATTTTATAAAAGGTGCTTGTATGTCTCAATGTTTGATATATTTTCCCATTACAATTACATGATCACGAATCTGGATCACAACCAGAATGGAAAGCAAAAACACTATTTCCTACCATGGGTACTTGAATCTGAAAAATCAATTCTAAAAGATGAAATGATAAAGACAGACTGATTTTTCCTCTTTAAATTTTTATATTAGGTCCTAATTTTGTTATCATACTAATAAGATAACAGAATTAAGACAATAAAAATATGTTTTGCTGACGCTAAAGAACAGGAAAAGGCTTGAAGAATGCCGATAATAGACTAATTTCTCCTATTGTAATAGTTGTATTAGATATTTACGTATTTAGGTACTTATTTTAGGAGTTTGGTATCGATATTATGAAGGAGAAGTGCAGGCCAGGTGGGCCGAGCAGGCGCAAGTCTACTTGTTCCCGGGTGTGAGGTGATTAATGACCCAATAATCCCAGCCGCTCGCCGCCTGCCCTATGAAAGCTTCACGAAGCCGAATTGGTGTACGGTCAAAAGGTTTATTGACTAAAGAACGATCGTGAAATGTTAGGAGACAATACCTATGTAGAAACCTCAAGATATTAAAAAAAAATTGCTTGAGTAGATATCTACATATTAGGTACTTGGTCATGCTCACAACTTACAATTTGGCAATGTGGTAGTTGCTATTAACTTATTCATATTTGTGTAATCTGATTATTTAATGCACTAATATCACATAGTACTGTTAATGTTTATAGGGGACAGGTACTTTTTTTCATTGAGTCGTGAGTTTGTTTGCAACTTCAACATTTTACATGATCTATACAAGGATAAACAGTCTTTGCGATATTTATTACAATGACAAATATTTTGATCGGACTTGCTCTATCAATGCACGATAGGTATTTATCTAACCTAGAAATCTACAAGTTCCATAATTTTAACACTACGGCAACGTGAAATAGAACGGGAGAAAGGGATTGTTAGTATAAGGGACTATTAGTCTCATTACTAGCAATATTCTCTATCAGGTTAATTCCCACTGCTTAGCCATGATGAGCTAACTGACCTACTTTCATCTTTACCTACCATCATCTCTCACTGGTGCCCCGTTAATGTACCAGTAGCGCGGGCAGGTTATTATTCCATTCTCAGCCATTAAAAAAAACGTGGAATACAAGCGAACTCATAGAATCTAATTTGTTATACAAGAATTTAATATACGTAAAGATTTTTTTCTACTATTTCATAAAATATATAAGCGAGTACTTAATTAAGTTCGTTTTAATGAAATTAGTTGAATGTTAGAAAAACATATTGTTATTAAACGACTGTAAGTCGATGCGTCATCTCGAAAAGCTTATAAAGTAGCTGATACAATCATCTTTATTTAGGTACTACGGCGTGAAGGTAATTCAACAACGTGACTCGACGGTTGCGAACGCCAAGAGGCGAGATACGCTCCACCTAACACATAATAGTTACTTACCCGGATCAAGATGTTAAATTACGTATTTTTCGCATCACAATTATTCAAAAGAGCGATCACCCTTACACATACGTTTATCTACAAAAGAGAAGCTTTAACAGACTTACTTATATTTTATAAGGTAGTACATTTTTATAACAATGGCTGGATTTTAAGTTTTTATAAGTTAGCACATTACAGTTTAAATGAGATAAACCCAGGGAGAAATAATTATCTAAAATTTAAATGAACGAAGTATACATTAAAATCTTTTATTGATCTCTGTAGATGGATTTAGATATGTTTTTAGAACGGTTTTAATATTTAAAAAAGGCATATTTTTATCAGCCTTGAAAAAATCTTGCAGGCATATTAAAGTCGTTTTATATAATTAAATTTTGGAATGTGCTCAATGAAGAATATAACTTTTCTCCATACTATTGACCATGACAAAAATGACAAATTTCTCAACAAAAGTATTACTCGTTGCTGTTTATTATAAGTGGATGCCTAATAACTTTTTATCGGAGGGAAATGGATTGTTAATAATGAGATCTAACAGGTTCATTATTAAAAATATACCCTATCAGGTCGACCTCCACGCGGTCCTCTCTTGAGAACCATCGTGCTTAATTCTTTATGAATTTGTCACATTGGGCCAATTGACCTGAGGATGAAAGATCCTCACTTATTAACACGTAATATTTCCCCGCCAGCATATACCGATAGCGCTGACCATTCCAAATTTATCTATTAAAAATAACCTTTTATAAGTCTAGCCCGGATACTATATTTAGATGGCTGGTTCCTAAATTCAAACGATACTATTTGATAAGTTAATCAAAGGCCATCACTCCGACATGTGGAATAAACAAATTACAAATGTGACGAGTTTTTTACATACTTATAGACAAAATGAGTGTTAATTCAAATGCAAATTATTTAAATTAAACAGGTTGATTTAATTGAAATTCAAAAATGAAAATGATTCCTACACGACACAATACATACCGCTTTGTTAGTGTAAAATCATTGCACATTCTATATTACAGAGTCAAAGATGATACTTTGTAGTTTGTCAGGTATTAGGTATTTGTATATAAAATTCTGACTTCCACTTTAAAACCGTTCAAGTAATCGTTATTTTATTATCATCACTGGTGACTTCAATGACCTCTCGGCTGAGGCTACATGCTCCTATCAATTTTATGGTTTTCAAACATACAATTAATCAATCAAACCAAACGTTTCTTAAACCATTTTAATTTTTACATGAAGTCAAATGTAAGATACGAATATCGTTGCATCCATCGATGAAAATATAATTTATTAAATACATAGTGATACAGATAGGTACAAAGCCTTTCTGAATTAAATGCACCTGAGTTATTATCTAAAGGTGCTTTATTCAGGTATATTTAAACCGCAAACGTTATTACCGCTCCATAGATGCGCATCAAAATCATCGCGTGGAAAATATCCGGTGAGAGAACGACCCCGTGTCCCGACATTCGTTTCGACGTTAATTCCAGCCGCATTTGTTCCATTACATTTCCGACACAAAGTAGATACGCGTTTGCCGAATTGACTAGGTGGATGCGACCAGGCGAATGTCGAACGACAGAGACCACCCGAGAGCTGTCCCCATGCGTGACAGGGACGGAGGGCCAAAAGTGAGAAAGATGTATTCAGAAGTGAAATAGTCTGCTGGCTGAGCACATCATCATTAACGAGCCAGAGAGGGCGGAGGGCAGCGAAGAGGCAGAGGGGGCGCGTCAGGTGGGCGATGTCCCACGCTCGAATACACCTGCGCGCAAAATTGTTCCTTACCATGACTACTCTTAAAGAGTACATCTCTTTAAAGAGCCAACCGACTAGTACTGATCTCAGGGAATATTTTCGAGTGCACCGACATAAATATGAGAAATATCCCAGTTTTTATTCACCTTACGCCCAGTGAGCGTGGGGTCCGCCGCCCGCTCAAGAGCCGGACAAACACCTCATATAATAGATGTCCAACAATGTCGAGACGATAACGGGTACCTCTCACATATTCGCCTTTGTTTTTCAATACAAAATGTGGTATATGGGTTGTATTTACAAGCTTATCATATTGACATTATATATATATATATATATATATATATATATATATATATATATATATATATATATATATATTGCACCTGTTACTGTAAACTGCAAAGCTACGTCCACTTGTGTAGTATATAAAAATAACAACTAGCTTGTATCAAGGTCTTTGTTTGCGTAACTAGATAAAAAGTAGCCTATGTCATTTTCCATACTAAATTTTAAGTGATTGCAAAGTGTTATCACGATGTGGGCACAGAGAGGTAACAAATAGATTTTCATATCATATCTACATTATTAAGGATATAATATTGGTAAGGATTATTATTATATCTATTAAGTACAGACATCTACTTACTATTATTTTTATTATGCAGTGTTACCGTATTATTCATAAAAAATATCAATTCATTATAAGCCCCCTATAATGAGTTAATATTATTATACTTTTTACCAATCTTATGTCTGCAATGTGATTAAAAAACTGTTTGCATAAAAACGCAAATATCCGGAAAATATTATAAAATATATCAACTAGGAATTTATCAATTTCCATTTTCCAAAACTTGTCGCGAAGTTACCGCCAGCGGTTTTTAAGCATTGAGCCTGTTTCAGAACTGAACGAGTTTGGAGTGCACCGCGCCGCTTATTTTCAAACAATAAATAACTTTGTTTTCTTACATCACAAAGTTTATCGACCAACTTGAAAGTATAAACTATTTGTAACTATAAAATAAAGAGCATTTTATAGGCATTCATAAAAATGCTACCTAAGTATTATGTTTCGCTAAAGATATAAATAATTATTCTTAGGTAAGTAGGTCGTACATAATTTTCTTATTGTAAGGACTTAAATAATAAAAATACCATTTCGTAGGAAAAAATAAAAGGATATTTTTCTATATAGGAATATGAGTCTTTACTCATATCATCCATATCTTTGTAACAAATTAGACAGATACAATACAATACAAATTAGACAATACAAAGCAAATTTTATTGATTGCAAAAAGAAATATCAAAATCTGTTTAAAAATGCAACAGCCCATCTACCTAAGTGAATTTGTTGACTCTTGTTTCCAGAAATTTAATTTTTGTATAATAAGAATAATAAGCCTTTATGCAAATTTGTACATTTCTAGAACGAGCTGGGTTGTTTTGGCTGTGTATTGATGTATTAGTCAATTTATCTTATACTAGCGACCCGCTTCGGCTCCGCACGGGTAAACAGATAGATAAATTAGTATTTTAAATTAATACTTTTAAGTGTAAGGCTGCTTTCACGCACGCCGCAACATTATTCATACTTTTTTGCCCATCAGTGTTTTTATACTCATCGTAACTCTAAATGTAATGTTCGATTCGAATAATTTAAACAGAAATTCACATGTACAGAATTAATTTTGGTTGTAGACTTAGTTAGATTAATATCACTCGACAAATGAGCTTAACCACTACTAGTTCTTTTAATATAGTTAATTTATCCACTAAATTAGCTACTATTTCCAGTATACTTCAGTCAACTTCAACCAATGATAATTTGTTTTTTGTCCAATCTCTTACATCGAAACCCGTAAAATAGATATGATAGGTAACATAAACATATAGTATTTTATGTATCATCATATTTTTGCAGCGCATGCCAAATGATGACTTATATAAACAAATTTTTAATATCTTGGGTTAGGATATTATTGTAACTTTCGTAGGGATCTCTAAATTTTCTTTAAAGTAAAATATAGTAAAAGAAAGGTCGGAAAACATCGAAACAGTAGATACTGTTACTCTCTGATAATGTAGCTTTTTATGGGTGAAATAATTTTTAAAATCGGTTATGTAGTTTTTTAGTTTACTCATTACAAACAAACATAAAACAAATCTATCTTCTTAATAATATAAGTGAAGACAAGTATATCTATATACCTGTAAAATTGTTCTCTTATTATATTATATATATTTCTTATTATGTTATATTATAAGTAATATAATTAATAAAAGGTAGGTGCTTCCCCAATTAAATGCTTAACATTATTACATATTTAACATATATCCTAAATTATATTTTTAAATAAGTAAGAATATTTTACTTTTTTATCTCACATAGTAGTAGCCAGAATTAACGAAACATAAGTAATCTATTGTTTATAATCAAATTAATAAGATTATTTGTTTATCTATTTTCATCTACATAAACAATTAAAAGGAAATAATACCTATCATGATTTATGATAAAGCAGCAGTAATTAAATTTCGATATTAAGTACTACATATAAAATAATAATTATCAGACCTGAACTAATCCACTCCACTATAAATACAATTAACCGTTCCGTTGCAAAGCGAGAATTAATTACGAATCACGAGAACTTGAACAAAAAGTCCCTGAACCAGATGCAACGAATTACCCCATTAAAACATTTCATTTTTATTCACTATGACAGTGCAATAATTTGTTCACGCACAACATTAAAATGAAATTAGATGGGCGAGATTCCCCTCGAAGCGGAGGGTTGAATCACTTGCTCTGTCAAAATATAGGTAATATTTTAGTTTGTGGAGAGGAAGGTCGGTAAACACGGAAACGGTGAATAAATCACATAATCGGATCGAAGATACCTCTGTCTGCCCTTTATTGTGAATGTCCTTTGCGGATTCTTTATTATGAGATATTAGACACGTGTGAATATTGTTTACAATATACAGATAACATAAATACGGGGACTATAAGGAGTGTTAATAATAGAATTTTACAAATATCTTTGGTATATAATAGACAGAATTTAGAAGATGCCCATATTTATATACAAATATACCATATGTCTATTATCATCATCATATAAATCTGAACTGATCATTGATGAACATAGGCCTCCCTGGACATAGGATATGATAACGATAACCTATGTTTATAACTTTATCCAAATCTGATTAGTCGTTTTACGCAGCATGATTGAGGAACCAGGAACTTAAGGAAATGTTTATAAACCCACTTAAAGATACTATTTGACTAATGATAAATAGAATATTTTGCATTTATTTATTTATACTTTTGCGCATATTAAAATACGTCTACAAGGCGGACTTAATGCCTGATGTCATTCTCTACCAGTCAACCATTACGCTAAACAGAGAGAAAGAGAGAGAGTAAATGGAAGGGCATAGATTATTTATCATTAATAAGATAAAAGAATAAGTATTTTTTATACACAAATACAGGATTTAATATTCAGAAATTATTTAGAAAAACTTCCCCCATCGACACTATTTAATTTCATCCAAAACCTATGTTTTTTCTTTAAATATTGTAATGATATAAAAAGTATAGTGCCAATTAATAGAGAACCACAAGCATTACTAATATTGCTATTAGAATACAATCGCGCACCCTCTGTAGGCAACACCCCTCGGGCTCCCGGGAGCAGTCAGGAGCGCAATAGGTGTTGAACACGTGTTAGTGATCCTAAACACTGTTTCAAGAGTAGCGATCTTCAATTTGTTCCGGTTTCGATACGCTTTACACGCGATGGGCTTTTATTGGGTAATATAAATTTATAGAGCATTGTAGTGAGAAAATAATTAAAACGAAATGCAAGAACGTTCAACAATCTTGAAACAACACGAATGAGTTAATACGTGGATTTCAAAATATCGTAAAAGATATCCTGATTTATTTATCTGAGAACCTTCCAGGAAATTCATTACCTACGTTAGATAGGAAAGTATCGTTATTGTATGTTTAAATTAATAACACGTAAAATTAATTTTGTAATAACAAATCCTTTAAATAATTACCTACATAGATTCAGTACAATGTTTTACCTACATGTATAAACAGAAGGAATAACACAAATATTGAACAACGTAACGAGTTTGCGATCCAATTCATTACGTTCAGAAATTCTCGTTTTTCAACAAAAGGACTTCAAAAAGGTAAGCGTTCCGAACAATCAGAATCTTGCGCGTGAACCGTTAAATTAAAAATAAATATTGCGAAACGTCAGTATGTTACGGGTTCGTTTTGGAAAATAGACTTAAAAAAGAGCGGGAAAACGTTAGAGTGGCCGATGTTGGTTCGGAGGGGTGGTGTGGGGTAAGGTGAATCTTTTTGTGAAGTGGAGAGAATTAATTTAACCCGCTGCGGGGTAACACGACATGGCGGTAATTGAAAAGTTTGCCCCTTGTCGGCTGCGACGCCGACGGCGACACGTCTTCACGACACTTAGGTTTTATCACGAGGCTTTATGGTAATTGCTTATAAAAAGTTATTAATTTTGAGGATCTCATTACGTATTTTGTAAGAATTAAACTTGCAACATAACTTGCAAAGTAATAATAATTATAGTAGAATTTGGATGTATTATTTCTCATGGCAAAATGGTATACTTAGTATGTAATATCATCTTATTTAATTTGAAATATACCTACATAAGAATGTATTTATTTACATGTATATGTTACACTGTAGATATATCTACAATTTCTTTATTGATTAAGATATGCAATCGAGATTGTATAAGCGACTGATTAACTTTACAGAAAAGGGTTTGAAGAAAAAGCTTTTCGAAATAAACCCTTTAACTTTCTAATATTAAAAAGTGTGAATAACTTGATGAAGTGGAGGCGAAGCTTGCTCGCGGATTGATCGATTTTAAATTAATTTTGAGAAGTTAAATTGGATATTATGTTTATTGATGGTTCGAACCGTCGGTTATATTTTGCGATTTCCGTGAATTTTATCATGTTTAGAAGCGATCACAATTGTTATTTTGATTTTAAAATATTTTATATTGGATATACTTACTCATTTGTTTTCTATTATATTAATTAGGTAGATATTAAATTAAGTAATTACAAATTACTCGTAATACCTACTCTTTTTATTGTTGCCAGCTATCGATTTCTCTTAGTTTTGATTGTTTGTTATATTAAGAAGTACGGTATTTAACTTCTGCAGAATTAAGTCTCATGCATAGTTAGTATAGTCTATAAATTCTATTGCCAAGAGGCTAGCTTGTGTGTCGTGTTTAGGTTGTAAATATGAGATATATCAGTGGAATTAATGGATTTTATTCAAGATCATGTGAATCGTCTATACACGATTGCGATTGAGTGATTTTCTTGTTTTTATTTATTTATTTATTGTTACCTGCAGTTTACAGTTTACAGTGTCTCTTTTAAAACATCACCAAAGCCTAACTATAGTTGCCAATGCATCTGCCAAATCTGGCAACTACTGGCAAAACTCCTTATTATGAGGAAGTTCCATGTTCAGCAGTGGATAGTTAACGGCTGATATAATAATAATAATGTAAGTCCAATGCATACTTGATCTGTTTTATTATTCCATTTATCCTCACTGGTAGCTCAATGTAGAAATAGATGAAAAGATTCCACTCTTCGTCTTCTCACTATTTCTATATAAACGTTTTTATATTAGAAACAAGTGAAATTATTGTAAAATATACTTTATTTGCACCACACAATATTAAAAATGTATTATTAAAAATAGCAATAGCGTGCGTTGTATTAATTGAAAAACTAGTTGCACACTGTTCAGAACAAGTTGAACACCTGCACAGTTTTGAGAGTATGTAGAAATACTACCTGAAAAATATCGTTTTATATTCACACAAGTTGGTTTATTTACTTAATTATCTAGTAGCCTGTTGGTGGGCCCGACCGTCAGAGTGCCAGCACGAACAACTTCGATTTGACCCGTGTTTGCTCAACGATATTGATATTAGCTGATTGGCTGCCTGCTCGTCGGACTTTGGCAACTTGGTGATTTTTACCTAACTACAGTTTAGTACTATTTATAGGCACATTCGTTAAATAGTATGATTTCAATTTGTTATTTCAATATTTTATAGGTACCTACCGAAACAGGAAGGTATCTACTGTTTAGGTAGCTAATGGTTATATTTATGCGAATGTCAAAGTAAGAAGGGTTAATGTTTTTTTATTATATTTTTTTATACAAGTATACCCGAGCCATAGGCGTAACATTCAACCTAAATACGTCATAGATTGTAATAAAAGAAGTGTGAATAGATTAATCTTAGTTGCAAAACTGGATCTTTATGTTTATATTAAATGACGATAATTCAAAATAAATACGCTGTACACATAATCTGTCAATAACTTGACTTTTTCTATTTTATGATATAAAAATAGAAGATAATGAGCATTTCAATTAAGTATTACAGATAACTTACTTATCCAATTGACCTGTTTATAATCTGTATGTAAATATTAATCATATATATATATATATATATATATATATATATATATATATATATATATATATATATGTATACACCCATCTATAGTATTTTCTGTATCATAAAAACTTATGAATTTAAAAATAAAAATCGTAAAGAATTCTAAACGTTTTACAAAATAGAACGTTAATTTTCATTTAGGATTTTAGTTGCAATGCAAGATATTATGTGATAAATAGATTCATAAATAATAAATTATGTATCGAGATACAGATAGTAAGGTAAGTACTCGACGAGCAAGTTCCGTGAGGGCGTATAATTACAAGCGAGCAAACATATAAAGGTAATCCGGGCCGCGGCACGCGGCGGCACAAAGTGATGCTCGTGAATAAATTAGCGCCGGAGCACCTGCGGCGAGACCGCAGCGAGCTCCAGCCCCCAGCCTCCAGCCTCCAGCCTCCACGCCGTCACATATATATCTATAACACCCACTATTGCACCTGGCCGAGCCGACAGTTCACAAATAAATATTTGTATTACAGTATCATAGTTATAAAAAATAAAGCTTTTCATTTGACAACCTACAAAACTCTGAGGAAATAATTTTATTTCTTAATTTCTCATTACTCAAAGTTCCTATTATTAAAACGAGACAATTTATATTGTCGTTTGGTATGTATTGTAATTTATATAATTCAATTCGGAATCTAGTTTTTGTAAAATTGCGATATATACTCGTAGTTAAAAAATTTACTCCACATTAATCCTGTGCGCCCTATAGCTATATGTAGGAATCACATGTCATAGATAAGCAATGAAAGGCGTCGTCACAAACGAGAGTTAGACCCGACTTGCGGCTGACATGGGACCCCATGCATATTCAATTATTCACAAGATTTTACTTAAAGAGAGAATTTGCATATACTCTGATACTTAGAGATACGAGATTGAATTGAGTGTACTGGTGTATATTTCTACGAGTAGACCCTATAAATATATGTCTACCTATAAGTATATGCATGCCAAAAAGGTGGATATAAATCAAAGCTTTGGAGATATCTTAAATATTATTTTGCAAAAATTTTGGCTAGATATTATCAAAATAATGACTAATAGATTTATCTAGTTAAAGGATATGATTTACAATTCACTGATATATAATAAGAATAAATAGTAATAAAGAGTCAAGTATAAAATTAATACGTGAATAATTTTTAGTTTTATCTATATACATATATGTATGTATATAGATTTTTTGCAAACCTGCTATGTCAGTCGTTTCTGACAATTGTTTCTATCTCATCGGGAAGTATGCTTTAAGGTGAATAGAGTAGGTAAGTATCGTTAAATTTACATTTTGTTTAAAATCGGTTGAGTAGTTTTTGAGTGTATCCATTACAAACAAACAATTAAATCTTTCATTTTTATAATATTACTATAGATTTATATGAAAGAATTACAAAATATATAAGTACAAACAGAGGAACTAAGAACCTTTGAAGACGAGTTACGTAAGTATATGTAACAGAAAAAAGAACACGCAGATGTCTCTGATTACCTTTTAATAGTCATAACATGAAAATTCAAAGATTAATAAAGTGAATACCTATTTCCAGTTGTTTTGTTTGGGACAAAATAAAAGTGACAAAGGCGAACAATACAACACAATATTGTATGTGATATTGGATATATCGAGTGACGTAATGACAGATAGGATCAGGTATAGCGGTGGAAATGGGACTGGCCGCCAACCGCGGGCAGACGCTGTATTTCACTCAATATTTCAGTGAGTGAACAGGGGACAAAACAACCTGCTGTGAGCTTGATATACGTGAGACCACGGCAGACTACAACTACTGATCGATTTCGTTGGATTGTTGTCCCGACCTATTGTCAGTTAATAGATAAGTATATCTATCTATATATTTTAAATACGAATAAACAAGAATCAGAAAATATCCGGTAAGAGCGAGTACCTATAAACTATGTATAAAGACGTAACTATGTATATATGTAACATATGAATGTTATAACTTAAATATTATTTGATTTCTATCTTATTCTATTCTATCTATTCTATCAAATAATTTGCAACTACATCTATGAGTTAATATTAATTCTTGTGATCTATCTGAGGCGATTGACGATATGAACTTTCATCTCCTTAAAAAATCAAAATTAACTAGTTAATTCACGGAAACGCCCGATTTTCAATATAGGTAGTTATCGTAATTAAAAGGCTCTTGGTTTTTGACTCCTGTTTACTATGAAAATGAGCTAATTATATCTATATGTCAAAAAACAAAAACTTAGCTGTTATGATTAACTGCAATTTATCTTGAAAAGAACATATTAATGAACGCATGTTTTTTGTTCCAATCTTTTAACTGACTTCAAATTTCAAACCATTTGAGATGAGGATTACTTTACTTCAAGCCTTATTGCTACCTTTCTTTTCCGTTATCTCTTTGTGAGCATTTAGGCTTCCTAGGTTTTCATGGTGTGTCCTGTCGTTTGACGAAGTTTCTTATCTCCAAAATACTTCGTTTTTTGTTTATGCCCTATAGCGGATCTTTTAGGATCCACGCTGTTAGATACTAGAACTTCCTTCTCATACCTGTCCGTGAGAGTCAATCCTTAAATATTTTTAAAAGTAGATTTTAGAAGGATCTTGTATTCTAAAAATATATTTTATTTATATGTATAAGTTTATATATGTTACCCTTTATAGAGCTGGCCTATGTTCAGCAGTGGGAAGTCAACGATTGATATGGTGAAGATATATGTATACATACTATTAAATATGAGTTGATTGACTATGTATAAACTTAAGTTTATCTAGTTATATTTGTTTGTAAATTGTTATAAATATTGTACCGCTTCAATCGCTAACATTGATGCTCCTATCCACTTTGAGTTTACTGGAAGAGAACTCTTGGCGAGCTTACCTCACTTAAGCTCGCCTTTGTACATTTGCTTTCCAGTGTCATATTTCTTTATATAACATAAGTGTGTACAATAAAGTGTAGATATATAAAAATATTTCCTCAGAATCCATCTTCTTCTATCTGTTTATGCTATAATAAAACTAGAAACATTACAATTTCTGTACATTAAATATTTTTCTAAAAATGTAATCGGGATATACTCATATTATACTGTCGATATGTAAGTATGTTATACTAAGTCTATGGTCAATATAAAACCCCTAACAATTTTTTTAGAATTGTTTAGAATTAATGCCTGTCTGTGGCGCAAAAAAACCTGTGGAGGGTATTTGATGAAACTTTGTAATGCGTAAGGGCCAATAAAAAAATAAAATTATTTTATTCGTAAAAAGATCAACGATATCTATTGTCAAGTAGTAGTAACCATTCAAAATGACAACAAAAAGTTGATACGAAAATATTATCACTCCGATATAAAAAATTAATATATACCTTCAACGATTATAAATAAATAAAAATATGTCTCAACTTTTTACATTTGGGTTTTCCAAAGTCAATTTTAATTACAATTTATAATCTTAGCATTAAAAATATAAAAAAAAAATGACACGAATAATTGTGCTCATGTGAATTTTGAATTAATAAACTGGGATTTAGATAAAAATGACATTAGATATAACATATAGGTACTACATACATACATACATATAAATATACATACTAATAAATTAGCAATTTGTATTTTCAATAATAATGGCTTTGTTTTCGGATCTTATACAAGCTTTAAGGATAGTTTAAAAAGAATTATAGAGATTATTTCTTCTATATTTGTAATGGAATTCCGAACTGAAAGCTCAGGTTTCACTAATTTATATTACTGCCATCATTAGGTTTTTGTCTTCCGTGCAAGGGACAAGTATACATACTGATTACTAAGCAGCAAAAATAATGCAGCTAGTTAACTACACAGAGTTGGTAATTTTTAGTTTTCTCTCTATTTATTAATATGTACACGTGAATAAAATCGCGGGCACAGCTACTGTAGAATATACATAAGGACATAAATATTAAACACCATAAAACTCCGTAAATTGTTTTTCCTGTACATATAAAGTGGAATATAAAATATAATTTTCTGCAACTCATACAGCAGGGGAATATCGAGGGTTTTTTTTATACAACTTAGAATAGCAAACAAGCTGACGGCCCACCTGATGGAAAGTGGTAACCGTCGTCTATAGACATGAGCAGTACCATGGACATAACAGAGTAACTGTTTCGCCCATGATACCTCCCATGCGTTGCCATTCCTGAGGACTCAGGTGTTATTCCTCTGTACCCAGTAAATTCACGCCGTATCCCACCCTTCAAACTGAAACACAGCCATGCAAACACAACTGCTTCACGGTTGAAACACGAATGGGACAGAGGTACTCAAGCAATCGACTTTTCTACAAAGTCTGGTACAAACTGGGTTGCTGAAAACAGGGAAGATAGCTACTTTCTCTTTAAAAAACCTAAGGTCTAACCTAACTAATACGCAAGAAGAACGAGATTTCCATCAGGCCCTTATTTAGGATGGTGGTGGACAAAATTAAGATCGCTATGATGATAGCCAACCTGTGGTAGTATATGGTACCTACAGAAGAAGAAAAATAATAATTATAAAGAACTGGCTCTTACCGTCTTTGTTCATGTTGGCTTGAAAGCACTTGGCGAGTCTACAAGCGCGGCATTGATTCCGGTGTGTTTTGTCCACGGGACATCGACCTTTCATATCGCCACCAGCCTTGCATGTGTATACTCTGTTCCTGTGTATTGACCTTTTGAAGAAACCCGAACATCCTGCCAAAAATTGCAAATTCTGTAACCTTGTATCCTCGAAGATATTTATTTTTCATGTTTTCGACATGCGCATCCAATACATCTATCCAGGTTACGTGAATATAACTAAAATGCAGAAGTATGTTAATGTAAGGATGGATATTTATTAATTTTTCACGTAAAAAGGACTAAAAAGAATTGAATGAAATTTGGCAGATTATAACTTAACTTGTAGGATACTTTATATACATTTTCATGGTGGCAAGGCAGCGGAATTATGTATAAAGCGTGCGTCAAAATACATATAAAAGGCTGAACGGATTTGATTAATATTTGATAGACAGGTAGCTAACTTATTATTTATTATTTTATATATTATAGATAATAGATAGATTGTAGATATTTTATATACTGAGTTACATAGACGTAAATTTATCGAAGAATACTGATAGCTACAAACCACTGTATTCGCTTGTATAATTAAAAATAAATTATAATTCATATTATAAGTACAAGAGTATTATTATTTACAAGTGTTACTGTGCAATTATTACTGTAGTCATTTATAACTAGAAAATATCTCTTTCGTATTAAACACTTCTTTTTAATGCAGAAATGGTTTGATTTTAAAATTACACACCATCATTTTCTAATCTTACCATCGCAACTGTAAATGCCGTAATGTTTTCCCGAACTTCTGTCGCCGCAAACATTGCATGGGATGTCCAGGAGGCGATCACCTAAAACAACACAAATACAAGTTACTAAAACATACGCATTTTTTGGGCATTAGTATAATAGGTCTAATGCTAGCTTATTATTTATCACATGAGTTCTCATTTGATAAGGATAGGTTTGTCCAAAAATAGTCACTATTGTTCTAATTTAAAATACACTTGGCCTTTGGTTCTTAATTTGACAGTATTTTAATGCACGTATGTTTCAAATTTGCTTACCAAAATTTGCATCAAAGTGCTTACCCTTATCGAGTCTTATGAGAATTTTGTTAAAATAAAGTTACAGTTTTTTTGATATGTCGGGAAAACAGTTAAATTTTGTAGAAACAGTCTAAAAAATAAAATATATATATATATATATCAACAGGCTAAATTAATCTGACCGAAGACCGTTAATCAAATTGAAATCAAAGTTTAAAGAATAATACAGAATAGTTTTGTGTGACTTGATTGATTAACGAATATCAAAAGTCAAATCAGGAATTTAGAAAGTGCTCAGGTATATATTATATAAATTGGTTCTCTTAAAACCTCAATTGCGTTGTAGTGTCACCTGAAATTTATTAGGTATCCCTAAATAAGATTTATTTCAAATTATATGCAAGCACTTAAAAAATATGGTTTGATTATTATTCGATATATTAAGACTCTATATTTCCCATATTTCTACAATAACATTCGATTGTAAACTCGTACTTACTTGCTATCCATATTTTATCCAAATCTTTAATGTATTGATAGTGAAGCCGTCAGAATAGATTAATACATTCTGTTATTTCTTTATACCAGTATCCTCTGGTTATCTAGTTTTTTGACAAGATATATCCAGTATGAAATAAAGATGTACTTTATGTAGGCAATTACTATTTTTAGTAATTTTATATTGTACCATTATGATTGTAAATTTATAATATCACGCTTATCTAAGTAGTAGGAATTGTTTATCTATTAATTGACACCTCTAAGCATCGCGGAGCGCCCCTTTCCCAAAATAGATTAGTCAGATTACACCAATCTCGCTAATAACGTTGGTGTTTTTGTTCCGTTTACTGAAGCCTTCCCTTTCGCCCCCTTTTCCTTAACGCTTACAAAGGCCTACTATTACACCGAAGTCTTACGTTTTGCTTTTTTATATTTTATATACTTTTCAAACATTATACATATTATTATAAATAGACTTTAAATTCATTAGACAAATGTTTTCAGTGTATGTCAAAAATATTATGTGGTTTTATTATAAATTAATATGTACCTATATTTAATTATAATTAAGTTTGACTTCTGTTTGGATTGTATATCGAATACATTTGTATTCGTTTAATAGTAAACAAGACAAATAGATAAGCTACAAGCTAAGTGAAGTTTTGTAGCTTCGTTTTACGGCAATGACAATTGTCGAATATAGCCACAGCCAACCGAACAACTGAACTGGATGACAGTTATCAGCGAAATTATTTAATTTTTGTATTTATTTGTTTGTCTAAATTATTATCTATACAGTGATTATAATCTTTTTTTTATGCAACTTAGAATGATAAACAAGTTGACGGCCCACCTGATGGAAAGTGGTAACCGTCGACATGAGCAGTACCATGGACATAACAGAGTATACTGTTTCGCCCATGATACCCTCCATGCGTTACCATTCCTGAGGATAAGGTGTTATTTCTCTCTAACCTGTAAATTCACTACCATATCCCACCTTTCAAACCAAAACACAGCCATGCAAATACAACTACTTCATGGTAGAAACACGAATAGGACAGAGGTGCCCAACCAAACAACTTTTGTACAAAGTCTCCCTCTGGTAAAATCTTATTACAATAATTTTCTATCGCAATCGTTACATATTTAAAATGGTTATTTAATAACTTTTTTTAATTATAGGTAAATTCAGGCGTAACAATAGGGTGACAGGGCTGGCATAATGCCACGGGCCCCCAACCTAAAAGGGCCCCGGCTCAAGAGGAGGCGAATTCAGAATTTTTTTACCTTGTACCTAAATATTTCATTGAACTTGAAAATAAATGATATTGCCCCACCAAAAGAATTTGCCACATACCCGAAATGGTATAGTTACGCTTAAATTAAAATAGTCGTCTATTGTTTTTGTGGAAATTTTAGGAAATTAATTTTCTATTTAATTTAAAAGTTTGTTAAGCGAACAAAAATAAACAAGGCGAATTCTGATACATTACTGTGTGACAAGTTACCACCCGTAATGCGGTGAATCCTTTTCAGTAAAGATCTTTTCTTTTTTCGGCGAAACGGACTTAGACGACTTTGCCATTCGTCTTTCAGGCCTCTAAGAAAAGCCGCGAAGTGTCGTAATTATCCCCCTTTTTGGTAGTTTCAAAGGGATTTTATGACAGAAGATATTTATAAGACTTCGTTTAATATAAGTAGGTATTGAATGTAAGAAATGTGAAACATCTCATTGGTAGGTGCTTATACATAACTAAGACCAAAGTGTAGGCACCTATACAAATTAGATCACCTCGGACTCGGTTTTTTTATGATATTCATGAATTTAGAATATTTACATTAATTTTCATATAAATACTAAAGTACTTATGATTTATTTCCTAACTGATATGTTTGGTAATACTACATTATTTTATGTGTTAGTTTATGCGTTTGACTGTACCAACATATAAACTTGAATTTACCAATTTATGCTAAACACACGTCACAATAAATTACTATGATCGCATCACAATATTGTTATTCGGCT
Source organism: Galleria mellonella (assembly GCF_026898425.1). Lineage (NCBI taxonomy): Eukaryota > Metazoa > Arthropoda > Insecta > Lepidoptera > Pyralidae > Galleria > Galleria mellonella. The sequence continues at coordinate 5,856,752 of NW_026442133.1, forward strand.
ATGATACCTATCTAGGTGTAGTTTTAACTGTAACAATTATGAATTATTGTTGCAGTTCAAATTGTAAATAGTGTGATTAATGCTTAACACAATATACACTATCGGGACGACCTCCACGTGGTTGATCCTGGAAACTATTGTGGTTAATTATTGTAAAATTTGTCACGATGTGCTTTTATCCTCATCTATCAACTCTCACTGATGTTCTAACAGCATGTACCAAATGCGCTGGCGGGGTTTCCATTCCATTTACATCATATAAAAAAATATTATGCTTAAGGAAAAAATAAAATGAATAGTATGAGTAAATACTGCCAGTATTTTGAACACTTTCGTCAAAAGTGGCTTTTTGGAAAAATTTAATAAGTAAATAAGAGTTTGCATGGCTGTTTTGGTTTGAATTTGCACAGCTATGTTCTCAGGAACACGAACGTATGAGAAGAACTGCGTCAAAGTTTTTCTGTAATATAATAATGCTGTTAATGCTTATAGGTGCCGGTTACATGCCACTTACAATGAAGTGGGCGTCTGATTATTTCCTATTCAGTTGTATAAAAAATATAAATCGATAATCTTTATAAAGATAATAGCGAAATATTAAATAGATTGGAAAAACCAAAAATGATAAAAAATAACTATTTAGATTTATGTCGTTTAAACGATTTGAAGTCTTTTTAATTGATAGGATTCCAACAAAATTTTATAGTCGATTAGGTAAGTAATTTCATATTTGATAAGGTATCTATTTATAGGCCAAACTTAAAAATTGGTGTAGGCATATTTTACTTATTAATACATGATGAACTTGATCCCTTTATTATATGAAGTTTAAGGCATGTGGAATGGATGTTTGTTTACTCTTTCCCGCAAAAACTACTAAATTATGATAAAAAATAATACATTATTTGCCTGATCACTTAAACGTTTAAGTTTATTAAAGCCGGAATTAAAATAAGCCAATAAAATATATATTTATAGATAGTGAGATAGATGTTTATTTAGGAGTATTGTTATTCCATCAACCCAACCCAACGATTTTCGCAGTTTATTAACATTTTTCACGTCTTTTTGTTACCTCTTTATTAGAGAATATAATTAACTGATTATAACGAAATTGAATAATTAAGTACCTAGATAAATCCAACTTAAATGTGTTTTGATAAATAATACCTAAAATATCGTTTTGCGATTGTGAATAATATAGGGACAAGTAAGCTCAGTGTGTGGGCGTAGTAAGGGAGCATTGGAGCATTAGCGTGCATCGTCCAGCGATGCGTGTACCGCGCATTGAACTATGATAATGCGCGACAAATTACGATCGTGTGAAATGTAACACTCATTGGTATTATTGATACTAACGTCTGACAATATTCTTCGGCTGATATGAACATAATCGTGACATTCAAATGGATATAGGTAGCTGTATGTTGGGGATTATGTTTAGTGCTATCATTGATCACTAAGCCATATTTAACGCATGATAACATCTTTATTTGTTGTACAACAACCGGTGTAAACTAGATTACACCGAATTTAGTTATAATTTATAGTTCTAACGGTAACTAGTTATGGACTATTAGTTAGATTATAGCCGTTTAGAATTATTTTTGTATATTATATGTATATTACAAAACAAAGTACGTAGGTTTTCTGAAAATGAACTATTTAATTAGATTTTAAACGTATAGTATATATAATATTTCTACATATATATATAGATATGTTCCACACTATAATTCTTATAAGTATATGAGTATATCCGAAGCATTTGGCGTTCCATTGTTTCTGCCTACCCTAATGGGAGACAGGCGTGACAGATATGTATGTATGTATGTATGTATATGAGTGTATTGCATTATAAAGTAATTACTAGATACCAGTTTACTTTTGGACCCTAGAATTTTTTAAACGTTTTGATATAAAAAATAAACAATAGGTACCATTTCTTAAACTTATTTGATAGTTTTGCAAAGTTATTATGGCATGGACCATCGAGAATAAAATGCTTTAAACAGATATTTAACATAATAAAGACCATGTGACAGAACTGTTGGCATCTGTTTAATTGCCTTATAATTGTATTAAATATTATATTAATTAAATAAATTTGCTTACATAATAATAATTTAGTTGTAATATTAATGTGAAATTTATTTTTAGAGGTAAATTTGAAAATGGTGTTTTGAAACTGACTCCATTGGAGTCACTCTAATATATATAATTTTATAATAAAAAAATAACAACTGGAATGGAGAAACACAAAAAAAAATGTAAAAAATTAAAGGACCTCAGGCATTCTAAAAAGATCTTAAACGACAAGATGAGGGATGGGATAAATTCATCAACAGTGTAGGTAGACAAAAGGCAAGACTCATAATGGGTGCTTTAACTGGACATATATCTACTAGTAAGGCACATGTTATAAAAAATGGGTCTATCTTTGAACGCATTATGGAGATTTTATAATGAGGAATCGGAATGCATTGAATATCTGCTGTTTAACTGTAATTCGTATGCAAGTATCCGTGTGAAACTACTGGGAACGGCTTATCCAGAGCCAGGAAACTAAAGATACATCTTAAAGCTTGGGGATATCGTAAAGACAACACATAGGATCTATAAGGTAGAGGGAAGCACAAAAGATCTCAATGGATCGACGTGCAACGGCTTAGCTAACCCCATATTCAAATAAAAATTACGATTATATTATCTGTTCCTGGAGATCACATAACGAATCTAATAGTAGGACCAAGGAGAGATAGTACTGTGGATACAAGACAACTGGTTTATATACTGATCTATATGTTTTTGTAAATACATACGTTATGAAAAAAATGACCAGAATTATACAAACAGAAAATAAACAAAAATGTTTATTTTGTGCAAAATTTAAACCGTATACATATTTATTTTATATATATAAAAGAACTAGTCATTGTTTACTTAGAGAATAGTAGCTAACACGTTATCATTCTAATGATACTAGTCATTTATGACATTATTTATATTCTATAATAAAAAGTATATATAATAAAGAGATAAATTCTAATAGATCTTAATGGTACGAATTTGCTAAGTTGTATGTTTTACATCGAATTTTTTTACCTAGCATCAAGATTCAAATAAAAAAAAAAGATTATGATAATAATGATTCCCCAAAATGGTGGTAATTATAACTATATTAGTGGAAATGGAGATGCCGTATATCGTCATTTTTTGAAAACGTCATCTTATGACCTGAAATGGACCTGGATAATTCGTATTTAAATATAAATCAGTGTTTATAGAACAATTTGTTATAGCGTTTTGTTATATATGGAGTTAGGTCTTTAAGGTTGACATTAAGGTTTGACTAAAAAATTAAAGGTATTTTAATATAGTTATTTTTTATTGAAAAAGCAGTACCGTAAAGCAGTTGTGTTTGCATGGCTGTGTTTCGGTTTGAAGGGTGGGATATGGCGTGAATTTACAGGGCGCAGAGGAATAACACCTGAGTCCTCAGGAATGGCAACACATGAGGGGTATCATGGGCGAAACAGTATACTCTGTTATGTCCATGGTACTGTTCATGTCTATAGGCGACGGTTACCATTTTCTAATCAGATGGGCCGTCAGCTTGTTTAGAATAGAATAGAATAGAAACATTTATTGCCAGTAAACTTACAATATAAAATATAAATGACATATACAAAAAGTGTCCCACACCCGGCAAAAGGAACCGGCTCAGCGGATGCTGTGAGTGTCCCAGCGCAATGTGAACAGCTGCACAGCGCTGGTTTTCAGCCAGTCCCTCTCTTACAAAACAACCAAAGTGCAGGGTACCACTGTACATTACTTTTTACAAGAATTATTTCTTGATACTAGTTAAAAAAAATACTAATATATATATACACACACATACATACACACACACATATACATACATACATACACACATACACCTATATATACACACACACACACATACATACACATATACATACACACATAAGTAAAATATCATATTGAGGATCAGATACTACCGATAGTTATGTTCTCCTTTATTTTGTTTCTCCAATAGTACTCGTTTTAGTCTATATTTGAAACAGAGCTGGGACATTTCCTCGTGGAGAGGCGGAGGCAGATCGTTCCAAATTTTAGCCGCGGAGAACTTAAAACTTCCTCTGTTTGCCGACTTCCTATGTATAGGTAATGATAACCCGCTGCCACTCTTGCTACGTGTATTAAGAGGATGTAAATCTCTCATCCAGGTGAGTTTGTTATATAGATACTCTGGTTTCTTTTTTTGTATCACTTTATACACCAGGCATGCAAGATGTAGATGTCTCCTTAGGTCCATTTTCAATATTCCTTTTTTATTTAAAATAGGAGTTATTCGTGTTCGCCTCGGAATATTGTAGCAGAAACGTGCGCATGCGTTTTGAACCCGTTGCACGGAGTGAGCGGTTCGCGCTAGAAGTCTAGGCCCATACACTGTGTCACAGTAGTTGAAATGTGACAAAACCAGTGTTTCTACAAGTGTCACCCTTACTTTTTCTGACAGGCAGTCCCTCAACCCATAAAGCACTTTCAGTTTATAAAAAGCATTTTTTATTTTCATGTTTACATGTTCCTCGTACCGCAAAGCGCTATCCATCATGAGCCCAAGATTCCTCACAATACTCACTCTTTCCACTGGTTGGCTATCTATCACAATATTAGGATTGTGTTTTATCACCAAGTCACACTGGTGTCGGGGACCCAACACTATATATTGCGATTTCTTAGGATTCAAAATCAGATTGTTACACGCCGCCCACTTAAATAATTTATCAAGGTTTACCGTTCTAAGTTGTATAAAAAAATGAAATGTAAAGTTTAAATGCATTATATCAATAATATTATTACTCAAAATGTCCCCCTTAATTTTAAATACAGGCCGTTAATTTTCGGGGCCTGTTATCAATCGCGGCATGCATAATGCTGATGTCAATATTTGTTCTCCTTTTAAGAGTTCCAAATTTTTGTAAAATTTAACATACTTATACTTTTTCTTCTAAATACTGCCAAATTCATATTCTTTATGTCGTTTCAAGTCCATTTTATTCATGCTTAACCAAGTTAATGTACTTTTGACTTTATGCGCTAGCGCTGAATGTTATTGGAACACTCAATATTTGTTTTTAAACATTGTTTCACTAAGGACTTCATCATCGATCCTGGTAGGCTTTTGCATTGGTTGTGAATCCTTTTTTATAAAATAAGGAGATTGATTAATCCCAAATACGACACTTTCAAATCATCATTGATGAGGTATAATAGTCACGTTGTATTTGCAAAATGACAGTATTGGCTTATTACTAGTGTGTGCGTATAGATACTCTGTCATTGTAGCGGTTGTACTTAATCTTGATATTAATTTTTTTTTCATCTGACAACAGGATTTCAAGGTGCCTAAATTCAATGTACCGCTTTAATAAAAAGTCGACATTTTTTAATACGCAGTTCTATTAAACGAGCATTTAGTAAATAATAAATGGGCTAAACAGTATACTCTGTTATGTCCATGATACTGTTCATGTCTATAGGCGACGCTTACCACTTTCCATCAGGTGGACCGTCAGCTTGTTTACCATTCTAAGTTGTATAAAAAAAAAACCTCTTTTTTTTTGGAAGGCACGTAAACCAAGGTTTTTATTAAGTAATTTCTTTACCGTATTTCTACTAATCCCGCTTGCAATGCCATCAGTTTCTGTTTTCTAACAAGATATATTCTAATTCGAACTTTAATTACCTTGAGTATAACTGGGGTTTGAACAGAGCGAGTTCGATCCGACCTCTTTTTGTCATTAATACTCTATATCTTTTAATTGTCCGAGAAACAAATGTGTAAATAATATTTCATTTTTATAAAAGTAGAAAAATTGTTGGAAAATGACCACAACGGTGTAATGCAACAACAGCCACGCAATCTTCTTTCCGAGTCCACTGTATCGTGAAACTACAGAAAATTCTAGAATATCGAAGTGAAATCTTCAACTAAGACTAGAAGCATTCATAATTCGAATGCAAAACGAATTAAAATTAATTAATTTATAATAAATTTTGACTTGCGCTCAATTGAGTCAAGTCAAGTCAAAGTTTTACGTGTATGACAGTATTTATGAATCAAGTGAGTAATTCAGTAATGCTGTCGAATATTATCGATATCATATACTATTGGAATTTAGAAAATACTAAATTTTGTTGACCGCATGTACCTAAAAGAAATATTTACCAGAGGGAACAAATTAGTACAAAAGCCTGCATGACTACTTATCGTGTTTTTTTACTATAAAGTAGCTGTATTTTGGTTTAAAGAATGAGATATGACAGTAAAATTACAGGGTACATAGGCACCATGGGAATCATTGTGTATTCTATAATGTCCATGGATCACGTCTATAGATTATGGTTACCACTTTCCTTCAGGTACTCCATCAGCTTGTAAGCTATTGTCAGCATCATAAAAAATAAATATTTCGTTACCCCCAAAATGGAGATCGAAATTTCAAGTATAAACTACTAGTTAAAATGGAAAAAATTGATCTACAATAAGGCACAGTGTTTAAGAAAATTTTTCAAAACCATTTTTAAATTGGTATCGTATATTCTGCTCTATTCGTAGTAAATATACGGTCCATTTTTTAACTATTTATGATTCAATAAATTTTTCTTAATCACTGTTATAAAAAAATAATTGTAATTAGATGTCTATTTCAGATTAGATACACAATAAACACGTATTTAATACTCAGATAATGATTTATTTATTACTATTTTCCCGATCTACCTGATTATATGTATAAATAAAATAATTAATAATAAGAATATATATTTTTCTTGATTTATTAATTAAAGGTTTTGATGATATTTAATATGTAATATGTCATAGCTCGACACTCAAAAGACATATATGTATGTAATAGAAGGTAATCTTTCGCAACCACAGACTCTTCCAGTCGATAACATATTACAGCATTGTTCTAAAACAATATAGGCTCTATGTTGATTTACCGACGCGCGATGTCCCTACTTCTCGGATGTGGGCTTAATATGATGAAGACCGAACAATGACATGCTTACTATTTTCAAGAGATACTTTATATACAGGTTGTTTCCAATAATACGCTGGTAGATTTAAATCTATTTTAGATTGAATTACAATATTTAAATATGTTTATATTTATATACTTCAGATATATTTAATATTTTATTGTAAATTATTTATTTCTTTTATAAAAGATAAAAGTTACTGATCAATCAAATGAGAACTCAAAATTTATAAAGTTGAAATGTGGCTAATAGATTCTAGAAACTTCCTAAAGGTGTCAAAACCTGATTGAGACATGTTTTATTAAAAAAAAAAAGATTATTGGTATAAAATTGATATTATCTTACCTATAATCTTTACTTTTTGATATTTTTTAAAGACAAGTATTGAAATTTAGAGATTTAATTAATATTTAAATGACTCTCTATATTGACTGACACACATCTCTCTCGTATTATTATAATGGTATTATTCTTATTCTATGTTATAATTTTTTACAATTTTGTATTTATATCATAGACGTAGTATAACGTACTCATGTATATTTATATGTATATTTTGTAAAATCTATAAAACTAATAAAAAATCAGTAAACTACTTTAGGTGATTTCCGAATCAACAAAAGAGCATTTTAAAATTTTATTTTAGACTAACTTTAATCCGTGACTTCATCTGAATGACCGGGATATGATGCAAGATCGAGATAAAAAATAGCCTATTCCCATCCTATATTACTGTAAAGGATGGGAATAGGCTATTTTATAGCCTAGTTATATGTACAATAAATGTTATAGACTGGATAAGCTTTTAAGGCGCTAAAAGGTAGCAAACAAACAAACTCACTTTCACATTTGTAAGGATATAAATTCTATAAAAGCAGGGAACTGGATCTGTAAATTCTTATTTTAAATATATGAGTGTTGTAAGAACAGGCTGTATAAAGGAATCTGGTGAGGGTGCGGCAACTAATGAAGTTTCGGGTCTGTCCCTAAGTTACGTGAGGACTGAGGACTCCGCATGGGCTTTGTCCCGTCTCACTGAACTTACACGATCTTATTTGCGTACTAACTACGAACAATACGACGGCTGGCGACTATACTTATTTATATAATTGTGAGTACTGGATATAGTTCAAGTTTCAATTTTTTGTAAAATTTTACATATAAATATGATATGATAAATGAACTCTCTTTCGTTTGTTTGTCAGGTGCTTTAACGAACCAACAAATTCCAATTAGTAAAAGTTGCTATCCTATAATAAAAATAATATACGAACAAAGTCACTAGTGGTTTGCTAGATTTGATAGTAAACAATTACAAAAGGATTATTTTTTTTATTTTAAACTTTTTTAAATTTCCCTTATAAACCTAATAACTTTTATAAGCTGCTTATACTTACATGAGGTACCCGGGGCGCCGGCTTCTAGAAAACCTCATGTACGTTTATGTTCTTCTAATAACTAGATACACTTTCATTATTTCAGCTGAAAGTATCCTGCTTGCTGGATAAGCAAGCACGATAATTGCATTTTTTCTTTTATGCTGGTCTAGTTTGCATAATTTCCTTTAACGATCAAAGTATTAATATTGGGTGTTAAACTACTAATTATATACCCACTGCTCTAAAAAGAAAGAGATGACCAAAAAGCTACATCCTTTTGCACCACAATAACTCTTCTTCACATATAGCCAATAAAACAAAGATATTTAAACTTTCGAAAACTAGAGCTCGAGATCCATCCTGCGCATAATCCAAACCTTACACCCTTATATTTCCCCTAAAATCAAAAGTCAAAATAAAACCTCTTAGACTTTCGCGCTGCATGTTTTATGTTTTTAAATTAATAAATTATCTCGATGTTTCGACTCAGTTATACTAAGTGTGGTCTCAAGTAGGCTGATGTTGCTCTATCTAAATAGTTATATTAATATCTAATGATAGTGATAATTCCCGTCCCTTCTAAAATATAAAGCCTTACTGTACTTATACAATTGTATCGTTGTGTTTGTAAATTGCCTTGCTTATTTCCTATATTGTATAATGCAAATAAAGTCATTCATTCATAAAATGAAAATTTTTATCAAGAGAGGTTTTACTTTTACTAAGACAAGAAAGAGGAAGAGACGGTGATGGCTTTCAATCAGCACGTGGAAAATGTATCCGCAGATGAACAATCCTCGTGGTTTAAAAAATGGTTCAAACATGTGAAAAAATGTTTAAAAAGTAGAGAAGAGTTCTTTGAAAAACAATAAATGTAATATTTTTATTTTAACTTGTTTTATTTATAAGATACGCAAAATTTTTAATGTGGTCTTATATATTATATTGTAATACTTACCTACACATTAAAAATATTAGTAATACAATAATAAATATAATATAAGTAATATAAAATAACAAAATATTTTTTTTATTGCAAACTAGCGACTCGCTCCAGCTTCGAAGGGGTAGATAGAACAGATAGATCACTGTTTTTTTTTTAAATAAAATTCTAGTTGCACACTGATACTGTACTTTTCTATTTAATGATTTTATCTATTAGAAACAAAAATTCAATTTTTTTCTCTTTATAATATTTTTTATCGATATAGTCACAACTCATTTTTATAAAGTTACACTAAAAATTTTAAAATTATGATGGAAGCACCCTTAATAAAATATCAATCTAACTCAAAATTGGTAAAACGAGTTTTACAAAAATACCAATCAAAAATAAAAGCAGAATTCATAATTTAATTAAGGAAAAAATATTTTTGTTCCTTAGATAATATAATGTTCTACCAATATTCACTTCGATAATTTATTGTACTTTTTGCATTAATATTTTGCTACAATTTTTTGTACGAGGATTTTTAAACAAGAACATATCTCCTCTCCTATGAAAGTAGGTTATATTTACTGATACGATAATGATACGTAATACGTAAAAATAATACGTGGTATGTAATGATACGAATCATTCTCAGTACATTCAGGGCACACATCAAGACAAGATTGGACAAGTCCGTTTAAATATATATTATTTCGATTTTACATTTAATCTTGGTTAACTATCATAAAAATTAGTACCAACCATAATAGTCAGTCAGTCAGAAATCTTCATTCCTAACAATTTAAGATCGTGTTCCATAAAAAACCCGACTTAAGTTGATGATGTGACAAAATCAGTTGTTTTGATTTAAAAAAAATATATTACTGCATCGATTTTGATAAAACTTCTATGAGATTAGTCTCATAAGTATATCCTTCTAGATAAAAAAGAATTTTCCAAATTAGTTCATAAGTGTCGGAGTTATGAGGTAACAAACTTAAAAAAAATACTACCGACTTGATATCTGTTTCTTTTTGCAATTGTTTGAAAAGAAAAAAAAAACATAACTTTTCCTACGGAAAATATTACATTTTTCATATTCATTTACTTTATTTTTTTTTTATTTTATATTAGGAAAATAATTATGTTGTTTTGTCATATTAAATGAGCTAACCTGTTCCCATTCTACGGACGGCCACTACCGGCGTCCGCTGCTTTTCCCAAAAGGCAGACAGCTCGGCTGCTGGCCTACTTGCTCTATACAATAACTATTGTACACCACCACTGCCTTTTATACACATGCTTATAATTTTTCACTTATAATGAAGTAACAAACTTTTGACAAAATTCCTAAACACTTTTTTAACATTTAGGTTTACGCTAATGAATTACTGGATAGTATTCAAAGATATTAAAACTATTTTTTCAAATCCGCTATACGAAACTGATGACTTTTGCAAAATGACTTCACCACCCAGTCGCGGCTTTCGACAGACTGCTCTGATAATTGTGATCTTTGAAGCCGCTGCGGAGATCGCGAGTCACATCATCCCCTGATTACACCGAGTCCCACCCCCTGAGCGGGAGAGTGTTACGGGAGTTCTGCGGGCGCGAGTGGGATAGCCTTGATCCCATCTTGTGTCCCGGTCCACAGGCTACATTGTCACGGCATCAGCGGCGGCGTATCTGACCGAATTACGTGCAAACATAATGGGTACGTTACGTGATAAGACTACGTTTACGCAACATTTCATTTCCAAAAGCTTTCTACTTTTTTATTGGGATTTTTTACTTTGCATAAAGGTTTTTTATTACTAGTAATGCAGTCAATATAAACAAAACACAGATATTACTTATTTTTTTTTATATTGTAATATTGCTTTTAACTTTATTGTTGTTTTATTTTTGTAATTTTAGTAATTAAATATATTTTTTCATATTATGTACAGACATTGTTTTAAAAAATATTATATAATACCCAGATATTTTTCTACCAGGGTCCAGTTGTCCGTCCATTTATAGATATTATAAATAATATTTTACATTTGTTTTAAGTATTTTTATACATTCAGTAAAGTTAGTATAGAAGATATGTCTATTCCCATTTCAATAATAATTATAGATATTAAAAATGTCTTCTGCCTAAAATAAAAGGTACGCATAGAAATCACAAATCGTGTAAACTATCTGACGAGTAAACATTAAAACGTCAAGTTGGTCGGGGTGAGAGGGAGCTTAATTGTTTGGGCGGCGGCGGCGACCAATCGCGCAGCGCGGCGGCGAGGGGGCGGCGCGTAGCTAGCAAGCTCGAGCGCGATCGAGCTACTAAGCGAACTTGCCACGTGCTTAGGCGCTTTTCACATTTAACCATAAGATCGTGTCTACTTTGATGCGCTGAACCATTGGGTTTTTGTGTAACCTTCTTTCATTGAAATGGTTAGACTAAATACGCTCTATGGAATTTTAAATAAGAATTGTTTTATGGAATTGAAAATAATGTATTCACTTATGCGTTAATTTGGTAATTTTATTATTGAAATTGTAGAGTTTAATTCTTATTATTTAGTAATTGTTCTATGTCATAGATTAAATTTGAGCTTATATAGGTTAAAATCGAGATCATTAACATTAAAATATTTACTGAAAATACAAAATAAATATTGATTTTCGCATACTAATATAACAACTATGCACACTGTTTTAGGATTAAATATTTTTGTCGTCAATGTAGAACACATTGCTGTGAAAAAATATTTAATTTTATTACATTACTCACTTTAAAGGACACCCATGATTTTAATTACAATTTACAGGCAAATTATACAGCTAATTTGTCTGTTAATTATGATATTAAAATAAAAGTAATAAGTGGAAAAAAGACTCTACCAAGTACCAATATACTAAGCCGTTTTTGTTCAATTTTATAGGGCTATTCCAAAGAAATGACGTAGTATAATGCGTAGATATCACAGGTGGTACATACTGTTCGTACATCTCTTGTTTATTTTTATTGCCTAAATTTTCTATATATTTTATTTGGATGAAATTATTAACAAATAGTGCAGATTAAATTTAATAAAAGTTTAAATTGTAAATAAAGAGTTTATTCTTATTTTTTATATTTCAACAGCAAAAAAAAAAATATATTGATTCCTTATTTTCCCATATTCAACATCAAGAGACCGCTTAGTTTTGGATAATTGTATTATTTTTATAGTAAAGTAGGTAGGTGTAAATGCATTAAAAGCAAAACTATAATCGTGCTTAATCATGCCCAAATAGTATAAATAGCTTATCTACACATGGTGTCTATTTATTTTTGTCACTCGCCGGGACACATCTCCGTTCCCCAAATCCTGTCCTCTCAATGAGATGGTTCAGTGTGTAGTGCACATAATCCAGACACGAGCGGGCGAGGCGCGGCTCGCACGCGATCGGGCTTTGCACTGTAATAATATAGATTCCATTATGTTATACTTATTAACTAATTCCTCATTCTATCGCACTTGTTTAGATTACACTATACTCTTTGCATTACAGCTTGGTATGGCTAACTGCTTACATTTTACCAATTTTTGTAAAAAAAACTGCACTTGATTATAGATTGAGATTTTTTGAATAGAAATTATAACTGATACTTTCTCATTATATAATGGTTTTGTGAATTTGTAATTTACATTTCAGTATGTTTTTAATACCTTTTTAATGGATTGTAAATGGTATGGTGAAGTGAAGTTGCTTAGTTGGAATTCAACAGTAATTTGTTTCCATATTGGCAACAATGGAGCTGTAAAACTTATATATTAGCATCCGCCCATTATTTCAGTTATTTGTTACCGATACCTACCATGCTCTAACGAGTACGGAATGTAACTATTTTAAACGTACTAGTTAGATAGTACTTAAGTACTATAACACAGATTTAATTAATAAGAAGCATCATTAAATAGTTAATTTCAATATGATATTTTTTCACTTACCTCAGAGGAGACTTGTGCTACCTATTTTTGAATTTATTTTAATAAAATAAGAAACCTTATTTATTTAAGTACTTACTTAAATTACTTATATTTGTACTTATATTTATGTCCGAATGGATATTATTTATTCTTTAACAATTTTCTAGGAAAAAAGTCTTTTGATATTTGTTATTGTAATTTTAAAAATATGAAATATCCACAGAGTCCGTGAGAGTTTCTCACGCTGATACTTATGGAATAGCCACGCGAATAAAATTAAAATTGTCTACGATAAACACTTATACTTTAAAATAATATTTAAATGTATTGTAGATTATATAGTGGCAATTGTTCATTTTAAAAGAGAAAACATATGCACGGCCGGAAAAAAAACGAAAGGGGTGACGCTCAGAAGCACTTGGAAAAAATCAAACAATACGCGCGTGACCGTACCATTGTTAAACGGCTCTTCACGTACCCCATTTATAATGGAGCAAAATTATTATACAGTAATAGCTAAGTCTTAAATGATATTATCATGCGAAAACGTTAATTGCAAACATTAATGTACGTACAAAATAAAACCCAAAATGAACTAAAAAGGCTAGTGCATTGAATTGTGCAATAATTTGTAAATTCTAAATTGGAATAATTTGTAGTGTTATTAGTCATGTAGTCAAACAAGACCAAAATATTCATAGAAATTTTGTACAAGTATGTCGCGTTGACGTGGGAGTTTTTTTTTTATAAAATAGTACCTAGGTATTATAAATTGGTACTTATAAATATTTAAAAATGTATTAACAGTTTCTGGAACTTAATTATGATATAGTAGATATTATTGCGAACTACTTATATTCTTTTCAATACTACAGTCTACACCGGGGTGAAATATAATACGATAGCAACCCTAAACCTTAAGTACAATACTTATGTACCGTTCTCTCACGTTGAATGGTTCATTATCAAATCCCCGCTTATCTTTGAATACGTGGATGTGCTGTCAGACGCGTAATGACAACTCATTCTGTATCCAAATACGGCTCTTTACCCTTCATTCGCCATCATTATATCACAAGTAAGGAGTTATGGAAACTAATAGTTGGAGAAGTCTCTTTGTAAAATAATACAGAGCAAAAACTATAACAATACGAGTATATATATCATATGTAAAATAAACAATAACTATAACAAACCGAACTATGCCGAGCCTGTAGCTCGGCATAATTCGGTGACTAGTAGATTTAACTAAATGTATGTTATTTATTATTAAAGGTTGCCTGAAAGAGATCACTCTTAGTGATAAAGCCGCCCATTGTTTTCTCAGTGTAATTTTTTTCTTTTAATTGTCTGTATTTTTAATAAGTTTACTATTGTAATTTTATAGAGGAAATAATAAAGAATATCTATCTATCTATCGATTATTCAATAAAGACAGTTATTATTATTATTAGTAAAATAATTCAATGATAAAATTTAAAATTTAAAAAATAAAGGTTCACACACTTCTTTAATGTTTATCTATGTAAAAGTGACTAATCATCCTGAATTATAAAAATAAAAGTTGTATATATCTTATCAGTTACAAACAAACAAATTCGTTTCATACTTATAATGTATTGGTAAAATATATTAGTCCAAAGTACAAAAATGTTTTATTACATTGTAAAAATTACGACATAAGTACGTAGTAGTATAAATTATTTATCTTAAATCACATACAGATATTAGTTTCCTGTACATTTTTAATGATGAGGTTTTTATTCTAATACTTAATATATTATATACACAGATTTTAGTATGAATTGTTTGAGACGATACGAGTACTACTGACACTAAAACTAAAGAAAACACCCCCATTTGCCTCCTCCGGACTGACTGCGTGTATTACAAGTTTCGTGTTTGCTCTTAGCTGTGCGATGATATACACCTGCACTTGTGACAAATGAGCACTACGGGTAAAAATCGCGCCGCGCTCACCGCATCTGGCTGAATTAATTCGTCTCGCGGTGTCTCTTAGAGCGTCATCCTCGAATAGTGACCTATTGAATGAATAGACATTACCAAATTATATTAGTTTTGACTAGATTTATACTTTTGTTCGAAAGAAGCAAAATCTGAGTTACCTTTTCTTATGAGCTGAAACAGTCTTTCGAGTTAAGCGGTAAATTAAAAAAAAAAAGAATACCTACAATTTTTAACTTTTGCTTCTATATAAGTTTATTTGAATAAAAATTCTATTTCTGAAATGCTACAGCATTTACATACAATACATATATTGAAAGTCTTTGTACAATGTCATGTATGGATGATAATTAATAATTAAATTATAACCATGCATAGGCACCTCGCGCACCTTCTATATCCTAATCTATATGCCCTTTTTTAGAATATGGCCAATGCTTATCAACTATTGAATAGTTTGGCAGTAAAAATATATTAAATAAACACGTATATACATTTTATAACATTAGTGACGATCTTACTTTGAGGAGAGGAGAAACGACACACTTACCTAATTGAATGACGTAAGTTTTTTTACAAGAGAATAATGTTTCAAAAAAACAAGAATAGAAATAATTAAACCATAATACTCGTATCAAAATAAGAAGAATAGTGTAACAGTAAAATAATTAAATAGATGTGACTTTTATTTTTGTATTAAAATTAAGTGTAGCGCGATGTGTGCCGTGTCTGCAAGTTGCTACGTCCGTAACAACGCGTAGCAGGCACTTAGCTGGTCGCCTCTAGCGCTCTGATTTATGTGCCAGCGACATCGAGCTGTGACAATTTATTTCAATTAACGCTTACGCCCCCTGGCGGTCTACTGACGTGCTATGTAAGATTAATATTAAATCATTAACAACTCATTTCGTTATTTACTAGTCTAGATCATTAATGATAGCTCTACATATAATTAAAGTTATTTATGTCGACTTTATTATTTAATTACAACGTTGTTATGATTTTCAATAAAAAAAATATTAATAATGTGTAATATACGAGTATTCACAATATAAAAACACCTAAAATATAATATGTAGACTCCAAATTACAAAAAAGACATTAAAAATAATTGTTGCATTAATAAATAAATTCTAAGATTTTAATGTATTTATATTATTACCCAAAATATTGTATATTGCTAATTCTAAATGTGCTATAAAAATGTATTTGTCTGTTTCATGTATACATTGCTCTGGTACTGTACAATCAAACGCTAAACGGTTTACTCGACGGATTCAGATCATTCCGCAGAATTCATTTGCTCGTTAAAAGCCTGACAAGTGAGTATTGTCGCCCTGCTCCGCAAACAGACCCAGGAGGCTCGCGAAAAAGTCCTTTTAAAAATGTTGCGGCACGTTCGCATGGGAAAGTACCCATTACGGGAAAGTGCCGGCTGTTTGTTCAAAGATTTAGATGCAAACGTAACGAGAAGCGGTTTTTATAACTGTACAATGACGTTATTTAGGTAAGTCGCGGCTCTTGATGACACAAATTATTAAATCTTTCTTTTTTTTCTGTTTGGTAATTTACCATGGAACGATATCAATAACGAAATAGTACGAGTTTATTTAATATATAAAATAATTCTATTTATTTTATATGTCAGTTTGTTAAGTTTGGGTCTTTGATTTATTGTACCAACAAATATAAATAACAAAAGATTTATATGATATTTTCAATCTCTTAACATATTCCCGTGGTCATATTACTATTACTGCATGATTCCTAGAGGTTTCTCCATATGAATTAGTATATAAAACATCCTAAGTGTTAAGTTATTATATAACCTCTATGTGTACAAAATTTCATTCAAATCCGTTCAACCAAGTAAGGATGAATAAGTAACAAATATCTTTAAAATTTTAAATTTTATAGTATTAGTAGAATTTATGTATGAGCGATTGTTTATTGTCGATAAAAATAATTAAAAAATAAAAACAAACAATTAACAATTGTATATATTTAATAGTAAGTTCAGTTCAGTTCAGTCCAATAAAATTACAGAGCAGTTTTAACAATATACACACTAGGATCTGGGGAAGTGTCACTGCTTGGTATGTTTGCGAGTTTCGTGATGATTTGTTCATATATATTGATGCCCTTGAGGAAGGTGCTGGCCGGGAGATATTCGTCAACGGCGTGTAATAGCAGTGGTGTATTTGCCATCGGTGAGATGCCAAATGCGGGCACGCCGGCCAATCGAACGTGTCGCGCGTCTGTCGACCCCGGTGGCACAATTGGTATTATTGGCACTTTCCTGTCAAAATATATTAAAAAATATATATTTTTTTCTTTGGTAATGAAACCTAAATAGGCTGGTTTAATAGAATATAATGAAAAGGTTTGTCACCAAGTTATGTTAAAATTATCATAGAAATTCTCAGTAACAAATTAACCAATTAATCGATTTTTTATTTGTACTACTATCGGACATAAGCAAGTGCCCTATGGTCTGTTTAATTATCCGTTTGTTTATATAGCAAATTAAAGAATTAAAATTAACATTTATAATTTATATTAAAAAATTTAAGTACGAATTTAATTTTAATTAATTTAAATTTTTAAATTGAATATAAACAAACGGATAATTAAACCAAATTATTGATACAGAATATAGACATAGTTAGGGCAGTGACTTATTTTTAAATTATTACTTTAAACTTATAAAATGTACTAACAATGATCTTGCTGCTTGGTTGATTGCCCGCCAATATGGGTTAGACAAAGACACGACAGTGGCGGGACTCTGCGGATTCTTTGATATGTAGGTCAACGTAATATTTTCTCCAGCTTCAGCTATCCATTGTTCCAACTGAAAAATAATGGATAATTATGAATAATTACTGTCAGAGATTACTGTACCATTTCATCTTTCAGATTAGCACACTGCTATGTATGTACCAAAGAGAGATTTTGTACAAAAGTCATTTGGGTACCTCTGTTCCATTCGTGTTTCTACCGTGAAGTTGTTATGTTCGCATGGTTATGAAAGTGAATTTACAATGTACAGAAGCATAACATCTTAGTCTTCAGGAATGGCAATGCATGAGGGTATTATGGGCGAAACAGTATACTCTGTTATGTCCATAGTACCGTTTATGCCTATAGGCGACGATTACCGCTTTCCATCAGGTGGGTCGTCAACTTGTTTGCCATTTTAAGTTGCATAAAAATGTATTATTTACATTTTATAGCAGAAATAGGTACTATCCTTAATCTATGGCAAAAATAAATAAAATTATAATAATCCATATAACATTTATTTGATAATATCGAGGCGTCATAGTTTTAAGGAAGATAATTTTGCACCAAATGTGGTCTAGTCGTAATATGGTCTTATGATTGTAGCCAATACTATAAAATTTCTATTAATTTAGTTTCATAAAAAATAGCTGCTCTAATCGCGGCAAAATATTTACTGAGCCAATAGGATAGTAAATCATATAGAATACTTTTTATACTATTATGACAAGCGTACGGCCTGTTGGATGGTAAAAAAGGGTTATCGTAGCCTAAGGATGCTTGTTACAATATAATATATGAATGCAAAAAAAAAAAATTAAATGGGATATTGTGTAAATAGGTACACAAACAAATTGAGAAAATCTTCTTTATAGATAGACGTAATTAAATTTTTACGCCATGATAAGACCTACTTACAAATAATTTATTATAACTTATACCTATTTTTAAATCGACTTAGCAAATCATTAGGATTATTATATCAATAAAATCTATCATTGACTATTATATTGTTACCGTAAACAAGAATAAATTTGTAGAAAAAATTAAGATTGTGGGCTTAAAATTAATAATGTTAGATATATAAGATATATAATATTTTATGATTGGTTTGTCCAACTTTGTATAATCTTTTGTGTTGTCTAGAAAGTAATAAATAATAATAAAAAAAAACTAAAGTTTATATTTTGGAACTAAATTATAATATCTACATAAAAATAATATAAAATAAAAATTAAGAAGGATTACAGAACTAATCCAGTTCTAGTCATTCTTTGGAATAAACTACACATAAATAGATTGCTACCTAATTTGTGTAAATAAATTGTTAATGATCTAGAACCTTGGGCATTGAGAAACTGTCTAAGTTTGTAATCAACACATATTTGTGGAAATGTTTGCATTGTTTTACTTTTAAATACATATTTTTATAAGAGACAAAATAAGTGTACTACTTTGGTATGAAATTACTATACCTTAATATTTTGAAACCGGTCAGACAATATATTATATTATAGTTTCGGTGTTTTATTAAATAATAACTTGTGGAAGTAATAACTAAAAGTGTTTACTCACTTATAAATGTAAATTCCAAATTGTGTATATGCTGGATTTGTTGATACCTACTTAGAACAACAAATCCAGCGTCAACACATATTTAAATATATTTTAAATTGGTAACTATTTCAATTTAATATCTATATGTAGTCATAGTGAACTTACTTGTGCTTGGAATGCATCTTCATTCACTCGAGTTCCCAGACGAATATCAAACGTGAGACTAACAACGCTTGGGATGATATTGTTTGCTGTACCACCCTAAATGATAGTAAAAATTGTATTTGCATTAGTTAGTTTATGTATATATTTATGAAAACTAATTATAACTTAATTTCTCGAATTAGAAATGCGTTTTATACTGTCAAGAATATACTATCGATTAATTTAATGTAAAAATCGTAGCTTGTATAATTTTCGATCGATAGAACACATCAACTAGACTGTCTAATTTTGTACTTCGTAATCAATTGAGGTTCTACTATTGGGCATAAATCTTTCTCACAAGAACAAGGCATAATATTACTAGTAGGCGAAAGGTATGGTAAAGTTTTTTGTTTTAAATTTTTCTTCTTTTCAATAGGGATATTGTGTTTTGTTCCCTTATTTCCCGTTGACATACTGCGGTTAGCACTCAGAGAAAACATTACATTAAAAAAATAATATACCCACACACATTTATCCTGCACATTTATTATATTAGTGAAATTTATACTTACGTTTAATCTGTTAAGATTAACCGATGTATATACGCCAGCATCGAATATTGTTGCCCTTGTCGATATTATGTACTGTTCCTCCCTGAACTTCAATAACGCATCGATTACATTGCGACACTGTAACATTTTCAAAAAACATTTTGACAAATTAATGGATTTTTTTTCTAATTGCAATGACTACCCCTGTCGTCTAGATTACCTACAATCTCTAATATTTATGTGTGATTAGAATATTTCCTATTTTATTTTTCACTTCAATTTACATTTCTTACCATTCCACGCATATATGGTACACGCTCGCTCGAGCTGCGTGGTTGAGAGTTATTTTATCAGTTTGTTGATTTCACTGTATTAAATATTACCGTTTCATAATCTAATCGGATTGATCCTACTTAATAAACGAATTACTTGCAAATAACTGATAAGTAATTCTATTATATTACTTAGTAGCTTTGATTCACAGCTCTACCTGTCAATAATAGATATTATATTATGTGGAATGTGGAAAAAATTCCAATGTTAGATAATGAAGTTAAATAAAATCCATTGTTTTTTTATAATATATAGTCAATTAATATAGTCATAAATACGCAAATTTAAAAAATTTTCAAATTCTGTATCTCAACACGACATGGGAATCTTGAATTTTATACAGACCATAGCTGTGAAGTATATTATATTAAGTCTATGGCCGCAACGGTCAACAAATGCTTCTGACTAAACATAAAAATTTTTCGTTTATATTCCTATCTTTAAATTAATACCAGTTCCATAGTCGGTATGTATATACATACCTATGGCCTTAATTATGTTATAAAACTGAAACTGAGTATGTTCGTTTGTTCTCTCTCGGAGCTTTATGGTTTAACCAATTATTACGAAATTTACCATACGTGTATCATTCAGTATGAATAAGGTAATAGGTATTTTTTTTATTCCAATCACAGGTACTAGGGGGGAAAGGGATTGTTAGTAATGGAGACTGAGAATCCCATCGCTAGCAATATACCCAACCAGGTCGACCTCCTCGCGGTTCCCCCTGGAAACTATCATCGTTAATTCCTGAAGAATTTATCATGATGGGCTAACTGGCCTGTTTTCATGCTCATCTATCACCCTTCACTGGTGCTCCGCCAGCGTATCCCGTTAGCGCAGGCGGAGTTACCATACCATTTTCACCCATCAAAAAAAAAATCACAGGTACTAAGTGCGAATAAAAGCTAGTTACAAATTACTGATTAATCGATTAATATACAGGTAAAACAGCATCACACTATATGAAAAACCTCTGTGTAAAATTTGAAGTTTGTGGACTTTACAATTCACAGAATTATGTATACCTTTCCAGTAGCGGTAGAGTTAGTCGCAGGAAAAGTTGAACCATGTGCAGCTTCACCGTAGCAGTCCACTTTAATTTCTGTGAGCAAAAGAAAATGTTAACAGTAATGAATAAACATTTCATTTTATTATAATTTTAAATAGACATAAAGTGATACCTAGTAAAATTGTCTAAACTCTAGGAAGTTGTTTAAGTACATTTTTTTGTCAAATAATCTATTCTAATTGCCTAGTTCTAAAACTAGAGTACCTGTGTGGTAAAAAATTACCCAATAAAACTCCAATCTAAATAAACACGAACAAAGAAAAGTTGTAAAATAATAATATTATTTTAATATCTAAGTTCTTTTTTAATACGATTTAATCTTGTAATATCTATGTATCTTTTTTAATATTATATAATATAAATATATAATATATATTGTTATTTATTACATGCACCTAGTTATATAAGTATCTACGCCACACCAATATATATATATATATATATATATATATATATATATATATATATATATATATATATATATATATATATATATATATATATATATATATATATATATATATATGCTAATGTATGTATATGTATAGGTAGTTTAACAAAGTCAATGCAAAATAGTTAATATTATTTGATATATTACGCCACACCACCTTATCTTGGTAAAAGAGGGGTATAATTGGTATGGGGGAAGGTGCCCCTTCATCTAATTCTAATCCTACGTTCAATGCGGAGAACTCTTCACTTTGTAGGAATGGAATCATGCCGTCTTCACCGCCCACTTCTTCATCTAAAACAGAAATGGCTAATTAAAAAATATTTACTACATTTACCTATTATTTACAAATCAAAAGCATAATTTTAGATTGTATTTACGTAAGTTTAAATATTAAGAAATTATAATTTACACAATTTACTTTATAGAAAATATTTTATTATTGTTTGAGATTTTATTCAAATAAAGATGTTATAGTTTGTATAGAAAAAATTATATTGTCATAGTTGTGCAATTAGATAAATGCCTATTTTCATATATAGTACAAATAGAACATATATAGTAAAACATAATTTACCAGGCATAATCGTCATGTAAACATCTCTCAAAAGAGTAATATTGTTAGCTTTAATTCTACTCAGAGCTTCGTAATATTGTATGGTAACTGACTTCATGTCTTGAGTACCACGACCATAGATCCTGCCGTTTTCTGTAAGAACCCCTCCAAATGGCGGATAGGTCCATCCTTCCTGGAATTATTATTTATTTGTTAATGTCATACAATAACAACCAGTATTTCTAGTACTTATTATAGAAACAGTAAACAGAAAAACAAATAATAGGGAACAGAATGCAAAATATTTAAACCACAAATATAGAGAATATAATTATTTGAATTGAACCGACCGGGAATTGATCTGCAGAATGTAGCGAACATTGCAATTGTAGCAAAAGTATCTAAATGTATGTAATGCGCTCGTGGAAATTACTAGATTGTTACAATTTGTTTTAATATATAACAAAATCCAAAAGTGATATATCTGAGAATAAACTTTTGAATTAACTTACACTTTCATCAGCGGGTACTACATCCACGTGAGAGTTAAGTTGAATGCTATTCAGTGAAGAATCTAGTCCAGCCCATTTTAGAACAATTATTGGATAGCCCTTTGTGTATTCGTAAACATTTATAGGGACATCTTGTTCTGCTGCCAACCGAGTCCAAAATTCAACGGCTGGGGCTATCGAATTCAAAATATTACAATTATAAGAAAATATAAATTTTATTTTTACAAATATAATTAAAATAATCGAGGTGAGTTTTGATAAATTTGTCGTTTTTGTTGCTACTGTAGAAAACCGATGAAACATAGTGAAATATGACAAATTTTGCAATTTCACATAATGATTTGCATTGATTATGGCGATTTTTGTAACTAAACACGTCTATCGCCGCTTTTATTATGTTTAAAAATCCATCCATGTATGAGTTAAATAAATGACATTTCATTTAAAAAAGAATGAATGTACGAATACTTTTTGTTTGTCATTATTTGCTTAGTTAACGTAAAAATATTTTTACATAATTTTTTTTAAAACAAAAATTATCATAAACAAAGTTGATGTTAAACTATTTAACAGTATTGATTTAAATTAAATAAATATATTATCAAATTCGTATTTTTTTTTATTATAACCGTGTTATGATACTTTTTACACTCATATTTATTTTGTGTTTGTTTAGCATATATTTTTTAAATCTTGCTAAGATTATAATGTGGAAAACATGTTCTGATATTTAAATATATGGATATTTAAATACACTTAATTCTCTTATTTAAAGAACCATATTATAAGCCTGCTGTTATCACGTTGACTTGGGTATACGGTTGCTTGGTTTACAGGTTTGATTCCATTTTTTTTTTCTATAGAATTTTGTGTTATACGATGCATTGGGGATGAACTAATCTGACATATTTTCTTAGTTACCGCCTTGAGATAAGTAATAATTACCTAATTCAAGAATCGAGATGTAAATGAGTGCAAATTTCTGTAAATTATCTCTTAAAATTTATTTCAGAATATAAAACATTCTGAAATAAATTTAAAATATAGTATCTTGTTTTTTTTTTTCTTAGTTACCACAATCTTCGCCATTTAAAAAATAGGTATAACTTCTTATATTTGAACTATTTAATTATTTACCTAAACATTATAAATAAAACACATCTTTATAGGTATGGTTTCGAGAGACAACCAGATGCATTTTTTTCGAACTACTTTAATACTACTGGCCTCAGATAGCCTTTACAGCTTAACCAGAAATAACAGGGCGAGTGCAGATAGCACTACTACTATGACAAACCCACGAAAGGACTTACGGAGTGACCCTTCGTCATCTTCATCCGGACAAAATATTTTAAAGTTATTGAGGAGTAAAAATTGGTTTCAATTGGTTCATGCATAACGCGGCTGCTGCGTCACCAGTTTTTGACTTGACTACACTACTTTTTTTCAAATCTTTTACACTTCGTACATATTAGTGACCATTTTTTTTATCTAATATGAAAGTTAGTCATCAGCCAGTATATGTAAAAATTTTAAATATTGCAAAGTTTTTTTGGATATTTCTCATTCAAATAATTGATTAATAAATAATTAATATAAAATAATGGGCAATGTCTGTCTTACGACAATAACATAGCCCGAAGAGTAAGGAAACTGAACTATGACTAGTCACATAACTTTAAGAACCGATAACCGATGAAGAAGAAAGGTTCTTGAGTGGCAACCCCATAAGGGCAAAAGCAGTGTAGGACGATAGATGGAGTGACCACCTCAAATGCATTACAGGAAGTTAGTGGGTGGCTCAGGACTGTTTTTATGGCAATTTATGGGGGAGGCCTATGTTTTGCAGTGGACGGATAATGGCTGAGATGATGATGATGATGATGAATGTCTGTTTAATTATTTGGGTATCAATACAAATGACTAAACAAACATTTCTCTAGATATATTTACGAAAGCAAAGGGCTGCCTGTTTAGTGTAGTAACTAACAGTAATCTCTTCTTATAAGAAGATACCTGAGCCAAATAGCGAAAAGTTAATAAGTTTTATTCTAGAAATATGTGTTTGATTACAAACATAGGATATACATTTTAAAAGAATTTCTTTCTTCTTTTTAGTGTAATTATGCACTTAATACTGTAGCAAAAGAACAATTGTAAAAAATATAAATCGGTACCAATCTGACATATTTTTTTAGATGTTTCACATATTAAACAGAAATAAGAAATACACAAATGTATCTATATTACATCAGACCGACATTGTTAGGCTCAGCCTCTATCATGCCACATTCAAATATGCTATATAACAGATATGGCAACAGCGGACAAAACCTCTTCTCCAAACATTTAATTATTATGTGTACTTACTCAGATCACCACCAGTAGTTGTATTTATACGGATATATTCTTGAAATCGTTGTACCGCTGGGTCATCGGCATATCTATTTCCATTAACTCCATACAATCCACAAAAAACCACGCCAAATAGTACCCACTGCATTTTACGAGCTACCTATATCTACAAACAATGTATGACAATGTGCAATTCCGGACAAAGCCGTAAGTATTTATAGCAGAATCAAGTTTATTACATCATTAACCATCTATAAAGTTTATAACTTTCTATCTGTAAGCCTGTGTTATATTATTAGATAAGTATAACTAGTTTTAATCTAGTGATCTGTCATAACTTGATAATCATTTCTATAAGGCTATAAATTTAAAAGTCTCTTTTAATAACCGCTCGGAAAAGTCATTATATTACATACTCGTATATATTTAATTTAATAAGTTATTATAATCAAATAGTGGTGTCTGTTTCATTTAAAGTTCATAAATATTGAAGTTTTTTCTATTTGAAAAAGATACACAACTTCCATGTAACTTGAAAACTGTGTCTACAAACGGTTCAATTAAAAAACTATACTTAGTTGGAACATAAGAACTTTCACACAAGTCTAATTTTGAATGATGATCAATTAATTTGAAAACATTTTGCGTCGAAATTACGAATGCTTATAGTCTTTATAAACATAAATATTCCAAAATTTTCTGTAGTATAGATGATTGTAGTTATTCTTCCAATATGGACAATTAAACGATATACCTAGTGAGATGTCTGGGTCGGATTGACTTCACTTTATTCGAGCTACAGTTGTAATTAAGGCAATTAAAGCTTAAATTATTACAATATTCCTTTAGAAAACAGAATCTGATGGCATTAAAAATGGAATTAAGCAGAAATACAGTAAAGATGATGCGAAATATTAACCTCGGACTACGAGCCTTTCGAAAAAAGAGAGATCATTTATTAAATGCTTGTTTAATGAACAGCATGTCAAAAAATGTCGAGTTTATATCTTGTATTCAGATACAAAAAAATTATATCGAAAAGAAGTACAACTGTCAAAACGACAGAATGTATGTACTCACGAGCCAAGAAACCAGCAGTACATTTCGTTTCTACAACACGAAAATTACCCTCATCGGTGACGATTCAATTGGGAGGATCGTATTTGGGATTAATTCAACTCTTTTTTTTATGAAAAAAAAGCTCTCTCCAATGCAAAAGTCTACCAAAAGACGGTTTTAAGGAAGATTGTCCAGCCTAAATGATTGTCAAGTCAAACAAATTATAAACAAAAACATTGGCTGTTCCAACAAGGCTCGGCGCTAACGCATAAAACCAAAAAGTACACAAACTTGATTAAGCATGAATAAAATTGATTTCATATGAAATAAAGATTGGTCTCATCTAGCCTAGATCTTATAAAATATGGCAATATATAGAGGAAAAAGTATGTACAGTGTCCTCACAATATTAAGTCTTCACTCGTGAAAACAGTATTGTATATAATCGTGGCACGCACAATACTCATGCCAATATTTGTCATACCTATAAACATGAGCGGCGCGCGTGCCGCGATTGATGACTGACCAATAAGGTTGAGGGCCTGTATTCAAAATCAAGGGGGACATCTTGAAAGAACTATATTAAAATATCTTTATTTTTTTATTTTATGCCTTAATATCTGTATGAAGAAATTTAAGAACTAAGTATAATCTATCAACAAAAAATTCAAACAGGCTAGCTTACTTTTGTTCTGGTCTTAAGCTGTTTGAATTTCTTGTCGCGTAGTCATATTTAATTAATTTTTTTGCAAAAACTGTTCTTTTATTTGATTACAATATAAAATATTATCTAAGCATATCTATTGATCTTACGAATGGGAAAATTTAATTATTCTAAATTAATAGCTTCGATCAAAATTCTTTTTCAAATACTTTTTAAGGATAACCGGAAATTTCTGTTTGGTATTTTACCAAAATAGATAATGTAGTCAGACTTATGCTTATACCAAAGAGAGATAGAACATTTACTTACGTTGAAAAATTCTTAACATACTCATTGTCGTAAACATAAACAGATCTAGAGATATAAGTATAAATTTGTAATTGTCTTTAAGTACGAAATTAATTATTAATGATATTGTCATTTTTATATCATTTTTAGTAAGTAGTTACGATACTTACATATATACCATCAATAAATTTGATATTCTTTGTCGGAGAAATTGTTCTACGTAAATGAAGATTTTTCATACAGATACTACGTACCTACATGCTTCATTGTAATACCTAGATATCTTTTATTTTCTGATATCAAAAATACCTTAATTACTGAGCTCACAATAAAGTTATATTGCAATAAAAATGTCTTAAATAACAACAAATTCATTCAATAGAAGTGAGAAAACACAAAGTTCTTAGTTTTGCGTAGGTATATAGATTTAAGTACATACGCACGCACGTGATTTATCAAGGTGCGTATGTATGTAGGTATTCTTTACTGGTACCTAATCGGGTTACTGTATAACATATCGTCTGTGAATGGACGATTTTATTATTTGGGATTAATTGCAATAAATAAAAATGACAGAAACGTAACCGACTTGAATTTAAAAAGCCCCATATCTATATCGCAATAATTGCTGATTTATCCTATCTGCATATATCATCTTAATTGCAGAGCATAGGTCTCTTCCTCGATGCGGGTTATTACTCTTCCCGTAAAACATTGAGATCGATTCTAAGACGCTGTTTTTTTAAACCTATTTATAAAACTAAAATATCAATTTTATATAATAGAGAAATCTTTATTCTAAGGATCAATATGAATTAAATTTATAATAGATTTCGGTTAAAATTATTATTAGTTTATGATACTCCATACAACATAGCAACGGTTACCAGTTTCCATCAGGTAAGCCGTCCGCTTGTTAAACCATTCTAAGCTGTATAAAAAAAGCCATTTTGCGGAAGTATCAAATTAAAATATTAGGCAAAGTTAGGTTAAGAAGTAGGTTTAGAGAAATGGCTCTACAGAATCGGCCCGACTATGCAGGCAACTTGATATCTACTATAAAGTTTTATTTCGAGTTCAGAGTTTTGGTTCTAGTCGCCTCCCACAATATCTAAAAGTTTAAAAAGTTCTTGTGTATTATATTGTACGTATTATTAGATATGTATTTGTATGTGAATAGTAAATTTACGTTTAGATACAAATCATATCATTTCGACAGAGTCGCTTTTCACCTTTAGTTTTGTATTTATATTAGCACCAATTAGGTAAGCAGGTAGATTTTTTATTACTTGTATTCACTTTGTTTTGATAGCATAAATCGATGATGACGGTATTAACAAAATAACAACAATATTTGTTGAGAGACAAACAAAAGAATTAATTACACCTACTCAGTCTTCCTGCGCAACTGCGCACACAAAGTACTTTCTGACCTGCAAAGTACTTTCGCACCTGTACAAGCAGACTTTTCCAGTAAACTAAAATACACACCATATGGCCACGTTATTACTTTTCACTCCACTGAAGTCAGTAAATGCAAAAAAATTGTTGTTTTTAATAAGAGATGTTAAAAACAAGTATCTTAATATGGAGAATTAACTCAGTTAAGTATAACTATTTTGAAACGCAGATTGACTTATTTACATTTTTAATAACAGTTTTCACTAAAAATTATAGAACTTCTATGTGCCTGCACAATAATCATTTGTCGTGAAACATTTTTTTTTGATCTTTGATAAATTGCTTGAACCGATTATTATCTCAATGATCCCAATGTAAGTGACATATAAATGTAGATAACTTATCTGTTTATTATCGTTATAAATAAAGTGTTGTTTATGCATCCAAAGTCAACGGATTTTTATTTTTTATTAAATCATTCAATGATTATCCATCTAGTAAGAAATACGAACGCATTAGAAGTATCTAGGTATTTAAGGGTATTACCAGAAAACTTTTAAGATCCAATAAGCGTAGTTTCTATCTATAGCAGCTATTCTAGAGGAACTGAAAAAAAAAGTAAATAAGTAGGTATAAACAACGGATAAGTACATTTACAATTTGAGCATTATTTGTAATAGTCTAAAGACCAATTCGGATTCATCAGATCTGGCGGCTCCTGTAATTGTAATACTTATGTACAATCAATAAAACAAAAAAAATATTAATATAAATTTTAATGAGAATGTAAATAGGTAAAAAAAGTATACATAATTGAATTTTACAAATTTTATTACATAACTTTTAATTGCAATTTTAATTGTAAATTTCCTAACTTTTGTAAAATAGCTACGTACACATCTATACCATTGAGGAAGGTGTCAACGTTCAAATACTCATTGGATCCGTTTACATTAGATTTTGTATGAGTTATAGGCGCAAATCCAATCGCAGGTATGCCTTTATTTCGCATTACGACCATATCTGTAGTCCCCGGGCATACCACTGGAGTAATTTGAATACCCCTGCAATAAATAATAAGCATAAAATATCAGTATTTTTAAAAAATATAAATTAATTTTTTACTTTTAAATTTATTATATTGCTGTATCTGTTACTAATATAATACAGTATGTAAATACATTTCTGAAAGAGATTGTAACTTATAAATTCAAGTTAAGACTTGTGTAGGAAGCGTTTTTTATCGACATTCATGAAATCCATTCAGAGTTTGGCCAAAGAAAAAGCTGAAAGCATCTTTGAAAAATATGTACAAAATTAGTAGCAATAGTAGGCCGCTAGCACTAACCTCAATATATGATAAAAGTTATCGAAGGTTGTCTTGTTCATTGTAACTACGATTTTTTTATTAAAAATTATATATAAAATTTAGGACTTTAAATATTGTTAAAGCATTGAAGAAAAATAAAGTACTTAATGTGTTTTTCATTCTCTAATTGTTTGTTCGTTGCGTCACCCACACACACACACATATTTCTTTAGGAAAAAATCTAAAAATATATTTACATATTATTGATAGCTTCTTTCATAGCAACCCAATACTTGTTACCATCGAGTGGTGTCGCTGCTGATTCCGTGACATATCGGGCGAAAGTCAATTCAGTTCCATTACCAGCCTGTTCTGCCCAATTCTTTACCTACGAAAAATTTATATAAATTAACAGGGAATAAAATAGAGGTTTTAGATGGTTTTAAGCCATCTTCCTAAAACACTATAAAGCAAAATCGCTGTCCCGAGTCTTTCTGATTCTCCACTTGCTTCTAAACCACCACGTAAAGGGTTTTCTTTATTTATTTAAACTTTAATGCACAATGTACATATATGTACATTTGACAGATGTAACACCGGATGGTGTTCTCTACCAGTCAACAATTAAGCACACTCAGAAATAGGCGGTGCATTCATAAATTGGGGAAACATAAAGTAATATTGAACATATTCATATATTATAAACATTATGATTAGACTAATATAAACGTACACAAAATACGTATCCGTATGCGCATACGTATTACGGTATTTATGTATATAACATTATATACATAAATCTCGTAATATATTATTATAAATAAAAATAAACACTTTTTGCAATAATAAATATATATTGCAGTTTTCACAGTAATTTAGTTATTTCACGTGTTCAAAAGCGAAATATCCCTGTGTTCCACTCTGTTAGCACAACTGATTTTAACTATAAGTACAAGTTTTGGTAACTGCAATTTTAATGACAGTATATCCTTTATCACCTGTATAGGTAGTAGGTAACATTTTAATTTAAATGTTAACAGAATTTATCAAAATTATAATTATTTATAACTAGCAGCTATTGTACCTATTCTTCACATAAAGTACAATAAAACTACATTAAATCATGTGATAATTCAGGATCGGTATGATTTATTTGTGTATCAAATTTAATATTTTCCGTCTTTTTCCTATGCATGCAGACTGAGTAAAATGTCCAAAGATATTATTAATTTTATATTGATAATTTCACATTTACTATATTAGTATAGCAATCCGCCCTGATATCGCGCGACTACGTACCCGCCAAGGCGGATCTATGTGAATGGAGAGATAAATTAGTATTTTATATTAGCATATTATTAGAAATCACTCATGTAATATATACATACATACATATATATATACATACATAAACAATAAAATATCTCTTTATAATACCTACAAAAGCATAAATAAATAATAATTCATACCAAATCTAACATAGCTTCAGCATCTGCAGATGTGGCCAGTCTCATATCTATGACTGTCTTTATATCAGTAGGTACTATATTCGAAGCCAATCCTCCCTGTAATGAATTAATAACTAATTTTACTTCAAGACAGCACCACGACATATAGTTTACTATCCTGACATAGAATATTAGCGACATTACAATCTGTCATATAAAATTATATTTAATTTTCCGGTGATGAGAAATGAAGAAAAATCTTTTAATGAACTGAAATAATGAAAGACACAATGACAGGTTCTCTCCTGCTACATTTGATTGTTCAGCGGAATAATATGAGCATGACGATTAGATAGTATATGACGTAGACTATAATATTAGCAGTCAACAAATGCCTTTGACTTTGAATCAGGGTTTAGAGATTACAGTCATGAGCGTATTTTTTTAAAACCACTTTAAGTTTAACATATTTATACTACTATTAGCTATGCCCCGCGGCTTTGTCTAAATGAAACTAAAAATAGCTTACGAGTATAGATATGTTCATCTAGAATATGACTTCTCAGACTAGATGACTTATAGAGGGATAGGGATTATTAGTAATAAGAATCTAACAGCTTTATTGTTAGCAATATACCCTATCAGATCAACCTCCACGCGATTCTGCCTGGAAAACATTCTTGTGAAATTCGTCACGATGCACTTATAGACCTGCATTTATCCACATCCACACACAGGATTGATACCTGCTGCAGATTTTCACCATCGTACAACCCGCCATAAACTAAAATTTCATCCCAACCATCTGGACGAGTGGCGGTCCTCCACCGTGCGTTTTTCAAGGCACTTTCTCCCACGCACAACCACTCTTTGGAATCAACTTCCAGCAGCAGTATTTCCGAACCGATACGACAACATAACCTTCAAGAAAAGAGCATATTCCTTTTTAAAAGGCCGGCAGCACACCTGCAATGCCGTAGGTGTTGTGGGTGACCGTGGGCGGCGGTAGTCACTTACCATCAGGTGAGCCGCATGCTCGTTTGCCCCCTGTGTTGTAAAAAAAAAAAAAAATCTATCATTCCATACTGTTGTCCGATAGTGCAGGCGGAGTTACCATTTCATTATCACCCATTAAAAAGAAGTACGACTAAATATTTAATTAATGGAGAATTAATTCATCGCTAATTAAATAGGTAATGATTATTTCCATTATGTGATAAACAAGTAGTACCTACACGATAACGATGACTTATGGAAACTAAGCGTGCAAAACCAAGGAAAAAGTCTTTTCATAACCTATTTGCAGAAAATCTCTCTCAAAATCTATTTGCAGAAAGTCGTCTGAAATCTCACTTTTCATAATTGTAACACTCTGTTGATGATAAATCATGGGAAAAGGAGTTGATACTGTTTCCATCTATAGGTGACATTTATACTACTTTTTATAAGGCTGTCAGTTTGTTTGCTACTCAAATTGTATAAATAAATTAAAAGTAGTTGTAAACATAGTGTCTAACTACTTCTTAACGTTTCAATTAAATGCAGGCGACAAAACTCACAGAAGAATTCAAAGTTTTCTAATATTTCACACAATTGTTTTCTTAAGTTAGCTAAATAGCTAAATGATTCGTCTAAAATAATATGATAAAACACACCTGAATAATGTTAATATTTATCGTATTATAACTTCCGTAGTCTAATGCATTATTTGCAGCCATACGTTCTTCTTGTTCGGTTCTAAATTGTATTATAATACTGATCAACTTTTGCAGCTGTAAAACAATAGTTGTTAAATAGAAGAAAACCATAATAACAGACAGTTGTTGAGCAACATATATATGTAAGTTAAAATTTTTTAAATTATATATTCGAATACCTTCTCCACAGCGCTTCCATTTGACAACACAGAACCGTGACCACTTGGACCGTTTAGTTTAAATTTCATTGCTGAAAAGGAATTGAATTCGAGTTTTTCACTAATATATAAAATAATATATAAAAAATATATAATAATAATATATAAAATTCTCGTGTCGCGGTGTTTGTTACCAAACTCCTGCGAAACGGTTTTGTCGATTTTTATTAAATTTTGTGTGCATATCGGGTATGTATGAGAATCGGCCAACATCTATTTTTCATATCCGTCAATGATAAGGTTTTTTTTTATTTTTTTGACAAAATTTTTTTTTATTATATTTTAGCATTGAAAAATAGATACAACTTCAAATTTTCACCCTTTTACGATCAATCTCTGTTTTTTAATCGCGGTTTTTATATTCCGCAACCGGGTTACAAGATGGAAATCGAATATAATAATTGTAGTACGATAAATTTTCATGTATAGTTCTAGAAATATATGGTAAAACAACGTTTGCCGAGTCAGCTAGTAAGTATATAAATAAATAAAAGCGTCCTATCTGCAATTCGGGTAATGCATTTCTATCCCGTTTTTTAATATTTTTGTGTAAAACTGACGTGTAGTATGTTGTGTATAAACTTTCTCCATGATTTGTCTACTATGTATTTCAAAACTAGATTTTAATATTACTCACTCCATGGCCTTTTATCTTGATATGTGGCAAAAAAATAGTCAGCACTAGAAACGAGTCCTTCATCCAATGCAAAACCCACATTGAGTGCTTCAAACTCAGCTGTCTCCGCAAAAGGTATCATTCCATTGAAGCCGCCCGTTTCTTCGTCTATAATGAAATGAATAGAAAGGATACAAAATAATGTACCAGTAATGTTTTAAAGTTGTTCAGCGGCTTCTCCGCCCAAACCCTCACCTCCTGAGAAGCAAGGGATTGTTAGTAATAATTTCTAACAGCTCCTTATCTAACAATATACCCTATCAGGTTAACTTCCACCCGATTCCTCCTAGAAACTATCACGGTTAATTTGTGTTATGAGAAACTACAAAACGAACATCTTTTTGTAATTGGTTTTTGAGTAGGTATACAAAGATTGCAAGAAAGCGTGCAAGAACCGAAACAAAAAAATATATATATGTATGTAATTAAATATAAAGATTTGCACTCTGCTGACGAGTTTATACCAATAGCTTAGATTACATAGATAAAGTGTCTCAATACAAAAGCTTCGAGAAAAGCGGGTCAACTTTTTTTTTTATACAATTTTGCGTTACACGTTAGACTTTGGAGGTGTTTAAGGAAAGACGCTGCTGTCCATCTCTCGACCATAAAGTTCCTTGTCTCTTATAACGCATACGGGAAAGGAAAGGAATATAATATCTTAGTACTGAGGAAAGAAAACAAAAGTTTTTCATGTGTGTCACTAGTACAGAATACTTTGATGTCCATGGTACTGTTCATATCAATAACCGACGATCACCACTTTCCATCAGGTGTGCTGTCAGCTTACTTGCCAATACTAAGTGAGATAAAAACCCTTCTTAAACGATATATATTACTCACCCGGCATTAAAGTAAGATGAAAAGTTCGCTCAAGAGTTACATTGTTGTTTCTAAGTTTTCTAATAGCTTCCAAATACTGTATAGCGATATCTTTGGTGTCTTGCGTACCACGGCCATATAAGTTCCCATTATCATCTATGTGACCAGCAAACGGAGGATAGGTCCAATCTGTCTATAATAAAAATATTTTTATTATTTTAAACAATTCCACTATCCATACAATTATTATAAATATAAATTAGAGTTTTTTTTTTTTACTTCTTGGTATTTTAACCACTCCATTAATCGTCATTATTGGCAAACAGGAACTATTCGGGATGAAAAAGGATATAGGATATTTTTTACCCCAGGCAATCGATATAATCCATTTCACGTGGACGACTTCGCGGGTAAAAATTTAATAATTAAGTATTGTTTGGGATGACGAGGCTAAGCCGAGTACTAAAAAAATAAAGATAATAGGTATATAATTATTTGCCCGGTAATTGGTATTGTTATCGTGTTGGTGATAAAAAAAACAGTTCACCAATTTCCATTAATGTCGTCATAAAAGTTGTTGGCATAATTAATACGTTAGGTACCAAATTTACGGATTAAAGTATACGAGTATATGTATTATTACTTTTGCTTAGACTAACTTTTGCTAGCTATGAGGCCGCTAGTTTTTTTTTACGGGTGAAAATGTTATGGTAACCCCGCCCGCGCTAACGGGATACGCTGACGGAGCACCAGTGTAGATGAGAATGAAAACAGGCCAGTTAGCCCATCATGATGAATTCATCAGGAATTAACCATGATAGTTTCCAGGAGGAACCGCGTGGAGGTCGACCTGGTTGGGTATATTGCTAGCAATGGGATTCTCAGTCTCCATTACTAACAATCCTTTTCCCCCCTGAGGCCGCTAGTTAGGTAGTTTAACCTGACTAGCGGCCTCATTGCTACCCCTCGTGGTCCTCCCTGGAAACCATGTGGATATTTCTTAGTGAATTTGTCACCATAGTCCAACACATCGGGGGGAAAGGGATTGTTAGTAATGGGGTCTAATTGACCCATTGCTAGCAATACACCCTTTCAGGTTGACCTCCACGCGGTTCCCCCTGGAAACTGTCGTGGTTAATTCTAGTGGAATTCGTCCCGATGGGCTGACTGACCTGCTTTCATTCTCACCTGTCATCCTTCACTGGTGCCCCGCCAGCGTATTCCGATAGCGCTGGTGGAGTTACCACTCCATTATCACCCATAAAAGTCCCACACATCTGCTTTCATTCTCATTTTTCATCACTCACTGGTGCTTCGCCAACGTTCACCGTCGTAATCGCTGCGACTTGTAAAATAATACCTACTTAATAAAAAAAAAGCACTAGGCACTATACTATCAGTACTAACAGTAATACTGCGTCAGTGTATAATACATCATCATATCATTATCTGTTCACTGCTAAACATAGGCCTCCCCATAGACTGCCATAAGGAATAATCAAGCATATGGCCCACCTCATGGTAAGTGGTTATCGAAGCCCATGAACGCCTGCAATACCAAGGGTCTTACGCGCGCGTTGCCGACTCTGAAGAAACCTCTTTACCTCTCTCTTTTTTAAGAACCCCACGCTGTAGATTTGAATAAATTTTTAACTAACTTCATATACAGTGACGACATCCATATGCGAATTCAGCATAATACTGGGTAGTGTCGTATTGGAACCCTCCCAAGTAATAACACAGACCGGTTTACCGGTCGGACGGTGCACAGCAAATGGTAAGCCAAGTTCATTTGCTTGCCGACGCCAAAATTCCACGGCAAAATCTAAAACAAAAAATCCGCACAAAACGCGTCGTGTTCTGTTTATGTAACTAGGTAGAACTTATACTCGAATCTTATTAATAATAATGTACGAGTATGCAGTGAATTATGCGTATATAAATAGAAAATATACCCATTTATTTAATTTTCTTAAGCTTTTCTTTTAATTTTTTATATAAAACACATTTTTAATATGTTATATTAGAAACATTATATATTCAGAGATGTTTTATAATTAATAAAGAAAGACCATCTCTGCATCAAGGCCCAATGGTATACTATAGACTTATAGACCGCTCTGGTTATGAATGTGTACGCAGTATACAGCAAACATTATATTTTTCGGCGGTGAAACTCCAATAAAAAAAATTTGTTTGTGTGATGGTGGTAGGCTTGCCTTCAGCTACGTTGGATGTAGGTATGTTTTGCAAAATGTGGGCATATCGAATAACTAGGTGTCATTCGATATACATATATACGATAATCGGTCACAATTTTTTTTGAAAAAAACAGAAATGTATATTGGTATATTGATATTAGACAACGGATACTTCTTTTATGATGCTTAAAATAGCATCATAAAAGAAATATCCGTATAAATAGGCCTACTTGATTAAAAGTGGTACAGAGTATATTGTGATGCCTATGGTACCCCTCATGAAATATCATTTATGAGGATTTTGTTGTTATGCATCCATACCATGTAATTCTTTTAAATACACGAGTAATACAACGTTTATGGGCTGCTATAACCAGTTAGTAGAGAAATTCTTGGGGATCAAAAATGTGTTAATTCCCTCCCTTTCTGTCGCGAAATAGTTAAATAGAACACTTTAAGGAGGCGAAGAGACTGTTATTGTGGGGTTTAACAGACCCATTGCAGTTTTGAATTCATCACGATGGGCTAATTTGCATTCATCCTCATCTATCATCTGCCTCTTGTACCTCGTACAGGCGGGGTTATTATTCCATTTTCAAGCCTCCTCCCAATAAAAAATATACCCTATCAGGTCAATCTATGCATGGTTCCTCCGGATAACCACAATGGGTTATTTCTGATGAGTTCACCAAGATGGGCTAATTAATTTAATTTCATTCTTCATAATATTGCCATCTATAGTTGGCGAGATGCCTCACTGGTACCTTACCAAAGTATACCGATAGTGAATGCGGGATTACCATTCCATTTGCATAACATTAAAATACCACTTTAAATATTATGTATATCTACAAATAGTAGACCATCAGATATTTAATAATTTTAGAAAAATTTACAAATATAGGTACTTACGTATATTATTTTCCTGGCTCGTGTCAATTTGTATGTACTCTTGAAACCTCTTTATTGCTGGAATTTCGTGATAGCATTGCGACGGGTAGTTTTTTGGCAGAGGATTCGCAAGAATAGCATGTAAGCCGAATATAATACACAAAAATCGTACCGGCAACATGCTCTCAAATAGGTAGTAAAGTGAATTCTAAAATAAAATAAACAATTATATATGTATGCCTATTTAGACAAACGTAACAATGCAAGTATTAGGATACTTTAGATCAGAGCAGCTAGTGAACCACGATCCACTTGTAATTGATATAAACATTCAGGTAAACTGAAAATGTAGGTAACTAGATAAGGTAATGTACCTGTATATGTAATAAATTAATAACAACAACAAAAGATGTAGTTAATATTTTTGAAGATTTTTTTGCTAATATTCCGATTGATATTACATCTTCTCTGGACTCATCTCAATCTCGAGCAAAAAAATTACTAGAGACTAATATCGGTTGTTGTTCTTTAAGATTTAAATTTTCACATGTTAGCCCCTTTCATATCATAAAAATATTCAAACAGCTAAATTTAAAAAATACGGAAGACCTTTGGGGCATGTCTGTAAAAGTAGTTAGTTCTTTCATAGATATTGTTGCTCCATATCTAGCCACTATTTTTAATAAATGTATTGATAATGGCGTTTTTCCACATTTAATGAAATTTAGCAAATTAATCCCACTATTTAAATCAGGAGATAAATTTGAGCCAGGGAACTATAGACCTATATCTATTTTGCCAGTACTAAGTAAGGTGTTTGAAAAGATAATGTTAAATCAAATGTTACATCACTTCAGGGTTAACGGACTGCTTCACAGTCAGCAATATGGTTTCACCGCCGGCAAGTCTACCACTGACGCAGGTGTTGCGCTAATGACACATATTTTCGAATCTTGGGAGAGGTCACAGGATGCACTCGGAGTTTTTTGTGACCTATCAAAGGCATTTGATTGTGTGGATCATAAAACGCTTTTGTACAAGCTCGAACATTATGGTATAAGAGATAATGATCTAAAATTAATGAGAACTTATTTAGAGGATAGGGTTCAAACTGTAGATATTGACGGTGTAAAATCTAAGGGAGCTAATATTAAGATGGGCGTTCCACAAGGGTCAATCTTAGGCCCCTTTCTCTTTTTAATCTACATAAATGACCTTCCCTTTATGGTAGAGAAAATTGCAGATATAGTGCTGTTTGCGGATGATACTTCGTTAGTGTTTAAAATTGGACGTCAAAGTAATCAATTAGACGATGTAAATTGTGCTATGTCTGCAATATTAAATTGGTTTACATGTAATAACCTATTATTAAATTCCAGCAAAACAAAGTGTATAAAATTTACACTTCCTAATGTAAGACTAATAAATACACAGTTATTGCTTAATGACGAAATAGTAAATTTTGTTAATGATACAGTTTTTTTAGGTATAACAGTGGACTCGAAATTACAATGGGGGCCCCATATTTCAAAATTGGCCAGTAGACTCAGTTCTGCTGCATATGCAATTAGAAGAATTAGGCAATTAACAGACGTGGCGACGGCTAAACTTGTATATTTTAGTTATTTCCATAGCATAATGTCTTATGGCATACTGCTGTGGGGTAAAGCAGCCGATATAAATACTATATTTGTTTTACAAAAGAGAGCCATACGTTCTATTTATGGTATGGGTTCAAGAGAGTCATTACGTCAGTGCTTTAAAGACTCAAATATCCTCACAGTTACTTCACAATACATTTATGAAAATATTATGTATACACGGAAGAACTTAGCGAGTTTTAAAAAACTCAAAGACTGTACAAGTAGAAACTTACGCAATATAAATAAGCTTATTTTACCTAAATGCCGTCTGCACAAAATCAGTAATTCATTCTATGGTAATTGCATAAGATTTTATAATAAACTGCCGGAATCTGCATTAAATCTGACAGAGAGGCAATTCAAATCTTATATTAAACAATTTTTATGTAAGAAAGCCTATTACAGGATAGACGAATTCATAGATGACAACATATCAAGTAAATAATTAGTTTATTAGCATACAACGTTATAATTTTATTTTCTCATTGCTTTCTTGATTTAATTGATTAATTTTAGAAATATGAAAGCGTAGCGGTTTTTTGTATTAATTGCCGCATGCATTCTTATGTAAAATGTGAATACTATAACTATCAGATGGCAATTGTGAGTAGCTTTGACGTGGTCTAGTGTTTTGAGTAGTCATGCTCACTAAAATGTCCAGACTTGTGGCGGCGTGGTGGGCCGGGTCATTGGGCTCCCTAAAATATGGTCGAGCGCAGTGATGGCTGGCTCATCCGTCATACTCGTGAACGGGTGCTGCTTGTAGGGACTGGTCTGCTCTAATCACTATGACTGATTTCCTCTTATTAATTGTTTAACCAGTTGGTTATGTATTCAATTTTTTTTTCTTTTTGAGTATTTAATTGAATTAGTGCTAATTGGTGGTTTGTATTCACACAATTAAACTTAAAAATGTAAAATAATAATAAAATTATTTAAAAGAGCATCACGCAAGTTTCTTGCTCGTTCTTCTTGTGATGAGACAGCTTTCCGAACGAGCGGTAAATTAAAAAAAATGTAATGACTTTTCAAAAGTGCTTCAATGTAAGTTTATTTGAATAAATGATTTCTATTCTATTCTATTCTATTCTATACTGTCTAATATCTCGACATCAATCAGTACTTCTAAAGAAAAATATAAGATTTATCATATAAATATTTTTTTTAATCGAATAGCAACCTCGTCCGCGCTATCGATATACACTGGTGGGGCACCAGTGAGTAATAATAGATGAAGATGAAAAGACAGGTCAGTTAGCCAATCTTGATGAATACACTTGGAATTCAGCACGATGGTTTCCACGTGAAGGTCGACCTGGTTAGGTATATTGCTAGCAATGGGACCTTTAGTCTTCATTATTAACAATCCCTCCCTCCCTCATATAACTATTGGATTGCCACCTTTTATTTATTAACAACTACAGTAGTCAGTAGTGTCATTAAACTTTGCGGTGTACCATAAAATATGTGGGTAAAGATAAATATACTAAGCAATAAAATCTTTTATACATATTTAAATGTTATCTTTATTACACATAGCATATTCTGTAGTCATTCAACAAATACTAAAAAAATATTATCTCACAAGATGCGTCCACGTGACATCGTTCATGTTGATCGGAATAAAAAGTAGCTTATGCTATGCACTATATTAAACTATATCGCGCAGTTTCGTCCATGGTCATATTGTGACGTTAAATAGCCAAATTGCATAAGAATTGGTACAGCTGTTAAACGTCAAAAGCTATTAAATAAGTACACTTTCACATTGTCACGTTTAATATGAAATTAAAATAACAAATAGCTAATTTAAAATAATTATTTATATTTTTTTTTTTATTGTCATTATATGGTGGGTTTTATAGGAGAGAAATCTAGGTGTGGCAGGGATAACGAAAAGGATATAAGGACTCACCGTCTTGTCATGGGCTATCATATGAGGTCTTGTGCAGGCGCCTTGATTCCTTCCGTCACTTTATCACCAATGTACACACACTAAAATATTGTCTATTAACACAGCACTTCAAATTTTATGAAAGCGGCAACGCTTTAAATGTTTACAGTAATGAGGTTGTTAAAACATTACTAATAATCCCTTTCCCCCTAGAACCCATACTGTAGGCTCTAGAGAAAGTGTGAAGTAAATAAATATTATATTAATTTAAAGGTATGTGTGTTCATTCTTTATAGATATATCTTCTCAGGGAAATAAGGATACAAGGAATGTCATGAAATATCTCTTAGCCATTAGTGTATTTTTCCAGGCTTTTATAATGGGTGAACATGTAATGATAATCTCGCCTGCGCCATTAATATATGCTGGCAGGACATAGTTAAT
Source organism: Galleria mellonella (assembly GCF_026898425.1). Classification (NCBI taxonomy): domain Eukaryota; kingdom Metazoa; phylum Arthropoda; class Insecta; order Lepidoptera; family Pyralidae; genus Galleria; species Galleria mellonella. Next base: position 5,899,033 of record NW_026442133.1, read on the forward strand.
CCATTGTAACGAATTCTACAAAATTTAACCACAATTTCCAAAAGGAATCGCGTGGAGATCGATCTGATAGGGTATATTGATAGCCAGCGGTGGCTTTAAGGGGTGGCGAATAGGGCAATCAGCCGGGGCCTTTTTCGCTCTTGCAGGGGCCTCACGTAACAACCCAAGCAAATTTTAAACAACCAGTGAGTGGCATTTTGTTTAGTGGCAAGTTGCAAAAACTTTCCGATTTAGGCATTTTAATCACGAACAAACAAATTACCAACACTAAAATAAACTAAAAATATACAAATAAAAATATCTATTGTAAAAAAATGTAAAATAACACAGTTTTCTTGAATCAGCGGAAATTTTTCAATAGTTTAAAACTCAAATTTTGATTATTTGTCTAACTTTAACATGTCTCGTCAAACATGACAAATGCCTAAATCAAACAACAAGACCTAGTTTCGTATCACATACTTTTTACGAAGGACAAAAGGCCTTGCAAAGACCTACCACCCGAGCCTTACAATGAGTCAGGCCGCCGCTGTTGATAGCAATGAGTTTGTTAACACCATTATTTACAATCCCTTTCCCCTATTTTCTAGGATGTAGACTCCCCTACCTGATCTCAAAAGTTTCTTGAATGAATTTTAGTTACCATTTATATTAATTATAATTTATACGAATCTCATCGTTAATCTGTGTCCACAAACTCCATGACTTTCTTTGTAATTTTAACAAAAAATCGATATCTTTTCCATTTTATTAAATTTGGTGATATGACGTATCTTTTAAATTTTAAAGTATTGTAGTACGTATTCTATTACAATATATATAATAATGTACACTATCGAGACTTAATGCTTGAGAAATTTTCTTTGCAGGTAAATAGCACCTACATACCTGCTTCTTTATTGTCGACGTTTCGACGTGGATTACACCACAATATACGATATAGATATACCTACCAAAAAGTTACGGAAAATTTTTGGTTATTATTATATACTTGCACTTAGTCTATTTCAATATAATTTAGTGGGAATGTAAACAAACGAATAATTGTCCCGACCATAACACAATTTTTTTATGTCCAATAGTAGTAAAATAAAAAACTTATTAAATGACTGAATATTTACAATTGTCACTAATTATATGTAGAGAGCGTTCATTAACTTATTATTAAGTTCTATCGTAACAATACCGTATTCCCATATGGGAACAGCACATTAAATTTGCGTGCAATTTTAAGCTAATTAAACAGATGCCAAAAAGTTTTGTCATATGTTAAATGTCTGTTTAAAGCAAAATAAATATTTCAAATATTTCGTTTCATGTTATTGTTTACAATGTAAATTAAAAATACAAATATAGTTAACAGTAACGTTTATTATTAATCTATTCTGATGTATTAATGCTTTCATTAAAATCTACCATGGTGCCATCGTGTTCTATAGAACTTTCGCTTTCCATCATTTTTTCTTTGTAGCCTTTAACGTCGTCCAGTGCAGAATATACAGCTTTCTTTTCGATTTTAGTAAGAATTTTCTTATCATGGAACGAATGGTTGTGAAGATTTGCCCTGTTGATTTACAATCGTATTATTTAACTGGATCATGAAGCAACTGTTTAAAATTAATAAAAAATAAAAATAAGCGAATAGCTATGTTGCACCAGATTAGTTGGAAACGGATTTATTGGTAGAAATGATTTCTTATTGAAATAAGTGTATTATCTTGCGGAAGTATTATTTTGTTTAATTTCATTACCAAAAATATGTATGTGTCTACTAACACTCGAAAATTGACCACCACTATTGCCACCAGAAACTTCACAACCTTCCACAATAGTCACTAATCTCCGATCACCATTTTGTTCATTGAAGATGCCTCGTTTAGAGGTGAAACACGTGTTACAAAAGGTGCGTGAATAAAATGGCAATCAGAGATTGATGGCTAATATGCAATAAAGAACTTCTGGTAGTAATAGTGGTGACCAATCTTCGAATGTTGGCATTTACACACACACTAATGATAGCGGAATTAAATAAAATCATTCTATTTAATTAATCAGAAATGATTTGATTGTGGCGCCCATTAAAAAGAATAAATCGCCAAACGTTGCTATCTCTTACATATGACACCAATAACATATTTATAGATAGAATCATATGCTACTTGTCTAAGGAGGTTGATCTATAATTGTACAATAATCTTTACCTGTTTAAAACGATGTTGTCTTTGGTAACCACAAAAGCCATGCACTTGTTGTTGCGGTAGTCGACACATCGCCAACGACGGACGCCGGTGCGGTGAGTGACGGAGTGGAGGTTGTAGATGTATCGATTAAGGATCACCTGCAGCGAGCCGCGGATCGACACGGTAAACTGGAGGTTTGATGATGCTGTTGGACATTAGTTTATTCAGTTAGTCAAAAAGGCGATCGTAAATCTAGTAACAGGATTTATTTAACTAAAAACTTAATAAATCATGGAACATTACATACATTGATCATAGGACCGCATAGTTTATTGATACAAAACTTGTTTTCACTAACACTAACAACTAAAATATCCGCAATTTTGAGACTCTGAGATAAGGATGAGAATTTACGTCATAAATACAAAAACATACCCACAAATATTAAACAGTTACCAACTGACAACACTATCTCTGATCTCATCGAGCTATAATACTTATTGTAGATAGAAAGATCTTGAGGTCGCAGTTTTATTATGAATTTTCAATTCTAAAATACTTTAAAAAGTTCGTAGTTCTATTCAATTCTGTATCAATGTTGATTCTTTTCGCACGCCGACTTTCTCTCGTATAAGTCTCATACAAATTTAGTCAAGATCGAACACGATTTTTTTTTATGGAGTGGAATAAAATCCCTAAATTATTTAAGAAGTGTCCCCAAAAATGATATTATTTCTTTATCTGCATTTATATCTATGCATTTTTCTAAATGTATGTTTTTAACGATTAGATTTTACTATATATAATAAACAAACTTTATAAAATTAACAAATTACATATATTGTGTATCGAATTTTCTTACGTTTAGCTTCAATAACCAATTTCTTATTACTAGTTGGCTGTGCAGCATCCTCATCGGAATCCTGTATCGCACTGTCTTCCATCATGTCAGTGTAGTCGTGAGTGTCGTCTTTAAATGTTGACTGTACTTCAGTTTTAGTCCTGAAATTAAAATATATTGCACTATTATTTTATTATACCTAAAAATTGAAAGATTGATTGATTGAAAATTGATCTTCACGTGGAGTCCCTTGTTGGAAAGGTATAGAGAATCAAATACGAAGGATCTCTATTCTTACATACATTTTTAGGTTCATCTACTTTTAAAATTCATCTCATGCATACACACTGATTCCAAAAACTCTCAGATAAACATGGTTTATATTCCCATTATAAGATAAGACCTATGTATTGTCAGATACCTTGTATTCTAGCAACTTTTAGATATTTCTTTATTATCAAGTATTCTTTATGAAATTTAGAATGGATAATAAAATTTTATTGAACTATTCTTCTATTCTTTGGATATTCTATTATCCTATTACCCAAACGTTTAAACAACGCGCACGTGAAGTGAATTAGGTACTAGATATTAAGCGAACTATGTATTAGGTGTCAGGTAGTTTTAGGATTCTGCCTAATTTAATAAATGTATATTTATCTATTGTTAACTTACTATTGAAATTCAAATTTTATGAGATAGACAAACGGTTTAGTTAAAAATAAAAAATAAAGTAAAAAGTATTTATTAACAATAGATTTTTTTTTATTTAATAGCTCTAAAAATCGGAAACAAAATTTGAGGTCCCAGTAAACTATATTTTTATTCCATACTACCTACTAATATTTTTTTAATACACAATTAGGTAAATGTTTTACTCACGTATAAGGCGTCATGTCTTGTTTAATATAAATTTTTCTGGCAGCTGCTGGCAAACTTATCTGCAAGAAATAATATACTTAATAACTATATCAAAATGTTAGGAGGCACGATTATCTCTTCAGTACATGGCAGAGTGCTTGTAACTTTTTATTAGAAATGTATTTGTCAATCTGTCGCTCAAGATTAATGTCCAGGTTAAAAAATTCGTCATGGTGAGCTAACAAATCTGATTTTATCCTCATCTATTATTCCAAATTGGTATCCCGCTAACGTAAACGTGTGCATAGGGTTATTATTTTATTTTCATGGATTAAAAAAACCTCCACTTATATGTTCTTTGCGTGATATTTATAATTAGCAAAAATATGTTGTAGTTCTAAAAGTTATGCTGTCTATAAATTTTACAGAAAAAATAAAAATAACCCCTATTTTAACAAACAACATTACTACCCCATTACATTATAAGAATAGATGGAGAGAGATTAAGCCACTTACCTGTTCTGTTCCATCACTAGTAGGTACAGCTAACCTTTTAATGCCACTAGCATGACACAAATTTTGTTCTATCTGCGGCATGTTTGTTGCCATTTTGGGATTAAAATTATCAGTACTTGTCTGTAAAACACAGTACAAACCAGTTTATTCAGTTTATCAGAATATTACATATTCATAATAAGAATATCTGGAAATAGGATAATAATAATATACATATATTATAAGGCTAACACAGACAAAAAAAATTGCGCAATTAAAATATTCTATAAAATAAAAATAGTGGAAATCATTCTACTATTTTTATTCATTATAATCAGTAAATATATGAATTTCCATTATAAAATGACAACTCAAAGAGTGCATTTATAAAATGACTTCACAAATTTTCATACTATAATATTTAAATAGGAGTAGGATTATACAAAACATTCTAGCATGCATACACCTTAGAATAAAGTATGTACTTACAATATTTTCAAGGCCTTTTATGTGAAGAGCTCTAGCTGCTTCTCCAAAAGATGCAAATCCATCAGATGGTACAAGTACTTCACCTGTGTATATGTACTCAAGTAATAGGGACAGTGTTTTATGAGAAACATTCTGAAACACACACACAAATAAATATGAATATATAGAAATAGAAATAATAAGTGTTTACAACTAAAACAATTGAAATAGCGTCCAAGCAAAACTGATACCATCGCAGAAATCGATACTTTGGCTATTGTTCTAGTTTCGGCTGAAACCGAATCTTTATTGAGGCAGTTCTTTTAAAATTTTGTTAATTGAGTACTATGTATATATTATGTATTTTTATCAACGGAAGCGGACTTTTATAAATTTATAGCAATACTGTTTAAAAAAATATATTTTATCACACGAGAGAAGAAATACATTCATTTATACTTATAATAAATCTGTAGAGAGGTCAATTCTATACATGAAATATATTTCTAAAATAACTATTAGGGGGTGATTAGTGATCGATACTGATGCTAAAAATGCAATCAGTAAAATTTTTGTCTGTCTGTATGTTCATTATAGAAACAAAACCTACTCCACGGATTTTAACGAAACTTAGTACAATTATTCTTCATACTCCTGGGCAGGTTATAGTATACTTTTCATCACGCTACGATAACCCCTCCTTTTTATGCACCCATCAGATAGAGTTCCTCGAGAGGATCAACTTTGGCTATATTACATTTTTTCGAACATTGTTTCGTTTCTGAGATATATCGATAGGAGAGTAAACCCACTTTTATGCGCCCATTGAATAAGGTTCCTTGAGACGATTTAATTTGGTCATATGATAGTTTTTCGTGTGCCACTCCATTTCCAGTTAAAAATATAATATATATTTCATTATATAAAGAAATATTTCAGGGATAGATAAATGTTTTGAAGAGATTTCCTCCCAAAATATTTTAAACCACAACTAAATACCAGATAATTATTATCACACTATTATGTCTTAAAGTTAAAATAACTTTTATGACTAAGTAATTTAACCAACTACAACTTAGAAAGTTAAAATTTTTTAATAATTAGCATGCACAGGATTACATCAATAATCTACAAATTCTTGATAAGCACTGGCCCTTACTTACAGCAGACTTCCATGCTGCAAGATACTTTTTATTGTTATTGTTAGTAACATATGCTATTAAGTGTATAATAGTTGTGTATGAGACTGCTAACCCCATAACTAAAAATCTATTGCCCTGCACTAGTTACATTAAAAACTGATAGAAACTCACATTAAGAAATAGAATGGGGTGTTGGCCTGGGGCAGAAGTAATAAGTTCCTTTAAGTAAGGGCTTGACAATGCCATTAACACTTGATGAACTTTTACAAAGTGCCCATCTGCTGCAATAGTCATATCTACTAACTCGGCGTTCTGAAAAAAATGTTAAATACTTAATATTTAAATATTAGTAGTGATAATCACATACCTTAAATTATTATACATAAATTATAACAAATGGACAGAAAATACCTGTTGCAACGAGCTGAATCCATTGCATATACTAGTCTTATATGAATTCCATGATAAAGAATACTGAGATTGAACCATAGCTGTTGTTAGTGTTTAACTAAACAATGGTAGTAGGTATACAATATCAAATAGCAATTTGATTAATAACGAATATCCAAATTCAAATAGGTAAGTAGATAATATTTATTTGTTATCTAAGATATTTTATATTAGTTTTCATTTAACAAACAATAGAAAGGTAATATTAAAACGCAAGTGACAGTTAACTGACTCTATACTGATATAATACTGACGTTTATCAAGGTTACTAGATCCGAATTTTGATTTCGTCCATATTTACTTATAAACTTGTGTCAGTTTTTATCACATTTTGCTGCGTCAAAACTATGTGAACGACGAAAACAAGATGCCCATCTGTACACCTTATTTCTTCACCTCACGTTGCTATTTTCATTAATATATTCCATTGAATTTAAATACTAATATACAGTTTAAAAATATCAAAAGTGTCAAATAGTTTACCTATATTTTATATGTTTAATTAATTTTACACCTAATTTTTGGTAAAAATTGTAAATCTCTTTCCCAAAATATCGCAGAAAAAAATGTCTACCCAAAATTGCGAAAACAGTACCTGATGTGGCAACACTGACATGAACTGACATTTTGCCTAGATTTACTCTGATTGATTTAATTTAAGACTGCTACCATTGAATATTAATAGGTACTATTCTTAATCTAAGGTGTCTCCCCATTTCTAGTTTCCCTACAAACTACAAATGGGGAGTAACCAACCAACTAAAATCTATGGTGTCAGGGCAGGTACGAGCAATATAATGCTCTAGGGGGAAAGGGATTGTTGGCAATGGAGTTTGACAGTCCCAACCTCCACGCGGTTCCCCCTGGAAACCATCGTGAACAATTCTTGTTGAATTCGTCACGATGGGCCAACTGACCTGCTTCATCCTCACCTATCATCCTTCACTGGTGCCCCGCCAGCGTATCACCCATAAAAAAAAAAAAAAAAAAAAATATATATATATATATATATATATATATATATATATATATATATATATATATATATATATATATATATATATATATATATATATATATATATATATATATATATATATATATATATATATATATATATATATGTCTAATAAAATGTAAAAAAGAACCGCAGGTAAAGGACGCTATTTAAATAAATCAATAAAGTAAATAAAGTTACTTAATGATCATTTTTAAGCTAGCAGAGATATACACTACAGTATATTGAGCATTCGAAGGTCTTCTTCAGCATGAGTACAGCAATTATCTCGCATCGTCTTGTATCACACTGTGGGCCGCAGCTCGATGAGTCTGTGAAGACCACCGTGAACTACAACGACATCAAGTTCAGATTTGTGAAGATTGTAACGCCTGCTTAATTTTTTCTTAATTAATATATAACATTGTAAAGCATTTAATTTTCAACTGACCTCTCCGCCCTTCCACCCCTGGGTACGGCCGTTTGGAAGGTTATAATTTACATTTTAACTTAAAACCAATATTATGATAATTCACAAAGGTGAAGCAGCGGGATACTAATAGAGGGGGGGGGGGGGGGAAGAATTGTCAGTAATTGGGACGTTATCCTCATTGCTAGCAATATACCATGGTCAGGTCGACCTCCACGCAATTCTCCCTGGAAAACATCGTGATTAATTATTGTCAAATTCGTCGCGATGGGCTTAACTGACCTGACTTCATTTTCACCTATCATCCTTCACTGGTGCCCCGCCAGAATATAGCGATAGCGCAGGTGAGGTTACCATTCCATTATCATCCATTAAAAAAAAAAAGGTAGTTAAGTTAAAATACTATATGACTATTATTACGATGTTTTAATTGTTAAATACAGTAAATATACAAATTAGTTGTAGTCACTGTATTTTAGTTCAAACAGAGTCTTGTTCTGTAGCTTTAGTTATTGATGTAAATATTAAGTTTTGGTTTGCTTTCTTCAGTATTTTATTTCTATGGGACGGATGACGATGTAAGCATTCCCTGCAACAATAATTAGGTATATATCATATAAAACTGTAAAACAAGGACAGTATTAATGGTTTCATAATGATAACTGACAGAGTACATAATAACAGGTATATTGAGAGCAAAGTCTCAATTTTATGCTTTTTATTTAACTTTTTGACAGCCGGCTTAACACAAATGTATTTTTTTTTTAAAGACACTTGTATTTAGAAAATGACGGATAATCGCGACGTTGCCACACTTCGATAACTTTAAGTTATGAATGCTCTTAATGTATCATGATATAAAGATTAATTATAATTACCCAAATCATAGTGCACTAATCAAATATACCGTAAGGTCCCGGTATAGAAATGGCTACCCCTATCTATCCCATGGGTGTCGTAAGAGGCGACTAAGGGAATTTAATGGTCAAGAGATGGACAGCATCGTCTCTCTTAAAACATCATCAAAGCCTAACTGTGCCTGGCGAGCGTGGCATCTACCAATAGTAGCTACCCTTAGCAAGCAGATTGGCAACCGCATAAGGGGTACCGACGCCGCCTCTTCCGTAAGGGAGGTTTTAACGGCAAAATCCCCCTTTTGGGGTGTCGTATGTTTAGCAGTGAATAGTTAACAGCTGATATAATAATAATAAAAAAAAATCAAACACTAACTAGTACTGCAAAGAGTGCTTGCATTTACATTACACTAACTAGCATAGTAGCGGCTGGTGCGACGTTTTCGAAGAATTGATTGGTTTTCCTAATTAACACAATTTGCGTGTTTACCGCTAAGAAATCCACATTTGCTGTGGCTCCACAATTTCAGAACACGCGCGACATCCCTGGCGTTACACACGTCAAAGGCTACGGTAACCTCTTTTACCATCAGACTGACGGTATGCTTATTTGCCACCATAGTAGTGTAAAAAAATATAATATTGAGGATACGTATATGTCTTGAAAAACTATTTTTTTTAGTTAGAATTACTAGTTTTTTTTTTGTTGAGCCAAAGTTGATCAACTTGATTCAGTGTGATTACTTAAATTATTCAAATCTTTTTTACCTGTTCACTATGACTTCGTCATCAGTATCTATAAACGCGGGACATTGTATAGTACGATAGTCTATACATCTCCAGCGACGTTTTCGTCCTTTATTAGCGATGTGATGATTATAATAAATGTAGCCATTCAATATTAATTGTAATGAACCTCTATTCGAAGTGGAGTAACGCGGCAATTGGGTGTCTGTAACAAAAATAATGATACACGTTATTAATCTTTAGGTGCACGCGAATTCGATCGTGTGACCGATATATATTGATTGATTGGCATAAAAAGTACTAGATTATGTTGTTCTCCATCCCAAATAGGTAGTACCTACTCCAAATTTTGTGACAATTAGTTAAGCCCTTATAACCGTTAAAGGTCACAAACCAAGAGTTAACTCTTGGTTTATAAGACACTCATTTTTATATTTAAAATATTAGCTGCTGATCTGTCAAACGTTGTTTTGTTCCCTACTGTCACCCGCTGTGCTAATTTTTTTCTAATTGTGTTAAAGACCATGCTATTTCACAAGTTAGAACAAACAATACATTGCAAATAGATCAATTATACCAAGTTTTAATACATGTATATATATATATAAATGTAATATTTTATATAATGCAATCAGTATTTTCGTGACTGTGAGCAGATGAAATGGCATATGTCATGTGGAGTTGATTTTCCTTTAAGAATCCATCTCCATATAATTATTTCATTGCTCAGATTGTTAGTCTGGTATAATGCGTTTCTTCAAGCATGTCATATAGTCCTGATATGCTAACTTTTTAATGGATGATAATGGAATGGTAATCCAGCCAGTGCTATCGGTAGACTTTGATGGGGTAGCAATGAAAGATGATGATGTTAAAGCTCAGTTGGCTTTGTTTTTAGCAAAGAATATTCCCATGGGTTATATAAAATTTCAGTCTTACCACAAAAATAATTCACAACATTATCTACTTAAACAGTATTTAACAATGCTATGTCTAAGTGATCAAATATTGACAAATTTATTATGTTAAGTACTTTTCATTTTTAAGATTTTCTTAGACATATAAATAAACAGATGTTGGATAACCATTTGTAGTAAGAAGTCTAAAAATATAAGAAATATATAAGACCTATCACAATATTTTTTTTGCAGTAAGACTGTCCATATGTAAGAAAACAGTAATCATACCATCAATGCTCATCTTTTGTTCTGATTCTCTTATATCAATACTGTTATTTGATTTAATATCACTTTGTAGCTCATCCAATACATTAAAACTTTCAGGTAAATCCAAATCATTATTGATTTGATTATTATTTTGAATAATATTATGCAAAACACTAGCATTGATTATAGATTTTTCAGCATGATTTACAGTGTTAGAATAATTATCACATTTGTCAGAAGTTACTTCTTTCATGCTTTCATCAATGTTATCCAGTAACTGGTCGTTTCCAAAATGTTGTACATCTAAATCATTTACATCATTGATTGTGATGTGAGCTACATAATTATTATGTCTGTAACAAGGACATAAAATATTTATTTATTACATATATTTAAATTTTTTTTATATTTATGTCAGTACTTCAGTCATATAATTACTCATTTATGGGTTCTTCTGATTTTGTAAGATGTAATTGATTATTATTTGATGATGTGATTACATTCTGTAAAAAGAAATACAATAAATGTTTATAAAAAAGAACCACTATTAGTGTCTCACAAATAAATATTATACTTGTTATACCTTTGGACCTATATTTTCCACCCCGGCTAGATGTAAGCATTTACATGCTTCTATAAATGCATTCATATCATCAGTTGGCACTTGCACTTCTCCAGTATAGATATATTCTAAAATATAACTTAATACTTTTTGGCTGATGTGCTGTAAAAATGTTTTACTGATTTAATTATTATTAAAATGAGAATAATGTTCTAGATTCGTTACTAATCATCATTCATATTATATCATTATTAGATCAAACTCATTGTACATTTTATACTCCCCCAACTGTCATACTAACTCCAAAAGTTTATTTATCTAGGCATTTTTATTCTCCAAATATAGATTTTTTTTTAATATCTGACAGATTAAAAAAAATCTATTATCAGAATATTGAAAGTATCCAAATACTTTTGCAAGTTGAAATGACGCTAGGCCAGGCGCAGACTTCAAGTCTTACGTGGCAGTAGCATATAACAACTTTAAACACCTTAAGTAAGTAGATATATTTAAAGGAGTATAGATGTTTATAAAAGGGATCTGGGTAGGATGTGCCAATACAAAAACATTGTCTTGTATCCACTCCATAATAAGAAGTGGGATTTTCAGTTAGATACATGTCTGAGAATAATTATCAATATTGAATAAATATCATTATTGCACCATTTTTAAGGTGGTCCCATTCTGGAAAATAAACTTAAATATGCCAATATAAATTGATGAATGTAAGTTATACTATAATAATCAAACGTTATTTAATGGTAACCAAAGCAAACAAGTACTTACACTTAAAAATATAACTGGATGCTGGCATACAGTAGACTGCAAAATTTCTTTCAAGTAAGGACTAGCAAGAGCAACCACATTCTTATGTACTTTCACAAAATGACCTTCTGCAGCTAAAGTCATATCCACAAATTCTTCTTTCTGGAAGTAATTTAAAATTACATAGAAGTTCAACATTTTAATTTCATTAGATATATATATATATATATATATATATATATATATATATATATATATATATATATATATATATATATATATATATATATATATATATATATATATATTAATATATATTGTAAAGCTACATTATTACACTCCTGGGTTATGGGTGGACCTGTTTCCAGTAAAATGTTATTAAAGGGATCTATGCAATTAGATAAAACATATTTACCTGCTGTAACCTAGAAAAGCCTAAAATCATGTTATTTTTATAGGAATCCCAACTTATACAAAACTGGGTAGACGGCGACATTTTTCTTTTTAGTTATTTCTGTTGAATTGAAAAATTATTATTCAAAAGACAGATTATCAATAAAAGTAAAAAAACATAATATTTAAATTATATGCTTGTATTATAATTAAGTACCTAAAGTCACAGAATACATAATGCATTGCATTGCATGTTCCGATGAACTATTTTTAGCAAAAATACAACAAAAGATAACATTCTTATATATGTATTAATTACTTTATACAATAATATAGTAACAGTATTACCTTAAGATATCAATTTCTTAATATTATTGATAGTAAAGACAAGTTTTTACTACTTCCCGTAATATCTGTCAATTTCTAGAATAGATCTCGTAATAGAGTCAATATTAATTATATTTGATGAAATTTAAAACATCAAGATAAAAAGAATGGTGTACAAAACAGTAATTTCGTTTAGAAATTTTAGTGTGTAAATAAAGGGTCTGTACTAATCGCATAGACTGAGAATAGTTGACGTCACACTGCAAAGATAATTCAATGACATTGACATAATTTCCCTATTCTGTGACCTTTGATTCTGTCACACTGTCACCAACATCACAGAGTACCTTGTTCTTAGAGAGTACCTAACCACAATTTTAGAATAATAATTAGTATTATCATTCATAATAAATTAGTTTCAAGTTCGGTTCTCTCGTTTTTACATTTCTTGTTCATTTGTTATAATAATTAAACCAAATGATATCAGTTTAGCTTAGTTACATTTTCTTTTTATTCTTAAAGTGAAAAAAAAAAAAAAAAACAAAAAATGTTATTAAGTAAATATCGCCAGATAACGTATTGTTCATCTATTTTTAACAGTTTTCGAAGGTAAGTTTTATAAAATTTTGCGTAATTATTAAAATAATTTTATGAATTGTAATTATAATTTTCTTCAATCTTGTGTTGATAACATTATATGGTAAGTCGGTATCCTTAGGGGCGCATATATATAATTTCACTCACCAACATGTTCTTATAGATATTTAGAATATAAAATAAATATTAGTTGACATAACATTGTTTTATCCTCTACCAAGAACATTTAACCCTTAATCAGGCATAGGACGATTTATCGACCACCTAGGTAATTGGAGTTTTATAGTGATCTTTGTCTTTTTTTTAATTCATATAACCTTTATTTGATTACCAATATTTGTATCTTTCGTAAGAAGCTATACTATTTTACTAAACAATTCATTTTGGGAAAAATCAGTATTCAAAGAAAGTGGTTATTATATACCCTATACCCGTTAGGCGGTAGTATAATATGGACACTTTTTTTAATCATACAAGAGATGATTTTGAAATAAAAATATAATTGTAAATTGTTAGGTTTTTTAGAACAAAAATAATAATCTAGGTTTTTTTTAAATAACATTCTACGTTGTTTTAACTAAAATAACAATCTTCCAGTAGTATAAAATTTTTTTTATCATTGATTAACAAATAGGGATAATGGAAACAAATTATAAAACGACAGAGAGCACTTTTTTTGTCTTAATTTTAATATTTTTTAAGAAATAGATCTTAGATATACATTGTACAGGTAAAAATTAAGAACACACCATATTTAAAAATATGTTTTAATGCCAGTGCACACAGGGCCTGATTAAGGGTTAATCTGTTTTTTCTTGTTGGAATATAGCGATAATAAAACTGTGTTTATGGTTCTAGCCCTTTGTGGCGTATCCAGTGTCTACCGATAGCACAGGCGTGTCACCATTCATTTCACCGAGGTTAGCCCCTTATCAATCAAGTGTGTTGTTTCATATGCACTGATAGACTGAAAATGCAATCACAAAAACAAGACCAGGAAATAGTATTTTTTTTATTTAAAGGATGATAATGAAATGTTAAGCCTACCTGTGCTAACAGTATACACTGATGGGGCACCAGTGAGTGATGATAGGTGAGAAAGAAAAGGTAGGTCAGGTCAGTTGGATGAATAACTGGAATGTTTTCATTCTCATCTATCACCTCTTCACTGGTTCTCCCTTGAAACTGTCATGGATAATTCCTGATGAATTCATCATGATGGGCTAACTGGCCTGTTTTCATTCTCATCTATCACTCTTCACTGGTGCTCTGCCAGCATATTCTGTTAGCGCAGGCAGGGTTACCATACCATTTTCACCCATCAAAAAAAAGATACACATGGAATTTAGCACTATGGCTTCCAGGGCAAACCATATGGAGGTTGACCTGACAGGGTATATTGCTGGCAATGGGACTGGTTGTCCGCATTACTAACAATCCCTTCCTCCCCACCAAAAAATAGTTACACTAGTTTATATAATGTAAATTATGCATATAACTCAAACTACCATTTTTACTTATCTGTATTTACGTTTTATTCAGATTAAAAAAGTAGATGTTCTGTAATATGTCAAGTGGTATTTATGTATTACCTATTCTAATTTTATCACATTGGTAGCTGTACAACATTGTTCTCATTTCTTATTGAGGTGGTACCTGTAGAAATATGTATTATTTTTAATAGCATGCATAATACATGTCAGAACAGCATCTAAAATATCATGTATATTGTAATAAATTATGAGTTTCTTATTTATTATTTTATATCATAAACATATTATTATTTTAAAAATATTGATAAATCGTGTTAATACATTGCTTAATTTTTTTTACAGATATAGTACATTAAAAAAGGATCAATATGATATTGTCGTAATTGGTGGAGGAGTAGTTGGATCAGCTTCTGCCAGAGAATTATTACAAAGATATCCACAGTTACGGATAGCAATTGTGGAAAAGGAAAAAAAATATGCTTCCCACCAAAGTGGTAATAACAGTGGAGTAATTCATGCAGGTATATATTATAAACCTGGTTCATTAAAAGCAAAATTATGTGTAAGAGGTCTTCAACTCACATATAAATATTTGGATGAAAAAGGCATAAGGTATTCAAAATGTGGTAAATTAATTGTTGCTACCCAAAGGGCTGAGGTGCCAAGATTACTAGATTTATATGAACGTGGGCTTAAAAATGGTGTTAAAGATATACAATTATTAGACAATAAAGAAATGCACGAAATTGAGCCTAACTGCAAAGGAATACAGGCTGTTTGGTCTCCTCACACTGGTATAGTAAGTTGGGAAGAAGTTACAAATTCATATATAAAGGACTTTGTTAAGAGTGGTGGTAAAAGTTATTTGAATTTTGAAGTTACTAAATTTGTAGAAGCAGAAGATGCAGATTATCCTGTTATGATAATTGACAACAAAGGTTCAGCTATCCAAGCCAAATATGTCCTCACTTGTTGTGGGTTGCATTCAGATACCATAGCCGTTTTAACCGGTTGCCCAGAAGAACCAAAGATTATTCCATTTAGAGGTGAATATTTATATGTAGTTCCACACAAAAGTAATATTGCAAAAGCCAATATTTATCCAGTACCTGATCCAAGATTTCCATTTTTGGGAGTTCATTTAACTCCAAGGATTGATGGGCGTATTATAGTGGGACCAAATGCCATTTTAGCTTTTTCTAAGGAAGGATACAGGTAAGATTAAATTATATAATTGGTAATTTATGGAAGGGTACCCATTTTGTATCACATTAAAGCCTATTAAAGATACCACTGCTATTTTGTCTGTTAGTAAATTAAATAAGTAGTTTGTCGACAAATTGCGAGATAAGGCGTCGAATTCGTTTCATCATATCAGTCGTTAACTATCCACTGCTGAACATTACCCATAAAGGGAGGTTTTACTAGTAATTGCCGCGCTTGGCAGGCGGGCTGGCAACCGCAGTTAATCTTTGGTGATGTTTTAAGAGGGATGCTGTTGCCCATCCCTCGACAATTCCCTTAGTCACCTCTTATGGAAAAGGAAGGGTAGTTCATTCTATACCCGGACCACACGGCAATTCGTTTAATATTAAGTAAGAAAATATATTTCAAAGAAATGAAGGCAATCTAGACAAGAGGAACAGATGAATATTTACTAATAAAATAATTTAACGGTTTCATATTTATATATAAATTTACTGAAATAGGTATATTGTATTTAATAAATCAAATAGGCGACATCATGTCTATTTAATTAGTCATTAGATAGTTTCACAATAATACACATTTTATCTACGAGTTGTAAAAAAACTGGTCTGTTTGTATTTGATAAATATTATTTACTTATTACATAATATGTTAATATGTAGACAGATAATTAAAGTTTTATCTCTGCCTCCGTGATTTATTATTATCTAAATGTTTTCAGATGGGGCGATATCAATTTAAGAGAATTGAAAGAAATATGTTCATTCTCTGGATTTCGTAAAATGGCTATGAAATATGCTAGTTTTGGAATAAAAGAGATGGCAAGATCAGCTATAATGCCATTACAAGTAATGCAGATACAACGATATATACAAAATTTAACTAGTGCAGATGTTGAGAAAGGTCCAGCTGGTGTACGAGCTCAAGCTATGGCAAAAGATGGTATTTTATTGTCCTTGTTCTTTCTTAAAACTTTTTTGACACAATTATGTTTTATTTGCTTGTAGAAGGAAATTTATTATCTTTGGATGTTATTTGAACAGATCATTGCAATTTTGGCGCAACGTAATTTTTTACTCTTGAATAGTAATGATAAGTGTTACATAATCACACCAATTGTTCCAGAGTAAATATAAAAAGAAAAAATAAAATAAAATTATAATTGATTCTTATAAAGAAAATTCCATTTTCTAAATTAACTTGACTGGAAATCATATTTAATTAAAAAAAAAAGCTTATTTTTAAACAAATCAGTGTGCCTACTACTGCGCTATGGATGTTTTTATCAATAACATTGATAGTATTATTAAATAAAGAAGATAATGGCTCATGATTATTTAATTTCGCCTTTGTGCTCGGTAAGATAAATGATTACTTATACCTAAATGGTACTTTATTATGTGTTTCAGGCACGTTGATTGAGGATTTCGTATTTGATTCGAAACCAGGAACTGGAGCTATTGGGAGCAGGGTTTTACACTGTCGTAATGCACCATCACCAGGCGCTACATCATCTTTAGCTATTGCGGAAATGATAGCAGATAAAATGAAAGAGGAATTCAAATTGTAATAATTTCACTTCATTCAGTCATAGTTTTCGCTCGAATTTTCATAACACGATTACTACTCCAATATGAGCGCTATTGTGAAGTGGCGGCACGACTGAAAATTATAACACATTTCGTACTCACTCACCACTTAACCAAGTCCGATGTTACATGAGCATATCATGAGATACTTGTCACGATTACAATATTGTGCTATGTCATTTAATGGTCCTCTCCTTTATATACAATTTGTAAATTGTATAAAGTAAAAAATTGTTTTGTAGATTTAATGTTTTGTTAAAAAAAACTAGGGTATATTCTTTATAGCTAAACTCTACTAATTATTAATTTTTACTGTAAAGCGTTAAGGAGTTCTTATCATTATTACCATGAACAAATAAACTCATACGTGGTTTCAGTTGCTAGCCATAACACAGTACCACTTGTACCGGAACAAGCGGTCTTATGACCTTGCTTGAAAAGAAATGTAATTAAAGGAGTTTCTTAGCCAACAGTGTGGAGGTATTACTAAATGGTGATAGAGGTACATAACTAAAATAAAAAACAGTTTATTAGTAGTTAATTCGATCTCCACCAATTTTTATAGCTAGACTAGGCGTCTTTTGACATACCCCGCAAAATGCGGTATTTATTTTCATTGTTAGCTGTCAATTTATAAAATAATGATGAAAATGACAAATGTATGGACTAGTTGTGATGAAAATTGTTGAGTAATAACTATTATGAGTCATCCTCTGCTTGAATTATAAGCTGACAAATAATTATAATACAGTGATGAATAGTTTATTGATCACTAAACAATGGTGAGAAAAAGATAACCAGTGGGACCATTTCTGATATTTTATTTAATCTAGTCTCTGAAAAGACTATATATAGCTCATGATTCTTAATTGCCATTTAAAAATTTAAATTAAAAAGGCATTTTAAGCATTTTTATTATGTATTATTTTTAAGAAATGTATGTATATTAAATGTTTAGTGGACAAATTCATATGAATAATATGCATTGCTGATTAATATATTATTATTTATATAATATTTGATTGATTTATAATTTTAAAAAGTAAAAAATGCATAATTTTATTTTAGACATTAAAAACAATATATTTTTTATGTTAATCAGAACTGCTTTATTCATAAAAACGTCAAACCTCTCATAAAGTTCTTTTAGCTACTGAACTGTTTTGTCTCTTTCTTTTGTGCTAAATTCTCGGTTTTAATGAAAGTGACAAAACAGTGTAATAATTAAAATAGGTTTATAGGAGTTTTTAATTTTTATGAATAAGGGGAGAAGTTTATAGATAATCTCAATGTGCTATATTATTATGTGTTCTGTAAGGATTGTAAATTGAAGGTGCTATGAAACGGATTGCAAAATTAGTCAGTCTTAAGTACAATATGTACAGACTACTTAGATATACATTAAACGTTTTTGTTATAGTTTGTTTATTGTTATTTTTATAAGTATTTCTAATTATTGTTAATGTTAAGAGTGTAATTATTGTAGAAAATATCTAATATTAAGTATACCTTTAAAATCAGTTGAACAGTTTCGGAGTTAGGTGAATGAATATCGTAACACAATACACTGTAAAGAAATTGATATATAAACTTTTATATACATTAGTTGTGTAAGTATTGAAGAATACAACTTTATAAGACAACACTCATACAGTTTTTCTTTTATATTATAATTAAGATTCTGTCCCAAAAAAAAAAAAAAAAAAAAAAAAAAAAAAACTTTAGTTGTGGCAAAATTAATTATTTTAATTTGGAAAGTGAACTACTGAACCGGCAATATACCCAACCAGGTTGACCTCCTCGCGGTTCCACCTGGAAACTATCATGATTAATTCCTGATGAATTCATCATGATGGGCTAACTGGCCTGTTTTCATTCTCATCTATCACCCTTTACTGATGCTCCGCCAGCGTATCCCGTTAGCGCAGGCGGGGTGACCACACCATTTTCACCCATCAAAAAAAAAAAACTACTGAACCGATTTTGATACAATTTCTTTGGAACCATTTTGTAAGTATATCCTTTTAAAAATAAGATATTAATACTAAAGATAAAAAAAAATCCAAATTGGTTTACCACTGACGGAGTTAGGAGATAACAGACATTATAAAACTATACAACTGGAATGAGAACCTCTTTCTTTTAGTTAGTTGAAAACTAGCAACTCGGGGCGGGTCTTCACATGGGTAGTATATGTAATGTAAGCATATAGTGCATATATGCTTACATTTTTTGCATTAGCTTTTTGTGTCAAGTATGAATTAGATGGGTATAATAAGCTACTGTTAAAAAATTGTAATATGCCATATTTTGAGAAATTTTAAACAACTTCTGAACAATAATATTGTCATGTATAAAAATAAAAGAAAATTATAATTTGTTCTTTTATTACTTTGATCTCTTTTTTAACTTCAACATAATACTTACATTAAATGATGAGGTACATTAATATATATCATAAAATTTGATTTACATATGATTTACATCTATATTAGTAAAATATAGATATATTCCAATATCAAATTTTTGTTGAAATACTTTTCTAAGTATCAACTAGTTATTCAGTAATAATACCTCTACTAGATAAATATACAAACTGTACTTGTAAATCATATACTGTTGTTAAATGAAATGCAATATTGCTAATAACAACAATGTATTCAGAAAATCCAAACATAGAGTAAACTGAAATAAAGAAATTACAATATTAGATTCAATTATGATATATTTAGTTTCAATGAAAATATTATGTGATTTTCTATTGTAAACTGACTATAAAAAATTATGTTTTGTGGAAGTACCTTTAAGTATAATAATTATATCTACTAGCTTTTACCTCCAATTATATTATGTGGTTATCGAAAAGTTGACAGACCATACAAATATTTATATTAATCGAACATAAGTATCTACAAATATATTTAATTATTAGGGTTTTGACACTTTGAAATTGGGAAATTAGCATAAAAGAAAAATATAAGACTTCAAAATAAATTTATGAATCCCTTGATTTTTTTGTGAATAAAAGTTAATGATAATATAAATAACTATGATGAATAATTAATTTGGTTTTAAGATATAACTAATTTAATATCCTTTCTAATATTATAAATGTGAAAGTGTTTGTTTGTTTGTTACCTCTTAAATACTAAATAGATCAATCAATCATTATAAAATTTGGTATATTGGTACTACATGGGATAAAGGTCATAGGCTACTTTTTATTCTTGTCAGTGAATATATCTTAGTCACAAAGTGATGGGTAAAAACCAGTTATATATAATCCTGAAATATCTTACAATGATAGTTTATAATTATCTAATATTTTAGTTTGCTATAAGAGATTTTTCCAATTATCATTAAAAAGATATGATTCATAAAATGTTTCATTGGTTCAATTTTAATAGGTAATGCAAACATAAGGTTACTTAATGAACTTGATATTTTTTTTTTGTTATTTTAAACAGATATTGTATGTATGACATCTATGTAATGTCACATTATATTAATAAAATGTAGACAAAACTTACCATATGCTTCACACAGTCGGTTATGCCTCAGAAAGAAGTAAGCAGCAAGAGTAAATGAACTTATATTTACAAAGAAGGCTCTCCATTTTAATTTGACTGATTGCATTTCTAAACTTGTAATATTAGGCCTCCTTCTATACCTTGTAAGGATTATACATATCAATAACATATAAAATATTGATGTACCAATAAATGTTTTGAATGATACTTCATGATATGCTGAAAAAACAAATAATGCAATGCCATAAATGTGATTGTTACTGTCTTGAAAAATGTACAAATAGAATTAAAAGAGATTAACATATGATAATAATGAAAATTGTAAGCTACTAAGAGCTGTGTGTTATGTGACTATCAAAACACACTGGCAGGGCACCAGAAAAGGATGATAGATGAAGATGAAACAAGGCAGTTGGCACATTGTGACAAATTTAACAATTGTTAATCATAATAATTTCCAGAGGGAACCGAGTGAAGATTGACCTGATAGGATGTTGTTAGCAATGGATCAGTTACACTCCATACATAGCAATTCTTTTCCCCAGGTCATGACATAGCCTTTTGAAGCCAATGGTCAGAATTTTATAATTATATAAAATGGCCAATATTTTTTTTATAGTTTGTATTAATAAAACTTATAAAAATATAAACAAACTCATACTTAACTGGGTCATAACACAGTGTCAATATTCAATATAAAGTGTACAAATAAAAAATTGGTTAATAGATTTAATGTTTCAATTTGTTACTAATTTTATTTAGAAAGTATTCTTGTGATAATTTCAATAAAACCAGGTTCGACTTTCAATAAGTTCTATCATAAACTGACTAGAAATAAAATTGGAAAAAGTATTTGTGTGACCTGTGTTTTTTTAAATGAGTGATAATGGAATGGCATCCATGCCTTTGCTAATGGTATACAATGGTGGGGCACCAGTGAGAGATGATTAATGAGGATAAAAGGCAGGTCAATTAGCCTACTGTGATGAATTCACCTGAAATTAAACATACTGGTTTCTGGTACACAAACTATGAAGAGGTTGACCTGACAAGGTGTATTGCTAGCAATGGGTAAACTAGACCGCCGTTACTAACTTTTCCTTTCCCATATGACTTGTTAGATTGTATATTCTCAACCCAGAATTAAAGAATTATGAAAAACTGAAATACTTACGATAGTTAGCAGATGATGTCCAATGTGTCAGTCCTAATAATGCAAAATTCTCTATTACATTTAATAATATGGCTAACTTTACTACAAAAATGCAATTTTCCCTAACAACACTTTTATAATAGTTCCATCGTAAATATATTATAAAAAACCTTATTGGTGCATGAATGTATATTGCAGTTTTCCAAATTATATTTTGCGGTTCATAGTTTCCAATGGATGCTGATATTGACGGGAATATATTTGGGACTTTACAATGTGTATTATTTGCTTTTTCAAAATCTTTGTACATAGTCATCAGTACACAAGTTACAAAAGCAACTAATGGCAGTGATACTGTAAAGAATCCCAGTTTGGAAACTCGAATTCGTATAAAATAACGTTTTTTTCCTGAAACATTATGCAGGGGAAGATACATTAAATTCGTACACTATTTACGGCAGTCGAAAGTTTTTCTGTACAATCAGGAAGATTTTGAATTCATAAAGATTTTTCGAATGGAAACTTAATGAATAATTAGTAAATAGGAAATGATTAAAGAACATTTTCTTGTTTAATGTTTTTTAATATGTCAATGTCATTTTCAAGGTATACATATATATGCATAGACTAGAGAGCTATGCCTATAAAGATATATGTCATTTATTTCAATATCTGTCAACTATCTGTCTGTAATTTTGACAGTAAGTACCATAATATCAACGTAATCTCAATATTTCAAGAACTTAAAAATACCTAAACGGAATTAAAAATTACCAGATATAAACTGAAGACAATGGCTGTATAGGCTTAGTCCTTTTGCCTTTCTTATGTATAAGGTAAAACGGAACCAAAAAAAAATAAGAACAAGGGAAATCTTTGAATATGAAATCAATTAATCTTATTTTTTTTTAAATGGATGATAATGGAATAGTAACTCCGTCTGAGCTAACGGTATATACTGGTGGGGTACCACTGAAGGATAATAGGTGAGAATGAAAAGGCAGGTCAGTTAGCTCGCCGTGACAAATGCGACAAGTATTAATCATAATGGTTTCCAGGAGGAACCGCGTGAAGATTGACCTGACAGAACTTGTTAATAATGTCGGCATTAGTCGCCATGACTAACAACCCCTACATTTATATGATTTAAATCACACATAGATGTACCGGGTAACAAGCTGGCTGATAACACGGTGAAACAAGCAGCTACTTTCAGAACTGTGACTCAAGTCCACCCGTTTCTTATGTTATATGCACGCTATTGGAGCCGTGAATATGAACAACTAGCTTATAATTTGCATAGCTACTACGACGACTTACGCTAGACGTTTTACGTCTTGTGGATACTAAGAATAAGGAATTATAGAAATCTTTGATCAGCATGCATCCCTTGGTTATATATACTTTGGTCAGTATGTGGTCCGTTATACTGTGATATACAGTGTGGCCGTTTCTGAGGCGCCATTTCTCTAAACTTTAAAATTTCGATTTTATAATCATAGCGAAATCTTTATTTAAGGACCAATATGAACTTGGATTTTTAATTTAAGGTAGTATGTTACACTACGTCTATGAGATAGTAGACAGAGGGAATCTTGTGCCAACAGTTATATTTATTAGCAAAACATGGCTCAGACTAGAATTTCATTTCAGATATAGGAGAAAAATATTAGATTTTAATATTATATTCGACAAAATGTTTGATTGAGTGGTATTTTAATTGAAATGAAATTTGGTGTTGATCTATTGCAAGTTGAAACCTTAGTATATAGTACCTAAATTTGACTAACTGACCTTGAACATTGTCGATATTTCGGGACGTTGCTTAAATGACATCTATTTTTTTCAATGAACCATCCCTGTAGATAGAATAAGTACTTTTTTACTAGATGAATGATGATATATTCGTCTATATTAACGGAAAATGGCGGGGCACCGGTAGAGGATGAAGTCAGGACAGCTGGCCCATTGTGGCAATTATAATAGGAATTAATTGCAATGGTTTTCAAAGAGCTTTGGTTGATCTACCAGGATGTACTTTATTAACGAGTGAAAATAAATTAATATCTTATCTGCGCTATCAGTGTACTTTGGCGGGGAACCAGTGAAATATGATAGGTGTGGATCTATCTCATCTATTCGGCCACTGTTATTTTAAACTTGTAAGCCGACAAAACGGGGTCAATAGTGGGGAAAAGGATTATTAGTAATGGGTGTAATAGCTCCATTGGTTCATACTCTATTTTGTTTTAATAGATGATAATGGAATGGTAACCCCGCCTGCGCTAACGGTATACGCTGGCGGGGCACCAGTGATAGATGATAGGTGAGGATGAAAAGGCAGGTCAGTTAGCCCATTGTGATGAATACACTTGGAATTCAGCACGATGGTTTCCAGGGGAGACCACGGGGAGGTGGACCTGTTAGGGTATATTATTAGCAATGGAACTGATAATCCGCAATATTAATAATCTCTTCCCACCCGGTTCATACTCTATTGACTTTTGGGTCGACCTCCACGCGGTTCCTTTTGGGTTATCATTTCATTTTCACCCATTAAAAAGTGACAAATCATAGATAATAAGAGAATGTTTACCTAACTGTTCCTGATTATATATATATATTATATATATATATATATATATATATATATATATATATATATATATATATATATATATATATATATATATATATATATATATATACAATTTGTGTGTACCCATTGATGTGCGTGCAGAAAAATAACTAGATATATATATATATATCAAGGGCGGAAGTTTTATCAATAATCTTAAATAGGCTAGGTATTTATTATTGATTTCGCAAGAACCATGGATACGGTAAACAAGTACCACTAAGTAAACTACAAAAATGATTTAAAAGCAGCTGAAAATCCGAAAACAGGAAGATTATACAGTACACAGTTGTACATTGTGTTGATCAGTTTCACATTACGCATTATTTTTCAAATTATTTTCTTTAATTATTCAAAATATACACGCTCTTTATGATATGGCCATAATAGTCTTAACGAAATGGAGGATCTAATAAGAAAAGACATATTTAAGCAAAGGGATTTATATAGACTTTCTCCAGATTACAAACCTTCGGACACAGTACTACGTTTGGAGTTGAGGAGAGATTTGGTGAGGATAATTTATTTTTTGATGCATTAGTAATTTAGCCGTGCCGTTATAGGCTGTGCTAATTTCGTAGATGTATTAATTGACCGAAATAAAAAACAGCATAGCATATATATTTGTCCGGAAAGTACGTATAAAAGTTTTTTAAAAATTTTATTTTACAATTATTCAGGTAAATCAATTTTATCCCCTTCAAAGTACTCCCCCTGTGACATAATGCACTTGTGCCAACGCCGTTTCCACTGTGAGAAGGCTCCTTGTTGTAGGTTTCTCAGCTGCCCCGTCGTAGCTTTTTTTATCTCATTTATGTCCCCCAAATGCCGCCCCCGAAGTACCAATTTGGTTTTTGGGAACAAGAAGAAGTCACACGGGGCCAAATCCGGCGAATATCACCGTAATGGAATTTTTACTCAAAAACTCACGGACAACAAGAGAGGTGTGGGCAGGGGCATTAAATAACGCCCCTCTCGCGCCAATTCTACTCGTGCCAAGCTTTTGTGAGCACATCGACGTAGAATTTTCCATCAAATATATCCCCCGAACATCGAAAAAAACAATCAACAATACTCTTTATATTACGACGCGCTGCTCTTCAACGGAAGCGGGCTCCATGCCGACGGGGTTTCGTTAAGAGGTAACTTCACAGATGGCGTGACAAGCCATCGCACCGCACGGCGGTCAGACCAGAACTGAAGCATTGTTAGGGACATAAGGAAGGGGTCCTGTGCTTATATCGCATTCCAGAACACTTTTATACGAACTTTCCGGACAGACCTCGTATATGTACGTACCTAGGCATAGTGTGTTTGCTTATCTTAAAGTACATCTTGATCATAAACCTTTAACTAGATAGTATTAAAACAAACGCTTTACTAATCAAGTTTTTGTGTCCATAAATATAAATAATCAGTATGCAGGTCCAGTTTAGTGTACATGATGTTCCAGGATAAGTTTTTGACAGCTCCCCCCCTCACCCCGAACTTTTGGATTCTCGACCGCGTCATCCCCTATAATATATTTGTAATTGGATGAAAATGGAATAGTAAGCTCGTTCAAGGAGAACCGCGTTGAGGTCGATCTGACTGAATATACTCTATATTTATTACCGTTAGTTAAGCTGTTAATCCTCGTTATTAACAATCGTTTCGCCCTTTAGGCTGATACTGTCAGAAAGTATAATTATTATTTAGTAATTAAAAAAAAAAATAATGAAAAACAATACAAAGTTCAAGATCACCTTCCTCCTTCATCATATTTTTCTTATTATCATGTACTTAGCACAAGGTTACCATATTATTATTTCACTGAATACATATAGTGCCTATATTAAATAAGTCGATCAGTTGAATAAAATTACGAGTAGATAATTATTTAAAATATTTCCAGGTCAAGACTACTCATAATCACGGAATAATGAAGAATATCAATTGGCAAAGGTACAAAATTTTTATAATTCACCGGCACTCATCTCGTGTTGTGCTAGAAATACTATCGTATTATTTTGTAATGCATAACAGTTAACTATTACACTAATTTAGTAAGGATTATTTTTGCAAGTTCAGCGTTTAAGGTTAATGAAATTTTAAAACTTTTTCAGGAAAGAAATGCGGAATTCAAAAGATAATAGAGTTAATAAAGAAATAACAAAAATTCGAAACGACTTCCAATGCAGCAATTTGAAAAATCAAATAATGTTAAAAGATGCGATTAAATCTGTCGATTCTTTGGGAAATAATGGTTACCGGTTTAATAACAGGTTATTAATAAACGATTTAAATGAAATAACAGATTCTTGTTTTAGTGAAACGTTAGAAGATAGTGGCAAATTAATTCTATGTAATGATGTAGATTTTAAAATATATAGTAATCCGAAAATGGTTGAAAAGGAAAATCGAAAGTGTAAGACTCAGAATATGAAACCGTTCCATGAAGAAAGTAACAGTAATTTAAATAATCACATAACGAACAATTCTGATAATGAAGATATTAATATAATGCGGGTTGATTGTACATACCCTTCTAAATCGTTAAAGAATACAGAAATATCCGACTGTGATGTAAATTCTGTTTTACAAACAAATAACTTAATTACAGAAGAATCTTCTAACATGATAGAAAATATAAAAGAACCAACAAATAATTTACAAACGACACTGATTATGATGGCAATATCTTCAAAATCGAATGAAAATGATATACATGAAAATTCTACAAATGTTGCAGAACCTTTGAATTATGAAGAATTAACTACAAGGAATATACAACAAAATACAACTGTAGTAAATAACAAAGTATATTGTAAAGAAATTCCAAATTTTTTGAAGGTAACAGCATTTAAAGTTGTAATTAGCGACAAACAATTATCCATTTTACGTAAATATATAAAAAAGTGGCGAGATTACGTATGTAATAGAAAAGAGCATTATTCTCAACAAAGACTACAGACTCTAAATAATTTTTTTGATAAACTTTCACGACGAAAGGATACAAATAACTCATCAGAGTCCATAAGTAAATCCAAACAACTTGTACGAGACTATAGTTCATATCAACACAGGTATATTTTGTTATATTATAGGTAGATTCTTAGTTTAAAGTACCATTTACGATTTCTATATCACTTGTATGTATATCCTTTAACATGAATAGGTTAGTATCAAATTTTTATACGATTTAAATTATTATAGAATATTTTATTTTTTTAGATATAAAATACAAAAACATATAATTGCACTACAAAAGGTGAAACTTGAAGAGCAAAACAGATTAATAGAGGAACTAAAGTATAATAAAATAGTAGAAGCTTCGAGACAATCAGTCGATGCTATGAGGGAAGAAGTACGAAAAACATATTATGAAATAGACAGACAGTTAAAGCCTAAGATAAAATGTCTGACTAATGAACTAAAGATACACGAGATTGAAGGTAAGCAATTTATTAAATTTAATATTATAAATTGATATTGAAAATTATTTTAGATTCAAGAGCGTTCATAAGAAATAAAACGTCTGAATAATATATAAAGTTAATTATCAATATTTGTAAATACATAAAATTAAACTGATAGTTTAGATATAGACATATACACCTCTTAAAGTGTTATTAAACAAATCATTACCTTTAATATAGAACTAAACTTGGTATAAAGACAGTAGATACATGATGAATGTGGAGTGTAAGAGGAAAGTGTGGAGGAGTATGCCGCTTGTAAATTCGGTGACCAAATTTATTATTCACTTAGGGGATATTGGTTCACTTCTTCCCAAAACCTTGACCAAATTGGTACCTCTCTTCGGGGGCGGATACATCAGACCCAAAGGCAAATCATTACCTTTAATTCTTTGTTCTCTACTTCTGTTTTTTTAGTTTCAAGTGATACACAGAAATTTTATTATAACTTCTTTCTTTCATTATTTTTAGAACCGTCACTTGTTTTACATTGCTTAAAAGTCCCTCAGTTTTTACAAAGAATGGAGAAAAGAGCTCGTGAAAGAGAGGAAAAACATGCAATTATAAGAGAAAGACGAAGGCAAATGGAAGAAGAGCGTATTAGATTAAAACAACAGGTAAACTGGTTCTTTGTTTCATATACATTTTGTTCTCTCAAAAAGTGACTTCAGTCATAATCACACATACACTTATAGATTGGATTAAAAATATTGTAATTTAAAACGCGAAATCGTGCCTACAAGTTCATGTATATTCTTCTTCAAGTGTATTTTATACAAATTGTTTAAAAAGTTAAAGTTGCAATTAATATTATAGGCAGAATTGGCGAAAGTTGAAATGGACAAGGAAGAGAAAATGAAAAGAATAAAGGAACTTCGGCTGAAACGAAAAAGAGAAAAGATAGATGGCATACGCAGAAAACAATATGCTGAAAAAATGAGAGCACTGGCAGTAATGGCAGATTTACATTATGAAAAGAATTTATTAATAAAGTATGGCGTACGGCCTTTTAAGATATTATTATCTATAAAACGTGATAATATTGAGAGGGCCAAGGCACATTATACCTTTCAACTTAAAAAAAATGTCTTCCTGCACTTTATGTGGTACACTGAGGATATGTGGTTTGAAAGAAATTATAAAGCTGAAGATTTTTATAGAAAGAAAATACTGAAGAAAGCATTCAATAGTTGGAAACTGGTAAGTTAAAAGATTTTTTCAAAAGAAAACAAAGAATATCTAAAAACCTTTTCGAAAGATTGAATAATTTTACAGATATTATGTACCTACTTATTATGCCAGGTATTAAGATTTTATTGAAATTACGTGTAGCCACTACTTGGCACCGATATCACGGAGTGTCCATACTCCAGTTGTTCAATGTAAATGTTTTTTTTTTTAATAAGTGATAAGTGGCGGGAATACCATGTCGGTAATCCTGTCTGTACTATCGGTATACGTCGGCACATCGGCAGGGTATCAATGAGGAATAACAGATGAAAACGAATGCAGGACAGTTGGGCCATAATGACGAATTGGACAAATTAACCACGATGGTTTCTAGGGGGAATCGTGTTGAAGTCAACTTGACAAGGTATAAATCAAGCATTGCTAGAAAAGCAAATGCAAGGATTGCTAGAAATGAGGGTTAGCGTCACTGTTTAACAGCACAGTTTACGTTAGCAAACAACCTTTTACTCCCTAATCATATATATAAGTTTAATACCAAGGTTATATTTTTTGTGAGAATAAAAATGAAATGGTAGCTTCGCCTGTGATGTTGGTTAATTTTGGTGAGGTACTAGAGAGATACGATAAGTGAAGACTGATGATGACGGCAGGTCAGTTGGTCCATCGATGGATAAAGTCACCAGAAACTTACCACGGTGGTTTCAACGGACAATTTTTATGTATATAACTGGAAATATCAAACAATCTGATAGCCCATCTGTCATTCAATTATACGTAAGCTGCGTAGCATCTTGGCAACAGTAACACGTGTGGGACAGAAGTAGCAATGCAGGTGATTTTTGTAGTTTTCCGTGGAAGGCGGCAATAGTCAAAAAATTACCCGATTAGTATGTGTATCACTTATTTTATTATTTTATTTAAATAATATTTGTTTTTAATTTTTCAGGCTTATCGTACATTTGTCATAAAGAAGCAAGTAGCCGAAGATTATTATGATTTATATGTAACACAGTTAGTGTTTAGAAATTTTTGTAAAGGAATAGAAATTATCAAGAAAGAGCAAGAATTAAAATTACAGAAAGCAATAATATATCATAATAGGTATCTTATCGGTCAATAAATAATTTATTTGCATAAACTCAGGTACAGTTGTGGCTGTAGTGTAGGTATTATTAATACCGAAGTTTGGACTTCCCAGGTAAAACTGGTAATATTGCGACGTCTGAGGTCTATTATGTCCTTTCTTAGAGTTAGCTACTAATTCCTGTGACTGGAATTTTAGGATGTTCTTAGCAGGGATGTTTGTTATTTTCTCAGGATATAAACTGAGGAGATAAAGAAAGGAAAACACTCGAAAAAGAGTAATGATACATATGCAAAGGATATGTATTTAGTAGCGGATCTATAGGTAACATTTGGGGTCTTTGGCAAATTTATTGGAAACCATTCATTATATAATGACAATAACAATAACAAAAAAAAATTAAAGAATTTTCGATGGATATAATAGGCAAGATGCGTAGCTGTTCTTTATATTGAAAGTTTATTTGTATAATTCGCATACTTTCTTAATACCCTAATTTAATTATTGTGTTTAAGTGGGTTGCAGTTCTTTATGGCAGTCTATGGGGGAGCCGTATGTCCAGCAGTGGAAGGATAATGGCTGAAATGATGATGATGATGATGAAGTAGGCTGCAATAACAAATGATGTGTTGTGGTGTTTTTCCTCATTACGGCAAAATCTGCAAATATTTGTTGGGCTTACGTTAGTTTTGCTATGTGCTTGCTTAGTATCCAGTAAGAACTATTGTGACTCAAAATAATTTTTTACAGCAACTTGATGTTCAAGATTTTCACATGCTGGAGAACTTTACCGGCTTTAAATGCTTTGAAAAGAGAACAAGAAGCTAGAAAAGCAAGATGGAGAGAAAAGGTACTTTTAGTAGTTCCCGATTATAAACCTCCTGAAGATTAGCAAAATTATGTTTAAGAAATTCAAATGCTCCAAAAGATTAGGAACCAGTTTACACGAATGATGCATTTCATAACAACCGCTGTTGGAAGTGTACTACTTAGTTTGTTAACAGTACGCCCTCTTAAGGGAATCCCAGTTCAAAGCGGCTTTTGAACTCTCTAATATCTGAAGCTATTTAATTTCAAGGTTCTGATTCAATTAATATTCAATTTCTAAAAATTATAAATTAAGGCTACTTGATAACATTAGTCATATCAACGTACATACATTTTTCACTTTTTTTAGTAGTTTCATTGTTATAAAGTATTAATAGTGATAAATGTATTACTTAAGCTTAAGTGATAAAATTGATTCGAATTCTGTAAATAAAAATAAATTGATATACAAAATTGTTATATATTATTTGCCTATATATTTTTAATCTTTTAATCTAGTTATTTTTAATAATATACGATTCGCTAATTTAGACATTTCGTCGTATTATTCTGTGAAGTTTATCATTTACTAGTAAATTTTATATTTATGTATTGAAGTTTAGTGCATCTAGTTATGTAGATACAGTGTAAAAGTCATCCATCGGCAGAAATAACAAAAAGTGTAACTGGTGGTGTAAAGCCATATTTAATAATTAAAAAATAGATATATTTAATTATATGTGTCAAAATCAAATTATTTATAAATAAGTACAATATTACAGAATAATATAAACACTATACATACTACAGAAGTATTGTCTACATATACAACATATGAAAAATATTATTGGACATCTAATGATGACAACGAATTGGATACAAAGAGATACCGGTATCAGACTTAATAGTAGAATAGGAAAGAAAAAATCCAGTCCGAGTTGAATTTATACACAGAGGATTCTGTACATAGATATGAGATAAAATGACCTTTGTTTTTTATGCAAAATAGACGCCAAATCGTATTGTTTCGACCAATTTGGTACGGAACTATATATAACGAAATTACCTAATTAAAATAAATAGAATTAAAATTCCATACATAAAGAGATTGTATTAATTAATATTGATTGAGGTAAAGTATTCCAGTACTTTATAATTCTAAAACCACAACTACTGTACCCTTATAAAACTATAATATTAACATTAGTTAAGAAACTACAGTTATGTTTTTTACGAATAAAATCTCATTTCATTTCATAATAACTCAAAAATTAGCAAAATAGCCAATGTATTGGGCATGATCATGAGATTTCTAAAAAAACTAAATAAACGGTTAGGTACTGACGTCTCTTTGAAATTATTTTTTATTTAATTTTATAATTTAGATTTAAGATATTTATGGATATTTAAATTTTATAAGAAAAGAGTAGAAACAAAAACAGAAGGCAGTGAAAATTTGTATGTTGTTTGATGTAAAGATATTTAATGGGAGACATAGAATGAAATAAGGTTATATTAGCGCAGCCATTCAATGCAGTGGAGACCATTTTTCAGATGATCTAATTCGTACCTTTTTCGAATTGGATTCTTATTTTCTTTTCCTTTTTTTTATATTTGAATAACACACAATTACAATTAAAATTATAGCCTATAGCATAGGAGACCTATAGTTATCAGGAATGGCATACCATGGGCATTATATTGCATTTTGTTAGGTCCATGGTGTTTTTATGACTATAGGCGTCATTTATTTTTATCCATTAGGTGGGCTATCAGCTCGTTTTCTATTTTAAGTATCATAAAAAATATATCAGTATATTTTATAAAATGACTGCAAAACTTTTTTGTACAACATAGAAAAAAGATTTGTTTATTTGTACAAATAGTAGTAAACGCGATTTCCTATTTCTTTAATATAACAAAACTGTTAATATAATCCAACGTTTTTCACTTGGGTAAAAAGGAATTTGGATTTTATGTCATTATAGAGAACTTTGTAATAAATTGCTATAAATTTTTCGGAGCTATCGTGATTTATTATTTTAAAGACAAACCGCGTCCACAATGTTAAGCTTTTATTTTTTTATAACACTGAGATGGCAGGCACTGATACGGCCCACCTGATGGTAATTGGTTACAGTAGCCTATGAACACCTGCAATACCAGGGGTATTACACGCGCGTTGATGACCCTGAAGAAACCTCTTTACATTCCTTTCGAAGAACCCCATGCTATTATGTATTTTATATAAAAAACTATTTTTTTTAATAAGTTTTGCAAAGAGCAATAAAAACACAAGAACAGTGAACAAATAATAACAATTAATTAGGTAATAATTAAAACAGTTTCACTTTACGTTATATAATACTTATAATGAATAAATAGTGTATTTTCCAAAACTAAGGCGATTAATACAAGGAGTAACAGCCCTGCTCCCTGGGTTAATCGCTTAACAATCCCACGAAAATGACTAGAAATAACAAAAATGTTTACTACTTGGTATTTATCTATAGTTCGATAAGAATTACAGATACACAATTATCAATACATTTTATATTTACAGAGAAGACAAATGGTATTACAATATAAATTACTTATTTTTAATAAAAAATAATTCATTTTTATAGTATTAAAAACATTATCTTGTATATAATAAAATATAAACAATTTAATAAAAATAAAATAGTGAATATGTACAGAATATATTACAAAGATTCAAATTTATCTTTAATTGATTTATAGTATCTATTTCATAATAATTACCCCTCAGTAAACTACTCTTATTAAAATTAATATTTAAATAAGTTCATTATATTTATTATACATTGAAAACATTAATGAGTTTTCTCCATTGTGGTTCTGAAAAAGGAAAAATGCATAGAAATATTACAAATAGGTTTTAATTTTAGGATGTTCCATTTAAATCGTTTTATTTTTAAAGAGCTTGATAAGAATACTTACCACTATATTTTGGAATGTATATCAATAATTGATGAAGTAGCACTAGAAATATAACAAATAGATATCCCACACCGTACACACAGGTAACAAAGCAAAGCGCCATACTGAAATGTAGTTAAATAAAATGTATAAGTACAATGTAGAACAAAATTGCTAATACATGGGTATGGTAATTTGTTGTTACTTACTTGAATTCATAATATACATCGTCACAATCTTCTGGCATTAATATAGTACCATATAATATAAAAGGTTGACAAACACTTGTCAGACCTAAGTTGGTTCCAAACAAAAGTGTTGCAAATGCTAGCAGCTGTCCAACTAGGAAATAGCCATAATTAGGTTTAAGTACACAGCAGTCCCACCTAAAATAACAAACAGTCCATTTATAAATGAGTAAACCATCAATTTTAACTTTCTAGGCATGCATGGCTCAATGACAGATAAGGAATTAGCATACATACATACCATATTGAGTGAAAGAACCGTTCATTTACCTCAATTTGACATATCTGGCAGTAGTGAGAATCTGATGTGAGGACAGGGCTGAAATATTTTCATAAGATTTATTATTCAATTACTTTTACTTATTTATTTGACTTGAATATTCAGAAATTGATTCAATTATGTCAATTATATGGTATATATTATTCAAAATACTTGTACTTTGTTCCACTATGTCTATAGCAAAATGTGTTTTTTTTTTAATTATAATATTTATACACAATGGGTTTTAAAATATCATCCTTAGGCATAATGTCAAGTCAAAATACAAACCGTGGATTTCATTATGGTATCAGTGTTTTTTATATATATACAAATAACTGTAATCCAAAATTTCAGTGATAGTTTAACAAGAATTTTATTGCATGATTAATATTTCAGTTCTGTATAACAATACTTCCCAATAATCCAACATTGTATTAAAATATATTTTAATTATTTATCTTCAACTCTATAAAATTAAGGATAAATAATATAAATATAATAATATAGAAGTAAGAAGCACCATAGTTCTTAGCATTACATTTAGAGATACATATACTGAGGGTTGGATCCAAAGGATTTGAATTCTAGATCATGAATTAAGTATATATATATACATATACATATATATACTAGCTGATTCGGTAAACATTGTTTTACCATATATATTATTTCTAGAACTATACATGAAAATATATCGTACTACAATTATTATATTCGATTGTCATCTTGCAACTATATTGCGGCACATAAAAATTGCAAATAAACAACAGGGGTTGATCGTAAAAGCGTGAAAATTTGAATTTGTATGTATTTTTCAATGCTAAATCATAATAAAATAAAAATAAAATAAATTGTCAAAAAAAAATATATATATATTTAGGGGTGGGTCACCCCCTATCATTGAGAGGTGTGAAAATTAAATGTTGGCCGATTCTCAGACCTACCCAATATGCACACAAAATTTCATAAAAATCGGTAAAGCCGTTTTAGAGGAGTTTGGTAACAAACACTGCGACACGAGAATTTTATATATTAGATATATATAATATAATCTAATACACATACATATAAATAATTTAGTATACAGAGATGTGGATTATACATTAGGGCTTATAGGTTGGCATAACTATAGAAAGTGTTGTTTTTATTGTTTTTGTTAAATATGGTAAGTTACATATAGCAACTCACCTAATATGTGAAAACTGTTTACTGTAACTTTAGTAATGAGATTATTTATTTAACAATATATAAGAAACACCTACCTGTATTCTTTTCCTTTTGAAGATCCAGTAGCTAGTTCAAAGTCAGCAACTGCTTTCATTTTATAAAAGAAATAGCATGTACATGTTAGCAATAGTAGAAATATGAAGTTCTCTAGTTGTGTTATTTCCAATAGTCCCAATATTCCAATTTCAAATATTAAAAACATATATAAAGCTGAAGATAATGTCCATGAGTAAAAAAATGGTGATCTGAAAATAAAGTTGTTGGAAGTTCAATTAAATCATACTTATATATATATATATATATATATATATATATATATATATATATATATATATATATATATATATATATATATATATATATAGCAGTAGAGTTTGTTTGTTTGGATGAATGTTGAAGGGTTTGTTTGGATCTCTGGAATTATCAGTCGGGTTCGAAAAATTCTTTTTGCATTTGATAGTTCATCATTTAAGAAAATTATAGGCTATTGAATATTACGATATAACCACGGGCGAATCCGCGTAATAGAGCTAGTAGAAAAGTAAAAAAATCATAAGCACAATTATTATCTTTTAACTCTTTTCTTTAGTCTTCATGATAATTGTAATTTGCTAAACAGAAGGATACAGTTCTACTAAAATTTCTGTTAATAATAGATTTAGCTTTATGTATGATCAAGATAATAAATCAGTAGTTACCTGTTCTTCTGACGTGGTCTGGATAATACGTACAATGCACCCATTCCTATGACTACCATGACTATTATAGTAATTGCACGGGATATCGTGGCTACTAACAGCAAAAGTGGCAATATTAAAAAAGGTAATATTGCATCCATATCCACTTTCTTATTAGGTTTATTTGTGTTATAGGGTAAAAGATCTTGGATAGTAAGAGTCACCATTGTACTTTCTAATATTTAAAATTGGAATTTAATTATTGTATTAGCTTGTCACTAAATAAATTCACTCGCTATATTTTAATGCAAATTTCATTGTATTTATGTTCAAAAAATAAATAATCATAAGAAATAATTTGAAGTATTCATTCTGTACTTTATTTAAGAGTCGTCACTATCCCTATATGCTGAAATTTGAGTTATCTATGCCACAGTTTAATAGTATCGGTTCAATAAATTAAAATAATTAAGTTTTGTACAACAATTTTTAATTACATCCGTGTCTAAAATATTCATATCGCTATAATTACATATTAACTAAATAAAAATGTAAAAAATGAATAATTGACAGTTTGCTGGTGTCCAATAATAGTACAAATCAATAATTGTCATTTAAAAAATATTTGTGAGATAATTTTATAAATCTTGGTTAACTTTTCATTATACTCTATTGAAATAAATTATAGCGTAAAACTTTTAAAACATAATCACTTGGTTGCATAGTTGTTAAATATATAATGGTTTTTTATTCGAAGTGACAAGGAGTTATTTCTTTTTTTGTGTAAAAAAAATGACAGCACAATAGCTGTGTTGTTATTTGCTAATAGATTTTCACACTAAACAAATTTCAAAAGAGATACTTCCAAATACGTAAAATTTGGGCTAAATTGGTCTGTATCATTTAGTCCATTGTTTATTTATTAAATTACATGCAGATCTTATTTGGTATGTCATGAAATATTACAAACACATTTGCTGAATTTGAAGACACTGTTTAGTGGTTTAGAAGAGCCATATAACCATTTTCAAAATGTCAAAAAGTTAAGGGTTATATATAGGATAGGCCGTGCCGTGCCTATACCTTTATGTGCATATATTTAATAAATAATACCCATACAACACAATAAAAAAAGAAGGAAGGTATGAAAAAAAACGTAGTCGGTACTTTTGATTCAAGATGTTTTTTTTTATGGATGATGATGGAATGGTAACCCTGCCTGCGCTAACGATATCTGTTGGCGGAGCATTAGTGACGGTGATCATGAAAAACCAGCTCAGTTAGCCCATCGTGATGAATACACCTGGAATTCAGTTCGATGGTTTTCAAGGGGAACCACGTGGAGGTGGACCTGACAGGGTATATTGCTAGCAATGCTACCAATGGGTCAGTTAGATCCCATTACTAACAATTCCTTTCCTCCCTCAAGGAGAGGTTGAGAGCACCAAAGAAAAGCAAGTAGTACAAAAAGTACTCGACATTTTGCTTTTATTATCTACAGCCGAACTGCTTGAACAGTACCTCTATTTATTGTGCAAAGTAGGTATAGCTTTTAACGTCACTAAGAAATACACACATTAACGTAGTCTAGGGATATTTTGAATTTTCTCAATTTACTGAAATTAAAATATAAATAACATGCAACATATATATATTTTTTGAAAAACCCATTAAACAGACTATACTTCAAAATAAATTAAAGTCATATTTTTGCATAATTGAAGTTTTATTTAAGTAAAGACAAAAAATGGAAAAATGGTAAAATTAAAGGTTGTCTGGAAAAGATTGCTTAGCAATAAGACCGCCTTTTGTACTACATTATTCTTATTGAAAATTGTTCAACAAATATAATAATATCTACTTTATTGCAACAAATATAATGTTGGTGCTATAAAGTGTTTAATAAATAAATAAATAAATAAAAATTGATGTTTTTTTATAAGAAAAAAGAAAAATAAAGCTAAGTATTCAAGTTTTTTAAAATGATACAAAAATTCGAAGTCAGTAAAACCACCCATGATATTAATAACGGTTCTGCAGCGGTTTTTCATACTTTGAATCAAGTGATTAAAGTCTTGCTGTGAAATATTGTCCCAGGTTTTGCTTAGATGCAAAAAATGTTGCTCTTCAGTTGCGATGTTTGCAGGAAAATCCTTCACAGCATGTCCCACGCGTGCTCTATGGGGTTTAGGTCTGGCAATTGCGCAGGCCAGCTTAAGACCGACACATTGTGCTCCTGCAGCCAGCTGGTCACGACTCGAGTTGTGTGCGGGCGAACGTTATGTTGCATGAGTGTGAATTCTCGGCCCATTTATAGTCGATGGCGATGGACAATGGGTATTAGTACCTGGTTACGGTATTTTTCAGCGGTCATGGTGTTTCTGATCCAAAAGAGGTCTATTCTGCCACCGACACGAATTCCTGCCTAAACCATAATTGTCCCGCCATGGTAAGGATGAACTTCCTGAGTGTGTCGCTAACGGCTCTCACGACTAGAAACTCCCTATACACATACTCTTCGTGAATAAGGATGGAAACCAAATCGGGACTCATCGGTAAACAGTACTACAGACTGGATATCCTCCCAGAGCAAATGTTTACGGGCCCACTGTAATCTTCGTCCACGATTTCCTTGGCGCAGTGCTGAAGTACGAAGCGGTCTGCGAGTATACAGGTTAGCTTCATGCAGTCTTCTCCTCACAGTTTGGTCACTCTCTCTCTCTCTCGCTCGGCATTAATTAGAAAAAAGATACACGTGTATAGCATATTTAAGGAAGTTCTAATAGGAAAAGGTTCTCAATTGGTGAGAAAGTTTTGGCTGTTTCATGATTACATCGTCAATTCTATTGATCATCAATTCGATGAAATATTTCATCGTCGTTACGACTAGCTTTTTCAACCGACTTCAAAAAGGAGTTTATCAATTCGGTTGTATTTTTTTTTGTGTTTGTTATCTCACAACTTCATTATTTCTAAGGCAATTTTTTTTTTCTGAAAGGATATATTTGCAGATTAGTCTCATAGAAATTATATCAAAATCGGTTTAGTATTTGTTTAATCAAATACACTGATTTTATCACAATCTAAATTGTTTTTTTGTGAGACACAATCTTAAATTATTGCGGAACAAAATATGTTAAAACATAAGTACCTACCTACTTGTATTTTTGAAAAATCGTCTATCATTCATTGTTTTCTTTTTTACTATCCATTTATTTCAGTATAAATTAAGCTACAAACTTAACAGAGGAAGACGTACGAAAAAATAAGTTTCTAAAAGTAATTTTCTAAAGAAAATCATGTTTGACTGTTTATTTCTTGGACGGTCGTGATATTTCTGATACTCAATATAAAGGTACCGTTTAATATTTATCTTTAATCAGTATAATGATTTTGCTGTCATTACCTTAACATACAATTAACGCTATAAGCGCGTCTGTGGCCTCGCATCAGCAGTGTTGTGAACATACCTAATGATAATGTGCTCGGTTCAGTGTTGATTGTTGGTGTTGTGGTTCGAGAGGCAAACAGGGCTGTGGCGATCGGACCATCCGACTCACACATGCGCTATGTCAGTCAACAACAGTCGGCGCGCGCACGCGTATCGTTATACAGTATTTTTTACCTTATCCACCGGCAAAGACTACGACACCAACCAACAGTATTGATCGGGCATTCGCCGCGAAACGGCGCCTCAAAAATGCGATACGAATTTTTCAATGTTTAATCCTTGATCGACCGAGTATTGGACGCCCAAATATAAAAAAGGGCATTAATATATAGAAATGGAAGAGTGATATTTAAGTGTTCTGTGATTCCAACGAGTTGGACGGTATGTCGAAGGTGAGTATTACAAATCATTATTGTGTAATAGAGAAGTTAGTAAACCGCTGATAGTAGATGAAGGTAGTTTGTTTAATCATTGCCAAGGACGATTTTAATTAATGCTGGTTACAGTGTTACAAGGATAGGAACTGAATCATTTAAGGATTTCGATACTTCGACATTGCCCCTTCTCTTTAAGATAATCACCGTCGCCATTTCGAAAATAATAAAGAGGAAGCGTAATATTTTCAAAATACAGAAAATGTTTTGTTAGTAGGTAAGCTAGGTACCGGTTTCTTTAGATTGATTCAGGATTTGGATTCAGACGAAAATTAATCAAATTACCTCGAGGATGTTAATTATACAACTTTGCTATAGTTACCTACCTACGTGTTAAGTGATGACCAGCGTCAGCATAACAATATTTTACTGCTTCACATATCGTGCAAAGAAAATATAAAGATATTTGAAGTGATGAAGTATTATTGCTACTAGGTACAGTCTGTTTCAACAGAACTTATGAAAAGGTAACCAAGTCTTGTTGAAATATTTATAGAAAAAAACTTTCAATTAATAACAAATTGAAAAATATAATCAATTAATCGATTGGCATATCGTATTTTGGTCGCATAAATTTTTCTTTGGTTTAATAAGCGTTTTGTCCTATACTGTATAATCATCATCATCATCATCAACATGTCAGCCGTTAATTGTCCACTGATGAACACAGGTCTCCCCCACCCATGAGGGAGGTTTTGCTAATGGTTGCCATGTTTGGCAGGCGGGTTAACAACCGCAGTTAAGCTTGGGTGATGTTTTAAGAGGGACGCTGCCTCTACGATTAAGTTTACTTAGTCATCTCTTACAATACTGCATATTAATACTGCATAGAAAATAAACTAAATCGGTTTAGCTGAACCTTCTAAAGTCTATAGTTTTTAATACTTATTTGTAGGTAGATACATATTGTGTTGCGGTAGTATCTATAATTTCGGATTGGGTGATTTATCTTTAAGGATTTTGATGTGAAACGTTGACAATAGCTACTGAAGGCATATTAACCTATAACATTTTTATTTTGATTTATTAAATAACTATAGATTTTTTTTAATAATAGCCAGATATATGTTAGATCATGTTTAATTTGCTTTATATCGTAGGTACCTACTGTGTAATAAGTAGATGTACATAAATATAATTCAATATAAGGATACTTTTCTTACAAGAATAAGCTCAAAATTGTGTGCATTTTTTTGTGTCAAAATTAGGCTCCATTATTATTATTAGATATTTCTTGTCTACATTTATTTAATTGCTTTTTAACAGATGGAAAGAAAGTTATTTTAAAAAGGGGTAAGAATGGGTTTTCGGAAGGTTTCTAAAGATATTAATAATGAAGTAATTATATCATATTACTGCGGCCATATATGATTCTGTTACTATTGTCGTATGAAATATGAACCGACAGTTTTGCAATTACGTACCTACCATTTGACATTAGTTAGAAACCGTAGAACTTCATTTGTAATTAGAATTGTTAAATAATTACATATCAGCTTGTCTAATCGCAAAATTGTCAATTTCAATCTGTTTCAAATGATAATTGTTAACAAAGTGAGTTACGTAATCAAGCCTCTGGTAGTGCAAGCAATGCATTCATAGGTTACGGTTACCGCTTATCATCAGTTGTTACTTATTTACTATTTCGATACCTGGTGTAATTAATAGGTAGGTATTTTTATTATATGTACTTATTATTTTATATAAAGATAAAATAATAAGTATATATAATAATGAAAAACCATAGACACAAAATAAAATTTTTACTTGGTATTATTTTATAACATGTTAGTATATTATGACAAAAAAGGTATGAACTGTATGTCCTTTATACAGTTCATTACATGACCTAGTAAGATTGACAGTAATCATATCGGAAGTTGTAACAATTTAACATGTACCTATTCTTAGTGTAAACACTTTAAATATGACCTGTTTATGGAAAAATAAATTATTATTTAATTTAAAATATCTATGCAGATAACTAAATTCAACTTAATGTTGTGGAAATATGAGTTTAATTTTAAACGTCATTTTGTTATCTATAAAAATGGACTCCGTATTTGGAACAGATATTGATACCTGCATGTGTTATATTTGTATACTTATTACTTGTATTTAATGTTACTATTTATTTAATCATAATTTTTGAATAAGCTCAATATTAGTCTGGTTTAGATATTTTGGTACTACATATAATGAGGATTTTATGGTCAATGCATCATATATTTATTTATTTATTATATATATATATATATGTATGCACTCACCAAAAACTAATAAATCAAACATATTAATGATACAATATTGGAATAATATAAGTAATAAAAAATCTAAATATGCTATATAAAATAAATATTAAAAATGTATTAAGTGCCTTTTAAAATGGGTAATCGCCTATTTTTTTTTTGTATTATGCGATATATATATTATGCGAAACCTTCGCCAGGTTTTGTTTTTTTTTTTTAATGAAATAAAGTCTTTATTATTTCCAACGACACAATAATTATACGGTACACGAGTTAACCCTAGATGTATCTTATTAAAATAATTTAAATACTAATGTGAATATGTTTATTATGAAAACAATTTTATAATTTATGAAATACTAGTTTTTGTCTGAGACTTTTTTAAAAGTATTCTATTTCTGTATTCTATTCCATTAGTTTAAAATCCATATTTTAAACTAGAACTTTTCTCGATTGTGTATCAAGATAAAACATTGAAATTCAACTGTGAAACTGCAATTGGGCCGTAGTTTTTGCATGTGGCCGGAACAAAAACAGACCGAAAAAAATTATAAGAAATATTGTTTTAACTTCTATTGCTTCTATAATTTTTTTTTAATATTTCCTATGTACAGATGTTGTCTAGTTACAATTTCATTAGATACCTATATGTACTGAGGTATTAAGTAAAAATAACAAACTATAATAGTTTTTAATCCTATTTGGCTCTTATTAAGTTCTGATT
Organism: Galleria mellonella; assembly: GCF_026898425.1. Lineage (NCBI taxonomy): Eukaryota > Metazoa > Arthropoda > Insecta > Lepidoptera > Pyralidae > Galleria > Galleria mellonella. The sequence continues at coordinate 5,942,672 of NW_026442133.1, forward strand.
ATTTATGTTAATTTTAGTTAATGTTAATTTTACTTATTTCAATTGCCTAAAAATTGATACCATGATTATATACGTTCTATGTCAGTTATGTCTGTTCTAGATAGGTAACTATAATGAGATTTCATGCTAGCTTGGCTTCTCTAATTTTAGTAACGGTTCTAGGTGGATATTTATTGCAACCCATGATATTTATTTAATTAATTAGACCCAGTGGTCTGATATTATATGGAATTTATATGACGAGACAATATTATACCTATGAATTTAAGTTGTGTTATTGCTGAAACAAAAATATATAGATAGTGGAATTTATGTAGTATAAAATTGTAGAGTTGCCTACCTATAACGTTGTAAAATCCACCTTTAGTTTTCAGAAAATTATTTATGTTGTCAATTTATAACATCATAAGGTATCTCGCAGCATACTGCTGTTTTATACCTAATACAGACAGTCGTCTTAGATTATTTATATTAGAGTTCTCTTTTAAAAAACTCTTGAATTGAATCATCGTTTTTTGGCTTATTTTTTTTTTATTTTATATTCTGACTAAGAGCATTAATGTCTTTAGTTTACTGAAGTGAGCCAACGTCGCAATTATCTGTCAATTTTGAAAAATAATGTTTTATTAATTGATTATTTAAAAATGCTTTATCTACAAACTAAAATTTATTTATCATGCTCTTCAATAATAGAAGACATTATTTATTTTCTTTATAAACTCCATTTACGTATTCAATTAGCTGTCCGCCCAAATTTCGCACAGGTGTGGTAATGAAAAAGAGATCAAATCTTCGCTTTTTTAACCAAAGTTCACACTTTTCTTCACGACTTTTCAAACATTTTCTTTCATACAAATCTGTCCTGATAATTACAGACAATAAAAAAGAATTGGCTAAATATGTGCAGCCGTTCTAAAGTGATGCGATTACATACATTCGGCAATTGATTTTTATTTATATAGATAATCAAAGACTGTAATAAATAGCAATATATTTGTGTATTTAACAGTAAAGTCAGTGTGGTCCCGGCACAGAATTGACCACCCCTTCCATTCTTGTGGGTGTCGTAAGAGGCGATTAAAGGAATTTAATTATAGAGGGATAGGCAGCAGCGTCCCGCTTAAAACATCTCTAAAAGCCTAACTGCGGTTGCCAACCCGCGTGCCAAGCGTGGTAACTACTGGCAAAACTCTCTTTATGGGGAAGGCTTATGTTTAGCAGTGTGCAGTTAATGGCTGACTCGATGAAAAAAAAAAGATGATTCAACAGTAGTCGCTTGGTTATTATTTTTATAGGAACTAAATTGTGTTTTGTCGCATTTGTCATTTTATACTATTATTTATTTGTGTATGTATTTTATATTTTACCTGGACGATTTCTCGCGATGACGTGAGCATTAATTTGAAAAATTAATGCTCACGTCATCGCGAGAAATCGTCCATGGGTCATTGGCATCGCATTTGCCATTTTTTGCTCAGTAAGCGATGACGGGATGCGCGAATCTTGTTCTTGCTTGGTAAGAAATTCTTGCAGTTAACAAAAACTTAACCCGTTATACAAAACACAATTCAATGGAACAAACCATGAAGTTTGTCTCATTCAATAAATTCACAAATTTAACTTGTCTATCTAATTTAATATAACTACTATGTCTATACAATAAAAAATAAGTACCTACCTGTGTCGAGTGTTCTGTAGTTTTGTTATAGTATTATCTACTATGACCAATGACTTTTCTAAGAACACAGATTTTATCAAATTTGGCAATCAAAACTTAATAAACTATTATTTTTAAATTTTCATTTTTAAGCAGAGACAATAAGTTTTTATTAACCGAGTTTTCATACAGACTCGTTTACAACATCACTAACTTGGTTGTTGTAAGTTGAACTAGTGCGCCAGTTGAGACTGACTTTCCAAACATTTCCTTTCTCCATTTACGATCCGTTTACCCCATTATAATTCATTCATAATGATTCTGATTTCCTACTAATTTCTTCTTAAATAGACAATATAAAACACAAAGGAAGGCAAAAACTGCTTGAATTCAGGATCGTTTTCGATAGAATACTTATAGCACGCCCTTGAACCGAGTCAATATAAATGATTGATCTTATATGTGCTGTTTCTTGTAGGTAGTTATTATTATATGTATCATTTCTCACTGGTACTCACCGGTGTCTACCGAAAGCGCTGACAATCATTCCATTTTCATCGTGTTAAAAAACATATCTACCCTTAGATAAATGGTTCTTGTTTTTAAAAAAAAAAAATGGTTATAGCTAAAGAACGAACAAAAAGAAAAAAAAAACATTAAATGGAATATTTTGATTTTAATTAGTTTTATTCCTAGTTATACAATACTTTCAGTGTATCTTACATATATATTAATTATACCACAGGCACATTCTCATTTTTATTATTTGGTCGCACTGGCGACAGTGTTTAATTATAGTCATAAAGTATCGAACTTGCTAGTTAATGTGTTGTAAGACCGGCATGCATATACGAAGCGTATAGAAGTTTGTTTTTGGAACAATAAATATATAAAAAAAACCTTGGATAAATATTATTACGATTGGAACCGGATCCATCGACCGGTATTTTATTAATTCTTACTGTCTTGACTAACACTTTAGTTTTTGCAACAGTATCAGTAGAACTACATATTCATACATTAATATACAAATTATATCTATTTACATTATTTATATTAATATTGTAGCTTAAAATGTGAAGTATACCCGATTTTTGTGTGTAAGCTATTAAGAAATCGTTGAAAATTAAAAAAGGTATGAAAATGTTGTCGTGGAAATTATTTGGCATAAAAATAAACTTAGATATCTAAGTATATTTTCGCTGACTTGAAATGGGAAACAACTTGATATTACAACTGATAGAAAGTGGTAACTGTCGCTTACATCTATGAACAATAAATACCATTGATATCACATAATACACTGTAATACTAATTGGATCACTCATGCGTTACGATTCTAAGAACTAAGGTATTTTTTATGGGTGATAAATGAAATAGTAATCCCACCCGCGCTATTGGTATACACCGGCGGGGCCACCAATGAAGGATGATAGATGAGGATGAAGCAGGTCAGTTAGCCCATCATGACGAATTCAACAAGAATTGTTCACGATGGTTTCCAGGGGGAACCACGTGGAGGTCGACCTGATAGGGCGTATTGCTAGCAATGGGGCTGTCAAATTCCATTGCTAACAATCCTTTTCCCCCTAGAAATAAGGTCTTATGCTTATTACTCTGTAGTTTGTCTGCAATATCTCACATTTCAAATTTAAACTAATTCATGTTTCGCGTTAAAATAAATGGGATAAAGGTACCGTGAGGAGGGAGAGGGGATTACTGTGTATAACTAGCAATGGAGCCACTAAACTCAATAGGGTATACCATGTCAGGTTGACCTTCTCGCGTTCCCCGCCAGCGTAAGTACTAATAGTATAGGCAGTGACATCACTCCATTTTCATCGCATAAAAAAAGAGGTACTCGTGATCAGGGCCGGATTAATCATTAGGCAGTTTAGCCAATGCCTAGGTTCTCAACGTACCGACAAAATTTTTTTTCAAGAAAGATCCTAATTAATTTATTGATTTTATTAATTTTATGTAAATAACAGAAGTTTATAAAATTAAAGTTAAAACATAACATGCAGATATACCAATGTATTATTTAGGTAAACTGTTTTTTTTTAAGTGAAAATTATATTGGAACATGTGTATTTAACAAACCATGAATGAAAATATTATTGCTTTTTTATATTTTGTCGTCATATTTCAGTATATTTCGTAACACATTTCAAGTTATTATGTAGAATAATATTATAGTAGGTATTTTAATTAGATTATATTAGAGCGAGGCATGCATTGTTTAATTCGGCCCCGCCATGGTTAATTCGGCCCTGCCCAATATATATATATATATTAAGGCGCTTAATATAAACCTTGGTGTGCTAAAATGATTTATATTTAAGTACCTACATAATTATTATGCATTTGTTCTTTTATGCGCAATAAGTATTTATTTGTTATAATGCCAACAGTCAAGTATTTTTGTATGCGTCAACTGTTCATGCATTCTACAATTATAATTATTTATTTATATCTCAATCGATATATTTCATGTGATAAAAACATGTTTCATGTATTTGTGCATTTGGTGCGGTGTTACCTACCTTCAAGAACAAAAAATATTTTTTCTTATATTATAATAATAATAATAATAATTTCACTCGTCAATTGTTCTTTTCGCGGTTCTCCCTGGAAACTATTCAGCTTACATAGTTTCAAGAGAATTCGTAACTATGGGGTAAGTAACCTGACTTTTCATTCTCACCTATCAACACTAACTGGTGCCCCGCAAGCATATTATACCTTTAACGTAGGCAGGGTTATACCATATCATTATCATTCATTGAGAAAAAATACCATGGGCATTTACTTATGGTTAAATATATAGATATAAATATATAAAAGCAATAATAACAAACAACGTTAACTGCAGTTGTTATATCGTATTACAGCCTCGACATTACTATCGGATTATTCTTGCTTTATTACGTAATATATTATTTGTTGTCTCTCTTTTTCAAATTTTAATTGGTACCTATTGTTTTATTTTGGTGCGTTTTGCATAAATGCTTATCATGTATACCTAATCTACATAGTTCTGCATATGATTATAACAATACGAAATTACAAGTACTTATGTATATTAAATATCAGTCTTTAGTAATGCTGTTTTTTAAGTATTTCTCTATTTTTTTTATACACGTTTATATAAATTTATTCATAAGGTAAAGTACCGTGGGATCCCGAAATAGAATGGGTCACCTCTCTCTTTCCCGTGGATGTCGTAAGAGGCGATTAAGGGATATAAATAGTTGGGGGATGGGCAATAGTGTCCATCTTAAAACATCACCAAATGCCTGACTGCGGTTGCCAACCCGCCTGCCAAGTGTGGCACTACTTGCAAAACTATTGGCAAAACTCCCCTTATGGGAAACGCCTATGTTCAGCAGTGGACAGTTAATGGCTGATATAATAATAAAAAGACAATATAAACATTTTAGTCCCGTTGTAAAATAAATCAAAACGTAGGCATTTAAAATAATCGTGTTACGATTTGAAAAGGATGCAACCAATCTATAGATTCAATCCATTTTATATCAATAGAAGTTTAATTATATTCAATAAGCATTTTCCGTACTGTCGATCACGTGACCGGTACATGTATTGATTGACTGGAATAAAAATATCTTCGCCATCTTTGTGCTACTTTATGTCAAAATTTATGACAATTTAAAAGATAACGAAGAAATTAACTTTCATATAATAATCAAGCATTATGAGCAGACTAGCTTTTGACGTCGTCTGTGGGATTAGAATAAAAAGTTACCAGATTTATTAGCGTAGGTATTTAGAGGGAGGTCGTACCCACCCCAGAATTGTCTGGTCTGAGCATCAGGATGCGAGCAAAGCTTCGCAAAGACATGTCTCAGAGTATATATATGCCATTTTTAAGGAGCCAGGCCGCTTCTATTAAATAATTTTAAATACGGCCTAGGTATATCTTTCTTTATGCCAAATACTAGGTGTTTATGCTAAATTTCACTATGATTAGTTGAGCCATTAAAGTACAAAAAGGTAACAAACGAATCAATTTAATTTCGAATTTATAAAAACGAGTATTCGTAATGCTTAATACGGATTGTATTAATTTTCCTATATGCAGATATCTGTGTGAATAATTTTGTTACAATATTATTATACTTATTACTTAGCTAAATACCGAACTAATTATTGTGTATTTTAAGGGTGCATCCGTTATTTTCGCCGTGTGGTTCTGACAAAGAATGGGCTGTCTACTCCCGTGGGTGTCATAAAAGGCGACTAAGAGAACTTAATGGGCCAGATATGTGCGACAGTGTCCCTCTTAAAACATCACTAGAGCCTAACTGCTGCTGTCAATCCGCCTGCCAACTGTTGCAACTATTGGCAAAACCCCTCAATAGGGGATCCCTGTGTTCAACGGAGGACAGTTAACGGCTGATATTATATAAGGTGATAAGTTATCTTCAGTTTCCCTGGGAATTCTTATTTAGTGGAATGAATGTTTCTGCCATAAAAGGCACTAATATTTAATTAAAAAAGAAAAATAAAAACACTTAAATAAGAAGTTGCTTATTGCTGTAGAGTCTAGATACAGGTAATCAGGAAACTATGATACATAATCACCTTATACCTGTCGTTTAACCTTCTGATTCTGCAGGTTATGTTCGCGTTGCCTTTTGTATATTATATGGAAGTGATGATATTTGTATTTTTTTCCATTAGGTCTGCATTATTGATAACTGTTGAATGAAATGATCAATGTAATTTGAATTTTATTGCGTGATGTTAAGAGACGTTCAATAGATTCGATGGCAAGTACTTAGTAACTAGTTTTGTCTTAGGTATTTATATTGAGAAATCGTGACTTCTCTAACATGTACAGCGCAGTGCAGTTATTGGCTACATCAGCTTTAAATGCCAAATTACTGATTATACTAGAAAGATATAATTTTATTTATCATTATTTTATAGGTATGCTTACAATATACCTAATAGCGAATAGATACTAAGGTATTTTATTTATTCTAGGTGTATAAAATGACTATATTTTTAATTTCTCTAGAATCCTAAACCAGACTGTTTAAAAAGAGATTTGGCAAATAGAGGGCCCGATACCTCAAGGAGATAAACATAACGTATGTAACATAACAAGATAATTTGCGAGGGCGAAGGCAGCGGATAGGATTAATTTATATTAGAGGATAAAAATATGCGTCACATAATAAAATGATTCTTAAATAATTCGGCTTGGTATTAATAAATAATACGTTTTATTTAATAAAAGTTGATGTAAACCATATTTCTTGTTTTAAGTTTTTAGAGTATGCTTAATTGGTGCAAAGTGTGTTATAGTTTTTATTACATTAACATGTAAAAAATATAAAGTTTTAGTTACGCTACCATAACAATTGGCAGACATAGATATTGCCAGCAAATTCAATTAGCTGTAACAGGTATTCGCCGATTTAATTAATTTAAATCGGTCGTGAGCTGTATTAAAAGTGTGCCTACTTAGTTCCGGAAATAACTGGCAACGTATGATACAACATAAAACACTGGCTTTTATTGTTGTAAAGGTTACAAGAACACCAGAAACACAGTACTGCTCCGGAATTTTAATTGAATCAAATTCAAGGCTACTCAGTTAAAACGACGCAAGATCAAGTAAAAATAAGTATACCTATTCAACTGACTTCAAAAAGGAGGAAGTTCTCAAATCGACTGTTTTTATTTGTATATGGCGCGATATCTTTGTCAATTGTGAACCGATTTCATCGATTATTTTGTTCAGAAAGAAGTACTTCGTTGCTTGCTAAGTCACTAGGTTTGCGGATTTATTAGTTTACAAATCTCGAGAGCAAGTTAGGTTGGATTTTAAGGTAAAGTGAGAAAATATAGTTATCTACATTTCATTGTTGGGCAAAAATTATAAATATTATGATCGAACTATTCTAGATTCAAGTAAAACAGACTAAAAGAGAAAAAAAAAACATGGTAAAAGAAGAAGTTTATGTACTTCTTTTTAATTTATTTTTTACTACGAAGGCGGCAAACGGGCATACAGTCCATTTGATGATCTATTGGGGCAACCTATCTTTTATGAATAATAATAATCGTCATTAATTTATACAATTATTGGATATATTTTGAGGATTTTTTTTAATGGATGAAAGTGGAATAGTTACGCTTCTAGCCAAGATTGTTATACACCATTTTTTATTTATAATATTATATGTGTTTTGATTCAAGACCCAGTCAAGAAATTATGTCAGTTTTTACTTTGTTTTGTCATGTAACCAACACCAGTGAAATCGAAAAATGACTGCCTCCCTCGTTATATTTTATTGTCATCATTATTATCATCATATCAACCGTTAATGTTCACTGCTGAAAACACACTTAGGGGGTTTTCCATTAGTCTTCATGCTTGGCAGGCGGGTTGCCAATCGCAGTTAAGCATTGATGACGTTTTAAGAAGAATGCTGCTACCTATTCTTCGACATTAAATTCCATTTGTCGTCTCTTATGACATCCATAGGAAATGAAGGGGTGGCTTATTCTGTGCTGGGACCACGTGACGGATTTTATTGTATTTACTAGGATATACCGTTATACGGTTTACATATACCAAAACTGTCAAATAAAATTTCCCAAATATCTACAATTCCATTTAATTTTTTTCTAAGGATTTAATTTCTCCAAAATTTCGCTAACAAAATAATTTTTACTCAAAATTGGAGAAAATATATTCTAACGTAAACAATACCGGAAATACGAATGCCAAGGATTACTTTACGTTTAAATTGGTGGTCGGCTAGTAAGGGATGACATTAATAGGTGAGGATGAATTTTGGTTAATTGACTTATTATGGTGAATTTAGAGGAATTAAGATATGTGTAGTGCAATGGAATAATTATAACATAAATCACGATGGTCTCTAGTGGAGGCCTGACTGGGTATAAAGAGATCGCCAGTACACATTACTAGTAATCCTCTCTCTGCCGTTTCAGAGGTGTTTTTTTAACGGATGATAATCAAGTGAGGGATGATAGATGAGAATGAAAAGGCGGGTTAGTTAGCCCACTGTGATGAATACACTTGCAATTCAACACGATGGTTTCTAGGGGGGAGCACGTGGAGATCGACCTGACAGGGTATATTGGTAGTAATGGGACTGGTAGTCCACAATTCTAACAATCCGTTTTCCGCCCCTCCCTTCCAGAGGTGCTATACCGCTTGAGTCAAATATTGTACTGGACATTGTACAATTCTGACCAAAACAATGATATATGCATTACAATTTTAATAGGTCAGACTGGGTCACCTACCTATCCATACCAAACTACGCACATAATTTTACTACCAACAAAGTTAACGAAACAAAGAGATTGTTTTGTTTAAAACCAGTGGCAAACATGAATAATATTCATTAATTTTATTCATATTCGATAGTGGGGTATTTAAAATAGTTATGTCAATGATAACCTACTATAGTAGGTACCAGACAATGCCAGATTATAATCGTTACGAACATATTCAGTCGAGTTGAAATAAAAACGTTTTTATAAATGAGTATAAAACGAAAAGTGGAACACCAGAATTACAGAACCAATTTGAAATACTACGATAACAGTTCGGTTACACGAAATTTTAATTCAGTTATTAACAGTTTCGTAGTTTTTAAGAGTTTCTAGGAATAAAAATCACTAGCTGTTAACTATTGCCCGCGTATATTAGGATACCAGTAAACACTACTCTGTATGTTAGTCTGTATCGTCTTTAACTTAATTTATAATTAAATACTTGAGTAACAGATTTTTTCAAATTTTCACATGTATCACATATTCTCTTTGATTACGTCATATTTTTATATTTGCGTTCTTTTACCTACCTGATTCGTTATTTTTTCACGAACGATGGTTTTCAGGGGAGCGCGTGCAGTACGAGCTGATGGGGTTATTGTCATCAGTGGGGCTCTATACTCTTTATTAACAATCTTCTCCCTTCCAGGAACAGCGGGTCTACCATGAAATGAAATTCCGAAATATCAAAATCGGACCAATAAATAGAGTTTAACATTTCGTTCGTCATACCATAAAAGTCCAAAGAAACAATATTTTAACATTTTTAATATTTCCAAACGGCATGTATTATGTAATTTTAACAATAAATTTCTGTTTCATTTGGCTCCAAAATTTCGGAAAACATTTCATGATAGGCCCTCTGGTTATCATATTGACAGTGTATTTTTTGTATACGAAATCTTTGTCATCCAAGGTTGAACCGATTCCATCTTTCATTATTATTTTCCATCGATAGGGTTTACTTCCATCTTGGTATTACATTAATTTTGTTAGAATATTAGTAGATTTTTAGTTGAAAAAAAAAACTTACATTTAATTTTTTGACGTTTCATTTAAGATGTTACTGCCTAATAATTTATACTGGCATTTCTTTCTCACACAGGGGGAGTTGTTGTAGTGCCGTTACTAACAATAAAACAAAACACATTATCTACAGCAAATACATTATCAGGTCGACTTTCATGCAGTCTACCTGGAAATCATCGTCGTTGTTTATTTCGTAAACGACAATGGACTAAATATAAGTGTATATATGGAGGGCTTAATACCTAACGGTATTCTCTACCAGTCAACCATGGGGAAAATAGAGAATTAAGTAGGCGGTGCATTTACTAATAAAATAAGTACAAATTAGGATATTATTGATGAATTCGTTACGATGAGCCAATTGTCGTGACTTCATCCTCGGCTATGATTACTCACTGCTAACTTGCTAGCATATTTTAATAGCTCTGGCAGAGGTATGATTTTATTTTTATTCCATAAAAAAACAATAGATTTTATAACAATAAAATAAGCTAAAAATCGATGTTTCATAATAAATAATACCTCTGTATGTATAAAAGAACATCGATTTCTTTTTAACATTGCATAATATTGCAGGTACCCACTTCCTGCGATTATCGCGACTTCGTTAATGTTTGACAACCTACTTAGTAATTTCGATGTTACGTGTTGTTACCAGTTACTAGCCATCATGTATACGAGTACATCATACACACATTTACACGTACAGTGCAAGCAAATAACATAAGTGGCTAAATGGTACTTTCTATTTCTCAAGTGATTAAGTACCTATAGATAGTATGGGTATATTAAACATTTATTTGATAAGTGTACACCAATTGTAAATATTCTAATTTAATATAATATATAAAATTCGATTTAATTATTATAATTATTTATATAGTTCTATATATAGCTTTAGTACTTTTTTGGTTAGCTTTTATCATAGATGAAATAATAATACACGGAATAACCATTATAACCTTGCCTCTCAATAATGGATTATGATAGAAATAATTCCCAACGTTTTTTGCAATCTCTCGAGGTCGATTACCTAGTTCATCAGCTAATACTAAGGGAACAAAAATAAATATTTTCCACTGTACAGTGAAAAATAATACATACTTGTATTTTGATTTTTTTGAAAAAATTTTTTGATTTAAATTAAACAAAGCTGAAAAAATAAATGTGTTTTTCATATATGGGCATGGAAAAATTTTTTCGAACTCCATTGTATAGGTCTCTTAGCGTGTTTATTCAGCTTCAAAAATCGCTTTGGATTCAATTACGACCATTTGTCTCCGAGATATCGAACTTTGAATGCAAAAGCATCCTTTTCCATTCAACTGCTAATATCTCTGGAACTACTGGTCGCACAGCAAGCAAACATTTTTCTTAAAAATTTTCTTGATTTTTTTCGATTTTTTTTTTAATAATGAATTTTTAAAAAACAAAAAATTGAGTAAAAAGTGAAAAACAAATGAAATTATTGATTTTTGAATGGATTAGGGTGAGTTTAAGGGACAAAAACCTTGTTCCCTTATTTTTTCCAAAATTTCAATCAATTGGTCCGGGAAAAACCGTTGAACCGATCGCTCCAGGGATTTAGGGGGTTCTTTAAGGAACAATAGACTGTAAAATTTTCCTCAAACCTTAGCCTTCCCGCCCATATTAGCGAAGATACAGCCAAGTAACCAAAAAAGGAGAAAAAGTCACTTTTTTCCACTTTTTTCAATTCAATATTAGAGGTGGAAAAAATGTTTTTCTTCACTAACTCTTGACTGTGCTTAATTGGAAATTTTATGCAGATAAAGAAACTCGGCGCCCGCTTGCTTGAAAAACGAAACCTAGAAAATTTAGAAAAAAATTATTTTCAGCTTTGTTTAAGAATTGCATGGAAACCGGAGCTCAAAAAATTTTTTCACCAAAAAATCTGAAAAAGAGTTTTCAATAAATTTCCTGTACGATTATTTTTCACTGAAATACAGCCTGTTCAAAAATCAAAAATTTTTATATTTTTGCGAGGAGTGTATGTGAACCTAATTTCCGAAAATGCTCAATCGATTTTTATGAAATGTTGTAATTGTGTTCTGTTTCACCTTAAGAAGTTAAATAGTTTTTATTCTGACAAGAAAAACTGCACCCTGTACGTGGCGGTAGAGGACAAATCAATATTTGCTATATGTAAATAATTAAAAAAGTTTTTTTTATGCAACAATTTATTATGGCAAACAAGCTGACGGCCCACCTGATGGAAAGTGATAACCGTCGCCTATAGACATGAGCAGTACCATGGACATAACACAGTATACTGTTTCGTCCATGATACTCCCCATGCGTTGCCATTCCTGAGGACTCGTGAATAATAATAGTCATGGGTTTTAAGCGTAAATATCGCAAAAACTTGTTTAAAACAGAAACTAAAGAAAGTAATTGGTAATAACTACTTACTTACTTTTATTAATCGCCACGTTAATTTGAAATTCGTGTATATCCTTAGGGAAAATATATAATATTTGTGAAATGATTACCTTTTTTTTATGCAACTTAGAATAATGGCAAATTGACGGCTATCAAATGAAAAGTGGTATCTGTTGCCTATAGACATGAATAGTACCAAAGATATAACAAAGTAGACCATGTTTTCCATGATACCCCTCATGCGTTGCCATCCCTGAAAACGAAGATTTTACTACCGTACCCCAACCATCAAATTGAAATACAGCCATGCTAACATAACTGCTTTACAGCAGAAATACGAGTGGGACAGAGATACCCAAACAACCAACATTTTCACAGCCTCCTTTAATTCCTTATATACATTATTTAATTGCATTCAAATTTTTACAATAGTAGTACTATTGTGTACTATTGCTACTATTTGTGTACTATTGCAACTATTTGTGTGAGTTTCTTATGTCAAGAGGTTCTAAGTCGCTTTCATTTCTTACATTGGCTTGTCGGACGACGGCTTGAAGCAAGAAGTAAGTAATAATAATTTTTAAATATTGAATAAGAATATTTAATAAGTTAAACATGAATTTGAAAATTCAGATAATTTGGTTGAGATTAGATTTTGGGATCCTATACCCGCATCGTAGTCAAGTGTCGTCCTACTGAGCAGTCACCGAACCTTCATTACAGTTCACTTAATGTTTTAACACATGTGAGCAGACTATAAAGACTATTGTCAATTTTAAATTCGCACGATCTTATATTATAATTACTGTGTCATGTAACCGTTCATTAGTCAGGTTTTGTGCGGAATATTCTCACGTATTTTCCAAGCAAGTAATTTCAGGTAGTGCGAAATTAACTGTAAGTAATTGTTAATTAAGAAAGTATAATAAGGTATAGATAAAAATAAGTGAAAGATCTAATAGATTTTATTTATAGAATCCTTATTTAATTTCCTATAATTTGGTATCTTTTCACATATCTAGTTAAATTGTTTTTTTTATTTTTATAATGTATGAATTTAATTAAATTCCTTTATTTTTGTTATTGATAGAGGATTCTGTGTATATTTTACTATTGACAAACTACTAAACATTTCAGTAAATTTAGACAATTTACAGTTTTTATAAAAAAAGAGGTTTTGTAAAAATATGTGCTTGGAGATTGTTTTTATTCACTGCCATTTAGCCATATAGACATAATTCATATTCAACAATGATTCTGTGTAAGGTATTAATTGTATATATGGATTTTTAAAATAACTACACATTTTGTCTTAGCTTTAAGGATAAATATCATAATTCTACGGACCATGAAGGACACATACCTATTTTTTACTTAAACTCGAGTTGAAATTTAAAATATAAATATATAAGGGGCTATTCTGAAATCCAGATTGATTGTGATTTTATATTAAGTATAAAATGGCTTGTAAAATATGTTAAAAGAAATTGCAAATTTCATGTTTCGTATAATCTGTATGTATTCGTGTGTAATTGTAATATACTTATATCCGTGAAAACCAACACTTGTTCATTAATATATCTAGGTACTGACGTAATCTCTCAACTTTTAATTTATACTATTTGCGTAGATTAGTGTTTAATCAACGAGCGACCTTTTAAGAAATCAGCTTTCATCATGATTCTTGCTCTTGATTATTCAACATGATGACGTAAGAGGTGACATATCTTGTATGATATCTACTTATACTATGTAAAAATGTTATCCAGATTATTATAGATAATTTTATCCTCTATTTTCTCTGCATCACCAGTATATATTGATTGGCCAATATTAAATGTATTCTCCTTTTCCATTCCAAATACCGAGGCACTGCGTGTATCTATTGGTACCAAATTTTACGATGATTCGTTAACTTTTTAAGGTGCCAAGACAAGAGGCATAATAAAAACTCGTTTGCAAATTTATATTAGTTAAGATTAGCTTTTTGACCCCTACTTTTTCTGTGTTACACTTTTAGATGACATATCAAGATATATAATATAGTATAATATACACCACTTTTTAAATTAGACCTACAGGAATAGAACAGTGAAAACCGCATCCAGTTTGGTGCACAAGTTTTGCTTGATGCCGGAACATACAAACAGACGACAGATAAAATTTAAAAAAAATATTGTTTTAGCATTTATTGGTCACACTAAGACCTCTTATCATTGTCTTTCTTAAATATCTCTCATGTACACACATAGTCTAATTACAATTTTATTATAATAATAATGTACTGGGGGTTATATAACATACCCATAGTAGGTTTAAGGTTAAGACCTTTGTTTGCCGACTTGAGAGAAGATGTGATGACTGATACAATTAGCACATTTTTTGTGCAATTTAGAATGGCAAACAAGTTGACGGTCCATCTGATGGAAAGTGGTAACCGTTGCCTTTAGACATGAACAGTACCATGAATAGAGTATACTGTGTTGCCTACGTTACCCTTCCTGCGTTGCCATTAATGAGATCTAAGGTATTGTGTCTTTGTATTACCATATATTTTTTATAGGTGAAAATGGAATGGTCTCGCTTGCGCTGTCGGTATATACTGGCATAATTCACTGGTACCCTACCAGTGAATGATGATAGATCAAGATCAAGGCAAGTCAGTTAGTCCCTCTTGATGAATTCAAGAGTTAAGCATAATGGTTTCCCTGGGGGAACTGCGTGTAGATCGACCTGATAGAGTATATTGCTAGCAATGGTCGTTAGACCCCATTATTAATAATCCCTTTCTCCTCAATTACTACGTGTTAAGTTACATTAAGTAAAAGCAGTTAATCAGATTTATGTTTATACATTTTCGTTACCTCACACAAAAGAAGAAACAAAATATCTGACAGTTTGGCCTAATTTTAACTGATGTACATCGAAATTTTTTTAACCAATTTCAAAATACAGGACGAAGTTTTCAATTCGGTTTTTATGTTTACTTTAAATTATCCTCATAATTCGATTTGAAAATTCTGTTTTATTCAAAAGTATTTAGATTGGTTCCAAAGAAATTTCATGAAAATCGGTTCAGTACTTTGGTTTTTAAATCAAAATAACTGGTTTTGTCATGATTGAAGTCGTTATTTACTTTTTTGTAGAACAAAATCTATTTGTACTCAACTTGGAATAGTAAACATTATTAAAAATGTTTATTTATTTTGTTAAAATGTGATGTCGAAGTTGGAATTTACGTATTTATTAGATAAACAAACGTATATATATATTAATATATATACCCATTAGCTGAGTAGATCCCGGCATAAAATAGGCCATCTCCTTTCTTTCCCGTGAGTATCGTAAGAGGCGACTAAGGGAGCTTATGATGGAGGGATAGGCAATATCCTCCCTATTAGAATATTACAAAAACCCTAACTGCGGTTGCCAACCCGCTTACTAAGCGTGGCAACTACTGGCAAAACCTCCTTTATACGGAAGGCTATATTCAAGATAAGAACAAAGGATACTTTATATTCAGATTCACAGAGGCGAAGCCACAGTATCTCGTGTTAGTTATTAATTATTATCCGTTTCAACTATGAAATTATAATAACAATGTACATAATATCTATTCTTAAATTTGTAAGTAATTATTTAAGATTTTTCAAATAGCCATAGACAAGTTTTAAAATTTATAGGATAGATACTAAATAGTTACCTATTTGTGTGAAATTTGTGACGGCCACATTTCATGTTACATGTTGTTTTTCACTTTACTATGAAAAAAAAACCCTTCATGGTTTCATCGGTACAAATTCCACGGTCTTGTGATCGATTTACCTAATATACAAGCTTTAGGCGACGATTTAAGTACGAAAAGTAAAAACATATTTAGATAATGTCTTATCAATCTCGAATATGTACATCAAGCGGAAAAATTCGCGAGTTATAGTTTAAAATTTGATTTGAAAATTGTGTTAATGATATCTATGTATGTGTTGAAAATTGTGATAATGTACTTCTACCTTTAACATGTCATATAACCTTGGTTAGGTTATAAGTACTTATGTCGACTACGACGTGTAGTCTGCATCTCCATGTCATATCTTATCAGTCACATCCAAAACCGGTATTTTTTGGCTCTGTCGTCGTTGCCGTGGTTATAAATTGCATGCGCTACTCACGCACGTCAAGAAATTGATGCTTATGTATTTTAAAAAATATTCTTTATTTTGATATTTGCTTATAACCCAATAAAACAAATGTTTAATTTCATAGTTACTCATTTACTGACCATGAATATTGGACTGTTTCCTTTCGTCACTATTTGTAATGTGTTTAACATAATGATTACGCATGACTATTTCGTCGATTGGACTATCATCATCATTCTATCAGCTTTTTACTTTCCACTGCTGAACATAAGCCTCTCCTTAGGGGGTTCTGGCAGTATTGTCACGCTTGGCAGGCGGATTGGCAACCGCGGTTAGGATTTGAAGATGTTTTAAGAGGGACGCTGCTGCCCATTACTCGTCCTTCCTTAGTTGCCTCTTACGACACTCACGGGAAAGGAATTGTTAGTATATTCTATGCTGGGACCACACGATTGGACTATAGAATTAACTAATACCTATTGCCTTGACAATATACACCCTAAAGTTGGTAAATCAGAATCGTGACTGAGATCTGCATGTAAGCAGATACTTTCATTATAAATTACTTGATCTCAATACAGATATCACTTTGTATTGATTTATATGTGTATTAATATTATAAGAGTAGTATAATACTCAGTTATTATAAAATTATAATATATAATATGTTATTTTAGAAATTCACATGACATCGAAAATATATTACTGAAATAAATTTACTATTTATTCATTACTTTTTTGTACCATACATGTAGTCAGTTATAAGTACAATGATAATTGTCCTAATGATATGTGTGATAACAAGTAAAAACACTTGTAGATGTAGGTACTACTTCCATAGTTTTCAAGTATCCTTATTTATAAAGATGAATTTCAAATTCTTTCAAGTGCCAACAGCCTCCAGCATCACTAATTTGAATATATTAATGATAAGTAATTATGTATTCTAAGGTAAGTAGTTTAGGTACTGTATGGAAATTTAACAATATCATAAGCATCCGAATAGTGTGATAGTGGAGCCAATTACATAGGTTCAAGGGTTTTGATAAGAATGATGTTTACAATTCTAGATAAGATTTATGATAAAACTGTAACGTAAAAAACTAAAAATTTTGCTATCGTGTACCCATAATAAAGTTGCATAAAAAAGTTTACCTATTAGAAATTTATAAATTATGTAATTATATAAGGTTTTATAACTATAAATTAACGGTAATATTTAGAAATATTTTACAGATTTTAAATAACATTATAACTAACTTTAGTGTCATTTTTTTTAAATCTACAAAACTAAGAAGTAATGTGTCCGCAAGGTCGAAACCGCACTATTACTACTGGTACTAGATAGAGCTAGGTAATTTTTATTAAATATTAAGATATTTTGACTATTAAAAGTCCTTATACATTGCGTATTGGAATTTAAAAGAGTTTACAATCATATTAGGATTGCTTTGCACTATGCTCTAAGTATAGTAGGTTTTTCGCTAAGCACGTAAATTAAGAACTAAACTATTAATTTTATTTTTATAGATTTTACAAAGCATATCCTATTAAGATTCGTGTAAGATGGACTTTTTAATTCCTGCACACCAACCCACCTGAAATATCGTAAAAACTATTATACTCATATTAAAAGAAATTCGACGAAATAAAATTATGTAAGATGACTTCTTTCTTTTTACCAGTTAAGATGAAATAGAGAAATTTAAATTAGAAGGGTTGAAACGGGTCGAAAATGTTAAAAATCGCCCTATTTTATTTATAGTTTATTTAATTTAAATAGACTATGATATTTGTGGATGAAATGATAAATTAACAGAGGAAATCTAAAAGTATTTACTAATTTGCGTTTTGTATTGCGACTGTAAATAATGCAGAGGTTTCAACGGAATCAGTCTTAAAAGTATCGGTTGCGTCTCAGTCGGGACAACAATTCTCTCTGTAGACAACATTTCCTATTATCGTTTATAATCGTGACTTTGCGCTCTGATTGATATCTATCTTGCCGAGTGTACGTTGTATCCTCTTCGAAAATTAAATTCTAGTTTCTAGTTGGTGTGACTATATTATTGATTGTTGATATTAGATGTTGTGTTGTTTCCTTTTTTTCATGTACATATATGTGATTGTACTAACAGACATAACTCGAAAAAAGACAAAATACACACTTGCAACTCCTCTGATGTATTACGCATAAACTTTATGGTTTGATTGTTTTTATGCGTATTGAATGCTACTGTTCTTAACTAATTCTACTGTTCTTATAGAATCAAGTGCTACTGCGTTAGAAGTAGAGTGATGTATTGAAATATAATTAATGATATAAATTAGAAAAATAAATATAAAAGCGTCTTTTAACATGGGGGTTTGTTTAAATTAGGTTCCTATATTTATAGTAGATATCTAAGATATTTAAGAATCTAAACAACATATCTATGTACTTACTACTAATATTTAACATACTTACTATTTAAATGGTTTAAAATTCTTCCTAATAAATGTTTCGATTGTGGCCCATTGTACAGTTATCGATTAGGTAAATTGATTTCAATTTTATTGAAATCAATTCACCTCAATGGATTTAGCTTAATGAAAGAGACGTTATAAAAAAATTATTATTCTTGACATTTTATTGCACAAAATGCACGTTCGTTTTGAGCAATAAAAATTCATGAGCTGTATATATGAAGTACCTATACAATGTAATTTATACAACTGTACAAATGCATTGAAATCACCATGCGTAACCGTGCTGTGAACCGTGATGAGCAACTGGCGGGCACATTGAGTTATAATGTAGTAGCAAGCAGTAGTCGGACACGTGCTCAAAAGTGTGTACTGTTATACATAAGAAATTTAAATATTTTAATGAGATAATGTATGTTATAAAACGTTTTTGTAATTTATAATATAGTAATCTTATTTATATTTAATTTCAGATCCCCGTGGAAAAAAGTGGCAGACTAAGATCATTAGAACTACGAGGGATTTATTCCAGTAATCATTCCAAAATAAAAAGTTTAGACTCTTTGGATACAGTTGAAGTTAAAAAGACATCACAAGAAAAATCTCAAAATGTTAACGAACATTCAAAAACAGAATTAAAGGAACATATCTTTTCTAAAAGCTATGCGTCTTTAATACCAAAAATGAGTTTAAATTTAGAAAAGGTAGTGGAACAAAATCCTAGGATTTTGGATTTACGCGAGAAATTAAATGCGATAACGAAGAAACAAGACAGAAATGTTGATAAAAAGACTAAAGGACTGATAAATGACATTACTCAACAACTAGTTGATGATAAAGATCAGGATGAATCGGGACCTTACAGTCTTTTGTTTGATCTTAAGGCTGATCCTTCTACGTCACGCGAGGAAAAAGGTGATGTAAATGTGTGGAACAGAAAAACAGAAAGTAATGATATAAAAACTGTTGACACTTCTGATAAAAATTCAGACAGACTGCCAAATGTTTTGAACTTTGATGATAAACCAATGAGAGAATTTGAATATTCATGTGAAAATGAAATCAATTATCCAGTTAAAAAGTTATTTAATACACATTCGAGGTCTGATCTATGTTTACAATTAAAATCACATATTCATTCACGAACTTTTGAATCTAATTTAAGTCCAAATGACAATTCCTTAAGTAGAACCAATGAAGAGAATTCACTAGACGATAGTTTAGGCATATTAACTCCAGATCAGATGGACGACATTTGTTACTTGGAAAATGCATTTTCTCCTACAGTGGAAGGTCTTCCAATATTTTGTGGTACTAATGATTCTAATAAATTATCACCAGATAACGGGGACACTCCTTCAACCGATAAGACTGAAAGTAATTCGGCAGCTTCTACTATACAAAATGATGGATTTGATAATATAGATAATGATAATAAAAAGTGTATATTTGGAAGTTCACGTGCTCCAATTGTAAGTTTAGAAACAATAACAAACGAAGAAACTAACTTCTTAACATCTTACAATAATTCAACTCAAAATTTATGCGAGCAAACTTTTGATACTATATCTGGAGGTTCTTTGCTAGAATCCTCAGTTTCTAATTATGAACAAGAAGCGCATTTAGAAAGTGATCCAAATGATATATCTAAGGATGATATTGTTCCAAATTTGGTTGATGAAGAATTCATGCCTTCAATTCATAGCAGCATTTTAGAACCTATTAGTTCTATAGCGGAAAATACGATTAATTTAGAAATACCACTTAATTCCAAGCATGGGAATAACACAGTAGTTAACAGAATTGATCAAACACCTTCACCTGAAGATTTACCATTGGATAGTTCAGACCTTCATGGTGAAATAAGTACATACTCTCAGTTTTCCGCCTCCACTTTGCATGATTCTCAAACATATTCTGACAGTAAAAATGATTATCCTAAATCTATGGAGACATCGAAAGTATCAAATAGTTTTATTACAAGTATTACTAGCATAACGAGTTTA
Source organism: Galleria mellonella (assembly GCF_026898425.1). Classification (NCBI taxonomy): domain Eukaryota; kingdom Metazoa; phylum Arthropoda; class Insecta; order Lepidoptera; family Pyralidae; genus Galleria; species Galleria mellonella. The sequence continues at coordinate 5,963,716 of NW_026442133.1, forward strand.
GATGGTTATCAAGGTGATGGTGAAATGTCAAGGCCAGTTAGTAGGGGAGCTGACCATTCTATAGAACAACGAGAAGATGTTATAGAAATGGATTGGCAAAATGTACCCGTTACTAGAAGAGCAGATCCTATGACAGATTCAGATTTTTTCACAGAAAGCGATGCCGATGGCTTAGATGATCACATGCAAAGAGGTGACCGCCGAGCTCAAGTTATAGATGGAGCGCTTTACGGAGGAAAGAATGGCAATGGAAATCCTCCTTTACTAGTAAATAGAAATGACGATTCATGTATGGAATCGAGTGGAGTCTATACAGACTTTGAAAATCATAGAGCTTCTCCTGTTTTCCTAAACGTAATCGATGATATGTCACCAGAAGGTTCCACCCCATCGACTAGATCGGAATGTAGTCAAAAAAATGCCAGTACTGGAAATATTCATGCATATTTTGCGCCACTAGAAGATACATTGGAAGAACAAAAATCTGTTTTAGCACACGTCGTCATTGAAGATGATACTTCGAAAAATGTAAGTAAAAGAAATTCTTTAAATAGCGAAAAAGATGTAAGAACAAGTGAAAAAAATAAAGAAGAAAAAAGGAGTTTTACTTTGAAGAAATATAAAATGCCTAAACGTGATGTGCCAAGTAAATTGAAGACGATGTTAGCAAACAGAAAAACAGATGCTGATGTTAGTGTACAAAGTAGTCCAAAAGCAGTGAAAAAGATGGATAGACGAGAGATATTATCTAAAAAAAATTCATTAGATATTAAGAATGATTACAAAACGAAGTCATATAAAGACATAAAGTCTAAAGTGGACTGCACTTTTTCATTACAACGATCACAGACAGCATGCAGTGTTACTAGAATGTTAAGTTCAAAGTCTACAAATACTAATCCGAAGCCGAAGAGGTAAGTTAATTTTTTGTATAAAGTATACATATGTATATACATTTTTATAGCTTATACTTGCAATGTTTGATGATTTTGGAAATTATAAATTACTACATTTAATTTGAGAGAGAGCGAGAGAGAAAGAGAACTGTCAATAGCAGTTCAAAGATTTCATTTTCTATTACTGTATTGTATTGTACATAACATATACACAATAAGAATATTAAATATTTTACCTTACACAAATATGTAATCAAGTTTAATTCTTTAAATTAATATGTAGGATCATAAGGGATAAAAATTAATATGATTTAACCAGATTATTTCTAAGCTATATTTATATTTTTGTTAAAAGTATGTCAATTGTTTCCATAAATGGTGAGATGATACTATGATTATTTTATTTAAAATATATAACAAGTTATTATGTACATTGAAGAGTTGTATTGTTTACAGCCGTCACATGCGTATGCGCATGGAGATTGGCTCCGCGAACGGCAGTGGCAAAAGCAGTCTGCATAGTTCCCAGAGCGACATTAGTGCCACCAGTACACCACTCGGGAAACATTCCACTAGCCGCTTCCCCCTATTACGTAAGTAATTAATTCTATATTGTTTGGTATTTAACATATATATATTTATTTATTTTACTGTATTATTTTCATATACATATTACTTGCATACATGGAATAATCCTTTAAACAGAAGACATGATAAATTACTAACCATGGAAATTAGTTACAATAAGTTACGTCAGTAATTTAAATTCTATACATTTAATATGTATCACAATTATCAGACATTGAATGAACCTACGTTAGTTACCGATATGTTCTTTATGTTTGTATATATATCTTTATCTTTTATATTAAGTAAATTGATCATGTGGCCATGCGGTTTATAAATTTTAATAGGTATTTCGTGATTTTGATTATGATCTTTGTAGAAAGTTGTTCAGTTTCCATCAGTAAACATCAACTTAGTATACTTATTACGACCTGTAGGTAAAATTTATTTTTTTACTATGTACAGTTTAATATTGCAATTAGTTAAAAACAACTATCTAAAACGTAATATTTATTAATAAACTATAAAATTACAGCTATTATCCATAACAGGCAAAGTACTAATTAAAGCTAATAGCGTCTCGCCTTATACTAAATACGTTTTTTATAAATTAAGTATTTTTTGGTTGTAATGTTATTGATTAGGATAGTTTTTTTTTAATGAGTTGAACTAGAATAATCCCGCCTGCGCTATTGATATACGTTGTCGGAGTACCAGTGAGTGATGATAGATAAGAATGAAGTCAGATCAAATGGCCCATCGTGTCAAATTCAATGAGAATTCGACCAGACAGGATACATTCCCAGCAATGAGGACTAACTTTCCCATTACTAACTATATCTTCCCCTGATTTTGTTATTCTTGGACAGCGTGGTAATCATAACAACTGTAATGTTTATTTATTTTTCTCTATAAGATAAATCACATTTTTTATATTAAATTAAGAATTTATTAGGTAAACGGCTGCTGCCTATAGGGTTTGGTCTGTTCTGGTTATTGCAACCGATTTACTTTAGTGATTTGTTTTAATTATATACTATATATTTTAAATTTTATGATCTGATGCTGCTTAGTAGTTTGTATTCACACAAATTTATTATTTATATAGTAAAACTTTTTGAAAAAAAGCAACAGCTGAGTTTCTTGCCCGTTCTTCTTGGGAGAAATTGTGTTCCCAATGGGCTGTAATAAAGAAATGATTATTCAAAATTGCTTAAATCTGAGTTTACTTGGATAAAAATATTTCTTTCTTTCTTTCTTTATAAAACAAATTTTAATTATGTAATAAATAAAATAATAAGGTGTAATTTTTCCTAAACCATTCGTGTTGCTGGCCCTAAGTAGCTTTGTATAATTATGTGTCTATGTGTCTTTTTGAAGGATAAGATGTGATTGTGAAATGATGGGACTTAGGGTAACAAGACATATCGCCTAATATTTAACTCGGGAATGGAACCGTAGGTGACGATTATCACATTTATACAATACATAGCTTCTATAATAGTCATATGTGATTAGTGTAACGAATACTAAACATAAGATTTTTATTGGCTTTAGTTTTTAAAGATTATCAATATATATTAGTTTTTAAAGCAGAATGATTTGATACGATATTGTGCATGTAGTTGTTTAAAGTTTCTACGTCATTATCATTATAGTCTATTGAAATTATATTTAACTAGGTGTTTAGTAAAAGTATTTTATATACCTATCAATAATCATATTGACTGAGAGAACATTATTTATACAATACTTCTGCACATAAGGTAAATTAAAATTAGATCAAAGGTATGGAACAATTCAAGATGATAGCTTTATAATGTCCTTTCTTTATAAAGTTATCTGCTTGGGTATCACTTTCCTATTCGTGTTTCTGCTATTAAGTAAATGTGTTTGCATGGTTAAAAGGACGGGATATCGCAATGAAATTAGATGGGGGAAGTATGCAGGATATCATGGGTGATACAGTATAGTCTGTTGTGTTCATGGTGCTGTTCATGTCTATAGGTGACGGTTACCATTTTCCATCAGGCAGGTCGTTAATTTGTTTGCCATTTTAAATATATAAGTAAACAAAAATATAAATATAATGTATGTACATTTAATTTTAATAACTACTTTAAATACAAAAAAACAAGCCTCTTACCATAACCTAAATAAAATATACTATTCATTATCATAATCACATCAGCTTTAACTGTCCACTGCTGAACATAGGCCACCCCCATTTGGAAGGTCTTGCCAGTCTGGCAACTGCAGTTAGACTTTGGCAAAGGTTTAAGAGCTCCTACCCATTCCTCGACCATTAAGTTTCCTTGGTCGTCTCTTACGACACCCACGGTAAATGAATTGGTAGTCTATTCTATATCGGAATCACACAGCAAAATATGCTAATATGTATAATTAGACAATCAAAATATAGTTGGAACACTTGAAGATTAAATTGCATCTTAGGAATTTTGATAAACGCCTGGACGTTCGTATATAGCAATATAACATGTTCGTTACATCTATGTGAAGTTTTGTTTCTTGTTGTAGGCAGTTGCACTAAGAAGTAAAAAATATTGTATTTATAATATATGAACTGAAAAATAAAAAAAACAAAACTATTTTATTAATTAAGTATTATATAAGATATTTATTTATTAAATTTTAATACACCTAGAAAGTGTAAATAGCGGTCAGGCCTAACACTGTCATATATTATTTATATAATTTAATGTTAACATTTATTATTTTTTGACAGAAATGAATACATATATTTAAGCTAGGTAGTATAAAAACTTCTCTGAAGAAACATTGTGACACACCAAATGGACCACTATTTGATGGTATTTTTATTTGATTCTTCACTTTCTTTTTATCACTTTGTTTAGAGATGTACTAATTAGCTGTAATCATTCTATATTAAACATCTTAATTTAATGCATTATTGAAAAGAAGTATTACGTATTATATTGTGTCAAATAAATATACATGGCAGAATATAACGCCATGCGTCTTTGCTAAAATTAATAGCGTAGGCGCTTTATTAGTTATACTCGTAGTATAAGGTGTTTATTCGGGTAGGCAAACTTCAGATAAATAAATTTAAAATCGATCTTCTCTTTTACGTTTGAACATATATTTACCTAGATAGTATTTTATACGTAAGTATTTAATCGCATTTCCAACTTGGTATATTATGTTTACCTAAATAGGCACATCTTAAGTAATCTTGAAGAACACAACTTCATACAAAATACACGGTTTATGGCAAATTATGTATACACCTACCTTTCTGAGAAAACAAACATACTCCAAGTGCAATCATTAAGGTACCTGCATACTTGTGTGTATTCGCTGCACTTGGCATTCCCACGGTGACTACTGAGCCCTCCCTACGCACCTAATTAAAAATCAGCTGTGCTATGACAGTACAAATCGATGCGGAAGGTCAAGTCAACAGCGAGTGGCACGGGGAGCAAGTGAGGACCGCATGGTAACTGGCATTTCCTCTCGATTGGGTTCAGTTTGCCAGTAAGCGGTGAGACGCGAACCGGCGCGCGCCGCCGGTCTGTCGCGGTTGTGACGTCAACGTGCAGCGCGAAAAATCAATGGATCACCCACTCTCGCTAAGGTTAACCGCATACCGCATTTTCTCGAAGAAAATGTGTCGTATGCCAGTGAAGTGTTGACGATCCCGTTTATGGAATAATGATCAATGATAATAAGAAGCCGATAAAACACAACAAGTCACGTGAACGGTTAACTTTCATGTATAGTTTTATGTGGTGTCATAATTTTAATAAATTCACCTTAAACACAGTTAACATTCGTATAAGATATTTTAGGTTATTGTAGACAGTATTGTAGAATATAAGTAGATATTTGTGCACATGAGGTCGAACCAAATTCTTGACGTCATTGCATAGGTATGGTGAGAACACCGTTATTATTTTCGATTAATAAATCTCGCTTTTTTTAAGTGTGTAAATTATTAAAATGGATGTATATCTTATTTAGACATATTTTTTCTGCTTATCTACAAGCAGAAAAAATATATGTACTTAGATTAAAATTCATTAATAGTCCTTCAATTTATGTCAACTGCTTGCCGGCTGACTGAACAATCGTGTTGGTTCTACAAGATGTTATTTTAAAAGTAAACAATCGTGCATTGTTAACACTACCTAGATTCTTGTCATGGTTTCACATTTAAAAATGAAGTATTGTTAGGTGTCTTTTATTTGTATATTCTTATATCCCGTGGTGATAATATTATCCTTGAAAGCAATCAATTATTAGGTATATAAGACAGTGGTTTTATTTGATTTGCAATGAATAATATAAAAAGTTTGGAATATATTTCTAAAATAGGTAATATAATAATTCCTTATTGACGAATTTATAGTTGAATTAGGTACAATGAATATATATCTATCAATACATATTCCATGCCATTGCCATCAGGCAACGTTAGCGATTTCAGTTGGAAATTAACGAGTCGAGTAAGTTAATAGGCTAGTCACGAAATCTTTTTTATTTTAGTGAACGAAAAACTTGATTGCTTACTTTTAAGTTAGGTACCTATCTATTATACATTATAGCGATTACAATTAATTGAACAGATAATATTTCTTTCTATTATTTTTGTAAATAAAGTAATTTATATCCACCTAAGTAATTAAAGAGATTCAAAGACAAGTTCAAGTTAAGTATGTAATTGTAAGTACTTAATTCGTAATCATATCATGAACTACAGCATTGTTAGGTTGAAAGACTCATTAGAAATCGATTATTTAATATTGAAAGTTACATAAATCAATGTAATACATTTCTTGATATAAAAAATAATAGACCAAATAGAAAGTTTACTAGCGCATGTTCGGCTTACATGCAATCAGATATACCTATATCAAGTATATAAGTGTTTGGGTCTAGTCTAATAAGAACTGAATTTAATGCGCTGTCGTGACACGTAGTTTTTACAATTTATTAGCGGTAGATAACTTCAAAATGCAAGCAATGTATAGCTACGTTTAAATAGTCTTATTGACGATATATGAATGGCGATAGTTGTTACGAATAGAAATAAATCGCTCTATGGTTACCTTTCACCGTGACTTTGCTTACACGCAAGAAGTAAATGTTCAATTCTTCAAATCTCGTTAATTGATAAAAACATACCATTTTCGATTCGAAAGCATATCATTGAGAGAGTTTTGGTGTTTGTGCTCTTTGAAATGTACTCGTATCTATATACTGGTATTAAAATAATATTATTATGTTATTTTCTCTCTATTAAAATTTAATTTCTTTTTTACAGTAATATGTAACCAAAAATTCTAAAGATATACGAGTATAAGATTTACCTAATTGGCCTTTATTTTTATTCAGATAATGTATTTATTATTTCATTCGACATTACATGTATCAATTGTATTATGTTTTCGAAAAATATAGATTAAGTGCTTATAAATTTGTTTTGTGTTACATCACACACTTTAATATTTATTTTCTTAATGTAACTGCAAATATCTAGGTAAATAATGATGAATCGAGATTTTGAAGAACTGGTTATAGCGAAACTAATTCAACACATTTCATCACAAGGTTTCCGTTCTTTCTTCTTATCGTGTCGAGGATATCTTTTCATGCAAAATACCGTTTGGTTCTTAGAAAAACGCCATTTGCAGTAGTTACTTGTACGTAGACTTTTGGCTTATAATCATTGTGAAAGGACTAGTTTAATGCTTCGATGTGCCAATTTATCCCGCCCAATGTTTGTTTTGATGCCGTTGATGGTATTAGTGAACGTTCTAACTGCACTTTTGTTGTTTTTATAATATAACTAAAGAAAAGTACTAAGTAGTTTTATTGTCATTATATGTAAGGCCAAAAGTAAATGCCTTTGCTTCTGTCGAATGCCTTTTGAAAACTCTTTCTTGACCCATGCTATGGATGGGTTTTCTAAGTTAGGCGAATTCTAAGTTTTTTTTTTTTTTTTTTTTTGTTGGTATTATAGTTTCTAAGATAATTTCAAGTGAAGGGTGATAGATGAGATTGGTTAGAAAAAATATTTTCCATCATGGAATTAACCATGATCTTTCCAGGGGGAAAGAGATGGTATAGCTAGCGTAGTCTCCAATAATAAATATCTAATATGTGCTGTAACAATTTAACGTAGATTGTAATATGTAATAATATCATATGATTCTCCTTTTTTTTTTTTTTGCCTCATTTAGTTAAATCTCTCAGTTAGTTGAATGGAAACAACACTAAATATCGTGTGCGATACGTACGGGTGAAATCCGCTGGAAGCTGATGCAGTGTAACGGGTTATTCTCGTCGACGGATTTGTTGACGAGCCGAGTATCGTTGACCCCGGCGCCGAAGGCGAAACTGACTGTAGTGCAAACTAGACGAATAAGCGCTGATAATACAAACATCACTTTTTTAAAGATTGCACATTTTAACAACAAAAACATAAATAAAATGCGTATCTTTCCATTTTACTAAACTTCTTGAATAACCAAAACATATTGATTTAGTAGATTGTATTTAATATGCTATTAAAATAATATAGATGTAGGTAGGGTTTTTATCATATATTATATTCATATTTTATTTTTTTTTAGAACTATTTAGTAATTTTTATGCAAATAATCATCAGTTTTAGTGATACAAACGACTATGAAAGACGTCATGAGTACCTACTTCAAGTGTCTATTTGAAGATTACAAGGTTATCTAACTGAAATATACGATACAATATATATCAACTTCGATAATATCAAGAATTGACAGGTGTCATTTATTAGAAAACTTGTTGCATATGTTTTTAAATCTGTACTTAATTGTTTGCAACACAAATGTATATTCTATCGAGGCGTGATCGATGTAGATTAAGTGCTAAAGTCTAGAATGACTAGGTAAATAAAGACTAATTTAATTAATTAGTCTATCAAATTCCAAATAATATTTGATTTATAGCGAATCTGGAAATTTAATTCACCACCCATTTTAATAAAATTTAATCTATTTTCTACTTTTCAAGATATTTTAAAAGATACTGAAAAGTCTTCTGTCTTGTAGTAATTAAATAAAATAAATCTTATTAACTAAATTATAAAATTTTGTTACTAAAATACACACACTTGCGCGAAAATAACATACACTAGCAATCTTATTATATATATATATATATATTGTTTTATATTTTAATTACTACATCTTTTTGAAATTGTTCGAAACATTTTTTATTTTTTAATGTAGCTTTAGAAAATAATTACAGTCTAGTGTTTTGATTTACGAGTAATGTACATTACTTTGAGTTAACTCTTTTACAGTTTCGAGTCCGAGTTAACTCATAGTGAGATTAAAAATAAGCTATTTAACGATTTTTATTATTTCCTATAGGGGTATTGATATAATAGGTATAGAATAAAACTGGCATGTTATTTAATTCAAGTTAAAAAAAGAAAAAAGTCAATGACGTATTATAACAAATAAAATACAAAACATAGTTGGTTATAATTTAGTTCTAAAATTAATCTCTAGTATTTTGAAATGAGAGATAATTTACAAGATCGGACTAAAACGTGATGCTGTTTGCAGCATTAAGCTTCATTAATCATTATTCTCAAATTTTATCTTATTTTAATTACTGATTCATTCAAATTGCAAATACTAAAAGAAATGATCCCTTTTATGGTTGTGGCCGTATGATCTTAGCATAGAACGGGCCACGTTTCTTTCCCGTGGGTGTTCAAGTGTCTTAGAAGAGGGTGAGAAATATTTGTTTTAAAAGATCTCTAAACTAAATGCGGTTATCTCAAAGTTGTTTATAGTTGCCATAAACGAGTTAGGAACCGCAGTTGGGCTTTTGGTGATATATATATATTAAAGATTTTTTTTTTATGGACTACAAAATTTGTAGCATATGAGATATGAATCTAAACTGTTTTAAATTCAGATTTTGTCATTTGTAATACGAAATACGAAGGGAAACTTGTCGGGGACGACATCGCATGAAAGGCATTATTAGATTAAATCTCGGAAGGCAGGAATATTTATACATGTAAATTATTGGGATAATATTTTATAGTAAATTATATTATGACTTCATAAAATATTCTTTTTTCTGCCAAATAAATGGATGGTTATTTTAATTATAACCATAAAAGGAAAGTTGGCCAAATTGTTTTTATTACATAACATTTTGAATAGAATAGATAGAATTATAATGCATTTAGGATTAATAGCTTAAGAGTAGTATCGTTAATGACTGTCTAGGACCGATAGAATAGTGATATGAATATTTTGTTAGAATGGGAATGAAAGATAAAATAGAAAAATAAAAATTGCTAATTGCCAGTCATATGTTTTATAAATTTGTAATGACTGTCATATTTCTTGCAAATTACGTTTAGTTCAGACAGACACACTACGAGACAACGCACTTATTAGATAAGGACTGTTGATGTTGATGTGGACTTGCAAAGTATGCGGTTGCGGCAAATTTGATTCAACGTAATAAATTTACATTAATATTCTGTAAGTTAAATTGAGATCTCTGCACGTACATTTTTTTCCAGTCTTCTAAGCATTTTGTGTTAAATACTATTTTTATAATCATGGTAAATACTGTACAGATTTAGTTCACTGCGTCCTTAGCTGTCTTCAATTCCATTTTATAACCTGTTTTGCGATAGCCAGTTCGAGCTTGCTATTTGTGCAGTAGTCGACATTTATGAGTAGCGTATTTAACAAATAGGTATAATTTAAATAAGATCTTTTTAATGTTTTGTATTATAAATTTATTACTGTACTGGAATTCCTATGACGATGTTGAATTAATGAGTTATTATATTATTTAGTACTGCGAATAAAATCATATATTTTGAATGAAAATTTGTAATTTTAGCAGTTGTTAGTATTTAAAAACATTAAATACCTATTTAACACTCATATGGCTAACTAATCCAAATTTTATTTCGCGTCCAAATATCTAGTTACTAAGAGCATAGTCAGAACAAGTTCTTTAATGTAACTTATAAATATAAATAAATTACATAATAATAGTAACATACAACCAACAAAATTACTATATTGGGAAACTTGTGAGGAACACATTTGTACTAGGTTTTCTATTTCGAATAACTTTTATTTCTTCTGAAGCTAATCTTATAATAATCTTTGAATTTTTATGTATGTACAAATGACTTTCATTTGTTTGCTTGTTTCTGGTCTCTTGGAGCTTCAAAATCTTAACCAATAATCTTGAAATATAGCATTTACGTAGTTTTTCTCGTATAGAAGCACGTAAGTTACTTTTTATACCGGTTAATCAATACGACCTCTACCCGGTCAGGAGGATAAAATTGTCGGCACAGCCAAAAAGTTATTTCTAATATTAATATTACACGTGCACATGAAGTAATTTTTTTTAAATAATTATATATGATGTATGCATGTAGGTAATATATGATGTATGATGGGTATTTACAATTTGGTAAGTTTGATATTTAGTTATATTTCGGCGGCATTAGGTATATACTAAATTCCGTAAGCTCAACGATCTGAATTGGATCTTGGTTTCTGATACGGTATTATACCATTTTGCTCTATGTTGTGCCAATCGGCAATATCGAGGTCATGCAGGTCTTTGAGCGTTTCGTTCTTTCAACGGTAATTGGTCGACAAACTAGTTTGTCCACCGGATTGACGTTAGTTTTATTACCACACGATACCTTCTGTGTATTCCGTACTTAAAGCCAATAAATGTTAGACCTTTGGACTTATCACTACTTATAGTCAACTCTCTTCTATTTTTATAAATGTAGTTGGATCTGCTAAGTGTATATCAAGATTTTTAGATTACATTTAAAATTAATAGCGTTAGTATGACCTGTCGTATTACCTACATTAAACCAGGCCAGGTAGTTGACATTCGAAAAATCGTTTTATTGTAAGTTCTATTCAAAGAATGAAATTGTTCCCATTTTATATTACTTAATGTCGAATTTCACATAACTTGAAGCGGTATAAAGACCTTGTCTGACCCACATGTACGGCACCGTGGCCCAAATGCTCACATGACATTGCCTTAAAACTGTATTATCATTAGTTTAAAATGAATTGTAGGTAGAATCACAGAATACTGCTAGTATCAGAGTGCATTAGATTTCGCCTACGTGAACAACCTACGTTCATGTACTTGAACCTTAGTCCAAATATGCTGACTGCATCTAGAAGGAATGAAAAATTATCAATTATCAATTAGTTTATTGAAACAAGAATTTTTAACTTGATGATTTTAAAATACTAAAGCATTTGTAATAATATTCGAAAATTAAAATTATTTAGATATGGAAATTATGTTTATAAATCAGGCACATTTATATAACAAAAATTGTTATATTTTCTCTTTCTTTATTAAGAAGAATGAAAAAGAAGGAAGATTAAAGTTCTAATATTAGATATTATTAAATATATGTTAATATTCCCATCTCATTCATATCTCCATCATTAAGCAATAACAAATTTTAAAAACTATAGAGTTTATAATAAGGGAGTTAATTAATGTATGTAAGTACTCGGTATGTTACTATATTGTACAAAATGAACAGAATTATATGAGTTTAGCAGTAATAGTTATGTATTAACAAAGGGAGAATTTGTACAAAAGTCGTTTGCTTAGGCAATTCTGTCTCATTCGTGTTTCTACCGTGAAGTAGTTATGTTTGCATATCTGTTTCGTTTTGAAGGGTGGGATATGGCAGTAAATTTACAGGGTACATAGAAATAATACCTGAGTCCACAGGAATGGCAACGCATGGGGGTTTTTTTAATTGATGGTAATGGAACGGTAACCCCGCCTGCGCTATCGGTATAAACTGGTGGGGCTCCAGTGAGGGATGATAGGTGACGATGAAGCAGGTCAGTTAGCCCTCGTGACAAATTCACTAATGAATCAATCACGATAGTTGCCAGAGGGAACCGCGAGGAGGTCGACCTGATAGGGTACATTGCTAGTAATAGGATTGCTAATCCCCATTACAAACAATCCTTCCCCCCGTATGGGGGGTATCATGGCCGAAAACAGTATACTCTGTTATGTATATGGTACTACTCATGTCTATAGGCGACGGTTACCACTTTCTATCAGCCGTCAGCTTTGTTTGCCATTCTAAGTTACATAAAAAAATAGGATTTTAATTAAAATAATGCTATTTGTTTACAGTACGTACCTACTTACTTTTCGTGCATTAAGTATTTAAAAATATAAGCAAATGATTTATTGTGTTAACATTCTGGGTTTTCTGTTCAATACGAAAAGATTTATGTATATCAGAAGGCCGATTTAAACTATTTTCGTAAAATTAGTACAACTTTGAGCATATTTTAACTTTTTGTACTATTAAACTCACAATAACCTACATATTTATATACCTTCGATTGATGAGTTCGATAAGTTTTGAGGGCATTAAATTTGGGTTAGAGTACATTAATACCTAAATATTATGTACACAATTGTAATTCTAGTTTCCTCAAAATAAGGTGAAATTGTGGTATAGTATATTAAGGATAACCTATGTTACTGTAATTATATAGGTATATCCTATACCTATATACATATATATATTATATCTATACACGCAACATTTCTTTTATCAAGGGATATTTTTTATTATTTTTTTGGGAAGACAAAAAGTCCTTTTCGTATATATTATTTCTATAAATTTTTTTACTAGCTTTGACTTTGTTTAAAAATTATGCATTATTGGAATAAAACGTATTATTAAACTCCTTATGCAACCTAGGTCAATATTTAGGAAGGTGTACAAATTTTATTTTAGTATAGAAATATATACCATATGACTTATAACCACTATCAGTCAATGTTTGCTACTAAGTTTGATGGTTAACGTTAATAGATTATAATTACATGACCTGAACAAATCCGCACATTATTTCACAACAAACAACTTCGAGTAACAACACACATCCACACGTCTTTAAAAACTAATGGTCTGAGCATGGAATAGTAATATTCTTATTACATTAACTGTAAATCTGTAATTTGTATCCTTTTGCCTTTGCTCAGAAAGATTCGTTGCTAATATAAATATATTTACGACTCTATTCTACATAGAGACTGTCACATGACGATTAGTTGCAGTAATTTTTTTTTACAAAAAGTAATCGTAAATAATAACATAAAATTTTGTTTTAACAATAATTTTAGCCCTAAAATTTAAATATGGAATTCGTTTCTAGTGGGCTCGTCAATCGTTCAATCACAGACTTAAAAAAAATCTTATTGCTATGATCATGTAGGTTTCGATTTTTAGTTTTTAAATTTAAATCTGCCAAGACTATTATACATGTATTATGATTTATGTTACTAGTGTGCCAACTCTAAGTAAGTACAAGAAAAAGTATTTTCCAATCCATTATACTAGATAATTACCTATATTCTTCAGATACAAAAACTAACCGTTTTAACGGAGACCGCTTACCGTTTGAGTTCTAAGTAAAGTTTCCCGTCAATTGTTTGATGCTGAGTTCGGTTAGCCTCCCATGAGCTATTTTGTTATTTCTACTCGTACAAACAGTTGCAGTCAGCACCGCTTCTACGAAACGTCATTTATCGTTATATCCGATGAATGTGCACAGCACACTATAAGTTTGTTACTTAGTAACGGTCTGGGTACTTAGTAAATTCTTAGTAAATCACGCCATAATTAGCTTTTGAAATAACTAGATAACTAATAATTTAACATTTAGTTTTAAGTGAAATCTTTATAGTTGTACATTGCCAATTCACGTAAATCAGTTTAAGCTTTACAGCAAATTTATAGTTTCTAATATTTTTGCACAATACTCTTGCCATCTGATTGATTAACGCTGTAAGAAATATTGGGATATTATTTCGTATAATGCTAGCCAATATTGCACTTTACACTATTTGATTTTATAACATTATTATACTCGTAAGATTTAGTTTTAAGAACTTTAGATTTTATACCATTATATTAAATTAAATACATTTTTATGAATATGGTATATTATACCATATTCATAAAAATGAGTTTAATTATTTCCTTTTTATCACTTTACAGAGCTTGTTTTGTTAATTAGAAAATGCCCACTTTATGGATTATATTCAAAAATGTATTTTTTTTAACAAATACATGTGCACCTACATAAGTTAATATGTAATGTTACGTATGTAAGTATAGCTCTTATAAAAGTAAATATAAGTAACAATGAATAATGCCTAGCGTGCACTATTATCTTCAGGTCTTGAAAGTGTGACGACTACCTTTTTGTGGTTTGGTGACCGCAACAAACCGGTCTCGGTGCAAGATAGTTACAGGTGATTCCAATAAGGAACAGGTTTGTGTATTGTTGAAAATTTACCTCTTTGTATACATTTATATTGGCTGTCGTTTTCGTTCACCAGAATGGACCGATATTATTTGTCTGAGTAAGGACTACTTTTACTTAACAAGGAAACTTGAGTTATGGCGTAATTCAGAACGTTTGTAAAGAAATAATGATCTTTGAAAGCTGTCCAGTCTCTTTGCTATTGAGGTTATAAGCTTATTGCTATCAACCTTCAATTATTTTATCAATATCTCTAAAACTCTGGTATATTATTGTTTAAGAAATAAAATCGAACTGAAATAGAATAGACTAAATTACTAATTGTAATTTATGTCTAATACCCTGCACTTAGTTATTACCTGTATTAGATAGTATGCCCAATATAAGCATAAATATTAAAATATTTATATTTGAATCTTGCTTTTATTATGTCGCGTCTTTAATGAGTTGAAACCATTATAAATGCTTTGAAAGTAATTACCCAATATTAATTTTACATGACTAAACCTCTTGCGTTCTGTGTTCGAGTACACTTTTCTTTAAGTTATATAGATAAATACAACTTCTAAGATTGCTTCTAGTTTGTACGTGACAAATTTATTGAAATTTGTTCCTTATACATAAGACGATAAGAGGTTGTTCAGGTACTTACAATAAATGTAAATGGTCCGTTTCGTAATTATCTCGTCACGTTTTTACTTTATGTTCGAAGGTGAAATTATCCGTAGTTTTTGCGCTAGAATTTAATTACTGTGTAACACACCTATTAGCATTTTACTGTCAGCTGTCGCCGCACGCTGATCAAACTTAAGATAGCATAAAACAAAAGAAATTTATCCACCTTTCTATTCTGTTGATCAGCGTCAATTATTTATTATTCATAATTTTAACTACCTATGATTTGTATTAGCTTGCTAATACAAATCATAGGTAGCATTTTATTAAATGCAAGTAATTAAGCATAAAATTAAATATTAGTAAATATATAAAAAATATATATTTAAAATTTATTGCGAGGAGGGACACATCAAACTATTCAAAATTTAGCTATTACGTTAATAAGTCACTTGCAGTAGAAAAAGCATTTTTAGTTGAAATGGGAAAGATATACTAAATCTACTTTTATAACAATAAATATGGAGACATATTTCTTTTCATTTTTGGCTATTGACATCCCTCCTTTTATATTCTGTTCGGTGTTCGGAGTAGCCGTTCTGTTTTGTGTAATACATATATAATTCAACATTTCGAATTTCGCGGTTTATTTTTTTTATGTTTTTTGTTTTAACTTTAAATTAAGCTTTTAATATACTTTTGACCCAAATGACCTACATTTGGGTCAAAATTATTATTACAATTATTATATAAACACGTCTACATATAGAAGCGGAGTTAGAAGGCAGGCCGTCTGCCGGCCAGTGCATTGTGGTCCTGTTCGTTGCTGCATGGGTACAACGAGCCCACGTATAAGTAAAAGGAACGTGTTGCGACTTAATGATTAAGTTACGTGACTTTAATCACCAATATACTTTCGATCGTTTGTATTTTATGCTATACGGGGTGTGTAGCGACGAATAGGTAGACGAGATACTATTATAAGTATTTCCAATGGACTTAAAAAAAAAAACGTTCTCAATTCGGTTGTATTTTTTACCTCAGAACTGTCATTTGTAAACCTATTTTGATAATTATTTTTTTAACTTAAAAGATATGCTTTTAGATTATTATAGTAATTTTTTTAAAATAAGTTCGATAGTTTAATTTTTAAATCATTATAACTGGCTTTGCCACGATTGAAGTCTGTTTTTTTTCTAATCTATTTGTATTATAAAACTATTATTATATCTATTATAGTAAATAATAAATTAAACACAAAAATATCCTCACGACTATAATTATAATTATAGTATCAATAAATTATAACATCAATATTTATTGATAGTCAAGGATTACAGTCAAGTACAATAACTTGGTTATCCTTACTGATATTATAAATGTCTTAACAACTTAACGTGGACGAAGTCGCGGATGAAAGCTAGTGATAAATATAACTGTTTAAAAAGTGCATTTATAAATTATATTAAGTGTGTCGTAAGTACGACTACGAGAACGTGTTGAAAGAACGGTCGAGGGATGGGTGGCAGCGACCTTCTTAATACATCATCAAACTAACTGCGTTTGCCCACCCGTCTACCAAACGTGGTAATTATTGGCAAAACCCCCCAATGGCAAGTACTAGGAAGAAATGGCCCCCAGTTCCCGATTTCACAGATGGCTTGGGACCGTTCCTTACTAGAAATCCGGTAGTTTATCGAGGATATGTTCAGCAATAGACAGAGAATGGATAATATGACGATGATGATTAAAAATAACGTGGGTGTTATAACTACACAATGAGCAAATTTTCGAATTTATTATTTAATAGACAAGATACTTAGTCATAAAAGTGTTTTTTCAACACCTACTCATAGAACATTTCTACAACTTTAATGTATAATGTCTAATTAAACGTGGGTGGTGATATCACCTTTTGCACCATAGCCAAATCCTTACTAATATTATAAATGTGAACGTGACTTTGTTTATTTGTTTATTAACTCTTGGCGCTTTAACGGCTAGTAAAAGTAATCGTTATAAAATTTAATATACACATCATGTCCATTTGGGATTAAGAGGGATATCAGGATCTTTTTATGTAGGTAAATCAATATCTTGGCAACGTGAATATATACGTGTAATATAATTTATTTATTCTTTATTGTACACAAAAAATTACAACATATATTATATATAAAATAAAGATGTACAACAGGCGAGCTTAACTCTGTAAGAGTTCTCTTCCAGCAAACCCTGAGTGGAAAGGAGCATTAATTACTAACAGGCAGTATGCGTACAATAATAGAAGGAAACATTATAGATGTTTCTATTGAAAATAAATAAATATGTTGACATATATAAGTAACTTATACAATTAAAATCAAAATACATACATATCTGTATACAATAATACATATACATATATAAACAAATGTAATGGTTCAGTAAAAGATATTAATTAATTTATCATAACTGGATTCCGATCCGAGGTATAATCATCCAATTTCATATACTCACACGAACCTCTACTTCTATGTACGAGATGTATTGGAAGTAACGGAGTTGTTCAGTTGCCGGATGCTAATCTGTGTTCGTGTCCTCACGTTGTGAGCTGTGATTTAATCTCACTTACAATATGTACATACTTATGTGTTGGGTGCGAGCTAAGGTCATCACTATGTATGCACGGCTAGTCTCCTGTGACTATCTACAAATCTGAATATTGTCGATGAACAACATTATAAAATGACCACCGAAGACGTATACTCGTATTTATATTAAATATTATTAATTTTGTATAGGTATAATGATTATTATATGTTTTAACAAATACATTTATTACCAGAGGGAGACTTTGTATAAAAGTCGTTTGCTTGAGTACCTCTGTCCCATTCGTGTTTCAACCATAAAGCAGTTGTGTTTGCATGGCTGTATTTCGGTTTGAAGAATGGGATATGGCGTGAATTTACAGGGTACAGAGAAATATCACCTGAGTCCTCAGGAATAGCGTATGGGGGGTATCATGGGCGAAACAGTATACTCTACGACTATCTAGCGACGGTTTTTACTTTCTATCAGGTGGGCCGTCAGTTTGTTTGCCATCCTAAGTTGTATAAAAAAAAATCGTTTGTTACCATGGAACTTTAATAACTCAACCAAACTACATAAAATTTGGCATACACGTAGTATTTCAGACAGATTGGCTGCTTTAACGTTGGTCACGCGAATAAAGTGTCAGAAACAACTAGTTTTCTAGATTGTAACTACGAGTATATATGTAAAAAAAGAAACTAAATAAATAATCTATGCACAACCGAAACTGCTTGATCTAGAAACAAAATTTTGTTTAGGGGTTCCACAGTATGAAACACACAGTATGAACACAGTAATGAAAGTACTAAGAAGGGATTTCTTATAATCCCTACGGAAACAGAAATAAAGAATTATGTCTGGATGCAGCCGCAGAGCGGAGAAGTTTTAGTTTAAAACTAAAGATACTATCATTATATTTTAATTAAAAAAACTTATGCGTCGGACCAGACAATCCAGCTGTTCCCGTCGATGCAATTGGCACATAGCCAACTTGCCTCCGTGATGTTTGTTTATTACGAAATTCCACCAAAACTATTGCAGTAGCACGACCTCATTTCCATTTATGAGGTATTAGTTTGTATTTATACTATGAATAGACAGTTTTAAACTTTATGAAGTAACCATATATTTATCAGTTTCATTCACTTATTTTTCGACTATTGTGGGATTTGCCGTAACTAATTCATAAATGTTGCATTACAGACATACTATCTTTATAAAATTGCTTATAATATAAATATTAATTTGTTAGCATACGCAGATGCATTATACTATCTTCATCCATTAAAAATCACCTCTCATGGCATTGCCATTCTTAAGGTTTATATTCATGATGATTATAATTATTACAATCGTCTGTATGAAATACTACAAGTAACATACGAGTAGAATGATGTTACTTTAAATTTGTATTGTAAATTGTATTGGGATTTGAAAAAGTATATTTAAACTATAATATAAAATTACAATGTCCTAGACAATTTTACATCATCTGTGGCATTATTTTGAATGCAGTTGACAACATTTTTTACTCGTAGTCACAGCGCCATCGAAGTCATCTATTTTTGTTACAGTCACCATTTTTATTTCGAAATCTCTTTCCATATGTCCATTTCTGCAGAATAGTTTGGAGTAGATTTATATATGCGTTTGTAATGTTTGGGTGTTCTTTCATGTTAGTTTGTTTAGATATGCTCCTGAAGTTGTAAATAATATCTATTTAAAACATAACTTTCATCGTTTATTTATATGCATCTATCTGGAATCTGTGTATGAGCATAGATAATATGAGGATGCTATCTTGGTAAAATGATCGGTCTTTTTAAACGGCTTCCAAAAAAAGGAAAAACGTGTTTTCAATTGTTTGCGCCTGTATTTTGTGTATGCGACGTATTACATGACATTTTTGCCAATTTTGAATCGATTTTGATAATATTTTTTGTAATAATATTATTATTACATATTTTGTGGTAAAAATTTATTATTTTTATATAGTAAAATAATTATGAAATATATATTATTGCATTGGGTAATTATATAAGACAAATACATCCAAAAGTCAAGGCTGGCTGGCTTGGCTGGCTCAAGATTAATGAATAAATAATAGACGACAAAATTATTTTCATTATGGCTTCACGAATACAAAATTACTAAAATATTAGAGTTTTTAAATAAAATGAACAATTTTACTAATGAGGTACAAATGACTTCTAGCTACTTTTTGCATGACTTTTAAAACATAAGTAATTGACTATTGCCGTAATACTGCGATGTATGGAGCACTTATCTCATTTTGTATTACGAAGATCCGCATGGTTGGGTTTTCTAGCCTATTAACCAGCCAGTCTAAACATTTGATTGATAAGTACCACAGTAGAACATATACCTGAACTCTTAACATTGATCAGGTAGTAGTTGAGTCAAATCGTGTGGCTGTACAAGCCGCACCCGCATCAAAATCAGCACTCAGTATTTCTTTTATGGGTAAGTATCTGTGACGGAATTTGCGACATCTGGAAGCTTCTGTATCGGAGTGACGATTCCCCTGTTCTATTGTAGCGTCAAATGTTTGTTGTTTTAGTGTAAATTCTTTCTTTTTTTTATGTAGTGCTGTGACAATTTCAAGTAGTTTTCTTTATAGATTATATTTAGGCAATTAATAATCTTTGGATGTAATTGTATGTGATTGCCATTACATTAAACATTCAATATCGGTAGGTATCTACATGGTTTAACTATTCATATTGCATATTGTCTATCTATGGCATCATCTTATATCTATTTTTATCGATTGTCTGTACTTAAGTAAATAAACTACTAGTTGTGACTACATACTTACGACATAATGACCTTTAATATCGCATGTTCACTGTATAAATTTGACACTAAACAAGAAATTTCTTTAAAATAATGATTTGATTGAGTAGGGGATTATTTTATTAGATCACTGATATTTAGATTCATTGTTAAGTATATAAAAATTTGAACTTATGTTTTACTTAAAACATTGTTTTTTTTTCTATTTAAAAACCGTTCCGTGACATCTAAAAGCACTTTCTTAGTGGAGATTTAGAGGATATTATTATGTGTACTATATAAAATTTAGGTTTCATTTTTCAAAGTTTATTATTAATCAAGGAGTAATATTCCGTTTTTATAGGAAAATACCTTTATTTATACAAAGATATCGTTATTTTTTTGGAAATATACACAAAAATGTTAAGAAGATATATCTTGTAACTAAAAATATTTGTAAATTTAATTTACAAATATTTTTATTAAATAAAACTCCAAAGTAATTTACTAAATTAGTTTGGATTTTTATTTGATAAACAACTTTGTCATCTCACATTTTCTCAAATCATTATCGGCACCTGTTTATTTTTAGCTATTTCTGAATATGATTTAATTTGATTTCAAAATGAGGTAATTTCAAAAAAAATATTCTGTTGTGTAACTCAGTTCCAAACAGTGACTGAATATATTGCTTGAGTAACTAACAAAATTTGTTTGACGAGTATTTAAATGCAGGCCAAAAATATCTGTTTTGGCTTATACTTTAATTAATGTATTTTTGTAGGTATTCATGTGATTCATGTTTCATGCAAAAAGTGCGAAAATCGAGTGTTACTTATTATGTATGTTAATATGAAACTGTTTTATCTACTCTGAAAGTTACTTTTTGCATTAATAGTAGTATTATTTGACGTGGATGATCTAAATATAGGTACCTAATGTAAATTTCATGTCCCTTATTTTTCGGTATCGGTCCAAACATAGGTTTTTTTCTATGTCGAAGATGGCAAACAAGCATACAACCCGTCTGATGGTAAACAGTCACTTAAGCTTATGTGATACCAGGCAGGATTAAACTTTATAAATATGAGTAAGCATTTTTAAATACTATTACTAATTACAAGTTGCGTGCAAACTAAACAAAGTCATTATGATAGTATCTACTTAGTAATCATAGAGCTGTGTTTATGGAAATTGCTGATTTTTTAGTAACATCTTACTCAAGCGAAACCTGGGTGGGGTGCCAGAATGTCGGCACAATATTTACTGAACAGTTAGTCTATGATCATTCGCGAAGATTGCTCGTCTTGTTATTCAACATATAATAATATAAAAGGATTTCGAAATGTGATTTAGTAAATTGAGAATTCTAATTGTATAAAATTTATTGCTTTGATATTACTTTACCGATAATTGATTTCGTGAAATAAGTTATATTGATATTAATTGTTTCGTAAACTGTGATATAAATTTAAATGGAATTATGTCGTGTCTATGTTAATTTTCATGAGAGTATATAAACTTTTATGTTCAGTTTATAATTAATTTACAGCATAAAGTGTAAATGTAACATTGGAACTGTTTCTGTGACTAATGGCTATTGCAGTGATAATGTTCTTTTTCTGTTAGATATTGAGTGTGTATGTAGCGATAAAAATAATTGTTTCAACGATTCAATACTAAAATGATAATGCAGACTACAAAATTATATTTATAGTAATATATGTAGTTAGATTTCATCAAAATATATTTCTCCTATAATAAGCCTATTTTATATATGGAAATTTGAAGTATTTCATCTCTTTTACAGTACGCAAATATTTAAGATTTGCTTCCTAAAACAAAATGAACATGGGATCAACGCAGGAATAAACTCAATTTTTTGCAACAATAATTTAATACTGTTAATAGAATTGACGAAGACGATGTGGTAATAAGCACATTTGAAAATACTGATACATTTTTAACCTCTTCCTTTTTTAAATTAATTAATTAAACTAAATTAAAATATCATTGTTCAATTATAAAATATATTTTGTTTGTTTTCTTAAATCTCATTATAAATACGTTTACGCAAACGTAAATAATTACCCATCCAATTTCAATGACAAATCTAATGTACTTTCATAATCGTCGCATACAACGAATAGGTGTACGTATATTAGTTTTGTTTTCTGTATTTACATTGCAAAAGGATTTCAAAACAAAGGTAAACCATACTTTACGCCCGCATGCATCTTAACGGTTTTATTGCGAAGTGTTCAACGCGTTGGTGATCCTAATAGAATAAGAGATGTAACATACTATTGTATGTATATACTGTAATATACAATCAGTATAAAAGATTGAAGGTATAACCTATTTATACGAATTGTCCTGGATCATCTGATGATCGGAATGGACTATTCATTCATTTTCTATATATTTATGAAACAGTTACGTTTATTTACAATATTATAAGACATTTTTTAAATATCTAATCATTTAAAAAGCAGCACAATATTATCGAGTGAAATTTCAAGTTTCAATCTCATCTGTGTTAGAAACTTGAAATTTTTAATAATTATAGGTTTTTATAATGTACACGCAATATCCATCCATAAAGATAATAATTAAACGAGTAGCTAGGTAACTAACACTGTAAACAGCATGTAGCGACTTTATAACTTTTAACTTTATAATGAAATCGTCGGTAAAAGTTGTAACATTTTCTATTTTTTTTATTCTTGTATTCAAATAAGTGTCTCGGTTTGATATAGTAAATTAAGCAGCAAATTAGTATTTTCATCGATTTTGACTGCATTTATGTAACTAAAAATATATAAGGGTTGGTCTTTTTTTTTTGTAAAAAGTTAGGAATCGAACATGTACGTGCATGCACGCATGTAATTTATTTTTCAAGATAAATGTATCAAAATAAATAAAAGCCTGTAAATTTGACCAGCGTGGCAATAGTAGGCCAAAGCATTCATGAAAACTCGTGCCTTCCAATAAGACGTCAATTGGTTGTCTAAACAATAAAGTACGTTAAAACTTAAATGCCTGCTAAAGTGTAAAATATTTGAAAACTAAATTATAGTAGTGTTGAACTTTAAAATGTACTTGCTGTTGTACTAAACGTCTAAAGAGGGAGTTCGTAAGTTATTTAACCCTGAAACAAGTACACTGAAATAGAAACTGAGAGAACTGGCAATGCTCGCATATGTTTTCAAGTGACTAATACGATCTATTAGGGCTAAACTCAGAGATTCTGGTGTTTTCAATAAACTAAGCATTCGTCTTAATTAACAAAACTAAGCGACATGATTAATTTATGTATTGGGATGAATGCATATAGATTTTTTTCTTTTGTAAAAACGAATAGTAATGAATAATGTAGAATGAATATTTTGAATTTATATTTAAAATATTGTAGTAGCATATGATGTATATTTTTTTAAATAAATATTTACACATAATGATATGCACGAATTTTAAGCTAAGTGAAATATGAAATTAACCTACACAAATACCAAAACTATCTCGCAGAAGTGAACAGGAAAGTTTTATATGAGATTAAATGATTTATCAAACACAGACTTCCAGAGATAATATACATAATCTATACTCGTTTATTGTCCTAGATCAATCAGTGGGTAGGTACTATTTTGTAAGGTTGAAGTTTTGGCAAAGATGAACAGCGTGAACCGTTATATTTAAGACTAATTTACGAATTGAAAGAGAATTCCTTTTATGTAGCATTTTTATGAAAATATCGTAAACATCCGCTTTTTTCAAAGGAGTTTATAAGTGTACATTATTACTGAATGTTTACCGCAACTGCGCTCGCGCGGAACCAGTTATCTTTTGCTTCCATGGGAAATTAGAAATACCCTTTGTTATTGTGTTGTATGAGGTATACTATATTAAATATCTTTTAAGTTTTAAAACTTTTGTCTTTGTGTTTTTTGGATAAAATACGACAATTATTAAGGTTGAAATTTAATATTGTAGTCTTATTTTGTAATATAAGCGTACAATACAGTAACAATGGATATTCCTAAATTCTATGGGAATAAAAAATAAGTGGTACTGTGCGGGCGCGATCGTGGTAAATATTCAGTAATTGTGTAAAATTTGATTAATTTTAAGTTTTAAATCTTTTGTCTCTGCACTCCAAATGGATGAATCTATTTTAATACTTTTTTTTATTACTTGATCAATTTAATTATGTTTAGTGTAAATCACCAGCTAGAAACAAAACCATTTCGTTTAAATAAGTAACAATTAAGTAATCTGTGGAATAATGAAAGATTTAAGCTGTAGATAACTGTTTACTACAGAAATCGTTCATAAATTACATTCGTTTTATTTCCATAATGTAATAAGGACTATTTTAAATGTAGTAGCAATTGTTTCATAATTATTTAAATGCGATAGTTGATTTGAATAGAAACTAGTTTACATTGCGTCCAAGAAACTGCATGTGACAGAAACGTTAATTTGATGCATTGTATCTGTACCGGCGCGGCGAGTCTAAACTGGGATCAATTAGCTGAGTTAATTATAAAGTATCCAAACTTGGAGCTCTTCGACATGTTTTTAAGAAACCGTTGAAAGGTTTTCTGTCTTATATCACGTGTAATTATAATAAAACTATCTGTAACCGGTTGTTAAGTCTGTCCTGAATTATTAGATGACTTTTTCCTAATATCAAACTTATTGATAGATTCTAATGCAAAATATAAATTTCAATAGCTTTTAAAGTATAAAACATGAAATTATAATATTTAAATGTAATGGCGTAAATAATATTTGTATCAATAAAACGAAATTAGGTATAAACAGGAATACTAATTTTGTAAATAATACATATGCCTACTTATATTTCAAGAAAGATTTGTTAGATCTGGCGTTAAATTCTTAAATAACGACCGTGATTGTGTATTTTGTGTGAGTTAGGTGTATAAGCATTTATTTGTAAAACAATAATTTAAAAATATTACTCGAAAATCGAAGTGTGAACGATATTAATTTATAACCTGACGGAACACTGTGCTCGGTCATCTCCGGTCGGAAATGAAGTCGTTACGTTGGTCAAGTTCTGTTTTCTCTTTACTTCTAGGTACTACATTCTACTTAGTATTTCTATAGATAATAATGCCTTTAAGTTCTATTATTATGTAGATTCATAGTTAATTTTGATCTGTTTATGATTTAACTTTTATATAACCTCAATAAAATATTATTTTATGAAATGAAAATGAAAAAAAGAAATATTGTCGTATAAAGTGCACCAAGTTAAGAGTTCATTAGCTAAAATTAATTAGTTCTTAAAATTACTTACTATTAATTAATTCATTAAACAATAAATTTCCGTTTTTGCAAGTAATCTCTAATATAACACATATTGTAAATTTGAAAATTAAAATGGTATTAGTATTTATTGTCAATATATTTAGAAATGTATCATTGGTGCTACATATTTATTGATAATTATTCATAATTTAAATATTGAAGAGAACTCTTGTTTGTGGAGTGTAAATTTGTTTTTATCATAACAAATTTATATTTACGAAAGATAAATAATTGGTCTTGCGTACGGGAAATAGTTTTACGACATGACAACTTGTACAGTAAGTGTAATGGGACTTTGTATGGGTTAATGTCCCATCGATTGCAACAATAATTATTGAAATAGTAAAATAGATTCAGAAATAAATATATTATATCAAACAAAAAATACAGGCTTGTGAAATTGAAATTGCATATAATTAGATTTGTTTTGATATAAATGAAAATATAGTTATGTTGTTATAAATTTATATTTGTTTTAAAATGTCAATAACAATATTAATAAGATAATAATAGTATTTTTGTGTAGAAATGTCAGTGACTAAACGCTTTGAAATCACAAAGCATATTTAGTGTAATAATGTAACGTTGAATGACAAATGACTGGGTTTAAGCAACTCTCAGAAGATCCTTTTTAAGCAGAAAGCAGTTAATATTTATGTTGTAGTGCCATTTTGTGTAGACCTACAGTATTTCACTTAATTGTGTCTTCATTTGTTGTTTAATGTTAGTGTATCTCGTTCAGGGGGGGTCATTGTATATTGGACAAATGTTAGTGAGTCGACCACCAAAATAGATTAAAGCATTGCAATAATTATATCAGCAAAAGGGCTTTGTTGACCGCCGTAACCTAACCACGTGTGTGTATAATTTTACGATCCTTCTATTTACGTTTATTTACTAACATACAAATTATTTAAATTGTTACAATATTATTCTATAAATATTATAAATGTGAAAATGTGTAAAGACAATTTGGGCGTTCTTAAGTGTTTGTTACTCAATCAACGAATGGATTTGAATACAGTTTGGTACACTAGTATATCGTATCCTGATATGCATATGTAGGTATCTACTACTTGTATCAGAATGTAAATATTTTGTGTTAATTTAGGTAGGGTCTATCTGTGTACTCAATTTCATTCAAGCTGTGTAACCATTGTTATTGTGATAAACTAACAAACATATTATTAATTAAAGTATACCAATAACTACTGAGTGGAAAAGAAATTATGGCACCACTTTTTTCCTAAACTGATCATATTGGTTGAATTATTCAATAATTAAATATTGAATAACTAAACTAATTATAACTAAAAACTACTTTTTAGCATAAAAATGAAAATTGTTTACACGTGATAATAAAATATTTAGATAAATAGTGATTTGTGAACAAAAATTTAAGAAATAGTGATGTGACATTCAAGTGATGTATTTGAAACAAACTATGCAGTTCCTACTTGTGCCTAGAAGACAATTGAATATGGAATAATGGAAATATATTAGGATGCCTTGAATATTAATGAAGAAACCGAAGATGGGAGCGCATGGTTCAAAAGAGAAGCTATACAGAAGTAATTCTGAGAAATATCCATCTAAACTACCGGTTCCTAGTGACAAAAAATATAAGATAGCGGTAAATCGAGAAAGATTCGGGTCTTTCGGCGCAAGAGGTGAGTATTTTGATAATCTAATAATATAAATTCATTTACAAATTAATAAAAAGAAAATACGTGTATAAAATGATATAAAATAGAAACGAGTTCTTGTTTTACAAATGAAGTAACTAATACATTATTATTTAATTTATTATTTACGATTATAATTTGATATGTGTGCTTTATTTATTGTGATAATTTATGTTAATAATTTTTATGTAGTATGTACCAATGTAGATACCTATACCGTTTACATGTGACAGGATTAAAGTTCTTTAGACTGTAGTTTAATAATGAATCACGTCCATTAGCTTTATACCACAAAGCACCTGATAAATCACGGCCAATGACTTAAGATTTTCTTTTTATGAATTAGTATGCTAGTGACTAGTGAAATTTATAGAATGCCTTTAACAAGTAATTATACGTACGAGTATTTCATATAACATTATTGCTCGGACGTCTTTTATTCTAATATAATATTTAAATAAAATTTGTCACCTCTTTTTTCGATATTTATTTGTAGTTTATTCGAATCTTTAGAAATAGTATAATATTAGTCGCGTGTTATATAGAATTAGAAAAACTATTTTGTATAAAATCTCCTTTTAAACAATTACCTATCATCTTTGCTTTGCTTTTATCCCATTGTTTAATACATATTACACACATAAATCGGCACAGTGTAGTTTCCTTTTTTATTCGTTTCAGTCAGTCATTTCTGAACTCATTGTCTCTTTCTTAGTGCATTACTATCTGTTAAGAACTTTATAAATCACCTCATAGTAATGAATGATATACGCATGCCTGTATTATAATCGTTTATATTATTATCTATGTATTTCCTTATAGCATATTCAATAAACATAAAGGTAAACATAATTTTTACTACTTCTGCTTAAATTTTTATTTCTGTACGGTTTAATTTTTAAATAATTTTGATGACAAAACGTATACCTAAATTTCTCTTGAACTATTTTAAATGCATAAGTTCAGTGTACTTCTGTAACTAAGTAGATTTTGAAGAAATCCTCTGAATAATGAAACGAGAGTCAACGCACTGTAACTACTTGTTTTGTGTCTACAACTAGTTTAATTGATGATTAGTTGATTGAACTTCATTTGGAATAAATATCCTCGAATATGAGAAATTAACTTTATGTACAAAAATGTGAGTCCAAATTATTGTTTATTGTTATTTTATTAAACTACTATATACTGTATAAGGGTATTGATCTTTGGTGCCAAAGGTTTCTACGTCACCTTCGTTATATAGGACGTATCAACTTTCTGAAGTCGCTTACCGGATGATAAATTACATTTTGTTAATTTTAAATATTCACGTTGTTTACACATTTACAGGTAAATAGTACCTTTATATCTAATTGCTATTGCCTATGTTCCAAAGTGTCATTGCGTCTCGTTAAGTCCTGAACTAAATTTTATTTAAACTAAATTTATTTTTAATACAA
Organism: Galleria mellonella; assembly: GCF_026898425.1. NCBI lineage: Eukaryota > Metazoa > Arthropoda > Insecta > Lepidoptera > Pyralidae > Galleria > Galleria mellonella. Next base: position 5,993,004 of record NW_026442133.1, read on the forward strand.
TTGGGTACTAGCTCAGTCGGACAAAACTTGACTTTGCAAGAGATAACAGCTTAGCTTACTCTTAGTTAACTAGCCTCGTGTTATAACTGGTGAGAGATATATGAGCAGTGGAGTTATATTCAGTGACGTTCTAAATGTAGTTCATGTCTATTATACGACGCGGGTTGTTTTGTTATCTACGAGTACATAGAAAATCTGTTTAGTACATCGTCAGCTTGTTTGTATTGTATAAACAAACTGTAAATAATTGTTTCTATACCTAATAATTCTTAGGTATGTTTATCTCAGCAAACTTGATGTGCATTCAAGAAACAGGTTTAAGTATTTATTTTATTAAGAATGTCTTCTTATTTTGATTCATGTGAGTTCACGTGGGCGATATATTTATAGCGCTGGTGGAAGTCGTATAAAATAAATCCATATTACAGTTCACGTGTGTTGTAGTAAAATGTGTGTAAACTATCAATATTATAATTTGTATTATATACAGAGTAAAATCGAAGTCATAAACATATCGATTAATTGTATAAAGGGGGAGATTTTTGCATCTCGTTCGTACGATTAGTACGGCACTGAACAAATGTATCTTTTGGTCTTAAATATGCTATGTCCTTAAAAATGGAAAAAAAGAATACTTTCGGTGCATGATAGTATGTGAGATTTTCTCAAAAGGTTATCTACATTAACAATGTGTTTGTTATATCAGTTAACTTTAAAGTCACATTAATAATGTAACAAGCTCAATCTAACCTAGATCTGCTTGCTTAATTTTTAATGAAGACAGAATAAAATAACAAACCGATATCACTATTGATTTTCACAGTAAATTAGTATCAAAAAGTCGCATCTTTAATTATGTGAATGAAGCAATTTTCGAGCTTATTACATACAATAACAATCGTGTCGTGTCACTAAACTGATAAAAAGTTACCTATTTACGCATTTCTTGCTCGTTTGTTGCTCGTGTTCTTTGTGTTTACGCAACAAGTGCCTTCCCACGATATCATCTGATAGATATGAAGAGATAGATGCCCGATTATAATGTGTCGTAACGCAAACAATGAACTTTTCCTCTATAAATTCAGTCTGTCTTCGAAAGTTTTATAAGGTTGTTTTTTATGCAACTGAAAATGGCACATAAGCTGATGACCAGCCTTGTAGAAAGTGGTAACAGTCATCTAAGACGTAAACAACACCATGCACATTATGGAATACACTGTATGACACATGATACTCTTTATGTTTTAATGCGTTCGTACTCTGTAATTTCTCCTCTCAAAGGCTTTGAGGGAAGAGTTAAGTTTGTATTTTGCTTTAATTTAAAGCAAAATGCAATCATGCGAGCATTGCTATTTGTTCGCAAAAAATATACATATTTATGTAGATAATTTATGTGCAAAGTCTGTACCTGGTAATTTGAGCCAGTGGTTTATAAATTTAGTTTTTCTATGTTGGTTACAAATGGGGGTGGGTAATATATACCAGTATCTATATATTTTAGTCACAATATCTGTATATTGGACTAATAATAGATATATCGCTTATGCAATATATAACATCAAAATGAAGAACCCCATCGAAGTGAATATAGACATCGAACTAGTATGGGCGATATCGAAATGGGCAATGACTTTTTTGCTCTCAATGTTCAAAGGAAACTAATATTATATGTTGGAGTGATACTAATATTACTCGTGCCTGTAACTTACACAGAGATATGGGTAAATATAGGCCATTTTTAGTTTTTATGCAAAGCTAACTTCTACAACCATTTATGGAAATGTTTGAAGAAGTTTATAGCTTATAGGAAGTAAATCTTATTAAAGACCATATGAATGAAATAGATAAAAAATTAAATTTAAAATTCTAAAAACATGTTGTTAGAGTATACCAATATCATATGGCCCTTGATCATGTAATTTAGTACACAGATGGATAATATGATATTGTTTATCCTCATTTATTCACAGTCAAAATCTAAGCGAGATATAATTATCATACTTTGATAATTTGAAGTTATCTATCTATATAGTATATTAGATTCTTTATAATGATAAAAACTCTCATTGTGTAAATGTAACATAGAACATAAGATTATATTTATTAATTTTGTTTTCTTTTTAATTTCAGGGAACGGCAAGAAACGGGAGAGCGTCCCGGCGCCAACGAACCCCGCCCGTCCTCCACCTACTCCGCCACAACCTCCCAATGTTCAGGGTGAGTCACATGCTGCGTCATGTTGTCACTATACAGATTAAGGGAGATTATACCATAATACTGGAGGGTTATAATAGCCAATTTATACAAATCGTATATCGTATTCACTTCAACAGTGGTCGTTACTTTCTGGAAATTTATACAATAAATTTATAATAGCTTACGCATACAGGAGATTATTTGTTCGCGGACAATATTTGGTCTTATATTTGTTTTATCTTTCAAGTTTTCGGCTCTGACGCGAATAAAAACCTCGGCGTAAATTTTAATCCGGTCATAATATAACCTGTAAAATTGTATGCAACTACTATACGATACTTGTGCAACTAAGTTTTACATACGCGGAGGGAGAGTGGTTGTTACTAATGGAGATTAATGACCCCATTGTTGGCAGTATACTTTAACAGATCGACTTACATTCGGTCGTCCCTGGAAACCATCTTCGCTAATTTCTGCTGAATTAATTACAATGGGATGACTGACTTGCTTTCGTTCTCATTTATCACTCACTGGTTCTACGCTGTTGTATACTGTATGCAAAGGCGGCTAAACTATTCCATCCCCACTGCTGACAATATACCCTGTTAGGACGACCTTTACGCGGTTCCTCCGCGGATCGTGATAAATCCGTCACAATGGGCCTGAGGGCCTATCATAAAGTATTTTCCATAATTTTGGGACAGATCGAAACACAAATTTGATGTTAAAATTAAAGCTTCATTACTGGACCGATTTTGTTACGAACTTTCTGTTCATGATATTGTGCCCGAAAGTTCGGGATCTTATTTCATGTTACATCCCATGCTTTCATTTTCACCTATTATCACTCATTGGAACATCGCCAGCGTATACCGATTGCGCAGACGGGGTTACCATTCCGTTATCATCTGCTAAGAACTACCATTCCATATTCATTCATTACAAAAAAAAAAAAAAAACATACGGCTTGGAAATTTCAGGCCCTAAAATTCAAATGTCAGATCCTAAAAGTTTTTTATGAAATTTATGTCACAAAATTTAATTATGTAATGAGATAAATTTATTGGCTTAATATTGTGTAACCATTAATAAGGAAGGAGATTTAATGACTGGATTGGATGTCTATAAGTATCAACTAATCGGTTTGTTTGTAGGTAGACAGTGCACGGCTACGAAATAGTCATTGGAGCGAATAAACCTCGGAATTAGGTAGTTCAATGATTACGTTAAATCACAGTCCTGTTTAATATGATTGATACAGAATGTTTTTGTTTTAATATTTATTTCCTTTTAAAATTTTAAAGAGATATGTTATAATAACCTAATTAGTCTTTTAGTTCTATTAACAATTTCTATCTCAAAAGTATTCTGTTTCAATCTAAGGTATGGCTTATTATTGTATCAAAGTTGACTAAAATTGATCGAGTCTTTTAAGTGTGATTAAGCAATTAACAATTAAACCAAGAGGTTTAGATGTTAAAGTTTTAAGACACAAACTTTCACGTTTACAATATTAGTAGCATAGAATATGAAATATGTTTATAATCATGTATAACTAGTAAACGTCTCCCTAATGTTCTGCTAATGTGTTTTATCACAGTCACGAACTGCAAATAAAAGTCTTCACAAACGACACTATGAGTTTCGCAACGCTAGTTACGCAAGTTTTGTTTAAGATATAAACAATGGCGCCTGCGCATAGGTTGTCCTTTAAAAGTGTGTCAAATTGGAACTGGTTCGATCATGTGCCATGCTACGTTATTGAATATATTAAAAACGTTAACGATCATGTAAAGAGAAATTGGGCTTATTGTGACGAAATCTTATTTATGTTATTTTTTATAACTTTTTAAGTAAATGGAGGGATAGTGAAACTATTTATAAAATAAAGTTTTAGAAATGTTTTAGTAATAACGTCAGAATTGGCTCTATTGATACGATTCTAAAAAGTCTAGTAAAACAATAACGAATAGCGATATTACTATTAGAAAGCTCTCAGAATTTAAAAAATATAATCTTATCTATTAAAGCTAATTTTGATAGCATAGTTGATCATTTATAATTTGAGTTAATACCGAAGTCAGAGACTAATTTAATAATATACACATACACAGTATTCATACAAATACCATTATCACTGAAGCTTCTTTATATATACACGAAGCGATTTTGATAACGTAACGATCCGTTTGTCAATCTTTATAATAGAATTGAATCGAATTAACAGATGTAGTTATTTTTTAATGGGTGAAGATGAAATAGTAACACCCCCCCTGCTTTGTCGTTGGCGGGCCACCAGTGAGAGATAATTACTGAAGACAAAAGCCAGCTTGGCATATCGTATCGAATTCACCAATAATTAACCATGATGGTTTTCAGAGGGAACCGTCGACCTGTTAGGATATATTGCTAGCAACGGGGCTGTTAAAATCGATTCGTTATTAAGTGTCCTCCCTAGTAATCCCTTCATGTGGTTGTTTCATAGTTTTATTAATGGATGAAATGAATTACTTATCCATTTGATCCAACCACCTCGTAGTAAAAGTTTGCGCTATTAGTTAACACTGACGAAGTGTCGTCAGTGTTAGGATAAAGTCAGATTAGTTGGCTCATTGTGTTGAATTCACTTATAATCAACTATCGTGGTTTCCAGAAAAGATCGCGTGAAGGTCGATTTGACAAGGTATATTGCTGGCAACGAAGTTTCAAGTCCCCTCTCTCGGCTGTATTATTATGTCCAATTTTATGTTTAAAGACGGACCGTTACGATTATCGTTTCGATTGATCGAAGCTATAAATTGCTTCGTGCATGGTGCACATAGAATAGAGATGTTTTAAAAACTTGGTGGTCGCCGCCGCGAACTAAAATCATTGTTTGCCTCGATAGTTTTAAATACGCCGAGACATTATACATCATAATAATAAAACATTTAAAATTGCATACTAAAATGCACACATATTGTGCAAGTATTTTAATGGGTGATAATCGAATGGTTACCCCGCTCGTGCTATCGGTATACACTGGCGGGGCACCAGTAAGAGATGATAGGTGAGGATAAAGTAGGTCAGTTAGCCCATCGTGACGAATTCAACAAGAATTGTTCACGATAGTTCCCAGGGGGAGCCACGTGGTGATCGTCCTAATAGAGTATATTGTTAGTAATGGGGCTGTCAAAATCCATTACTAATAATCCCTTTCCTTCTATGTTTCGTGTTGTCATACATGCATACAAAATTATATTTTAAGTATTGGCTACTTGAAAAATAATAAAAATTGGTAATTGTCACTTGTTACAGCTAAGAAAAATGGTGTGGTTCAAAAACTGTCCGCGTCACCAGTATCGGTACGCGCTCGCACGTCCCTCGCTCCGCCGCCGTCGCCGCGGAAACCGGCATCCCACCGGACACCTGTGCAGCGGCCGACCACTTTGCCTACCAATAAAGGTAAGTTATTGATAGATACATGCAAGTAAATATGCCATGATAAACACTAATTGGATAATTTTAATGTGAATTGGTTAGAACTATAAAATTCACAGAAATATGTTTTATAAAAATGAAAATCGGTTTCAAAAAATGGGACCCTCATTAAAATGAACCCTTACGAATAGTAACTGTGCTGTGTGAGTGCCCATGTGTTGTGTAAGTTTAAAACAAATTTATATTACTGCGTTAGCTTTAGGTCTGGCTTTTGCCCTTAAACAAGTTAGAATGAGATTGTTTTTCGGCGCGTTTTGTTCGATCTGAAAGCGTTTCGTATAAATTCTACTTCGGTTTTATGTCAAATAAATAGTCTACGATTTTTCGGCATCACCTTACGAATTTTTAAAAATCTGATCTGTTACACTAACACTGCCCTTCTCAAAAGGCGCCATGATAATTTTATTTTACGTTGGCAATTGTTTGCATTAGACTTTTGCCGCTCTTTACTATCTGGCGTCTAAAACGACTGATGTTTGTTATCGGTCGTTGTTGGTTAACTTTTACAATTTCAATGTCAATTTGTGTTGAAAACTTAACTCTATCACCTCCAGCGGATAGTTTTGGAAATTCAGATTTTCATGCAATGTTCTGTTGCCTTTGAAAAATTCACATTAGGGATTTGGATTTCGCACGATTAATTCAATACGTTTTAAAGAATTTAAAAAAATCTTAAAGTTTTTAAAAGACATTTTGCTCACTCAAACGCTTCTTTGCAAAAAAGAGAAATTTTGCAGTATGTACATATGAGAAAGAATGTTAAAAATTCTTATTAATTTAGTTTTTGTTGGTCCATAAAATAGTAATTTCGCTAAACTACCAAATTAAGAAATGTCGCCTCAGAATTGACCTTATTGTATTGTAAAAAATAAGAAGTTAACATATGTATGTTAAACATCAAAACCAATCGCGAAGAATAGTGATATATATATAGATAAGTTATAATCAAGCTCGATTTTTCTCTGGCGTTCCTAAGCAAAATGTTTGATGACACTTAAAAAGGTAGTGCCACTATACTCTTCTGTCGATTGGAGAAGGTGTTGGATTTCCATCTAAAGGATTTGAACAGTTTTTCAGGTAGCACACACAATCCCGCTGTTCAATTAAGACAAATAGTGTTATATTTGATATAATCGTTTTTTAATGCACGGTTCCTGATGCCCTTAAACTACGACCTTCCCTTGTTTTAATATCATAAACTATCAACAATCGATATATTGTATGTACATAGACAAAAACTGTCATAAGAGTCATAAGTACTCGTACCTACTTGTGTATCAACTCAGTCGGTATTATTTTAAAAGACTAAGGTCTTGTAAGCGAGTACGTAGTCCTTCACTAATATTATAAATGCGAAATCGAGTTTTTTTGTTTGTTACAATTTTGCGTCTAAACTGCTGACTCGATTATGATGGATTTTGGTATAGAGATAAATGTGATCCTGGAGACGGTTATAGGCAACTTTTTCTTCAGTCAGTGAAAGTACCTCGGTCAGACGAATGAAGTCGCGGATAAAAGCTAGTTGATTCATAAAATACAAACTTTTAAACAAAAACTGAAGCTTTTTGTATGATAAATTTCTACACTTTGTAAAAGCTAAGAAGCGTAATAATTACTCATTGTAGATATAAAATGTGGCCGTTACTGTCTTGTTTCTTCGAATTAACAGACAGCGTGTATAAATATCTACTATAAGACAAACATACCTTGACTTTTCAATGTCTTAGGCATATCTACCTATATATCTACTTATATCTTTAAGCTCGTTTCTGTATTACTTGAATATTTAGTTAGCAGTTTATTTAGTTAACTATGCTCATTTTACATTAAGAATATATGTGAAGAGAAATATGATAATAGGGTGAATGTTGATGTACCTGCATACTATTTATTTAAACTATATTAAATAAAAATAATATTTTCTTTATAAACACATTTTTAACTACCTAAACAAACTAAATTTAATGGATTTAATTTCATTCATTAAAACTATGTACTTCTTTAAAACGAGCATGGCTTATACTATGTACATATAACGTAGACAAGACGCTATTCTTGTGAATATTAGCGCCATCTATTGATAACGGTAGATAATGACAAGTGGCTCCATCTAATGGGCATCGGTGGTACCATGACTCATTTGATGAGAACGTGACTAGGTTTAATCTTATTTTCAATTGTCTGTTACAGATGTCGCTCAAAAAAGTGTATTAATTTATTAATTGGAAACTAGAATAACTTTATAATTTTTGTATAAAAGCTATATTTAGTAATAATTAGTATTATCATTTGACATTAAATAATTTTACTTAGGTACTAACAAGAATAAAATGCTTTTTTATCAAATCGAAATCATATAAGTAGAGTAAATAAACATTACTTTCCTTACTAATATTTTGCCAAGGGTGGGTAACGTATAGCATTATCTATATATTTTAATTATAATATGTACTATAATCTGATCCAATAAAGAATATGTTAAAAGACTGTTATTAAAAAAAATAATATTGGATAACAGACTTTTAACATATTCGAAAAACCGTTATGGGCAATACGAAATGTGTGATGACCTTTTTTCCGCCATCAATGTCCAGATGGGTGAAAATGGTATGGTAACCCCGCCTGCGCTAACGGAATACGCTGGCGGAGCACCAGTGAAGGATGATAGATGAGAATGAAAATAGGCCAGTTAGCCCATCATGATGAATTCATCAGGAATTAATCATGATAATTTCCAGGGGGAACCGCTAGGAGGTCGACCTGGTTGGGTATATTACTAGCAATGGGATTCTCAGTCTCCATTACTAACAATCCCTTTCCCCCCCCCGGTATCCGTATTACCCACCCCTATATTTTACGACTATTACAAATGCAAAAGTTTTGGAATGATTTTAATGAAATTTTGGACATCAATACGTTACATCTTAAGTTAAACTTAGTATATTTTATATAGTTAGTAGTTCATGCCGACTAAGCCGCTGGATACCGCTAGTTTAGTATGAATATGAAAGTGATTTTGTTTGTTAGTTACCTTTTGGTGTCTTAACCTCCTGTTATGATGATGATATAAGGTTATTTGAAATGGAAAAGAATATAAATTAATTTTTATCCTGGGTGATCAAAATATCGGTTAAATAATATATGAGTACATATTTTTTTCATCGTACGAATTACTAGCTGGTTGTAAATTCTAAGCTAATATACAATAGAATTTATCAATTCATTTTTATTATTAACTAGCTGACCCCGCGTACTACGTACCGCCTAACAGTCGATTCTTTCATTTTTTTGTTTTTTTTTTTTATTTATTCTGCTATTCGCGACGCCGAGTCAGCTAGTAAGATAAAAAAAGAAAAAAGAAAGTTAATAAGTCAACAATTACATTAGGTATGTCAAAAAATAAAAAATTATAAAACACGCCGTGCCACGTCACTCAATTGCTTTGACTTCCCGGAACCTCTCCACTAATACTTGAACTTTATGGTATGGTATTAAAGTTCAAATTGACTTATAAGTATTATTATGAATCGTTTGTTTTGGGAGTATAGAAAAGTGTTGTTTTTAGACTTTTTCAAGCAATTTTTTTAAATTTTCCTACCGTAATAGTTATCCTCGTAGTTCAAGGAATATTAAAAAAAAGAATTAGCGAAATCGGTTCAGCTATTCTCGTAATTTGCGCTTAGCAACATATTCAGCGATTCATTTTTATGTTATAGATTAATTGATGATAGTCGCGGGTTAACACTAAATAAAATATTTTGACGTTTATTCCATGTGATTTCAATTGATTGATTTTATTTGTTATTGATAAATGTTTTCTATTCTATGAGAGGTTTTCTTTATATGGATGATAATGAAATGGTAAATATCTTACTGAACTGTATGTTATATTGCGGAAGTTATTTTAGTCAATCTTTGAGTGTTGCCAGTCGCGCGTACACTAATGCACGAATAAAGCAGAATTAAAAAAAAAATAAATCAACTAACCAATGAAATGGTAACCTTGTCGGCGCTTAGTAAGTATACGTTAATGAGAGGTGACAGGTGACAACGAAAGCAAATCCGTTGACCTATCATGATGAATCCACCTAGCATTAATGACCATTGTATTTAGGGGGGACTGCGTGGAGATCGACCTGACAGGGTAAAAATGGAATGGTAACCCCGTCTGCACTATTGGTATACCACCTAGTATCACTTACTGGTGCTCTGTGCTGACAGAACAGGTGACAAAAGTCAGTACACACACACACACAAACATATAAACACGATGGATAGGTGCTTAATATTTTTTATTAGGTGGGCCTTTAGCTTGTTTGTTATTCTAATTAATTTAATAAAATATTAAGTATAGTAAGTTACAAATGTTATAAATTATAATAACATGCGGACGAAACGATTAAACTACAAAAAAAAGAAAGTTGGAATGACATAATTTTATCGTTCTTAATTACTAGTGTTACGTTATTAATTCGACATTTAAGACGTATCTACTTAATTCAAGTTAAAAGAAAATGGTCAAATTATTTTAAATTAAATTTAAACTATCTAATTGCGTACTCGAGATGAGTTTACATAATACTAAAGTACTATTTATTTTGTGATTTCTCACAATATAGCTAATTCTATCTATTTGACGAATTTTATGTCATTTCATTATATGAAACTTATCGCTTGTAACTTTGTTTACTTTTAATTTAAAAAAAAATGGTCTCAAGTATTTATTTACAAGTAACAGTCAGGATATTCACTTGAAATATCTATGGAAACAAATAATAATATTTAACTTCGCATAAGTTATATTTTTGTAGTTTCCAAGTTTTGTGTGTTTTATTTAGAATGATCGATTTTGAACAGTTGCCATTAGTATATTCGAAAGTTTATTGGCATAAACGTTTAATTTGACACAAGCACAAACACAGATTCTATTAAGTTTTTTTTGAAATGCAAAATTATGCCTTAAGTGGAGTTAGAATTTTAAGGACGATATGCCTATTATATAATATAGAACTAATATAGACCAGTGTTTTTCATGACGCCCCCATAGTATAAAACAATGTATCGCCATACAAGTAAATATTTTACTAATATTATTTACTATTAATACTTTTAATACAAATATTTTAATTATCATTATTCTTAAGAAATCTATTTTTATAACTTTGTTTTGTTACTGAGGTAGTTTTCGCGACGAATTGTTCGCAGTTTATCCATACCGATCATCTCTTACTGGTGTTCCTCATCGCCAGTGTAATTAAATAGCAGACTAATATCTGAATAATAGCAGTGTTCAGTTCCGTAATATATATATATATATATATATATATATATATATATATATATATATATATATATATATATATATATATACATATCCGTGAAATTATATTTTTTAAATGTCAATGAACGGGTTGTAGTCGCTATAGCAACACAGCTACTAAGTAATTACGCGAAATTATTGCAAGCATGACGAGGTTGCCTGAATTTTGATGTCTGAATTTTAAATCTTATAAGTAGCCACCTGTCATGAATTTATTGATAGATATATTTTAATCAAAAAACATAAAGGTCAAAATACATGTATTATTTATTTACTAGTCTTCTCCCTTGACTTCGTCGGCGTGACCGGGATATATTGATTGTTCTCAAACATACACACGGAATCTCGTGATGATTAAGCCAAGATTATTATTAGATTGGATTCTTATTTAATTTAGATTAGAAACTAACCGATAACTATAATTATGCGATATTTTTAAATAATACTACCTTGATTTATTTAAAGATAAATAACAATTTATATTTATCCTACTAATATTATAAACGTGAAAGTGAGTTTGTTTGTTATTAGTTTCAGCTATACTATTTAGAACAGAGAAGGATATACGCTACTAATTATCTTGGTACATAATGTTATGCGGGCAAAGTCACGAGTAAAAGCCAGTGAAAGTTTGTAAAGATGTTCTGATGTTTGTTACTGAATCACACTTGAAAACAATTGAAAAAATAACACATAGTTCTTATTCATGCAGTCAAAACCATGATAATGGTATTCTGAACATATTTGGAAATTAATTAGATAGTCTTCTGATGCAAATGCCTACCCAGAGGACTACATAATTATTAATGATTAAATACTAACATGGTTTTTAAGTACACTTTCTCGTACTAACAAAAAATTAATTCAAAGTTGTCTGAAATAAATAAGTAACGGGATATCCATCCATAGCTAATATAAATAAAATTAATGATGATAATTATATTAGTCCGGATTTTTATATAATTGTTGTGCTTTGATAAGAATGTTTCGATGATATCTACCCTTCTTTCGGAATTTAAGCCTGAAATTTATTTGTTTTGTATTCGTTTTTCACAAATTGATATATTATATTTTATTTGTGAAAAAATTAAATTCAAAATTAAACATAAAATGTCAGGCATATCTTTGTACCATATCTAAGTATGTAAAAAACTGACGTAATTATATTAGCATCTTATACGTTTTTATTATTAAACTTCAAGTTATTAAAGTCATTAAATCCAAAGTAAAGTATACGGTTTGCAGTTAACTGCGGACAGTTATCTGACTATTATATCCAGGGTGAACGGTAACCAATGAAAGCTTCTGCAGCTCAAGAAAGTAGAGTCGTAATAGGCAAAAGATCGACGGGCGACATTGTCGCACGCGCCTCGGACTGGTGACGACAAAAAAACGGTCACCGCGTCTGAATTCTCGATATACGAATCGTGTTTATTGCAATTTCGTTTATTGTTTTGGGTATAGCTGAAAAAAACTCTTTAGTTAGTGGTTAATTCCTTTAATTTAAAATCAATTTTTTTGTACTGACTTGATTATTGATTCCCTATTAAAAAAAAAAAAAAAATAAAAGGCTTCATGTAAGTTGTAAAATTTTAAAGGGTAGCAAAGTTCTGGAAACAATGAGTCCGCTACATAAGTTTGTTTCACTATTCCAACCGGATTCCAAAGTAAATCGGAAAAATTTGTCGGTACAGAAGAAAGTGTTCACCAGTGAATTGAACATTTGCAGTGAGATCGAGGAATATAGAAAGAGTCATTGGATAACTCTTAGTGAATACAAAAGGGTTAAAGGTACTTTAAATCATATAATTTTTTTTTGGATTTGTATGTTGTTGAAATGAAATGAAATTAAATGAAATATTTATTTGTTTTGAACTGACATTTAAGATAATAAAGGCCATGCTATAGATCTTTTAATATTTATTTAATTACTTTGTAGGCCTGCAAATTTAATATATAATTTAAATAAGGATATATCAATAACGGGATTATTAAGATTATACAAAATTAATGTCAAAGATAAAATTGAACTAAATTAAACCAATAAATTTCAATAGATACATGCCCAATATTGTTAAATAAGATTAATAATTACATTTGCATGTCATATCAATAACAAATTATAATTCTATGTCAAGTCTCAATGTATTACAGATTATTTATATGTTACATTAGATATTGTTGGAAACTACTATTTTACAATGATCTGTAACATGTATCAGAAATGGATACTTTTGCGTACTTATTAAACACTAAGTATGTTATCCCTTAGTGGAGTAGCAAAACAAACAGCCTTAACTTTCTTTTAGTTATTTATATATTATGATAATCACTCCATAAAAATAACAATTAAATTATTTAATGTAATTTAAGTATTTTTGTTTATTTCTTGTGACCTGAAACTATTTATAAATTTTAAACATGTAATAGGTAACGGTATAAAAGGTTTATTTGTTTATTTTAATTCATATATATAACTGTAGATATTAGACACATACAAATAATATTTTGCATGTACCTATTAAAAATAACTAGTTAAAATTATAATTTTTAAACATGTTCATGAAGAACAATAGAGATAGATACAGTTAAATGTTAATATTATACCTACTTTGTTAGAAACGAGGCATTACATATTTTTAACTTTTGCTAAATTGTAAAGGTATTATTTTTAGATAAAAATTCATTTTAAGAGATTTTAATATTAATGTACAATATATATATATATATATATATATATATATATATATATATATATATATATATGTAGAAATATATATATATATATATATATATATATATATATATATATATATATATAATGAAAACAATGTAATAAAGAGTTTATTATTATTATTATTATTATTAAATAGTATTTTCAATCAGACTCAAAAGAAAAGTAGATTATACGTTGGATACCTATTTTTAAAAGTTTCACTATATTTGTATTAATTTCTCTGATATTTCTAAATTAATTTGAAATATGTTGATTTGTGTAAAAAACAACTAAGTATATATGTAACAATGCACTCAACGTTTAAGTAAAGCTTTGAAATACATACTGTATATTTTTTACCTAACAGTATTACCTGTGGTATTACAACATAGACATGTTTAATGTCTACCTGAAGTAAATGTGTTGCGGCAAACTTCCGATATATACTGGTTTTTAAAACTCTCTAGCGGATTAGAAATCGCGTCAGAACTGTTTATTTTAAATGTAGCAGTGCATTGAATTTTGAGTGCATTTTATAATTTAAGCGTTGATTGTTGAAACTTACATGATTTTAGATGCCATATCAAATTTATAATATCGATACATAACTTATAATATTTTAAGTAATTTGTGCTTAGTTAAATAAACTACATTAAAAAAATATAAGTTTAAAAAAAATATAAGAAACAAGTCTGTTTGTAAAACTTCCGTATTTGAAGAGTAATGCGTACGATATAAAGAAAAAAGATCTATTTCTAACAATTAGGAAATAAAATATCTAATATTATTAAATGTTGCGGTATTTACAGTTAAGTGTTTTTAAACTGGAATGGCAAAAATAGTGAAGACAATATTGCTTACCATGGCATGACATATAGACATCTGTTACATATCTATGTAAAGATACGTACCGGTACGTATCTATTGTTACTTGTATATATATTAATTGTGATCTGATTTGAATAAACTTATATGGTTTAAATGTAAAAAAAAACAAATCATCGATTAGTAAAAGCTCTAATCAATTGCTGTCGTGTCATCGACGTAAACGCATTAAAGTGTCTGTCATATCATGGATGCGCAAACGCATTGCCATTTATAAACGATGAATGAACTACGTGGGTGGCATCAGCTCTTTCACTAATTATCTACATATACAGTTACTTTAAAAAGGGCGCTGCAGTTGCTTACAAAAATTACAATGTCACGTATCTACATATCATGTTAGTATATCTTACCTGTGATTTTTAATTAAGTTTTTGTTTCGAAAAAAGAAACAGGAACATTAATGTATTGAAAAAATCTATCTATTGAAAAAACAATTGAATCGTTTCAAAAGCTCGAGGATAATTTCATCTAGTAATTAATAGTAAATAGCGAAGTGAGTTTTTTAAATGCCATTAGACCTCAATGAAAAATTTTCTATTTATGTCCAAGTAAATATAAATCTATATAATTTCATTATTTTTGTCGATTGCTAAAACCTAAAAATATAAATATTAAATTTCATAGTAATCGGTTAAACCATCAAGATGCTAATAGGTAAAAAACAAAGAAATAAATTCTTTTTATATTTATAATATTTGGATAGTAAGGATTAGTATCTTCTATCGCATGAGAATTAGTCGGAAATTTTTATTAAACTAAAAATGTTATATGATTTACGTACATACTTACTAGAAAAAAAAAAAGAAAACTTATCTGTAAAATTCTATTTTCAATTTATTTCACAACTCTACTAAAAATTCTCAACTCGTCTGTATTTTTTTTTTTAATTTATTTTGTATGTATGTTATGGTTAGTATGGAGATATCACAACATCTCCACCAATTTTGAACACATTATTATTATTTCTCATATACATGTTCTTCACAAAAAAGAACCGGCTTCAATATCTTAATATTGAAGCCGGTTAATATTAAGATATTGAAGCCGGTTCTTTTTTGTGAAACAAGGTCTTAATTTATTCGTATTTTAATTTTGAAGTAGTCATTTGTTTTATTTATCCAATAAAATATTTATTATATTAAGAAATTATTAAATCATTTTAATATTCATGAGATTACTAAAATAATGAATAAATCACTTAAATAATAAAATCTACATCGATGAATCGTAATAGCTAATTCGAGTTATGTAAGACACTTTAGTAACACATTGTAATTTTTTTATCTTTTTATTATTTTTAGGTTTTTATAAAATGGGTTAAGAGGTTTCTTTGGGGTCGGCAACGCGCGCGTAGTACCCCTGATATTGCAGGCGTTCATAGGCTACCGCTTACCATCAGGTAGGCCGTATGCTTATTTGCCACCGCTGTGGTATAAAAAATGTAGTTGCTCAGTTCGTATCCAATTCTAAGTTGCATTAAAAATACATGTTTGTAATAGAAAACATGAAGAATAACTTTGATATTTATATAATATGTTAGTAATATAACATTTTATTTCACAATAAAAGTAGTGAGTTTATACAAAACTATATTATTTTCGACTATTACGTGAAAGTGATGACAATACTTAAAGTTTTTATAGACACTTTCTCTGAGTGTAGAATTCAGCAACGTAATTCTGTGGATCAACAGAAAGTTCTATTTAAATACGAAAAATTTAAATATTTTAATTTGACATTAGTGATATAATTGTTAAATTATTTTTGAAGGCTGCCATTATTTTGTACAATTATTAATAAAAAGTATTTTATCACATTGCTAAATTCTGTCACCATATTTTTACCGCACGTGTGTGAATTATGTACTGTACTAGTATGAGAGTTATTAAAGTGCAAACAAATAGTAATTAAAAATATATTACGATTTTAATATGCCAACATTAAAAACTCAATGATATGATCACCCGTCACTACCGGAACAATTTTCGTAATGGATTGTGTGTTCATTTTATACACTTGAATATGAATTGCTCGTTAATCTTTCATTGCGTAACAATAAAAAACACAGAAGTTTCCGCCTTCGTTTGAAACCAGTCATGATTTGTGTCAATACACTCGCGTGGGCTTATTCATTGAATGAAAGAAAGTGTGCATAAGTGCATCATATGCGTGGGCGAAACGGTTCTTCAAATTGAGAAACTGAATCCTTAATACGTTTCCAAATAGGGGTTGTAAACTTTTAGAAATAATTACCAAATTATTGATAAATGAAATCAAATAAATAAATTTTCCTGAGTGCAAAATCTTAATTATACAATATATAATTAAGAATTATTTACAAATAAAAAATGTAAATTCATTAGTTTAAATTTGATAGTTTTGAGATTGTACCGATTTCTATTTTTGACTGTTAATTTCTTAACCATCTTTGTCGTCGACTCGTCAATTCCATCCTCTTAAAAGGAATGTTTCAAAGCACCTCCGGGAATCCTATCACTAATAGACACTCCCACACTTTATTTATCGCTTCCTTACTTTCTATATTCTTCTTAGAAATCCTTACGTGGCTTTTTGTGGATCATAATTAGTTTGTTATACTTAAATAGTTTTGAATTTTATGCAAAATTATTAAAGCCTGTTTACTTACTGATTACTCTATATAAATAAATCTTTTCTTGCTTATTTTCATTATGTTTTAGAATTGAAATTTAAGAATTGTTTTTAATTAATTATATAGTTACATATATGATTTTGTTAAATTGTGTTAAAATGCTCTTATAATATAGGTTTATTTTTATTTTTTAGTTATGCATTTTATTTATAAGACATGGAATGGCAAACAAGCTTACGTTACGGTACACATATATATATATATATATATATATATATATATATATATATATATATATATATATATATATATATATATATATAAATCAATTAGGGGATTCATTAATGTAGTAATTTTCTTTCTAGTATGTTTTAATTTAGTTTCGTTGATATACATATATATTAGTATACATACATAGACATACAAAGTTTACTACAACTTTGTGTGTCTATATATACACTTTTTATATATCTTTTTTTTTCTGTACCTCTATTATACTGTATTTGTATTTATTGCTACCATTTGGGGTATATTGTCTTACGCAACTATTATCCATCAATCTATTTGAACCGTGTGCATTTTTATTTAATATTAATTGACTACGTAATTTACATTTTCTTAGTTTACTCACTTTATACATTAAAGTGCATTATCTAGTTTCCAAATAAACTTTGTATTTTTCTAATAAATTCCAACTGGCCATTAACACTTGTGTTCCGCTTTGAACTTCCTATAGACTTACATCCATCTCGAGCTCATCCCGTTTTAGCCGTGCCACTAATTAATGCATTTTTTCGAGTCTTGTCTTACGATTCTTCTTAATTTTTAAATAATTCTTTTGTTTAATGTGACACTGCAGACTAATTACCGTAAAGTTTTTAAGTAATTTATTCAATATACTTATAGTGAAGTGACAAAAGACGTTATTGTTTTCATTTAATTAAGTTTGTAATCTGATAATTAACTATGTTTATTATTTGATTAAATTATAATTACGAAAATCTATCTAGATTCTATAGATTTTGTGCTTCGATATAAGTATCCTATTAGGAATGCCATGTATCAAAAGATTATTTTCTCTACAAAAAATAGACGTAGGATAAATAATCTGTTATTGAAATTACGGGTTATGAAGATGATAGACAAAAATCCCACAGTTACTTAATGGTTGTCACGATCTTATAAACAATCAATACATGTGAAAGTGGTTTTGTTAATGTATCAAGAACAAAATTATTGCTACGATTTTATTAAGTACTATTATTATTAAGTACTTATTTATTTTTTCTCAAGTGTGAATAATTATTTGCATCGTTGTTGTTGTTTTTATTTATACTAAATATAATGAAGCGAAACAGATTGTTTATTTGAACGAAGTAAGCCTTGGAACTATCAGTTGGATTTGAAAAATTCTTCTTGCATCTAAATTGATGGCACATTTAAAAATGAACTTTATTTATTTACAGTGAGAATCTCACCTTACCTTAACATAGTTTTTAAAGCATGGGAGTTAATTAATATTTTTTTTCAATTTGTACTTATAAATGTTTTTGGGAATAGTTAGGTAATTAATTTTAATAATTATGTATATAAATAACTGTATTAAGTTTAAAATAAATAGACTAAAATAAATAAATTTAAGAATTAAATTTAAACTTACCGATATGTAAGATTTACCTTACGATAAAACGTAAAACGACTCATAAAACTTTTTTAATTAGTTCAAATAGGTTTGTAATAGGTTTTAGTTTTTAGGATTGAAAGGGAGAGATGAATCATGCTTTGAAAGAAGTGTATATGTATACATAGTATAAATGTAATGAAACCCATAATCGTTGTAAAGATACGAGTAGATTTTTCTATTCATATTTAACTATAAATTGTAAGAGTACCCGGAGCTGATAAACATGTATGAGATTATGTATATTGATAAAGCAAGAAAAGTATAATGGAACAGCAGCCAGTAGCTTTCTGTAGGCAAAAAAGAAAAAAAAATTGCAGATATTTTTTGTGATGTAAATACAAATTTACGGGTTACAATTTTTCCCCTTTGCTTGTTTTGTACATATTGCTTCTTGACAAATTTCATGATTCTGGATTACTGGTAATGTCTATAGATTTTGATTTCCTTGCAAATATCATACGCTAAAAACGACCGTATATTTTGATTGCGTTGATTTAGAAGTTTGATTTTTTCATTACTTCAAAGGATTGCAGACTTGAGCATTTGATATAAAGTTCAGTTTGATTCCTCTACGCGTTTCTGAGAAAAAGGGTCTTGACAGGCGGGTGGAGAGATGATCAACAAAGTGATAGGATCACTAAAGGTTTTGTTTTTCCTTTTGAGGTGCAAAATCCTAAAAAAAACAAGGTTTTCGCAATAAGCAATACCTAGGCGTGGTTGTATTGAGAAAGGCAGGTCAGCACTAGATCCTCAGTTAACGCCCGGTTACACAACGCGGCCAGCTGCTGCCTAGGCAATTGTTTGGAAAGTCTTTAAAACCACTACATGCTCAATAAATCTCAACATTCCATTGTTACTTTGCATTTGCTAATTTCAATGCTGCTACATCTATAATCTAGCACCTACTTTGTTATTGAAACTAAGTGGACAATCCGTCAATTCTTTTCGAAAAACGAAACTTTGAGTTATAACGTGTAGCACGTTATATTTTAAAATCTCTTTACATTAATTATTATATTTTTAGTATTTATTTGTTCCTGTAGGATTTTTTTAATGGACGTCTATATTTATAGTTTTGTAAAGTTTCTTATAATATCCTGTGTGTATCTCTACATTTTACTACTTTTGTTGATATGTGAGTAGTTAGACATGTTAGTTCCTTAGTTATATGTCAGTTATATACTACTTAATTTAGAAATATGAGGCTTTGAATATCTCTTCTATTTGCGATTTGTAATTTTTATATCTATGTAAATTACGCAATTTAAATAGACATAAAAATAACAAATTATTTATTATTTTGAATTGATGTTATATTTTTATTTACAATGGTTAATTTTTAGAATAGTTCCATACTTACTTATTTCATTTTATAAAAAAAAAAACTTATAATTAATTGAAGAGCGTCACTTCTTTGCGTAAAAAAAATTGTTATTAACCAGTTGGAAACTATGTTATAATGTTAAGTACCTGCTCTTAATACGAATACCTAGCTAGTAGTACGTGATTTTTTAAATCATGTATGTACAACTTGCTTAATAATTCATGTTCTGAATGTCTACGTTGTTGCAATTTAAACCAGGTTTCTTAACACCATTTTTGGATTATGTACCATATATTTCTTATGAAAGTTGTACGTATTTTCAGAATATTATATATATTAATTGCTTTTACATACAGTACTTGTATGATGAAAAAATATTATCTTTTTATTATTTATCCTTAATGTTATCTACTCGTATCTGCATAAATTTACGTAATTACAGTTTTTTCAAATTTCTTTCTTTTTATTTATGTTAGTAATTTTAGTTTTAAGCTTGTGAATATTAATAAAAATTATGGATTGATGATTTGCTAATAATACTAAATGGGTACCATAAGAATTAAGGTGTATTTTGTGATCTTCATGGTCTAAAGCTGTCGGTAGACGATTTCCACAAAAATAGAATATGGGCTAATTAATATGGGTGTGGGGACGGAGTAATATTTTAATGATGCATTACTCCTTGTCATTCACAGGATTACGTAAGAGGATAAAGCAAACAATTGTGGGAATAAAGCAAAATTAAATAGTGCAAGGAATTTAAAATTCTATATTATATCACTTTACCAACGTGGTAATAGTCAGGTTAGATTTCTCCTATTATGGGAATTGCCTTGCGCCCAGCAGTGGGACGCATTGGTTTATATGATGGCAGCGATTTCTTATATAATTGACTGTATTATACTGTTTATGTTGTCATGTCATATAAATATAATCAGTGTCTCGTGTTTGTTTCAGGTGAGATGATTGTATTTACTACTACTAATTGAATGTAAGTAATATAATAGTAAGTATAGTATAGTAGTAAGTAGCATATTAGCAGTGTGGTCCCGGTGTACAATTGGCCACTCCTTCCTATCTTGTAGGTGTCATAAGAGGTGAGTAAAAGAACCTAATGGTCGAGGGATGGACAGTAGCAAACAAGCTGACAACTTACATGATGGAAAGTGGTAACCGTCACCTATAGACATGAGCAGTACCATGGACAAAACAGAGTAATACTGTTTCGTCCATGATACCCCTCATGTGTTGCCATTCATGAAGACTAAGGTGTTATTCCTTTGTATCCTGTATTTTGTATATATTATTCATACGTCACGAAAATAGGAAGTTGTAATTGGATTGTACAAAACAACTTTATGCCTAAGTTACTCGGAATATCTACGAACACAACGGTATTACAGGAATCGTATTCGCGAATACTGCTTGTGAAACTTTGGCGATTGTTTTATTTATCTGCATATCTATATACACGTACATTGTCTGCGTTGCTGTTGGCCGTGGCCGAAAATATCCATATTAATAACATATATCCGGTGCGAACGGTGCAATATTATAAAATTTCCCGACGTAAGCTCGTACAGTACATATTGTTTATTGACACTGACATTAATTTCAAGGTTAATCGTGCTGCATTAATCAGGAGAATTTTCCCAGTATCGATACAGTAAGAAATATCGTAAACCTTGATGATAAATGTTTTGAACTCGGAAGTGGTGTTTTGCACCAAATTTAGACATGAAAGTGTATCAATACATTATTCGAATGTTCCTAAGTATCCAGATGTACTTCTTATCATTTTTGGCTAGTTTTCAAGTGGCAAACCCATTAGAGTTGTATACGCGATGCGAATAAATAACGCATTTGTAATTATTGTTTTTGCATGGATCCATCTATTGATTTATTAGAGATATGATTCGATTTGGGCTTTTATTTTCTAAAGATTTCTGATAGCGAACTTTGTTCTACTTTTTATTTTATTTTAAAGACTTCATTATGTAGCTAAAAGAGTATGTTATTGGACACTTGGATTGCACAATTCGATTTAAATATTAATTAGTATATTGTATGTTCATTTAATAAGCTGTCTTGTTATAAACAATCGAAGGATATAAAGGTGTATTATATACATGATGTTATTGCGCATATCCGGATATATGTGTCGAGACGGTTTTCGATATGGAAATAATATTTATTTTACGGTTTACGGTTATTTTCATTACTCAGGTTCTATAGATGATTAATATAAATAGATACTTATCTCGTTTGCAATTTTAAATTTTCACACCCAAATATTATTAAATAGAGTATAATTTAAAATCTTATCTCGTAAGTATCAAAAATATTAGAAAAGTTATAACGAAATATTGTGCCCACGTAAAATTAAAATCATTCTTAATTAACAGGGCTTTAATGAAAGAAGAAAGATAGGCACTAAAATATTAGTCATTTTTATAAAAAAAAAAATCTTTGTTTTCAGAACTTACACAAGTTCTTAGGATAATCTAAAAAAAAAGTAATAATTTCTTCTACTCTGTAACGAGATTCCTGGGTGGAAGCTCAGGGTTTACTAGTGAATATAACGGTTGACACTAAGTTCTCTCTATTTGGCTTGTAGTAATGACTTGCGCTGAAACAAATAGCGTAAACAGAAGTAGGTACACGTTAATTTCTAAGCATCTTGCTGATGATGATTGTTGACTGTTGATGCAGTCAATCAACTACATATAGTTAGTTTTTTGCATTCCTCTCTTTACCTATTAATATGTATATAAGTGTTAAATTTTTCGAAACTCGTAGATTTAACTACGTGTCGATAGATCAATTTGGACATTTACCTATTAATGTCAAATGAAATGGTAAAATTAAATATTAATTTGACCAAAAAAATTTGTTATATAATTTGTTATGGCTGATATATTCATGTATAGAACAGTATTTCAAGTTTTTCAAATTAAATATTACGTAATTGTATTGGTTACCCACTAACCTGGATTTAGCCCGCTATTAAGAAGAGGTTCATTAGACAAACTTCTATATTTATTTGAATTTGGCTTATAGTTATTTAACTACTTCAGATAAATGTCTCTGACTACTTCTTTTAGGTCACAATTATTACAAGTATCTAGAATTACAATCGTGAGCATATTTTTTATGCATCAACTGTTTTAATTAACCTATTTCATGATTTATCATTAGAAGAAATTGAAAAATTGCTAAAATATATGTCGCATGAGAGTACCTGTATCTAAATACACTACATCGATGTGGAAATATTTAAAATCAATATATTTTATAGCTTGAATAAATATTACTGAATATGTATTGGATAATGTTTAAAAACAAGGTGGGTTTACAAACATCAAAGAGATTGTTATCTCATACATTTAATGCAACAGTTGGACCAGTCGAAAAATCGTTAA
This sequence comes from Galleria mellonella, assembly GCF_026898425.1. NCBI lineage: Eukaryota > Metazoa > Arthropoda > Insecta > Lepidoptera > Pyralidae > Galleria > Galleria mellonella. The sequence continues at coordinate 6,016,645 of NW_026442133.1, forward strand.
AGACTTTCACGACACACAAAAAGGTGAATTAATTTGCTTTTAAATTGGATTTGATGCATACATTGATTTTACATAAACTCCGCGTATAGCGATTTTGAGTCAACATTGCAAGTTGAGTAATACTATGATACTGTTATAATCTTTTTTGTGTCTTAGCATTAATTTAGTCGCGAATAGTCATGTATCGCGGTAATACTAATTGACATAGACAGATGGTGTTGCAACGCGCGATGAGCTCGTGCTAACTAATGCAAAATAAATTGCCTAGTATTATATATTAGTACGCATAATCAATTTTTTTGTTTAGCAAAAAAAATCTAATTTTGTTTAAACAATCCCCGAAGTTTTACAATTTTAATTAAAAAAAATATTTTCATAATGGCTACATTATATTGTAACTATTTTTTTTCTACATAGATTTTATTGGTACATCGTATGCATGGATTTCAGAAGTAAGAAACCCAATGAAATCGACCACTACTAGGTGGCGTATTAAGATAAAACATTTATTAGTTTTTAAGTTAAATTTAAAATATAACTATAAAAACTGCATCTTACTTGGTGAAGTAGTTTTTGCGTGATGATGGAACAAAAAAAACCACAAATAAACAGACAACATTTCTATTAAGTTCATAGACATATTGCTCCTATTAAAATCCCTCATATTCATTTTTCTTAAATATTACGCATGTATATTGTCTAGTTGTAACTTTGTTATATTAATAAGATTGGCCTGATATAGTAATTCCAAGTATGTAAAGATCTCGATAGGTAGACATGTTAAACATTCTGTATATTTACTATTATTTAACTGGAAAGTATCGTCTGCGCCTGCATGCGAACTGTTATGACTAGACGGATACAGGATCCGTTCTAGATTTTGATGAATTCTCTAAAACTTTTTATGAAAATTCTTTGATTTATTCTAATAATAACCGATCGATTTAAGTAAAAGTATGTCTGCAGTCTAGGCACCAATCTATATCTCTCAATCTAGGTCTTGTAGGAATCAAGTCCATAGATTGTGTAACTATCATCAGATTAATTTTCTAAGAAATTAACATTTTTTTTTTTTTTTTTTTTTTAACTATCTGATGGAAAGATTAATTTTCTAAGAAATTAACATTCATGCGTTGCTGAGGAAGGATAAATCAAATAAACCAGTTATACGGTTGAAACACGAACCCAAGTCGACTTTTGTAGTCTCCCTCTGGTTACATTCAGCAAGGATAAATAAATAAACCGTTATAGAAAACGAAGTAAGTAATTATTTATAGTAAAATAGACGGTGAAACGCGTGGCGGCGCCTCGATGCCTCCGTAGATGTTGGCATCAACCCACACCAAACGATTATCATGTCAGACTTTCTGTCGTTGTTATTTTTTATGTCAACATTTAACATGCGGGCATACAGTTTATCGGTATAATCACGTCACTTCTACTAACCCCTGGGCTTGTTGTGCCAAATACAAACATAATAATTTGTGCTTTATGTACCTAATTGTAATCGTTGGTTAAATATGAAAGGTGAATTAGAATGCTTTAGATAGCACTATACCCTGTTTCTTTGCTCTACAAGTTTTTTTATAACAGAAATATATATTGTGTCGTTATAGGCTATTTATACAACATTGAAGGGGATAAGATATAAGAGTGCATATAGAATTTGTTTAATTCATTTTTGTTTCTTAATTGTATACCTATGTTGTTAGTTCCAAAAGCAGATCGATCGATTTTTTTATCCAAGGAAAATTACAATATATTTTCCGACATCAGCCAAAAACGTAAATAATTTATATCGCACATATTTACGAATTGACAGCTTTTAGAGTTGCATTATGTTATAATTTTATTTCACTGGCATGATTTGTATTCGTATACAGATGAATATTGTATGTAAATTATATTTTTAAAATGGCACGTAGTTAATCACTAACAGTCGCTTAAATTAAATTATAATTATCATTTAAAATATAAACTTTAGGGGCTATCTACCTATTGGTAAATTTATGCCTATTATTAAAATTATGTCGATTTACATTAATTAATTAGTAAATGAACTGTAAACCAAATTATTTACATGCTACAGGCCTATTCGTCGTAATTAATATATTAAATGCTATGTCCTGGCCCTGGTTAGTCTTTATGACAAATTAGCCAGAAATAGAATTATGGCCTGTTTGTGAAATTCGTTTATTATCATATGCGTCGCTACCGTTTAGTAAAATAAGAGAGACTATTAGCGGAGTCCAGTGTAATAAATCTATAAATAAAATATCGTAATTTGCCTACCTGCAGTATCGGTTGCGACGTGTTGAATATTTTAATATTCTATCACTTTCTTTTCTTTATAGATATTGTTAACAATTTAGAATTTTTAATAAAAAAAACATACTTATATTAGTTTTTAGAAAGCATTAGAATATGCTTAAAAATTTGTAACAAATTTAGATGTATAGATGCTAGCTGGACGTGTACTGAAGTGTCTGTTTAATTGATACGTATATTTTATACTGTATAGATCTCAACATGTACGACTTCATAGAGATTAATTATAAATTTATTTTCATATAGATGGTCCGTTCCATCGAACACAATTATTTTTCTTTCAATATTGTAGTTGTGCGTTTGTTTTAGACAACTTGTTTCAATGTCACCTCAATCAATCATCGGTTCGTCAGGCTGGCGTTTCGTCGGCGACGCGCGGTTCCGTCGAGCTCGCCTATTTACGTACTTTTCATTAGTTCTCAGAAGTAAACCGGCGAGGAAGTCGAGGTTTTTGTATCGGAAACGATACGTTTGTTCGTTTTTTACACTGTCTCCGTGCGCCCGACGGTATAGTTCTGTTTAAAATTGCTTTTATGTTTGCACATTAATGTAGGGTTGGCGAATTGCATTACAAACATCACTTTCTTTGTCAGTAGAGGGTATGCTCATTTGAATAACCTTTGAAAGCTCTACTTACTATTTCATGCACTCATAATTTGTTTTCTAATATTTTCTTTTTTATCATAAATATAAAGTCGTTTTGTTGAATAATTATATGAACTTTGGATATTTATGTTGTACTAAATCGTTAAAATAATGTATAAAACATAGAGTTAGGTCATTGTATAATCAAAAACAATAATATTCATTTGTAAAAAAAATATCACAAACAGACCTATAGTAAAATTTTATGCAGTCATGTATTGGTCGGCACTTGAAATAAGTTCTTTCAAGGTTTTCAATTCCTTAATGTGGTTGATATATGAGCAGGCACCATTCTGACCATTTCTGTACACAGTAATGTAAACGGCGAGTTTGTTTGATCTCCAATGTAACGAAGCTTTATAATATTTTAGATACGACATTTGTTTACTTTGTAGTTATTTATTGAATGTTAATAGTTTAAGCAAGATATAAAATGTGTAAATATTATTATATCCTATATTGTTTAGGATACAGAAATTCGTTGCTCTTTCAAAGACAGTAAATATTGAATGAAGTACAAATAATCTTTTCAATTAAGTAGTTGAAATAGAAAATGTGTGTGTTACTTAATTGATATGGATTTCCTTAACAATAATGAAATATAATTTGATTTTCGTAAACTTATTTGCGTTTATTTTTAACTTATCTATTGAAATTTTCATGTAAATCGATTGGATTACTTCCTCATAAAACATAATCAAACAGACGGGTTTATTTTAATGAAATTTAGGTTATTAGCAGGGACTTTATACTACATATTATGATTAACATCAAAAATCAACTTAAATCGTAACGAAGTTAGGATTAGTAAAGAACATTTTCGTTTAAAAAAAATCATCAAAATTGGCCATAATTCACGAAAACGTCGCGAATATGACGCAAAAGAAAACTAAAATAAAAATAATCTCATAAATTAAGATTCTTCTCCTTTTTGAAGTTAGTTAAATCCACTTGTTGTTGAACGTTGAAGTAAGCCACTCCCTAATACGCGGAACTATTTTGAAATCAATCGTCATGTTTCACATTCCAAGGCACATAGGTATCGTAGTTCAGCCATGTTTAGACTTTGCAGTTCCTTTATTCAGTTTTCAGGCAAAATTACTATGAGTTATAGACGGAGTGAGGCCGATTCTGCGAGGTATTCATATACATCCGTCCAGAAACGTGCACTGGCATTTATACTTTTATAACTCTCAGTTCACTTGACGTATAATGGTACTCATACTTCAAATGTAAATGAATGCAATATTTTTTATAAAACTTAGGATAAGGATCAATTTGCTAAATATAATAATTAAAGTAACAATATAAACGGATTTTTGTTGTTGGAAATTTTAAATATATTAAAATATATAAAGTGGAAATAATGTTTATTTAGGTAGATTATATTATATAACCTACATATGTATAAAATATATTTATCATAATTATTCACATAAGGTTTCTTATTTATAAAGCACTAGCTTTTACCCGCAATTTCGTCCGTGGAAATAGAATATTTTTTGCTCACCGGGATAAAAAGTATCCTATATCTTTTTTCATAACATGTAGTACGTGTGTATCGAATTTCATAGTGATTGGTTAAGCCGTTAAAGCACTATAAGGTGATAAACAACGAACTCACTTTCACATTTATAGCATTCAGTAAGGATTACACTGCACGAGTAATTTCAGAAAGTTATTTGTTGCAAAAAAACTACAAGAAATTCAATAGTTAGCCCTTTCAAATCTGTTTGTCTGTTTTATTATTTCATTGTATTATATGTAATATATGTAGTTATCTCAATTTTTTTTTATATTGTTAAAATAATTTTCAAAGGAATGCACCTACATAATAAATGTAATAATTATTTGTAATAATACTTGTACTGAATCTTAACATACAACTCTACTGTGTGTTTAATATTTTTGTTGAAGTTAACAAAACTTTTCATGACTAGTGTAAAGTAAATACTAAGTTAACAAAATAGAATTATGTATTTTGTGAGTTGAAATCTCTTTTGAAATTGTATACATTACACGTGTATGTGAGACATAAATGTTGTTGAATGAACACATTAATATGTGTCTTTGTTAAAATTTCTCAGAATAAATATTTAATGCTGATAAGCAACAACAGTATAAAAGTTGCTTGTCAGAAGTTTTTTTTGCAGATACTTTATATTGTCATGGTTTAGTTTTAGGGTTTATTGCTTTTTATTAAAAAAATGTACAAATAGATAGATAGATACTCTTTATTCTTTACTCCATAAGATTACAATAGTAAACTTATTATATACAAAAAAGTTACAAGAACACACACTTGTATGTGTGACACTTTAATTATTTTTTAATAGTTAAATTTTAATATACACTACTAATATTTAAATGAATTAAATTTAAAAACCAATGAAAATTAAATTAAGCTCCAGTTTAAATTTAAACAAAGTTTTTATTAAAGGTAGATGGATACTTTGTATTTATTTATTTAGGCAAATCGGAAAACACGCACATACACAATAAAACTTTTAATTTCACCCTTAACTGCACCTAAATAGCTTTCTTAATGATCCACATTAGCAACTGTTTTCAGCCATAAACCAAGAATGATGCCAATCGACGCAATAAATAAAGCTCAGTTAGCTAGCTAAGCTTTGTGACGAAACTTTTGTATAAAAATAAACGATTCATCGGTATCGGCCCTTGCCACACTCGCCACTCATTTGTCTATTAAATCTTTTAACTAAATAAGCTGATTTATAATATAGAAAGGCGAAAACATATTTTCATTATTATTTAAGCTTTTACTGTGTTAAGTATGCATTACAGAACAAACACGCTATTGGTTAATGGTTTCTTAAGTTACGAGTAAATAAGCAATGCATGAGTTGTATTGAAAATCAACGCAATCTTCAACATACGAGGCATAATAGTTTAGCCCTCAGTAGAATTGCAAAAAGCATAGCCATTAACTTAAACGATGTCATGTAAAACATAGGTATATCAATGTAAAAGAAAGTGACACTGAAAATAAAACCCTAATATATATTATTATAATAACCAAAATAACAAAGATGCGATGTATTCAGTAGATAATTACTTTGAAGTGGCAATTTTCGAACAAACAAATCCCGATGAATATCTGAATTAAATTTATTTATTTTATATTATTAGGTTACGTATTGTTTTTATGAGCACATACAATAAAATAAAATAAACATATTTGAAATATAAAAAAAAAAAAATAGTCTAGAAAACTAAATTAAGATACGGCAAGATGCTAGTTTATATAAAAATCTAGCGTATACATAGTTGAGAGGATATTACACAATGTTATCATTTTCGCACAGTATTTTTTTATTTAATTGCTAAGAGTATTACTGCATCGTCCCACGCATGTTGTGAAGTTCTTTTTAAATAGAATTTTCACATAGTAGGTTACTTTAGAAGTTATATATTTGTCATTCAGGTGTGGGCCAAATGCTGAGTAACATCAAGAAGTGACATTTTACACTCTCGGCTTCACGTTTTACGATGATTCATCAGCTGTTACAAAATTAGAGTTCATTCTACAATGTTACTAGGTAGTATTTTCTTTACATAACTCAGTTACGTTACGTTATATTCATTATAATATTATTTATATAAGTACAAAACTACATCAAGTCTCTGTTTCATATAGTATTGTTCCTTATATATATATATATTTATAATTAGATATTATTTCTGTATTGTATTCTTCCGATACTAATTTTGTCAAGATAGTAGTTTAATTTTTATCTTATCGTTAGTCGTGATTGCGTGACAAAAATCTTTACAATCTTTCACATTTTAATATTCGTATATTAATACGTTTTTTATGCAACTTAGAATAGCAAACAAGCTGACGGCCCACCTGATGGAAAATGGCAACCGTCGTCTACAGACATGAGCAGCACCATGGACATAACAGAGTATACTGTTTCGCCCATGATACTCCCCATGCGTTGCCATTTCTGAGGATTCAGGTTATTTCTCTGTACCCTGTAAATTTACTGCCATATCTCACCCTAACCGAAACAGCCATGCAAACAAAACTGCTTCACGGTGGGAACACGAATGGGACAGAGGTGCCCAAGCAAACGACTTTTGTACAAAGTCTCCCTCTGGTACGTTCATGCGAATAATATATACGCATTCATTTTCGTGACATTTTGTATTTATCAACTACGACAATAAGTGTGTTATATATGTATTCGTACTTAACTTACAAATATAAAGAATCCATACGTGTTGCACACCATTTTACTTGCAGTACCTATGAGTGAAGTATAATTTAATATACATATTGATAACACGCTAAGTATATGTAACTGGCTGAGATTGAAACTAGCTACTAGTTATATATGGTAATCGTAAATATAAAACACGCAATGCTATAAACACTACTTTTACGTGATCAACATCGGAATTACTTATTACGCCTTGGAAATCGATGTAGTGACATCACTATTGTTTTATTAAAACAGTATTAGACATCAATGAGTTATTTACAAATAAATTAATGCAAAATATAAACTAAATTTGTGTCAATCGTATTGACTAATTTGTTTCATAAATTAAGAGCTCGTGCGATTTAAAAGCAACATTAATGGGTTTTCAAGTTTTGCGGTTTTATATTACTAATACTTCTTTATATTTTTAAATATACCATATTATTACCACTATAATATTTCTATTACAATTGTGACAAAATTTTGTATAAAGAATTATATAAGAATAAATTGTTAGGTTTTCAATACTTCATCATCATCATTATATCAGTCATTATCTGTCCACTGCTGAGTATAGGCTTCCCCTATAGACTGCTATAAGGAACGGTCCTGAGCCACCTGCATCCACTAACCTCTCGCAATGCATTTAAAGCCGTCACTCCACCTAAAGGTGGGGTCGTCTTATACTGCATTTGCTCGTACGGGGTCGCCACTCAAGAACCTTTCTTCCCCATCGGTTGTCAGTTCTTCGAGCTATGTAACCATCCCATTGCTACTTCAGCTTACTTATCCTTCGATGCTTATTTGATGATAATTTTACTTATAAACATTTTTGTTTTTAGACCGCTGTATATATAAATATATGTATGAAGTGAATATTATAGTGGGCATTACTTACATTAATATGAATTTTTTAAGTAATATCACTGATTTAAGGATACTTTATACATAAGTTCATATATAGAGTTCATATATTAGTACATTATACTTTCCTTGTAGTGATTGAATTATAATAAAATTGAATAGGTACGAGTGTGTTATCTTTACGACGATTGTCATCCACTGAATGGAAAGAAAGTCAAATTCTTCGTAACTGGAGCGTAGCGGAATTTTCATATTACTTTTTCTATTGCTCTTCACTGCTACAATCGTTGTTTTCCTTTATTTAATTTTCGTAATAAAAATACGAACAGGGATTGCAACTCAGTGTTAAAATTTTATCTCGTAGAGAATAAACAATAGTAAACTACATAGATTACGTTATCTTTCGTGAGAGTTAGAGGCTAAAAATAGTAGAGCCTGTCTCACTTACTTGTATTAATTTTGCTGCCAAATAGCTGTGCTTGCAATGGTGTTTTAGTCAGAATATGGGTGGTAATTGTATAGAGACATAATACGTTGCTCCTTAAGAATTGTAACTAACGCTCAAGGGATACCATTTCATTGTAACATCAATGGCGCTGTACATGTCTATAAAGAATGGTTATCATTTTCCATCGAGTATACTATCAAATTTTTTACGGTTTCAAATAGTATTAGAAAACTAAGGTCGAAAAACTTCTAGAATTATTGTTATAAACATAGAATGGGTCTGAATATGTAGGTTTATTATATAGAATTTAAAATTATTAGCATACTATAGAATGGAATGACGTCTTCATGGTCCTAAATAAGAGTGGTAAGCACCATTATTATGGAACATTCGTATGTTCCATAATAGACAGTCGATGTTAGGTGTATGGACAGCTACTATTACCACGTATGTACGTGACACAGTAATAATTTTAGGGTATCATGCGTTTATAGTTTCTACGTTAGGTACAGAGCTCAAATCATAGAGTTTAGACGAGTATTTATTTACATTAAGTCTGATGACTTAATATATAATATAATCAGTCATTTTTTTATATAATTCTTTTTCATATTTACCATACATTTAATTTAAAAAATACGTTATTGTTATGTGATTTCGAAAAGGAAAAAGTTATGTGAATGTAATGTGAATTTGAATACATATTAACAATTTTTTTTTAAAATACAGTTTTGTGTCCATGTTGGTCCTATATTAATTTGGTCATGATAGAAGTTGCTGTTTCATTTTGTGGAAAAAAAATCTTAAACAAGAATCGATGATTTAATAGTTTCTACGTGAGTACTGGATTAAAATAATCGAGCATGGACACGTGTTTACAACATTTACTGACGTCAACATCATATAAACTTAGCATATAAATTATTTCATACTTACTATATACTGCTGTTATCTTGAAGATTCTTTGGCGGCCATTGGCGGTTTCCATCGTTTGTCTGACATCATGTGTTTCTAATCTAAAAAATAATAATTAACTATTTTTATTTTTAATATTTCTAGGAATAAATTAATTGTCTAATAAATGGATTGCGATAAAAAAGTTTTTTATATATTAATTTAGGATATATCAGGATCAGGCATTATTTAAGAATAATTGAGCAATACACCTTAAAACGTTTCTACAAACTTTTTCAATATAATGCAATAAAATATACGAGTAGTAAATATTAACAGTGAAAGTCACAAACTCTCATAATGTGGCACTCTTAAAGACAAGGGAATTGTGCTACATGTTAGATATCGTATCTACTGGTACCCTTCAGATTGAATCATTTTCTATTCTTGCTGTCAAAATAAATAAGACGATGGTGATTTGTGGAATGGAGTTGCATAAAATTGTAGCATTAGGATTATTCATTTTTTTACAATGTTTAAGCAGAATATCAACTTCTAATTTGACATGCATCACGATACTTAATTATTTAAAAATTACGCATACATACATAATTCTACATTACAATCATATTGAATGTAGTCAATAAATTGTTTCGTATAACACGCATCAGTGCGAATAAACAAGAGATTGAATCTGTGAAATTATAGTGAACGTCAAGTGTAAAGAAAGTTGAGTTTTCATGCCGTACATACATATGTATGGAATAAGAGGTGGACGCGGCTACCCAACCGTGACTTTGAATACTATAATGGTTGTATTTAAATGTAGACAAATTTGCACAGTACCTGCAAATTATATGTACCTGCAAAAAATATAAATGGAGATAATTAGTAAAAAATTGTAGAATGATTTAAGATGCAAAATAAAAAAAGCTAAAAGCCTATATGACATTATTATATTTCATATATATGAAGATGTCATGCCAGGTCCTTTACGGGTAACGAAAGTAGCAAACCAAAAGATTAATTATTTTTACAGACCTTATTTGTATGTAGTTACATTTCCTAATTGTAATATGTTTAGGAACCTTTCATTTCTTAAACTTATTATTATGTTTAATGATTTCCACATTTATTACGATTACGATTACTATATTTTTTTTTCAAATACAAATACAAATACAAATACAAATAACTTTATTTTGTTTGAAAAATGGTATAAAAGATGGAATATAATATTTAAATATTGATCACATTTTTCACCAGAATCTGGCGTACAAAATTATTTAATTGTTCCACTGTACTATGCTAATACTATTTTACTGAAATCGTCATATTAAATAAATGTCAGTATTAATAATAAATTATACAGATTACAAATTACAATCATTTGACAAATTACAAATTACATTAATTGAGTCACATATTTAAGCTTTAAAATATTCAAAATATTCATTAACCGAGTAGAAGCATTTTTCTATTAGCCATCTTTTCAGTTTCTTTTTAAATATATTCAAGGGTAGTGTTTTTATTTCGTCCGTTAATTTATTATAAATGCTTATTGTCATACAGTAGGCATTTCTGCTATACAAAGTTGTAGTTTTATAAGGTAGTACTAAGTTTTGAGGCTTCCTTGTGTTAAAATTACAGAGATCACTTTTCTTTTTAAATAAATGTAAATGTGTTCTTGCGAATATGCATACCTCATATATATATTTACATGGGACAGTAAGTACATTTAGCTCTTTGAATAATGATCGACAAGATGTACGTGAGTCAACGTTACAGATTGCCCTGATGCATTGTTTCTGTGATATAAGGGCACGGCTTGCATAATACGAGTTACCCCACAGAAGTATGGCATATCTCAAAATAGAGCTGACATAACCATGGTATGCCTGTAAAGCTGTTTCTTTATTGCTAATCCTTCTTAGTCGCCAGAGAGCATACGCGAATGAATTTACTTTATTGCATAGTTTATGAATGTGATCAGCCCAGGAACATTTATCATCCAATGAGACACCTAAAAAAGTTGTTTGTGAACTTTCTTTAATTATATTGCCTGCAAAAGTTACATTCAGTGGTTGTTTTGTCCCGTTTTTGTTAATAAATTGAATATATGTAGTTTTATTATAGTTAATGTTTAAGTTATTACTCTTTAGCCATTTTATTATTTTACTTATTGTTCCATTTATTTCATTATTATATGTTTCAGTATCATTGCATGGTATCACAACGGACACGTCATCAGCAAACAGTGTACAGTTATACTGTGTAACATGGGGCAAATCGTTAATGTAAAGCAGGAATAACAAGGGTCCTAGAATACTGCCTTGTGGTACGCCATTTTTGTTGACTTTTATGGATGATTTGTACCTGCTAATTTCCATGCTTGAGTCAAGTTTTGATATTTCTACATATTGTTTTCTATTGGATAGATAACTGTTTATCCATTTATTGACCAAACCTCTTATTCCATACATGTGGCATTTATGGACTAATTTTTTGTGGGATACTGAGTCAAAGGCCTTACTCATATCAAAAAAGACCGCTGTGACATAGATTCGTTTGTCCAAACAAGACAAAATGTTGTCCATGAGAGAAAAGGCTGCTGATGTTGTTGATTTACCTTTTTGAAACCCATTTTGTTCCGATTTGATCAATTTATATTTATCCAGAAATTTCAGCAATCGATTAAACATTATTCTCTCAAATATTTTTGACAAATTCGGTAAGAGAGATATTGGCCTGTGATTCCCTACTTCATGGATATTTCCTTTTTTTGGTAGCGGTCGTACAATAGAAATTTTTAAGGCTTCTGGGAAAATTCCCGTACTAAATGAAAGGTTAATTAAATAGTTCAACACTGGTGCAATCTCTCTCCTACATGCCTTTAATATCATTATCTGAATTTCATCGCAACCGGTCGATTTCGTGGATTTCAGAGATTGAATGATTTTAATAACTTCAGACTCATCTGTAGGGCATAAAAACATACTAACATGGTTTGATTGCATATTTGTAATATCATCATTGTTAGTTGTGTCCGAATTTATCATGTCAATATAATAGTTATTAAATGCGTTTGCAATGTCAGTGGGATTTTCAATTATGTCATCATTGATTATAAGTTTGTCAATATTATTAATAGCAGGATTTTTTTCCATCCTATTTTTTATTATGTCCCATGTAGTTTTACATACATTATTAGATTTTTCAATATATTTCATATTAGTTAATTTTTGAGCATGGTTAATACATCGTTTCAGAAGTTTTGAATATTTCTGATATTTCATTTTTGTATTATTGTTTGCGTTTTTATAATATGTAAAGCGTAATTTTCTTTTAGTAATTACAGAATTTTTCAAACCTCTTGTTAGCCAGTTTGTATATTTTTTCTGTGGCTTGACTTTAATTTTTATTATAGGAAAACATAAGTAGTAAAACATTTTGAAAGTATCATAGAAATTTTCAAATGCAATTTCCATGTCGGTTTCTTCATAGACATTTGTCCACGATAGACTAAGTAGGCACTCGATAAATTTGGAAATGTTTTCTGGACTGTAATCCCTTTTCTTATAATACCAGAATTTAGGCATTTCAACTTTATTTATTACGTCAATCGTAAGCGATTGTGCAGTCTCATGATCTGATAATCCTAAGTTATGCACTTCACTTTTACCTTCAGATATATTACTGAGTATCTGATCTAAACATGCCTTTTTTCGTGTAGGATTAGATATGTGTAATTTAAAATTGTAATTTGCTGCAATTCTTTTTAATTCAATTGTGTCATTTGAATTTTTTAAAGTGTCTATATTTAAGTCACCAGTTACAATTATTTTGTATTTTGTTTTGTGTTTCAGTTTTTCTAATAACTGTTCAAATTTTTTAAGGAATATTGTAACATTTGATGTTGGAGTTCTATAGATGCATATCACAATACATTTTATATGCGAGATCTCTATTCCGCAACACTCAAAAACATAATCCTCACAAAACTCTTTCAAAAAAGTTAATTCTTGTGTCGAAATATGACAAGAACACAATATACAGACTCCACCTCTTTTTTGATGGCTTCTCGAATATGACGTTTGAAGACGATATCCTGCAATATTTATATTACCTTCACTACCTTGTTTAATAAACGTTTCACTAAAACATAATATATCGAACTCTTTATTTTTTTCTGATAATTCTACTAATGTTATTTCTATTAGTTCTTTTTTGGTAAGTATTCCAGCGATGTTTTGATGAAAGACAGTAAAGGACTTGCTGTTGTTATTCACGAAAAATATTCTTTTCAATACGGTGCGATGTTATGCTTGAATTATGCTTTGGTATATAATAATTAGTAATTAATTTTTGAATTAATTTAACACGTATTTTGCTTGCATTGCCATTATTTTCTGTTTTCTTTATACATGAGTTGTAATTATTATTATTACACATGTCATATTTTTTGTTTCTTTCAATGTTAGGTGACTTACTGTTTATTTTTACTTTCAGTTTATTATAACTCAAAAAAATGTTTTCATAATATATAGTGTCAATCAATAAATTTAATTTATAACATACTTTATACATAAAATTTCTATCATAATAATTGATGTCATATAAATCCAAAAAAAATACATTATCAAAATTCTTGCAACACATATTTATGAATTCATTTAATTTATTTTCATTTAAATGTATATTATTTTTTATGCCCAGTACAATTACAGTTGGCTTATTATGGACTTTTAGGAAGTAACTTAATTCCGCAATCAATTTACTGGGATTAGTATCACACTCTCCAATGTTAACAATAATTTTATCATTTTTATTAGCATTTAATGTCTCAGTGGTTTTTAATATATCTTCGCAACGTGCATCAGGCTTGATAAAAGAACTTATTTTGTAATTTTCGTATTTACTGAATTTTCTAGAGCGGTATAGTGCTGATGCCATTCCGCGACACTGTTGTCCCCCAATTATATATATCTTATTTAGTTCATGTTTGATATCTATATTTTCATGTGTGCTCGTTTTCTCTTTTTGTATCTCTTCCTGTAACTTATTGTCATCTACTGAGTTTTGTTCTATATTTTTTTGAGTTTCGATTGTTTCTTGATAGTTATTCACAAGTTCGTAATTTATTTTCTTTCTCTTGTTTATTTTAGGTGTGGATTTTGGTGTAAGTGTAATTCGACATATATTTTGTAGCTGTTTTAATTGATAAACATTTTCCGCTAATTGTTTTTTTAAAGTACCATTCTCTAGTGACAAATTTTCTATTTCATTATTAGCGCTTTCAAGTTTTTGTCCCAGGGTTTCTATTTGAAGTTTAAGGTCTTCTAATTCATACTTCATATTCACATTAAGTTCTGGACAGCTTCTGTTTAAAGTATCGCTCCTATAATTAGAGCAATTTGTTTCATTTTCTTCTGATAATGAATCAAACGAGTTAGTTACTGGTACATTATATTTTGTATTAGTAATGATATCTGATTGTAAAGAAGTATGTTTTGGGATCACTATAATTGACTCTTTACATATCACAGGTGTGTTTTTTTCGAAACTAGGAGTAGATACTTTTTTGTCTTGAGTTGGAGTACTAGTAGTCCTTTTTAATATTACAGAACGTGTACAGTTGACACATACCCATTCATTTTTACGACTTTTGTCCATTAAGTAATAAAGTTTTTCTTTCTTCGCACAAGTGAGGTCGTATGGCTGTTTGCATTGATAACATACAAGAAAATGTTTATCTTTAATAACTTTACGGCATTGTGTGCAATTAATTTTTGGTGCCATATTATCATATATGCAATATAAATATAGTATATAAATGTACCTCCTTCAATATTATATTTAGACAATTATTGTGGTTTTAGATGTCTAATTATGGTTCTCAACTATCAGTGTAAGATGGTCTTTATATTCCGAAATTTCCGAACGTGTGATTTCTGTTATTGCAACACTGAATTTTGACAGTTAGTGCCTGTGACATGACAATCGATAACTATGTGGGTAGTTGTGGATAGTATTATTTTTAAATATTATAACGGAATCAACTTATCTCACCAGTGTTCTTATATTGCTAAAATATACAAATTTCTTGCTAAAAACTCGATGATTGTTTAAGGTTATAAGGAATCACAGCACAGATGAGTTTTTTTTTAACGTATAGTGGTTTTCTTGAATTTAAAACAAGTTACTCAATTTAAATTCGCAGAGCTGTAAAAGTACGTGTTTACTATTCAACTTTTTTTTTTTTTTTTTTTTTTTTTTTTTTTTTTTTTTTTTTTTTTTTTTTTTCCAATGATCTCATTAAAATAATATTAACATTTACAGAATAGGTGCCACTTCTAGGCTCTACCATCAATACAACAATGAAACAGATTTATTTCCTACTTTTGCACTTATTTTTATCGTTAAATGTTTGTTTTAACTTTATAATATTTTTCTGTTAATAGGAAGTTGAAATACTTAGAAAAATGCAGTTGCATACCAAATACCGTTCAGAGCATGTACTTTAAGTTATCCACGTTATATTACTAGAGTAGTAAAGTCTACGTTGTCGTGGCGTAACTGCTTACTTGATTTTATGCGCCTATACGGAACTAACGGATGCACTTGCCGAGGTATTCTTTACACGTCACAAATAGTTTCCGGTACAGTTATTGGCTAAGACTAGTATGCGTTAATTGTCGTTCAGAACATTAGTGACGCCTTATTAGGGGCACGCAATTTGGATTTGTTTGCTATATAGTAGACACGTTGATTATTTTTATAACTTGTTTGATCAATATGAACCCCTTGAGAAAGCGGAAGAGGACGCTCTACATCTTAGATTGAGCATGAAGTTACGGTGCTTATATTACGTACATAATTTACAGTAGATACACTTTGAAACCGTAACATTTGCTATTAAACCCTTTCGCCTTTTGTGAGAATGTCACATACTTTGTATTAAGCCATATGTGATACATATATATTAGTACGATTTAATTGTGAAATATTTGTTACTAAACAGACAGGTAATAAGTAACATGTTATATAAAGTAACGTCAATATTAACACGACTTGTCAGGTGTCGTTCATCAACTTTTTTATAACCGCAAGTCTCGTACATTGAACTGCAGTGGTTCAAAAGGGAAAAGTTTCACCTATGAAAGTATGCGTGCAATTTGTATGCACTTGTTTTCTTGTACTGATTCATCTGGTTTCACTAAAGACAAGCTTGCTCTCATTTCAACATCGGTTCTTGAAACTGTATTTTACCGTGAGGTACGGTTCAGGTTCTTTCTTACAACCATTCATTAATTATGGCTATTTAATTGCATTTATTCTGAAGAAGTGGATACAAGTTACATTCCAAATTATGATGTAGATAAATTAATTGCGATTTTTTTTTGTTCTGCTTTCTGCTGTTTGATCGGAGTCAATGAAGAAGACTATTCGAATATATCGCAACGCACGCCAGTTCAACACATAGCGTGACTCGAAACGCACGTTCGGCCATACTGTGTTGCGTGTAGCAGTGTATTGTTTGTGCTGTGGCTAACGTTGGGACAAATATTTGCAGTACAAAATGTACATACGTTATAGTGAAGTGATGTTCGAGTGGTGCGGAGGATTAACTATAAGGCTCAGCATGAGTTAGTTTGCTCTGCTCATCGCAAATGTTTGTAGACGGACGAGGTTAGTCCCAGATTATTATATATAACTTTAAGACATAATCTGGGATTTATAAGTATTACACGATTATTGATTAATTATACCTATAATTGTTTTTTAAATTATATAATGAGTCAAGTACCTTTACTCTGAATAAACCGTATAATTTTTGTGAGTAAATTCATATTTTACAAAATAAAAAATATAATATGTTAGTCCTAAATATTCATACGCTTGTAATCCATGATGGGGTAATATTTCGGTCAGTGGATACTTTTAGATATTTTTTTTAATATAGACCAGTGATCTGGCCCGGTTTTGCACGGGTAGATAGAATTTTCAAAAATAATCTCTAGCCTATATTAGCTGAGAGTGTAGCTTTCTATACGTGAAAGAATTTTTTTAATTGGTTGATTAGTTTTGAGTTTATTTATTACAAACAATCAAATCTTTCCTCTTTATAATTACTATTATTACTACTAATATTTAATATGGGAAATATATTCATCAACATCATTATCCTAACAGTCGTCAACTGTCCACTGTTGAACATAGACCTAAAAACATGACTGAACATATTATTACATTGGTAGCAAAAAACACTACTTTACATTAATTATAATTAATACTTGTAAATATTTATAGTAATAAGTAAAATAATAAACACCAATAAATATATAATATCCATGATTGTAGCTCTAGATAGAATAGACAGGGGCATTTTGTCAGTTGGTTGAGGAACGGTATATTTTATAAAAGTCAACTTGCGTATATTTCTACGAACATATTTGAATCCAATGTGGCAGAGGGCGACCCTACCACAATATCTCGAATCCATACTTATCAATATCAAAGAATATTATAAAATATAAATATAAAATTTTAAATACACTATCGGCACTTAACGCGATGAAAAATTTGCAGGTAAATAGTACCTACATACCTATTTTTTTTTGTTTTGTCAGTGTCTATTTAAAATATGTGTAAACAATGCGTTTAAAACTGACTAAAATTAAAGTTACCACTAAAACATCGGCTTCATTCAAACTTGTGATTAATGATGCGAAACACTTAGGGTATGATATTGCAAATAAGATAGGAAAACAAGCTTGAGGGTGATTAAGTAACAAACACTTAAATATTCTTACAAGCTTGTACCTTTATAATATTATAGGATTTTAAATATAGGTATATATATAGGATATTAATAATCATTAAAATTTTATATTATTTGAAAATATAAGAAGCACTTAAAAAAGTCAACGGTAAAGTACACATATACCATCTATAAATGCTTTAAATATACTCATTGAAAAATTCTTTTGACGGAAACTAAAGCTTTGAAATTCAACAATACCTTCACCGTACAATGGCTAATTTCCACTTACAATTACCTTACCCTCTGTAGGTAATAAACTTGAAAGTTTCCGTTTGGCCTTGCCCTCACCAAGGTTACTGTTTTCCACGGATTTTTTACCGCAATGACCGTTTTCGTTAGTATAACTTATTGTTACAATTAAGGTGATAACGGTTTTACTAGATTTTTTTTATGCTAGATAATGAATTATGAGTATAATTGTAAGTAAATAGACTTTAATAATAACTTTAGATAAAGTTAAATGTTATAGTAATATCGCTAGTAGAAATGTTCAGGTCACATGAGGTTATATCTACTAAGTTATAGAAATTAGCTTAGATATTTGTGAATTTTATAGATTCACGTTCAGTTAATATTAAAGGTGTTGTAGTAAATATGTCGGTTATGCCCGGAGTTGCGGGTAAAAGCTAGTATTAAAATAAATAAAACTTCCCGTAGACCATACAGTGGAACTAGATAGTTCTGCGAATATAGTTTTTTTAAGCGTTGGAATCGTTCCATGTTCATCTCCTGACTCAGTTTGCGCGTCTTAATAATGATGATAGATTAATAATGATTTACCAATAATCATTGACACAGACTTAGCTTAATTACGCTTCAAAATCTGGGAAGTCTACAGTTATGCTTTTCTGCACATCAGAAAATAGTGAACATTCACAATTCAATTATGATTAGTTAAACGATATTATAATCGATTTATACTGATTTTCAGAAATTCTATAATAAATAAACCAATTTGTATAATTAAGGTTAGTTATTTAAAAAAAAATACTACGTTTATTAGAAATTTTTGTGCAATGAAACCAACTGTCCATTTGTATTGAATATCTAATCGTCAAACGAATATAATTTTGGCACTGTTTTCTCAGTTCATTTTTACATCAACATTGGAGTGGTGCCAACATTAGGTATACACAATACCTGTCCATTCGCCACAGATTACAAGGTCAACTAATGTTTAACTAAACAACTCTAGTATTCTGTAGACCATGAAGCATGGGCTAATAATGGGAATGTTGAAATTACCGTCGTCAAGGTAAAAAAAAATCGTATGTAAGCACTAAGTTATTCTAGACGTGTGAAAGACATTAAATAAATGCAAACTTAAGCTTATTTTCTGCTGCTTGTTTAATCGTTACTGTGAAATTACAGGGTCGATAATATTTTTTTTTTTAATTAATAAGATTTTTTTTTATGTTATGAAGACGGCAAACAAATATACAGCCCGTCTGATGATAAACGGTTGCTGTAGCCTATGGACGCCTGCAACACTAGGGGTGTCACGTGCATGATGCCGACCCTTAATAATAATTGAATAATTAATAATTGATAAACCTTACTAATATTATACTCATATGTATAATATTAGTAGTTAAGTGAGTTTATTTGTTGTCTCTTGGCATTTTAACGGCTCAATCAATCGTTACAACTCACTTGATATAAAAGTAGGTACTATATGAGATGAAAGACATAGGCTACTATAATATATATGATCAATATATCCCAATCACGCGAATGGAATCGCAGGTAAAAACTAATTATGAATATTTCAAATAACAGAAAATATCTTTTTAATATTTAAATAAACAATAAGAACTATCAGTTATAATAAAAACAATATTATGAGACTACGAAAATAATTTTCATAAACACCTTGTTAAACTTATCTCAAAATTTCATTTTGTATACTTTCCATTACCTACGTAGTCACTAAGCTTTCTTGAAAATACTATTGGGAACACAAAATACCGTAAGTGATTGTGGAATTCCTTTATATGTATGTTGACAAATTTATGAAAAATAAGAAGCTAATTTATACTCTTGAACACAACTTCTAAGTTCATTGTCTTCGTTATGGTGAAACAACACGCTTAGCTTTCAGACTTTCTCCTATTATATGTGCATTATCGTATTGCAAATTTGTAATGTTTAGATTCTAGTGTTGATTCCAGTAATAAGTCGTTAATATAGATAACATGGCTGTTAGTTTTGTAATAAATCATCAATCAAAATCATTTTGTAAATAAAAATAATATTACTAATTAGCTTTGTGCAAATGCACGTAAAATGAATATACGATTGTTTTGTGTGGCCACATGACGCCATTGTTAATATTTCGTATTTCATTGTTGCGAGTCGAGGAAGTTTCATAATCTGTAGTAGGTACGTCATTTTATTCCATGCATTTTTCTGAGTAGGATTTTAACATCTGTTATGAAAGGGTTTAGTAGGAAGTGTCAGTTACATTTATAGGTGTGTAACATAGCAATAAAATTTTATATAATAATGTTTGTTGTTGCACAAATTCTGGCGTATGCATCGATTGTGATACGTTTAGAACCTAGTACATAATGTGTATAATGTATCAAGAATCATTAACTAAAGTTTTAATTACATACTAAAATCTCGGTAACTATCCTGCACTTATAATTTTTTCAGTTCTTTTGAATATAGAAAAAAAGGAATAATAAAAAATTGCATTCCATAAAAATATCATGACTGAAATACTATACTATGGGTAATAAAAAGATTAATTATATAAAATTAAGATTTATTATTGTGGTTATTATGGTAATATCTGAAATTTATCTTCAGATTTATACATATGTGTGTATAGTTACGGATGTCATGTCCTTATTGTTTAAAATACTTTTTTTTTAAATACTCGTACGGATAATGAGTCATATTATCATAAGTTACATGGAAAACGATTTAACGATAAGGCCGTCCATTGCTTTCTTAGTATAACCTTTTTCTAGTAATTTTTGTTTTATGAATATTTATCTATTCTTTCACTAATTGTTTTGTATCAGAATTGTTTACTATTTACTAAAATTTATGCTTAATTAAAATACATTTGGGATACTATGATGTTAGAAAGTAATTATATTAAGAATAGTATTTATATTAGGACAGATATTAAATGTGTGCCATTTGTTAATTTATTTTCAAATATTTTCTGGGTGTTCGTACAATGTATTTCATAATCTAAATCGAGTTACTGAAATATATTCTAATGTAGAGTAAATGTAGAGATTTCGAAGTCGTAAATGTCATGCGTGCGCATATTGTGCGAGGAATTGCAATCGGGGCCCACATGTCGATACTGTTGTATAGAAATTAGACATGTTTACAACGTAACGCCCGGCTATATCCGGATGGTTGACAATAGTAATTTAAATATACATATATTATAGTTTTTCTTACTTTCTATGACTAGGTAACATCAAGGTCCGTTAACACTATCCTTTGTAAAGAGATTGTTGAAACGGAATGCAAGTAATTGGGAGACTTAATTATCTGAGTTTTTGTTTTCGTACACGGGGATTTTGGAAGTATGCCATTCTTCTAACTTCTAGAAGATATATCAAGATAAAATATATACCAGATTTTAAATTAGACCTTCAGAAATACAACTGTGAAAACTAAATCGAATTTAGTGCAGTCGTTTTTGCGTGATGCCAGAACAAACATACTGATAGACTGACAGATAAAAATATTAAAAAATATTATTTTGGCTTTTATTGATTTTATTCAGACCCTTATATTATTTTTTCTTAAATATCTCCAATGTATAATCATTGTCCAATTACAATTTTATTATATTAATAAGATGTTATCGGATGCCTTTTAATCTATTTTATTTCAGAGAATTGTCAAGATACTCTAAAACAGGAACATGCATAAAACTAGTTATGGAAATCAATGAAGAGAGAGAAGAGACAGATGTATAAAAGGATCTCTATCTTCATCTATCAGAAATAATTAAGAGCCTAAGACAGAGCCTCTTTGCCATTCGATTGTTCTTATTTGTATTTGTCTGTAATATAGAATATATTTAACATAAAGAGAAACAATCAAGGTTTGATAGAAAAAGAAATTTATTTACCTGGGAGTCATCCATTAATTGAAGTGTTTGGGTGACGGGAGATTAAGGTGAAATTTAAAATGATTATATTTATTTGATACGTTGAAACATTTTATGCTTTTTATATGAATTAATAGTAGAATAAAACGTTAATTTTCATATCAAATATACGAGTATATACTCGTACATCTACTTTTGGTATAATTAAAGAATTTCTAATAAGGCAGGCAAGTTGGCAATCGAAGTTAGGCTTTTAGAGATGTTTTAAGAGAGACGCTGCTGCCCATTCCTTGCCCTCCCTTAGTCGCCTCTTATGACACCCACGGGAAAGGAAGGGATGGCCCGTTCTATGCCGGGGCACACAGGCAAGAAAAGCTTGATGTTGACAAAAATAGTATGATATCACAACAACAACAAAATTGGATTTCAAATGCTAAAAGAATCGTCGAAATCAATTCAGAATTGCCGAAGGTACATACATTACACAATTTTAATAATTATATATAAAATGTATAGCCGGAATGAGAATCTTCTTTTTGAAGTTGATTGAAAATATTGCGTCTGCGCAACGCATAGAGATATTATCGTACAGTTGGGCAGATGGATGACCCTTCTAGGGCGGGCGGACGACGCGCCGCGGCCCCCTGACATACATACAAACACGTCTATTTTTAGATTTGTGATTCTCACACACACTATACGCTAGACACAAACAGATTATAATATTATTAGTGCGTTGGACGATCGTAATAACAGTACAAATGAACTGCAACGCTTGAGAGCTTTATGCGGTTCGCCTTATTTTTGCCGTTAGGAGATTATTAGACTATCGTATAATTACATTATGAGAATTATCAAAATAGATTTATTAAGTTAGTGACGCATTTTCCATATTTTTATTATTTTTTTTTACAATTCTATTGATATTATATGAATGTTTATTGTTTGTATGTTTGTTATTTAATCGCGTTTAAACGGCAGAACGGATTTGAATAAAATGTGGCGCATGGATAGTTAGTAAGTAGGTGGATAAGGATTCATGCAGACAAAGTCGCGAGAAACAGTTAATATAAAAATAAAATTCAGTATGTTAATATGTTTGAGGTTCGACTCTAACGTAACTCTTAAGCGCTGCGGCGTTTTTACTAATTTAGCACATAGAATATTTTATATACTGATTTACGCGGGTGAAACCGCGGGATACAGCTGGTTATAAATACGCATGTAAGCATCCTTATTAAGGAGTAATAATGCCAATAAATCAATAAGAAGGTGCGTGCTCCTCTGATGAATGTCGTGAAGATTGGTATATAAATACATATTTATTCTCTTTGTTGTCGGATATTGTGATCTTTGGGTATTTTCCCAGAGCAGGAAGGAAACGTTTTTTTATATCAATATTGATGGAAATAAATATTTGAACGCCAAACTCTTTGATGTGTTACGATGAGTGTGTTATATGTACTATTTATTCATTTTTATGTGTAAATATTTATAGTTGAATTGATTGCTTTTTATATATTGAATGACTAGTTTTTATACGCAATTTCGTCTGTGTGGCTATGATATATTGTTTGACCGGAATAAAAATAATCTATATTTTTCTCTATATATATTCCAATTTTCATTACGAATAGTAGTTGAAACATATTAGCGTGAGACATAAACCGGTAACGAATAAATACTCTTTCTTATTTGTTATTTATTTATTTAATACTTTATTGTACACACCAATTATATATTTTTTATTTTTTTATATAATTTTTTTTATACAACTTAGAATAGCAAACAAGCTGACGGCCCACCTGATGGAAAGTGGTAACCGTCGCCTATAGACATGAGCAGTACCATGGACATAACAGAGTATACTGTTTCGCCCATGATACCCCCCATGCGTTGTCATTCCTGAGGACTCAGATGTTATTCCTCTGTACCCAGTAAATTCACACCATATCCCACCCTTCAAACCAAAACACAGCTATGCAAACACAACTGCTTCACGGTTGAAACACGAATGGGACAGAGGTACCCAAGCAATCAACTTTTGTACAAAGTCTCCCTCTGGTAAAATATTATATATATAAAAATATGACAGAGATAATCAAATGTACAAAGGCGAGCTTAACTCTTATGTTATTATATTAGTACAAATTTGTTAAAAACATTAATATCGAATATTTTTTTCTTGTAATAATGAACTTTTCAATATATTCTGATGTTCATATACTTGTACAGCGGAAACGTTTTGTGTTAAACTTTCTGAATACCATATTGTAGTTGATCGTTGGTTTATACTGTCGTATACAATGATATCCTATGGTGTATTCAAACCACGGCTGTAACGGTGTCCCGTTACCCCACTCTCTAAGTAGAATACTGACACAAACAGTCAACGTGACGATCTAGTCATGACAGTAATTACCGTCTTTGTGGCTTTCGTCGCAGATCGAGATCCATCATTTAGATTACTGTAAATGTGATTGACATCTACCGTGTTTTTTGAAGAAAAAAGTAATAAGACATCAATGATTAGAAAGAAATCATGGATATCTTATTACGAAAGTTACAACAATAATACATAGAATTGAG
Organism: Galleria mellonella; assembly: GCF_026898425.1. Classification (NCBI taxonomy): domain Eukaryota; kingdom Metazoa; phylum Arthropoda; class Insecta; order Lepidoptera; family Pyralidae; genus Galleria; species Galleria mellonella. The sequence continues at coordinate 6,041,556 of NW_026442133.1, forward strand.
GTATTAATTAAAAGTTAAGATACGATCAGTCATGATTCTGACATTAAGGCACGAATTCCTAATATAGAATTCTGTAAATACAGAAGTCTAAATAAGAATAAGTGCATTATATAAAATAAATTATTAAGATCGGTTTCAACGATTGAATATCTCGTAATATTGTGTATAGGCGTAATGAAATCTTTTGCCTTTTAAAGTAACTGTAACATCAATTATTCCAAATTTATTTATAATAGAGAACGATATTTGTTAATGATTCACTATTTTGACTTTTATCGTACATTCTATGTATATATATGACGAGAGACCGTAAGTTTAAGGTCATAAGGTACTAAAACTTAATATTGTAAGTTAAATTGTTAACTCTAGTGATAGCTGATAGCTTAATAATCTAAAGACGATGAAAGGCTAGCCTAGGCCACATTATATTTAAATTATATTATGATATTGTTTTGCAAAGAGGTATATACATATATGACAGTCTTTACGTCTATATAAAATACGTTTTTCAATATTAAAAAGTGACAGCAATCAACTGGTCAAACGCACTATGCGTAGGAGCATCATTTTTACATACATACTTATATCTGTTAGGATAATATTCATAGGGTTGCCACAAAAGATATTAAATATGAAAAAAACTAATTGTATGAATAATAATATTTTCTAAAAAAAGTTTTTGTAATGATTTGTGTGTTATTTTGATTCTGAATCGAGTAAAATAAATGTTAGGTAGGCATTTTTAAAAGTGGTTTATTATCCAAATTATTATGCATGTAAAAATTAATATTTATATATATATAAATATGCCACGTTAATAAAGACCTGCATGATCAATCTATTTATTAATCTAAACTAATGTTTAGTTGGACACTATATTTGCATTGTTTGATAAATAAAACATGTCTTTATGCTTTGCAGTATCGATGATGCTTTTGGTTACCATATTCCATGGCGGTCTTCGTTCGATATTTATTATTCTTTCAGTATCTATTATAAAAATTGTATATATTTCGGTAATTGTAAAAATATAACAAAAACATTTTTTTTATTGTTTAAAAATTAAATTTGCCTACCTACTGTATTTTACATGAATACTTCATTTATTTTCTTTTTATATGTTTGACATCCTTAAAAGTACGTTAATTTGACGTTTCAACAACGTTCTCAATTGGTGCCTACGCAGCCCGTTGCCTGGCCCTCTCCAGCTGGCTATTCACGAAATTACTATTGAGACATCATCCGCATTAATTATGCCCTATAAGCCCATTGATTTAACCAATGCATGCTGTAACTCTCTAACAATAGTTGGAAGTTCGCTTTATACAGTTAAAGTACTGGTATTGTTCTTTTATAACACTAAAGCTGTCATTGACGTTTATAATGCATCAGTCGTAGTGCATACGTAATCGTTAGCTAATTGAAAGATACTTTTCAAGGGTGTGTATAAAAATGAATTCTTGTATAGTGGTAATGTTGAGTTACTGAGCTTAAAATAATTCTTGATTGTATAATGTAATGTGTTTTAATGTAATAACTACTTAACTTACGTTAATAAGATCGAAAAAGCCCAACTAGTTTTGGAATCAATTCGTGATCCTTAGTCATGAATGACTATGATGCGAGCATGAGCCTGACTGTGTGCATCGGTCCGCGAGCACGCATTGTAGGCGCTTACGACCTCGTCACAAATAAGAAAGACGACGTTGGGAACTCTTCGAGTATGAACGACTGGTCTCCGTAGTCTTTCTCTTCGTTTGCCGTGTTTAATACCACTAGTGGTGTTGTTAAGTCGTCATGTACATACAGTATTTACAGTGTTGCCCTTCATCTCGACATCTTCAGAATTGACCGTGGATGAAACGCGGAGAAGCGGCTCCCAGGCACTCGAAAGTAGTCATCCTTGGTCTCCATTAAAATTGGACGGCGACTGTGTAATGTGATTTATAATGTTAAAATTCTTCGAATTACTTGACTAACATTTCTCTTGACTTATTTGCCTATACGTTAACTAGACGTCAGGATTTTTAAAAATCCTGTTAACGCTAAATATTATTTGTATATGTGTAGGTATTTATTTATTGTTTATAATAAGTTATAATTGAACTTCTTGCTTGTACTTCTGGTACATTTATTAGTGTTATAGTCTCTTTTAGTAATTTAAAACGATTGATATGTATTAATCGTTTTAAATTATTAAATTTACTGTTAGACCCTAAATTACGTTGAGTATATTAATTTTGAATCAAGTTTAAAACTGAAGTCTCTAACTAAGGCGTAAGTGACTTACGGTATCGAGACTTCAACTTTTGGCAATCAATAAAACTGGCGCTTGTTTCTTTAGTTAGAGCGCTCTATTTGCTGTTAATTTTTTTGTATGTATTCATAGGCAACGGAAACGGGCGTTACTGCAGCACTTAATGGTGCGTGAACACTATTAGACACTGGCAATATGCGCGTGGGAAAAACTATTTTTAAGAATTACAGACAAAAATTATTTCCATCGCTAAAACCATTCATTTGGAATATATTAATATTTTGACAGTATTTAATTGTGTTAGGAATATTTGTGTACATTGTATTTATTGATTTCACTGTTGTTAATAATATTACTATTCTTGAAACAAAGATTGGGAAGAAGGTCTCATAGTATGGTCTCTAATAAAAAAATTACACAGTCTGTGAAAATTGAGCAGAATATCTGCTTAGTTAGCACCAAGCAACCGGAGGTCTGTCTGCTTACTTTCTTACTTTCACATTTATAATATTAATATGCAAGACTATGCAATTATTATAGATATAATAGGCTCAATCGTTTTCGGCTATTATTTTTTCTTCCAATATGCAATACAGCCGCAATGCGAATATGTACGTAGTTATAGAGATCAACAAATTAACAGGTGACCGTTTCCTGTGGATCTTTTGAAAAGCCTCTTTTTAATGTTCATGTGCTTTATAAAAAAACGTATGTAAAAATTTTAGTTACTATTCTATTCAGTAGTTTCGTTTGTGGGTTGATTAGTTATTTAAGGTTCAGATTCAAAGATTCCGAAGATATTATCTAACTTTCTCTAACTTCATTTTCAATATTTCTTTTTGCCTATAATAAATAAATCCTGCCGATTGGTAGGGTTTATTTCCATGTCGGTCCTATGTTAGCTATTTTTGTGAAACAAAATCTTAAATTATATAATAGGTAGTATTTTTTTGTCCGATATGAGTCGTAATAATTGAGAATTCATTTGTCGTACCGCCCAACGCTAACAATTAGACATGTGCCCTACAGGACGCGATAAAATTGTCAAGACTAATGACGTGTTGAATATATAAAATATGCAATTAATTAGGTAACCCGTGAGAGGAATTATAATATTTATTTTTATCGTTTTCACTTATTGTAGGGGTATCCACTGAGCCTTAGTCGACAAAATGAGAAAGTTTTATATAATTTGGTGATTTGCATACTTATACATGTTTTTTGTTAATAATTCTTCGAGATAATCTCCATTTTGCTAAAAAAAAGAATTAATGTTTGCTCGACTTTCATTTTGTTACTGTTCACTTACAAAATTACAATTCACGAATGTTTAATTCTGTTTCCAAACTAGTAGTTAACCCGGATTCGAGGTTGTAAATTATGAATTATTTAACATGTAGGTGTTGTGCCTAAGACTTTGTTTTTTATTGAGTGTAGTAATGGTGAAAAATACAAATAATTAAAACACTTTCAATCTATCAAGTCATCTGTGAATATCTTATAACACAATATTGATTTTATTAAATAATAAAAAAGAAATATTAAGTATCGTTTTTCATAACTATAAAAAGCAAATAAGCTTATAGTTCATCTGACAGAAATTGGTAACCGTCACCTGTAAATTTCAGTGGTATCGTAGTCATGACAGAATACATGGTGTGAAACATGATACCTCTCATGGATTGTTATTCCTGAGAACTAAACTATAAATGGGGTTTACTTTTTTTTTATGATAAAGTAGGTCGGAACCGGAAGTCATCTTCATTCAGCACAATCTTTTTAACGATGCGATTCGTTCAGCGGTTACTGCGGTCGTTTACAAATCAAATTTGTAAATACAATTTCTACTACGTTACAGATGATTAATAAATTGATTCGTTGCTCTGTCATAACACATACGGATGAAGATTATAAAGGAATGTGGAATTGAAATATTATATTATGAAAATATATAATATTATTAAAATTATATTGCAATAATATTAAGCGATTGAATATGAAATAATTTACTTTAATAAAACAAACTTAAGCATTTATAAAAATCATTATGCGTAATTCATAAAAAATTCTGACTCTGTATGAAAGATTTTTCATACATAAATTTCTCAGCAAATCTTTGTACTGCTAACGTAATTGTTTTTAATATACACTCGTGTGTATTTGTTTTAATTGACTTCAGAAGTGACAGTAAATAAATAGCAAATAAAATAATAAAAATATGAAAAGATAACAATTAGCAATATATGTGATTCACACCTTTTAAGTTACAGTCTTTCGACTGATAATAAATTGAAAAAAAAAAATAGAAATGGGTTATTTAATAACGGTAATACACTGTATAGATAATTTGATGTGTTCTAATTTTCCTGACAATTGTTTTTATTAGTTTCGATTACTATGACAATAGCCTTCATTCATACTAACCGTCGTATTATCCGGTTCATCATCACACAAACGACTATTGTGTGTGGCGATTACACTGTGCCTATACAAATCATTTATTATTAGACACGTTCATTGTATTGAAATAGAGCATTAATTTAATTATTTTTATATAACTACTACACATCTGTTATTAACGATTATCAGTTGGTAATAATTCACTGTTTGTCTTATAAAATAATTATTTTAATAATCATTTTTTCTATGACTGTTTTAATGGATGATAATAAAAGATAGCCCTCAGCAATAAGACCGCCTTACTGTACTTATACAATTGTATCGTTATATTTGTTAATTGTCTTGCTTATTTCCTATATTGTATAAATAAAGTATACTCTTAATTGTTATAAGCTGACGAGGCACCAGTAAGCGATGATGGGTGAAAAAAAAACTATTGTGAGATACATGTAGTTTCGTTGGAAGCATTGAGGCTGTTAGTATTGTTACTAATAATCCCTTCCTCCTCCACTCTATAATTTTATAGACACACACTAGTGGGAGAAATTTTAGAAAATGTAAAATACCAACTACTATTTTTATCTGATGGACAGAAGGAAGGAGATTAATGCCTTTTATCTAAAATTATGTTTTTTTTTTATACAACTTAAAATGGCAAACAAGCTGACGGCCCACCTGATGGAAAGTGGTAACCGTCGCCTATAGACATGAGCAGTACCATGGACATAACAGAGTAATACTATTTCATCCATGATACCCCCCATGCGTTGCCATTCCTGAGGACTCAGGTGTTATTCCTCTGTACCCAGTAAATTCACGCCATATCCCACCCTTCAAACCGAAACACAGCCATGCAAACACAACTGCTTCATGGTAGAAACACGAATGGGACAGAGATACCCAAGCAATCGACTTTTGTGCTAAGTCTCCCTCTGGTATGTATATGTGGTATGTATACAAATATATTCGGATTCTTGGCATAACGTACAACCTTTAGGTTGGCTAGATGAATTTTAACATATAGATGAATGGGTTGTTAAATTCGTCATAATATTTGATGTTGTTATTAAGACGAGAGATAAGAGCTGTATAATAGTCACATACCACGTAATTAGTTCCTCTTTTACAATAGTTAATTAGAAGTTAATAAGATATTACCAAAGATAGTGATATTAATGAATCTTATATAAACCTATGTGGCAGTGTCTCCGACCTCATAGTGACAGCGATACAAGATTTGATTTCATAATTTGATAATAGCGACAATGCCAAACGAAATACGATATATTCTTTCCTGTTGTAAACTCTTATTGTCTCTTACATGTTGTGTGAACCGTTCCGTTGTGTAATTTTTAAACAAACAAAGGAAGCGGTCCATTTTCTATTAGGGTATGTTGACTAATGCTATATTGTAGACCAATTGGTAATTTTAATAAATTTCACTGTAGACATAATTTAGAGTAAATAAACTTGTTGCTTTACTCTGTAATTCTCTTACAGAGTAAAGTAACAAGTTTAATTAAGTTTAACAAGTTATAAAATAGTTTAAGAATTTCTGATTTTAAAAGGTCTTTTACTTATAGAAACCTAAATTAATATTTTCTAAAAAATAGAGATCCTTACAAAAATTACAATGATGTAACTCAAAGTATCAATTTGCTTATTAAAGTTAATATACAATATTTATCTTTTTATAGTCTATTCGAGCGTAGCTGGAGTGGATCGCTAGTTATTGATGTTGTGACTATAATAATTAGATATATTTTGTAAAAATGTTTTTAAATTATATATAAATTATAATTTATTTATTTACAGAGCCGCCACGAGTGGCAGCGGCAGTCGGGCCACGCGGCAAGCGGGTACAAACGCCTCAACAAGTGCGCACACCCCCGGTTGCGCTCACCGCACCGCTGCCCGCTCAGCCACGAGAACAAGCCGCCGCGCTTGCACACGCTGCCAAAGGCGTCGAAGCTTTGGGCGTTTTGGTGCAGTATTTAGTATTCCGTGTAAGTATTTTTACACATATGTTTCAATTTGTTTGTGCCTGATATTAAAGAAAATTTGATGCCCCATAGTTTTAGTAGAAAATGCACGTGTGGTATTCGCATCAACTCGTTATTACATTCTTTAACACATGTAGGTAATAAATTATATTATGCCTATATTTTATTATGTTATTTTCAGTTGGATGCATTAAATGGTGGCTCATGGCGATTAGAAGCAGAAAAATGGCGAGGAGTAGCAGCTGCGGAACGCAGCAGTGCTGCTCGAGCTGACAGAGATCGCCAACAACGCGCACAAAAAGATCTCGATACAAGTTAGTAGGCTAGACCATGCTAGACAACAAAATAGTATTTTAAATTCAAGATTTTTATAATCACATCATTTTTGTTAATATTTTAGTTGCGGAATGTCTGAGCAAGATTTCAGAATTGGAGATAGAAGTGTCGTCAAAGGAAGAAGCTAACGCTCGTCTCCAGGCCACTCACATCGAAGAAGTTGCTGTTCTTGCAAATGATATTAAGGGACTTAAGGTACTAAACATTTGTTATTATGTAAAATTTGAATAAATTATATGACATATATACAACAAATACAAATAATTTATGTATTATTTTCAGGACACCATCGAGTCTCTAAAACATGAAGTAGCCGAGAGTAGGGCGCGACTACATGCGCACAGCGAAATCGAGCGAACCTTGCGCGCGCAGCTTGAAGCAGCGCGGGCTGAGGTAGAACATAGCAAGCAACAATTGCGCGCAACGGCCGATGCGGCGTGTGACAAGTCTTGTACAATGTGTGACGCCGCCTGCGATCCGGTCCGGTGCGAAGCGGAAGATTGCGAGCTGCGATTATCTGCGAATGAGGAACTGAGCACAGATGCCAACGAATTAGCCGCTGAGGTTAATATCTATTTCTATTAGTCCTAATAAACATATAGATCATGCCAAAAATCAGGCACGTTTTCTTGTATTGGTATGACAGCTGTGGTTTTGGATTGATTATATGAATTACTAGCTATTTATGACATAGCTGTTTATAGATAGATAGATAGTAATGTATTTAAAATGCTCAAATTATATAACAAAGAGTAAGCACTTTTTAAACAAACCACCAGGTCGTTATTAATTTAGTATGAAAGGTAATTATTTTACTATTGAGCATTTTCGTGAACAGGTACGCTCCCTTAGAGCAGTGATAGAATTAAAGCAAGCGGAGATGGCGTCACTCCGCGATGCCCGTTCAGAACTATCCGCGGAGCGCGAACGACGTGCCGCAGCAGAGCGCGATGCCCGTGCTGCGAGGCACGCCGCCGAAGAGTTGCGGGAGCGGGCCGCCGCACGGCAACGCGACGCCGACAGGTTGCGGGACGACAATAGGAGGCTCCGCGACGCGGCCGCACGGGACAGAGACCACGCCACGAGATTGGCAGCTTTGAACGAGGAGCTCAGATACAAGCTTAGGCAGAAATCTCAGGTGACTAATTCAATTCATTCCACATAAGTGATAGTGAAATCTATGGTGTCAACATATTGCTACTAATTTTCATTTTGTGATGAATTTTTTTCAGTATTGATGTTGATTTACTAATTTCGTATTAATTTAATAGAGAATTATAACAGTAACGTACTACAGCTTTTTTTTCCGGAATGACGTAAATTTTGTTTTTGCTATTCTCATAAAATATTTAGGAGGAAACAATTAAAGAATATTTATCTTTATAATACAATTTCTTTGTAGTCATTTTATGATGGGTGAGGTTTGCGTTTAGCAAATTAATTAATTGGTTGTTACGATTATGACAATGATATTCTTCTATAGCGTTGTAGACAATTAACTGAATTATATTCAATTTTATATTCAGGGTAGGTGTCTTAGCTAAAATATACACTCTTCTGTTCAATAACAGTATTTTTGTTGTATTTGTAGGTGGTATCGCTGTTAGCTGGCGGGGGTTACATAGAGCGTCCGCCGATGCGCACACGCACGTCGTCTGCCGACTCGGTCCGCTCGTCCTCGCCGCCGCCCGACTCGCCACCGTCGCCGGTGGCGTCCCCCGCGCCGGACTCGCCTCCGCTACCCGCTGTCAAAGGAGTCGTTGAGAAGCACGACTCTGTCAGTTGGGTGCTTGAAATAGAAGAGACGCCCGAGGAAGTGGCCTCGAGGTAAAACGATTTCTTGCTTCATATCATTCGAAATTCATTACGGGGATTTTTAAGGTTAGAGAAAAAAGGCATTATTTCAGTTGCGTGTAACTCCTTAAACTTAATCGTTAATTAATATCAAGTGAAATTTATTATTAAAAAAACATATGCTTATCAAAAATGTTAAATATATATTTTTCTTCTGTTCTTTCTTATTTAATGAAATGAGTTTATTTCCATTAAACAATCTTAAAATTAATAAAAAAAATAATATTTATTTGCATTAAACAATCTTAAAATTAATAAAGAAATTAATAAAAAACTATTTTGGCATCTGTTTAATTGCCTTCAGCAATGTAGGCATGCAAATGTATAATTAATATTATTATATTACAAAATTTTATATAAAGTAAAATGATTATAATGCCATTTGACTTAAATGTAGAAATATTTTAAGGTGAACCTTAAAATATTTCACTTTCGTATACAAGTTTACTCGTAGAACTCGTATACGAAAGTGATATATTAAATAATAGAACATTTGTAACCGTAATAAAAATAATTTGCTTCTTAAATTCGTGATTTTATAATATTTCATGATATACTATTTTTACCAGAGGTATTTACCATAGGGAGACTTTGTTTTGTACAAAGTTGTTTGCTTGGGCACCTCTGTCCCATCCGTGTTTCTACCGTGAAGCAGTTGTGTTTGTATGACTGTGTTTCGGTTTGGAGGGCAATATGGCAGTGAATTTACAGGGTACAGACGAATAACACTGAGTTCTCAGAAATGACAAACACAATACCTATCATGAGCGAAACACGAATGGGACAAAAGTCCATCGACTTTGTCTATAAAGTCGGACTTTTTTTATTTTTCATTTTAAGTATATAAAAAAATTTTAAAATATATAGTGATGTCATTCTAAAATCGTAGGATATAATCATTGTTTGTAGTAGCTTATATTTACTTAAAAAACAATTATTGGATTCATATGGCTGCAGTGTAAATTATTTAATTGTTACCACATATCTTAGCATGACTATAAAATAGATTTTAAAATATCATAAAATAATAATACACTACAATACAATGACATATATTTTATATATTACGTAACGTAAATTTTTTCGTATTTATTTTAAACGGATTCTTACATGATTTTATAATTTTGTCGCCCATTAGTACTACTACCCAATAGTCACGCACTAATTAAATAAGTAAATGAATGATAATTGTTATTGTTTCAGGTTGGCAAGAAGATCATCGTTCCGTACAGCTGCCTCCCCAAGTGGGGTAAAGCGCCGTGGAGGTGGTTCTCCGGGTAGCGGTTCGCCTGCACCGGCGTCGCCCGCACCTAATGCCTCCAAACTGTTCAGGCCAGGAGACCTCGACTTCCCACCGCCGCCTCCCCCTCTAAAAGAATCAGCGGGGGAAGCGATTTACATTTACGATGACCGTCAGTATTGAAACAGATGAAGTATGAAATGGAGAAGTATGAAGGAATTATGATTCGTGAAATACTAGTCTCGCGCTCGTTGAGTCGCTTGAAGGTAAACCGTGAGTCGGCGCACGGAATATCAAAACTGGAGAAGGCGTGACAAAACCTCATTTGATATTCTTGCCGAAATTCGATTCTAGTACTGCATGTTACACAGTCATAGGTTTAATAAAAAAAGTGGGACCCAACAGGAATGTTCGCAATTTATTATTTAATATAACGTTATGAAACAACGTTATGATGATTTTACTATGGTTTTGCATGGTTTGTTAGGTGAAAAGGAATATTGATTGTTCATAGGATTTGGGTTCGACTGCGCAAGTATCGTAACGTACCTATTAATTTAATGGACACTACGACTTATTTATGTAATGTGCTTGGATATATTTCATGTTTAAAATGCAAGTTTGCTCTTTCTTAACAGAATTTAGCTTGAGATGGTAATTATTATTCTCGTAAATGTTATTACAAACAATACCTTAGATACTTTGTAGATATTATGTAGATAAAATGGAGCTACAAACATAAATTGTTTCAATTTTATCTTCTTACATTGCTGAAGTGTTGTAGGTGGAAAAGCTATTGAAATAAATTATGTTTGCAGCGTATAACCACATTAATTATAAGTCTCTGCTTTTCCCAAGATTATGGCCTTGAATGTTTATTGTGTATTATGAATCTGGCTACATTTTGAAGAAAAGTGTTTATGTACCTGTAAATTGTACCAATGAATAAAATGTTACTATATTCCGTTCACTAATGGAAATAATATAATATTCACTATAATTATAGTCGTATATTTACTCATATAATTATATAGAAGTCTTCTTGCTCATCAATATAAATTTTATATTATACTAACTTATATGTAAAATAGATAAAATTATATACTGTTTTGTTAATGTTTTGTTCTTTCTTGAAATGCTTTCTTCCTTGACTCTTTTATTTCCCTTTGTGTGTTTTCTGCTTTTATTCATTGGTGCAATTGTTCTCAATTGTAATTGTTCATAACTATAAGAAAAACATTTTCAGAAAATGTTGTATCCTGTGTATGGCGGGTCGATAGCAGGATGTTGTCTGCATTAATTAGCAATAGAGTGATCTTAAATGTTTATATTGTTTTATATCCATTGTCGTATTTATAACTTAATTATTATAGTTTATCGTGGTTGTTGGCACTGTATTATTTTTATGTACAAATAACAATTTTAATGATGAAAAAATTAACTTAGTTCTAAGTGAAACATAGTCTGCAAATAAGACATTGTCCCTGCAACATTTATTGATGCTGATTGTTTTCTTTAGATTGGTAATTTGCTTTTGCAGTGATGTGTTTTTAAATTAACGTTTTAGGTATTTTACTTTTTATTCATAAAAAGAATGGTTTCACTACTTAGAAATCGTCATTAAACATCTATAAGAAGCCAAAGAGTCCCATTGCGTAAACTCTTTGTCATGTTCCTTATGTTGTTGCTTAGCAAACACAATTTGCATGCGTTGGAGTTGTAAATTCAAGTAACTTTTTATTTATTTTTAAGCTAAACAATATAAATAATACCATTCCAAATTAAGAATTGTAAGCGAAAATAATTATTACTTGATTACGGAAGATATTAATATAAAAATAAAAATAGTACGTTAAAACTGTATGTAGTTTTATTTAACATCATCATCATCATCATTTCAGCCATTATCTGTCCATTACTGAACATAGACTTCCTCCATAGATTGTCATAAAAAATGGTCCTGAGCCACCTGCATCCGCTGATTCCTAATAATGCATTCAAGATCGTCACTCTATCTAGTGAGGTCGTCTTACAATGCGTTTGCCCGTACAGAGTCGCCACTTAAAAACCATACATACGTATACTTAGTTGATATCTGTTAGGCATCTTATTTTCTAAATATTCTACCAAATATTTTTATAATAGATATTCTATTAATAAGTGTGCTAGTTCTGGAGTTCTGGTGGGATATCAGCTTTAAACAAGCTGATATCCCACTAGATGGAAAAAGTTGGCTATCGCAGCACTTTCATATTACAATTACGACTACAATACAAGGAACAATTAATGATCTAACTTGGCACGTCTTGAATGGCTTCACGACAATTCTGGATTGCTCTGTGTAGACGTGTCCATTCGACGACTAGTAGAAAATATTTTTTTAGAAAAGTAGAATACTGCTGCTCACATCTGAAGAAATTTACGCAATTACAGAGTACGGAACTGTGGAGAAATATTATTTTTCCTGTTAGAGATGACATTACATGAAAGGTATTGAGACCATCACAGTGTTTTGTTTGATGTACATGGTGCTGTTCATGTCGCTTCAGTGCAATCTGTAGAAATAAGAGGCATACTACTTAATAAGTGAATGTAAGCATGCCCCGATTTTTGTTAAGTTAAAAGAAGATAAATAAGTTCCCAGATGGATTATTAAAAACTCTTGGGTTTTTTTATAATTCGTAGGTTCGTTATAAGCTACATGATGGACGACAGTATAAAATAAATATAATTTACATCAGTAAAATCGTCTGCTATATTTATTATATTGGGGTATATTAATCGTAGCATTAGTTAAGTTACTATTATTCAATATTTTTGTAATTTTGTCATCTCACGTCTAAATAATAATACAAATAAATATTGAAATGTTTTCGAATTTATAGTTGAATCATCGTTACTCATCAGGTTAACCGTTTGACTGTGGTCATAAATTCCAATTCATGATCACATTTGTTGGTTGACCTTCGTCAATGTCATCATGGAGAGAAAAACTGCAGCGTATCGTAATTATCTCATGCTGTTTACCCCTATAGTCGATCGAATTTGTTTATGTAGATATAAATTTTTTTGGTACAATGAATTACGTTCAAGGACACAAGCAGTATGAATTTTCACTGTGCTGTTTTTTTCGTATTAAAATTTTGCGTGGATTTTTCCATATAATTTTATTTTTCCATGTTATTTTTCCATATAAGAATGTTACAGAAATGTATGGAAAAAATTTGCTCGCGAGAAAAACGCAATCTAGTACCATCGTAGTTATAAAATTCCATTAATGTCCCCCTATTGGACATGAGTATCACTACTTAAGAATAGGAGAGTAATTTACTATTGCCAAGTTGTAAAATTGACTTGGTACAGGTAGGGGTTTATTTTGAGTTTTATTGTATTTTGTGTAACAATTGTTTACGTCATTATTGTGATATATTCCCTTAGTCACTTCTTTTGACAACCTGGTCCTGAAAACGAAGACACACTATATTCTTACTGACTATTACCACACAAATGGTTCACGTACATTGATGTTTAATCTCATTTAAATATCTAGCCAAGAAATAGGTCTAATGTGTTTTAATAGTTTATATTATTTCCAATGTGGTAACGTTGGAAATAGTATAACATTGTTTTTTACTATTTATTTCGTAACAGGAAATAATGTTGATATTTACTTAATGTTCATTTCAAGACCTTATTATAATAATTACTTAAATTCCCGAATTACACAAATGATATAATATGACCATTTAATAATGAAGTATTTCATGTATACGAAAATGTACTTAATTTTATTTTTAACACGTACGATTCGGGTCTGATGACTACAATCCCTTTTTGTTTTATTAATGCTTCAGAACGTGAATACATAAATATCATTTGTTATAAAACCAATTGTTTAAAAAATTTAGTTTCATGAATATTTTTGCTGGTTTTTAAATTGTTGAACTCTTTAACAACCTGAATATGAATATGTACTTATTACAGAATTTAAAAAGTATGATACTTATTCTGAAGTCATAAAATAAATTAATAGTAGTAGTAATTAGTATGTACACAATACATTTTTATTTCTGTAATGGGAATTGTCATTATAGAAATATGAACTTATTGCGTTACTTGACATTTTCAGATACGGATACAGATACAACACTTTAGTCATTTACTATTTGAATTACAGAGTATTGTGTTATTCACAGTGCTATTCATAGGCAAAGATTACCACTTTCCACCAGGTGGGCTACCGGTTTGTTTGCTAATAAAATCTAATGTTATTATTTTATTACGCACGATATACTGTGCGAACACAGAGACAGCATGGTCTAAGATTCATGCGGTCAAGCGAAAAGAGACTATCCTGCTCTCAACGATTGGCCGCACTATGCCTTCTCACTAAGTAATTGTAAAGGTTCTAGAGATTTGTTCACCTTAGTCTCTGCTACGATACAGACAGCTCTCCTCTGTAGAACATCTAGAGCGTGTAGGAGACCAAAGCCATCCCAGAGATGTGAGCAGTACTATACACACGACCTTACTTCTGCTTTATATACTGGAAGGCTCTACTCCAGTGTAAAGTTCCGTCACGCTCTATTCACAACTCCAAGTTTTTCGATGTTGTTTTAGCCGCACTTTCGATGTAGTTTATATTGGGACATAGCGACATTCTGCATAAATCAAGCTTGTCTCTTATTACGACAGAAATGCTATGTAAGTAATGAGTAGGAGAAAAGAGGGATTTTTTGCGGAGAACACACATGCTTGTGTCTTATTAGGATTAAATGCGTTAAGATTATTGTCCTCTCAAGCAGAAATCTTGCATAGTGTTTCAATGATTTCGTCAACAAGTGCATCTCATCTTAATTGGATAATGGAAGGACCCGCTGACTGTGAGCTGTAGTGCTGAGTATTTCGCATGGACGGTGTTTTCGTCAGTATAGCAGTGGATTTGTTCACAAGACAATTCGTTAATATAGATCAGAAATAATGTCGATAACAGCACTGATCCCTAGAGAATACTAGTTTTAACTACTTTGAATTTTGAGGTATTTTCATCTACCAAAATGCAAACTACTGTCTGGCGCAAAGTCCGCAATGCTGCTACGAAGTCGGTTAGGAAAGCTTTATATTGAAAGCTTGAAAACAAGGAGTACTTCAAGGCTATTTTATAAGCTGATTTAAGATCGACGTTTGGATGTTTGGTAGTTTGCGCTTTAATTCAGGCACCATATGTTGCGTTTTTAGCCGTAACAATATCAACGTACCTCTTATTGTACCATGGATGACATTTTTCCTTACTGAGGATCTTCGATGTTGAAATTAAATATTCCATTTCACATAGAATCTATCTTCAGTGATGTCCTCTGTACATGTTGATGGATTGTGATTCTTAAAGCTGAGCTGCCTCCAAAAATTGGATGCAAAATATTCTTGCATACTATTTGCGTTTCCACCAAAGATGTGCAAGGTAGCTGAGTGGTGTAAAGATGCGTAGCGACACTGTAAAAGAGACGGATTTGGCGGAGTACAAAATTGAACTCTCGCTCAGCTACTGGCCATCCCCCAACTGATCACAAAACAATGGGCACAGAGACCCACTTTTTGACATCAGATTTAGGTAGGGGCTGTGATACGTAGTTGCCAAACTGTCAGAGGAACTCTTACGTTTGTAGCTTTTCCACCAATATAGGTAGGTACGAAAAGAAAGAGACGATTGAGAAGAAAGGAGAGGGGTATGTTGAGAGTGAGTAAAGAAAGTCGGCAAAAAAGAAATGAAGGACGTATGGAGAAGCTGGGAAAGGGAAACAGCAGTTGCGCAGGGGATACTAGGTAAAAACTACATTGGATCGGAAGGCGTAGGTCGCATGCCCGTGTATCCTTACTATAAAACCGGACGGATTATTAGAGGAGAACACCCCTGACACCATCATGTTTTAAAAAGATACATTTACTTATAATAATTAAATAAATCTCTAAAAGATTTATTCAAAAACAAATCAATGATATGTGCCAAGGTAAGTATGAAAAACTGTAAGTGGCGAGGACATACTGATAACAACTTCTATATAAACATTTCATATGTTATCGAGGGATAATTTGTGAAAGTTGCAAAATGAACACCAGTTTATATATTTTTTTATTGCTGGGTACAGGTAAGTTTATTTGTATAAGTCGTTGACGTGGGTAGAAAATTAATTAAATTTTCGTACCTCTATAATTACTATTTTTTACTTGTTTGTTATAATTAATAATTGGAAGACATTTTTATAATTAATGAAAACTGAGCAAAATTAAAACAAACGAAGAAAAATTGTATGAAAATTTATTTTTAACTTATATAGTGGGAGGCAATGTTGTAGTAAAATCCATTATTATTCTGTTATTTTTTATAATTTGAATCTTGTAAAAAGGACATGGGCTAATCAACTTTTTAAGTAGAAATTAGTGCCATCTGTATATTTACAGACGTCAAGTTTCACAAAGAATATATATAATAGTACTTTATGCTTCAGATTTGATATTGCAAATAGACAAAGTGTTAAAAGTGCTGCTAATACTGAAAAAGCCGATCTACTTATGGTATCTAGTATAATCATGTATATGCAATGCATACATTGATTTGCGGTGAAGTAAAACTAAACTTTTATGTGCTAATGGTAGTCTAAATCGTAAAATTAGCCTGCTTTTGTTGCACGTTGCGGACCTACTTAGCCATTACAACCTATAAACATTCCACGTAAAGATGTAGGCAATATAATAAAAAAAACAAATTATGTGACATGAATTGTAAAGGTAGTCATTCTTTTTAATTATTTAGGTATATTATGTACTTAAAAAAATAGAAACAGACATATTTAAAAGACGAATTTGCCATAAACAAAATTTTATTTCGAAAAAATTTTTCCTTAAAGCAAATCATAATTGTATATACCCGAATAAAAATAAAAATTATATTTATATTGTTAAGTAGTTCATAATTTTTACTTACCTAAGTGTGGAAATGTCAATTTATAAAACCATATAATTTTCAATGTTTCTAGTTGGGTTATTTAAAAAGTACTCTACTAACGAATTCATGTTAATCACGCTACTAGTATATTTTTTAAACTGTTACTGAACATTAGCTTTTTGACAGTAAATAAATATTTGAAAAATTCTAAAGTAGATTATAAAGTAGGTGCAAAATTTTTAGTAGTATTTATACGACGAATTCTAAGATTAAAATTTCAGTTCACTATCAGAGGACTTTTTAAATAATTAGTTGAAAACATTGAAAAATGTGGAATCGTTTTTTGAAAATTTACAAATAACAACGACGTTGTCATACTTCGTTTTGAACACTCTTAAGAGCGTAGCTTAAACAGTAAATTGATTGGAACGCCGGCCAAATTTATATTTATGTATTCTTTTTATGTAGATATTAAAACTTAAATAACTATCTTATATTTATTAATTATAAATTACAACTTTATTAACTATTGATAAATATGCTAAATAGTATTTATTTATACTAATTGATCCTGAAAACTTTGTTCTGCTATATAAATTAGGGATAGGGACACTCTAATCACCAAACGTTATAAAATATACTTTACGGCTTATTCTCATACCAAATATATAAAAAAAATCATAAAAATCCATTGAGCCATTTCGGAGAAATGCAACCACAAATACCGTGACACGAGTTTTTATTATACGAGTATATATATAGATTTAATACAAAAACGATCCGATAATGTTTAGATTCAACAAACTTTAAAATCGGGACCATTCAATGAGAAGAATACGAATGATTTTAATGGCGGAATCACTACGACATCGTTACGAGTGTCAGGCTACTGGTTAGTTAGAAAGATGTTTTTCAGTTATAATGTGTGTGTTATGTTGTGTATATGTTATAGTGTTTTTGTTACAGTTGTATGTGATGACTCGCCCTTGTTGAGACTTTATTACAGGTGAGTCTTTGAGTCTTTTATTGTATCCATATTTATTCATATTCGCATAAATAATTGCATCTTTTCCCCCACAAAATATTTTGCAGAGGAAAATGTTACTGATTTATAGTATTTTTCAATTCTTCTTAAACACAATCTAGCAAAGGGATTTGTTTTTTAGATTGTTCTGTCACCATTGGTAGAATTTCTACTGTTAGCCAGTATATTAGCCAGAATTCTACTAGATACTATTATTATAATTATATCTATACCACTACTGTAATAATATAGCTATATCACACATAATTTATTGCTACCGGTAGATATATTACGAGATATAACGAGATACTAGGCAATAACAATTAATTATTAGATGTTCAACTTGAAAACCTACAAACAAACATCGCTCACACAAAAATCACTGGACAGATTTTAATGGAATTTTGGTTATGGATAACTTAATATATATTCAAGTTAATAATAATTTTTATTTCAGTAAAATATCTTATTCCAGTGCCAAATTAAAAATTTAAAATGCTTTCTGCCTTAATAATTTAAAACTGTTATCATATCATACCTTCTGATTTGCGTTAAATCTATATGGGTAGGTTATTCGCTTGCTGTCATGCTACGGAAGGAGTAATAACAATTAGCATCATTAAATAACAACTGACAAATCTGGCTTTTTCACTCGTACGTCATTTATCGTGTTATATTATTTATTATATTTAATGCCTTTACCGGTTGTTGAAAGGGCATTGTCCTGGATTGGTTCCGTTATGAACAAGGACAAGATATTATATGTGCAATATTTTTTGTTATTGTTTTGTTTTTGTACACAAAACAATAAAAAAAAGTAAAAATAATCGCATTTAAGAAAATACTGTTATTGTTGTTGTTGGATTTTAAGTACCTAATGATGTAGTAAGCTGATTTGTACATAATTGAAATATACAAAATACCTATTTTGTATATTTTATTTCAATTACGTATCTATTTTTAACAGCTTTGTGCATTAGGTAAGTATACACAAGTATAAACTATAGCGTTCTCGAAAATTATTCAAATGATAAGTAGGTATCATTTTACATAACACACTATTTCCTCTATGTAATAAGTCACTTCTGAAGGTTTTACTAATATATTACAGAACTTATTTTTACAAAAGCTTTTTAAAAAATGCATAAAAACATTGTTAAAGACTAACACGCATGCTATAATTACAGACATTGAAAGCATAACAGCCTCTGGCGTGGTAAGCGCTTACCATGGCGTCATATGTTTGTTTCAAATTATTATAGTTGTAGAATTGTTTTAAGCTAGAGTTGTTTTAAGCTAATGGGGAATGTATAGTTAGTGCATTGATGGCCTTTTAAAAATTTAAATGCTAGCTAGATGGTTATCACTTTCTATCAAGTCATTTCGTTAGCTTATTTGCTATTCTAAGTTGCATAAAGTATAGTTTTTTTTTTAAATCTTCTATTATGGCACAAAGAAAAACACCTAAATAGGAGCCCATTTCACAATCTTGCACACACAATAGTTGTGTACTACGCAAAATTGTGGAACTTCAGTTCTTCTGTGAGAAGTGCGGTGTTAAATAACATTTCTTTAAAAATATTATTAATTATTTGAAATCCTTTTATTTTATTTATTATTATTTAAGTATTCTATTTTTCATTGCATGCAATGTTTGATATTGTTTCAGTTCCATTGATGACTACAAAGAATTCAAATTTAATGAAGCCAACGAAGTAATTTCATCACATTGGTATAATCCTAATCGAACAACAGTTATATTTACTCATGGATTTAGAGGTTTGATTAATTTTAAATAAATTTTGTAAATATTATTTTTTTAATTTAGATCTTAAAAGCTGAAATAAATGAATTTCAGCCGTTCACTGTCCATATGAAAGTAATATAAAAGGATTCGACGAAGAGGACATTATATATAAAAATTCTAAATTTCTTAAAACATTTACATAAGTTAAATAATGTGAGGCAGTAAAAACAGAAAAAGCCAAATCGACTTCTTTTGTGTATGTAATTTTCTCTTGTAAAATATAAAACTATGTTTTTTATCACAGTTTTATTTTTTTTAGAGAAAATTAAAATAAAGGAGCATAATGATTGTTTATTTCGTAGAATAAAATAAAGACTTAAATACATTTTGATTATAGCAGGTTACTTTTCGCGAAAACTTTTAATATAACAATTTCAGGAAGGAACAAGAAGCAATTATATTAAATCTATCTGCTAAATATTGACTATATATGTATGTTGTTTCTGTTACAATTAATTAGCGTTCCGTTATTGTCAAAGAAGGCACAAGTCAAAGATTTGAATGAATGAAAGAATGAGAGAAACTCATAGAGGTTATAGTCTACTAATACTAAGAGAGTTGATTTATTTCAAGTATTTCTACTCTTACATTGATATGTGTTGTTCCCTTTACTAGTTCTTTGCAGCATGAATTAGGGTTACTACTTTTTAAAGATGGGCTTATTCGTCATTCTGAGTTAATTGAAAAGACTATAACATATCTGTATACCAAATTTCATTCAAATTAATACAGCAGTATAAGCATGATTGACCAACAATTATACAAATATCTATATAAACTTTAACATTAGTAGGGTAGGACGTAATGTAGAAAAATTGTTCTTTCTGAAGATTCAAAATTTTCAAAATGTGCGTACCTACTCAAAATTTATTTCCAATACTCGTGTTACTTCTGGTTTTAAATTGTTTCATCAATAATATATTATTTTAGGTAACCCCCGAGGGCCAGCAGTAACTGCCGTAATAAACTCCTACTTGGAACAGGGAAAGAGCAATGTTGCATTGTTAAATTGGGAAAAGTTGGCAGCACCAGTGCTTTCCAACATGTTCAATTCTTATGTAAATTGGGCTGCATCTAATGCTAAAAAGGTAAGATAATGGAATAATATAAAAGTCAAAGTGATTTATGTGTTTTATAATTCGATTTTGGTTACTATCTGACATACAATTCTACTTTATCTCTGACTGTGCTCGCGACTTTATTTAAATGTACGTATAATAAACTTCCATCACAATGATTAAGCAAAGTTTACGCTTTCAGTTTTCTGCTTTTAGGTGCATATCAAATATTTAAATTACCAGAGGAAGACCTTGTTCAAAAGTCGTTTTCTTGGGTACCTCTGTCCCATTCGTGTTTCAACTGTAAAGCAGTTGTGTTTGCATGGCTGTGTTTCGGTTTGAAGGTTTGAAGGGATATGGCGTGAATTTACAGGGTACAGAGGAATAACACCTGAGTCCTCAAGAATGGCAATGCATGGGGGTATCATGGGCGAAACAGTACACTCTGTTATGTCCATGGTACTATTCATGTCTATAGGTGACGGTTACCACTTTCCATCAGGTGGGCCGCCAACTTGTTTGCCGTTCTAAGTTGTATAAAAAAAAATTAAATGCACCGCCTAATTAATTTTCTGCTTGCCTCATGATTGACTGGTAGATAACGCAATTAGGTGTTAAGTTCGCCATTTATACGCTTACTTATATTATATAATTATGCATTTGAAGTTTAAATAAATAAATTAGAACAGTTAAACAGTAATGAAACAGATCAGTTCTGTGGTTGAGATTCAAAGTCTCTTTTCCTATAATCAAACGTAATAAAGTGTATATTATTTAGTATTAATGCAAAATTCAAGTTTAATTATGCTTTTAACACTTACAGAAACAATTTAATCAACAAATGGCAATTCATACGAATATTATTTTTAAAACATATGTATATTTTTAACGATAGCTACACACATGCATAACGGGAATTCTATGAACTTACTTTATATACTCGTTGTGTATATATGTGGACATATCAAATATTTTTTTACAAAATTACAAATTTTTTTTAGTAAGCAACCACGCTTACATGGATAAAGTCGTAAATATGAAAAGAACGACATTAATATACCAATACTGATGTCGTTCTTTCACATTTATAATACTAGTAACAAGACAGCACATACTTACGATGAAACCTAGAAAGAAACAAAAACTAGTCGTACACGTACAGCTTTCTAGGATTCTGTACCACTGTTACTTGATTTTAAACTAGATATTTTGTTTGCTAGCTATTAATCATCATAACAAGTTATATAAGAAAGAAAAAAAAATTTGTTGTCCTTACAAAGTAGAGATATATTATGAATAATTATTTTCAATATTATTTTTACTTGTATATATTCTTACATATTATAATATATTCATCATATCAGCTTTTAACTGACCACTGCTAAACATAAACCTCCCCGTAGGGGGGTTTTGTCAGTAGTTGCCATGCTTGGCGGGCGGATTAGTAACCGCAGTTAGGCTTTAGAGATGTTTTAAGAGGAACGCTGCTGCCCATCCCTCGCCTTCCTTAGTCGCCTCTTACGATACCCACGGGAAAGGAAGGGGTGGCCTATTTTATGTCGGGATCACACGGGACATTTTATTATTACATTAAGATTGAAATCTTAAAAGAAATAAATATCTTAATCCGAATTATTATATTGTATAGATGGTACCTACAATAGCTAAGAAATTAATATGTAAATTTAGTTATTAATATGTAATTAAGTTCACTTTTACATACCCTGTAAAAAAGAGGTCCACAGTCTATAATTTGCACAACTTTAACGCATGTATTAAAGAATTTATTTATAATAATGTTTGAAAAATTAATTTTTCAGGTGGGGGAAATGTTTGCTCAAACTCTACAAAATTTGTCGGAAGCTGGACTTAATTTAAGTAACACACATCTAGTGGGCCACTCCTTAGGCGCCCATCTATTCGGTATAGCTGGAAATATATTGTCTAAAGAAGGAACTCAGGTGGCGTGGTGAGCTTTACAAATGAGGTTTTTTAATTAAAAAGTGAACCGTAAATTTGCTCTAAAACAACAAGATATAATAAAGAATTCTTTGTTTTCTTCCGAAAAATAATATAGAAAGAGTTTAATACCTGTAGCTGCCTGCCGTTTTGTTATTCTAAAAGAACGATACATAAGTATATTCCCTTAACTCGTGCAGTACAGAAATTAAATAATATTATAAACATCATTGACATTTTTAGTAATAGTCAAAGATACTAGAAGCGGCTCAGAAATATCTGGAGTCGGGTTAAATACCTTTATTATAATTTTGTATGTAAGCACACTAGGATTATAACATTGATTTGGTTTTTACTGTCATATTGTTATAGGTAATTATTTTAATGAATAAATAAAATAAATCAATAAGATGATAGATAATAGCAAAATTCAGTATCTAGTTATATTTATAGGTATGAGGAAGGTAATGAGTATTTTCGTGAGGTAGCTTGTAAATCGCTTATAATTAAATTTCTGTAGATCTTGATAGTTTAATGTATTATGATCACTCACAAGCAACCGCAAATTGCATTTATATTCTTTTTGGAAGTAGGATTGTGATAATTTGTGGCTTATAAGTTCAGACACTACTAAACTAGATCATGTACTTTAGTAGAAAGATTTTTATTTCCTTAGATAAAGATATCTCAAACATTGTTACATACTATGCCCAATATTATTCAAAAGTCTATCCAATTTGCTTATTTAAACAGTCCATGTCTAAATACGTAGTCAGAAAACCCCCACTGTTTTATTATTGCTATAGATATCATAATGATTCTTTTTTCAGGATAACAGGTTTAGATCCTGCTTCAGTTGGGTTCGAGAATAGACCCTTGTCATCTAAATTACACGCGGGATCGGCTGGCTTCGTAGATGTCATTCATTCGGATCCTGACCGATACGGCTATAAACGACAAATGGGAACAGTCGACTTCTGGCCTAATTATCGAAATTTCGGGCCTGTCATACAACCGGGTTGCAGCAATCGACAACACTCCATATTTAGTGCAGAAGGTTATTATATATCCTTTCGTAATAATTTAATTATATGTATCATAATTAAAATGTAGATACGTTATAAATTGCAACGAAATTTAATTAAAAGTATCATACATATTTTTGTGTAGGTATCTTATAAAATGAAACTTAATCAATCTACGTGAAAATGTAAGAGATAAAGTGTTTAATGAAATTTTTACGCTCGGGAGTATGTTTGTTAGTTTTTCACAAATTGAAAGTAATAACGCGAAACATTTTCTTTACAAAGTAAACCTCAGTAATTTATAATTAAGTAAGTATTAACTTTACTTAAAAACTGATGTATGTTTTATCAGATTAGTTAAACGAATCCTAAAATATAAATTTAAATTAGAGTATATAAATGGTTTTTAACTGGAAAGCCAAGCTTACGAGATTTGTTATAGGTGGATAGATAAATTAATTTTGAGTAGATTTTTTTTTATATAACTTAGAATGGCAAACAAGCTGACGGCCCACCTGATGGAAAGTGGTAACCGTCGCCTATAGACATGAGCAATACAATGTACATAACAGAGTATACTGTTTCGCCCATGATACCACCCATGCGTTACCATTCCTGAGGACTCAGGTGTTATTCTTCTGTACCCAGTAAATTCACGCCATATCCCACCCTTCAAACCGAAACACAGCCATGCAAACACAACTGCTTCACGGTTGAAACACGAATGGGACAGAGGTACTCAAGCAATCGACTTTTGTACAAAGTCTCTCTCTGGTAAGATAAAACGCATAAACACAACAAGTACATAGTAGGTAATATTGGATTATCATTAAGCGTTTGAGGTTCATTAATTGAGAATATTAATATCACTTTATGAGTACCTATAGACTTAAATGAGTAGGTCGATATTAATGATCACTAATGATGTAATGCCATTAATCCCTGACCGTTGCACGATAGAGTAGTCATGAGTGCTGAAAGTGGGCAAAGTTACCGCACAACAATATAACTTTACAAAACAGAAAGTATGGTCGTTATTTTTACCAGGTGTATTTATAAAAAAAAGTCGGTCATAGTTTCACACGACGAGGATTCCTTACAAAATCGTCGTTTTTTTGTGAAATAATTACAAAATACGGTTTTTGGATTTTTTCCTTTACTTGTGCTATATGATATTACTTCTTGCCAAATTTCATGATTTTAGGTCAACAAGAAGTATCCTATAGGTTTTGATTCCCTTTGCGAATGTCAAAATATGCGATATAAATGGCGAACATAAACGGCCCTATCTTTTGATTGAGTCAATTTAGAAGCTTGATTTTTTCACTGCTTTAAGAGATTACAGACCTGAGTATATGATATTAATTTCAACTTGATATCTCCCCACGTACCTAAGAAAAAGGGTTTTGACAGACGGACTGACAAACGGACGGACAGATAATGAAATGATCCTATAATGGTTCCGTTCATTCCTTTGGAAGTATGAAACCTACAAAGAAGTATTTTGCAAATAATAACAGCGGAGAGTTAATCTGACGCTGAGCTATAACACTTTATTTTTAAAATAAATATATGTATAATACAGCGATGAATACTTATAATTATATAAATATTAACCATTTATCAGAATTGGCTGCATAATATTCGAAGATTTCTTCGATTTTCGAATAGTTGTAGAGCTAGTGTGTAAAATTGTGCATCGTAATATTCGGACGGCCTATAATTACTTTATGTAGTTGGTACTTTGTTACCCAAAATAGTATTTCATTTTATCCGAGATTAGCTTTTTACACGCTATTTCGTAGGCGTGAAAAGCAGGAAAACTAAGCTGCATAAAAAAAAGCAATTAAATAAGTCAGTTCTAGATGGAGTATCAAGATAAAATACACCAGATTTCAAGTTGCATCTTCAGAAACTCCACTGTGAAAATTACATCTAATTTGGTGCAGTAGTTTTTGCGTAATGCCGGAACAAATATACAGACAGACGAAATTTCTAAATGTTATTGTTTTGGCTTCTAAACAATAATTTTCTTTTAAAGATCCTTCATATCATTTTTTCTTAAATATATTCCATGTAGAAACATCGTCTACCTACATTCATTTTTAATTTTAGTAAAAAACAATATACGTTTTGTGTTTAAAAAGTTTAATATATTCTCAAATTAAATTCCATTAAAATCAGCAATAAATAATTCTATATATTTAGTTCTTAGATTATAATCTAGGTTATAATCTATAGATAGAGTATCGAATATCAAAAAGGGGTCAACTTTTTGTCAGCTAATTGTAAAAAGAAAGTCAGCTATGTTTTTTTATCAGTGTTCTATATACTTACGCACATAATGTCTTGATATATCTATATTTAATTATTCAATAAATAAAATGAGTTTTTACGTATTAAAAAGATGTAAAAATTATAAAACAAAATGAATATAGAAGTTGTAAAGGACTCATAACTATTTATAACGAAAAATTGTATGAAAAGGTTTAGCTGTTTTTCTCGAAACATTTGTATGATGACACTCTATTTATATAATCTAAGACTTTTAGATTTAATAATATTATTTCATGTCAGTTATTTCAACAGCCTGGAATAATTTGTTGCCAGGTTCAGATAAGTGTGTTTGTCATATACGAGTACTTTGTAAGTAAATGTTGTATTTCTTATTCTTCTAGCTTATAGGGTTGTCACAATAATTTCCTATTTAGTAATAAAGAATGGTTAATAAGCTAATTTGGTAGAAAGTGTTCTAAATAAACAACACAATGGATGTTACAGATTATTCTGATATACAACTCTTTTTAAAATACAGTAATAATGTATGTTGTTTTTAGTAAAAAATATTAATCATTGATGATCTTGGTGGTTGTTTAACACTCCGCTTCACATTTCGATAGTCATGGATTCGATCCTGTATTATACAATCATTTACATACAAGTTTTGGTTATTTTAGAACTAGCGTTATATAATATGTTAAATGGTACAAAAAATTATGTAAACAAAATAAAACTCGAAGTAATTCCACTATACATCAAGTTGTCAAGCCAAGTAGGCACTATTTACGGGGTGTGAGCTTTTGTCCAATTGTAGGACGTTAATAGGACATTATGGAGTGGTGTAGTACATATCATCTAGCTGAAATTATCACTAGATCAAATCAATTTATCTCTGTGTCTGTTTGTTACTTTGCTAAGATTTTATGAATCTATTAATTTGAATGAAAATTGGCAGAGTTATAGTTTGATGTTTAAGGTTTATTATTCAATATTCATACTCACTCATAGATGTACGTTGTTTGGTTTCTCATAATACAGGATATCCTAGCTCGAAAATCAGGTGATTAGTGTAATCGTGTAGCACTTAAATATATTTACTTAACATTTTTTTTTCCAAATAAGATAATCTGAACATTTTTTTAGGAAAGCAGCACTCTAATCTGGCGTATGAAAATAAATAATTCAATTAATATTTTAGTGAATTAATCTGTATTTCAGACCTATGTAATCACAATAGATGTTGGCAAATTTTGGTGGACTCTCTAAAATATCCAGGCACCTTAATAGGGAGGTACGCAGAGAATTATAGAAAATGGAAGAAATATTCGCAGGAAGATAAAGATGCAGTACTATTGGAAATTGGAATTTATCATCAAAATATGTAGGTATTTATTCCTATAGACTAATAAAATTATGATTATTTTGTTTTATATTTAAATAGCCGTTAGCTAAAGCTGTGGACGGATTGAGATAATTGAATCTAGAATGTGGGGTATCCATGTAATTTTTTGTGATATTTTCACATCTATAGAGTTATTTAAGGCCGATTTAAGTAACAAATTATCAAGAGAGCGCAGTCGTACAAAATGGTTTGATTGAACTGCACATCTTTAGACACCTGATTCCCTCCTAATACTTTCCATGATTTCGAAAGATTGGCACAGATGGAGAGAAATAATTGGAAAAAAACTGATTTTGCGGGGGAGTCATACACGAGTCTCAATAAGAAGGATAAGGAGAATTGATGCTGTCAATTTATTATTATTCTACCTTTTTTTATAACAGGTAGTATAACTCCATTCGCGCTCGCATTATTCGCTGCATTCTCTTAGAACGGTACAGCCGTATTTTTCTAATGATTTTGGATAGACTGATACCTCTCAAATACATGAACATTTTTACAAACTTTCATATCACACTAATAATATTAATTTGCAATCATCAACAGCTTTATTTTCATGAAATCGGATCAATGTCTCCACGTGTATCTGAGATACAGTCTATTTGAGTAACTAACACTAAAATATTTAACTTTTACGTTACAAACGTCCAGGATGTGAAAGTTTTGTAAACATGTTGAAAGTTTTAATGTTTATACGTTTGTTAGTTGATCACATTTAAACGCCGGAACGGATTTGAATCAAGTTTGGTATAAGGATTGGCTGGGATAGATGAACGGGGATAGGGATATCCGATATATTTTTTATCTAAATGAGATAGACTGTATTATGGGTTATATCTAGTATTAGTTAAAATACAGTACGATAGGGAAACGTAAAAATAGATTGGACTCGATTAAGCGAAACGCGTTTTCCTCTAGTTTCACAGCAGTAATATAAGCTTAGTCTTCGGCAGTGATAACGCATGATATCGTATTATAAGGAATAAAGTTTATATTCAGCAATGGCCATGATCATACTTATATTGATATATTAACAATGGTTTTACATAAGACCTCTTTCCACTAAGTGGGCTGTTTCCTTATATGTAATTTCCAGTAGGTAAAATTAACTCTCTGTGTACTTTTATTTGTTTGTTTATGTCTGGATACTCTTACTTTACATTCACAGTTTTTTTTAATACCTAATACTAGTGTTATTGGATTTATATGTGTCTAGAAGTTCAATGATCAATCGTAGCAAGATAGGTACTTGACTAACTGCTAAGGTTCCACAATAACAAATTATGTGCTCGGATGTAATTTTATAACAAGAGAATTACAAATATTAATTATTTTACAGTGTTCCTGGAAATTATTACTTCAGAACACGTGCAGAATCTCCATATGGAATGGATAAAGATGGATTATATCCATAGAAACCCTTGCCAACTTACTTATTAATTTATTTAGTAATATTTAAACGAAATCAAACAAACACAGAATTAATATAGTGTGTAAAAGTTAAATTAAATGAAATATGAACATTCGAAATGTTAAACTAAAGAGACTAAATATGTAGTATAATGATTTAAATAATAATAATTATAATTAAACTGCGTTCCACAAAAACCGACTTCAATTGTGACAAAATCAGTTATTTAAAAGCTAAACTACTAAACCGATTGTGATAAAATTTCTATAGGATCAAGTATATCCTTTCAGATTAAAAAGAATTTTCTAAATCGGTTTGTAACTGACGGAGTTATAAGGTAACAAACGTAAAAAAAAAAACAATCGAATTGAGAAAAGAAATCTTTTTGAAGTCGGTAAAAAAGATATTCTACTCGTATGTTGGTTTGAGACAAGAATAATAAACATTTACTACATATTTAATATTATATTATAAAAGGGAAAATGAGTTTGTTTGGTTTGTTTTTCTTATTATCTCAATAGCTCAACCAACTAACCCAATGCAAAATATAATGCATGTTTCATAATTTTATAAATTAATCTCAGTAGAATTCTTTATACATTTCAATGTTTAATATCTCACAAAGGCGTTACGCTACTTCAAATTCATTATTATTAGCCTCGAAGTCTTCATATAAAAGTCTATATAGATATCTCATAAGAATTCGCCATCGAAATAATGAGTTTGTCATTCATCAAATATTTGACAGATTAATAACCCGGGATCCGAATTTTTTTTACAAATCATTAAAACACTTAAGAAGAAAATGGATTCTTTGATGAAGATGCCAAATAGATCCGCATATTTGTATTTCTAGTAGACATACTTTGTTATTAAATCTTAATAATAAAAAACGATAAAGTTTATAAAAATGTCTAGATATTTGTTACTTGCTGGATATAAATAGTATTTGGTGCACAGATTGACACAGAAGTATTGGTGTAAATATATAGATCCTGCAATTGTATGTAGGTACTTTGTACATCAATTTTTGTCTTTATTTGAGATCAAATAGATTTTCTAAAAAAAATATAGCAGGTAAAATTTACAGTTATGACAAAGTTAAAGTTATAAAAATTACAAATGGTATTTTTAAGAAAGGTAATAAATAGCTTATATGGCACGTTTGCCTTATTGTTAAAAACTGTTATTTATTAATAGTAGAATTAAAATTCGTTAGTGTCTTCTTTGTTTGTCGACAGATTAAGCACATCGTAGATTACATCTTGTAAAGTTTAGTCGTTTTGTGTAAAATACTGTTTACAAGTGAATATTTGTCTATAGTCATAATGTTATTAATAAAAAACAAATGTGAGACGTAAGGAAATAATGGTTGCATATTACGAAAGTTTTTGTTAAAAATATTCAGTAAATAAAAATCATAGTAGAGATTATAATTTGTTATATTATTGTATTTGTTGTATTGTATAGTATTGTTATTGTCATAATGATATTAAATAAAAGTGTGTAATGATGATCGTTCATTATAAACCTTCATAATAAATATATGTCTATGAAATTATTTCAACGTAATTAAAATAAGGTCGCTTATATGTATACGTACAAATGTACAGCCTTAGGAACGAACTCCTTTCCATGAAAACCGTTTTGAAATGTCTGTTTGTACAACACGGTTGACTATGAGACAGCCTCTAGCCCATGCAGCCCAAGGGAATCTTTTAGCTTATGGACTAGTTCTTTTGAAGCAATTCTTGCTGGTTCTTTGATATTGAATACCTATGATATTGTGTTTTTATCATAATAACAGTTAAAAAAAGTAAATATGAACTACCTACCTCTACATTAATTGTATGTATTTAGAATTAAATATTAATTAAAAGCGAATACCAAAATATTTAATTCGTGTATTCTGCTTGTTATGACAAATGATGCCAGACCTGGAGCTTTACTAATTATAACATATACAAATTAGAAACTTGCCAACACATTATGTAATGAAGTATGCTTAACATCAAATTAAAAGATAAAATAAAACTAGATACTGTAAGGAAGAAAACTAGATCCGGAGAAATCCATAGAAATGGAGGTGGGCAGGACATATGATTAGGATCAATAAGGAAAAATAGTCTAAGGACGTTACAGAATAGTGACCGAGACAATACAAAGGAAAGAAAGGGAGACAGCATCGTAGATGGGAATACGAGAGCACACCTGGAAAAGACAAGCGCAGAATGGCATTCGATGGCGAACTCTAGGGGAGGCCTATAATCTTCACGTACTGGTGCCAATTCATTACATAAGATTATTGCAACTATGTTGTAAGAAAGATTGTTAAATAAAAGCTATTATTATTACTTCCTAAGTGCCTCTTCTACCTGCGTGAATGAAGAATAATCGAAGAACTTACTACGCGAAGAAAAAGACGATAGTGATTGAATAGTGAAATATGGAATAGTGAATTTTATTATTAAAATAAAAAAAATCAAAATAGAATTAATATACAGGCGAATCAAGACTCAAATTCTTTTGAAGTCTGTGAATTTTTGAATATAGTCTATTCTTTATATAAAACTTCATTCAAATTCATTCCAATATAATTGTATTAAGTGTGTTATTGATTAATATAAACTTGGATGTTAAATCCAAGTATATATCTTAACATATACGATTATAATATTTGTAGGAAGTAAAGTAGATATTATTGATCATAATATGTAATGTAAATGCATCTAAAATTTAATACGCAAATATTCCTTTTCCATGTATTTATTTAGGCAAAAGATATTTCCATTCGCAATAAGATTTTATAACAGGAAAAAGGGATAAAATTCACGTGGATCCAATTACATTCAGTTTTTATTTTTCATCACGTTTCCAACAGGTGTTGTTAAAGAAAATGTTTACCCTTATAATTCTGAAATTTGATGGTTGAGATCAAAAATGTAATTTCGGAATTTATAGAACAGCAAAACATGTCGTGGGCATATATTCCCTAATCAAAAAAAGTTTGTCATTGACTTAATATCAAAATATAAAATATTAACAAAAAACTTTTTGTAAGGTTTACTTCAACGAATGTTATGGATTAAAAAATTATAGTCAGGTTCAAGTATTCATTTTTATTCTTTTGCTTCCTTTTCCAAAATTTTTATTTCTATTGATGTCAAATATTGTTGAATTTTATAAAATTTGAATGGTTTTAATTACTTTGTAGATTTTTTTTATATTTAGGTATCCTTAATTACCTCAAGAATAGTTTATAATACGAGTATTAATATTTCTCATTATTATTATGGTATAATACAAGAATGTGTGGTATCAGATTTTAAATTTATTTTAAATATTTTTTATTAGTGTAACAACTAGCGATTATTGTAAATAGTAGGTAGGTACTATTATATTCATAATCTGGAGATAAAAGGATAAGGCGAAAGAGCATGTGCCAAAATAGGGGAAAAATATACCTTTTGAATAAACCTGGTTGTGATATTAGAACGAGTAGTTACAGATAATTTTAAAATTAATTTTTTGATTTTGATTTATATTTCTCTCATATTATTTTTGTAGAAAGCTGTTTACTTTTGTAGTAATTATTGGTACGGATTATTTTATATTTTATTGTATTAGTCGTTTACTGTTGACTGCTTGACATAACCCCCCCCTGTAAGGGGATTATTGTCAATAATTGCCACGATTGGCAGGCGGGTTGGCAACCGCATTTAGGTTCTGTTGATGTATTAAGGGAGACGCTGCTGCCAATCCCTCGACTATTAAACTTTTTTAGTCGTCTCTTACGACATCTATAGGACAAAATGGGGTGGCCCATTCGATGCCGGGGCCAACCGTCAGTATTTTTGTTACACATTATTATTAATTATATCCTTAAATACACATATATATTCATTTATATATATTATGTGTGTTTAATACATAAATATACACATAATACATATAAACAGTAGCGTTGATAGCATTGATTGGAATAAAGACTAACCCACGTCATAGATAGAATAAATTCATTTTTCTATATACAAGCCCTTTTACTCCGAATTCTCTATAACCCTAGTAAGACATTTTTCCCTTTCTATTTATTATAATATATCTCTCAATTCGGTGTGCCTCCTGGCATAAGCCTCCTCCAGCTCTCTCCACTGAACTCTATCCTCCGCCACTCTATTCCAGTAAGGCCCTAAGGTTTGACAGATGTCGTCTATCTATCTTATTTTCGGACGCCCCTTTCTTCTAGTGTCTTCTCTTGGATACCATAAAGTTACTTGTTTACTCCCTTTGTCAATTTTGCAACGTAGCATATGTCCTGACCAACCCCATTTTAAATGCTCTTATTATATTATATATAGATTTATGCTCCTTTCCGGGGAGAAAAGGATTGTTAGTAATAGAGATTAAAAATCCCATTGCTAGCAATATTGGGTATATTTTAGTTTTTATTCTTGATGGATTATTTCAGTTTTCATTGTCATTCACTGTTGATTTTATAATTATTATTCCATTATCACCCATTAAAAAAAAACATGCTCCTTTTCATTGCTCTTTGTGTACTAGCTAATCTTTTTCTTTGCTGATGTGTTAGAGCCCATGATTCACAACCATATATCAAGTGTTGAAAATCTTTCGCTTGATATGCATGCTTAGATATTTGTTCTTCATTATTTCTTTTAATATATTCATTTTTCTATACTGACATATTATTCCAGGATACCGTTTATGTATTAAATTGTAATTAACAAATACCAAACGTACAAACAACAACGTTTGGACCGAGGTTAGTAGTATCTATTGTTTGATATCTCGTACACAGAACTCCTCTAGGTTTTCATTGACAAAAGGATATATCTAGATTACTGTTTCGTCTTTGTCAAGCGAACGGGTAACAGACAACTCGTCAATGACAACCCTCTTAATGAAATACCAAATGGGGAATTGGCTTCGAAAACATATATCGTATAAAAGTAGTAAATAGTAATGCTATGTGTGTTGTAGTGTCTTATAATTTTATTTATAGCTCTAAAGTACGAAATATATTATATTTGTTTTAGGATAAAACTTATAAGGTTAACTAATTTAGGTCATGGTTTATTGGCATACAAAAATACTATCTTAATATCGTGATAAAGTTTTAAATTTGTTATACACTAGAACCTCAATTATCAATTATTCCGACTTATTCTTCACGACTCTAATTACCAATCAAAAATGATATTATGTATATATTGGGTAAAAAGTATTTATATAATACCTATTTACCCAATTATATTTCCCAATTATATATGTATTTTTATGTCATATTGTCTAAATGACATATATATAATAAAAAAAATATTAAAATTTAATTACATATTTTTTATTTGACTTATAAATCGATTATCCGGATTTTCGATTATACGGAATACCCCTGGTTTTATGAATATCGAATAATCGAGATTCTACTGTATTAATGGAATTTATTTTGGTTGGTATTATAATGCAACTAAAACTTAGTAATAACATATATTATCTACCTGTATCCTGCGGCTGTCTCCGGGTTAATTGAAATAAAAACTGCCTTATATGTTATTGTCTATTTATGTAGTTATCTTATATAGAATATTTGAAGTATATTTAATTGCTATATTGGGTGTGTTACGAACATTCAAATATTTAAATATCTTATAATTTTTCATATTTATAACGTTATTAGGATATTCTCAGGGCGTTGACGTCAGGCCCATCGTAAAATCATAAGTCGAAACCTGTAATTTGAATAAAATCGTTTTACATCCACCCCAAATAACTGGGATAAGAACAGGAATGATGATGACTAGGACTTCAGATATGGATATTAATATGGAGTTGTAATTATAAGTACCTATTGTCTAATATCTGATAAAATATTTCTAACTACTAACGTTAATTATTTACCGCTGCAAGCAAATTGTAACAAGCTCCATTAAAGCATTTGCCTTCATCGTCTTGATTATTTGACCTAATTTAATGTATTACATAATTTCTTTATTATATGTGTACACACACACACACATATATATATATACTACTTAGCTGAAGATAGGATTATCATTTTAATTAAATTATGCAAACACAAATAAAAAAAAATACAGTCGAAAAGGAAACCTCCTTTTTTGAAGTTAGTTAAAAATAATTTTAGATTGAGATTCGATCTTAGGATCTTTATCTTCAGTCGAGCGCTATCCAAGTGAACTATCACCGCTTTGAAGTCTATGAGAAGAGAGTAGGATAATCTATTGACTTAAATGCATTGTTATTAGTTCAGGGCAGTTAAGAAATTTTAGTTTATCTAATTAATTATTCTGTTGTTTATTATTTTACATTAATGGGTTTTATAAATACACTTTTTTGTTTGGAAATTCTAGAAAGTATATTTTATAATCTACATAAATTTTACTATTGTAAAAGTTTAATTATATGGGATTCTTATACAACATGGACTTTTCAATTAGGTACCTAGTATTGTCTAAGTTTCATTTTGATTGTATTATTAATGTTTTATATAAATAAAGGGATTCAAATTTTGTGAGAGGGTTAATCCTCAGTTTCATTAATTTTACGTAAAGCTTTTTAGAACAGGATTAAAAAAATATTTTGTTGTATACAAATAAAATGAAGTCTCAATCAGAATGAAAGCTTACAAAATTGTGATAAGGGTGTACCTATGGCAATTTTCATTGCGTTTTAAAACAGGCGGGACGCAACCGAAGTCGTTCGCTACATCTGTTTGACAATTTACGCTTTTAATAATGGCCGACACTGCCTTTGAATCGGTCGCGCACGAATTAACAAGCGGCTAAATTAAAGCCTTCAAAGTTTTTGCAGTGCAAACGGTCCGGTACGCCTCGGAGTTCGTTTTGTCCTAATTCAACTGCGGGTTTGAAGAAAATTAGAAAGGGCCCAAATCTGTTTCACTAAAATGAATACACAGTATTGGTGCGATAAAACAGATCGTTGGACTAGTATTAGATTTCCACCGAGATTATTATTCATCATCGTTATCGTTGTAATAGAGCATTCTAAATTTATATTTCTAGTCAAAATGTATGACTACTCTCATTATACGCATATTACAGGAGTAATTAAAAAACTCACAATAACAAAATGTCGAATTACGAACAATTACTAAAGACATTTAATTATAAGCAATTGCTATGTAGAGTAGCGATTAAATAAAATGTCTTTGCTTGTTGTGTACATTTTAATGAAACCGTTGCATTCTACAGCTGAGAGACCTCTATGTGTCCGTAAAAAATTAAATAAATTAAATCAAATTAAATAAATTAAATGAAATTAACAAAATTATATCATAATGGCAAAAACCAGCACTTAATAGGTTATAATCATCACCATTATTATTGGAAATTATTTACTTATTTTTTGGTGTCCTTCAAATCTATTTTAGGCAATTGAAGTACATTTACCTATTTTATGACTTTTTTTTTATGTATAAATCATTAATAAACTCTAAACAGTAATTGTATCGTAATAATTGGATTGTAGCAAGAAATGGCAACAGTGAATTGCTAGCATGGCAGTTAGTTGTAATTATAGACTAGAAAGCTTGCTAAATTATCCCCTAGGTCTATTATTTTCATAATTTATGCAAGCCAAAGTGCAGGGCAGAAACGTCAGCCAACTATAAGTTTAGTCAATTACCTATAAGTATAACGTTTACTGTAGATATTCATGTTATCAAATATATATTGTAATTGCAGGTAATCTGTAGAATACAAACTTTATTTTGTATTCCACTGTCATTGATATAATAACGTTTAGAAGTCACTTTATGTCGCGGCTCTGCCTGCGGGAATTGGAATAGAAGCATCTATATTCAACATATCTGAGACATGTTAAATTTTAAATAAAATTTTGTTCAAATTCATTCCGCCATATTGAGTAACAATTGTAAATATCTTCGTAGACTTTTTTAATAACAATATCAGTAGAATAGTAATGCTGATTTTGAAGTGCTATTCTAAAATTAAAATTTCAAATTAAGTGTTTAATGAAAGTTTTATGTTATGGTACTACCCGTACCAACGTAGTTTTAATTTTATTATAAATTTAGTTCATTGTGGTTCTTAGAATAATTATTTCCCTGTAATATTATGTTGAAATTTTTATTTTAAAAATAGAAAATGTCGCTTCTGAATCAACTCCAATACCTCATTAATTTAATTATTCTGCCTTCTTACAACTACGTATCAATATTAAATGTCTTAACCAGTACTGTATGATACTTTCCTGCCCTATATGACCAAATTAAAAATAATACTGAATTTATTATGTTTAATCTTGTTTCCCTCATATCTACTGTAATGTATGTTACATTATATTTAATATTAGTTTGCCACGTATATTTTTCCAAGATTAATTACACTTTTTCATTGAATTAAGAACCTACATGTATTTACTTTCATTGCGTGTTATGAGTTGACACGTTCTCAACCATTTTATTCTTAATATAAACATGCTAAATGCCTTAATTCTAGATTAAGTCGTCGCAATAAGTTTTCGTGTCAAACACTCTCGCGTGTTACACGACATAAACATTTTGTTTAGTCATCAAAGTAAAACAAAGTCACGCGTGATCGTTGAATTCTTAAATATTTAAATTTAAAATTAATGTTCCAAAAACAATTATAGCACGCGCAGCTAAGAAAGGTTTTCTCTATAGATAGTCACTTTTAAGTTCAACTATTATCAGTGTAAATTTTATCCACTGGAACTATAAATGTGAAAGTGAGTTTGTTTGTTTGTTATTTCTTGGAACTTAAAGAGCTCCAGCAATCGTTAAGAAATTTGGCATAGATGTGCTGTTTATAGGAGGGAGAAGGATATAGGCTACTTTTCATCCTGGTTAGTGAATTTACCAGTCATGTGGACAAAGTTGTGGAAGAAAGTTTAAAATATATAAGTTATATAGATAAATAATCTTAAAGTTCTGAAGATCTAAATACAAACTACAACTTACGACTACACGTGGTATGCTATTTAAAATTTCCTTGTTATAGATTGATACATTGATAAGTTAGGTTATTTGATCCAGGGCTGGCAGCATTCCTGGTTAAATGTAACGTGACGTCGTCAAACTTATTGACCATCGTTACTCATTCTAATGTGAACATAAATTGTGGCGGCCAAGTCATTTTACTTAACATCCACTATATTGCATTTCATTACTAAAAGTAAGCATCTAAGCACAGTATGCTGTGCAAATTACACAGGTAGCGATGTATCTGTTTTAGCTAGACCCGGCTCTTTTATATTTACTTAAAGTTTATTTCATTGTAGCTATAAATATATTATTTAATCAACGAAAAAAGTAGTTAAATTATGTTCTCTTAAATTATCAAATCCCAGCTGCTTTTTTAAGAATTATTCTAGTTGGTAAATATTCTTAGTAAAACTGGTATTGGCAAAAATGTCAGAACAGGAGCTATATAAAATTACTTTAAGTAATTAATACTCTTATAAAAAAATAATATTTTTGTTACAACAAGGGCCTTTGTATATGCCTAGATAGGCCAAATATATAGGCATAAACCTAACAAAATTAGATTTTGTCAAAAACAGGAAACACTGTTACGCTTCCATATGAATGTAGCCTATTCATATACAAAAAGAAATATCTCCTTTGGTTCTACATTTCTTAAAGAAAAAAACGTGAATGTTTAATAACATTACAAAATTTCTATACGTGATAACAATTAACAACTTTATTACTTAACTATTATATTTATTTATTATTTTTAATCTAGTTAAGCCATATTTTAAATTATAATTACTATGTAGCGTGATCTAATTTGGTTTAGTTTTTTTTTTTTCACTTTGGATTTATTAATAAATAAATAAATTAAATTTTAATAATTTTGAATCTAAAATCGGTTAAAATTTCATACTTTCAGATTAAATTAAATATTTTTACATTCAAAACTTATTTTGCAAGAATAAAAAAATACAAGTTAACTTTTTAAATTCACGTCACAAAATTATTCGGAAACAAATATTCATATTGGAAATATGAAAACAAGAATCTCGTTCTCTTGATTCGAATAAAAATAAATGTCACAACCCTATGACGAAAACAGTATGACACAAGTATTCTATGAGCGATAGACCACTATTTTTTACAGTGGTTCCTTACGCTGTGATGATTCCCTATTAGATTAGTCAAGGAATAGATAAATATCTGTTCAATAGATAATTGTAGGAAAGAAGGAATGTTTTTCTTTTATTGAATGTCATTGTATATAATAATGTTTCAAATTTCTCATTTCATATTGTACTTTAATAAAATCTATATAAGTACATTTTTTTATATTAAATTTAAGCACGTTTGCCTACAATCTCATCTGACCTTAAGTAACGAGGTGGTCTAAGATGTTACACGCAAACCCAAAAAATGCCTATTCACCCTAGCTTTGAAAGATTCTATGTTAGAGTGATTTGGAAATACTCTTACATGGAACGTTTCAAATTTATATTTGAAAATACTTTTATTACAACCCTGCATTACGGAAAATTTGCAGTTGTTGAGCGGTAAATTTCCGACATTCAGTATATCATCTAGTTTCCCAATAATCAATAAAAATAATGTACTCGTACTTATATAAAAATGTGATGTTGAAATAAGGCTAAACCCTTATGCAGGGCAGAGGTCAGCAACCGTTCGACCCATCAAACCTCGTCAAATATTAAAGAGACTGAATGGAATTTCAACTTTCTAGTAGATACTATTTATTTCATTATATATGTATCTAAAACTTATAATTTGAATGTTCGAATCCTTGTTTTTTTTTACATATTTTATATAGCTGACATAAGATACATAACCGAATTGTATGTTTTACTTCGAAGGTCAAACAAATTGACAACCTACTTGATGTAAGGTGGTAACCGTCGCCAAAGCCCCTTATTCGATTATTGATAAATTATCATCATAAAATTATAACCATCTCTATTATGAAACTCTTGTACCATGAATATGTTGATATTCTTAAGAAGCTGATATTCTGAAGAGGTTATGTCTCCGTACCCAGTTATTTCAATTTAGGTATGTCCTTCGAATCAAATTACTTCTGATTTGGTTAACTATTTTCCGCTAGTTTTTATCAGATTACATTTCAGTGCTAAATTATACTTTAACAATAATTTAATTATAAGATATAATAATTAAATTTGAAAATAAAACTGATCATTATAATATGTAACTAGTCTGACCCTAAATACTTTTACATAATTTTTTTTTTTTTTAACTTTTTAATTATTTTGAAACACGTTTATTATTTTAAAAACTTCTTTCGATTTCGCACCATTTCATATATTTTATGGTATTCATTATCAAATTACAATATGGAATGGTTGCACAAAGTGGGTATAGAGCCGTCGATCATATTCCAGACACTTCAAAAGCTAGGTATCAGCCATATGTTCATGTATCGTACTATCAAGAGATATAAGAACGCTTCCTCTGTCCAAGACCAGAAAAGATCGGCTGTTAAAGCCAGAATTCGTCGAAATCCCATTAGGAAGCAAAAAATCTTATCGCGAGAAATAAAGATTCCCGCTAGGACTCTGTCGCGTATTATAAAATAAGACCTGAAGCTCGGCGCTTATCGTCGATATACAGGACATGCCCTAAATTAATCTTTACAATTAAAAAGAGTGGATCGGTCAAAACTTCTGTCGCACAGGTGAAAGGCGGAGAAATATCTATCATCTTTACCGATATAAAAATTTTCATGATTGAAGAACACTACAATAAGCAAAATGATGCAGTGTACGCTCATAGTTCTAAAATAGCTAGTCGGACAGGTGCAATGTAGTCACAATCTTGCGCCAGTGATGGTTTGACGGGGCGTGTCTTATCAAGCAGTCACAAAACTACATTTTTGTAAAAAAAGGAGTAAAAACTTCAGCCAAAGTGTATCTTGATACAGTCTTGTGTCGTGTTGTGAAATCTCTCAGCAATACATTTTATAAAAATATACTGTGGACTTTCCAGCAGGACTCTGCACCTGGTCACAAGACACGAACTACCCAAGCCTGGCTTGAAACCAACGTTCCGGATTTTATAAGAGCTACAGGCTGGCCCTCATCTAGCCCAGACCTCAACTCTTTAGACTTTAAATTATGGTCATTTTTAGAGAGCATGGCCTGCTCTAAACGATACGGCTACATTGAGTCTCTTAAAAAATCTTTGGAGAAAGCAGTGGCGGAATTTCCCTTGGAAACAGTGTGTAAATCCAAAGATTCGTGGTCAGACAGATTAAAGGCCTATATAAAAGCCAAAGGTGGCCATTCCGAATAGAATATATTTTTTTTTTGGTTTTTGCTGAGATTTTAATAAATATGTAAGTATAAATTTTAGTAATATTACATTACTTCATAAAAAATGCATTTTCATTTGTAATTGAACTTATATGGTAGAATAATGTAGTACTGAAGTATAATGTGGAAGTATGATCGTTTATCTTTAACATAGTAAGCGAAACGCTATATTTGTATCCATGTAAAAAACATCAGACGTATTATGTTATGGAGACAACTTTACAACTACTATCTACTATTCCTATGATTTTATTACGAATATCGTTAAATATATAAAAAAAAAATTTACACTAATTCAATAAAAAGTTAGTGATGCTAAGGTAAGTAATAATAACTTAATTGTTTTTTCTGCGACTTCATTAACTTTCAGGTCTGTTTTGCTGTCCGCCTTTATGCTTTGGGTAGAAGTTAATATAAATATTTTAATTTATATTATACAGGTATTATACTTCTCCTATTTTATTAACTTAATGAGTTATATAGGACAGTATTACTAGTGAAAATGTGAACTTTAATAAAGCTTTATTTCTCATTCGTTTTGCTCGAGTTTAATAGTGTAGATCTCACACTGGTAGACAAATTGGCTACACAGGACGATTGACCGCGTCTTACGAAATATTATTCTTGAATTAAAAAATCCTTACTAATAAATTATAAACGTGAAAGTTAATTTGTTTGTTTTTACGTCTCGACTCCATAACGGTTTTACCTATCGCCATAAAATTTAAAATATATTTAGTATTTAGGACGGAAAATGACGTAAATGAGTTTCTCTACTAATTGCTCTACTGGTCAATGTATATGTCCTAGTCACGTGAACGAATTCGCGGATAGCAATTAGTAATAAAAATTTGTACATTGCTTTTAGAGTTACTTTAACTAATTCGTGCTGAAATAATAAAATTGAATTATTGAATGTTACATGAATTCCCAAAATGGACATTCTTGGAGCCAACAATACGCAACTAATTATAATTAATTATTTACTTTAAGAGTCGTAATAAATTCCAATTTATTGTCAATACGAAGAGGTTGTTTGTTACACATACAATTGGCTCTGTACCAAAGTGGAGAAAATATTGGATTGTATTGGCAAGAAAAAATGCTTGTTCAACTTAGTCGTATCCAGTACGATTAAACTACTAATACATTGTAAAAATCTGGATTTGTACAAACCTACACATACGAGTATATCGTATAATACAAATAAGTACTTGATTTATTTCATTAATATTACTTTTTTTTATGAAACTTAGAATGATAAACAAGCTGACGGCCCACTTGATGGAAAGTGGTAACCGTCACCTATATGGGGGAAAGGGATTATTAATAGTGCGAACTATCAGTCCCATTGCTAGCAATATGCCTCATAAGATCGAGATCCTTGGAAACCATCGTGCTGAATTCTTGGTGTATTTATCACGATGGATTCACTGATGTCCCGCCAGTGTACCGTTAGCGCAGGTGGGGTAACCATTCCATTATCATTAATTAAAAAATTACAAGAAAAAAAACCGTTGCCTATAAACATGAACAGTACCATAAACAACAGAGTATACGGTTTTGCCCATGATACCCCCCATGAGTTACTAATTCTGAGGATTCAGATGTTCTGTACCTTGTAAATTCACTGCCATATTATTTTCAGAACTAAAATAATTTAGAAACCAAAGCACTAATATTTTCAGAACTAACGTAATTTAGAAACCAAAGCACTAATACATTTTTTTGATGGTAAAGTAGAAACACACTATAAATTTAATAGTTGTTATTTATTATAAATACATTTGGGGAATGCAAGTTTTCATTTGAGGATACTAAGTAATATTACTTTTTTCTATCATAATGAACCTTTTTAGTTCTTTTGTGGTCTTCGAAAAAATATCCAAAATATTTTATTGTTAAAAGTTTAATAAGCACACATTACATTCATTATGAGTATTATTATTACATTACATATTCATAAAAGTAAGTTTGTTATTTCGGTTTTATTTATTTATTTAGATTTTCTCTTTCGAGTTTTCCTATTTTGGTCGCTTTCCGTAGTAGTTATTTTAACACCCGCCAATGCCTTGTATAAAATTCCAAACATTATTTATTTACGGATTGTCTAAATAGTAAACCTAAATAAAATATAGATAAATATATATATATATATATATATATATATATATATATATACGTAACGAATTCAAGAATTAACCACGATAGTATCCAAGGAGAAACGTGTGGAAGTTGACCTGATAGGGTAAATTGCAATAACGATGTTAGACCCCATTTGAGCTGTTTAGGTACCAAGAAGTAACAAACAAACATTCCGTCACGAATAGTTAAGCTGATAAAATGCCAAACAAATAAGCTCATTTTCATGCCCTTTCTAACAATATAAAATGTGACAGCTTGTAAATACGTTTGGATGTTAGTTACTCACGCTTAAATGGTTTAACGTATATGGATACAATTTGACATACAGTTGTCTATAGTTTTTAGGAAAGAGAACGCATGTTTAGTAGGATTATAAACATGTTTACTACATACGAATTATTGTGTTGTGATGTATAAAATAACATGAATGATATAAAATTGTGTTAAAACTTAACACTGAGTGTAATACAGACTCATTAATTATTATTCGAAGTTTGTAGTCAGAGTTACTCGTAACTAGGTACTCGTCTTAGGAATATGAAATTGTAGGAATCTCGTTTTTACTAAAGAAATTTGGTGTTCTATAAAACATTACATAAATACTAAATGGTATAGATACACATTCTGATTTATTTAATTAATCATGTTCATAATTTTATTTAATATAACTGCTATAAATAATAATTTATAAGTGATATTCAACAGGTTATCACGCGTGCGCATTTGCTACTGCTATCCCAAATTGCCAACTGTATAGAAAATTTTCAGTCTGTGCTTGTATATAGTTTCGTGCGGATGTTCCCCGCGTACCACAATAAGCTTTTCGTCCAAACTTCCCAAACTTTGGCGGCGAGCTAAAAAGTTGTATGTTGTGTTGGATATGGACTAGAGAATTATGGATACTTTTACACAGTTCGTGTTACTAATATTGTGTTCCAGTTTGTATCGATTGCACTAATATGTAAATGTTGTGCTTGTCGGTGTTTTGTTGCGTGCTGAAAGTTTTCGCCGTGTGTAATTTCCTTGCTATCCTAGTTTCTAATTTAGATGAATTTTGCTTCAGTAATGCCGTGTTTATATGAAATCCATTAACATGTTTATATTGGTGTTTTGTTTACTAACACGTACGTAAAAAGTGTGCTTTTATTACTTCACAAATAACTAAGTAATTTATGCATTTGTCCTATAATTTGTGTAAACGGTTGAAAAAAATACCTACACTATAAGAATTAAACGTGACATATGAGCAAGTATTAAAAAAAATATTTATAGGGTTCAATTTTCATTATCTAACCATTATACAAAGTATACTTCTAAGCACATTCTTGTTACTAACTTAAAACATACTTGTTATTTATTTATCAGAATGAACTGTATTTATTTAGATGTTTCAGATGAATCTGTAAATTATTTTATGTAA
Organism: Galleria mellonella; assembly: GCF_026898425.1. Taxonomy (NCBI): domain Eukaryota; kingdom Metazoa; phylum Arthropoda; class Insecta; order Lepidoptera; family Pyralidae; genus Galleria; species Galleria mellonella. The sequence continues at coordinate 6,086,480 of NW_026442133.1, forward strand.
TAATAAATTAAATAAGCAATTATTAAAAGTTAAAAAATTTTAAACTATAAATTCATCGCGAATATACTGATAAATTTAGATTTATATTTTCAGAAAATATCGGTAGTAGGTTTTATAATCCACATCACCTAAAGGCCAAGTATTATAAATTAATTGTAATTACAAAAAAATATGAACGAAAATACACCGTGTTTGTAAATCTTAATCCATTAACTGGCGATTCAGGACATTTACTTAGTTCAGAACCAGATGTTATCTTAACTCACTTTAACCTTTTGACTGCATAGCTTTACAGCAGTTACCGTGCTTTTAGCGGCCGATTCAAATCTGTAACTTATGTTATACTTAGTTTATTAATGTTTCTAAATATGACAAGGTAGTTTAAAATATTGTAAATTTTCAGTATATAGGTAGTCTATCTCTATTTTATTACTATGTTAAGATAGTAGACGGTTAAACAACAAACAGGTTTTTTTTCGATATATCTGACGGGAAAGTTACGATATGAAACTATTTGACAGATAAATTCAACTGGGGCGGTTAAAAGGCGCTTCATTCTAACGAAGGTTATTTTTGAAACGCTATTTGCAGATTAGGTTAATAATAAAAATTCTGAAAAAATATATATAATAATTCTGTTCTTAAACTAGGATTTTTGTGTTCAAAACTAATTTATTTGAATTACAAGTTACATACATAAATTTAATAGAAAAAAAGTTTATTTCATTTTCTATAAATGGATATTTCCCCAAAACCGATAGACAAACTTTCGTGAATCATACTCAAAATTATATTGATTAACCAGGTTATAAAGTAGCCAATGCTCCTCTCCTTTATAAATACTACGTATAAACCAAATTTCACTACTTTTTACGTGTTTCTACCGTGAAGCCGTTATGTTTGCATGGTTGTGTTTCGGTTTAAAGAGTGGGCGTGAATTTACAGGGTACAGAGGAATAACATCTGAGTCCTCAGGAATGTCAACGCATGGGGGGTATCATGAGCGAAACAGTTATACTCTGTTATACCCATGGTACTGCTCATGTCAATAGGCGACGATTACTACTTTCCATCAGGTGGGCCGTCAGCTTGTTTGCCATTCTATGTTGTATATAAAAAAAAAATTTTAGTAAAAAAAAAATAAACAAAGTAAAGATAAAAATTAATCAATATTTAATGCAATATAGCAATATGACAATTTGAAGCTTATTAGTGATACAATAACTATAGTCTACGTTCTATATATATGGTGCGCCTTTGTTTCTTTGTACAATATCCATTCATTTACAAAAGCCTTTGTGTGCCATTATACCGCTAGTATTTCCATAAATATGGAAGTTAATTAAATATATATTATGATATAGGTACCTTTACCCATTAAAAGTTAATCATTAATTCATATGAATTACAATTTTATGAAATTCGAAATTACAGTAACTTATTTCAACCCTATTCAAAACAATTTAATTCTTTAAAATATTATTACAATGTTAGTATAATTAGACAAATATTTATTAAATTATATTTTGTTTAACAATTTGTGTATATAAAATTTATGTAAGGTACGGTTGTACCTTATCTATCTAATATTAAAAAAATCAAAGTCAGAATCACGAATTATTTTTTTATTACAATTTGTTACTTAAATATTACCTGAAAGAATTATATAAAAAACAATATTTTTAATTGTTTTTTGCTAGCTTTTATCCACGTCTTCCATCGCGTGATTGGAATATATTTACTGACGATATATAAGATAAAAGTAGCCCATATTCTTCTCCATCACATATAGTAAGTGTAAACCAAATTATATATTGATTAATTAAGACGCTGTAAGGTAATAAACAAACAAACATACTTTCACATTTATAACATTAGTAAGGATTTATTAGGATCAAGGTTCAGATTGTGGAATTGAGACTAAGGGATGGGCAGTAGCGTTCCTCTTAAAACATCTCCAAACTCTAACTGCGGTTACCTATACACCTACCAAGCGTGGCAACTACTGGCAAAACCCCCCCAAGGAGGAGGATTATATTCAGCAGTGGACAGTTAAAGGCTGATATGAAGATGATATGATGAAAGTCTGGACCTTTAATTGTAATTCAAACCTGTATTAATCTGAATTAATAACAATAACAAAGTATATTGTGTGGGAATATTAATAATTTCAAGTATCTTTAAATATTTATATATTAATAAGTACTGGAAAGGAAAATAAAAGAAAGCATTCTGTAGCTAATTATGTGTATTATTTATTATTATATTTTTATTGATATAAAATTATAATATGTATAGTTAATATAATTATTATGGACTATTTAAAGAATGTAACTATTATTAGATAATATATATTGCATAATATGCTTAATTATAAAGTTTTAGGGGAAACCCTGCAGCTGTTTGAAGCAAAAGTAACAAATTCTTTTTCAAGTGATTTCAAAAAGAAAGAGGGTCGCGATACGATTATATTTTTTTCTGTTTGTTACTTTATAACTCCGTTGATTATAAAACGATTTATTCTTTTTTTCTTTTACTGAAAAATGAAGATATATTTACAGATTCATGCCATATAATTTTTTTCAAATTCGACCCAATAGTTTCACTTTTAAATCGAAATAAATGGTTTTGCTATAATTGAAATTGTTTTTTTTTATTATTTTTTTATTGGTTAATACAATCTCAAATTATTTAATCTGTATTCATATTATGAGGAGGGAATATTTGATTGTTGGGTTCAGTGCATACAGATGGCTCAGGACTGTTATTTGTGGCAGTCTGTGGGGGAGGCCTATGTTCAGCAGTGGACGGATAATGGCTGAAATGATGATGATGAAGATTTGATTGTTTGTAATAGATGAACTTAACCGTTTTAAAAAATTCTTTCATCTATAAAAAGTTACATTACCAGCAAGTAACGCAGGTTGTGTATTATATTCCAAAATTCTCTCTACCCGTTTGAAATCGGGCTGGATCTCTTGTGGTATATATTAAAAAATATATATATAATTCTGCACCCGCAACAGAGCAACTTTGAAATATATTTATACTGCAATATTAAATATATTGCTTGTCGAATAATATCTTTAAACAAGATTATTAATTTTTAATTTTTATGGCTACCACAGAATATCAGCGCTGTTGCAATTAATTTGCTGCAACACATGCTCAGTGACGGCCACGTTGGCAGCGACAAACATGAAATTTGTTTCGGTTTTCTATCCTTAATAAGTATAATATTATTTTGGTGTTGGCAATAAATATTTTCTTTCCGTATTTTGGTATTCACAGTCAGCTCTGCTTAATATACGACTAGATGGCGCTTAGTGTAAAAAATTTTCATTAAGCGATTATAAAAGTGAGGTAACACCTAATATAGATTAATGTATAGTATCGCATAATACTATTACTTTTTTTTTATGCAACTTAGAATGACAAACAAACTCATGATGAAAAGTGGTAACCGTCGCCTATAAACATGAACATTACCTTGGATGTTTCCAATACCAGTAATATTTCGCCCATGATATCCCCCATGCGTTGCTATTCCCAAGGACTCGGGTATTATTCCTCTGTACCCTGTAAATTCACTGCCATATCCCACCCTTCAAACCGAAACACATGCAAACACAACTGCTTTACGGTTAAAACACGAATGGGACAGAGGTGCCCAAGCAAACGACTTTTGTACAGTCTCCTTATGGTAAATCTTAATCTGTGATACTACCTTAGTGGTATAAATACATTGTAGTAAAATTAGCCGTTCTTAGAAAATATGTCATTTATGTATGTAGTTTCAATGACAATGACAACATAGTTAATATTTGTACAAAAGGGTTCACGGACATTTAAAGGGCAATTAGCGTTATACAGGTAACAAAACACTTTACGGGAATTTCATGCTTATAGATATTTCAAGTGCTGAATTTATTTTAAGTACAAAATAATTGTTATTTTATTTTGAAGTAGTTTGGAGTATGATTTAAATAAAAAAAATGGGGTTGTCAAGATACAAAAAATCAAAATTAAGCTAATTTAAAAAAAAAAAACTATTTCGGAACGGGTATATTTACAATGGCTGGGAGTGGACGAATTAAAAGCATAATTTGAAAGCTTTGGAGTAATTAAGAATTTAAAATTGAATAATAGATTTTTTTTAATAATATTAAACTACAAAATAATAAAAAAAAGTTTCGAGGTGATAACTTTGAAACGCCTGAACAGATCTAAAAAATAAATTGTAGCTTAGAACCATCTCAATCACGGTAGCATTCAAACAAACAAAAAAACGCATTATATATAATTGGTCTATTTGTTTAGGAGCTACGATATTATAAACAGACAGGCAGACACACAGAGATGTCAAACTTATAATACCCCTTTTTGCGTCGGGGGTTAATTAGACAATAATAAAAGATTGTGTCCCACAATACAAACCGACTTCAATTGTGACAATACCGGTTATTTTGATTAAAAAACTAAAGTATTGAACCGATTTTGATAACATTTGTATGGGATCTGTAAGCTTATCCTTACAGATAATAAAAGAATTTACCAAATCGGTTTACAACTGACGGAGTTATGAGGTACACATAAAAAAATACAATCGAATTGAGAATCTTCTTCTATTTGAAGTTACTGTCACGTCATTACCATTCTTATGATAAATAGGGTTTTGCTGACTTAGGGATTTTAAATTCATTTTTGAATTATGAATCTAAAAAGCTCATGACGCACTACTACTATATTGAATATTAATGTTAAATATTTTTTAAATCTTGTTTTATTTAGAAAACTGTATATCGATTATTCTTTTTATACTGTGTCTATGATTTTTAGCATGATAATAATTTAATAATAAAATAAACACTATTAAACTATTTCTCCGAATGAAATTGTTAAAAGCAATCTTAAATATTACAAGGGCTATTATAGTTATAAAATATACCTATGTTAGGGCAAATAAACGTTTTGCTTGAAATGTACAGTCAATGCCTTTCAATATTATACAACATAAAGTGCCTTTACGCGTGGCTTATTTTACAAAAGCCCTCCCAATGGAATCTGACGGGGCTGTACATACATACATTCGTAATGTTGTATCCGGAGAACTTTGAAACATCAATGTATAAGGAACTTCAAGTGTCATGTACGTATATAATGTTATAATCGTAGACATTCTTGTGAAACAGTTTCACCAATGTTAAATTATTAGTTTTTTTATTTATTTTTTTATTAAGGTTGTTCTTGCGAAATATATCTTACACATTTTTACATGTCTATGTATTATTATAATATTATTATAATGGATATGTACTAATAATTTTTCTACCGTTTTACATGCAAGCAGATGACCTTGCGCAAATATCTGGTAAAAAGTATTATACTTTTTACCAGATGTAAATCTTCTTAGTTCAATATCAAAAGATAATTTGTAGTAACTATAGTTGTTATTTATCAAAAATGTAAGTAATAACATTTCGATGTATACCCATCCACTTTGCAAAAGATATATTAATATTATAACCGCGACATCTAAACCTGAGCGTAATTAAACTGCAAGAAAATTAAAGGAAAATTATTTCTAAAAAGAAAGTGTAAATACATTTTAACCAATAAAAATTGTAGTTATAACGCCAGATGTTACGTTTGCTCTACAGGAATTCGATTCTGAAAATTGCATTCAAGTGCTTCAAGTCTTAAAAATATTTTGATAAATAAGATTTTGATTTCGATTACTCTTATTAAAATCCCAATTGATTGTATGGTTTATTTTATATTTTTATATTATTTTATATCATTATTAATATATGCCAAAATAGTGTTCATTTATAGTTTTAATATATGTATGTAGGTAATTTACATGATAAAATAAAATGCGCTGAATTAAGTTTGATTAAAAATTTCTTTTTGTTTATATTATTATATTAATCATGTAAGTACCTACCTAAGTAATGTCGAATTAATAAACACTTTAAGTGTTTATTGAACTTAGGAGTATTTCCCCTGTTTTTAACGAAAATAACCACTTGAAATCCATTCAATTTTCATAATAATCAACTTGTTTCCGCGAAAGTCAGTTATAATTAAAATATTTTAATACCTGCAAATTAATTAGCTCGTTGAAATAAGAGGAAGTTGAGTATTATACTAAACTTTTACCAAAGCGCATACAGCTAATGTTTATTGATAACTGAATCTATATATATATGGCTCAAACGATGATGAATTTTACTATCATCCGTCCACTGCTGGACATAGGCCTCCCCCATAAATAGCTTTAAAGAACGGTCCTGAACCACCTGGATTCACCGACTCTTTGCAATGTATTTTAGGTAGTCACTCTATCTAGTGGGGGTCGTCCCACACTGAACTTGCCCGTGCGGGGTCGTCACTCAAGAACCCTTTTCCCGTTCTTTGAGCTATCTGACCAGCCCATTGCCACTTCAGCTTGCTTATCCTTTGCGCTATGTCGGTTACTTTGGTTCCTTTGTGGATATCTTCGTTTCGTATTCTATCCCATAAACAGTAATTTGAAGCTTTTGCATACGGACAATCATGTAGGACTATATTTTGGTTTCATAAGTCATCACTGGCAACACACACTGGTTAAAGACCTTCGTCTACTTGTCTGTCTTCGTCTGTCGATGGTGAAAGTGATGATGAAATATACAGATAGACAACATTTAACATTATAAAAATTACGGCTTTGGCTTCTATTATTCTTATTAGTCTTAATATAATTTTTTATATTTTTTATTTATTATAATATGTATTATGTAGCCTTCTTCTATGTATGCGTAGATTAATAGGTAATAAGTAATTTTAAGAGGTAAATTTTTGATAATTTAAGTTGCATTATTGTAACTATCGTGGAGATTTGTAATTAAAAAAAATAATTTATAGCATGTATTACTTACTGATAATGTAGCTTTTTATAGGTGAAAGAATTTTTAAAATCATTCACCTATAAAAAGTATATAGTATAGTAGAATACGAGTATGTAAAACTTTCCTGGTCATAACCAAAGAACATGGTTCCAGCAGGACGGAGTAACTTTACACACGTCCAACAGTCTTTACCACGAGTTCGTGAAATTTTTCCTGGCAAATTGATATCCAGGAGAGGTGAATTGGCCTCCACGAAGTCCTGATTTAACCGCTATAGACTTTCCCTGTGGGGTTACGTCAAATCTAAAGTTTATCCCAAGAAACCGATTTCTTGGCAAAATTAAAAGGAAATATCCGTCACGAAATGGCAGCCATCACGGACAATACATGCCGAGCCGTCATAGACAATTTTAGAGCTCGATTAAATGAATGCTATGAACGCAACGGTTTACACTAAGACGATATCATTTTCAAGAAATAAATTCCCAAAAAGTGTATTTATACACTTTTTTTAATAAACTCCTTGTTTAATTTTTTATCGATTTTTTAAATGTGAACTTTCTTTTGAGTCACCTTGTTATATAGTATATTAAAATTTAAATGGAAATCTTAGTTAGGTATATCTGTTGTTATGCCTTTTATGAGAAACATCACTACCAAGCGATTACCACTTTTCTAAGAGCTCGATATTAATATGAAATATATAACAATTTATATTGACGATATGAATATAACCTTCTCACGTCAAGTCCACATAAGTACGAGTATCTTGCGAGCGCAATGAACCGTTCTTGTAGTACGTAATATTGTATTGGGATGCCCACCAGTAAACAATATAGTTCCTTAATTTCCTGTGCTTAATAGTCCGAGAGCGAACTTCCCTTTTATGTCATTTGTTACTATCCCGGCTATCTTTTGTTTTGATTAATTAAATAACTAGACGTTATTTCGAGTGATTACTCCTAATTATAAAGTTGTTTAGAGTTCTGTTAATTGTCAACTCTAATTATAACTGTTAGTTTATATTAATGTTCCTAATTGTATATTTACTCATGTATTCCATGTGTTGATTTATCAACATTATTACATACGAATATGAAAAAAGTTCTTACAAGTTTCTACAACGGTTTTCAGTTTAGTATATTATATGAATATGTATCATTTTTATACATTAATAAAATAAAAACGGGTTAGCTAAATTGACAATTAGTGGACAAAAAGTTGACCCGTTTTTGAGGCTCGATGCTCTATCTATATAATCTAAGATTTTAGATTATTTAATTCCTGCCACATAGTTCACATGAAAATATTAATGACTTAAGATTCGAGTTTTCACTGTAGATTTATAAAGCGATCCCGACATTATCCAAATACGTAAGAAAAGAAAGGATGTAAACAGTACTCTGTTATATTTAATGGAAAGTTAATCTTAAATCTAGCGGTTGTAACACAAGCTTATCAACCTTGATACTATAAATTCTCCCGGATAGAGCCAAATTATATTATCTTGTGTATTTTTGGAATACAGCTGGAGTTTGTGACTTCCAAGTCATGATTGACAAGCATGGTAATTGTGTCAGATCCTATTACTGTAGAAAGAATTTAATTTCAATGACTGGTAGCAATACGCCGTTGGGGAATAATTAAAGATATAAGAAAATATGTAGGCTTATTTATGATATATATGTCGATTTAATTCATTCTCTTGACAAAAGTAAAGGTTTGTATATTGAGAAGGCGATAAAAGTTTATTTCTTATCATTTAGTTTAATTTTAAATAGCTCACATTTAAGAAAATATACGCTCTGAAAATTACGTTAAGCGTCATAAATGTTTGTTTGATGTTTTGATGTTTGTTACTTAAATGAGTAACCAGTTTGAATACAAAGGTAGAATATATCCTAGATACTCGTACGGGCTTCTTTTCATTTTAATTAACGCGAATAGAGCTTCGGGTCATCGCTAATGGACAATAAAAAAAATACAATAATTACTATTAATTAACACATTCATACAAATTGGCAATAATCTAAACGAGAACTTCGTTACTTATCTAGTCTAACTCAGCTGATTAGACTAAGATAATGAGTAATAATATGATAAACATCATGTTTATATACATTTTTAATTTACAAGCAACTTTCAGGTGACAGAAATAGCGTTAACTTTAAGAAACCTCTTTAATTAAAACGTAATGTATTGTAAAATTTTTATTGTATATAATTTATAGAATACATTAAACATTTAATATATAATAGCGGACTTATCCCATAAAGGGATTCCTTATAGTCAACCTTTGAGAAGCGTTCTTTCGGGTTTTATTTTTAAATATAGGCAAGCAATGTAGCCAATGTAGACAAAAGAGGATTGGTATAAAAAAAATTGTTTCTCAAAATAACAATTTTTTACCGACAGTTTATTTTTTCGAGAATTGGAATGTATGTCAAATAAATCCAAAACCTACAGACATTCTCCTAATAATATTATCCTGTAGTTGCAAAGATCCAACATAAAAACAAAATCCAATCCATATATGGTACCTATAATGTGCCATATTTCAATATTATAATAGATAGAAAGTACATCATTATGTATGTAGTATCATTATACTATAGTTAATGTAACTAATAATAACAACCAATCCACACGTATGTGAATAGATACTAGAACGTTCGTGTACATTTCAATTTCCCTGAAAGCCTATCTATGGTTGTTATATTAACAATACATTATTCATAGACTATTTGAAGGATATGAACTGCCAAAACAGTGTCCTTATCGTAAATGTATTAGATATGATAGGTATAATGCATTAACTTACGGGTTACATCATTCTCAGTGATTTCATATAAAAGACTGCAATATTTACAAAATTTATTTCTACATCTTAGATATTTGTCCACGTGAATACCAATAAAAAGTACCATGCCGTTATGGTCTATCTGTGCACTAAATTATATTCAAATTTGTTTAGTCGTTAAAGTATAATAAAATATCAAAGATTTAAATATTTAAACATTTTTACAATGTCACATTTATGATTTTAATAGAATTAATAAGAATTTCCTATTTTATTTTCTCTGAAAAATTTAAAAATCGTTATATGTAAATAATAAATGCTATATAAATAAAAATAATTAAATAATTGCTAAATGTTTTGCTTAGCGTAATAATTGAGAACGACTGGAGTATTTATCTATTTTTTTAAGGTTCTAATGAGAAAAAAGTGTCCTGAAAAATAAAAAAAAAAAAACATTTTACCTTTTCTCATATAAACGATCCTATTCCTGCCAGTTATTATATTGACGATCCTATTATTGCCAATTCAAAGAACAGATTTTGATTGTGTCACCATCGGTTCAAGTAGTTTATCATAAATATTATAGGTATCAACAAACAATAATAGCTTCTAAGATTTTGAACTGAATACGGTACGTTTACTATTGAAAAAAAAAACTTTTTTTTAATAGTAAATGTACCCTTCTTGTTTTAGAATATAAGACCAAGCTGACATATAAACAATTACATATGGCTCATGATATCATCACATACACATACACACACATTAATGTTTTGCAGACACATTAAATTAAATAACTGGAATTTAGAATATGGAATCACGATTCCGCGTACTTAATCCAAGGTGTCTATATATAGAGTTACCGACGATCCGATCCAATTCCATATAGCAAATTATAAACTACGTTAAAATAAAAAATAAAAAAAACAAATACTACAAAAGTCAATAATATCGAAGTGCATAAGCTATATAAAAAAGAGCATATTCACTTTTTATATTTTCCACGGGTTTTAAAATGAGAGGATTTGTTATGAAGGAAAATAATTGATGCTCACAAATAGAGATTAACTTATTTTCGCTTCTAGCGATGAAATACGAATATTATACGAGAAAAGGCAATACCTGTTTCTCATTTATTATATCTGTGGTTTTGTTACTTACACATATAAAATTATGTCGTCGTATTTCTTTAATTATTATATAACGTTAAGTAAAATATTGATCAATTATTTAAAATATTTCTTTTGATAAGTATAAGTATTATTATTTAATAAGACAGGTTTCACCAGTAGTTGCCATGCTTGGTCAGCGGGTTGGCAACTGTAGCTAGGTTTTGGTCATCTTTTTATTTTAAATGAGATTTAACGCGACTGAAATTGCAAGTAAATAGTATCCACATATCTTATTTTTATTGTCGTTAATAAAATAATAATTTAAGGTTATACTGTGGTGATTGTTACTCTAAAAGTAGCAGAAGTAGTAGTACAAAAGTAACACTATTATGAGATCTATGAAAAAATATTAGAATGATTATATTGAAGTCGCTTCCTTTAAGTTTTCGTCAAATATTTGTGTTAATTGTATTATTGGAAATTGTTAATGAGATCCAAAGTTATACTCAGTTACGATAAAGACGGAAGAAATTAAAATTTTAACTTTTTTTTTTTTATTGTTTTTAATTATTGATAAACTACAATATGAGCTCGTATCATACGGAGAATTTCATTCGTGATTATTATATTTATAGAATATTATACCTTACTTCCAAGAAGTCCTAAATCACTCTTGATATCTAATGAAAATATTATTGTCTGAGGTAGAGAATATTAATTTCAATTTTATCATAATATTTATACTATACAGAGGTTTAAGAATTTTCAAATTATTTACAAAGTTAATTATAATTTTCTATTTATATATTTATTACCCGTAATTATTACTTCTGTAATATTTAATGTCACAACGTTTCAATATAACCATATAGTTTATTTACATAACAGACTTGACATTAACGACATCGAAATGACGCCAAAAAGACGATATTTTACCTTAAAATTGACGTTTTCGATGTGACTTTGATTGTTTAGGTATAATCTCGACTATTTCGAAAATAACTGTGACTATAACGAATCTTCGAGAAAAACTACATCACAAATAAAAATATAAGATATAGCTACTTACGATGTCTTAAAATTGTTGACAGAATGCATAGCAGTGAATATAACGCGTATACAAGTACCATCGCTGGTGGAGACAGGGACGGAGTTTGTGATTCTCGACTGCGAATACAGCACTGGATCAGTGTCACCGGGGCCTGGACTCGTGATGAAGTGGTTCTTCAATGGCTCTGCTGGCCTAGTCTACCAATGGATACCGCCAATGCAACCTCAAGTAATTGGCCTGCTCAAGGGGAAGGTTGATATGGGTTTCAGGATATCTGGTGAGTTGGGGAAATACTGTGGAATGTGTAATTTTAGATCAGCACAAATTACATTTAAAGGATAAAATATTCAACAGTTACAATACTTATATATTACAACATACTGATTTCCATGGAAGTAGTAGTGAAATAGGTACATATAGAATTTAATGATTTTTATGAACTTTTCTGAATATATACAATATAATTTTTCAGACGAACCACTGCAAGCGTATCGAGCTATAAAAATTCTAAAGCCGACCACAGATTTGAGCGGAAATTATACGTGTGTAGTGTCTACCTTCATGGAGGAAGATCGTCGAACTAAACCTATGCTTGTTTATAGTAAGTATTTATAATTATGTAGATATACTAATATATGAATATATATCATTAAAATAGGGAAATTGTATATATATATATATATATATATATATATATATATATATATATATATACAATAAAATTTTCGCATTTTTATCATAATATTAGCCTTTAACTGTCCACTGCTGAACATAAGCCTCCCCCTTGGGGGGTTTTGCCGGTAGTTGCCACGCTTGGCAGGCGGATTGGCATCCGCAGTCAGGCTTTAAAGATGTTTTAAGAGGGACGCTGCTGCCCATCCTTCGCTCTCCTTTAGTCGGTTCTTACAACACCCACGAGATAGGAAGGGGTGGCCTATTCTATGCCGTGATTACACGGCTATTTTAAATTTTAATGATATATATATATATATATATATATATATATATATATATATATATATATATATATATATATATATATATAACATTTCAAAGTTGTATCTTCCCATGCGAAGTCAGGCTAGATCACTAATGGAATTATAAAAGAAATTTGAAGGAAATTATTAAGTGAATAATACCAAATTATAGGAAACTATCTATTCAATAATGTAAGATTTATTTTTAAGTAAAATCATATGAGCGGAATGTGAAATGAAATATAAATTAAAACCGGTCAGATGCGAGTTGAATTAACACGCCGAGATTTCTGTACATAAATATATATTTTTTTGAAATAAAATTACCTTTATTGCATTTATTATACGAAATAAACACCTAACATTTACTAATTATTATGGCTACAATTAGTAAATTCCTATTCTGGGTCATAATTGTGCAGAGATTTTTTGATAATTTCCTAATAATTGTATATTGTAATAGTTTCCTAATAATTGTAGAAACTTAATGTAATATTCATATAGACCTTTATAAACTGCAATTATTTAAGATTTTTTACCTCACAAATTTCAAACATAAGCTTAGGTATTTTTTCTTAAATTTTCAATTTTAAGTTAAATAAAAAAAAAGTGTATTAAAATGTATATATAGACTGATTTCCCCTAAGTACAAATCTTTCGTCCTTAATAACCCATTAATGTCCTACAGTTGGATATTCTAAAAGGAAGAGGTAACCTATTACTTCGTATATTAGATGATTTGGTTGGTAGATAGTTAAAAAAGATTTCTTCAATCACGAAAAGAAATTTTCTCGGAATTTCAAAGTACCTAATATTAACTTAAGTATCATATCAGAAACATCTTTAGTAATCAAGGAGTCTCGTTATCTCACATACTTTTCTAAATCTATGTATGTAACCTAGGTATGTTTATTTCACTATAATATTTTAGATAAAAAAAAAACATTTCAAAGAAAAACATATTTTTATAAATAAACAAATCACTTATTTCAGAAACCATTAGTTGAAGTATTATAGATCAAAAATATGCATACCATAAATCAATTTATTTTGTTTAATTTTAAAACTTTATTATATATAATTTTAAAATTTGAAAGTTAATAAAATCTTTTATTTGAAGATGTCGTTGTATTTTTCTAATTCATATGTTATAAAACGCTGTTAAAATTTTTTGCCTTTTATTTACGGTAAAAAATACGATATACAATAATAGCAATAGATAAGATACTACTCGTAACTCGTATACTAAAGATTTAACCTAATGGATGGAATGGATGTCACGTAGTGTATGTAAAAACCTAGATAATTAAATCTAAGCTTTAGAATACAATACTAGATGGATTTCTTTATGAACAAAAAATATAAATTATCAATATTTTATTCAACATTGCATTTAATCTTGAAATGTAAAAAATTACGAATTAGGTCAATTATGGCTAGAATTTACTTCAAAAAAATATTTATTTATTATTAAAGACAAATTATAACAATCAAAAGTACTATATTTTATTAAACTAAATAAAAATAATCTTACCGTAAAGCAATAGAACCAATAGTATCATGAAATTAAATTTAAGAATATTTAATTTATTAATTTATACATGAGTATATATAGGAGTGAATACATTTTTTAATTAAAGAAAATTGTTTTTGAAATAATTAAGGCTTATTTTTAGAAAACTGTTTTACGTGTATGGAGTTCTATTTTTTTGCGTTTATTATCTAATGTATTATGGCCTCTTATTCACATCCTAGAAAGGAAAAGGAATAGAAACGCGTGGATTATTATAATAAAATATGCATTGCATGTGCATAGAAAATTCATCGTTTTTTTTAAGTACGTGTTTATCTTGGATATCATACTTCTGAATACTGTTTGCATAGCTCTCTCCTTGTACCTCATTCTCTCCTTGGTATCCTAAACTCTAGTTCTTTTGTCAGAGAAAAATTACCCACCGCACCTTCTTCAGAGAGCAGATGTGATTTCGCAAGTTAAATAAACTTATTAACTCTTAAGATTAGTGTTCATACAGACGTATATCAGACAAATGATACCTAATATTAAAATTATTTTACTCCACATACTTTATGTAGGCGACATTTAGAGATTAAGAATATTACAATTTCATTATATGATTCACCCCAACTCCTTAAATAAATTACGTACATGTTGTCTATTGAAATACGAAGTTACGGATAAGTTAATATATTCGGGCGTTCTTCAGTAAATTATAATTGACAGAAACGAAAAAGGAGTCAGAAATTAGCGTACATATAATGAAGACCGTCTCTGCTATATAATAAGGAAGCTGTCGAGAGTGTTGAACTCTGTTCCTACTAGCAAGTAGTGTTGTATAATAATCGATTTATTAATTAATCGATATTAAAATTTACACAGAATAATTCAAATATCGATTTCTAATCATATGACCGATTATAATGGAACGCATTATTCTGCACTGGATAGTGTTTTTTATAGCACTAAGGTGACAAACAATTGTATAGCCCACTTGATGGTTAGCAGTTGTCGTAGCCAATAAACACTTGCAATACCAGGTGTAATACGCGCGTTGCTGACCCTGAAGAAACCTCTTTACCTCTTTTTTGAAAGACCTCATGCTATAGTATCTTGAAAAGCCTCGACAGGGAGCTCATACTATAACATGTGCGTTCATAGTGCCTATTGTATTGATAGTTAGTTAAAAATAAAACTACCTATTGAATTTCATAACCAATATACTGTCCCAGAACTGGTTATTAAGTATTAATACATGTTATCAATCATTAGTACATTTGTAAAATATAATCCATTGTATTTTATTATCGTTATTGTGAAATTATTTATGGCTCTAACTGAATAATCGATTAAAAAATCGATACCCAACGATTATTAGACAACGTTACAAGCGAGTAGGGAGCGCCTATTGGAACAGGTACCCACGTAATTAACACAATGAGCTGGCTGAGTAAGTGGCTTAATTACCAGGCCCCATTGAATGAGTTTAAAAGCGGCACGGGTATTATGTTTGTACATTATCTATCGTTTAAACGATAAACTTATTACGCGTTTCCGTCATATTAAATTTCCTATACTATTTGACTGCGCGGTACCGAAAAGCCTTCACGAAGTTTTGTGTTTATAAAATCATTTATTAGAGTAGGTAATCATAAAGACATTTCTGTCTGCTTAGCTTTTACATAATGTACAGCTGCCAATAAATGTACATCAATAGTTTGAGCATAGTGGTTCTCCGGTCAACAAATCGTCATAGTCGTAGAATACTAACGGATCTTTATATGTAATCTTTGTCAGATCCGTCACTATTCTACAACTATGACGAAATGATGGTTGCAATTTAGGATACTTGAAAAATATAATAGGTACTCGATAGATTATAGGAGGGCATCAATAATAGGAGATTATCTTCTATTTGTAATTAAATTATATTAGGTATATTTCGTTGCGTTGTCTGTGTAAAATAAAATATGTTCCATCGAGCCGTAAATTATGGAAACCACATATCAATAGAACTCTTCTACTACTCTTTCTAGTCTAGAAATACCTAATAAACATAAAAAGTCTATAAAATGTCTCTTAAACAGTAACTAATTTTAGGTTTATCTAATTCCAAGAATCGTAGATGAAATATACATGCCAAATATATTTTTATGTAGGTTACAATAATGTTATGAAGTCAGTGGATGCATGTAGCTCAGGACCGTTCCTTATGGCAGTCTATCGGGGATGACCTTGTTAAGCAGTGGATAGATAACGGCTGATGTAATGATGATGATGATTGTTATGACACCATTATTTTTTGTTCTTGAATAATGATAATAATAAATGCTACACAGTTCACGTCAATTACTTGGGATTCAAGCTAGGATACTATAGTTTATTGATATGACATTTATTAACAGATGACCTGATAAAGATCCAAATAACTGTAAAAAATAAAAAAAAGTTTTATGAAGTAATTTTTATACTTTTGTTTGCATTAGATGGTTATTATAATATATAGACCCTAGTCATAACCCGCCTATAGTGATCTAATACTTACAAGTTTGTTACTGAAGTAATAAACTTTAGAGATGATCAAAATTTGATGACATGACATATAATACAGTACATAATAATAAAAATTCAAATAATTTCAAAGAATAAAATGAAATAAGATTTTGTTCTACAATAAAACCGACTTCTATTGTGGCGAAACTATATATAGTTACATTGATTTGAGAACTAAACAATTGAACCAATTTTGATAAATTTATCCTTTCAGATAAGAAATAACTTTCCAAATCGACTTAGTACTGACGAAGTTATGTAGTAACAAACTCAAAAAGATACAACTGAATTGAGAACCTACTTGTTTTTGAAGTCGGTTAACAAAATAACGTCTTTGAAGTAATTTTTATACAATTATTTTTTTGTTCATAACGCTGGGAGTTATAATGATCTAATATCTACAACTGTTACTTCAGAGATATGTAATCACGACCCCTGAAAATATTCAACATAATAATAACAAATCTACATAATGTAAATCCAATTTAACCCGTGTAATACGAGTGTTTTTTGAACCTATTGGACAAGAAGGCTCTATGATGTGCACGACGCCTCCCATCTTGTGCAGTTTGAAAATCAAGCCGCTGTGCCAGACTTTGTCAGCGCCCTGCTACGTCGTCGGGCGTTGAGGACGTGTTCTACTACACGTCGATGAAACAGGGCTAAAGCCGAATATCTCTATCGTAAATCATTTAGCATTTAACAGACTGAACGTTATGGCATGGGCATCTTTTCGGGAGTTGCTAACTCTCGCACTAACGAACGATACACGCTTTGCAAAACAAACAAAGTATTCGCATAAATCAGACGGTAGGTAGTTTCAGATATTATTATTGCTCAAATATACGTATAAAACATAAAACCACTTTCTATCTATATTTTTGTATTTCTACTAAATCTTCCGTTATCTAAATAAAATTTATTTGTTTCTATATAACCAAGTAAGAAATATTTGTGTACTTATGGAAATATTATTTTATCGTAAGATATGTGTTCATATTTTTTAAAAAAGTGCCAGAAAGTTATTCTATTTAACATATAATTAAATATCTAAGGTAAAATCAAGCAATGTACACCTAAGTATTGTACATGAAAACTGAATAGAAAAGTTATTTATCTGAATTAATCTGCGCTAGAATCAAAATCGGGACGTTTTTCTATAAATGCATTAATTATGAATAAAATTTCTTTATGTTTACGTTTAAGCATAACTTACCTAATCATAGTGTTGATGCGTTCGGTAACAAAACACTACATCATCTGATGTTTTTGTTTTGTTTTCAGGTCCTGGAAAAAGTTTCCATTTTATTCAAGAGAAAAAATATGTGTTTTTAGTGACACTCATTTGTATTGCTGAAGATTTATATCCAAAACCTGTTATGGCTATATTATCACAGGGGTAAGTATTTAAATATTTTTTACCGAAACATATTGATATATTCTTATGTTTATTTTATTTTAATCATTTATTAAATACAAGATACAATGTTATGATACAAATATTATTAGAGATTATATTTCGACATAAAAAAAAACTTAACTATTCCTAAGTTATAAATTTAACATTAAATAAAACACTTAGTGTTTCATTATTACCTATTAATAAAACTTGTACTAAATATGCATAAATAAAATAGCAACTTACTAATAAAACAATAAATATTCATAAATAAAAAAATCTATTATTGTTGAACTAAAGGAATGGAGTCGCATACTTACTTGCCAAGAATAGATGTCCCATTCCAGACGTTATATTTTTACAAGACTTATAATAATATTTCAGCACGGTAGTAGGCACTGTCTGTATAGAAATGAGTACATAATTTTATCGAATACGCTTTATTTTCAGTGCCGATTTTTAGCTTATATGTTCATTACGTTTATATAATACCTATATTGAATTCTTGTTTTGATATTTATAGTAATTAGAATTGTTCATATTCTTAGCCAATTCTAAATTTATAACATACTTTATTACTTATTTTTACTACTATAAATAAATTGTAAACCTTTTAAAAATCCTAGTAAATTATCATATGAAGGGGGAGAGTCGATCTCCCTGCGGTACCTCCTGGAAGCCATCATGGTTAATTTTTAGTGAATTCGCCGCGATGAGCCAGTTGACCCAGGTCAGGTCAGCTGACCTGATTTCAATCGTATCCTTTCATTATTTACTGATGCTCTGCCATTGTATACTCTTAAGATACGCGGATTCATTTTTCTGTCTTAAATATATATAAATAATTAAAAAAACTTTTATCAGGAACCGTCACATGAAAAACCAAGTATTACATTTATTTATATATTAAACTTAATGTAAATAGCGAATTTAATACCATAATGGGGTTATTTACCAATCAATTATTGACTGGAATAACAAAAAATATAATTGACGGTGCAACGTGATGATGAATGCAAAGAAATAAAAAAAAAACATTCATTTTTAATTTTTTTCATAACATATATCTAAGGGCTTCATTATATCACGTACACCATTGCCCAAAGGCATCGTTAATGTTTCGTATACCTAATACTAAATTAAATTCAATCTTATCTTAATTTCATAATATTTAATTTTATTAGTTATCACACATTAATTTACGCAGTAGAAATCGGGGATTCATTTTTCTGTCATTTTTCTAAGTATTACATCTATTTATATATTAAATTTAATGTAAATATATAAATAATGGGGTTAACCAATCAATTATTTTTATCAGGAACCAAAGAAATAAAAAAAAAACATCCATTTTTTCATTTTTTTCATCCACGTACACTAATGACTTATTAATTTCATAATGTTTAATTTTATTAGTTATCACACATTAATTTACGCAGTAGAAATCGGGGGGAGATCTATAAACTATTGCTCGTATACGTGAGAACGAGATGATAGCATATATAACCGTGTTTTCTCAGATATGAATGATAAACAAATTAAGTTTTTATATGTTTTTATGAAAATAATTTTAATATGAAATTAAAATCAGTACTGAACACCTGATAATAGAATTTTATAGAAATCTCTATATCTACTTATAGGAAACTGGTTAGGAATATAGTCGCCCCGTTAGTTCTCACCCTCATTGAAATTCCAAATAAACAATCTATGAATAAAATGTAAATCATTCTTGACATTTAGGAAACCATTGAAGCAAGCCGTGACTGAAATTAGAATGGATTCTTGGGGTCTATATACAGTGGAGACAAGGGCTCTGGTTCACGACGATGACGTCACGAGCCCATGGGAAGAGTTCGTGTGTGTACTAAAGTTGCCGCCGGCTAACTACATGGCCAACAGAACGACCGTTTATTTTCCTGGTAAATTGTTATTAATTTCAATATGAAATGCTTAGAGAGCTATATTTTCATTGTGTTTATTTCCTGTACAGAATCTAGATTAAAAGAATATTAATTCTTTGTATAAAATATTCGTATTTACTTTTATTTTTTCTTTTAATTGAATCTATAAAAAAGTAATTATAAATGGATAGTATTGGATAAATTAAGATATGTTTGCCATTAGTGACTTTATATACTTAACCATTAATATAAATTAGATATATCATTAAAATAAGAAATATCATTAAAAATTCATTATGACATTAGTGTGTTTTAATAACATAGGTACTACAGAAGTTTGTTACTTAGGTCATTAATATAAAAGCAAAATAAGTATAATTTTTATATAAGTAAACTTATTTTTTAGCATTTATTTATGATTCTACACTTATTCAGAATGCAATGCAATGTACCTTCGTGACAAAATCTTAAAGATAGAAGTTACTAGTAGGAATATATTTATGCGCATGTCATAACTTGTAACCAGTTTATTATTTCATTTGACACTTTGAGAGACAGTAAACCAAATGTGTTTGTTAAATGATTGTTTTGTGAATTGATGATCCAAATTTTATAATAAAACATTTAATTTATTCACTTATAGAAAAGTTTAGTTTGAAAAAAAAAATTAAATAACAGTGATACTTATATCAGATCTACAGGATTGTTTAGAAGAACGGAGAAATAGACGTGGACAGCGACATTGTTTTGTACTATTAAGAAGTGCTAAAATAATGATATGAGGACTCAGGATGAATTTGAAATGTATTCAACAAATAGTACCTTTGTTGTTGTGGTATAAAAATCTGTTGTAACCATAACCATAAACGGTGTAGTTATTATGATTAATATATAGGTATCTATGCTATCAAATTTAATCAAAAATAAGTCTGAAGAAGAAGCTCACATTTTTCATAATATGATTAATAAAGAATAAATGAAATGATTTCAAAATATTAATTTTACCTAGTCCAGCCATAAAGTCTGTTACGAATGAAAATGCATTTATTTATGAAGTAATGTAATATTACTAAAATTTATACCTACATATTTATTAAAGTTTCAGCAAAATATAAAAAAAATATTCTATTCCACATTGTTACCTTTAGCATTTATACATACCTTTAATCTGTCAAGCCATGAATCAAAAAAGAAAGAAGTCTTTTTTATGAGATACAGCTCTTATATGGCTGAAGTGACCAGGTGCAGAGTCTTCTGGAAAGTCCACGGTATATTTTTTTCATTCCTTTTTCACAAAAATGTAGTTTTGTGTCTCCTTGATAAGACACGCCCCTTCAAACCATTACTAGCGCAGGATAATGACTAGTTTGTACCTGTCCGACCATTTGAACAGCTTTTTTAGAACTGTGAGCGTACACTTTATCATTTTGCTTATTGTAATGTTCTTCAATCGTGAAAAATTTTTCATCGATAAAGAGGATATTTCTGTGCCTTTCACCTGCGCGACAGAAAATATTTTGATCGATCCACTCTCTTTAATTGTAAAGATTGATTTAGGGCATGCCCTGTATATCGACGATAAAAACCGAGCTGCAGGTCTTGTTTTATAAATACGCGACATAGTCCTAGCGAGAATCTTCATTCTTCGTGATAAGATTCTTGCTTCCTAATGGGGTTTCGACGAATTCTGGCTTTAACAGCCTTTGTAGTTCTAACAGCACGCAGCCGCCCCGATCTTTTCTGGTCTTCGACAGAGGAAGTATTGTTGTATCTGTTGGTAGTACGACATATGAACATACGGCTGATACTCAGCTTTTGAAGTGCCCACTTTATGCAAGGCGATCACTGCAATCCTATTTTCTTTAACGCCCTATTCTATATTGTAATTTGATAATGAACACGAAAAAATGTGTGAAATGGCGCGAAATACAAAGAAGTTTTTACAATAATAAACGTGGTCCAAATTCAAAATAATTAAAAAGTTAAACAAAATATTTTTTTTATGTAACAGTATTTATGGCCAGACTAGTTATAATATAAAATTTGTTACTCACCAAGATATTGATTACGCCTCCAGATACCAAATCACTACAACCATCTGTAATACTATTTTTATTGCTCTTTAACGTTGCTACCTCTTTCACTTGATTATCATATATAAGACAGAAACAATGGAGTCGATTCTCACCATTTCTGTAAACTTATCTTTTAAATAATTTGATAGTTTCGCGATATTACTATTTTATGTACCATCTTAAATTTAATTTGTAATGATTGAGACTTAAATCTATTACAATATTAGCTCTTATTGGTAATCAAAATAAAGATTCCTATGTAGTACCAAATTTTAATTACAGACATAGGTTTACAGAAATGGCGCCCCGAACTCAAGTGTATCTCTCGATAAGTTAGTATGTTACTTGTAAGAGTAGCAGAGATTTTTAAATAATAATAGAACAATAAATAATATATATTCGTATTAATATCTAATTTTAATTTAAACAGGTTTAATGCCAACAGCTTATAGTATTGCTGCTGTAGAAGTAGAAAAACCCCAGGAACGACATGCTCATAGTAAGTAAAAATATATAACAAAAAAATCAAGAATATTTTTTACCACGTAGGTGACAAACAAGCATACAGGCCGTCTGATGGTAAACGGTTACTGTGGTCTATGGACGCCTGAAACACTAGGGGTATCACATGCGCGTTGCTGATCCTGATGAAACCTGAGAATAATAATAATAATAACTTGAAGAATAGACTAATAATAATAAATAATAATAACCGAAGAAAAATGAGAATGAGAAACAAGCTGATGGCCCACCTGATGAAAAGTGGTAACCATTGTCTATAGACATGAACATTACCATGGATATAGTAGAGATAAACTATGTCTAATTTTTTTTGTTTAAAATCTAAATATGAAACCCTTATTATTTTTCTCGTAAAATTATGAACATACAGGAAACAATTTTGAGTTTTTATATATTATACTAACATATTTGTCTACATATGTAATAAACAAAATCGACAGCAAATTAATGAATAATAACAAAAATATTATTTCCAAACAATACGTATAAAAACATACTGGTACATACATAATAGACCATAGCATCTACCTTGAAAAGTCACACAAAACTCTATCGTCTTTGATGATGATTATTGAAACTACTCCTACTGATGATTGAAACCATAAGCCTTTTATTTAATTTTATTATTAAATTATGTGTAATAAAGTATTATCTATCGGTTTTATCTGAAGAGAAAATAGTAACTAGTTTTATGAATCAACTTATATCGAGAATGCTCGTCG